>NC_084979.1:8296339-9723191 GCF_963691925.1 Scomber scombrus
CACGTGTCAAATAAGTAACAGTTTGAAAAGAAAAACTCCTGATAACTGCTACTCCAATACTGATTATGGATCTACAGCTGAATGTGACTGATTCAAATCTGTTTGTTACTGACACAACAGAATGGACATGAGGGAGAAATCAGTTAGAAATGAACCAAAAAAAAACAACCTAAAGCCTAATTAGAGAGAAAAGGTACAGTATAAGTGTCATCCTCTCCAGGCTCAGGATGATATTATTTGAGTAATAATACCAACAATAGGACTGTAGCTGAATACTTTTCCTGAATGAACAAAGATGCACTTGGAACAGAAAATAAGAAAAGAAGCAGCGGAGTCTGACAGCAGGTAGAACAGGAAGAGAGGAGATTTTAACACACAACAAGTTTTTTTTTCTCCTCTTCCCATGTTTTCCCTTAGCTTTCCTTGTGTTGTCCTGTTACAGTTCTTTGTTGATCTTTGGTTAAGACGTATCAAAGTTTTTTAATGTTCATTTAATTTGCACTGTAAGTTAGTTGTAGTCATGGTTATCATATTGTATGCTGTATTTTTGTTTTGTTTATTGCCATTTTACATAGGAATAATGTTTCATGTAATGGACAAATTGCAGTTAATAAATGCATAATTTCTGCTTTTTGCCTTTTTGAAGGATATATTTTCATCTTTAGCCACAGATATCATGATATAATTTAGATTGATTGTCTTGCAATATGTTGATTATGGCGGAATTGCAATATTTTGATAGCATCGTGAGGCAAGTATCATTACAGCATCGTGAGTTACCTTGTGATTCCCACTGCTATACCACTAGTGACTGAGCTAACTAGGGATAAGATTATTTCTATAAAAATAAAAATAAAAATCTGTGTATTTGTATGTTATAAACCACTACTGGAAGGATTTTATTTTTTGGAAATATTACTCCATCACAAGTAGAACTAGGTGGTAAAATAAACTTGGCTTGGAGTCCAGGTATGTCAGCAGAGTGAATTAGGTGTCTGTCACATCTCTCCAGGCGTGGACACGACTCAGACTATTTTGGACAGCGCCACTTTCCGTAGCCCCGTTCATCTGCCACTGAGCCAGCTGAATATAGTATTTTCTGACATGTCTGGTTAACCGACAGTTTGTCGTTCAGGATAATATGTTGTGAAAGTAAGGTGAAGGCTGTCACTGTGGCCACAGCAGGATGGACAGGCGCGGTAAGAGTGTTTTGAATGTTAATAAGCACATAAAGAGTTTGCATGAAGCTACACAGATGTGTTTGCTAACCGCGAGCTAACACTGTTAGCCGTGCTGAAGCCTGCTTCTCTGCTGTCTAATAACACTTTAATATAAACTCCATGCTGCTGACTAATAGTTAATGTGGACAGACAGCAGCTTTTATAATGGCAACAAGCAACAAAGGAATATGATGTCAAGTCGCCTAAGTTACCTTTTTTTTCTTGCCTTTGTCCGGTAAACAAACTTAATAGTCGCTAATGTAGCACCCATCAATAAAACTGTGTTGAATGTGATGGTAATGCTTATACAAAACAGTCACAAAAAAAATATTATTAAAGCAATTAAAACATTTATTTTACTGCTAGACTGACTGTCCAATTTAATGTAGCTTAAATCAGTCTGTCCAACTGGAGTTCAAGTGGTAGTTGTGATAATAAACTGTATTGCTTTTCAAAACAAGTTTACACAGGGGATCACATACATAAAAAACAGAAAATATACAGTACAATTATAATCAGTTCAATGCAATCAAGAAAAATAAACAATACAGAAGATGATTAAAAACATCAAATAAAAATAAAGACTAATTAAAAGCCATATTATAGTTTTATAGGACACAGGTAATTTGTCTGATTGCCAGTGGTAAGTTATTCTACAATTGTGGAGCCCTAGTTAAACCCAAATCACAAAAAACATTACAAACAATACATTACAATACTGTTGTACTGTTTATCTATTGCTACTAAAGGTGCCAAAACAAGGACTACTAGTGTAACCATTGCTGCTATTGCTACTCAGTTACTACTAGCATTACCATGTGTGCTATCAGTAAGTTAATCAAGATGTACAAAAGTGCAAAATCACTCAACTGGAGCATGACAGATTAAGTCACTTATTCACTTGTGCAAATATCAGTATCTGTGTATATGCAGTGGTGGAAGTAAAAGTACATAAGTATTATGAGCTTGATGTAGTTAAAGTATTACAGTAAAAGTACATGAGTAGTATGTGTGTAGTTAAAGTATTACAGTAAAAGTAGTGGTTTGGTCCCTCTGACTGATATATATTATATAGAGCAGCATGTTACTGTTGTAGCTGCTGGAGGTGGAGCTAGTTTCACCCCTAGTGGTTCCCAGCCTAGGGGTGGGGCCCTCCTAAAGGGTCAGCAGATAAATCTGAGGGGTCATGAGATGATTGTTTTCAGTTTTTGGACTTTTTCCTCTAATCTTTGATTTTTTTGGTGAAATATTGGATCATTTGAACATTTATTGAAATGAAACCATGTGAGAAGTTTAGATGGAAAAATCAATATTCGGTGGAGCTGTTAACAACTCATGGACATCTGAAACGTGAACCCGACTACACACTGCATTTTGTAAGACGTCAAAAGACAAAAAGGTAGTAAACCACTGGTTTCATCTTTAACAATGTGTTGTATTTTAAAAGCTTGAAATATTATCCATTGTGTCAAATCTTCACCTAAAAAGTAAATAAAGCTGTCAAATAACTAAATGTAGCAGAGTATAAAGTACAATAGTTCCCCCTGAAATGTAGTGGAGTGGAAGAATAAAGTAACATTGAATGTAAATACTAAGTACCAAGTACCATACTAAGAATGCAGCTATTACACGGGTAACAAGGTTACAATAACAAACTGCAATGCAAAGAAAGTTGGCTTTGACATAGTCATGAAGCTGTTGTTGGACTTCAGGTTGAGGGTGGATAGATTTGGTTTTTTGGGGGTTTTTTTCAGCTCAAATGACTGTCATTGCTGTCATTGTCTGTCTTGTAAGTTGTGCATTTTCATTTCCCCTTTTTTAGAGAATGACAGCAGAAAATTTGCAGAAAGTCAGCCTTGCGTATTTTTGGAGGGTTGAAGGTGAAACTGAAATCCTGGACTTTCTGAGGGCCATTAACAGCTTATTGGACAGTGTGAAATTTCAAATTTAATAATAAAGTATCAATATTATATCCAGTTGAAGTCGTTGTTCTCAAACATAGGTGACTTCAAAGTCATTTATCAATGCCTGGGACAAGGAGAATGTAAAAGAAGCATAATGGTGACATTCAGATGCCTGGGATTGCTGTGGGTGTTGAGATGGTCTATTTAGGTAAAGCATGTGACTGAAACCAGCTGGAATTCAACACTACTTTAGACATTAAGGAAACACTGGCTGCTATGACTTTATTGTAAAACAGATGTTTTAATGGCAATTCTCAAATAATCTGACACACAGCAAACTACAAAGAAAGGCTTTAAAGTCTGCAGCCAGTCGGTCAGAGTTGATACATGCAAACCTGATACTTTTTTTTTTTGTTGGGATACTTGAGATTGGCCTAGTTAGAACAAAGCAAGCATGTGACTTGGAAAAAAACACTGTTACTCCAATCTTGATAAGCTTTTCACATGATTACAATACAATCATGTGCATTATAACAAAACAGATGAGTCAGTTCTTTGGTTTCTCGAGCAGCGTGTAGATTGTGCTGTGTGTGTAGATTCTTGTCCAGACAGCACAAGAACAGCAAGTATGTTAAACACAGGTCACAAACACAGAGAGGATAGTACACTCAGTGTCCTTATAGTGGGCAAAGTTTCACCTTGATGGCTACTTGATGATTTACTAATGATGTAAAAATGATAAATCCCTCTAATATTGCTAATCATATCTCAATTGCAATATCAGTCAAAATCATCGCAATCAGATAATTTTTCAAAATTACTCAAAATGAAACTATTCAATATTTGTTTTCCTTTCTTTATTGGACCATATGACTCAGTTAACCCTAACCTTTCATGTTAGGTTACTGGTGTTGTCATATCCACATACAGTAACTAATCATATTAAACTGATAATATACCAGCACTGCCGGTGTGGCACCATATTTGGTGACCCATCAGCTTCTGTGACCTGCAGTGGTGGAAGATTTAGGCATAAGTATGGAAGTTTTACCTGCTAAATTTACTTTACAAGTACTAAACTAAAAGCACTAATTTTGCAGGAAAAATAGTACTTTGCTGCAGTTAGTAAAGTGGTTGCAATGTGCAACCTCGCCGCTAGATGCCACTAAATCATTACACTACACAATGGTCCTTTAAATGCAGGATATTTGTAATGTATGTGAGTGTTTTTACATTGCAGTATTGACACTGAAGTAAAGCATCTGAGTACTTCTCCCCCTCAATGCAGGTAAAATAATTTGATGGTGTAATACCTGAAATATTCGTTGTATCACATAGCGTCAGTCTCTGCAGCCCGTCAGCAGTCATGCTGCGAGTGATAGTTTTTTACTTAGCTGACTTTTCTTTCATGCAGGTAATATTTTTTGGGGTTTAGCCATCGGTATTGGTTGGCTGAAAGATGTCCTAGTTTTCGCAGCGGAATCCGGTTGAACGAGTTGTTGACAGGTGTTCATTCAGAGGCTGGAGGAAGCAGGCAGGTGAAGCCACAGAGCAGCGAGCTGCTATTCACCGCAGCCTGCAGTCACATTAACTTAACCAGCCCACTAACATTACACAGTCTGCTCGGGGAAGTATTTCTTTTAAACTTACGCTTAGAGTGGACGGTAAGCCTCGTTTCTTATTTGTTCCTTCTTCTTCTTCTTCTTCTTCTTCTTCTTCTAATTCTTCTTCTTGGTTTAAATGTGAAGGAAGCTGCTTTTGTCACGGTATTTTCCCTTTCTTCGAAGCTGAAGCGAGCACGGATTTAAAAAAAACAACTCACTTTATGGTTGTTGGGTTTTTTAATTAGATTTTTTATCTCTTCTGTTATTGTATATTGTTCATATATGGGCTGCTTTACTGTTAGTTTATGACAGGTTTTGCCCTTAAAAGTTAATGTTTCTGTGGGGGCACAGGTGTGTTAGGTTTAGTTCAGTTTATGGTCACTGATGAATATCCCTCTATTGCTTAGGCTACATGTTTCTAAAATGTGGCTGTCCTCTTTTTTTCACTAGAATTACTGTGGAGCTTTTTACTAAGGAATTGAACTGAATACATACACAAATAAATTGAACAGAACACCCATAAACACAGGTTTATCTAAGCTGACCATAGACCAGACTATAAATGTAGTGCTGTAAAATTTAAAAGGCTCTGATAAACTCAGTGGAATGAGTTTGAATTGTCACAATGAAGCATGGGTTCCCCTCAGACCATTTTGTACGTACAAAACCTGCCATCTTTCACCTCTGGGTAAATTCAAAAGATTTGATTTAAACCATGCATAAATGGTAATTCAATAGGGAATACATGTCTGCACTGTGTGTTTTGCTAATATTGACTTTGAGGGTGTGCTGCAAAATTCGCATGACGGTTGTGTTCATGGTGTGTATCCTGTCCTGTAGGTAGTGTGGTCGAGCCGCAGAGCGGACTCCCCTCACCCAGTCCGCGAGACCCCCGGCTCAGTCCTGACTCACACATGGTAAGATGCTCTTAGTGTTTCTGCTAAACCAACAGTGAGTGGCAAAAGATGTTTATTGCAGCAAGCTAAACCTGTCGATGCACCAGTGGTTGCACATGTGCACTGGTCTCTATAACCTTGTTATATTTGCAAACGAACCAGCGAATATTAACCAATATATACTCAGCAGTGGTTTGGCATATTGTCTGTAGGTTTGATTCAGGTTACACAGTTACCAAACAAGCTGCTGCCACAGCATGGCTTCTTCTCCTGTAATATGGGTGCTGATAAGCCGGGCGTTATGGAAATTAACCTCTGTTTGAATATTAAAATGAACCTCTGAATCTAACTCTCTATCTTCTTTGTCCCACCAGGATGTTCAGGGGTATAAGTGGGTGCGCTGGCGAGTGTGGCTGTGTCGTCTGTTTGCCGTGCTGTCCTTGGGTCTCCTCCTGATTGTATTTCATTGGCGCCCACGGCTTGCTGTCCTCGCCCGCTGCTGCTCCTGCCCTCTGGCTTTGGCAGATATTCTTCTAATAAGAGTGAGATTATAAATTAGCTCCTACTCAAAATTAAAATCCGTTTGATACCTAGCATTATTACCGACACTGGATTTTTCCAATGCATTGTATGAATTACCTAGTGACCTCACTCCAAAGAAAGCTTGAAAGAGACTTTTAGTGTCCTCTTATTTCTGAAATGCTGTTTTAGTGTCTCGTCCAGGTTGAAATTCACACTGTATACTTCTACTTCTTTTTGCCAGAAATGACAACCTTCAAAATATCAGCCATGTAGTCAGATGTAGTAAATGACCCCCCTTGCTTCAGCAGTTTCTGACCAGTATTTATTTTCCACGCTGGCTATTGGCTGTTTAATTCACATGTAATTAGTGGGTGGAACTGTAGATTAAATTCCTGTTTACAGAGTTGGCATATATGCAAACCTCCACATCCTGAGCTGTTTTGGGTTATCTAAAAACATTTATACATTGATTTGATGTGATTACTATTTATCAACCACCAAAGCATGCGGTTCTAATAACCATGATAGGACTGTTACAACTGGTGATTTTAATTAACATGTTAATAACATCTCGGACTGCAAGGCTATAGAGTTTTGCATTCTTTTGATTTCACTAAACATGCTATTGGGCCATCTCACAACTGTGGCCACACCCTAGATTTAGTCATCTCTAGAGATCAGAATATTGTTGTTGATAAGATTTTTAATACATATATATCAGATCATTACTGTTTGTTTTTTAACATGTCACTGGTATAGCTAAAATAATATGGAGCGCTCTTACGTTCTCTAACCACATGCGTAGTCAACCTCTGATGATATCTCATTGATTCATGAAATTTAAATTACTTTAACTCTAAAATAAGGTCAGCTCATAGTGATCGACATTGTGGCGCCTGTGGAAACTAAAAGGAAATGACAGATTAAGGTAATGCCTTGGAAAAATGAGTGAATACGTCTGCTCAAGAGGGAGTGACGTGATTTGGAGGCAAAACAAATTAACAATTCACCAAGAGGTCCTTACAAAATCCCTGTGCCTATAACAAAGCTTTACGCTGTGAGAGACAGGCATACTTCTCTAAGATTATTAGTGAAAGCAGGAACAACCCCACAATTTTATTTTCTACCATTGATCGCCTTTTAAATCTTTCCCTACTTCCTGAACAAATATGCCATGCCTCTCAGTCAAAATTTTAGGGGTTTTCATCAGTTTAAAAAAAAACAACTGTTAATATATCCAAGCTAGTATTTTTAATAATGTAAACAATCAAAAAAATCTGACCTAGTTAGTACATCCTCGGGAAATTTAAATTATTTTTGTAAAATAAGTGAAACCGTAAATCATTCTGCAGTTGAAGTCTCACTTGCTCCCTGGATGCAGTTCTTTAAGGATGTTTCGGATAGTTTAATTTGTGAGGTACTGGACATTGTAAATTGTTCTCTAGAGACATTTTTCTATATAAACTCAAAACAGCTCTAGTCAAGCCCTCATTTAAAAAGCATAATCTTGACTTGTCTGTTTTGAGCTATTTTTCCTTTTCCTCCTCTCAGCACTTTGAACTGTGTTTTATGATGTGAAAAGTGCTATGTAAATAAAAATATCCTGCTCTTGACATCCTGATCACCTGAGATGAATGTTAGTGTAAGATGGAAAAGGGTACCTGTATTCTGTGTTATACTTTGATTCACTATCATGGATAAGTACCCAGATTCCAGCAGTCACAGATGCATTTAATATTGCCTTTTGCTTCAGGACAGTTTTGGCCAGCAGCATGTGGTGGAGGTCCTCACAGAAGAGATGGAGGGGGGAAGGTCAGTTTCATGTCTCTATCCTTTGACAGCATCACCTTAAGCCTGTCAACACTCTGCACATATCTGAAAAAAAAACTAGGATCTGCTTACTTGTTTTTTGTTTTTTTCCTTTCAGCTCGGAGGTGTTTGGAGCTCTGGAGGACACTGAATGGAGAGATACAGTTCAGCTGTACAAGGAGGAGGTAAGGAAGAAGTGGACAGTTGGGTTTTTTTTTCTGCAGAATAAAGTACTGAGTGATCTTTTTTCTCCGACTGAAAATGATTATTGTGTTACAGAAAACACTCCTGCGCTACTACCTATTTGAAGGGCTACGCTACATCTGGGTGGACAGGAAGGGAAGCTTTTGTCGTGTTAGGTATTGAAACAGAAACACTTATGTTTGTATGTATGCCTATGTTTTTGGATTGAAACAGCTTTTAAGCAGTACTACTGTGTATAGAAAATCTCTTAAAACAAGAGTCAGGTGTCCTCACTATAATCATTCCTCCTGTTCATACTGACAATTTCATGGAGGCCAAAATCCACAGTGGGTCCAGAGGGTAATTTTGTGCAAAAATAAGAGTTGATGTGAAACTTATTTGAGGCTTCAGCAGTCTGAGTTAGTCATATCAAGTGGATATCTGCCACATTTACAGTCTTTTTAGCATCAAATTCCCTCTTTGTGTTTCCCTGTTGAGCTGTGGTGGAAGTATAGTAACAAAAAGAGGGACTTTGGTACTAAAAACACTGTAATGTTGATAGATACTTGATTTGACTTATTTGGATAAAGCTTCACATTAGCTTCAGATCAACTTTAAATACATTTTTGAACAGAAGGAGGAGGACTATGGATCTGGTCCCCCATCACTTACATTGTAAGTGCATTATAAAGGGATCTTCTAATGGTCAGTATGAACAGGAGGAATGACTACAACAAGATTTGATCCTGACTGATGTCTTAATACAGATTAAAAAAATTATGAAACATTAACCATTTTCAAGTAATGAAATCCAAGTAAATTCCAAAAACATAAACGTTTGAAATATGTTTTGTTAATGCACTTGTTACTACAGCTAAATAATAATGTTCATTGAAAAATGGGGAGTTGATGGAAAGTACACTGTTTCCTTTAATGTTAATGTTTAATGTTTTAACATAATCTTTGGTCTTTGTCTGTAGTGTCCTCAATGAGGACTGGACCTGCATGGACCTGTACGGCTTCCAAAAGGGCCTGAGTCAACTGGAGCAGAGTTTGAGGTAAAAAAAACAAAAACAAAACAAATATGCATACTTCTAAGGTTCTTTAATCTGAGAGGGCACTGCTGAGAAATTCATGACATGAAATCTTTCAGGAGATGCGTGTATGGGCCAAACCTTATTGATGTGCCTGTGAAGCCTTACATAAGACTGCTGTTTGAGGAGGTGAGATGGAAAAACATAGTCCTTTATACCGCCTCAGATTTATTTTTGTAATGATGGTTTGAAGATATATTTTACTCAAATCCAGATGAAGTATCAAATGTAACCCCCCTCCTTTCTTTTGTGTCCTTTTGTCTGCCTCTGTAGGTCCTCAACCCATTCTATGTGTTCCAAGTGTTCAGCATCATCCTGTGGATGATTGATAGTTATTATTATTACGCCTCATGTATATTTATTATCTCATTTCTCTCCATCGGTATCTCACTTTATGAGATCCGCAAGGTGAGTCTGTAGTGAGATACTTAATCTGATCATGTTTAGTTTATGACTTTCCCTCCAAATATTGATGTAAATGTCAGAACCAGTGTGAGTGACCAATAGTATATAAACCTTTTTGTCTTTTTTATCTTAATCCGCAGCAAAGCATCACTCTTCGCAACATGGCCCGATTGGTCACAAATGTTACAGTACGCAGAAACTCAGGAGGTAAGTTTGCACAAACGTATTGATCTTCCAATATGAATTTATTACAGTTAAGAAAATGATATAAAAGTAAGTGGATTTGTTAATTCAGTTGATATTTCAGGCTATTTTATTCACTTGGCGTTAACTTTGACTTCACCTGACAGTGGGAAAAATATTAGAAATATTAACAAAGCAAAACAGAAAGTGCTGTGAGAGCAGTATGTCTTGATATTAACAAAATATTTTAAACCACTTGCTTTCCTGATGAGTTGCAGGTTGGAGAATGGGTGTGGCTTTGGCTAGTAGCCAAGGACTCATGGTTGTCATACTTAAAATAAATTAAAAGTGATATTATTAAAGGAGCCAAACAATAAAAGATTGTTTTGATTAGTTAGCTTATGCTGCATCAAGGTTTTGTGTGAGATTGTAGACAATAATAGTTGGCAAGTATTCTCCATTAATAGTTGTCTCTCTTTAACCACCACTGTTTCAGTTCTCTCTTTCTCACGGTTGTGAAAAATAGTCTTTGAAGTAGTTAGATGAAGCAAGTTTATGATTTGTGATATTTATGTGGGCTTCTAGCTGTTCTCTAGTGACTCTTGGACTGGATGTTTTTTATTGACCTGGCATCACTGTTCTCATGAGCATGTACACATATGGTGAAAGCTTTCCCTACAGTACCTGTGCCCATGGAGTCTGCAGAGAGGGAATCAAACTGTTGGTATGACGTACAATTCTCTTAGGAGTTGTACATCGAAAAATAGCAGAGGCATACCTTGTTGTTAAGATACCCTGTGGGGTTTGGAGCAATGTGTCAACAAAAACAGGGAGGAGAACTGTTAGCGATTAAACATGCAGGTTTCCATACTTTGCATAACTGGCTTTGATGGTGTTTTCTGAGGAGGGAAATGCATTGAACATGTTTACTAACCCTTAAGGATGCACACAATGCTGAATGTAAACAGAAACTTGGTAGTCTACAAGAAGTGTACAGGACACCTTTAAGCTGTGTGACAGTTCCTGCCTGGAGGCAAAACTCAACTAAACTATAGTGTACATAGCAGTTGTATGCTTTACCCAACCGATGAGCAACAACACTCAATGAAAACAGCTTTATTCTCAACTTACTGCCTCACCATCAGTAATGTGAAACCTACATTAATAAGTAAATGTGGAGAATTGAGGTACTTTCGGACAACATATACCTTTATTAGACAGACGACAATAGACAGATGACAGGAAATGAAGAGAGGGAGTGATGGGAAAGGACTGCGCCCGTCTCAGTAAATACTCCACTAGATTTTAAAAAAAATAAAATAAAATAAAATGCAGTGACAAAAGTTTGATCCCATGACACTATTTGCTTAGTAAATATTCCCACTGGTAAATGACAGTCAATGTTTACAAGTCTTTTCTAACACCTTTAAACTCTTAATCACAAGGACATTCTTTCTTTGTTGTGTGTTTTCTCAGAGGAGGAGTGTGTGAGCTCGGTGGAGCTTGTCCCTGGCGACTGTATAATCATCCCTCAGGAGGGTTTGCTGCTGCCCTGCGATGCTGCCCTGCTGGCTGGGGAGTGTCTGGTCAACGAGAGTATGCTCACAGGTGACCAACAAACCGCCATAACAGCACCAGGCACTGAGTACTGTAACTGGAAGAATTTATAATGTCTCATGTTATGCTGAGGAAATGAAACAACCCCTCAGAACTCATTCAGTGTAGGATTCATGTAGGATTTTAGACTCTTTTTGGACATGGAACATGATTTTCAAGAGGGCTACAAACCAGTGCTTTTTCATTAAAGCTGTGCATGTTCATAACTATGTGGTATGTGAAGGTCTTTGCTCTCTTTATCCTAAATAAAAATGAGTCTGTTCTCCATATTTCCATGTGTAGGTGAAAGTGTCCCAGTGCTGAAAACCCCACTGCCAGCTGGTGAGGGGAGATACAACTCAGAGACAGAGCGTAGACACACCCTCTTCTGTGGTACCCAGCTCATCCAGGCCAAAGGGGGAAGGCCAGGAGGCGGCGGTGCTGTCGCTGTGGTTATAAGCACTGGTGAGTAGTGAAACTACTGATATGAGTCAGTACCATCTTAGTGAGAAGCCATAATGTACTTTACTGTACACCTAGGTATTATATTGTGATTATTGTGCATGATAAGAGCTTATGTTTGCTCTCCAAGTCAAGCCAGCTCTTACATCTCATCCGCAGGGTTTTATACAGCCAAAGGTAACTTGGTCAGCTCCATTTTGTATCCTCAGCCAGCCAACTTCCGCTTCTACCAGGATTCTGTCAAGTTCCTGATTGTCCTGGGTTTTGTTGGTAAGAGCTTTAACAGCAAGCTGCCCCTTTGTTATATCAGGGATGATGTACTCCCTGTGGAGCAGGATAGAAAAATTACATTTTGGTGCTAGAATGTTATCTGTAATGCCGTTAAAATGAAAAGTGAGTTACTTAGATTATGCACTTCAAGCCTTTTTGACCATTAATTCAACAACAATTGAACATTAATAAACTTAGCCCAATATTCTCCTTCTTGCTTCAGCTTTACTTGGCACCATTTACAGCTTTGTGGTTCTCTTCGGAAGCAATGTAAGTGCAAGTTACAAATGTCAAGACAAAAAAACAACAACTTCTGGTTTGTTTGTATTTGCCATGCCATCAGTAAATACAGCATGTACACTGAGTTATCTGATTGTGTCAAGGTGACCTGGTTGGAGTTGGTGATGAGAAGCTTGGATGTTGTGACCATTGCGGTGCCTCCTGCCCTGCCTGCTGCCATTACCACTGGCACTATCTATGCCCAGCGCAGGCTGAAGAACCAGGGCGTCTTCTGCATTAGTCCACCACGCATCAACATCAGTGGCAAAGTTTCACTCTTCTGCTTTGACAAGGTGAGGGAGAAACAATTACCTGATCCCACATTACCCTTCATGGTCACCTTACATATTGAAGTTGCCTTTCATCAGAGTACTTTTGTTTTTCCAGACAGGAACTCTGACAGAGGACGGTCTGGATGTTTGGGGAGTGATGGAAGGGGGGCATGCCGGTTTCTCAGAGCTCGTTCCAGATCCCAGAAAGCTGCTGCCGGGACCCATGCTCTCAGGCTTGGCCTGCTGTCACACTGTCACCCTGCTGCAGGGTGAGCCCCTTGGAGACCCTCTGGAGCTCAAGATGCTCGAGTCCACTGGTTGGGTATGATACTTTGAAGCTCATTTTCTTTATTTAAAGAGGTACTTAACTAGGACTTGGCATTGTCTGACAAGTTCCAATATGAGTGCTGAGATCATTGCCAATACTAAAACAATGCTTTTTTTCCTTCTGCGTTTATATCATCTTTACATTATAACTTATTTTCCAGACTCTCTTGGAGCCAGAAGGAGATGGAAAGGTGCTGGATGCAGAATTTGGAGGGCACCGAGTTTTGGCTGTAATGAGACCTCCTACAGCTCGAGGAGCTGTGAGTGTCCCTGCCATCAATTTCATATAGACTGACCAATAGGGTGCAAGTGTTACTAAAGTGAACAACTCCTCAACCACTGGAACAAAGTTGCAGGATCGATTTTTTTCTTGCATTAATTAACCATGGCATAATACTGTGATTTAAAGCAACCATTTTATGCCCATTTTCAATTGGCATTATGGGAAATGTATGTAATCATTAGCTAAGTAAATAAGTAAAAGTTATGAGGAAGAATAGTTAAGCAGGGCACTCTCAACAGTGTAACACATCTGCTTTGTTTTGAGTCCCAACTTATCCAGAATAATTATGAGGCCATAAAAAGTCAATATCTGCCTGGATATTAAGTCAGTTGTGCTTAGCTTTAACTTCTGCTCTTTCATTGTCTTGTCAGTTCACAAGTGAGCCAGTGGCCATTGTCCAGAGGTTTCCCTTCTCCTCAGCCCTGCAGAGGATGAGCGTAGTGACAGTGGGCCCTGGGGGACGCTCGCCTCTCGCTTTCATCAAAGGATCGCCAGAGATGGTGGCTAGCCTCTGCCGACAAGACACTGGTCAGACACTTAAGATTTAAAGTAAATCTGTCTAAGTTCATTTTCTATGTAGTACTTCATTCAGTATTCAAACAAATAAGCCAATCAATTGTTTTTTGTCTTCTGTGAATATTCTTCTTTGTTCTTTTAAAGTATAGTGAATGACCAGTTAGTGTTATATGCCACTTTATGTTTTAGTGATTTTAAATTTTTAGGTTCATGTTTAAGTTAACTATTCCTTTAAAATCTAAATCTTTAGTGATTGATTGAATGGGATGCTTTGTGTTTACAGTGCCTGCACAATTCTCAAGCAAACTGCATAACTTCTCCAGTGAAGGTCTCAGGGTTCTTGCACTGGGCTATAAACCATTAGACAAGAACACTGACCTCAAGACCATTGAACGGTAAGAACCCAGTTTGTGTTTCTGGCTTCTTTGTGTCACCAAGGCTCTTTCATAGACTCTTTTTTTCCTTCACACACATGAAGCGTTTGATAAGTCCAGTCATGGTGAAAAAGATGCCTCAAAAATAACGTATGTGTCTTTAGTAGACAGTTCTGTAAGCTGCAACCAAGCTTAGTAACGATTAGCTGTGAGTGTTAATGCAGCTGCGTGTCCTTCCACAGAGAAGCGGTAGAGAAAGACATGCAGTTTCTGGGATTCCTAATGATGAAGAACCTGGTGAAGCCGCAGAGTGCCACGGTTATCGGCATCCTCACACGGGCACAGCTTCGCAGTGTCATGGTCACTGGTGAGAAATATTATGCGTCTGTATTGACTACAGCTTTATAACACTGTGCAGTCACTGTGTTTTAACACTGTTCGTTTGACAATTGTTCAGTTTGATGATCAAATGTTCCGCCATGTCAAATCTTGTTTTCTCCTTCTTCACATAGGGGACAACATTTTAACTGCAGTCAATGTTGCAAAAAGCTGTGGCATGGTGGGGTCTGATGAGAAGGTAATATTTGTCAATGCCACCCCCCAAACTGCTCATTCCATGCCCACCCTGAAGTTCAACCTTGGGGATGGAGGGCCCACACAAAGCTCCATAGAGGTAATCACCCAGGTCAGTCCTGCTCAGACACAAACAACACCGCTGCCACCAAAGACTACCTTTCGTCCGCAAGCTTAAGGGACGATATGTTGCCCCCCCCCCATCTCCTCCCACTGTTGTACCAGAGCATTAGTGTACTGTCCCACCATGTATCTGACACCAACCAGGCCAACCTCACACACATTACCAACACTGCTGCCAGGATAATTGGTCTCCCCACACCCAACCTCACAGAAATGAACAATAAAACCATTGCGCGCATTGCAATCTCAATAGCACATGACATCACACACCCATTTAATCACCACCTAATGCTCACTGGGCGCCGGTATACACCATTGCAGTTTAGAAGGGCTCACTTTGGAAAAGCCTAATTCCCTCAGTCATAGCCGCCTTAAACAGCAGGACTTGCAGAACAGGCCTGAGTGTACACTACTACCTGTCACTTTATGTTGCGGTTGTCTGTACAGTGCTGTGAAAAAGAAATTTTCAGAGGAGGGCAATAATAGTTTAATTAGAAACTAGTCCTAAATATTTGTACTTGGTCCTGTCATTTTTAATGATGAAGCAGTTATCACAATATTGCACATAAGAGACATAATGAGGACAATCCTGGTCTATGTTTCGATGATTTGGTGGCTCATATTGATGTTGTCCTTCTCCTCTTAGGGCCTGTACCAGGGTGGTTTTGGTTATCACTTGGCTATTAATGGCAAGTCCTTTGCCGCCCTCTGTGAACACTTCCCTGAGTATCTGCCAAAGGTAATGCACACAGTGGAGTTTCAACGCATCTGACCAAGATAATGCACCAAAGACGGAGAGGCATTAGATTAACATTTTAAGAGCTATTTTCTCTGGATTAAAAATCATGACTGACTGTTGGAACTCAAATCAACATGATTTTATTTTTGACACTGGGTTTTTTCCCTTGACGTGCTGTCATTCCAGGTGTTGATGCGAGCCACAGTATTTGCACGCATGGCACCCGACCAAAAAACCCAGCTGGTGAAAGAGCTACAAAAACTGAAGTGAGTGCAGAAAAGTGGAACAACGGAATACACACACAGGAAATAAAACTTAAGCAGGAATGAACCAAATCTAAAAGAATATTTCACAAATTTACACAAACACACACACTTCTGCTTATGTTTAGATTTTATTGTCATCATTGTTGTTTTCATTCATTTCAGTATTGTGTTACTGTTAGTTTGTCATCACTTAGGAGTAGTCATATTTTGTATGTTTATTTTGTGTTCTGTATGAATTTGAGTATTAGGGTAAATCTAACACATATTAACCTGAGAGACACCTAGTGGCCATTAATGGAACAGCAGCTTAGTTATTAGATTAGATTGGCTCAAAAGAAAGCTTATAAAGGAGCGTAGGATACAGAAACTCAGTACCAGTATATTGTGTTATGTTGTTTCAGAAAAAATACATATAAGTAAACACAGTACGTCTATCTGCTTGTCATCATATGTCACACCAAGTGGCTTCTAACTGACTTTAAATAAGACATCAGTTACTAGTCCAACACTAATCCTCCACTTGTTACCTCAGCTACCGGGTAGGCATGTGCGGGGACGGGGCCAATGACTGCGGGGCCCTGCGAGCTGCTGATGTTGGGGTGTCTCTGTCTGAAGCTGAGGCCTCGGTCGCTTCACCTTTCACTTCCAAGACGGGAAACATCAGCTGCGTACCTCTGCTCATCAGGTGGGGGAAGAAAGAGGCGTTAGATGTGTTTAAGTTGTTACAGAATCTGAAAAAAATAATCACATATTTTTCCTCCTCACCTGTGCAGAGAGGGCCGATGTTCTCTGGTCACCTCCTTCAGTCTCTTCAGATACATGGCCCTGTACAGCCTCATTCAGTTCTCTGCTGTCCTCATCCTCTACACAGTGAGTAGCTGTGGAGCTGACTGCAGATTCCTCCTTCACCTGTGTTGCTTAAAAAGACCCTTTTCAAGTGAAACATGTGACTTGTCCACACATGTGTTCAGGTGAAGACAGACCTGGCTGACCTGCAGTTCCTGTTCTGTGACATTGTCCTGGTGACTCTGCTGGCCATTGTGATGGGGAAAGGAGTCCCCAGTAAGGAGCTGCACCACTGCAGACCCCCAGCCAGTCTGCTGGCCCTGCCTGTCCTCGGCAGCCTCTTCATCCATGCCTGCATGAATATCCTGGGCCAGCTGGCAGCACTCTTCATCACCATGTCACAGGACTGGTCAGTACAAAGACAGAAAGCTACACAGAGCTTTTTCCATCTAAATATTATATTGATTTATATTTGTTTCTATACTCATTAAACATGATGCATGTTAATACATTGTTAAATGTATCCATCCCTGATATTGTTTGTAGGTACGTTCCACTCAATTCAACAGTGACTGGAGCAGCCAATCTGCCCAACATGGAGGACACCAGCGTGTTTGCCTTGTCAGGTTTTCAGTATATCATCATGGCTGTGGTGGTCACCAAGGGTTACCCTCACAAGAAACCTCTCTACCACAATGGTAAGACATCAGAAATATCCCAGGATGATGATTTTGGGATAATGCTGATAAATCATTCTGATATTCACCTTCTACACATTTTCTTTAGCTTTGTTGGTAACTTTCTGAAGATTTTGGAGCCTGAACTCAGACATGATTTTAGTCTTCTTATCTTTCCAGTGGTTTTCCTCTGTCTACTGCTTATCCTCTTTGCCGTGATGACTTGGCTGGTGGTGTATCCAACGCCCATCATTGCCAAATATCTCCAACTATACAACATATCTGACATGGAATACAAATTGCTGCTTGTTGCCCTGGCTGCTCTCAACCTCCTCATATGTTTTGTGGCAGAGGTGAGTGTGGACTCTGTTTGATGGTCTCCTTCAGGCTTAAAAGGTGGCTTTAAAAGTTTGTTCTATGCTTTAAATGAATAAAACTAAAGCATTACTTCTGTGCCTGACAGATTTTTGGAAATTTCATTTAACGAGCCATTTTCCTTTTCTAATTTCAAATTGGTTCCCCTCTCCTACACAAAACACAAGACTTTGATCTGTAATTAAGACATCAAGTAAAAGATCATGCTCAACATAAGAGCACATGAATGTTTTTATTGGTATTTCTCGCCGACATCCCACAGCTTGAAAAGCAAAAGTGGAAATAATCAAATTAACGATGGCTAAATTCAATGTAACAGTTTCAGTTTGAGGGTGTTTAGTGTTGCACTTGCTGAGACACTTGAATTGAACAGAGCCATTGTTCATGTCATGTGCTTTTCCTGCTATGACAGGTCAAAATGTCTACTGTGAAAAATAATTAACAGATAAATATTCTAAATGTTTTGCCTATTATTAAAAGCTTGATAACTTTTTTCCCCCCAGGTGCTGATAGACCTGGGTCTCTTGAACTATCTTCGGCTGCTTCGTGGAAGGCGTATATCCAAAAAACAGTATAAACGTCTCAACGTCATCCTGTCAGACTGTCCCACATGGCCGCCCCTGAATCAAACCCTGTCCCCTGCAGGGCACACAGTCATCGGAATCAGCTAGCATCCACCTCCCCCCCCCCTTTCTGTCGGACATTCAGTCATCCAGACCAAACAATGCTGTGGATGCCAGAGCCAAATCCGCAATTGGACCAACAATGCAAAGTCATGTTTACCTTTATGAATAAAATATAATTTTTATGTCCGCTGTAGCGTTTGTATTTTGGATGACATTCATATTCACCGTCACTTTATAGCATGATTTAATAGTGTGGCCCTACGGATGTTAAAAGGACTGTGCTGGTGGGTTTAGGCTCAATTCACCTTAATGACTAGCCATACAGTCAGGTTATATTTGTCCTGGTCCCCTCCGCAGACATGAGCATCCCTTTCATGTTGGATGATCCAGATATTTAAGTGAATATTGGTCATTAGAATTACTTCTTACTGAATTTTTTTCCCTACAGAGTTTGAACGTACTTACATTGTGAGTCGCTTTAAACAAAAGCTGCTACCTTGCCAGTTTAAAGTAATGAAATGAACATGCATCACAACATGACATTTTTTGCAAATCATTTTATTAAATCTGTATTTACAGGCAGTTTGTGTTCTCACTCAGAGCTCAGCTAAACCCGTCTTGTCTCCTGCACTGCTGCTAGATTTTCCTGAACTAAAAATCTCTTTCCAGTATTCTCGATTCTTCCTCTGATATATTCAGTTTTTCACTTACTTGTACTACAGTAACAAAATTGACAACCAGGAAGTAAAGGTGTGATACGGGAGGCACAAGCTGAATTTTAACCATTACAATAACGTTTCTGTTGATGGATGTGCACCACTGAATATGGCTTTATTGAGATATCTTCTCTGTTTGAACAGATAAAAAGTTGAGAAACTAAGAACATCAATTGGGCACAGTGGCCCTGGACAGCCAGGTTGTCATTTTTCTGTCAGGGTCACATCTCTACATGTTCTATATCAGCAATGGACCATCTGTTAAAATGCCAGATAGTGAAAAATCAAACAGGGAGTGATGTTACTCTTTCTTACTGTGCCCACGATGCCAACAGTCAGACTAGTGAACAGACAAAAAAAATTAACAATTAACCGACAGACTGGCATTTGATAGTTCATCTTAGGACGTGGATATAGCTTCAGTTCCATTTCCCCTCACACTCGACTCAAGCTTTAATACGGACATTTGCTGTTCGAGCAATCAACCCCGCTGGAAGAAAAAAATACAATCTTCGTTCATTTCATTCATTCAGTCTGGTTCACTTGCACCTGAGTTCCTGCGTACTGTCCGTCAGTGAAGGACACAAAAAAAGGAGCATGCCGCCTACGAGGTGATATGACGGAGGAGGCTTATGAAGTACAGCAGTAAATTCGTTCCCCATCTGACCCTCCCTTGAGTTGCTGCCGACACCAACTTAAAATAACGTCTGAATTAACTGATATATATATACACAGGGTGATTTTAAAATGGGCTTTTGGTTTTGTTTTGATTAAAATACTGCTCGACGTCACTGCCGTCTCTTACAAAAAGGCAGAAAAGCTACTTAAAATGGACTTCAATCCACAATCAACCTTCTGTTCTGTTTTTTGTGTTTTTTTGCTTTTACTTTTAAATAGAAACAATGAAATGACAGTCCGAGGAAGACAGCTGCTAAGCTTAATTAAAAAAACTAACAAAAAACAAACAAAAACCGTAAACAGAACTTGTCAGATATACAACTTGACACACGACATCCTTTCCCTCAGTTTAAAAAAAACAAAAAAAAAACAGATGGCAATGTACATATTAGGGGTGCACTGATAATGTTACCGGGCAGGTACCAAACAAGTACTCGGCGTTAGCAGTGAGTTTACTATAAGACATCAAACACCACCAACTGCAGCCCACAAAACAGTGTTTGTTTAAACCTAAACGGTTTGGGACCCTTTCACTACGAAAGAAAAAGGTGGAAAAATTATGTTAACCATTTCATAAAATCTGCAGATATTGCTCAATTTATTTAAAAAAAAAAAAATCTCATTATATACTGTTTTAATTCATGAATTAGCTCTTGGTGATATATGTAGAATGCAGCATGGTGGATCAGTGGTTCACACTGATGCCTCACAGCAAGAAAATGTATGACCATGCTGCAATGCAGCCGTCCACTGCTCCCAGTATACAGGATGGATCGAATGCAGAAGACAGATTTCATTTCATTTCTCACTGAGTTTTGAGAAATGACAGCAAAGAAATGTTAAAATAATGTTAGGTACTTGTAGCTGTTGCTTGTGATCTGAAAGTACTATAAAAAGAACTTCCTCACACTTTTAGTCCATCTGAAATAAGATATCAGTGCATCCCTAGTATAAAAAAACAAAAGAAAAGCGAGAAAAACTAAAGATAAAAATTTTAGTGAGCCAACATCTCAAAGATTAAAAACATGTATATGGTGTGACAAGTGATATCTGGTATTATTGCTGCGGACAAGCTGCTGCACATGTACCAGCTCATCTTAGTTTTATAGGAACCGCCACTTCTCTTCTCTTAAGCCGTCCTTTGTTTAAGTCTTTTGCTTCCACCCTGGAGGCGTCCTGAGACGGAGCTGCTGGGGGCTGACGGAGGACAGAGATAGAGGTGGTGGTACGGGTGGGGTGGGGTCTCTTAAAGGGATCATCACAGTGAGTCCAGAATATGTTCATTATCACAGTGTCAAACAGACGAGTGGGGAGAGGAGAGAGCACATTTCCATCCGTTTTACTTCCTCCTGGAGATCGGCTCTCCCTCTCAGTTCCACACAAGAGGGAAGAGCGGGGCAGCAAACCGTTCAATACACTAAAACTGAAGGAAGGAAGCTTTAAAAATACAGTGCTGTCTCTGCTCTCAGGTGGCCCTCAATCAATCTCTCTCTTTCTCTCTCTCTCCCCTCAATGGCTGGGCAGCGCAGGGGCCAACTTATCTGTGCTGTCGGAACCCTTGGGTGCCGTCTGGGCCGGCAGGCTGCCGGACAGTGTGATTGTTTGATCTGGTGTCCTCTGAAGGCAATGTAGAGTTAATGCGCCCTGGCCTGGCAGACAGAGGGGAAATGGGAATAAATTAGAGACAGCAGCCTTTTCCGTGTGCCAGCTGCTGGACAGAAACGTCTCGTAGCTCGTTTCCAGTTGGCAAGTTGCAGCAGCAATTCTCGTTTCTGCCCAACTGTCCTGATTACAGGAGCCTCGCAGTCTCACATCAAACAGGTCTCCACACATGATTTTAGTTTGTGTTCTCAGATTTGTTGCTGTGTAACTGGAAAGTTAGCTCGAAAATTTGTATTCAAACAAAAGATTTCTTGTAAGTTTTTCCATTTTTTGAGTTTATTTTGGTTGCTTTTACTTTCGTTTTGGCACCGATCAGTAACAATCACAGAGAATGAAAACAGAAAATAACTTCTTTTTATTCAGTTCATTAACTGGAAATGTAAAAAAAGAAGAGAGCTTCTGTAATTATTGTTAAGCTCCACTTGTCAATCAAAACTAGTTCCAGCCAAAATGCACAAAACAGGAATGTGCTTCTGCCTGCTTCACTTTTTAAAAGAAAGAGAAAGTAACACCAGCAGGGAGGTTAATGAAGCACTCAACCCTGCTGATGAGTCAATTCTCAGCATTCATCCCACCGTTTAACGGCTACTTTTCCAGTTATCATTCTGATTGTTCACTTATGCTTCTCCTGTGATCTGTCTAAGCTGCATCTATTCTTTTTTCTAATTCAAGACAAGTCTAAAAGTAGTAAAGTGAAAGAATCTTCATGATCAAAAGTTAAATCAAATTAAAAGATGGCGCTGTGCTTACGAGATAAACACACTTAAATACTCACCAACCAAAGATATTGAAATCAAAGTAGATGAAGAGACCACAAAAACCATGAAGTAAAAACAGTGTTAAGCACAACAACACACATACTGACTACAACCGAGTTAAACCTCTAAACTGTCAATATTTGAGCATCATTACCTGTCAGTGTTGGGCTTGTCCTGCGGCGTCTCCTCTGGGCAGGCGCTGCCCAGTATTCTCTTCCTGGCCTCTGCGTACTCTGCCTCACGCTGGGCCAGAGACTTGACCTGTGGTGTAGGCCTGTTCTGATTCGAGGCTGATCCCAACGACCCGTTGTTTGCAGGACGCTTCAAGATGCGAATCTGAGGCGGTGGGGCTGCTGGTAAAGAGTCGTCCTGGATTACCATGGTGGTCCTCAACGGAGACCGTGAAGAATTATTACTGGACTCCCTGGAAGAACAACACACAGTCCACTTAAAATGAGCGATACGACAGACAGGAAGTGGTCACTGTGTTACAGCAGAAATAAAAACTTAGATGAGACACCAGTGGCCTATAGACTTAAGAAAGACATGCCAAGTCAATGACCAAGTCAGTGTTTCCATTAATCAACAAGATAATTCAACTTTTTGTGGAAAGACCATATCAGACACAAATTATTATTCAAAGTAGAGCATTTTATATACATTGTAAAAACATATCTGGATGGGATCTTAAGATCCGCTCAGCTCACTTCTAATAAATTGAGCAGCGGCTGATTTTTTGACTAAAACAACACCTTTCTCAGTAGATCAGCTGTATTGTGAACTGAAGCGTGTATAGCTACCTCTTACTAATTTGTAACAGGTTTTGTTCAGGTGTCTACATCTGCAGATAAGCAGCAGATTACAGTTTTTAATGGAAATTAAAGCAATAATTTTATAGTACAACATTTTGGGTCTTACTTTTCTTTCTGGCTGATCCGTAGCTTCTCTTCTAACCGCTTTTCCATTTCCTGTGGGGAGGAGGGGGCATCAAAAACATGTATTCATGGAAACAAACAACATGCTCATATTGATTTGAGAGGGTAGAGAAAAAAGTGCGACAGATAGTAAGCAAGTCACAGAGTGCATGGAAAACAGGATTCAGTTACAATCTATTTATAAGTTACATGTGTAGAGCAGCTGCCAAATCATAACAGACAGAGTGCTCAGTGGGCTAATGTTCCCATCAAATGGCAGCAAAACTGATAATGAGGTCAGTTTAGGTACACTTTAAACACTTGGGTTCATGCTTATTAACCAATGGAGAGTATGGTAAAAACAAGGTAACACCACCTGACTGACTGCTTCCGGCTAACTTCTTCCCAGAGCCACGTTATTGACGTCATTAGGTAGCGATGATAGTCTGCCGTGACGACAGCTAATGTTGGCTAAATGTTACAACTACATAACTAGCTCACTAACAGGCCACTAACTTTACAACTTGGCAGAACATGTGGCCTAGTAAACTCCAGGAAGCCACATAGTTACTCCAGGAAGCTAGCATTCACCTAACATTGTGAAGGCTTTAGAGTTCAGACAATGTAATTCATAAACCGTTTTATGAAGCCGATAAACAATAAGGCTTAGAAAGTTACACATGCTGACTATGCGACAGCAATATTTCAACCTTTAAAACTGATTCACAGTAACTTATTCGTCGTTTCTGGGATGAAGAGAGTGAATCAATACAATAGTTGAATATATTTCTTAACTGAAAGCTATTAGTGTTATCAAATGTGCGAAAAATTGATTACGTTACGAGAGTGCCTGGTAAAAATGTCTTAACTCGCCTTGTAGGCGGTGCTTGCAACATTTAATTGAAATGTTCCGTGTTAGCGACACAATAAACAGCTAACTTAGCATTAGCTAACACCAACCTTAGCATCTCAACTGCAACTTTAAATCCGAGGGTTTAGCTATTGCGTTGTACACTCGTTACATATAGACTGGTCGCTAATAATACGGTATATTAGCGTTGCTTAAAGCGAAAAAGTCACAAATAGCTGTCACCACTCGGGTTGTTAGTTGGATAAGTCCATCTTATGCTTGTCTCGCTCGCTAACGTTAGCTGGCTAACTTTCTTGAAGCTAACGCGTTAGCTGGAGCCACATTGTTGGCCCGTTGTTTAAAACATACAACAACGTTATTAAAACTTCTCAAAGCAAAAGTTTGAACATTAACCAGCTGTCAAACTAATTTTTGGTGGTGGCGGGAAGGTATATTGAGACTTTGGTTACTTACCCCGCTATCAGCAGCTTCCTCCCAACTTTCGGCGACCTCCTCATCCATGTTTCATTTTGCTTCAGACACGCTGTGGAGCTCCGTCAGACCCGCCAGACCCGCCTCTCCTCCTCTCCTCCTCCCTGCTGTCCACAGCTCACTGACGGAGTCCCCCACAGCATCATAACCCCCGACCAACAAATGACCATACTTTGTATAAAAACAATATTTTTCAACAGTGGTTTAGTAATAGTATTTAATTGCTTAGTCAGTTATCCAAACAATGTTGCCAACTCTATGTTGAGTTTATTTCAGCACTGTGAAAGGTGTTGGAATCAATTATTTTTCTCAGCTGTCGTTGACATATTGTTAAAAGTAACTGAAACAGCTATTGGGAAAACTTGCTTTCATGGCAAACTAAGAATAAAAATAAGTCAGTCTGTCAACTTTTTCAACAAGGCATCATAAGTACAGCGTCTGCTTTTTCTTATAGGTTAAAGGTTATAGGTTAGGTTAGGTTGGGTTAGGTTTTAGGTTGGCGCAAAGGGGAAGTCGATTTGTTACTAAAGTTGCTAAACGACGTTGTAATGTTGCGTGATGACGTTATGACGTAAAACGTACAACTTTGTCTATGCGTAGAATATGCCATAGACATACATACAATCTTTCTTATATACAGTCTATGCATACAATACACAAAACACAATATTAGTAATATAAACACAATTTTTTTTATAATCAAATATTTTTATTTTTAAAAACAACAATTTTCTTTAACACATATTTTATATATTGTCTTACTAACTAGTAAAACTACACATTCTGAACAGTTATTTTAAATAGTGTCTTGTTAGTTAACATGCTACCTAACCTTCAACAATTATAGGTACAAGCGAATAACAAGGTATATCATATGCTATCTAATTGAATAATTGCAGCTAGCAACATAACTCAAATATGATGCACTAGGCACCTCTGTCCAACTCTCTGGCAGGGGCTAGCTGCTCAATGATCTCCTTCAGGTATTGGCACTGTTCTCACCCACACTGCAGTGCACACTGCCAACATCAACTGTGTGTCTCCACTAGTTCCAGAAAGTCCACTAATTGCATACATAAATATGATGAATCATAAATTGGCAAGAAAATCCTCCTTATTAACTGCATTGTCGCTGAGCTTGAACCAGCAGAAGAGGATGGAGTGGCCTTAAAGCTGTATGCTGCTGTGGTGCCAAACTGCTGCAGAACATCACTTGAAAGTGTCAGCTGGTAACAAGTATCACCAGCCAGCTTCATTCTATACTGCACCAGAAGTTGAGAGTGTGCAGTCTATATATTAAATTTATTTGACCACACACATTTGGCTAAGCAGCCATTCGATTTCTCCGCATTTGAGTTTCAGTTGATCAGAAGGAGGGCAGAGAGGGCAGCGAGGGCAGCGAGTGCAGCGAGTGCAGCTTTACACAGTTCCTCAAATGGATTTGATCTGGAAGAGTCTGTGTAATTATTCACTTCACTCCAAAACTCAACTGTGTTTTCAGATGAGCCCAATTTAAACAGATGGATGTTTCTCCATTGGGAAACAATTTAGTTAATTATTGGGGCTGGTACTCCAGTAGCCCAGCTAATTTGATAATTTCAGCGGTGCCATTATTGTGCATTTCTTTTAAACTGAACAAGGCTGTGTTTTGCAAGACTTCTAGGTTGTCTGAGAGCCTTGCTTGAAGCCCCTTGCTTAAAGCAACCATGTAGCTGATGCATTATTTCTGAATGACCTTTTTGTTCTCTGATGTAAGACTGAGTTGGGACACCATTCTCTAAAAAAAGGACCTGAGGTATGGTAATGGACTTGTTTTTCCTTTTAAATGTGACCTCCTAACCAACAATTGTTCACTGAACTGAATGTGTTTCAATGATTTGACCAAAAAATTCAAATTTGTCTCCTTGAACACATGCAACTGCTGCTGAATCATTCCTCCTGTCCAAGCTGACCATTAGAAGATCCCTTCATAATTCAATTACAATGTAAGTGATGGGGGGCAACATCTACAAGCTTCCTTTAGTGTAAAATTTATTTGAACGTTTTTCTGAAGCTGTCCAAATGAGTCAAATCAAGTCGATATAAACAGTCTTTTTAGTGCCAAAATATCTCTTTTTGTTGTTATATTTCCACCACAGCTCAACAGGGAAACACTGTCTGAGAAAACACAAAGAGAGAATTTGATGCTAAAAGGACACCTGACTGTTGTTTTTTTATGGTGCTATTGGTGATTAGAGGTATTATCGAGTGGGTTATTTTTCTGATCCGCACCCCCTGTTATAAAATGTCATTAATTCTAATAACATTAAATTGATATTTTTGGTTGGGTTAAGAGGAATTTTAGTATTGTTTGCATTAAGAAAACTTTGTTCTATTGAGCGTTTCCAGTTCTTAGCCCTGTTTTGATAAGACTCTCTGTTTGAACACATGAGGGCAGTATGGGTTTGTCAGACCACAGCTGGTGTTTTTAGTCAATTTGCAACATGATACTGTGGTTTACAGTTTAGGCATACCTAGCCTATATTGTACAGTTTGATAAGCAAAATGTTTTCAACACATTTAGTATGCATATGTTTTAAGGCATCACAAGATCATTAAGACCATGTTTGTGATTACAGTTTGTTTTCATCAGAACAGAAAAAAGATTATATAGAAACATTTATTCAAAATGCTAAATGGCATTTGGTTAAATTACATTTTTACATTGTTTTATTATAATAAATGACATGACGGATTTATAAAAATTGACAATTTTGCAAAAGGTTGTTTAATCTGTGGTCAATGCACTGCAATGTACCTCAAGGCACTGGCTGCCAGGGTTTTATGACTTGATGAGCTGTGTGTGTGTGTGTTTGTGTGTGTGTGTGTGTGTGTGTGTGTGTGTGTGTGTGTGTGTGTGTGTGTGTGTGAGCTTGCCATTTTTATCTGAGCACAGACACATGTCTTTTGCAAAGGTGCAGAGGTTCTCAAACATTCAATGGATTAAAGCAGACCTTATTGAAAATTCTTGCAAATAACTTGGTTTGAATGATATTGTTATCATTCGATTCAAAATGAAAATATCACTGGTAGATGTTTGTTTCTGTACTTTGTCCATTTACTGACTAAACTCATAACACACAGAAATAATGTTTTATTGCCACCGGAATTATATTCACTTCCTGGTTATCTTAATGATGTTCTCTGATAAGAGTGAATTTCCATTTATATGCTGTCACAGTAATTTGGACCGGATACTGTGGAGCTTAGGAAGAGAACTCAGTGACCCTGAAATGCATGTCAGCTTTCTGAATGTGCCACATTATCACCTGGGATGTTTGTGTTTGAGGATATGATGTAAATGTTTACACAATGAACTTATTGCACCTTATAGAGAGAAAGATGGCCATAGAGTTGCTCATGGATGTGATTATTTGAGTGTTGTCCACTACATATATCAAGAAAATGTGTGCTGTAATTAGGAGTGATCACTGTTTTAGATACATTATTGTGCACACTGTCAAAGGTTTGGCAGATATTGTTAAAATTTCTTACCATATTAAAAAAAGAAAAAGCTGAATATGCAGAAATAATGACCAGGAAGTGGGTTTAGATGGAGTAGTGGTGGATCTCTTGAGTGTGACTTGAAACTTAAATCCCAAGAAGAGCTAGTTCCATATATCCACACAGGTCCACATTACATTTTGGGTCATTGGGGCTGAATTTATTCAACATGCAACAAATAATCCTGCAGAAGTTTAACCTTTGGGAGGATATCTATGGAATAACATTAGGGTCGTATGTGTACCACCATATCTGAACTTGTGAGAACATTTTCTATGAATACAGTGAAATGTTTGAATGTATGTTGAATGAGAGCATTTTCCTGGCAGCATGGTGCAAAATTGAAGCCGCAAGCAGACTCCTCAGCAGAGAAACATTAACACTGAACTCCATTGGAAAAAATGAACATTTAATATGATGGTGGTGGTTTGCTTGTTAACAAGTCATTGAAGTTACATTTATACTGAAATAAGTCAATTTACCTACAAAACGGTTCCAGAATTAAACAGTGGCTCCTAATGTTACTTTATTTTTAAAATATCATCAAGCAATATCAATGTTGCTTGTCCTACACCTGCAAACAAGACAGCCTTTAAATTGTGTATTTTTTATATTGAGCGTTGTTAGATTCAGAGGCTCAGAGGCTGTTCATGTGGGGCATGCTTTTAGCACCTTCAGCGGCCCTCAGTGTTTTAGAGCATCCCCACTGGCTATTCAGGAGGAAGCATCAAATGGGGTATTTGTAGATTTGATTCATAGCTTTAAACATGGGATTCACAAATAGATCATACAAAATGTTTACACACATTCAGACATGGTGACACACAGCTACAATACTTACAACCATAAATTTATTCCACAGTGGTTAAAGGCTTAATCCTTCTTTATTTTGACCATATTAATCACAGATATATTCACACTTGTATATGAAGACTATGACTAATGAACTTTGATGAAAATCTGCAATTTTTGTCTTGTTCAAGTCATCATAGCTAAATAAACCTGGACTTTCTGGGACCATGTCAAATATGGCATCTTACTTTTTGTATTAATTACAAATTTTGGGCATAATTTGCCTTTTGTTAACGGTCATTTTAAGTGACACTGAACTTAGACTACGACACCAAATCTGCTTTTTTTCATCTAAAAAATATTACTTAAGTGTGACCACTTACTATTGTAAAGCTCTCCTATCTGGGCAGAACACATTCAACCGGTTTCAAAGTCCTTACATTGGCTGCCTGGGGCCATGCCTGTACAGTATGGCCCCTGAGGTCATCTGCTACAAGTCTGTGCATTGTGCATTGTTCCAAAGTGCAGGGATAAATCAAACCTTTGGTGAGGTAACTTTTAGCTTTTATCGCCTAAGGACCAAGAGCAGCTGGAAGTGTTGAAATCTTTAAATGTAAATTTACTGTCTCTACTGTACCTCTTCAGCCTGGCTTTGATTCAGAAGGGTTTATAGACACTATTTATTTTATTCACTTTATTTCATATTTGTGTTGTAGAATTGCATTATGTTATGTAATTCAGTTATTATTATATTTATTTTGTCTTTTAATCTGTTTTATCTAGTTATTAATCTAGTTCTTATTTCACTCTACGTACTGACCACTCTACACTTACTGTATTATAGCTTTTAAAAAAACATATATATTTTTTTTTTTTTTCATGAATTGGTCACAGGTTACAGGTTACTCTTGTTATATCTTAATATTGGCTTGTCAGTCATCTGTGAGGCACTTTGAACTCCATTAACCTTTATGAAGTATGCTACACAAATCAAGTTTGACTGATTGATTGATTAATCTGTAGGACTGTAATGTTTTATTGACTGCTCATAATTTTGAAGTAATTTTTTCCATTGCTGTGCTGTTTGTATACTGCATTCAGGAGAGAAACTTAGATTTCATATCAGTGAAGTCTGGTTTCTGTTGGTGGAACTGTGTTCTTGATCACCCTCTCTGGCAATAGATGCAACTGATTGAAAGTATAAGATGTAGCCTTGTGCAGCAGAGGAATTTTCCCAGTGTTTCATGCATTTCATTCATCGGGATTCAGAGACTCACACCAGGCTGATTAAAAGGGCTTCTGATGCTCGGCTTCATGCAACACTGATTCCAACACCAGTAAATCCTCCAATAAGACAACAGAATAATGACAGCAGTGATCTTAGAGATAATGAGCATCACAGCATGAGCCAGGGTTAAACATGATGCTCTGTCTCTGTGAAGCTAAAGATAATTTACTGTGGAGATTGATTCAACTGAAGTGTATGCTGTGACTGTATCACCTGACTGGAATTCAAATAGCTGATGTACAGTAAATGTACTGTATTTCATTTGTAAAACACAGGATATGTTACCTTTTTGAAATCCAGTCGACTCTCTTTGATGCATGGTTGCAATATTGCGTTTATTTGGACAATATAATAAAATCAGAATTTACAAACTTTAACATATTCCCATGTATCAAAAATTTCGGTTTGAGGTTAATGAAACACACACGATAACACCTTCTTACATGGCTTCTGAATCACAGTTAATTTCATTTCCCTCTGACATACACATCTCTCATTGTCAGTGTGCTCTTGTTTTGGTTAATGTTTATTTACAACTTTTTGAATTTGTGGTTTATCCAGAGCTCATTCCTCTCCTCGCTGGACTCCGCCGTCAGCACCTGTGTACGTAGTATCCTGTCGCGTATCCCATGATGTAGATGACCACCATTGTAACCAAAGCCCCTCCTGCCTTCACTATAATCCCTGTGGTGCCGGTACACATTCTGTTGTAGACCCTGAATGCAACACAGAGTGAGGCAGACTCAGGTTAAACAGCTGTTGGTGGAATGTTCTTCAATTGTATGCCCTGGTTTCAGCACATAGTCACTTTAATGTGACTATAAAGGTTTTACAAAGCTCATTAGTACTGCAGCATTCAATTGATACCAGATTTGAAAGCTAATTTTAATTTCTTTGAAAGTTATAATTCCTTTTATCCTGATTTGTATTATCATACAAATTGATTGCAGTTAAAAAATCCAGGGTGAAACACAACTTCACTGTATTTTCTAATATTTTCTAATATAAAAACTGCATATTTGATTTTTGCATCTTTATATCAGGCGTCATCTAGTCTCACCTCATCATAGTGGACTGTGAGGCCTCTACATTCATGTTGATGTTGCTCTCGTTCCAGCGATCATATTGCACGGTGCCGGTATTGTTGGTCTCCATTTGGGAAGTCATTTCTCTCCTTAACTGCCTGGAATCAACGTTGACTCACTGCTTCACTGCTCAGCACATAAACTCCGCACTCTGACACAGTGAGGATGACGAGCTGGGGAGGAAATGTCACTTTGATTGCTATGTAAAATAAAAGTAATCTATGCTTTTCATGATTGTAATTGTATGCCTGTAATGTACCACAGTGCACTTGAAGTAAAGTGTGAATTGTTTAAAAAAACAAACATATATGACATTTAAAATTAAACCAATCAAGAATTTACATTGTTCAATCTACTCTACAGCAAAATCAGTCCACATGATTTAAATAATTAGATTCAAAAGTCATTGATTGGATGATTGTATCCCTTAGCAAAATCATACCTCTACATTCAAATGAACTCAAGCTGTACTCACCTGTATGAGTCTAACAAACTCCTCAGAAAACTCTGCTCTGCCGCACTTTTAAAAGTAGACCTTGGCCATAGTTCATGTGTTCAATGAGGTCATAAGTCGTAAATCTATTGGTTGCATTCCAGCTATTCACTTTTACCTGCTTATATGGCTCTTTCTCTTTGATAAAGAACTATCATACCTCTGCTTCAGTAATCTCCGGTTGCAACACATCCTGCATAAATAGTTGACTGCAAAGCAAAAATACTTATGTGTTGCAGATTTTCATGGAATAATGTTTACTGGGTGAAAATGTGATTTGGTTCAATACAATATCACTGTGTTGTGTCATAGAATTTGTTTAGTCTCTACTGCACATCTAAGCACATGTTGATCTGTTTGTGCAGGAATAGCAGCACCCTCTTCTGTTCTTAGATGTAAAGGAATCCAGCAATCTCAGCTACTCACTCGTTTTGTTTTAAATATACTAATGTCTCAAAGCAAATATGGTGATGACCCCATGACACATCTCATGCATTTTATAGGGAATCTTGAGGTTTATATATATTTAGCAACATACATTTGCAGATGTAGAACAAAGACTTAAATTGACTTATACTTTGGTTTTGACTTGATATTAACTGGGGAAGGGGTTAATACTTGCTCCCCAGAGGACCTGCAAAGCACCTGTGGGCACTATGATGGGTAGAAGAAGGCTGCAGTCATCACTTGTCTGGTTTTTGTAACCATGTGGTCACTCTGCAGGGCCTGGTGGAGGTGATGGCTCTGTTTGTGTGCTGCTGCCTCCTCATGGACAGGTAACAGGCTAACAGCACTGAACACCTGCTGTGGGTCTGGCTTCTTGAAATGGGTTTGCTATATAAAATATAGACAAATACTGTGTGGATTCTGCAGCATCCTTATCCTGCATCACCATGGAAACTGGTAAGACAAATTACAAATGAGCAACATATTGTTATCAAATGTACAAACCCAGCAGCTGCACTTAATCCTCACTTTTTGGTCCTAAAATGGCTGCGCAATATGAAAAGACAATTACATTGAATTGAATTGAGAGTTATATCTGAGTTTTATATCAAATGTAAATCTTTATTAGGCCTAATTTGTCTCAGTAAAGTCTTCTTTAGGATATTCTCATAGAGAGGAGTAGGTTTATTTTGTCATATACGTTTTAATCAATATTCTAACTAGGCCTGATAGAGGTTACAAATCAGAAATATATACTTTATACATTACATTAACATGACTTATAATACTATAATATATTGTGCTAGTAGATGAGACAAAGGGAAACAGATAAAAACTAATACCTGGTTTAAACAGGAATAAAATAAGATATAAATGATTTATCACTGGCGGAAGTGATTGTTTCACACCGGAAGTTGTACCGACGGTTGCAGCGCGTAGAGACCTCCGTAAAACCGCTGCGCGTATCTCAGGTTAGTTTAACCATTTTATCTGCTCGGTGATTATTCTCATCCTGCTCTGCACACATGCGTTGAAACAGAGCTGCGGACACAGTTGTCGGTCCTTCAGTTTGTTGCTCTGTCTGCTATATCGCTATATTTTCTTATAACGTCGCAGTTAGCTGAAGAAAAGTGTTGCAAAAGTCGACATGCTAGTTGTAGCTAACTGACGCTAGCTAGCTAGCTAGTGTTAGCATCCGCAGCTTGACTCATAACAACAAACAGCGAGTTAAAGTCTACCACCGATGTGTCTTTTCACTCAGTTTGCTTTTGCTGTACAATTAACTAACTTGAATACAGGAGTAAGATATAACAAAGTACTGCATAATAATATCAGTATATATAACTCCTTACTGGCCTTATGTTAAGTTACACCAACAGTTAGCAGGTTTAGCTCAATGCCTATCACTAGCACATGTCAAACTTAATTCACATTGTAAGATCGATCTGAACTTATAGCGATGTATTATTTCTTATAAGCACTGATAAACACTCACTTACAGTCGAAGTGGACCTGAACTATACAATGCATTTTGGTGGGACAACGCTTGGGATGAGAGGCGTATCATCAGTTATTAAAAGGAAATTTTTACTGAAAGCACTCATTATATAATGTAATGTAATTAATGCGTCCGGCACTGGGTCTATGTATGTAGAAAGGAGAGTGAAATATACATCTAAATTAGTTAATTTAGCACACTAAAGGTGCAGATTTACATGAATGTATCTAAATCTCACATTTTCAATGAAAACCGAATGAATCTTTCTTTATTTTTCTTTTATTTGCTAATGAAGCTGACTTAAATAAAACATAGTCTAATAGTGGGTCATACTATAAGATTTCTACACAAAAAAAATCACCATTGGTCTTATTTTGACAATTTGATAAAACAATGACCAACAAACTGTCAGGCTTTTCTCTGCTATGGGTGTATTACAAGTATATTGATCCCCTTTGTTCTGTTTGGTATAAATTCTTCAGTGTGTAATACCACCTGTGTTGTGTGTGTGATGCAATGCAGGCGGTGCAGAGCGGACGCTGATGGGGGACGAAAAGGAGACCTGGAAAGTGAAAACTCTTGACGAAATCCTACTAGAGAAAAAACGCAGAAGAGAATTAGAAGAGAGAACAGAACCCAAGCGCCAGAAAAACGTAAGTATTTCCAAAGTAATTTAATACATTTGAATATTTTTGGAAACATGTTTGGTAATTTTAAAACTAATGTACACTGGCTCAGTTTTTTGTTGTTGATGATGATCTTTCATCGTCTTTCTGTGCTTAAAAATGACTCCTACATTCTGATAGTTGTCACAGAAGCTTTTGCAGTAAAGAGAAACACAGGATATTTTGTGTCTCTGGCATTAACCGCATCTTTTGCTGTTCTGGTCTTGCACAGTTCACCCAGGGCCTTGTTCCACAGACGGATGATCGGGAAGCCAAACGAGATACTCCGGAGGAAGGAGAACTACGGGATCAAAAGATGGAAATAACAATTCGGAATTCCCCGTACGCCCGGGAAGACTCAACAGAAGACAGGTACTTTAAACTGTAGGAAATAAACATTCTTTATCTTTTTAGTTGACTGCTAATACGAAAACAGTGTATTCAGTACTTTAACTTTAGTCAAAAACATGTATGCAGCTGAGTCTCACAATGTTTTCTTTACATTAATGCAGGGGAGAGGAAGATGAATCACTGGCAATCAAGCCTCCACAGCAAATAGCACGGAAAGACAAATCTCACCACAGAAAGGAGGAGAAGAGAAAAGATAAAAGACGTCATCGCAGCCACTCTGCTGAAGGAGGTGTGGGAGTGCCGCTTAATCGCATAAACACAAGCATATGGTTTTTACAGCTGAATATGACAGGTTTGGAACTGTTATTGTGGATCTGTATCCACTCAGGGTTTTTTGTTTCTACAGCAGGGAAACATGTACGGCCCAAAGACAAAGAAAAGGAGAGAGAGAGCGAACGCAGGAAGCGTCAGTGGGAAGAAGATAAAGCCCGGCGAGACTGGGAGCGGCAGAAACGAAGGGAGCAGGCCAGAGCTCATTCACGCAGAGAGAGGTGAGCACCGACCCTGAGCCACATATTAAACGACTTTACATTAGGGGTGTAATGGCACACAGAATCCACGGTTCTGTATGCATGTTTGTATGTTTCGGGGTCACAATTTGGGATGATTTCGGCACAGCAGAAAAAAGAAAAGGCAGCATGATGCTGCAGTGGAAACTATTACTGGAACAGTTTAGTTGTGCTGCAGTGGAAAATGAAAACAACCTTTCAGTTTCCTGCAAGGAGTCCGAACACCTGCTGACAGCTGCTTTATGATGATTTATGGTGTAACTGTACATAAAGTAGTTGAAAGTAGGTCCAGCTGCTACAAAAGTAACATGCTGCTTACACTGATACTGATGCTCCAGTATTAATATAATGATGTCATGCATAATAATATATATATGTGGAAAAATTTAAAGCCATGTTAGAAGTCCCTGTAACTGAGAATTGCAACTGCTTTATTTGAGCTGGATTTAATCTCTTCCTTGTGTGTTTTTTAATGTTTGTATTTCTCCTTAAACTGTAACTGGTGTGCTGTCTTGGCCCGGTCTCTAACATTAAACCACTCCTTTTACTTTCATACTTTTTAACTACATTTTTCTACCTCAGAACTGGTTCTTATTACAAACACTTAACATTGTAGTAGTTCTGAAGGGCTTCACTCAGAGGTGGAGTGGAAAAGCTGATTGTCACAGATCGGGGATGGGGATGGAAGGCTTTTACTATTGTTTCACTATAAAGATAATGGAGCATATTTTGAAAGTGTCCACTCAGTCACTGTTTGTCATTCTGACAGCAGCAACACGGCAGGGTAACCAGGCTAACTTGCTTACAGGTGTATTAAAGTGGGTGTGTTGAGTTGGGTAGGGGTAAGTCTACAAGACTGCAGCCACACCCTTCTCAACAGCCGTGAGCATGGTGCAGCTAAGTGGTGCGCTGCCAAAACATTTCAGGCAGAGCTCACGCTGTGGAATTATTGTTCCGCATGTCAGAATAAGTGAATTATTACTCTATTTCGTCAGTAATTGTTTGGGTTAGGACTGCATGCACTAAACCATAACCTCCATACCATAATGGTTCAGGATGAATACATGTACCCTTACAACCCCATCTTACATTAATCCAGACACAGATGTATCTATTTGTTGAAATACAACTTGAGTTTAATCAGTACCTGATGATTTTTAATGTTGGATTGTTGGATTTGCGTTGTTAAAAAGTTATTCAATGTGTCTTCTCAATTGTTTTCTTGTCAAGATTGAACCTTCAAACAACATGAAACTTGATTTAGATGTCTATTTTTTTCTAATTTACAGTACATCTACTGTAGGACTACAAGTACAGTACGTATGTTTTATTAGCAAATTAAAAAGACTGTTAATATCTATATGTTTAGTGCAGCGCTGAAGGTAACAAAACAAACCTGCAGCCATAAACTACTTGAAAGTTTGAAGTTATTACAACCGAAACTAAAATGATGACAAACAATGACAAGATTGGGGTTTTGGTTGTCTGGACAGACCTCGACTGGACTCTCCTGGGTTTTTTTTGGACCACAGGGACCGGCTGGAGCAGCTGGAACGCCAGCGCGAGCGGGACAGAAAGCTCCGCGAGCAGCAAAAAGAGCAACGGGAGCTTAAGGATCGAGAGAGGAGGGCCGAGGAGCGGCGCAAAGAGCGAGGGTCTAGACGAGAAGGTCAGTGATCGAACTCAAACACTTGTTGGACAACAGGCATATTTTTTTTTCACTTTGGACAGAACTAGGCGACGTGTTTCTTTATTCCTACTTTTAAGATCGCTTAAGCACATCCAGACTGCCGCTCTGGAGTTAACACGCAGACACAAGACTGATCTCACTCTTGGGAAAAGAGCGTATAATGTTCACAAAAGTGTTCAACACTTCATTCAGACACAAAGTCCAAACATCCAGTCTCTGTCCTATTGCCAACCATAAGGATTTTGTTTTTTTAAACCTTATTTCCCAGCATGAACTCTGAAGCTAAATCAGCAGCAATGATTAATAAGAGAATTTCCTGTCCACAGTGCCGTCTCACCATCGGATGCTGCCTGAAGAGTACGACGAAAAGCCAAAGCAAAGTCACCGCAGCCGCAGCCCCGCCCACGTTTCCCGAGAGAGATCTGACCATAGCGAAACACGGAAGAGTGGAAGTGAGTGCACCTTTATGTCACTCTTCTAAAAAACAAAGTTGTTTTTATCATATTTATACTAAACTATCCAGTCATTTATTTTCCCCAAGATCATGTTTTACTTTTCAGTGTAGCTCACACTGTGTTATGTCCGCAGCATCAAAGGAGGAGAAGCCAGAGGGCAAAGATCTCCTCGCAGACCTCCAGGACATCAGTGACAGCGAAAGGAAGACCAGCACAGGAGAATCGTCTTTAGGTAAATGATGACGTCACCTACACTTTCAGCACCCAGCACAAGCAAAGAACATGTTACAACTAAAACACAGTACTAGGCTTTTCAAGGGGTTGACTTCTTTGGAAGGACATGTCAGACGATAAGCCCCTGACTAAGTTTCTTTTTCACCTTGTCCAGCGTCAGGATCAGGCTCTGACGATGACGATGATGATGACGAGGATGAGGAGTCCAGCAGCCAGAGTGAGGGCGAAGAGGAAGAGGACGAGGAGTCTGTCTCCGGCTCTGGCAGGTCTGACCAGAGTGCAGGTGAGAAAAAAAATGTTCCTGTGACTCACGTGGCTGTCAAGTTATAAAGCAACACAGGTTTAACAGAGCGGCTTCTTTCCTTTTCAGAGGACGTGAGTGAGGACGAGCAGTCAGAGGAGGACTTTGAAGAGGAGAGAGAAAATGGAAATCATATACCTGCAGGTGACTAAACCCTCTGATGTTACCATAACATGTCATATGGTGCCTGTGTATCTACTCTATATGCGCTACTAAAGAGTAATTATGTGTTGTGTTTTCTTGAATGTATACATTTTTTTATGTTTAGTATTTATCTGGAAATGATTTTAGATGAATGAGCTGCACGGCCACGAGAGAGGTCATGAATCATATTTGGATCAGTAAAGGTTTGGCTTTGACTGCTGAACATTTGGGGGGTTTTCTTCATAATTCTTCTCTTGAAGGTTAAGCAAATATCTTGCCAGGAGCTTTCTACCGCAGGTTCCTGAAAGGCACGATCTGCGATTCAAACAAAAAAATAGGAAATCCCGCCACCAAAGCTTCAAAACACAGGAGTGGAACTTGCTGTCTGTCCAATGCTCCTTTTACACATTTTGCTCGCCATAGCAGGAAAAGCCCAGGTGTTACTAATGACATTAACGATGGCTTGAATGCACAATACCATGACGTTGAAACCGAAGCAGCTACATGGAGTTCGGCCATCATTGCTTTTATTACTTACACCTGTTCTTTTCCTACCGTGACATGTCAAAATATCGTCGGTGAAATAGTATTAGAAATACCAGTTTCACCAAAACAACCAAAAAGAAAACCCCCAAATTATTTTCGTAGACCTGTTTTTGAGGTGTCAGATAGCCCAAAATAAACAGTTTTATTATTCTGATGATTGTTTGTAGTTTACTGTACAGATGGAACTTGCAATTAAATTGAGAATTACAATCAGTTGTTAAATGCCCTCAGACAGTATTTCAGACCAGAATCAGTATTTTTGTAATGAAACTTTTATTTTTTTTAATTATGTGTTGACTATTAGAGCTTAAACAGTTAGTAGATTAATAGACGGGTCAAGAAACAAAGTATTAATCGGTAAGAAGTTACATAATCAATCAATGAAGAGTGGTTCCAGCTTCTCAAATGCAAAAAATTGCATCCTGGGAAATTGTAATGGCCTTTTTTCTGATATCTTATTGACGATTGATCAAAAAAATAATTGGCAGACTAATGGATAATGAAACTAGTTGTTTGTTACAGCCTCAAATGAATCATCAAATGCATAGTGTCAGTGACAGACCCATATCTAAATTCTAGTAGGGCTAATAAAATCCACTCATCAGCACTAAACTGACTCCACCCTTTTTCTTCTTGCAGTGCCAGAGTCCCGTTTCGACCACGACTCGGAGGAGAGCGGTGAAGAGATGGAGGACGAGGAAGAGGAGGAGGACGACGCAGGGGACAATGACCCTACGCCCCAATCTCAGACTCATTCCCGCTCCCCCACCCCCGAAGAGAACTATATACCCGAATCCCCTCCTATTTCACCGGTGGAGCTGAAGAAGGAGCTCCCTAAATATCTTCCTGCTTTACAGGTCGGAGTCAGCGTGACACAAATATTCATCCATATAAGCCAAAAGTTATGCATATATCATGTAAAAGAAGTTAATGGTGTGTTGAAGTCTTTAATTACACTGTGTGTTGTTGTTGTTCAGGGTTGTCGCAGTGTGGAGGAGTTCCAGTGCCTGAACAGAATAGAGGAGGGAACGTACGGTGTGGTGTACAGAGCCAAGGACAAAAAGACAGGTATGAGAGTAAACATGTGTTGATGGGGTCTCACATGTGTTTACTGAAACAATAAATGTGACCTCATGTTTGCAGATGAAATTGTGGCCTTGAAAAGGCTGAAGATGGAGAAAGAGAAGGAGGGATTCCCCATTACCTCTTTAAGAGAAATCAATACTATCCTGAAAGCTCAGCACCCAAACATTGTCACAGTACGGGTGAGAGAACTTACTTAATTATTTACGCTTTTAATGGTTATTGTATCTCCTGGAGTGTTGTAGGAAAATCTAACCCTTTTCTCCACTATATCAGGAAATCGTTGTTGGAAGCAATATGGACAAGATCTACATCGTGATGAACTATGTAGAGCATGACCTGAAGAGTCTGATGGAAACCATGAAGCAGCCTTTCCTGCCAGGTAATGAGAGACATTGTTGAGCTATAGTCCATTTCTGTGTTTGATGTGCTTTAATTTATGGATAAAGCAGTGAGCGCGCCTCCTCCACTCCACAGCAGCTCTGTTAAAACACAACGTCTCTTCTCTTCTCTCTCAGGTGAAGTTAAGACTCTGATGATTCAGCTGCTTCGAGGAGTCAGACACCTGCACGATAACTGGATTCTCCATCGCGACCTGAAGACGTCCAATCTGCTGCTCAGCCACAAGGGAATCCTCAAGGTATGCTCGCACTGCGGTTCTTACGCAGGGAAACATGGAGGGAAGTCAAATTCCACCCCCGTACTGTGGCAGTTGATGGCTTTGTGGGAAATGTAGGAAATCACCTGTTGAAGTAGATTAGGCAAACTAACAGAAGATTTTTAATGTGAAATACTGAATGTAAACAGCACTTTGCTTATGAGAAAAGGTGAGAGGTTGAGTGGAATTTATGATCTCTACTTTATATTTACACATCCATGTTAAACCCAGGTCATAAGCACAGATGTAGAGCCATGATGCCACACAGGGTTAACTTTTGATGGGCATTAGTGTCTGAAAGTGGATATCTCAATATGAGTATTTGGAATATGTGACTTGTAGATTGAGAGGGTCCGAAAGAGTTATGATACTTAAAATTTGTTATGAGTTGGAGCCCGGATTCATGATTTGATTGGTAAATATTACCACAACAAAACAGAAAAAGCCTTTTTTCCCCCTTTTACATAGTACAGCAACTCAAAAAGTGATTCCTTTAATCCATTTTAGGATGATTCACAACTTTCCCCTGAGCTTACAGCAACACAGAATAGTTACACAAACAACACATGATTACTAAAAGTAAATTAGAGCATGAATTTCTGGCAAAAGGAAAAGCTGCCTGGGCCAGTGTGTAAATGAACACAGTGTTTCCAGTGTTAGGCTAACCCATTGTCGCTAACTCGGGGCTAACCCCCTTCAATTTTCCAGCAGTTTGGGAAAACGACAGACAAAACTTTTCTTTGTCTTTAGAAGCTGCAGCATTTATGAACTGACACCATGCAGTCTGTACTGTACACTTACTGCCAAACTGACAACTTACTGCTAACCTTTTCCTCTGCTCCACTCGCATTTACCATCACTTTTCTGGCACTCGCTCAACTACACACATTACACACTGCCCTATTCCTTAAAGGAGCTATGCTGCCATGAGATTTCAGAACAGCGCCACACAGAGGCTCCCAGGCGCTACTGATTTTCTGAATGAATGGAAAAGATTTTTTTTTTGAGTTGGCGGGGGTTCTCGTTGGCTTGTACAATTATTGGGGAAACACTGAAACCAGATTGTGAAGAGTGTGAATTTTATGTTAACTGACAACAGAAAATATGAACATTTTAGCACTAGTGTATGATAATTTAATCCACTCTGAAAAGTCAGGACATAAACACCTTTTTGAAGAATCTCATCAGAACTATCCCCCCCTCCCCATCTGTCTTGTACTGTAGATTGGCGACTTTGGTTTGGCCCGTGAGTACGGTTCCCCCCTTAAGCCCTACACCCCTGTAGTGGTGACCCTGTGGTATCGATCACCAGAGCTGCTGCTCGGAGCCAAGGTAAGAACTGAAGCGAAACTACAATATAAAGGGGATGTACTTTCATAGAGGTGGTTATATCATCTTGATTCATTGTTTTTCCCAAAGATATATTTCCAGAAGAAGGCAACATCTGTGAGGCATTGGCTCATAAGATACCAAATACCACTGAAACACAATTTGAGTTTTACAATGTATGATTTACACAGTGAGGCGGCAGAGCTCCAGCAGCCGTCAGAGCACATCCACTTTCACACACGAGACAGACGAACGTAGAAACGTGCCAGGCAGACTGTCTACTTTATGTTTCTGAGGCCCGCCACTGTGTTTGTTCTTCTCTCCGCAGGAGTACTCCACAGCTGTGGACATGTGGTCAGTGGGCTGCATATTTGGCGAGCTCCTCACCCAGAAACCTCTCTTCCCTGGAAAATCTGAAATTGACCAAATTAACAAGATTTTCAAGGTAAATGCCCTCACTTGCCCTTATAAAATGAAGTAAATCCTCACCATAAAGGGTAAAGCTCTTGTGTTTACAGCCCGTAAATCATCCGAGTGTGTCATCTGTCAGGAGTGGGTCAGCGTGCAGTTCTGTCGTGCACCACAGGGTAGAGCTGCTGCTAGACATCAACCCAGATGAATTTATTGTGAAACTGAGAAGCCCACCCTAGTTGTCTAAATAATTTTCAGTAGATCATCTGCATAACACACGACAGCCGTGTTGCCTGATGTCATTCAGGCCTCCCAAGTTGTCCTGCAGTCTGTAGCAGTGATAAATTAAAAGTATTGAAATGTACTTAGGACTGGTCTATTGCCACATGGCTGTGGTTGATGAATACATCAGCTCAAGTAGGAATACTTCATATCCATCTCTCCCGACATTGACAGCACTACATGTCTGCTGACTTGTGTGTGTGTGTGTGTGTGTGTGTGTGTGTGTGTGTGTGTGTGTGTGTGTGTGTGTGTGTGTGTGTGTGTGTGTAGGATCTGGGGTCACCCAGCGAGAAGATCTGGCCCGGCTACAACGAGCTGCCCGCTGTGAAGAAGATGACTTTCACAGAGTATCCTTACAACAACCTGCGAAAGCGCTTTGGAGCACTGCTGTCAGACCAAGGCTTTGACCTCATGAACAAGTAAGATTCTTAGAGGCTATTTTATTCCACACACAAGAGGCAACATTACACCACACACACACACTGCATCTTTACTGCATATAGTCAGCCTGACTGTGATATTGCAGCTGTTTTCTGTCCGTCTTCTAGACAAACAACTATAGCTGTTAAGGCATGAGTACTTTATGGGGAGCTTGTGCCACAGACATAAGAAGAACATTATGAAATGCATGAAAAAAATTGATGGCAGTGTTTTCAGTTAATTACTGACGAGATACATACTGATATGTTTATTAAAGGCAAATATTAACCACTAATATGAGAGAAAGAACAGCGTGACTCCTCCAGTGGAAACTGCCTTACTTGGATCAACGCATTGTTACTCTGTCAAAGTCTGTTAGTCTTTCCAGAGCTTTTTATTCAGTCTGCATTTCTGGCAAGCCGACTTAAAACATGACAACGGTAGCGGACTGGTAATTCATCAACATGCCTCCGCAGCGTTCCCGTTCCATCCCCATGTTCCGTTTCACAGACACACTCGCCACGGTGACGCTCCACACTACAGAAAAATGTTTTAATACGGAAAATCATTTTCACACCGAGAGTAATGGATTCATAATTCTTTGTTGCACATTCTGATGATCAGCGTTGTTTAGCGGCTGCAAAGAAGCAGCTTAGAGCTTCTCCACTCTCCTCTCAGATCTTTACCCACCCGCAGAGTCTTTGCCTACACCTTTTAAATGGCAAAAACCCGCAGCGCTCAGTTACTTCACAGCTGCAGAGGACGGTAACAACATGTCCACTGTGCTGCGGGAGGGATCATGGTTCAGTGGAAGTTTGGCACCTCTCCAGAGCTGCCGAGACCTTCCAGCTGTCAGACGGCTGGCAGGATAGATTCAGACCACAGGAGGTCAACGCGCAGAGGAGTGCTTTCTGAAAAGTTGGAGACGGAGCAGCGTAGTAGAGGTTTAGAGGGCTTGTTTGGCAGGTAGACATCACAGAGCTGTTTGGAATATCACACACCTCTGTGTAGTGAGTGTTTCGAGGTTGAGGACTTCAGCACCTAACTGGAGAACACTTAGACATGCAGTTCATTTCTGCACTTTACTTACTTTTTTACCACATCAAACCGTTTTACTGTATTGCTCCAATATTAACATTAGGCCGATTTTTATTTATTTTACCAATTAATTAATTTCCTTTGCCAGGTTTCCCAGTAGTAAAGGGGTCTGTGTGAATCAAATGAAAAGCAGCAGGGTTTTTGGCTCCTAAAGGTCCTGAGTAGTGAGTTCACAGGTGCAGGAAGAGCGCACATTCTTGGATTTCGAAACCTAAAACAGTAGTTTGGACACAAGGGAAAGTTTGTCCCTTTTAACGCCAGCATTGTGTCATGAAGCTGGTAGCAGTTAGTAATTCTTCTCAGTGACTTCCCCCACATAAAAAAAGCCAAAGGTTATTTTAGTAAAAGACTTGTCAGGCTGCAGTTAATCATTTAGCACAACTGCCCCCACTCACAGACTGAAAGCTAATTTTTACAATTAAGCAGCTCTCCATTATGCTGCGTTAATCCCGTCATGTGTAATTAGGACTCACAAACCCACTGGCCTCGCAGGCCAGGGTGCATCTCATCTCGTGCTCCGTATTAAAACTAAACTGCTTTTGTAGTGAAGTTCATACATTAAAATACATTGTTAAATTTACGAAGTCTAAATCTTCAAATCATGGATTGTAATTTAGTTTCTTTGGATGAATTTGATCTCTTATCCACATTATTTTGGACATGAGCGACGTGTGAATTTTTTCCAGTGTATCTCTTTAGTAGCCTGATAACTAGACTGAATTGCCATTATTAGTATTTCCAGCGACATGTCATTGTCATTATTTTTCTGGATCTGCCACCTCCACATTAATCCCGCCTACAAAGCCCTGATTGGTTTTCCAACCAGGGAGACTGCCATCAGCGAGCACAACACAAGGCCTGTTTGAATTGGAGATTGCGATGAGAGCAATCACTCAGGAGTCTGAAACTTGGTTATAGTCTTAAGCAAAATAAAGTAAAGTGAGGTTTCATGATTTTTAACCGTTGCTCTACTCATGGAAGTCTCTGTGTGAAGAATCAAAGCCCACACAACACTCAGAGGCGCCCGTTTGCCTGCGCTCCTTTGCTGAAACGTTGCCAAAGTACATTAGCATCTCCACATGAACTGTATCGTTGTCTGTCTTCCAGATTCCTCACCTACTGCCCTAGTAAGAGGATCTTATCAGACGAGGCACTCAAGCACGAGTACCTCCGTGAGACGCCATTGCCCATTGACCCGTCCATGTTCCCCACCTGGCCGGCCAAGAGCGAGCAACAGAGGGTGAAGAGAGGCACCAGTCCTCGTCCACCCGAGGGAGGCCTGGGCTACAGTCACCTGGTAAGGACATTAGACTCCACTTTCTCCATTACATACAGCTACCAGGCTTTCCGAACGCTGTCTGTGTTAAAGAGATTACAGACCTACAGGCTTCTGCTTTGTGTCCGGGTAGTTCCTCCTTGTGTTTTCCATGATGAGCACCTTTTTAAGTTCCTAATGTTTACAGCAGTAGTGCAACCCACCCAGAAGTTTTAAGGCTTTTTTTTTTTTTTTTCATTTGGAATGACTGTCAATATTTTCTGTCTTACCAACATCTTAGACCATTTCATGCCAACGGTTTTCATCGTTTATGTCAGTTTTATTCTTATCAAGTTAGAAAAACCATTTAATCATGTAAGAATTTCATCATGTCAAATCAAATCAAACTAAACTGCATGACCATGATATCAGAGGTGTGATCGAGCACTGACTGACTGTTGGCCCTAATCTCTCCAGGGGGATGATGACCTTAAAGACACAGGCTTCCACCTGACAACCAGCAACCAGGGAGCGTCTGCAGTCGGTCCAGGATTCAGCCTGAAATTCTGAGGCCAAAACTGCAAACACCTGGCTTTCTAACAGAGGAAGAGAGGGAGCAAAAAATTCTGGGACTCGTTATGTCGAAAGCGGATGGTGTCACTGGTTTACAAATGTAAACCAGATCAATATCTGATCATTCAACTGTTACCAGATAGTCAGGACTGTCTCACAGCAAGACTGGTGGCTCAAACATGTTGAATTTTCCTTTTTGTCTTCTGTTTTTTTTTTTTTTTAAAGGCATTTCTTCGTTTCAAATGTGGCAATTTTAGCTGTGCAAGAGGAGACGCAACCATAAGTCTGTTAGAACTTTAGATCTCATGTTTTGACTTTTGTTTATTTTCCCTTCTATACTTCATGAGAGAGGACCAGATTTTATAAATGGTTGGTATTTCCTGGCTGCGCGAGCTACTGTATAATGATGCAGCATTGGACGTGCTTTCCATCCAGCATAATGTTAGAAATTAGGACTGTCAGCTCACTTGATGACAGGGGGACGATGTTTTTGCTAGAAATAAAGTTTGAAACTGTTTTGTCTGCTGTTCTCCCTGTATTTATAAACTCTGTCATAACTATGCAAACACAACTGTACTCTGCCAGAGGAGAGAGAAAAAAAAAGAGGGGAAGTCGAGCCTTTACAAAAAAAAATCCAGCCTTGAACCCAACTTGGTTGTAGCTGTCCAAAAGTGATGTCATTCTTTGCACTGCACACTTTGTCTCCGTACTTTGTTCTTTCAGGGGAAAAGAGGCCCAGACTTCACTCTGCCTTTGTTTTTAAATGGCTCTGCGACTCCAGGATTAAACCAATAAATTCTTTGATTTTGAGCCGAAGAAAAATAAACAGTACAGTTTAGTTCCCTGCAAGACTGCTCGCTGCTTTAACTGGAACAGACGTAGAATTAAAAAAAAAAATCCCCTTTCTTCTTGGGACTTAGACAGCCTGAACCAAATGGAAATGTTCATTAATCAGTTTTATCTATCCCCTACCCCCACCGGAGCCCTTCTGCAGATTATTACACCTGATGTGTTGAATACGCTTGGAAGCTAAGCTGCCGGTGGAACCAACTGCTCCGTCTCCGGAGGCGGACTGCTGGCTTCACTGTGAGGCTAGTAAAGTAAGCTAGACGTCTGAGGTGTTCCATATGTGGTTTGAGGTCCAAATAGTTTCAAAGGCTGTAGATAACATTGCTTATTCTGGCTTCAGTAGCTTAGTCTGGCCAGTGCGTAAATTATGCAAATGGCATTCATCTAAGCAGGGACTTCTCAACCTTTTCAGGCCCCCAAAAAGATACACTTCAGAGACATGGATCTGTTTTCTGGACAACACTTTTCCCCAGGGGCCTTTAGCGGAAGATTTTGTGTTGACTGTATGTGAAAAGGTGCTCCTACACTGCCTCCAACTTGGCTAATATCTTTTGAATTAAACCTTAGTGATTCATTAAGTTAACATTTGGCTAAAGAAACCCTGGACCCCAGCACTGCCTCAGCAGCAAGAGCTTTGAAGAAGTCCAGGCTGGATCAATCCAGAGTACCAGTTATTGTCCCAAACAGCTGACGAGGCAGGCACACATTTCTCATCAGCACATCAAATGGAAACAGCAATGAACATATTCTCACAGACAGTGTATTCACAAAAAACACGACTTGTCACGGAACGTTTATTTATTTTTTTTGCACATATTAAAATGAATTTACACAACGACAAATAATCAAAGATACAGTTGTGTGTAGAAAGTAAAGATGAGGGGGAAAAAAACAAATATGTGCCCTAGTGAATGAGGTCTCCTCGTGACCGTGTGTGTATGAAGTGTGCCCTCGCGTCCTGTTCAGTGTGTAGAGGGACTCGCGCGGCCTTCAGAAGCGCACGCGCACCCTCCAGGAGTAGTTTGTGAGGACTTTGTCTTTTTTCTTCACAATGCAGGTGTATGTGCCTTCGTTGATGGCGTTGGCCACTATACTTATATGGTCGTCTTTCAAGGAGATGTAGTTCGGGTGGGAGTACTCCAGCAGCTCGCCGTCCTTGTACCAGCTGAAACCAGATCAGTGTTAATGTTTACAACTGACATTGACATGCGAAACAGCTCTGAGTACAGGTGTAAATGCACTTAGACCTCTTTCGGAGGTGGTCTGGGCCGCATATGTCCACCGTCTTATATCATTGTGTACGTAAACGTGTCCTAGACGCGATATTTTTTTTTCCTAGGATGGCGAAGTCACTACCCGCCCCTACTTTGCCTCTGATTGGCTAGTAATCGTTGCCTTCCTTGGTCAGGTTTAAGCACGAGGACTGAGATTGGTCAGAGCTTGGGGTAAGAATATCACGGCCAGCCAATCAGAGGTAGAGTTGGGCGGGGTCATGACTTCGCCATCCGCGCCCTGGACCATAGGGCTGAAGGCTGGATCCAAAAGTCATGAAAATCCCAGTCCAGCTTTTTACAAACTGAAGTCCTTGAGTCAGAATGCTCAGTGAGATTTTCCCTTTACAGGAACTGCTGAACACTCCTGATATTATATTCACATTAAATCATCAACTGAGGACTTTTACATTGTAGGTGGCCAAAAAACAACCTTTGCCGGTCTGATTTAGCAGATTATACAAATCCATGTTATTAAACCTTTAGGCCTGTTATTTTGTGTGGACATTATAGTACATCAAGTCATTTACACAACAAAAGTTGTTTTTTTAAAAAAGGGATAAAAAACAGATGTCATCAAAGTGAATATTTTACATTGACTATTATTATGATAATTATTGTTTTTATTGTGGTAATAATTATTTGCTGTTGTTTTTGTTTTTAATTTTTTCTTTTCTTTTTAACGTTGTCACATTATATCCTATTGCTACAGGACTATGGGTAGTTTTCAGAGCAAAGTCTCATGAAGTCTGCACCCTGAGTGGACTCTCTGAAAGTCTGCAGAAAGTCTGCTTGAGGCCCCTTGTGGATTTGATGATTTGAGGGTTTGGACAGACCTCAGCTCTTGCAGACTTCCAGGAACTCACCCGCTAAGTCCACAAGTCTGCAACTGTGGTAATGTCCAGAAATTTGGATTCGGCCAGTGACCGTCTAGTCAACTGACGTCCTCTGTGTAAGTAGTAGTACATATTAATTTGCGCGCCAATTGCGTCATATTAAAGTGCGCAACACGAAGAAGCCACGTCAGGCAAGATGGATTCTTGTGGATGGAGTCTACATGAAGAGTTTAGATTTTTCTCGTACCCGAAGGACTTGCGAACTCTTTCTTCTGCGTTTAATTCCCGACAGACTAGGCACAGTGAGTGCATTGCTGCCTCCTGCTGGTTAAAAACAGCAACAGCATTTGGTTTTTTCAAATGGGAATGATGGGTTTATTTGCATATAGAGTAGGGAAGTGAAATCTGATCACGGGTGGTCACTCGAGACGCATATGGAGACACATTCTAATGCCAGGTATGAACTGACGTACTTAAAGCTGTCCACTTGACTGGTGTGAATAGGGCTAGTGAAATCATAGATAGATGACAGCATACGATTAAATGAACTGATAGTGGAGCAAACAGCAATACTCACTATACTTTGCCTTTCTTAGATGCTATTTTCTTCCCACAACGAAAGGTAAGCTTTTTTCCCTCGACAACCAGCTTGTGTTTGGTCCTTGGGGGTGTCGGGGTGGGAGCCACAGTAGGGAAAGGGAATTCTGAAAAGGATTTAAGGAAAATGCGATTCAGATTAATGCTCAAAAATTAAGACATGCAACTTTAATGATCTTACAACGTTTCTGATCATACAATGGTCATTGTCATTGTCACTGGGCTAGGAGACGTAGGAGATCCCAATATACCTCTGTGTATTTCATAATCTGGAGACGTCACAACTTTCCTTCACAAACACATCGCTGAAACTCTGATTACTGTCAAAGTCAATGACGATGTCAGTGATACAAACCTTATCACATCAGACACTCCCCATGCTTTTCACAACTCCTGAGCTGCAGGCGCTATGGCTGTCTTATCAATATAATCTCTCCCATCTGGGTTCTGACAAACACAACAGGCCGCCTTGTGATCATCTCAAAGTCTGCCTAAAAAACAGTCGCTCTCGTTAATGCCGCAAAAATCCAAATTGACCTTGTGTGTCTCTAACCCTCAAGCCACAGTCTGAAATTCCAGCGGTTTGGAGTCACTCAGGAATTTTCCACAGCCGTACAACGTCTCCCAATCAACAATGAGGAACAGATTACTGCGAGCCAGGAATCGTATCCTCTTGCCTCTCCACACTGTCCCTTGTTGCTGACAAAAATCCCAGAAAGCCACAACAATCTATGGGGCTGTGATGGTTTAGGAGGAGCCATTTCCTGTTGTGTAACAGGAGACATCCACACAAGTGTGTCCCTCGATAAAGCTAATGAGACTCAGGCTGTCAGATTGCTGATGTGTTATCAGTTCTTGGTATAAAGCATCACTTACCGAGACACCCATCTGGAGGTAACTGCACTGCTCTGTTAGTGTTGTGGGCTAAAACATATAATGCCTCAATGGGGACTCTTCTATTCTCCAGAATTAAACACAAACTCTACCAGTGGCAAGTGTAATCTTCCTTAAAATCTGATTATTAAAAAAACCCCATCGCAGCTCTGCATGGCTGGACCTGTTGGCTCCCGTTGCTCCATTGGCAAACGGTTCACAGCAGCTCTTTGCGCTGCTCAGTTGAAAGAAAACCTTTTTTTCCCTTGGACGGCTGCTGCCTTCTGCTGCTGCTCTGTCTTACCGTAACAGAAATCACAGCTGGAGGGGCAGTGCTTCTGCATCAGCCTGCGTTTGCTGTCGCAATAGCCTTTCCGAGCCCAGGCTGGACAGATAAATAACCGGTCCAAACATCCTAGAAGAGAGGGGGAGACAGAGTGAGGAGGAGGAGGATCAGACAGCAGCTCTCAGTCAGCAGCAAAGGAATTTGGATCACTGATCTGCTTTTTGTTCCAATGAAAATGACTCACCATAATACACGCTAATGATGACTCATGAGTAGTTTATACTGTATTCATTAATGCCACGTTGGCTTTCACTGTCAGTCGTCAAAGACAAACACTGCGGTCTACATACAGCTTGATTTTCACCAAAAATGGATCACAGTGTATCTTGGTTGTCTAATGCCGGGATCAGACAACACAACATTTTTTCCTTCCGAGATGGTCACAGTGTCAGTTTAGGAGATTACTTGAATTCTTGAATCAATGTCGAGACTTGGCCAGGAGACATGGCAGACTGCGACCAATCATGGGCTGTCGTGTTTCATGACTTTTATGACCGACTTTACTGTTCCACCTGCCAGAACCAACTACATCACTTCTCTTTAGCCTTTCCATTTTTAATGTTTAATGCCAACGTCATGGAAACCACAGTAGAAGTTATCAATCGGGCGAAAGAAAGAAAAAGGTACTGGTCTTTATTTCAGGATGCTGTGAGGCATCCTAGATGCTTCCACAACGAAACACTACGCAGGATAAAACGAGTAATTGTCACGCCCAAAACTTATTTTTCTTCCTGGCATCTGTTGACATTATCAGGATGATATTAAGTAGTCTGATCCTAGAATGAAAACTGGATTAGCTTTTTAGGTCTTGAAGAAATTTTCCATTCAGTCGTTCAAGCTTTGGATGAACTGCAAAATGTCTTCAAGACCAATTAAGTCAATTTGCCTTTGACTTACTATTTCTAGATATCCCATGTCCTGGATGACTGATAATGTTATTTAGTTGATAGGCATATTTACTGTTGTCAAAATCAAAGAAAAACATTCCCATTTGTGTTGTGGCAGAAAGGTTCTGTGAAGCCCTGTACTACTTTCCGAAACAGTGTTATATAAGTGTTGTAAACGAACCGTAGAGATGGTGCAAACCCCGCACTTCATCCTGTGTGATTAGCTTGCGCCCTGTGAGAGTTGCATTCAGGTGCATTATAGCTTTTGGGTCCATGGAGTGCATGAGTCCCAGGACGTGGCCAATTTCATGCGTTGCCACGTGGACGAGGTCCGTCAGCCAAACCCCTGCAACAAAGATACAGTTTATTATTTTGTCTTTCAGTTGCCGTGGACCCCCCTGAGCTGTCCACTTCAGCGTCTGTTGCATCCATCACTTTATCAGTTATATATTAGCTGTTTAAACAAACATGATAAAAACGTATGCCTTTCTTCCAGCTGAAGCGCATGTTTCCCAGAATCCAGTATTCGTTGTTGTCAAAGTGGATCTCTCCTGTTGGCGGGAAAAATGCATGAGCCAATTCTCCTGTGATGCCATCGAAACAATGGTGCAAGTAGGACTGCAGACAGTCTGTGTGGTTGACGGGGTAGAAGCCTGCCAAAACAGAGAGAGACACATACCTCAGAGCCGAGGAGGGAAACCCTCACTCCATTATTTCTGCTCAGTGTAGACCACAGCAGTGGGATGATGGATTACAAAAGACAGAGCTTTTTCTTCAGCCTTCACCCTGCAGGATGACAACCATTCCTCTCACTGCCACTGAGAATTTATGCAGGACCCTGGAGTTTGCACCCAAAGGGACATATAAAGCATAATTTAGACTGCTTCACCATGGGCTGACATGTATGGAAGCTGTTAGGAACTTCTATATTTTTTTTTTTTTTGAATTATGAATCACACTGAATATAAGCTTGGTAATATAGTCCCTGTATTGTGATTTAATGAGTTTGGAGGCAAAGACACTTTGGCGATGACAGCACGGAGAGAAAAACGGTAAAGACAAAGCAGAAGTCTGGAGCTTGGAGTCATGGAACATCTGTTGAGGATTGATACAACCACATGCAGAGCACCCACCGATCTTAATGTCTGCCTCTTGGTCAGCTGGCACTTCTCTGAAGCTGAACGGCGAGACATCGCTCCACATGCCGAAAGCCTTGGCAATGCCTCGACGCGTGTCGCTGGCATTTATCAAGTTTTTAGGGTAGGACAGCAACCTGCTCGAAAAAACAACAGCATTATGTAGTTTTTACCGGTCTCTACACACATTCCTCTAGGCTACAGCAGAGGAATCTGCCAAAACACAATGGCTACTGTTCAGACAGACCAGAAATCCCACAAGCACTGCAAGTACAGCTCCATTACTGAGACTGGGAAGTCTCTGATATCTCAGCCAGGGTTAGACTGGATACTTTTATTCAAAATCAGATATTGATCAGTTATTGTCATCGACTGTCAGTGTGAAACAGATAAAGATAGAATTTCACTAGATAAGAATGACTGAAATTTGACTCATTATCAACTTTCCTGTCAGTTGAATTGCAACTATGGGTTTATAGGAGCACCAAAATCCTGTACTACTACCATTATAGACCATCCAGTCTTCTCCTATATAACTTAAGTTTATGGGACCATCATTTCAAAGTCCCAAAAGAATAAATTATCCCTGGATCTACCACAAACAGATTGTGCAGCACAATCCAAATGAGTTGAAGCCAATCAATCACAGTGTAGGTGTGAAACTCCACTGTACTCCTGTCTGACAAATGCAAACAGAGAGAGTTCTGTAAGGTGCTCATTGTCAGATGATGCACTTTGAACTTTTCGTGGTCCTACAACTTTCAATGGACATCTTGACCTACCTCTTGATATGAGGTAAGGTTATATTGACAAGCTCTTTAATTTATGGTAAATTATTGGATTAAGGTGCAGTTAATCCACCCAATAATGTCTTCAGTTTGAGTTTGAAATGACAATTTTAATGTTTCGTGATGGTCTAAAAAATATTGTACATACTACTACACACTGGCAGGGATACAAACAGCTGAATATGCAAGACTTAGAGGAAATTAAAAGCAGTTGGACCTTAAAATTTTTTGCTAATGCCAAATTAAGCTGAAAAATATCTGTTCTTATATTTTCCTGCCAAAACCAACACTTTGTGTTTTTCATCTGTGGTCTCAGGAGACTTTGACTTCCCTCCCATTTTTTAAAAACTGTACTTTGCTGCTGTGTTAACTCTTGGAAGAACTGGAGATGAATACTTGTATGTTAGCTTGAACTTGTCCCATTTCAGCTGCTCCGGGGTGAGAGTGTAGCGCTTGTTCCTGGAGAGGTGAAGCATTTGTGAACGGGCCTCTTTGCGGATCCCGATGAGCAACACAGTGGTGTAAGCTTCTTCCTTGGACAAAGAAAAACTTTAATTAATCACCTCACACTGTGATCACCCTTTTAGTGAATTTAGGAACTGAACCTTGAGGGCTCTGGAGCTGTTTTGGGCACCAGTCTAAAAATGATTTGATTATGTTTCTGAGGAGAAATCAGTGAGATGAATGATTTGTTTTGGCACATAAATGCACATTACAAGCCTCAAAAAGGGTTTGACTTTTGCAGCTTTTTTGTAGCTGCAGATTTGCAAAATGACAGTTACTACAGTGCTGAACTCCTGTTATTTCAATGCCTTGCATAGGAATGTTACATATATTATATTTATATATTCGGGAAAAGGGAAGTGGTCAGCAGTAAAAATGGTTTCCAAAAGTTAAATCTGATCCTTTTCACAGGTTGTGTCTCATGTGTCTTTAGGGATGAGCAACATCGAATCCAAATAATAACACCTGGATTATATGCTCCTTTTATAGCTTTGAAAGGCCATCTATGGGTGCTTTGCATTTTAGTGCTTTCATAAATATTCTGTGACTGAAGGTAGGTTTCGGTTTGCCTTGGCTGCAATATTTCATAACAGTGATCGCACTAGTTGATAAAACCTATAACTTTTTATGGAGATGGGTTTAAGTAATAAATCCCCTTTCCAACACTTGAAGTTGGGCTGTGGTCCTGTCACAAGAAAACGTTTTTATGCTTGACAGCGGGAAGACTTCCTGTCCTACCTGATACATTTAAGGAGCATTTAAGGAAGTGTATGTTGAAACCGAAAAACTGCCCACACAGCCTGAATTTTGACTTCTTTAAAAAAGGCCACTTGTAGCACTGTACTTGGAGACTAACCAGCGAACGTACCTTAGATACAGCATTACAGTAGTCTTTATTTGATGTCTAATGCTCAAAATGTGAATGTAACATCAGATGTATGATGTGAGGGGATGCACAGTGCCTGCCTAAGGCAACAGATTGCAGTAAGAAGTGTAAAGACTTTAGTATGCTCCAAATATAGTGCTGTCTGACTGTCCAATGTCAGAAACGTCCTTTCAGAAATGTCGGAATCTGACATGTTTTTAAAACCAGGCAATCTAACAATCATGTTCGCTTTATGCAGAGAATGACCAGATGTCGTGGAAATAGGCGAGATTTTCTTGTCATGCAAGGTCTCTGTTTTTTTCCACACAACTACTACTACCACCATCATTGTGTGTCCAACTAAGCTCTAAACTATGTATGTCTTTGAGAAGATACTATCCAAACAAGTATGCCATTACCTCCATTTGTATGCATCATCTATTAAAATATGCAAAACACAGTTCTCGGTGAGAGTTCAGGGAGGTAGTGGGATGCAGCCAGGAGGAGGTTATGCTTCAAAAAATTCCTGTCAGATTACCCAGCAGCAACTGAAACTTCCTTGCACCCCCCCACACACATATTTTTTCCAACATCAGAACAGTGTGGGATGCATCCGACAATTTTCTGAAACTCTCCCAAACAGACAGTCCGACAAGCACGCCCAATTCATGCAGCAATCGGCCAAGTGTGTAGAGGTGTGAAAAGTAGGCAGAGTCTGAACATCCCTCTCAAGCTTTTTAAAACTATTTTCATACAAATACTGCCATCATTTTTATGTGTTTAACGGATTACAACACTGTGAATGCCGTCAAGGAGAGACTGACAGAAAGTCAGCTCTGTTATCCCCATTTGTACGATTCATTGCATCTTGCCCCCTCGCCTTGATGGCAGATTTTCTGCGCTTTGAGCGTGGCCATTCGGAACCATAACCTTTAGTCTGAGGACACTTGAGAAGTTTGTTTAAAGCATACCAAGGCCTCAATGGTGTACACAATCAGTCCATACACTATTAAATGCATTCCTAAGAAAACCCTTATAGTGGTTCTTTAATGTTTAAGTTTCATGGATATTTTTTATGTATCTTGGCACCCCCCTCCAGCATTTCCTTACTGCAGAAAATTACTAAAGATGGAGAGCAAATATCAAAACCACTCCCTTCATTTTGTATTCTACACCCTATCCTCAGGTTCCTGTTTCTGCTTCGCCCAGTCAGGACAAATAGATGCAGTACTTCCTTCATTTCCTTACCAAAATAGTGAAACGGGCAGGCAGTCTAGTAGACTGTCTCACACTACTGATGAACTTGGTGACGTCTCTTCCTCTGATGTTAAAGATACTGTGTCTGTATCGCATTATACGGATATATATACAGGTTATTGTTTTGTATAACAGTTTCTTTCCTGACCTCAGTTGGCACACTGGATTCTTGTGTTCAGTGATTTATGAGGTGTTTAATGTTGTAAGGCCGGCGCAGTTCTTTTCTGTGTCATGTCCTGTTATGATCACTGCAATCTAATCTCACACTTTGGCACAAATAAAGATGAACCATGAGGGCTGAAACAAGCGCTGTAGACTAAACCTTAAAGCCAGTGCTGAACGCTGACTCGGAGGGCAAAACATCTGACGACAAATCCCAGAAGATCTTGAGTCGAGTCTGGAAGAGTTTAACCTCAGTTCCAGCGCCCGTTAAAACAGGAATTATGATTTCATCCTTAGTTTAAGAGAGATCGAAGGGCCAATTCAACAAGTGCTATTTACTTTATATAATTAAAAACATTAACTATCCATCAGACTTTGATAGAGAATGTGATCATTAAAGTGATCAACATGTTATTTTTAGTACACATAAAAGGAAATATATGAAAAATTACAATTAAAACACAACCTGATCTCTCTGCATTCATCAATGGATTCAATCACACTCTAATTTGTCTTTTACACGTGCTGTATAATCTACAAGACACTTACATCTAAGATCTAAGGCAGTTATGTAATTGTGACCGGTAGCCGTCTTGATTGACATATAATGAGAGTTTGTGGTAGAGGAAATGATATAAAGCTATCCCTCAGGGCCTGGCTGTGATACAGAGCCTTAGCCTCAGGCTCTGTATCACAGCCAGTGGGTGGCAGTGATTGAAGTTGTGTGTGGAAGCACACATTTATCCAATTCCCTGAAAATATTACTGTACAGGGATCAATTCCATAGCTTAATCTGATTATTCGATCTCCATCTTAACTGAAAATTAATTAAATTTGATGTGTATTGCCATGGGTAAGCCATAACTCTGTGATTTCATCTGATGATGTCCAACTAATGATGCGTTTAAAGAAACCAGAGAAATGATTGGAAATGTATGGAGGTTCTCTATTAAAGTTTAATAACAGTGAAAAAAAACTATGTGAATGAAGGTTATACACTCTATTCCGACCTGTGATTATCCTGATACTTGTCATCCCCCACTGAAGACCATACTTCATTAAATAATAATGTAATTAAATGTATTTTTACCTGGCTATCAAATGGGCACACATCACACAAAACATAATAACATACATTATCAATCAGTAGAACTTTTTGGTAAATTCGTGATATAAAGGATAAAGGATACGTTTATTTCTGTGCAATTCAGATTTTTACACTATGGCAATAACTGGAAGACTAGTTAACGTTTGAAATAAGTCATGCCTCATGTAATAACACTATGCACTATGCCGAACTGAAAAGTGGTTTGACCATTTGAAATAGTTATAAGCCATAGCACTCCTATTTTCAAGCTTTACAGATGAGCAATTTGAACTAACAGACTTCTGAATGGAGTCTGGTGTTTTTCTTTGATTTGGAATTCCAAAGGAAACAGAAACCTACTTAAAAAAAACCTTATAATGACACACCGAACAACATAATGGACTTTGCAATCGCTGACACGACCCTTCGCCCTGTCGTGAAGTGGTCACAGCATACCTCTAACCTCCAGGAGGGAAACGCTGTGGTCTGTTGCATCCCTGCGAGCAGAAGTGTGAGCAGCACGGCAGCCAGCAGAGGAGCGAAGCCCCAGCTGCCTCTCCGCAAACCTATGGGAGCCGGACAGCACACCATGACTACGAGATCACACCTCCAGGAAAAAAATACCAAACAAGAAAAAAAAAAGTCCCTCAGCGAAGTCTGCACAGGTTTATCATCTATGCTCATTAACACTATTTCCTGGCCATTGCGCGTTTTTCTGGTAGTAGGCTGTGTTACTACTTGGGTAGCAGCTTCTGGTGCTGTGTGTGCAGCAGCGCAGTCCAGCCTGCGGACCAGGTAGTGAAAGCAGTACAGACTGCATCAGCTCTGCTCTGCTCTCTTCCGCACAGTGCGCCTGCCAGAGGACTGGTTTCACATTACTGTAGATGGGGCAAGGGGTCAGTGTCGAGACAATCTAATGAAAACCAAACGCGCTCTGTCCATCAAACCACTTGCTGCAACCACGCTCAGTTAAAGCAGAATCAGATGGCTTATTTTGAACATGATTTTTTCCCCTAAGTTTTATGCAACGCTGCTGTAAAAAAAAAAAAGAAAAAAAAAGAAAAGAAAAAGTGAAGCCAGTGTTACACAATATTCGCCTCAATTCCAAAAGATCAAGGACTTAGCATGTTATGACATAAAAATGGAAACTAATTTCAGTTTGATCAAAAAGCAGCTGCAATGTCTTTTTTTTCATCCAAAAGATGCATTTTTATTGATTTGAGAAACTTTTCAAGTTGTGTCTGCTCTCTCACTGTTAATTGCAAGCATTTCTGGCTTGCCAGCAGACTGTGGACCCTTTTCACAGCAGGAAAAGCACAGGTATAATGAATAACAATATTGATAGCTTTCTTCCATTAAGGCGTAAACCTAAGTGGAATGTAAACCACCAGCATGCATAAAGCAAGACCCTGAAACCTGCACACATAAATGGAATACAGCCATGATTCATGATGTTAATTACACCTGTGCTTTTCCTGGTTTAACATCTTAAAATGTCTGAAAAAGATGAACATCACGGGGGCACAGTGAGAATACAGGTTGCTTGCACGATTAAGTTTGAAGCAGTGCCAGACGTAGAGGTGACACATGGGTGGTGATGGGGGCGCAAACAGCATGCATTTGTTGTCACAAGTCACTCACAACTCATCGTGTCCTTTTGACTAACTGCTGTTTTTAGGACATTCCTCGTCTTGTAAGATGATAGATACAGGTAACGTGAGGGAGCAAAGCCTGTTTTTGTGATTTTCCATTTCATGAACAGCGCAGACACGTCCCCACCCCTCATGCGCACTAATGCCTTCTACATTTTGTCTTTTGCAGTACACATGACAGATTCTACTGCATGGGTATCAACTGGAATATGGACCATGTGGGCACTACTTGTTGGGATTCGGGGCTATAAAAGGGTAACTCATATAATATTATTGTCTGCTAAATGGATGGATGAATGGACAATGACAAATGAAACATGGTTATTTGAACCCGCGGTAGTCAAAAAGGGGTACAAGTCAGAAGCTCCCAGTTCAGTGAGTTTGATTTAACATTCCCCAAATTGGTGTATATAAGAATGACTTTTTGTTTTTCACTGTTTAATCAAACTATATCTGCTGTGTTATGGTTCAGCTTTGGGCTTTTCTAAAGTGGGCTTTTCTGGTCCATAGCTTGGCTGTTTATTGGGCCCTGATCTCTGCCAAAGGAAGTTATTTGGTTTTTCCCTGAGGTCTGGCCTGCTCTTCCACTCTACTGTCTGTCTCGTTTTTGCTTTTCCAGGCTGTTTAGTTGAACTGGGTCATCTCCTCCACCACTGTCACATCAAACATCAGCCTGGCTCCTTGAACTTGGACTTTTCTTGTGCTCATCTGTACTTTATTTGACTTCTTATGTTTGATTTATTACATAAGTTATCCTATTGTAATGTTATCATTTAACAATTCCTTTGCTGGGTATTTTATTTGTAATAGCTATTACGACTTTCTGACCATTTTTATTTGCTATTTTTTTGATCTAGAGAGGTGCTATATAAATATTTTTTGATTGCTTACCTCTCTTCCCTCCCTTTGAATTTAGCCAATGGTTTTATGCAGTTGGGTGGACACTAGTACATTTTCCATTTCCTCAGTTTGTGAAAAGATTATCGACTTAAATATTTTATATTAACGTCTACCTCCACTCCAAGTTTCTCTGTGCTCACTGGGAATCTGAATTTAAGTGGTGGGCCTATGAGCAGAATTTGTAGCATCCCAACTAGTTTAGTAACCAATCATGGTCCAATATTTAATTTACAGTTTGATGGGGCTACTTGAAGCCTCCAGGGCGCAAACACTAAGAATGATCTTTACAATGAAGTAGGAGACATCTGGTGTACAACAGTTAAACTCCTGAAATGAAACATATTTGCTTATTTATGATTTCTGGAATTTTTAATGAGGGAGAAGGAGGAGAAGTAATTTTAACAAGGAAATTATAAAAAATATTCTGTTGGAAAAAACTTATCAGGGCACAAATAGTTGTTCCAAGCAGATTATTTTCATATGTCTTAATACATGTCTGGAGGGGATCTTTAATGACAAGACGAGTGAAGTAAAGACACGATTTAGGTAAAATCATACCAATCTCTTTTTGTTGTTTGTTTGAAATAAAACACTGTAATTCATTTAGGTTCAATATGTGTGGAAGTCCATTTCCGCAAAGTCTAAGTCAAAATAATGAGAAACTATCTCGAAATAATGACTTAGTATCTTAAAATAATGACTTAGTATCTTAAAATAAAGACTTATCTCGGAGTAATGACTTAGTATCTTAAAATAATGACTTATCTCGAAATAATGACTTAGTATCTTAAAATACTGACTTAGTATCTTAAAATAAAGACTTATCTCGGAGTAATGACTTAGTATCTTAAAATAATGACTTATCTCGAAATAATGACTTAGTATCTCAAAATACTGATTTAGTATCTTAAAATAATGACTTATCTCGAAATAATGACTTAGCATCTCAAAATAATGACTTAGTATCTTAAAATAATGACTTAGTATCTCAAAATAATGACGTAGTATCTTAAAATAATGACTTAGTATCTTAAAATAATGACTTATCTCGGAGTAATGACTTAGTATCTTAAAATAATGACTTATCTCGAAATAATGACTTAGTATCTCAAAATAATGAGAAACTATCTAAAAAATAATGTGATAGACTACTAATAAGTCATAAGATAAGATATAAGATAATTATTTTGAGATACTAAGTCATTATTTTTTACTTACATCATTTTTTTCATCACATTGGCGGACATGGGCTTCCATAAATATGTACTACATTGCTATGAATTGAATATTTAAATTATTTTTGTATCAAATGATTTGCAGGGTTAAACATTCAATAAATGTCGGAACCATTTGTAAGAGGTGGAGGTTTCCCCTCCGCCTCTTTACGACGTTGCACGTTCGGCGGAGGAAATGGCGCCCATCGGGTGCAGCAGGCTTCACGTTTGCCAACTAGTCAAGTCCCCTCGAAGTTGACACGTAAGATATCCACCTGCCCGTCGTTGCAGCGGCCTCAGCGGGCTCAGAAGTATGTTTATAAGAGGCGCACTTTGTGTCGGACGGTGAAGACTTCAGAGGTGAGAGCTGCAGGCGGACATTTCCTCTCTGTCCCTGCACACATCGTTAGCTCGGTGATAGAAGCCAGTTTTAATCCCATAATCTCACTAAATTACTCTGCTGCTAAAACCAAAACACCCACTTTACTTTGAATTCACAGTGTCCGGGAGCTAATGTGCTGCAACTGCACAGCGTTCAGACAGCTTCTCTGTTAAAGGGTGAAGTAGTAGTAGTAGTAGTTGTATTGGGGGACCGTTTTCTGCCATTGGCTCTTGAGTAATACATTATATCCGCAGCCGATACTACTCTAAAATCCCCCATGGTGTTTTCTACTCATATCAGACTACGGAATACAGATAAGAAGAGCAAACATAAAAAAGTGTTCCTTGTGCCAAGTGGTGCCTTTCCTCATATGGGGCAGTTCAGACCGAAAGCTGTGACACTCACTGAAAGGTCAAAATTAATTCATACAATAAAAAAACTTCTCTGCTCACTAATGCTCATGGTTGAAGTCTTTCCAGTTTCAGTAATTACAATGTTTGTGCTGTTACAAAAAGTAATTAACATTGGTAATAATATTTTGCAATCTGCTTATAATAACAAAATTGAAGCATTACAAGACCCTTGAATAACTTGATGTTATGCATTTAATGTGCTTACATGAATATTTTAAACAAATGAATAACCTACAGTCTCAGGCCACTTCATTAGGTAAACCTGTGCAATCTAATTCAGTCCAATACAACAGCTCTGCTTTAAATTCTACATTTATGAAGCTTTATACATCTTTTGTAAACATCGCCAAGAATGTGATAATGCTACTTTATGTTTATTATTGAGGTCATAGTGGGTGATGGTGATGTATTAGGGTGCATTATATTGAATGTTGTTCCTAATATTTGGTCCATTAATTTATAAAACAACAGTATAGTAAAGTAAAGACATTAAAAATGGTCTGTATGCTCACATTCTGAAGGTGTTTTTGTTGGCAAACTTACACTTATGAATATGAAACTTAGCTGAGATGATTAGCAATTTAGCAAGATGATTATAAGTCTAATGATGTAAGTTTGTCTCCCATTCTTTCTGTTGCAACTAACACATTTTTATATAAAATCAGCCATAAATGTCACATCAATACACTAAAGCCACAGTCTCTTAGTTTAGTAACAATGCCAAAATAAGTGAGGCACAGTTTCCTTCAAGCTTAGACACAAATTGTACCCTGTAAATTTTTTTTAATGAAAACATTAAAGAATGATCATTTTGACTGCTACACAACTATCCCTGTTCAAACCAGAGCGCTCAATTTAAACTGTTAATAGGTCGATTCTTCTACAGAAACAGTATTTGGAACCAATACTCATATTAAGCTGTGATACTTGGTTGAATAATTTGATGTCAGGTAAGGTCATTAGAAGATCCTACATAATACACTTACAATGTAAGCGATGGAGGACAAAATCCACCCAGTCCTTCCGTGCAAAAAAATGTATTTAAAAGTTTATCTGAAGCTAATATGAAGCTTTCAGTCGTATATATGTTTCAACATTAGTCTTTTTAGTCCCTCTTTTTGTTACTATACCTCCACCACAGCTCAACAGGAAAACACAAAGAGGGAATTTGATGCTTAAAAGACTGTAAATGTGGCAGGTATCCACACTTAAAGAAGAGACCAGGGCAAAATAATTTTAATATATTGATCAACGGTTAATCAAATCAAGTCAAGTTTATTTGTAAAGCACATTTAAAAACTGTAGTTTACCAAAGGGCTATAGTCATTGGGATTGGGCTCTGAGCACTTCCAAAACATGGGTGACCTATGCTTAACACTATACCTCACGTGTAGATGCACAGACGGAGCACTTGCTGCTCTGCTAAAAGTGCAGCTTACACTTTGCTCTCTGAGTAGACTTAGTGTTAGACACACATAAAAAGCACACACACATACCCGCCAAATGGTAAATTACCTGCATTTGGCTTGTCGGGTGTTAATTTTGGACTCAGAAATTTCTGTAAACAAGCCTGCAGTTGAGGTTATTTTGAGTAGTGTTCAAAGTATTTTGCTTCTCAGCCATGTTTTACATCAGTGATGTAATACAGTGTGTATCAATGCTGCGGTTTGAATGTACACTTTGTCTGTCTTGACATTTCATTGGTATGTTCTCACTGTTGCAGGAACACCAAACTCTCATCGCTGGTACCGTAGACCCCTTGCAGAGGCATGGCCAAAGAACAGAAACACAGCAGGGCGGAAACATTTGTACTGGCTGGATCGAATGGTCACATTAGCCAACAATGGCAGACTGGTTTAAATAATATGGTGCAAAATCACCCACCGGGCAACAACCACACGTCGAGGATGGCCCGCGTCACCTCGGACGTGAGGCTCAAATGCGCAGCCTATGTGCTCGCGCTTAGGCCGTGGAGCTTCAGCGCCTCGCTCACGCCGGTGGCCCTCGGCAGCGCTTTGGCGTACAAACTGGAGGGCTCTGTGGACTTGGTCATCCTGATGGTGTGTGCGGTGGCTGTCCTCGTAGTGCACGGGGCAGGCAACCTCGTAAACACTTACTATGACTTCTCTAAAGGGATTGATCACAAGAAGAGTGACGATAGGACTCTTGTAGATGAGATCTTGGCGCCACAGGATGTTGTTATGTTTGGAGCGTTGTTATATTCGTTAGGGTGCTTGTGTGCCACCCTGCTCTACTTCCTGTCTACTCTTAGACTGGAGCACCTAGCCCTTATTTACTTTGGGGGACTCTCCAGCTCTTTTTTATACACCGGAGGTGAGTGAAACATTAACTTGAATCTCTTAGATTGCTGCCTCAGTGTTTTTCAGCCACGTCGCTAAGAACACACACACACACACACACACACACACACACACACACACACACACACACACACACACACACACACACACACAATCTTATATTTAATCTGCACTAGGCAACATTGCATACCAGGGGCTCCAGGTGCCAGATAAAGGTTGCTGACTGGAAAAATAGCAACTTGCATACGATGCCAGGAAAGTGTACACATCACATTCACAGTCAGTCATGTTTTATTACCAAATAAAGAGCAAAAAACTCAAACTCTGGTAAGTACAGCTTTCACCCCTCAAAAATATCTTGTCTACTGTTATCTGTTAATGCAAACAGTTTGGATTATGTATTTTTCAGATATTAACCAGTGGAAATGAGTGCCTCCACTCCAGTATAGTGGTGGTGTGTCAATGCTGTTCAAAAAACTGAAAAGTTACATTCGAAACACTCAACAGCAGTTTATCTTTGGTGGCAGACGTTTCAGAGAAGCATATCAAAAAAACGTGCACACATAAAACTAACCGTCTGCATGGTTAGATAATCAATAAAAAAAAAGTTTTTACATCACATTTGGCACAACCTTCTGTGAGGATCAACCTTATGTTTAAAGACAAACAGTCTACCGGCTGAGCTACAGCTGGCTGTTTTTTGTGACTTTGGTGAACCAGCCCTAACAGACCGTCTGCAAGTTTTTCAGACATGACACTAATGTGTTATATTTCTTCATGAGGTGAAGTGCATGTCTGAAAGGGGCTAAAGGATCAATGCATCACCCTGTGTCTACAAAAAATCAAACTGGGCAGAATCTTGAAGCACGTTTTTATGATGGGATGTTCTTTTCTGTTGCAGCCCCACGTTTTGATTCAAGCTAATTTTGTTTTGGTGTGTTTCAACTTATGTCTCTACTTATTTCTCTAATGTAGATTTTTAAAGTGTAACTATAGGGGAACTCTACAGACACCATTTTTTCCCCTCTGAAAACATGCAGACAGACAGAAACATCATTCTTTAGTACTTCACATGCAAGACAGCTGACCAGACCTGAACTGATTACAAGGCTGTCATTTTAAATTCATATTCAAAAACTTTAAAAATGTATCCATGCAAAAACAAAAGCTATAGTTGTATTGCATTATGGGAAATGTAGGTTTCAGTGTTTTTTGAAGCTTGACTAAAAATCAGCATATCTCAGTCTGTGCTGCATTGATTTCAACTATTCTTTCTAAAAAATCTCCTGAGTCTTTGAACTTAATTGGAATGCAGTCCCAAAGTGTTACTAAGAGTACCCTTTTTAATTATTAATGGGATCCATCAAGCCCCATATTTATAGTAATCATTTAAAGTTTATTGTCTGCATTAGTTGTTTTCAGTAGATTAGATAGTATAAAAACCGTGACTCGTGTACTAGCTGGATTAAATGACACTGGGTTGATAACTGGTAATCAAAATGTTAAATGTGGCTGCTGTTTACTTTTTTTTACCCAGGCATTGGTCTAAAGTACGTGGCCCTGGGAGATGTGGTCATCCTCATCACCTTCGGCCCACTAGCGGTCATGTTTGCCCACGCGGTGCAGGTCGGCTACCTGTCAGTGCTGCCGCTGGTGTACGCCGTCCCGCTGGCCCTCAACACAGAAGCCATCCTCCACAGCAACAACACCAGAGACATGGACTCTGACAAGCAGGCGGGCATCGTCACCCTGGCCATCCTCATAGGCCCCATGCTCTCTTACGTCCTCTACAACCTCCTGCTCTTCGTCCCCTACGTGCTCTTCTGCATCCTCGCCACGCGTTACACTATCAGCATGGCGCTGCCTCTGCTCACACTGCCCATGGCCTTCCCTCTGGAGAAGCAGTTCCGCAGCCGATGCTACGCCAAGATCCCCCAGAAGACCGCCAAGCTCAACCTCCTCATGGGACTTTTCTATGTGTTCGGGATCATCCTGGCGCCTCCTGGCAGCTTGCCATTACTGTGATTCTTTAGCTTTGATATTTCAAATGTTTGCCGTTTTAATACAGACTAATAGATTATGTACGACGCTTTTTGAGGGCTGTCATGGGCTTTAATTTATTGTTTAATTTATATGTTGAAGAATTTAGTTGAGTTACTCCTCTGTGATACTGAAGGCATAATCAGATGTAATTTTTTTTTTTTTTTCAGTATTAAGTCCGCTGTAATGTGTGGGTAAAAGTAAGAAGTGTTGGAGTCATTTTGTAGAGGTAAGCAAAGTTTTCATCACATGGACAGACAATAAAACTACAGTTGCCATATTTGTAGATTTTTAAGACATGACACATACAACTATCATAAAAACTTCAATAAACCATTATTCTAAACATTATATTCTGTATGGTACATCTTGTTCATTGTGATTTTTCTCTTTTTCTTTTTTTTTTTGGAGAGCCAAATAGTGTTTCATTGGATTGTAATAAAACTGACTGACGCTTATGTGCCATGTCTTCATTTCATTTTGGATCAAAGCTGAAGAATTTTACATTTCTTCATGTAACATGCAGTTTGATGTTAAGTATTGGTTTAATTAAATGAACATCGGTCAACCTATGTGTACTACGTAGCTGATAGAGTGGACTCTAAAATAATTGAAGTATTATTCTACCAAGAATGTAAATCTTTGTTTCTTAGCTTATTTATTCTTAATGAAAGACAAGATTTATCTATTTTAAGATGTGTACATTTAGAATCAACCAGCCAAACACTTGGTTTGTGTAGCAGCGCTTTAGACAGCAGGGGGCGGTATTGGACAACCATTTAGATAACATTCACAGACACACTAATTACTGTCTGAACGGTCAGAAATATTTGCACCTCTGCCTTTTCACTTAAGTTATTTGACTTTATGCAGACTTAACATGTTAATTGAATTTTATTGAGAGTTTCATTGTAATACCAACCAGCCTTCTCACTGCAGCTGGGTGGGTTTGCAGTGTCTTTGGTTGCTCTGGGTTTCCACCAATCGTCCAGAGACCTGGGATGGATTAATTGGAAAATTACACTCTTATCTTGCAAATATTGTGACTAGCTAATTCACATTTAAATAGCAGAATGTGTCTGCATTTGTAAAAATAGATATAATGTTGACATTGAATCATCTATGAAATAATATCGCAGCAAATTAGGAAGTAATTGAGATTTTTAGTTCTTCATCCTGTAATTCCTGGCAGACCCAAGTATAACACTTGGAGTTCATTTAACATGATGTGAAAAGAGAAAGAGAAGGACACATACCAGACCTGAAGCAACTGAATGGTTGACTGTGATGTGCCATGGAACCAAAACACCAAATTACACATGACGTTTTGTGGAATTGTAACATGTTTTTGTGCAGTTAAAAAGCTTTAAAATGTACTTGATTTTATTTGTGCAGACTGCGGCTTTTCACATTTGCACATTGTTAGTTATACACCATAGTATTCCCATGGAGTCAGGTCTGCTTAGCAGTTGTTTTAGGGGCAATATATAGTGGTTGTTGTTGACAGTGGTTATATTTTAGTACTAGTGTTTTGGCGGCCATTACTACATTAATCTACAGTGAAGTCTTATATTTAAAAAGAACTTAACTTTGCTTTGAACTCAATGAGACTGGCAATGCCTAGTTCCCTTTTGATTCTGCTACAGCGTATTAACTTTTGTTAACACATTTCACAGTTTTATTTTTAATGTAGACGTAATTGTAGACTTGTGTTATTTATATCTGTCTTGTACTTACTGCTGAATGCAATACGTGTTCATTTGAACGATTCAGTCAGCAATCATCAGGGAGGAGAAAAATTAAAGGATAGCAAATGTGCACTTTTTAAATGTTTAATGTATATTTTTTAATGCAGAAAAAAACCCCGTTATGTTCTTGTTTTTGTTTGTTTTACATTTGAAAATGCTTATGCAACAAACATTTACTTATTTACCCTTTATCTATAAAACCCTGTGGCTGGTTACTTGAAACTAAACCCAGTTTAAAATCAGGTTGCGTTGTGTTTATTACGAGGGGCACCTGAAGGCAGCATTAGTAGTGACGCAATGCATGGGCGTGTTGTCATGGCTGTGTGCTGCAAAACCCTTCAGTGTACTAAATACTTATTTGTTCTAAAACAAACCATGTCAGCGTTGGTGGGGGACAACGACATGGAGTTATATTTGACCACAAAGTAAACATTCTTGACAGAGAGCCGGTAAGTAGCTACACAATGAAATAAGTTGTTATTTTATACCAATAAAGGATGGCCAAACATGAGTTAGCTAGCTAACGTTTGACAAGCTAGTAATACGCACAATCCCACAAACCCTGTCTTATACCACATTGAATTATGCTCACAATTTTGGCAAGTGTATGTTGATCTGATAGTCGTTGTGTGGTGTAGCATATCGCTGGCTAATGATACATTTGCATGTGATCCAGAAGCAGCTCCTGGCGTTTACACAAGGATAAAACGTGTTCAGTAAATTGCCTGCGTTTCGGTTAAACCGGTGACCGTGTTAAGTGGTGACTTTCAGCCGAATGTGTGGTGGTTGTCGTGGTGGTGACGGCAGCTGTTGAAGAGACTAAAAGTCTTAAATGATCCTATCTGAATTTTCTACACAGTACATAGTCTCCTGGGTGTCTTACATTATGTCAATGAAATGGTGAAGCATTTACATATCTCTACTTATTTTTCGCAAAGCAATATTTTTAAATATCCTTTTTGATTGAGAGGAAATGCGGAATCTCGTAGCATTATGACACTGATGGTGTCAAGATAAACGGACGGTAGGCTGGTCAAACCCAGTGACCACACAGGTTACACAGTATTTAGCCACACACTGCACTAAAAGTGTGTACACTGAGAGAAAGCAGGTTGATTGATTGAATATGGGGCACGCTTTCCAATTGCGGTTAAAGGTATAAAATCCCCAAATAGACTATAACTGCACTGCCAACCAGAGTCCTGGTCGGGGGTATTTTCAAGACCCGCCCCCGCCCCGCCCCCAGCGACTTGCAATACCGTACCTGCCCCACCCGCACATATGGCATATTAGTTCCACGACCCCTACCCATCAGCGACCCAAGCAGAAGCTGTAACATACTAAAATAACCATGTGCTGTGGAAACATCTCATAGTGATCAGGTTACAGTGATCAATTGTATTTGGCTTGAAAAGCATGGGATGGCATAATTTCAAGAGGCAGCAGTACCATTAAAGTGATCATTTTGGGTCATTTCATGAAATTTAGATAATATAGATATTTTTAAAAGAAGGTAGTTTAGGAAGTACAATGTGAAGGAATATTTTTTGCTTATTCTCATAATATTGAGCATCACATCTCCACAGTTAACGTGCTTGTTCGTAACACAAAGCTTTTAATGATACATGCTACATTTGTCAATCACCAGAGTGTAATCAATAGGCATTACAGGAATGAACATAAACAAACTGAAAATCTAGCTCCACTCAAAGCAAGAAATAGTCCAGCATCACCTGATAACCACACACAGAGCAGGCAGACCAAACAGCAGAATTAAACCATACATAGAAATGAGCAGGCACCAGAAGACAAGCAGTAGCTGTCAAACCAGTGACGCAGAAACAGCAGCACAAGACCCCATTTAGTTTTCATCCAAAATATGCACAATAATGTTGCTTAGATAGATACCTTTTACGTCCTCAATCATTGTATAGGTTTTTATCCTCCAATGAAGTCCATTGAGTTACTTCAACAAGTGATTGGAAATCCCTCTCCTGTAACTTGTCTTAAACTGCTGGATGTCCTGTGTAAAGTGAACATTTTTGCAAGCAGGTTGGTTTTGGGTTGAATTAGCAGTAATGTTAGTGGTTCACCAAGGACATTTTTTGTTTTACCCAGAACAGCACCGAGAAATAAAATTAAGATGCAGGACTGTGCTGCTAACTGATAGGCTCTGTTTTGTTTCTCACGTTATAAGACACGTTATGAGAGGTGAATGGGTCTTGCTGAGTGCAGTTTAATTTAGGTGAATTGTCAGCGTTAATATCAAACACAGATAAGTATTGATTAAAGTAAAATTGATGAGGAGTCAGCTGCCATAACTATGAGCAAACACAACGTTTTCAGCTGAAAGTTGCTGGCTAACACGGTCACTTTAACTGAAACACCTGCGAAATATTATATTCCAAAAATCAAAACAGCGTTATATTATGGTGGAAAACCAATGAGTTTCATCTAACAGTCCTTTGAAGGTCTGTCGTTTTTATATCATCATGTTCACAGTGGCTATGTAGTGAAATTGCCCAATATTTTGAACGACATTTGGTGTGACATTGTCTTCAAACTCTTACTTTCAAGCCCACAAAGGTGCATTTAGCCCCAGGGAGGAACCTTGCCCTGAACTGTTTGTGGGTATAGAGACTAAGGATGGCTCAGAGACCTCCCCTGGGGAACTCTGGGAGCATTGAGCTGGGGTAGTGACCCTGCCCATTGGATACAGTTGGGGTGGATGATGCACCAGCTACTCACCTTGTGGCAAACTGTTCTATTGACGGACTCCTGCAGACCCACCCTTTGAAGATCCACCCTCACCAAACTTTTTGGCAGTGTTGAAATGCTCCTGAGCAGATCCAACAACATCTGCCCACCATGACAGGGGTACTAGGACCCTGACCTCCATGCACAGTGCAGGAGAACGTGGCCGTGTCACTGATAGTCCTATTTGGAGGGTTTCACGGCTACCGGAATTGCTCATGTTGGAAACTCCCTCTGTTTGCTCCTCCTCGCTCAGTCCCAGATATTACAGCCTTTATCGGTTTGTCTCTGGATTCAGTGTCAGTGCAAGCACGACTGTGAGGCAGGACTGTGGGAGGATTCAGAGTCTACTACAGTCTTTCCACCTTGGGACAAATTTGACCATCCAGATATGGCTCAGGCTGCTGGGAGTGCCTCCACATGGATCCTTGTCTACACTGTGGGGTCAAAGTGAGAGTTACTCAGAAGTGCCTTATTCATCTCTACCGGTGGAGGACAGCACATTTCTACTGCATGGTGTTCCTCCTGGCTCAGTCCCTACGAGGCAAGAGGTGGCGACAACAGATGCCTCACCTCCTGATTGTGGGGAAGTATGGCTAAAGAGGTCAGTCCGGGGAGTTGGGAGCCCTCAGTGTGGATGGCAGCACATTAGTGTACTAGAACTCCTGACTGTCTACTTGACACTGAAGCTTATTCAAACCAACAACACCTCAGCAGTGTTTTATATCAATCATAGAGGGGGGGACCAGGTCACTGGAAATCCTGAGAGAAAGCAAGAGAGACTGTGGACATGGGCTCATCCTTTATTAATCTCTTTGAGGGCGGTTCATCTCCAAGACAGAGTGAACTCTGTGGCAGATTACCCATCATGCAAGGGCCTTGCTCTTGGGGGCTAAACATTGCACCTTCAGGTTATGCAGAATGGGGAAGCCCATTTGGATCTGTTTACCTCCACGTTCACTACTCATCACTCATTGTCCTCCTGTGGTTTTCCTTGGTGGAGACCAGTGCCCCACTTGGGACAGACGCTTTGGCCTACACCTGGCTGAGGGATCTTCTTTATGCCCACGATTCAGGGTAAGATTGTAAGATCACAGAATCCCCCTTGTGGCCCCCAGGTGATGATTGAGGATATGGTTCTCCACAATACTCAGTGTGTTGGTCGGAGATCCATGCACTTTATATTAGTCCTACGTGCCTTTGATGTAAGGCAGACTGCTTTTGGGGTCACACTGCAGCCAAATATCTCTTTCCTACCAAAGGTTTTACACTCTCACAATATTAATCAGGCCATTGAACTGATTATCCTCTTTCATTTCGATCCAAGCTGGGGGAGAGGGCCAATTGCTGTGCTCAGAGCAGCTGTTTGCTACAGCGGAAAGAACAAGGAACACTGTCTAAACAAAGGCTTCCCACTGGATTGTTGAGACAATCAAACAGGCTTATGAAGTAGTAGGTGAACCTGTCCTTACAGATGTTATCTGTCATTCTACCGGGTGTGTGGCCACATCCTGGGTGGCAATGAGGGGGGATATCACTATCTGAGATGTGTGCAGTGGTGTCCTGGACAGCACCTTGCCCATTCTCGAGGTTTTGTTTGCTTAATGTTGTCTCTTGATCCACATAAGCATCGGCTATTCTGGCACTGGTTTCTACAGTTGACCAGTAGTCTGGTATTGTTTCTCGTGACACTCCTGATGTGAGTCATCCACTTTGTTTACTGCCACTGTCAGTCAGGAAGGAATGAAACACAACGGAGGTCACAAAGGTAAGTTTGGTCCTGTGAGTTCTTGGACGACTGCCAGTCACTGTAAACTTTTCAGAGTGAGAAGGATGGATGTAGGCTAACACGTGGTATTTTATAGCTGGGATGGGCAAGTAGCCCCATTTGTTCGAGATCTCTAACCCTCTGCGTGGAGCTTGAGGAGACAAATTCACTCCGTTGGCATTCATCCAGGAATTCAAAGAACAAATTTACCTTCGTAAAGTCCATCTTTGCTCGACAAGCCAGTAAACTAACTTTGTCTAGTTGATCGGTGGGGTGTCATGTTTGTTTTACCGTACCTGTTGCCATTGGTTAAATTGTCAGACTGTGCTGGATGGTAGAAAACAGTTGCTGTCACCTGTTTTAAGTTCAAAAAGAACCAATGCATCTTATCAATAACGGGAGAAATGTGTAAGATCCATTATTGCTTTTCTAGTTTTGGCTTAACTGATATATGTTAGGACTGTGCCATTATGCTGTAGTAAGAGCTGTTACAGAAGACCTGACCCTTCACACCTGTCATCTTTCTGGACATTTGGTAGTGAAAGCCCGGTTGCAGCTGCTACACAACTGGACATACTACAGTCCCGAATGCTCTCAGCCACACCTACTTGGTAGCAAAGTTTCAGTCACCCTGATTTCTATGTCTTGTCCCCCCCTTGGCTCCATGAATCTAAATCTAAATAATCTAGTTTGAAATGTTTACTGTCTTACATCACAGAAATGCCTAGTTACTCAGACAAACAGATGGGATCAATTATAGGAATTGAGAAGAAATCGAAAATGTGTGGAAATTCTCAAGGTAAGACACTTTTTACATTTGGGATAAGTTTTGGAAAGTGTTTCTGACTGTGTCCATGTTTCTATTGGTAATTTAAAGGCAGTCTGTGCAAAACTGGCCTTTAGTAGTGATTATTTAATGGGCCCTATATTTGTTTCTGCTTACGTTTTAGTTCTTAGCCTCTGATAAATCTTCTCACATAAATTCTTGGTAAGCATTTGTTTCCAAATAAGTATTTTTATGGAACTTGTTCAACTGTGGTTTAATAATTTCTACTTAATTTCTTTAGACTCTTGTTTATAGGACATACTTTTAAAGTTGTTCAATTTTTTCTACAATTAATGTACACTATAACTATAGTTGTACATTAATGTTAAGTTAACACTTTGGTTTGAGTAAGGAAAGCTAGCATTGTTACATATCACTTCAAATATCCGGTGTGTTTATTACCCATTTTCTACATTCTTGGCTGACAGAGTGGCATGGTATTCAATTATGTAGCTTGACATTAAGTGTCACCACATTAAAGTAATCAGTTTCTTTGTTTGTGTGAGGTTATAGAAAGCAGCATTTGTGCTGAACAGTCACTGGCCTTAGATGTGATATTTTGTGCTATTACATTTTTCAGTGGAATGTAATTCTTCTTTGAGTGAAACTGCTTCAAGATCATCATCCTGAAGCACTTTTATAACACAGAATGAAATGTTGCATTATAATCAGTCAAGAATAAACGCTTCTAGTAATCAACCAGTGATATTGATTCAGCTATACAATATGTAATCAAATCCATCATATCTATACTGGATAACACTGACTGGCCACTATCCTGTACTGCCTTGAAGGCATTTTTCAACAATTCAGAATATCATCTTAAGCCTGCTGGTGAGCCGCTGTACTGTGCTATGCCTGAGGCTGGGCAACATGATATCATGATGATATGATATGATATGATATGATATGATATGATAGAAATTAATGAGCTGGACTGCTTTATAACGATACTGTATTTGCAGGATTTTTAGATAAATGTGTAGTTTTTCACATAAGTTACTGATTAGAATTTACAGAAAATGTACAATGTCAATATATATGTACAACATATAATAGTGGGACATTTTACAGCGTAAAATCATCAGTTTAGATCTAGTCAGATGTTTAAGAGGGGATGCTTGTTTGATATTTCCCGACCGGGATCTTCCCAGCTGGACTGGGGATTCAGACCAACAGTCCTTTGGCCACAAGCCAGTCCTGTTACAAAGATGACGATTTGATCTGCAATGCATCATGCATTCCTGAAAAAGACAGAAACTCAGAGTCACTCAGTTTGGAATAGTTAGAATATTTGGTGCTCATGACAGCAGTTTGTAGGAGGATAAGATCCAATAAGAATAGGTACAGTAGAGGCGGTACGTACAGATTTGGAACCATTTCTTCCTCAAATGTTTATTATTCTGTTACTTTATATTCTGCACAGATTAATAGCTTTCTCAAGAAGTATTTGACTTAAACATATTTGCTTTTCCTTTTAGTCTTGTAGAACTAGTGACTATAGACTATAACTATTAACCAGCGGAACCAAACTATGCTTGATTAGCACCAAGAACACCTGGTTGATCTGACAGTCTATATCCCAGTGTCTAAGCTCTGTGTTTTATTCCCAGGCTGTAACCAGCCATATTTCAACTGTTCCAGTCTGATGAAGGCTGCGTGTCTGTGTGTATGTCTATGTCTGTGCGCCAGTGTCTTTGGAAGAGGAACTGTGGGAATGAATGCTTTCTTTTATATGATCTGGACCAATGAGTCTGTTACATGGACAGAAGCAGCTTTGTGTACAAGATGGGAGTGGTGTAATAAACTTCATTATAAGCCTGTGTTTTAAGCGCTTCCTAAGCCCCCACTCATTTATTGGCTATTCATGTCCTGGCATTACCAGCTGTACATTCATGCGTGTGTGCGTGTGTGTGTGTGTGTCGGCATCAGCAGCATGCCGTTTTGGCTGTTTTTGTGGAACCATATTGTCGATGTCTCCCGCAGCTGTGGCTGCATTAAAGAGCATTGTTCAAGGCGAGGAAAGCATTTGGAAACACATACACAGCCTCCCTCATCCCTCCTCTCTCTCTGTGTGTGAGCCTGGAGGAGACCGTGGGTTGGTGTTGCCAGCTCACCAACAGCGGTTGCACAAACCAGTTCACGGTTGAAAATGAGAATCATGGCAGGTGCCCATTCATCAAAATCACCTCCAACCCCACCCCTTTCTTTTTTCCTCAACACCCCCTCTCCCACCTCAAAAAAACAAAACAACAACACATAGACCCTCCCCCCAAAATGTATTGCCCCTCCCCCTCTCCCCTCTGTCCTCTGCTCGTCTGCTCATTGGCAGCAGACCGAATGGTGTCCCCGCAGGCTGTGAGAGAGAGGGCTGTGCATCCTTATGTAGAGCTCGATGCGCATGTGTTTGTACATATTGATCAGTAAACACAGTGTGTCGGCTTCACACACGTGTGACCGACGCTCACGTCCTCTACTGATGGGATATAGCATCAGAGGACTCCTATGCGGAGCAAAGCCCATTGGCCTGTTTTTATGCGAAATCGAGGGAACGTCAACCTGAATGCAGAGCTCATCGAGCAGCCTCTCTCCCTGGTCATCCTCCTCCTCCTCCTCCTCCTCCTCCTCCTCCTCCTCCTCCTCCTCCCTCTCCTCTCCTCTCCTCTCCTCTCCACCTCCTCCACGGTGCTAATCCTTGCTGACACAACGCACAAAGGACTAAATGCTGGCCGCATCCTCCAGCAGCAGGGCTCTGTCTTCTTCCTCCTCCAGCTCAGATCCTCTACGGCCAGGCTGTTCACCCGTACGGCAGGACGCTGTTTCTGTAAGACCGCTCTCAACTGTATTGCATCTCTGGAATACCGGCCTCCTCCTCCCCCCTGTATCCCCTCCTCCTCGGCCGGTTTATTCAGGGAGCGCATCAGACCAGGGCTTTAGCCCTTAGGTGGCTTTTTTTTTGTCTCGCAGGAAGCTTGTGGGACTACCATCACCATCTGATGCATTTATGTAGTAAGAGGTTGGTGCTGCCTCCTCTCCTTCCCTTTTTTGCTGGTCTCTCTCTTCACCCTGCTGCACACCGATATTCCAACAGGTAAACCAGATAAACAGGACATGGTTTATTTATCTAGGCAATGCCAGTCTTGTCTGGTAAGGTGGTAGTGCATGTCTCTTGTCTAAAACGGTCAGTGTTATGATACTGCTCATATTTTAGGCTAGAACATGTCTTTTTCTAATAAAGGAGATATGTATTTCATAAATAAGATGAGCCATGCAGTCTCCATGTTCTTTAAATGAAATATGGCTGCTTCTGTTTTCATCAGACCAGCCACAGTGAGCATTATTTACTTTCCCAGACAGTTAAATAATCATAACACACATGCAGCCCATACACGTCTGTGGCCATGCTGCTACAATTGTGCCACATGTCATTACATTCTGTAGTAAAGCTATTTACATGTGCTAAGCAAGCACGCAGACGGACATCTGGCTGGCCTGGCTGCCGCTATCACTGTTTGTGTTACAGACTGGTGACGATTAAATGAGCAAAGAAAAAAAAAAAGAAAGACGAAAAGTTTTGTCCTGACGCTGTAATCTTACAGTGATGTTAAAGTTGTGAGAGCAGTTTGGGGGGTTTTTAGCGTGTGGATTCTTGATTGCAGACAGTTTCATTACAGTATGTTAAGTGCCAACTTTACAGGTATTATTAGAAGTAACAACATTAAGCAGATGGTACTATATTATAAAGACAGTGGCTACAGTGCTGTAAGAGTTTACAAAGAGATTTTAATCACATACGTGCAGATGTAGGATTGATTGATTGCTTTAGTGTTGTATGAAATGATCCAGGCATGGGCCTTAGATGCTTGTTTCAGGTGAAGCTGGTACAAATTGGAAACTTAATGTGTGACCAACATGTGACTCAGTACTGACTTCTGAAATGACTTTTGACTTGAAGTTTAAGCGGATAGAGTCCAACTGTAACAGTCGTGAGGATCTCACAGGAGACTAAACAAATATGAGAAATGATCAAAGCTTTATCGCGCTACTACTGATGACAATGCCCCATTATGATACAAAGTAATGTGTTTACCTCTAATACCTTTTCTAACTTACTTCCTTACCTTTTGTTTTAGCCAGCTTGGGCTTTTTTTTTTCTCCAGATAAAGCATTAAGCTTGTCAAGTCCTTGAGCAACATCTGTCAGACCAAAAAAACCCAAAACAAACAACCGAGCACAGGGGACAAAAAAAACTGCATGTTCCATAACGAAGAGCAAAGTTCACAGAAAACCAAATACAAAGAATGAGCCAGAAAGGGTTCACTCCCCCATCAGTAAGATGACAGCTTCATAGCACTCAGGATTTCAGATGGTGTTCTTGGTCTAGCTGGAATAAGAGCAACAGAAGCTTCATGGTGTCACGGCACACGGGGATCCAGCTGCCAAACATGTTCAAAAACGGGCTGAAGATCATGGGGAGTGAGTATGATTATCCACGATAATGTCATATGAGAATCTTGAGAGGTCTTCAGGAGCATGGTTTGCTGTGGTAGAGTTTTTAATAAAAGCCTCGGGGGAGTATGATTATAGGAACAATTCTGCTGGTATCAAGTTGCTTTTTTTAAACTCTTGCAGGCTTTAAGCTTTGTAAAGATGCTTTGGACAGTGATGATGAGAGAAGAAATGTGGTAATATCGACACAGTACGCTGTGTTTCTGTTTCAGTAGTTGTATGATTGTTTAATTACGTGTGATAATTCAACAACTCCAAAATGAAAAGGTTGGTGGATGGAGATATCTAATAATGCTATATGATCCAAGTACGCAGTGCTTGTTTGAGTGAGATTTGAATAAAGGAAGACAGGCAAAGCTGGTCTGAAAATAGAGAATGGAGGGTCTTATTTTAGCCTTGCGCCCACTCTGAAGAAATCTTTGTAAATGTGTTATTTACTCAGTGTCCATATTGATTTTCCTGAAAGTCCTCTGGCCACCAGATGTTTCTGACATAAACCAGTTCCAGCAGCCTTTTACTCATTTCTGACATTAAGGCTGATGAGGCTGTAGTCATAGAGCCTGTGTGTAGATTACACACTGCTAAGCATTTTGGTCCAGTGGCAGCAATATAAAAAATAAAAAAAACCCAGCACAGGCAAACAGCCTCTTCTTATTAGACATTAGAGTGAGGATATAAGCCAGTCAGACCACGTGTCGTAAGACATGCAGCCCCAGCAGGCCTTTGCTGCCTCACATATCTGATGGCAATGGGTCTGCCAATAATAGTACTCATGATTCATTTTCCCTTTTTGAAGCTGCTCAGTGATTATTATCAGTGTGCTGAACTAGATCTGCCTGTAGGTTGGGTTAAGAATTACAAATATGCCATAACTGCTCAGTGAAACCATCAATGTCTGTAGCTAGTTTGTCATGTCATTGGCCTGTGCCCCTGAGCCTTATATAACACTCGCTGAGTTGAACTAGAAGCAGGGACACGTGTACCAGCATTGTATTGATTCTAAAACATTTTGTTTCATCACCCCAATGCCACCAGACAGTGACAAAGAAGTCGAGGCTAGATCCAACTTGTGCCTGCTTTCATGGAGATATCAGTACCATTGCAGCGCTGTATTTGACGGTGTTGAGTCTCTCCCAGCGCTCCTCTACATTTTACACTGTGTGCCTCTTGGACACAGTGAGGAAAATGTGCTGATCTGCTTTATAGTACAAAGGTAGATTGCTGTATTGCACAAAAAGTTACATTTTATAGTTCCACAGTCCTGATTGAACACTATCCAGTTACTATAGCTGTGTTTTTAATATACAGTACTTTCAAAACTTGAAAAAAATCAAATCACATGTAGTTACTGCTTGCCTTAAAAGTTTTTAAACTTTCTATTTGTAGTTTTCCAAATTTGCGAAGGATTCATGGGAAATATAGTGCTCTGATCATCATTTAAATTAATGATTTCCACCTTATTTGAACACAAAATATGATCATACTAAGTGTTAAAATTATTTTGTCAATTGATTATTAATGTTTTAAAATGCCATGTGCAGCAGTTTAATAAAAGGTTTCAAGTTGAACCTTCAGTGACATGATACACCCACTTTATGGATATTACATAATATTCCTAGGCAAATTTTGTGTGCCATATTTATGTAGTGGACAAACACCTGATTGGCCCTCAGCAGTGTGTACGGCCAACGCCAGCCCATCTGTTAGGCAGAGTAATCCTACCCTTCTTAGCCCTCACAGATTGGCAAGCGACATTTCAGCAACACAGGCTGGTGGCCCGGTCATGGCCGCCTGTAACCCAGAGAAATAGAGTTACAGAGAAAAGTGAATTTAAAAAAAAAAAGGGAATATACCCTTTCCAGGAAACCTCTGGAACAAAGGGGCACATGCTGCAGCTGGGCCTATTGACTGTCGATAAGTATTAGCCTGCGTTATTGATATGTTGATACGCAAAAGTTAGATACCTGGAAACTCATTTCCGCTCTGTGCAAAGCTGGTTAACCAGCAGATTTCAGTTCCCTTTTATTGTGCATGCTGGCTCACTGTTTTTACCGGAACACATAAGTGGAACAGACCCCTCGTTAATGTTATTACATATTAATAGTTTTTACACCTGAGCTTTTACTGCTATGATATGTTAAAATGCACAAAGGTAACTTAATACAATTCATAATTTAAAGCTCTAAATCTTTTCTTATCTCTTAATTAGATATCACAAATATGAGTTGATTCCATACCCAGAAGCATAGAATTGAGAATGGAAATGATGACATTTAAAATATATATATGTTGTTTTTGGACATTCAAATTTCAGTTAAATTTGTTGAGTTTTCGCAGCTGCAGCACACGTGTCAAATAATTAATTTTGGACAGTATCAGGATATGCTGTGTGTGTATGTGTGTGTGTGTGTGAGATTTGAACACTTGAACGACTTCCTCTTCTTGTGAGAGACGTCAGCATTGTGATTTATTTTTACGGAGCGCTTCATAAGACAAAACTACACTATTAATATGTCTGTTATTTTTTTGAGGTCACAGTATTTGTAACAGTCGTACTTCTTGTCACTGTTGACCTGGACAGCCGTTAGCCAACTAGTAAACAGTCAGAACTGATTTCATCATCAGGACAATTGGCACAGTCCTGGAATTTGGCCCCGTGGCTGCTGAGGATAACATCAAACATAAAAATACAAAAAAAAAATGATGTTGGAGTGCACACTGGTCAGACTAGAAGCATTATTAGTCTCATCAGAGCACAGCTGGTGGTTTTTACATCTTGCTTTCTCTTTCCATTCATTGAGTTGTGGGTTTCAAAGCTGGTGAGGCTGCTTTACCTACTTAATGTCCACAGTTCCACATTTCAACAGGAAGTAATGGCTTTGCTGTGAAATAGCGGTCGCTGGTTTAACAGTCACTTGTAGGATTCACTCCTGATTCCGATTTATCACTTGGTGTGTGGGGAGGATTTTCCGGCAGTGACCATCTGTCGACACAGACATAAAAATGTAACACAAAATAGCACGCGTTGGGATTTAACATAAGAAGATGAGCTTATTTCTACTGATTTCATGTAGGGCAATAAAGTGCTGCTTTTGTATTCATCCTTTTTTTTCTAGTACATGGGTTTTGTTTTTGGTGTGTGGAGATAAAGCTCGCAGTAAGCAGCAGATAAAGAAGATGTGGGACAGTGGTTTGTTGTACAGGTGGAGCCGTCCTCTGAATCTCATGTGTTGCGTCTACTTGACAGTACCAGGCCTGGTCTGTTTTAATAATGATAAGATATCAGTGTGCTCGGCCTGAATTCTCCCTGGAACACGATAGGGGGGGGGTGGGTACTACATGTGGGTAGAAGATCAGTTTTGAATGTAGGTGGTAGGTAAAGTTTTTTTTCTTATCCGTGACTGGAAAACAGTTCCTCAAACCACAATGCTAGATTGTTCAAAGCCTGCTGCTTTTTCATCCTCATGAGCCTGATTGTGCTGTAAATATTGAATTAATGGGTTTTAGGTATTTTTCATCCTAAATTATAACATCACTTATTGGTTCCACACACCAGCCGAAACGTTGGCACTTACTTCATCCATCCACACCCAGAACGCTGGCAGCTTTGTGAAACACGTCCACAGCTTGTGACAGCTCCACTGTTCACACACTGACATGTTAGATGACTGGCTTGGATATTATTCCAGTGCATAAAAGAGGCTAAGCTGTCATTTCGGACAGAAAATGGAGTTTAAGCAGCCTGCTTTCCCTCTTTTAATCCCCTGCATCCCCTATGTTTTCATGCTTAAGCAGATGCTTTTAATACCAAAATGACATTGTAATCTTGATAAGCGTGCACGTTTAATCTCAGCCACATTACAGACATCTGTCCACCCTATTATTGAAAGATTTTGTAACGTAGCGCTGTGACTGACCAACCAGACTCTATACTGAAGCATCCTGGGTACCAGATAAACAGAGGGTATTTGAGGACCTTAAGTTTAAAGGCACACATATCATTTAAAAACGTTATTTAAATATTTCCTGTTTACATCAGTATGTTCAAATAACTTACTAGATGTTTGCTGTCCACACAAAAGGCTTAAGTCTGTCCATTGTTCTAATTTAGCTCAGTGGTGGTTGTAAACATGGAAATGATGGATTACCACCACCATGAGCTGTGGAATGCGGTCAGATGTGTAGACCCCTTTTAACGAACATGGCACTTGATTTCACCGTAACCTCACTTCTATGACTCCCAACCATCTCTGTAATCACTTCCATTGTGTTTTTATTTAGCCAGTCACACAACACTACTGATGAACCTTCCTGTTTCTGTCTATTGTCGACTGTACGAGTATAAAACAATAACAGCGGTTTGATTATAAGTCATAATTGCAATTCTGGGCTTTTAGTATTGCAAGAAAGTTTACATTTTTAATATTGCTTTAAAGTTTAAAGGTTTATCACATTATTACCAAATGTCGGCATCCTCAAAAAGTCACGCAAGGCCTCCTAGGTAGTGTTGTCTGCATGTGGTATTACTACACAGCAGGAGTGAGTGTGAGCCTGTCTTAATGGTGGAAAGTGAGAACAAGTTTCAGCTTTCTTGAGGGACTGAGCTGGCTTGCTTCTTTTCTTAAAGCTGATTTTACGTATTTAAAGTCTGTTTACCTATAATCGGCAAGACTACTTAGTCTGTACAGTTGTATAATGTCTCATGTGGAGGATTTAAAAAAAATAAATGACACATTTCAAACAGTCTGTTGAAAACATGCTGGTGGTTGCATTATGGGAAATGTAGGATCCAGTATTTTTGTAGTTGTCCCATACTAGAGAGACTAAAAGGAGCATAAACAGTATCAAACACATACAGCATCAAAGCTAGAGTTATATTGTTGGTCTTCATAAGAACAAAATCTGTATACTGTCCTTCAGTTTTACAAGCCTGCATATTTCTGTCTCTGCAACCTCACAAACATCTTTTGTTGTACGATCAGTCACAGAAATAGCTCTGCAGTAACATCGAGGAGTGCTTATTAATAATCTTAAAGGACACTGCAGCAGAGTGTATAAAAAGGATATATCTGATGTGTCACATGTGATTATTAATGCGCCTGATTGGTTTTCCGCTGATGGTCATGCTCCTCAGCAAAAGTTCCCGTCTATATTGCTGAGTCAAGCTTCCACATAGATGCTACTTCCTTCCTGCCTGCGTATTAGCGCTTTTTCTTTTCTCCTAGCAGCCAGCAGCATTCATTTTAAAACAGCGGGGTCATCAGTTAAGGCAGCGAATGTGTGAGTTTGTCTGTCCTTGATGAGATTTTGACCTATTTATGTTTTCATGAGAACATTTAACAGTTTCCATTCAAATTGTTGGGTTGATATAGTTGGATTTAAGCAGATCCATACAAATAGAGACCTGAAATGTTCACTATGCTACATGAGCTTTTTGAGGTTGATTGAGGTTATAGATAGAATAGATCGAAAGATAGATAGAAAACTTTATTGTCATTATATTTTACATTTAATGAGATTACAGTTGTCAATCCATTTGTGCTTTAAAGACAAAACCAACATGACAGCCACATAAAACATGACACACATTTGTGCATCTTTCACCTCATGATTGTTAGTTTAGTGCCGGGTTTAAGTATCTGAGTGTTACAGTTGTGGTTTGGGACATGATTGAAGCCATCAGACTGTCCTGGTAAGGATGTAAGTACATGTATGTGTGTGTGTGTGTGTGTGTCAGGTCAAGGCTTGCTTAGCGTAGCAGGGCGTATGGTCGTGTCCAGCTGCTCTCTCCAGAAGTGTGCCATGACACATAGCAAGGCCTCCAGTGAATGATCTACCAGCAAAGAGAAAAACATTTCTCTGAAATTAATGAGACATATGGCATGTTGCTCCATGAGTCCCTTAGCAGCCACTGACAGACCTGTAGTCAGACAACACACAGGTTGCAAGATTTCCTTTAATACAAGTGGTGGAACGGTCCCAATTTTTCTGAAGCCCTTAGCAAGAATCAGCAATTTGTTATGTGCAGTATTGACTTGTTAAAAGAAGTGAATTAGTCGCTTTTTTCCCCCCCATTATGACTCTGTTTCATAAATGTATCTACTTCATTTAAACTTGCCGTGACTTTATTTTTCCAGGTTTCACTGAACTTTTACTCTTTATCTTCTGTTATCTCCAGTCACCCCTGACCTGTTCCCGGAAACAGCCCTGGTTCCATCCCTGCCTACGATATCGTCGGCGCGTGCCAGCGCTGCCCCTCACAAGCACCGGAGGCGCAGCAGCGGAAGTGACAGCGCTGCCAGGCCCAGGCCGTTGCGCTCAGCCCCCAGGCCAGGCCCCAACGGAGGCAGCATGGAGGTGGGCATGCGTGTAGTGCGCGGCCTGGACTGGAAATGGGGAAACCAGGATGAAGGCGAGGGCCATGTGGGCACTGTAGTGGAGATCGGCCGGCAGGGTAGCACCACCACACCAGACAAGACTGTAGTGGTGCAGTGGGACAGCGGCACACGGACCAACTACCGCACCGGCTACCAGGGCTCTTACGACCTGCTGCTCTATGATAACGCCCAAATCGGTAATCTAATCAGTATGACCCTAGATTGGAAGTCTAGGGTCATACTTACACACAGGGACAAGTTTCAGTTTGTTACCACACAATACTTTTTTCATGTGTTACATTAAGCAATACTTCATAAAGAAACCCAAAAGTATTTAAATTTGGTACCCAGCTGTAGGGGTCAGCACAGTTGTGTTTTCTATTTTTAATGAAAAAGATTAATAGTTTTAATTTACATGAGCATTTCTAATTAATCAGTTTGCATTAATTAACTAATCAATCTACCTGCATGTTTTTTACAATAGAATACAGAAGTCTGCCATACAAATTCACATGGCAACTTTTGCTGCACAATCATCCCTTTTCTCTGTGTATTTTTACCAAATGTATCTATGTTTATTTTAAGCACATTTGCAAAAGTGTTTCTTCCAGATTTAAAAACTAATATTAGCCAAATAATATTCAGGATCAGCTTTGTTATTTTCCTTTCCCTAAAAGGTCTCCTTATTTTTGCTTCTCTATTAGCTGTGATGGTCACATGTTGTTTATTGAAACCCCTTTTATCAGGAGTTTATCTTGCATATTTGTGCCTGCTCGTCATTGCTGTGGCTAACTCAACCTTCCCAAAGTCCATATTTAGTAAGCGTGGTACATTAAAGACAATCTCTCTTCTTCTAGCCATCCAGCTCTCTTTTGGACTTGAATGACACACATATTAATGCAGGACTCATTAGCATTTTGCTCCATTTAAAGCGCCATTTTTCTGCCTCAGAAGCTTGCCCTTCAATTAATGAAGCGAAAGAAGAGGAGGAGAAGCGATGAGGTGCTAAGGGGGTGGGGGTATTTTTGTCATGCTGTTTGTGCCTCAGTTCTTCCACATCTCGTGACATATCAGCCTTTGTGGCGTCGGTAAGGACATGAAATATGCCTCATCTGCTTCAGTGACTTGCATATATCAGATACAGATTCATTTAAAACTAGCATCTTTCTTGCAAGTTCCTTCGAATTTTTTAAAATTTCTTTTCAAAATAGAATAGAAACAGAAACTTCAGGCATGTTGGATTTACTGACTGGCTGACTGACTTGTCTTCCCTTCCAGGTGTGCGTCACTCGAACATCATCTGTGACAGCTGTAAGAAGCATGGCATCATGGGAATGCGATGGAAGTGCAAGGTGTGCTTCGACTACGACCTGTGCACTCAGTGTTACATGAACAACAAGCATGACCTGAGCCACGCTTTCGAGCGTTACGAGACAGCGCACTCCCAGCCGTGAGTACTGCGCTGCCACTTGTCTGGCACATTTGATCCCCACTTAAATTCTAATTATGTTGTCATCCACTACATTGTCTGTGTTCAGCTAGTGTCCTCTATTCAAATCGAAATCGACTCATAGGACGTAAGACCTTATTAGTGTTGCTCTCTCCAATTAAATTGCAATAGTCTGGTGTCTGTTAGGTCAAATAAACAGTGATGAACCTCTCATAATCAACAGTAAACACAGGATTTATTTTTTTTCCTGAGTCATTGCTTTGTTTTGAAGCAATTAGAGAGCACCAAGATAAGAAAGGAGCACTTGTCTTGCTTCTTTTTGAAATGAGCTCTGTATTTTTTAGGGGAAGTGCTTTGTAATATTTTTGTGTTTATTTCAAAAATCTTTACTTGTGGAACAATTAAGATAAAAAAAAGACAAATACTGTAAATCAAAATGGTGGATATAAGAAAAAAAAAAGATTGTTATATACATATAGAAACTTCAAACTTGACCTGGAGTTTATTCAAGCTGACATACTGCAGAAAAACTAGAGGCAGGAATCTCTGCGCATACATTAACAGCATGCCCATAGTTACTATGTCAGTTTAGGCAAACAGCACTTGGCCTTGCTGTAGATAAATATTTACTGAGCTGATTCCAAGTGTCCTATGTATCCAGATTTACTGGACTGAGTTCTCCCTTCAGAATCCACTCTTCTGCATCAGTTCACAGTAAAGCTCCAAACTGCTTCGGGCACTGTCTGAATGTCAGCTGGATGGTCTGCGCTGAATTTAACGAGATGATATCTATGACCCAGATTTTCTCCATAGTTTAGCCAGGTCCAAGTCCAACACAGTCCCATTTATTTTCCTCTGCCTGCTGTTCAATGAATGCCGCAAATAGGAGTGTGAATCAATACTCGATACCAATTCACAAGTGATTATTATTATTATTATTATTTTTATTATTTGCATAGCAAATTAATTTAGCATTTTAGCATGTCATTGATTGACATAATGTATTATCAATGCAGCAAGGTGACAAATAACATTGCTACATCATCATCATCGTTGGGTCATGACTTGAATCCAGTATCTTTGTCATCACTGTTTTTATGTCTCTGTGCCGGCAACAGCTGTGACCTGAGGCATGATGTTTTCAGGTCATTTCGTCCATGAAGGAATGTATTCAAATTTGGCATGAAGGTCCACTTGGACTCAAGGATAAACTGATTAGAATTTGGTGGTCAAAGGTCAAGGTCGCTGTGACCTCACAAAACTTTACTGTGACATAATAATGTTCTTCAAAAACATTTTTCTGGTCATTATTCAACGCTATAACTCAGGAACATAAGGGAGATTATGACCTTATTTCACATTTGCTCAGATACTGAATTAATGACACTAATCTTTAGTACTGCCAGGTTCCAAATGAAGGGCCTCCCTGGTTCATAAACTATAAGCATTTCTGAGAAGTAGTCCGGTGCAAAGCCATATAGTGACTTATGAGCTAATAAAATAATTGTAAAATAAAGGAAGACTAACAGGTATCCAGTGTAAAGACTTAAAAATAGACAGAACAAGGCTGAAAATTCTAAGTAGCGTTATATTTCAGGGCATGAAATCAGCCTAGGCCCACATCCATACCCTCCAACCAGGTCAAAGCAGGTCACTGTCTTCCATCTGTAGACACTGCTGAAATACTTGCTTGTACTTAGTGATAGGTCATTTTTTATTGCATTGAATTGGAGAAAAATCTTTTCAGCCATATTAGTAAGGATAGTGATACTGTAATAATTTACAGTATAGGATACATTTTCTCGTTTACGGCACCTCAATTTTAGTTATCAATCAATAAATTGAAAGATGATCGTTGTTGACGTTGGTGTGAAGCTTTTTGTTTTTGAAGCACCTTTACATCATTTCTAGCACTTGAATGTGAAAGTAGTAGTTGTAGTTCATTATGCAATGTACAATACAACCACATTAAATGTAGTAAACAAAATTGAACATTTTTAAAGGCTTAGGCCAACTGGAATAAAATAGCAAAGCCAGGGTTAACAACACATTTATGTGAAGAGTAAGATTTGAAAGACTGTTGTAGCATCCCATCACTGGTTCAATGCTACATTAATTAGATGGATGAATATTGCTTGTCAATATGCTGGCAGCCCTTCAGTTAGTTTCATTTATCTGAATCACATTTAGAAAATGGTACTTCATTCAAGAAGTTTGCAGCACTTCTGAATGGATTGACGTCAGTGATAACACACTGGGTCTCTCTCCATTATGGCTCTCAGGGAGATTATTTTCACAGTCTGAAACATGAATGGTATATTGATGTCTATAAGTGACATAAAAGGCTGTGACTCAGCTGAAGACAGCCAGTCGTGATGTCAATGAAACCTTCAAACATCACTTGTCTGGAGCATTTATGACTTTCTCAGGCTGACAGTGTTCAGGGTGTTGGTTTAGTGTTCATCATGACATCTCTAAGTGTCATATTTTTTAGCTGGCAGCAGTATTGTGAACTCATTTAACTTCATTATGATTTGTGTCTGGCTGCAGCATGGCTTGTCCTGCTTCATTTAGTATCCTAATCATTCCTTTAATTTCTCCAATTCATGTCCTCTTTGTATATACTTATATACTTCCTAGTAGGGTTGGGCGATGTCCAGGAATTGGACGATCGACGATGTTCAAAGCAAAACATCGTGATGGCGGCGGCGGTGCAGCACGCGCTGCACTTATAGTCACACAAACACACACGCACTGTCACTCTAGTGCGCGCTCTTGCTCGTTCACTTCAGATTCCGGGAGAATACGTCTAATTTGCGGGCAGGCGGCAGCGGCGGCACATCGCCGATGTGGTGTCCATCGGACCAACCCTACTTCCTAGAGGTGCTATTGAAATGAAATTTCAGCTTTAAAAAAGAACATGTTTTGCTGAACTATTAAATATTAGTATACAAATTCTGTCTTTGCCGTGTGGTGCTGAATTGGATTGAAATGTAACCTGCAGAGTTTGGAAGAAATTAAATCTTAACTGAAGATATTTTCAAAATTTTAAAGACAATTGCTTTTTAATTGTATAAATAAACATTGTACAGTGTGTGCATGCACATGTCTTTCTGTCTTTAAGGGAACCAATTTCAGATATGAACATTATGGACACATTAGTGTGTTGTGAGGACATTTTGGGCAGTCCTCACTTCAAAGGGCAAATTGAGGGTTATGACTTGGTTTTAAAGTTCAGTTTAGGGTAAGGGTGGGGTTAAGGCAGTTAGTTCTGATGGTTAAGGTAAGGGTAAGGGGCCAGGGTTAGGGTTAGGGTTAGAGTTAGGGTTAGTGTCCTCACAAGGATATAAAGACAAACGCGTGCGTGTGTGTGATTTGGAGCAAAGATCAGATTGATTTTATAATCAATGTACTCTTGCTTATGCATATGCTGTCACCACAGTCAGGTCAGTGTTGAGCTTGCCTGGTAGTGATGAAAGAACAAGTTTGAGCATGCCAACAGAGATTTTGATTATATTATGAAATTAGAACCCGCTGCTTATCATACTGACATGAAATTATCCCTTCATGACATTCAGTCTTTGCTGTCTCTTTTCTTCCTTTTTATCCTTGACAACTAAGCACAGTCTCAGTGAAAATGGAGCTGTGATTGTCACTCAGCTCTGGGACTGAGTGTACATCTGGGAGGACATCACATGAAAGTCAGTTCTTTTCTCATCAGATGAATCAGATGAATGAAATAGAGGAGCACTGTACAGTATGCGGTGCCAGACACACAGTACTTCTTTATTACCAGACCACACTGACCCATATTTCACTGACAGCATTTCAAAAGACTAATTTATCTTCTGGCAGTCATGGGACACACTGATATTTGCCTGGAAAGTCAAATTTAGCTTGGTTTCATAATGAGTTGTGCCAGCAGTGATTTCTGTGAGGGGACTAGCTTTATGCTCAGCATAGTCAGAGGGCCTGTTTTCATGTGGACCAAACATGTGTGAGGGTTTTAATGACAACTTAAGCAGGGTACATCTATTTGTAATTCATAGACATGCTGGAGGCAGAAAGTTTATTGTCCCAAGGGGACAATTGGAAACTGTCAACACTATAAAATGCTACTAAATAAGCTGACACTCATGTTGCAAACATGGTGTGACACCTGAGCCGGATGTTCCATTGTAATTACAACAGATTTGACTGGATTAGCATGTTAACATTCTCAGCTGTGCGGATTAGCATGTTAACATTTTCAACTTCATTGAAGACATGTATTAGATAACAGGTGTTGGATACCGAGCATATTAAGGTGCTGTTCATATAGCAGTGAACTGTGTATGTCCACAGGTATGTTATCTGACTCTACTGTGGTTTCTCAACACGGATTGAACACATTTTTTATTATTTTGAATAAGGACATAAGTGGTTTGATTAAATTATTGTTGGACTGTAATTTTGTGTTCAGCGTTCTGAATGGCTCCCAGTGTCCTGCACATATGGGCTCATATGTTTCGTAGTACATTGAGCCATGCGTGTGCATGCTGACAGTGCTCAGGGCAGCATATGTGTGTACCATATGTTTACGAGGAAGTGGTTGGTATGCAGTTGGTTAATCGGCTCTTCAACACACAAACAACACACAGGCCGTTCCAGGGAACTTATCGGGACAACTCAGTGCTTAATCCTTCCCTTGCACATAAAGCTACATAACCCCACTTGACCTCCTCAATTCTCCACCCCACTGTCAAATTTAAAACACATCCAACCCAACCCCATTACTGACCTTAAGAGTTTCTAGTACCTTCTTTGTCTTCTGCCAATATGGCCTTAGAGTTGTACCTATATTTGTTGCTAGTATGCTAATTTGGATAAATCGCTGATGATTGCTGGTCTGTAATGTATCTAGAGCTCAATTAAAGACTTATCTGGACTTGTATAGAGCTTAAGTCATTGTTGACCATCACCTTTTATCTCGTATCACAAAACAACTCTCTTCATGAAGGTATTTAAAAGGTATTTTGTAGGTGAAATGTGAACTAAAGCTTTGTATTTCACAGTAGTATATTCACCATGAGCACACTGCACATAGGGCTGACATTTGAACCCGTGTTCATTTGCTCTGAGGTGAAAGCTCTGAGCCATCCTACCACCTACAACTGTTATCATTACATGAATACATAGTGTCACTGTATCAGCACTTTTTTTTTTTTTGTGAATTTATTGGTTGACTTGATTTGTGCAAACAAATGGTGATACTGTGTCTTCCACTGACTTCATTTCAAAAAAGAGAAAAGCTAACCTTTGGATGACTGTTGACTCAGCTAGCGTGTTAGTAGTTGTAGGTCTCTTGTCCTGATCCTGTCTGGGAGCAGGGATGACATTTGGTCTGGCAGGATTAGAAATCTTGATCCCTTGAAAGAGCTGTTGTGTTTCTCACAGTAGCAACACAGAGAAACACCGTGTCACACACTGAGGTTATTGTTTGTTTTTCATGAAATAGGGACGCCTGTCAGTTTGCATCCTCTTTGTCCTATTAAGGAAAGTGAAGTTTTAGGAAGCTTTTTTCTCTGACTGAACCAGTGCTTCCTGTCATAAACAGTTCTCTTTGTAGCATTTCAGTCTGTCCTTCAAGTCTGAAGTCAATCTGCTTTGTGCCACCAGGAAATTGGCACAGCTTGCTACATTCTGTCCATGACCCTTAATACTACCAACTCAGGAAATGTTACTCTAACCAAACATTGTTTTAGTTAGCCTGATCACAATTGTACCACATATATCTGTAATTTCTTGAAACTATACTATATATATAGTGTTCGTGTACGCAGGTACACTATGTTTTGACCTGAGTTGGCCTGCTTTCTGATAGCTCTGCTGTCCCGGGATTAGGCTCAAAGCTCTGATTTCACATAGACGCCGTTCTCAGCACAGACCTGTCCAAGCTCAGTCCCACACAGAGATTTACTGTTAGTTGGCTCTAAGAGCCAAATATACTGCTGTTTCCCGCTGTGGCTCCCAGGAACCTGAAAATCTGGGCAGTGACAAGGGATGAAAGGACAAAGCCTAACTTCAAGGATTCATGAAAAGCTAGGCAAAACCCCAGTGTTAGAGAGACACATGGCAGAAGCCTCTATGAGGCTTCCTGAGGACGACAACTCTCACTGGGCTCTTTTTCTTCTGATCACTCTGGATTTTATATGATTTTGACTCTATCCAAAACAGCTGTTTGAGTGAAATGGAAGCTGAAGTTTGATTTCGTCAAGAAAGTATGGGAATAGGCAGCTCTTTTGCACCGAGATCTGATCAAATCTTTACCATAAGGTATGTCAGCTTTTGAGGATATGACTATCTCACTTAAGTGCCTGGATCTGTGATCAGAGTTTACAGTGTCGTTATTTGGATAAAAAGGTTATCCTGTTTGTCTCACGACTACTTTGTGAAGAACTGCGACAGAATAGACATCATTCAGCAAACTAAATCAACATTATGTCGGGAGTGGAGCTTAGAAACATAAGCATGATATTAAAGATGTAAGAGAGTAGATGCTACCAAGGATTTTGGAATGGGTATTTGGGATCAGTAGGTCAATGCGAGCAGTTTCTTGTATTGTCGCGTACTACCAGCATATGCAGTAGGACGCACATCTATTTCACAGGTACAGGGTGACATGAAACAGGCAGTAATGTGCTAATAAAAGAAGAAAAGAAGAAGAAGACGACTGATGTAAATAATTCAAGTTATAAAAAGGTTTTTTTATGAGGTTTCCCACTTAATTTATCCAACATGTTCGGATACACGCTGTGTAGCTTGGTGAAGAATGTTGAATGTAAACAAAAGTAAGCTTGTGTACATGAAAACTCACTGTTTTTTTAAAGCTATTGTCAGAAGATCATGACAGCTTATTTAATTTTTATTTTATACTTATTATACAGTTGGCACTTGTAGCCTAAAGCCGTCTCTTTCACACAGGATGAGTTAGGCTTTAAGTGTCCTACACGTTAAATCGTAATGCTCTCCCTGGAAGCCTGTAAGTTGCACAGGATCAGTCTTTGAATTGGTGTCGTCAGGTTGCAGGAAAAGTATATTTTCTTGGGTTCTACTGTGAATAAACCTTTATTCATGGATATTTCACCTTGATGATTTATTTTAATGATTGATTAGTTTAGTAAGTTTGTTAACTTTTCATGGCTTTTGGGTCATATGTTGAGCATGACTCATCACAGATTCAAAGCACTTATTGAGTTTATTATGAAGAAAGGGCATTTTTGTTGGTGTTGTAATGTGTATATTTTAACAAAGTATGGTATTTAAGATTTTATAGCAAGTCTTAACATTGTCTCAGACGGTCCGTAGAGCAGTTTGCTCAGCTGTGTCTCCATACTTTTATCACAGAGTGAGCTTGGCACCGAGGCAGAACCTCCCGCGGATTATCCTCAAAGGAATCTTCCAAGGGGTTAAAGTGGTTCGTGGACCTGACTGGGACTGGGGAAATCAAGACGGTGAGTGGTGTGCGGGGGTACTGCCCTTAACGCTAACCTGGCACTGCTAACTCAGCAGGCCCCCTACCTGATCGACCATGGAGCGGTACCTCTTCAAAGTGTTTCACCATCCACAACCCATAACATTCTAACCTCACGTCTCATTAACCCATGAAATGTTGTGGTAATGTGTGTCTGCGTGCACTTATATTTCCAGTGATTCATCTGAGTCTGCTCCACAGATGTGCCTGTCTTTGTGTATTTTCAGCCCTTGCTCATTAACATTTATGTTCTTTGCTTTTTTTCCTTGCAGCCCTGTGTAGTGGCATAAACTGAGACTTAAACTGTAATCTATGTTGCAAGTGTTGAGAAAGTAAAGAATTGAGATTTGTGTTTTCATGGCTTTCCGTGAATGTCTACAGTTTTGTGTTTATTATGTGACAAACCACGAGTCTACACTGTCGCTCTTGTGAAAAATGTCCCTTTCTTTTCAGATACAAATATTCTCCACTGGTTGATGTTTGAAATAGTCTAAATAGCAATTGAAAACAATCTTCCACATCAGCGGGCTAAATTAAAGCCCTCGAATGTTCCCTTTAGGGAAAGCTGGAATGTTAACATGTCTTTATGTCTCCTGGTCCAGGGTCATCATTGTCTCTGAGAATAGCAGCGCTCCCTTTTCTGGGTTAGAGCGAATGAGTCAAAATGTCCTTTTGGTGTCTTTGAAATCAACACCCTGGGGTTTGGTTAAGTCACTCATCAGGCTTAAATGGTGTATGCGGTAAGTGCATACAGGACGATCTGAGCATGCTCAGAAACCCCCAGCCCCACCATGTAGTCTTTCCGGTCACTGGTTTAATAATGTGGCTTTGAAAATGTTTATTGTTTAATGGTGAATCTTACTTTGCACTTGGATGCTTTTGTACTCGAATCAAGAAAGGGGAAGTGTGCTTTGTCAGGTTTTTGATACGTTGAGAAAGCATGTAGCACTGAGCTGGATGTAGAAAATAGAAGCGAATGACTTTGACACTTTGCAGCTTATGTCCCTACAGGGAAAACTTTCCTCACACACTTCTGTCATCTCATTTGCCTGGTGTCGTACACTCATTGCCTTACATTCTCACCAGGCGTTTACATATTGTGATCACATGTGTACTCTTTTGTTCACATATTTTTTCTCCTGATCATAATGCACCTAAATCCACTCTCTTTATGTAAGGACTTCTTTCTTTCTTTAACAACCTCTGTCTCTCAAAACACTGATGCACTGTTGACTCTTGTATATTTGTGTGTTTATGTGCATTTATGTGTGTGTGTGTGTGTGTGTGTGTGTGTAGGCGGGGAGGGTAAGGTTGGGAAGGTAGTGGACATTCGTGGCTGGGACACAGAGTCTGGTCGAAGCGTGGCAAGTGTCACCTGGTCTAATGGCACCACCAACGTCTACCGAATGGGCCACAAGGGCAAGGTAGACCTCAAATACGTGTCTGATGGCCAAGGGGGCTTCTATTACAAAGACCACCTACCAAAGCTGGGTAAGACAGGCAGATTCCTGTTTTCAAAGCATGCATTAACTCATTCATTTCTCAGTTGCATGATTAGGAGTAAAGCAATATATATTCAACAAATATTGGCCTACATGGAAAATATGACTCCAATCTAGCATGTACTAATATAGTGATCAACCTGTAAATCATTTTTGTGTGTTGTAAGAAGAGGTTCATCAATAACTTGTTGGCCCTTTTATTATTGTAACATTCAGTTGTATTTTTGCATGACATTTTTAGACTTTACAAAATACAGACTGATTTTAAACACAAACTGTTACTGGTTTTGGTTTGGCCTCTTTGTTAACGCTGACACCTGTCCATCCAGGAGAGCATGCAGAGCTGCAGCGCCAGGAGAGTGCTGACGGCCACTCCTTCCAGCAGGGTGACAAGGTCAAATGTCTCTTGGAGGTGGACATTCTGCGACAGATGCAGGAGGGCCACGGAGGGTGGAACCCCAAAATGGCTGAGGTATTAAAGTCTTCTGCCAGCAAGACAAACACAATTTTGACACAATTCCAAGCATGTTAACAATAGGCTTTACATAACTCCCTATTGAGTTCTATAATGAAGAAGTACAGAGTGTACTTCCCTTGTTTTTTCCAACAAGTTACCATGAAGTCTTTGTACTGGCTGTGCAGTATGTACTCTTTAGGGTTTGGACAAACAAGGCCTCATAGTCAAAACACACGTGCCTTTTGAAAATAGCATACAGAATATTTATGTAAGTGGCTCAGATGGACATTGATGTGCAACAGAGTGAAAGGAAATAGAGCCCTCAAATCACAGCTGCTAAAGGGAACATTAAGGTCACAGCCATGCAGAGGAAGACCCAGGGTGAAACAGCCTATTTGTGTTCGCAGTACATTTGCCGGATCGGAACTGTTCATAGAATCACTGACCGAGGAGACGTCAGAGTCCAGTACAGCAACAACATCCGCTGGACTTTCCATCCTGGAGCTCTCACCAAGGTACTGAGTAACAGATATGTTTCCGCCGGAAGATCTGACATAGTTCAGAGCTTCAGTTCAGTAGGAGTATGCTTTCAGTTGATTTTTTTATATCCTAACAAATACGTTAATCATTTGTGTTTCTTTCTCCCAGGTGAACACATTCGGGGTCGGCGAACTTGTAAGGGTATTGGAGGACATGGACAGTGTCAAGAGACTGCAGGCTGGCCATGGAGAGTGGACAGACAGCATGGCTCCTGTATGCTCATTTAGCCTGATGATACACTGAATGCCTGATAATACTGGTGCTTCATAGTGTTTTAGCATTTAGTTATGAATGCTAAATCCATATTCTGACAGGCATGGACTCGAGTCACATGACATAATCATTTTAACTTTTACCTTGATAAAATCAACAAGTACTTAAGCTATTTGACTTGATCCTCTCCAAGCCCAAAAATAAAAAAACTTACTTTATAAAAAACAAAAGGGTGCAGCAAATTAACATTGTTTTCCTGACTATTTGTATACTTCCAATAGTCTGATAGAAGCCAAACACATTGTGTGAGTAGGAAGTAAAGGTACAAGGAGGTAAAACACAACATGCCAACTCAGATATTGACAATAATTGCAGTCATGTCACAGGAATAAGAAACCAAGGCACATAATCATTTGGCTTTTATATATCATGAAATGTACTTGAAAAGAAATAGAAAAAAAAAGGAAATCTGTCAATTTACTATCTGAAATGTAACTGTTAAATAATTTAAATGGAAATTAATTTGATGAAGGACACATGATGAGTTGTTTAGCACTTGTAAAAGAAATGTTCGCACTTTGGACTTGTTCTTCTTGATGCAGGATTTGAATCTGGACTTTATAACCAGTGACATGCGACTTGCAAAACAATGACATTCCCCCGACTCTGTTTTCATATCTTCAGGTTACTCCCCATCTGTCTGCATGATGTTAACTATGTCACTTGCTGAATTCTTTACTTGGCAGATGTCCCTCTGAATTAAGAGTTACCAGCTTTACCAAAATTGGGTGTACATGAGGAAGTGATCAAGTTTAGAGCCGTTTGCTTGAGTGCAACCTGTTTAATTACCTAAAATGAAAGAGGAACAGACGTTGGTCATATAAAACTATGAATAGGTCCTGATTTTCCACTGGTCATTTCTTTATTTGGCCCAGTCAGCTGTCTCCCTTGTTTGCAAAGTCCCTTTTCTTACCCACACAATCCACATCCACCTTACTTCCTGTTTTTGTCTCTCAGGTGCTTGGCCAGGTTGGGAAGGTGCTGAAAGTATATGCAGACGGAGACCTACGGGTGGCTTTCGGAGGCCAGACGTGGACGTTCAACCCAGCGTGCCTCTCGGCCCAGCCCGTGGAGGTGGACGCCAACCTCATGACAGCCGAGAACCCCAACGAATCAGGAAGTAAGGCCTCTACCGGGACGATGGGGCTCATCTTTAACACTCCAGCTCCAGCTTTACCCTCTGCGTTCGCTCATTCATTAATTCATTTTCCACTGTCCTCATTTCCAGCTCTGTCTCTTGCCGTGCATGCACATTCAAGGCCTTTTTTCTTCCTGTCTCTTTTCAGCAGTGTGTGGACCGGATGTCCATTTAAAAAAAAAAAAAAAAAAAAAAAAAAAAAGTTCTTCTCTGTCTGTAGGATGTCATGATCCTGCATGTTGACAGCGAGAAGCTTTTGCAGCACAGCATTTGTGGACATTTGTCATCATGTCAGAAGTTCTCAGCAATCTCTTAATCATGACTAAATCTGTTCTGTGCATGTGTTCACCTCAGCCGATGGAAGCTTGGCGACAGAGAGTTGTGTCTGTGTGTTTGTGAGTGTGTGTGTGGTCACATCTTATTGCATGGAGGGACATTTTGACTCATTCCTGTGGTTTTGCATTGAGCTCAGCTGAACAAACCAAATAAACGCTGTGTCTTTGTGGTGCTGTTTTGGCCCTCTGGAAGGCTTTGCGGCACCATTTTTAAGTACATTGTTAACATGAGGCTTATTAAGCTATATTAATCCTTCCCCCCCCCTCTCTTCTCTGTCCCCTTTCCACAACCTTATTCTTCTCCCTCTGCCTCTATTCTCTATCTACCTACGTCTCCCTGTTCAGGTACTGTCATCTCAGTGTTGGAGAAGCTCCTGTCTCAGGCTACAGAGCAGGACAATCCCAGCCGGCTGGTCCTTGAGGCAGCACACGGCAGTGCCAACAAAGTGCGGGAGTTGGTGCAGAAGTATCCTGACAAGGTTAGTGCAGCACTCCTTCTCTCTGCTGCAGTCCACTGCCTGTTCCAAGAGCTCTTTTCACCAGGACACCAAAGACTGAAGGGGTGGGGAATCTAAAGCCCAGCGTGATCTGTCAGATAAAAGACTATTAAAATTTTCACACTGCACACCGGTCGAATATCCAGTTCATTACAGTCAACTTTTATGCCATTAAACGACACCCAACATGGCATGTTTAGCACAGTTGACACAGATGTTACACTGTCATTAAACACCAAAGACCAAGAATGAACATGCAGAAATTATTCCAATACACAAAGTCATTATATTCACATCACCAGTAGGCTCTGTGAGCTTTGAGGCAGATTTTGGTTGTCTTGGAAGGAAACTTGGAGTCTCTGTGTTGGTTTTATAGCAGAGGCCTGGAACCAAGGAATGCAGGGTCTCATGCACCACATCCTTTACTTTTTTTTTCCTTCTCTTGTGCCGACGTTCCCTGGCTGTCGCCCGTCTTATTCAATTCAATTCAGATTCCAACAGTGAACCATGATAATATTGAGACATCAAAATACAAAAAGATATTTGTAACAGTGGTGTACTTGTATGTTCCAGCTTGATCCAGGAAAAAAAAGAAGATCACCCACACTTGTAAACTTTCATATTTGTAGTCATCAGTAATCCAAAAGCAAGAAATCTGACATATCACATATATATATCATATCACTGAGTATTAGCCACTTTTTTTCTGAATTAAAAGCTTTTGGAATTCATCAAGTTGTACATCATGGCTTTTATTATTTGGATTTGAATTTAGATGTAGGCGGGGCAGTGGCAGGGGTGGGAAATATGAATAAATCTTGTCACAGTGCATGTTATCTTGTAGTGTTATGAAAATTTGAAAATGAAAATTTGATAGAGAAACTTTATAGATTAAATAACTGATCTGTTTTTGCCTCATCTAGTCTGTTATTAACAATTTTCCCTTAGATGTAGTTCTCATTTTAAATCAGGGAAAAAAGTGATAAGATGTTTTACAATTAAATTATGTTAAAATATAACGACTGGAACATATTACATAATTGTACTGTTTCCATTACATTACATTTCCGGTTCTCCTCAGTGATGACTACACTACTTATTAGGATTATGTATGGCATGTGACAAACGTGGCTGCTGTTCATGCTCAGATTACTCCCAGCCAGTATAAGTTGGGCTCTGATAGTGTCCAGGCCACCTCCGCTTCTAATGAATCTTCAACCATGTTGGTGTCGCTGGCAGGTGGATATCAAGAACCAGGGCAAGACTGCGCTGCAGGTGGCCGCACACCAGGGTCACATGGAGGTGGTCAAGGCCCTGCTGCAAGCCAACAGCTCCATCGAAGTCAAGGATGAAGACGGAGACACAGCACTGCACTACACTGCTTTCGGGTGAGAACACACACACACACACACACACACACACACACACACACACACACACACACACACACACACACACACACACACACTTGAGCACACCAAGTTCTTTGAGTCGACAACAGGACATTCCTGTTGTCGACTCAAAGAACTTGGTGTGCTCATTGCTCACCTCCTTTGTGACTGACATACGCACAGGAAGGCTCTTGACTGTCTTTTTCCATGGAATGTGATAATCCATTCACAGAAGAGGCAGCATTAAACTGTTGCCTAATCAGCCGTCCCTTTTCCATCCTCATTAATACCTGCTCAGGAAGTCAGCATTTGATCAAATCTCTTTGAGGATTAACAGTTAGGAAAGAACTATGTGTCATTGGTGACATTTCGCCACGCAAACAAAATGGCAGGTCTAAAAACACATTTGTATAAATGAGCATCCAAACCTTGAGCATTGTGTAGCTCCTAGTAGGATTTCACTGTAAGCATCTGAGATTTTTTTGCGCTGGATTGAATTAGTTTAATTCAAAACACTGTTCGGACAGATTGGATCACTCAACAGAACTGAATTACAGTGAGGATTAATCCATGTTTGTTTCCGTTTAGTAATCAGGCAGAGATCGCACGGCTGCTGTTGAGCAAGGGGGCAAATGTAAACCTTCTGAACAACTCAATGTGCACGGCCCTCCACATCGCTGTCAACAAGGGCTTCACTGACGTGGTGCGGGTTCTGACAGAACACTCAGCTGACGTCAATCTCCAGGTGAGAAGGCCTGTCAAACCATGGTTGAAGATTTTGGCTTGTTTAACTCTTCATTTTTTAAGCCATATGCCTTATGTGTTATAAGAGATGTTCTCTTAGACAGTAACAAAATAGATGGTTTGGCTTGTACCTAAGATTAAGTAATGGATTTTATACTATTATTGAACACATGCTCATTACAACAGCAAACCAATATCAAAACATCTATAAAAATGTATTGAACTACTTGTGTAACATAATCCATGTGTCAGGGATCAAGTAATCAATTTGAACCAAGCAATTTCTCCTACAAAACCCCCTATCATAACCCCTCTCTGGCTCACTCGCTGGTCTGGACTGATCACAGAGGGAGCTCATGACTCAGCATGTAGCCAATGACGGCAGCTCAAGCCCTGAGTGAGTGTCTGAGTAGCCAATAAGTGAGCCTCTCTGGCAGGGTCAGTTATTTGCTCTGCATATGTCATGCGCAGCTCACACATTGCCCTTTCAAGCTGTCATAAACACACACAAATTCAAACATTTATGGTATTTGACTGCAACCCTGCTTCACTTCAGCCCTCATTAAAGCAATTTAGTGTCTCTTTTAGGGCATTTTCCAGACTGTCTAACATGCCTGCAACCAGGCCTGGAATTCACTAACAGCATTTTTTTTCTGCTTGAGCAGTGAAGCCGCTCAGCTAAAAACATGGAATAGCTGCCGAGAGTTTGTTTTTGTTTGTGTGTGGCAAATGTGCATGTGATGTGTTTGTCTCTGACAAAAAAAGAAAGAAAGAAAAAAACAAGAAAATGAAGGCCAAGCTCTTTTTTTTATTAGGATGTGCAAACACATTGTTGATTATCTTTGTTGGCCACTTAAGAGCATATTATAGTTCAGTGGAGCAGGATGGAGACAAACTAACCCACAGTGTCATGTCATTTCCCACAAGTTTGCTAGTTACCCTGTACTTTCTTGTGTTCAAGTTTATATTATGTCCTTATGTTCAAATGCAGGGCTTTGCAGACCTTTAGAGGGACAAATGCTCAATGTTAAAAAATGGCACATGGAAGATTTTAAATTGTTCTTAAGTTATTTTATTAATGATCTAATTATTGCCATACTGTGATCTATGATGATTATAATTAGTCGATGACTGTAAATGAGTTTAACTACTGAGTGTATTCTCGAGTTTAAATAGCGCTTGAATGAATGAATGGATGAATGAAAAACAGCCCTCATTTTACCCCTTTATGATAAATATTCAACTATCACTGTTATAGTCATATGTTACAGTACTATAGATATATAATGGATAGTAATGCTGTTTTGAAAACAAAGTTCAATTTCCTGCTTGTCTCTACTAAGCAACTGTGACTAATACGACTTCTTTCATATCAAATTTCTAATGGTGTTTTGCATTTTGCTGTGTCATGTCTTAGCACGCCTCAAGAAAAGACCCAAAAACCTGCAGTACCACTTTAGCTCTGATGAGTGCAACAGCCTCACTCACTGTGCTGCGTGTTCATTTTTTCTCTCCCCCGATCAGGACTCCTATGGGGACACACCGCTCCATGACGCCATTTCTAAAGATTTCCGCAATATCATTGAGATCCTGGTCTTGGTGCCCAACATTGACTTCACCCAGCAGAACCTCAGAGGATTCAACCTGCTGCACCATGCTGCCCTCAAAGGAAACAAACTGTGAGTAAAGATCAGAGCTACAATGATGACTGAGATGCCACACATAGAAGAAGTGAAATTAGCAATTGACCACAATAAGTATCAAGAGAAGTTCTGTGGGTGTTTTTGTCAAGCGAGCAGTTGAGGTTTTTCCCGGAGTTAACATTTGGTTGAAATTGAGTTTCAGAAACACTCCACGTGTGACTCAGCATGATTCATAATGACAATAATGGTAAATATGGTAGATTAGATGTTGGGGGCGCTAATATATAGCCTAATATTGCTGTTTGACATATTTCAGACTATACCAAATACATCAATAAATGCATCAGGACAGATTTCTTTAGTTTGTGACTCTGGGAAAGTGGGGAAAACTGTAAAATTCCCCATATTTAACCAAATCACACACATGTAGGCTATTCTACATGATGTATTTTGATATCAAATGTTATAAATCATGTTGTAATATTACACTTCCATTCACTTAACAGTTTCACCTGAAACTGTTTGGAGCCCCCCTGGGAAGCCCACATCCCACTTTGGAAACCTTTATGGTAGATAAAGTGAACAGTGGGAACAAATCAGCAGAAGTCTGAAATCAATTTCATTTTGGGAGTTGAGGTCAAAATCATCTCTATTATTTCAAATGTTGGATTTTTTGTTACATAAATCATGACAATGTAGTGTGGACTTGTCAGCCACCCAGTGTGGACAGACACATGTGATAGACAGAGTATTCAGGTGTGTGTTTCCCTAATCCAGTCACTGTCAGAGTGTCATGTCTGGATTCTTCAATCTGCTGAGTTGCTTGATGTCTTGGTATTTGAAATGCAGGTGTCTGATGTGAGCTTTGGAAATGATAGTTAGTGTGTGTGTGTGTGTGTGTGTGTGTGTGTGTGTGTGTGTGTGTGTGTGTGTGTGTGTGTGTGTGTGTGTGTGTGTGTGTGTGTGTGTGTGTGTGTGTGTGTGTGTGTGTGTGTGTGTGTGTGTGTGTGTGTGTGTGTGTGTGTGTGTTCAAATGGGGACTCAAAGGTCGACTCTCAACACTATCCGTTACAGACAGAGAGCTCATCTCCCACACAGTTTCTGCTGCTGTCAGCAGGCTGCTATTCAATATCAGACAAAAATGCAACATTTACTTTTGCATCTAGTTTCTGCACATGTTGTCTTGGCCTCCAATTGTTTCCACAAAATACATTTCATGTAGTTCAGCAATGCAGAGCCCATGATTTGGGATTCACACGTGAGCAAAACTTCAGCACTCTTTTTGACAACGATCTTTAAAGCTCTCATGACTTGGATAGAGGTCATGTCACTGCTGTGCCACAGTGCTTATCCATAAGGAAAACACATTTATTTCTTTGAAATGATCAAACATTGTGTCTTAATTCACCCCAAAATGGCTGCATGAATTGAATTCCTTGCTCGAACTAAGTCTCCCCCAGTGACAGTACTAGCCGGTGAAAGATCTGCTCAGCCATTTTAATTTACACCGAGGTGCTTGAGGCCAAACATCAAGGCTGCCTGCCTGACACCTGTCACAAAGGCTCCATTGTCTTGTGACCGAGTTGGGTTTAGGCTGGTTGACACTGGAGGTGCTTAATCACAAACTGAGCCTTGACGGGGCACCGACCAGACAGGCAAAAACGCAGCAGATAGCTGAATGTTCTCACAAAGATAAGGTTGCATTTCTCAAACACAACTGTAGTGTCTGCCTCCTATTTGCTGTGCATGTGTCCTCCTCTGTGCGTGTTGCATCACATCAGCTCCCACACACCCTGAATAGCCTGGAAATGTACCACTGTGGTCAAAGAGATAGAGGGATATGAAAGATACGACAGTCAAAGACTATGTAAACGTCACCATCAGATCATCATAGATATATTGCATGCATTACTGCAGCTGAACAGTGTTGATTTGATTTATAGTATCATTTTCCTTGAGGCTTTCAGCAGTACAATTGCTTCATTGCATTTCCATGCCCCAAAAACCACCACAACAGGTGATTTATTTGCATTATTTCTACATAAATTGCATCGTTCTTAATAAAAATCTCTACTGTGTTGTTTCCAATGCAGCCAAGATTTTGTAACCTGTCTGTTTAGAGGCAGATCATTTTTCTTAGTAAAGGAAATCAATCAAAGAAATCATTTTTCCACCTGATTGAAAAATGAAAAAGATATTAAGTCTTCTTAGTGGACCGAGAGACTTCTTACTGCTGATATTTTTCACAGTACACCAAGTCTGCCTGACCATGATGAGGTTCCTGCTTCCATGCTTCAGGGCTTTTACGACCTCATTTGAACTTTCCTTCCCAAATTACAACAAAACCAGGCAATGGAAAATCGTCCCTGGCTCTTTTTAAAGAGGTGCCATGAAGAAAAAGGAAGCAAGAATGAAAAACACCAGCGTCCACATAAATTTCTCCCCTAAAGCGATGCCACTTCATTCAAGGTTTCAATCAGAGACTTTAAAAGTGTGCCTGATGTAATTTGATGGATAATATCCTGGAAAACTTATATTCCAAAGAGTGGGAAGCCCTGTTATTGTCATCAGTTAAAATTTTCAGGCTGTGAGTTACATTGCGTGGTTGTTACGTTGGTTATTTGCCTGCAGACTCTGCTTGTGCCAGTCTGTCAAGTACTAAACCAGTCAACAACCAGCCCCCCTTTTCTCAAGGCTGTAGGAGCTTTTGTAAAAACCCTGAGAATTGTCCTATAAAAAAAAAAAAACATAAACCCAGGGCCGCTCTCTACATGAGTGCAATATGTTGATAAATGTCAACTGAGCACAGACAAAAAAAAAAAAAAAGACTGTCTGCAAGCAATAACTGCAAGTCAGAGAGGAAAAAGAACGGGCGCGGAGGCAGCAGCAGACAGTCATTAAATAAATGTCCGATCTGTTCTGGCAAGTGTCATATGTGCAGTGCTGGGAGTTTCTGCTGCACTCCCCGGCATTCATTTAGCCTGACATCAGCCGCTGCACCAAGAGCAGAGACACAGGATTTACAGTGTTCAGCTCGGTTCACCAGTTCATTCATATATCATCAGCAGGCCGACGCCACATTGATACCGGCCAGGTCCTGTGTGTTTTTTTTATTACTTTGTTCTGTCTTCAGTACAAATTGTCATGTGTAGTTTGAATGTAGTCAGGCATCAGATTAAAGGTGAGTAGTTTATCTACCGTTTTATGTAGAATGACCAAACCTTTGACTGGGACTTTCCCTCTGTTTGGTTAGCTGATTGTTTTACTGTCCTCAGCTTTGAAAGTACAGACAATCCATAAATTGATTTTTTTTTACTTTTATGCAACTCTGTTTGGACTTCCTATGAGCAGATGTGGCAGTCCTTTTGTTTTTTTTTGTTTTTTTAGACAGAAAGATGAGAATGTTTTGTTTATTAGAGTATTTATTTATTGTGAGGAAATGGAAAAAGGGGGCTAGAGGCCAAGTTCACAAACAGTCCTGGGAAAGAAAAGAAACGAGGCAAGTGGCCAGATTTCTTCTGGAGTTTTGTGCCTGATAGACGAGGCCAAATGGATGTACAGGATGGTTTGTCTGTTTACTGTATTTACTTGAAAAGAAATGAAAACTTGGCAGTCTTTCTCCTTATTTTCCTGTAATCTCCACTCCTCGTAGCTTTTTTTGTTGTCTCCTCCCTTTCACCAGATCCCTTTTGTCCCCCCAACACAGTTTTCCTTAACCTACACTTCTTACCTACTCCTGTCTTTCTTGGATTATATTTTGCCTTTGACAGTACAATGTAAATGTCGGACACATATCAGATTGACTTCCTAGCATCACAAAGCTGATTATCATTTATTTTCACTTCCTGAGACTAATTTACTCTGTTGTTTCAGTACATTTTCTTTACTGATTTTTGATCAAGGCGCAAGTTATAAAAAAAAAGCATGATGCAAACCCCCAAAAATAACCAAATGATGACTCCAGTCTCCAGAATAGTCATCACCAGGGTGCCCAAGATACCCTCTAGCTGTTGTGTGTGTGAGAGCATGTCAACAGAGGAGTGAATATTCATGAACACACAGGAGTAACGATTATGGAAATAATGCAGAGAAGTAAGGCATGGTGGTCCAAAGGTGACACAGCTGACATGACTGTTGTCCAATCAGAGAGGCTACTTCAGAACTGTGAGGGCGAGCTCTTGGGTCAAACCAATGTTCTCTGGAGACGCAGTCAGTCATGATTTTAAAGAATCCGAAGCAAGAACGGCATTTCTGCCTATCAATCAGCACTCGCCCACACGCGGAGCTGCATTGCAGGTACCAATGACCTCCAGCACAGTCTCTCCTGAACAGCCTTCATCCGTAATACAAGCCAGAGGAGATCCTGACCGTATGTGACTATACATGTAACAAAGCACCTTTAAAATGTATTAGCGATCTGCTGCTAATGAGGCTGCCAGCCTTATCATTTGTTAGTTATCTTAATTAAAGCTGCATTAACTGTCCCTGTAACCCTGGTGCAAAACTAATTGCATTTCTTATGTCCCTCTACAGTACTGGGAACATTTATACAGGGCAGTACAGTGATGGAAACACTATTTAAATGGCAGTGTTTAGGTTTTAAACTCAAGCCTCAGAACAGATCCTTAAAGTCATAAATCAACAGTGTTTTAATGATGCTTTTGTTAGTGAAGGGCCATTTAGAAATGTTCAAACATGGAGCAACAGTGATGTCTGATATAAAGCAAGCAGCATTTTGTAGCTGTGCCAGATTTGTCATTAGGGTATAAAGAAGGATTATTCCAATTTGGTGCTCTTTTATACAAATAATATAAGTAATCATAAAAGTCTTTATTAAGTGTCCCACACAGCTGTAAAGTCTGCTTAACTCTCCTGTTGTCCTAGGGTCAATCTTGACACAGGCGTTAACTCAAAAATGAGGTATACTTTCATTTAAATGAGGCCTAGTGACTATAATTCAAATCCAAAAATATTTGTAAAACCTTTGGTAATAAGTCAGAATAAAGTTGGCTAAAAAGGTCTAACATAGAATTGGGTGATAATTTCTACCTTATACTTTATAAACAATCAAACCAAACCAGGTCAGTTTTGACCCAGGAGGACAAAAATTGCATGATGGACGGGAAGACAACACAAGTATGCGTTGGTCATTTATTGGGTGCATTTGTAGTAAAATTAATTGTCTTTTTATTGCTAACTTGGTAATGGAATAGCTTGTATTGTATGCATATTTTTTGTATGGATTATGTGCTCTGTCCTTTATATAATAATGGAAAATAATGTGTTGGTAGTCAAACGAGTTTCCCCATTAAATGTCAATATGGATGAGTTATCTGTCCTGTGATGGTAGTTAACATTAAGAGGCTGGAAACGATAAGCATGCCTTGTGTGTCGTCCATCTGCTTCATTTTTGATACAATTGGCTTAAAACCGACAGCAGTATCCTGTAAAAACATGAGGAACACCAGTATTTCCAAACAGAGATATCCGGCAGAGCTAGCATTAACATTAAACTGACATCCATAGAAAGCTTTGGTTATGTCACATGGTGGGATGCCAGCTTCCTGGGCGCTCGCTAAGGCTGTCCGCTTCAATTTCACACGTCATAAAGCAAGCAGACTCAGCCACAGAGCACGGGACGACTCAACGGTGCAGCTCAGCCTCTCACACTGCAGCATCAGCCAGCTGTGTGAAGCACAAAAAAAAAGTTCTAATAGTCTTAATTCACTGAATGCGGTCTTGTAATATACAGTGCTGCAGCCTTTCATCTTGTGTTGACACTCATATGCATGATAAGATACTGTGAGGATGGTTACATTTTTGAGCTTGAAATAATCGAGCATTTAATGTTCTAAAAATGTGTCAGCTGTTTGTGATCTCTTGTCCTCATTTAATACATACCAATCTACTTTTGTGTGGGACTAAAAGCAACAATACACGTGTAACACCTCGGGTGAAAGGGGTCGGTCTTTTTCATGTGGGTTAGTCAGACATCAGGAGGTCAGTTGGCTGTATTTAGTGTGAACTCGCTGTCTGTTGGAGTCTTGGCCTGCCGTGTTGTGCCTCACAGGGTTCTCTTGTTAGATCGGCTTGTTAACAGCTCTGCAGCAGCTGGGTCTCTGTCCAAGCTCATGTCGAGTACACTGAAACACAGGATAATATTAGCTACGTATTGTGAGAGGTGTATGCTTCAATCACGCTAGACTGTCTGCACATAGGTGATGCTTTAGATGCACTGTCCCTGTGTTAATTGTTTTTTCTGTTGTTTGTCCTGGCTGCAGGGCCACAGAGAAGATCCTTGGCCGAGCACGGCAGCTGGTGGACGTTAAGAAGGACGACGGCTTCTCCGCTCTGCATCTGGCCGCCCTCAACAACCATCGCGATGTTGCCGAGATCCTCGTCAAGGAGGTGAGCTGAGGGCAAATCAGAGAGTCCTATGTTCATGTATTTTCTTTACTGCAGAACAAACAAGCAGGCCACATTTAATTGAATTACTTGTTGCTACATCCTTGAGGAAAATTGATCAGTTGTGTTGTTCCTCTTTCCCAGGGACGCTGTGACATCAACATCCGTAACAACCGCAACCAGACGCCGCTGCAGCTGGCGGTGACGCAGGGCCACACCGAACTGGTGCAGCTGCTGGTGGGCGAGGGCGCCGACGTCAACATGGAGGATGAAGACGGTGACACGGCAATGCATGTGGCCCTCCTCCGCCCGCAGCTGGCCAATGTTATGCTCAGCCCCCCTGTGGGAACCAGCAGCACGGAAGAAAGCAGCGAGGGGTGTTCCACCACATCGCTCTACTGCAGGGTGAGGACCGATGATGGATAGATGGGAGTTGGTTGTTAACACAACACTTTGTTTAATCTGACTTAGGGGAAAACCTAAACTGGCCTGATTTTCAGCAGTCTTTTTGTCAAAGTCGTGGCATTGTGTGCATATTTATAGATATTAGGAAAGTAAACCTTTTCTACTTTAAAGCACTTCACCAAGATTTCTACAAATATATCTCCCTACACACTAAGACCAAGGCAAATAGTATTAATTTGATTTGTTTCTTCGGGATGTCATACTGATTTGACTCTGTGATGGTTCATGTTATACAACTTAATAGGGAGGAGTAGTAATGACAGTAACTGCTGAGTGATGCATTACCACTGAATTTCAGGTTATTATTAGGACTAAATGAGCGGAAGAGAGATGACTCAACTGTCAAAAGATGTGAAGAAAGGAAGAAACAAAGGCCAAATAAGGAAAGCGTAAATAGAGGCTTAAGAGAGGGTTACTAAAGAGAATCCACAGTAAATAAAGACTAAAGGTCGAGTACATGAAGCTTTCAAAGAGAAGTAAATATAGATGGAATGAGCTGTAAAAAGTGATCCAAAGGCATGTAAATTAAGACTGAAGGTGGGAAGATGGATTAATGTGGTCTTAAGGAGGTACAAACAGACTCTTAATGGGGTAAATAAAAGGATAAGAAGAGACTTAATATTTGAGCAGGGAGGGATTGGTAAACAAAAACAGATGGAAGGAATGTGGAGGTATTTGCTTATAGTCTGAGGGTTTAATTTGGGATAAAGGAGTTAGTTGGCTTTACCTGGTAATTGATGGGATGAAAGGTAAGAAGAGAGAAAAGAAGTGAGTCAAGTGGGACAACTCTAAGGAGAGGGTGAACTTGACTTTATTGGGTAAGCAGGGCAAGAGAGAAGGGCGAATGGAAATGAAAGAAATTAGGTAAGAGCAGGGCTGTGCGATATGACCAAATCACTATATAGCACATCTTCTGTACATTGGTCTGTCCATCTTTTGCATGGATTAAATTAAAAAGCTGAAGCTTGAATTTACAGTACTAGTAAAGTGTAGTCGTCATCAGTTGGAGTACTTGACCTGCTTTACTGTCTCTCTTCTGCTGCGCTCTGTGTGCAGCACACACACATCCACACTGAAACAGTGCAAACATAAATGACAGAAAAATGCAGTAGAGACTTTCACACTGAGCCAAAATGAAACAAGTGCACAGAAATTAGGTAGATAACATGAATAAACATAGTCTGTACTGCGTTTTGCTGTCATCTATGGTCGCACTACTCTCCTCTGTTTGTGCACCGCTGGTGAAGCTGAGAGTGCAGTAAAGTTGTGTTTAAGCTAAAGCAGGTTAAATACATACAATTAAGCCTCAACATTCAGGGTTTACTTCCTTAGAAGTAAGTATCACCACGTCTTTGATTTTAATCTTATATTGCGGCTTTAAAAGAAAGTACTGGCAAGGGACTGAGAGTGATTGTGTCTTAAAGGGAAAGAGGAAGCGAAGAGGGCCCACTTAGTGCAGTGATATAGATTTGGCAAAGATGGAGCTCTAGTTAAGATGTCTGTGATAAATTTAGGTGTACAGTGGAAACACACCGTGTCATATTTCCCCAGGAGGATGTCTTGCACCTTCTGTCTTGCAACTTGGACAGAAACCACACTCCATTAATCCAAAGAATCTAAAAGAAGTCATGTGCTATTATTCATCCTTGGAGGCACCAATATTCCTAACTGAGGCGCTGAGTCGTCAGGCCTCCCTCTGGTCTATCTGTCCGTTATGTGACAGTTAGACATTTGAATTGTAGCCTGCTTTTCTCTGTTGACGTCATTTTTGCTGGGAAAGATCCCACTCAGTCACCTCTTCAGTCAAAAAATACTACCTACAGCTATGTGAATATTCATTATGGCAAAACAAGAGACAAGCATGCAAGTAGAAAGCAAGCATTAATGAAACTGAAGGACGCATGTGATTATTCATTGCTACTGTGTTACATTAAAGTAGCGTTAACATATTTTTATGGCCACTTGGGGGCAGCAGAGCAAGTTGTAAACAACACTGACATATAATCACCTTATAAGGCTGATATGTGTTAATATGTGAGCAAACCATCATTAGAAAACAATTGCCTATTTCCACATAACAGACAAAAAGCAACATTATTGCAACATTAATCTTGAGTTGTACAAACAATTACCTTTTAAAGATGATAAAATGCGCCTTAGAACTGAAGGGAAATGCAAAGAGGCTTCAACTGACAAGAAGTATTTTAATATTCCTCAGTGGACTCTCTGTTTAGTGAAGCATTTTTTAATATGATCACGTTTAAATACTGTTTCATCAGTAGGTGTTTATATCGTTGCACCACTGAAGAACGTCCTTTCTGGTCTACATGACCGCAAATGCTGCAGCTCCATCAACATCCTGGACATCTGCCAAGCCAACACACATACACACAGACACACACACACACAGCCAGCCGTGAAGGTGGTGAGAGTTAAGTGCTAAGGGCTTTTTTGGCCACTGTCAGCAGATGAGTTATTGGAGGAGTTCTTCACTGCTGATTAGATTTGCGTTTATGTATCAGCTGTAGCTGGATTGCACTGGTTTGACTTCAGTTATCTTTTTTGTTAGTTTATAGTCAGCTGTGTCCTTGACTAAGTTTCAGCCTCTATCATTGGCACGAGATTAGTTCTTACCTTTATTGAGAGCATGTTTATTCAATAGGGTTTTAAGACTTGATCCGAGGCCCACTTACATCTTGTTTTCTTATTAAGTTTTCTCATGTGTGATCATGACCAGGACCAGCTGTCAGGTGACAGGGCAGCCTAAAAACTATGTTTATTTTATCTCAAATTTCTCCCTTTCTCCGTCTTTCCCATCCTCTCTTCCCTTCGTCATCATGTGTATTCACAGCTGAATGCTACGGGTCTTCTGGGGAATACAGAGCTGAGTGTTGGCGCAGCTATCGCTTGTTTTCTAGCGCAGGAAGGGGCTGACATCAGCTACGCTAACCACAAGGGCAAGAGTCCTCTGGACCTGGCTGCAGACAGCTCCATGCTGCAGCTCATCAAGAGCTTCTCTGAGAAGCACAGGTATTTGTCTGCAAACGTTGTGCTGAACATGCTGAATATGTCACTGATACTCACAAGATAGATTTTGAGTGCCACATTCACCTTGTTTGAATCCTCCAATTTCTTTTGACCTTCAATCAGCTGCTTCACACACAGTTTTAAGCAGCAGGAATCATTTCATACTCAGTTTTGTGCCTCACTGTAGTGTTGTGTTTCTCTCAGGTTGCAGCGTCTGCAGGCCATCACAAGTGGACAGGGCCTGAGCAGTGCAAGCCTGCGGCGTGTCCACACTACACCCAACACCATGACCAACCTGGTCCTTCCTACACCGCCGGGGCCCAGTGAATGCCTCATCTGCTCTGAGCTGGCTCTGCTCGTGCTTTTCTGCCCCTGCCAGCACAGTGTTGCCTGTGAAGGTGAGTGGAGGGCTCTGTGACAGGTGGAGGAGTTGACACAGCCAGTGGCAGTTAAGCCACACTGTAATTATGTATGTCACATGAAGAAACTCACAGGAGAACAATCATAAGAGATTTTTTTTTTAAATGGGGAAAAAGATGTGATTTTGAGGTGTACTCGAAATCAAAAAGAAGGTATAACATAGCACACTTTAATGTCCAACCTAGAAGCTCAATAGTCCTAAACACATTTTTTATCATGTTCACACATTGGCTACAGTTGTGTGTGAACTTCCCTTAAAGGCCATACTTTTACAGTTCTGTCAAGTGGCAGTTAAAAAGACAATATTTAGGATTTTACCTTAAGTCTGTGTTACAGTAGCTGCTAGACTGTAATGCTATCTGACTATTCATGGTGACATTTAAGAAGAAAATATCACAATAATCTTGAATACAGAAAAGAACTCTTGTCTGTTGTCAATGTTACTTTGTATCTCTTGCGCATCCTTTGGCTGACCTGGTCCTTGTCTTAACAGAGTGTGCCCATCGAATGAAGAAATGCATCAAATGCCAAGTCACAATCACCAAGAAAATCCGACAAGGTAAAGACAATCCTCTACTGTTCTGGGATGCATTGATAGGAAGAGGGTATCAAACAACTCTCATATATATATATATATATATATATATACAGTATATATATATATATATATATATATATATACACACACACATGTTTAGGGCAGAAGAACTAAATAATGTATTGAATCCTTATAAATAGCCCAATAGTGACTTAACAGCCTTTATTTCTGGGTTTATTTAGTTTTCAAAAGGACGAAACATGCAATTTGTGATGTGCATGTGCTGTTTAGATGGTTTTGTGTTCATCTTTCTGTGAACCAGTTTTGCTTTTTGTTGTGTCTGTAATAATTTACACATTGGGCATTTTTTTCATTGTGTGGACATCAATTATCACCAGTCCTGAGGCGTTAGCGAGGCACAGATTTGTACGGTACATTTAAGCACATCTACATCAAGAATAAGTCACCAGTGAAATTATCATGCTTTATTCAACCAAATAGGTAAAAATGCAACAGCCTCATCTCACACACGGCTGCACAGCCTGACTTCTATTAGCATGAAAACTCTTAATCTGTGAATTCCCTTCTCCATTGCGTTTGACTTCTTAAATCACGTTGTTTCCCCGTCTCCTCAGACCAAACGGAGGTGGACTGCAGCCCCGGCATCGAGAACTCGGAGCAGCACAACCTGCTGGAGCAGCTGCAGTCTCGCTACCGCCAGATGGAGGAGCGAATCACCTGCCCCATCTGCATCGACAACCACATCAAGTTGGTCTTCCAGTGCGGACACGCCTCCTGCATCGACTGCAGTGCCGCACTCAAGACCTGCCCGATCTGCCGGCAGACCATACGCGAGCGGATCCAGTTGTTTGTCTGAGCTTCTCTCCTCTCAGCTCTTAACGACCCAAAGAGGATGTTAGAGGGGGCTGGAGGGAAGGGAAGGTGGGATGGGGGGGGTTAGGGGATGGGAGAGGGCAGCTGTTACCTTTTTGAAGACCCAGTGACAATAATTATTGCCGCCACCCTACAGTACATCTGCCTGTCACACCCTCCTGCTTATCCCCGCCCCCCCCCCCCGTGATCGAATACTCTGTCGGCCCATAGGTTGCTTTACTGCAAGACGCTGTGTTACATAAATGAGAATTTGTTACATTTGTAGTAGGAACGTGTCAATCACATCCACTTATTTTCAGCGTGAGCACCGACGTTCCTCCCAGCCCCACAGGAAGCAGAAAAAGGCTCAGTGAAGGCCAAGTTGTGAGGTGACACCACCACTTTGCATACTCTGCTCAGTAAGCTGTAAGAAAAAGGTTACCCCCCACCTCTTTTGTCCTTCACTCCCACCCACCCTCCACCTCCTGTAATCTGTCCTATCTTTGCTGCTTTAAGTGGATGTCTGTTACTCATCATCCTCTCTGGCTGTCTGGCCTCCTCTGTTTACAAGGCTGCACAGAATCAGACCCAGTCCCCCCCCCAGCCTGTCCTGTTAGTTACGTTTGCTCTCATTTGTATCAGTCTCTTTAATAATCAGTGTTAGTCTCTGCAGAGGGAGTTGGTATAACTAAAGGCTCTCTATATAGTCCCCAACCACTCGCCTGTATGCAAGGGGGAAATACACACTATATATGCATGAATATATGCATATTGTAAAGCTGAAAATGACTGTGTCGTCATGGGTGATTTGTTGTTGTCGTTGTTTTATTACTTTCTGGTTACATTTGTGGTTTTTAATGTACCGATAAGTACAGGTTTTTATTTATGTGTGAAAGGTGGTATTACTTAGTAATGTCCTTTTTTTCAGTTTGTGTTTGCTTGGAGAAAAAAAAGCTTTTGTTTCTACTGAAATTCACCCCAAGCCTATGTCCTCTACTCAGGGTATCAAATCATTGAAAGCACTTGTGATATCCATAAAAGGTTAAAGAGCCCCCGGTACCCCACCCCCCCACCCATAGAACCCACCTACCACTTTAGAGCTGCAGAGTATAAGATCATTTTTATTATGGGGTCATTTTATTGTGAAAGAAATGTTATAAAGTCGTACAGAATGACTAAAGATTGAAGAAGAACGAACGCTTTATTTACCTTCAAAATTTCATTCTCATGAGAGAAATGAATGTTTCATTAATTGCAGATGAGTTTCTGCAACAAAACAGACATTTTCCTCTTAAAAACAAAGCAAAAAACCTGTCCTTAAATCATCCCAGAAACACCAGTTAGCATCGTTTCTGTTTATTTTCAGACAGAGAGCATGGTGCTGGTTTACTGTGTGTTTCTGAACATTACAGACTGGTGTAGAGGTCACCAGCAAGCAACGAGGTCAGGGATTACAGGAAGTTATTTATCCCACAGATTTATTGTAAGATGTAGAATCAGAAGGGCAAAAACATGACGTTGCTGCGTTGCATCTCTATTTTCCTCATCTACCTTCCCCATTCAGTCATTTCAGATGGAAGCCCCTTCCCTCTCTCCTCTGGAGCTCTGGATTGTACATCATCTTTTTTCCTTTCTAATGTTTTGGTGTGTTTTCTTGAAGGGCTTATGCATATGAGAAAAAAAAAATCGTATCTATTTTAATCTTAATTTAATTTTTATTTTCTATAATAAACTTCCAGAGACAGGAGGTTTTTTTCTTTTATTCTTCATCCGATCCCAAATTTTGGGAGAGCCAATGTTAAATATGTACATTTGAATGTCGGGGGTGAAAAAAAGGATCCTGTCTCACTCTGCCTTTTTTATGTGGAGAGTTTGTAAAGAAAAAAAAAAGATGTAAGAGAAGGAGCTGAAGAGACTGAGACGTGTTTACCACAAGGTTTACTTTGGGGAAAGTACTTTTACATCAGTGCCAAATCGCATGAGGATGTGCATGGGCATGCACGCCCCAATTTATCTAGACGCACTATGCTAAACCCCTCCAAGCTCAAGTGAGGGTTCAATTATTACAGCAGCGTGAAGGAACTAACGCTAAGAAGCAAACTTTAAAAGCTAATATATTTGTTTAGTTCAAAATCAGAAGTATTATCTCAGCACACTCAGTTACTGGTTTTAGATGTCGAGCTAATGGTGTTAGCCTCCTAACTTAAGCTGTAGTGCTCTGAATCTCCTCATGTTCTCAACAGCAAGTGATACTATGCTCACTTCCAAAATGTTAACAGTCCCATATAGTTTGGAGCTTTTTACAAGTATATATTTATATTTTGTGAGACATTATCAATCAAGGGACACGTTTCTTACAGAAATACAGAAACATTTTAAGGATTGTCCATTGGTGTTCTAAGTTGGTAGGTTTACTGGCAAATATTGTAATATTGTTTTAGAAAAAAAATTGGGGAAGATGTTCGAGGGTTTTTTTTGTCTCCCCCTTGAGGAGGTTGCTGTGAGGGCGGGAAACAATTTATGTATAAAAAACACTATTAAAGCAGAAAATGTTACTATTGGTGTTTGTACAGTTCAGCTCTTGGAGTTCTGATGTTGGCCTTACTGTCCATTCCTCCTCTGTTGGTGTTTTTTCAGTTGTATTCTGTACAAAAATATTTTGCAATAAATATGGAACTGTTTTCTAAGGACTTGGTGTAGAAGGGGTTTTCTTTTTTTGCTCAAATAAGTTTCATTTCTTCCTCTGATTACTTCAGAGTTGATGTTCCCATCCATTGTTCCAGTTTATGCAGTCACATAGTTCATGTTAGGCCACTTCCACTCACTTCTGATTTCCTCCTTGAAAATACTTTAATATTTGTATATCATTTAACATGGTTTTACTCTACAGGATAAAGTTTGGAATGCTGAATTCATTTTGACATGTAGGACTGTCAGCATACATCTTAATCACCAGAAATAAAGTGAGACATCAACTCAACTCACTGGTGAGAGTTTTGATGGTATGAGCTACTTTTACTTAAAAGGTACTTTGGTTTCTATCTAAATAGTCATAATAACTTTTAATCTCTCTGTTATAGGCTGATATTTTCCCTCTACTGATGACAGCTGAACGTTTTAGTGATTTAGGTGGACAATTACTGCCTCGTGAGTGTGTGTCAAAATTAAGTGTTTATTCCCATAAAGCATTTTACTTGGCCCTCTCCTCCTTTTCAACCCCTATTACTGAAGTATTTTTCACCACTGCCATTCCTTTTTACTCAGCAATATCTCCCTGTTTTGTCCTATGAAGCCAAAGAGCATATTTCTGACATGGTGTAATAAGGGTATATTTGTCTCATTTAATTATAAATGAATCATCCCAAATGAATGTGATTATTTACTGGTTTTCAGTATTTTAGTCAAACTTTCCCTGACCACAGTTTGGAGGAAAAACAGAAAAATAAAATTGTAACAATCGACAGGTGTATCAGAATGAATATTTTGTTACATTTTTTCAAAGCGTGTTTTCTTGACCTATTTCTTCCCCCGCTTGAGATTCTCTTCAGTTCATGTAAACAGCAGGCAAGCGAGTTGTGTTTGCTATAACCCATTTAGACTGGCTGGTATCTGTGTAACGTCTCCAGTTAAATGCTGCTGTGTGCCACTTCTTAGTCCTAATTGTTTTACGGCTCAGATGGCTTTGGCATATGACTCAGCGCTTTAGCAGTGACGTCCTCTCAGAGAATAGCGTGACTGCTTTGGACACTGGGACCAACCACAATGCTGCAACGGTCTGCAATCAATGTATTATTTCTATATTCAAAGTATCTGACACATATCCACTTTATATTTTAAATAACTGGTTGGATCACTGTTACATGATGTCCTCCAATGGTCACAGTACTCACTTTTATATCTGCTGAATCTCTCATAAGACTTTTAAGTTGTTGCTTTTGAAATATGACATAAAAATGAAATATGAAGTGTCACAATCAAATCCTAGTTTAAGAAGCGTTGGTGAAAGGAATAAGACAGGGTTACTCCATACATCCAAACAAATTCCACTTAAAACACTAAATACTGTGTTTTAAGTCTTAAATGAGATCTTTTAAACACACTTTAGTGGATGTAAATATTGAGAATGAAGACGTATATTTCTAAATTGCACACCAACTTTCCAAACGATTGCAATGATGGGGGGAAAAAGTTCTATGCATACTGAAAAAAAAGTAGACACTTATCCACCACTTCAATTATCTCAGATGAGTTTGGAAGAAAATCACTGCATTTGTTTGGTTTGGTTTGCTATCCTGGAGACGATGAACTTTGTGAATATTGTGTATTTGATGTAAAAGGTAAACAACATTTTTCTCGGGTGTGAGTCAAGTAAAAAGGCTTCTAATCCTGTTTTACAGCTTTTCTTTTTCATTGTAAGTCTTGACAGTTCTTGTTTACCTCACTGTAATGCAGTAGGTACTCTGCTGGTAGATAACGGCTATTTATAAGTTACATTATTTCTATAATAATGAACATAACAGAGACATAATGCAATCTAACACAACAACACCACAAACAGTTGAATCAACTCCTCTGATAGTCTCAATAAAAACACACCTCTCTGAACTTCATAAAAATATTGTTTGCAGGTGAGGTGTCACTGTTATTTTGTCCACCCCATGCGTGTCAGAGCAGCAGCGCTTGCGTGAACATGATGAGATGAGAGCACCATCTAGTGGTTCATGGGAAATCAAATAAAGTCATTTTGTCTCCTGTTGTGTAACCTTACTGATGATAACTAACTGACCAACACATCAAACCAACTAGCTGTCACACTACACCACACACATATTCATACCGATGACCTCCTTTAATCTTTCTAAAAAGCACATAAGAGCATCATTGGTTCAGCCATTTTTGTAGTTCTATGCCTCATAATTGTCACCACAACATAAGCACTTAATGATTTTTTATCCAGTTTGTTTTTCTTCAGTAGACTGTGGATAGGAGTCATTTTCATCAGGTAAGAGGAAGAAGTGAACATGTGTGCTTCACTCCCTGGTCTCCTAAAGGGGGCGCTACCTGCCACCTGAGACCCATGTGTGCTGAGGCTGCTTCCAGTATCTGCCCATTTCTCCTCAGTATTTCTCTTCTATCTTGGTATCAGCATTTACTGCTATGCTGCACAGCATCTCCACATCAACACTGCGCCAAAAATATTTTGCTCAGCATAATCCTCTCGTGCCCTTCATGGCATGAATTTACATTTTTTTAACTCTGCTAAGAGTTGAAATCACACTCACTTGGTTGCAAGCAGCAAACGAAGCAAGGTTAGAATCTGGAGAGATAATTGTTAAAGATGAGGCGCTTTTTACTAGAATATTTAGATTAAGACAGCCCTCAGTTTGTTACACTGCAGCATACAAGCACAACTGAGTGTGTTCCTGTAATAAAATCTGGCTCCAGACAGACTGACTCAGACTTGTTTCTTTGTAAGTGATTCAATAAGAATGACATATTTTAAGAAAAGGTGGAGATTAAAGGAACACTCTGTGATTGAGGGAAATGCATGTTATTGCCAAATTAGATGAAGAGACCAATTCCACAGTGTTATGAATCACCTCATCTAACATGAGAGGACTTTTTTCTTTTTTTTTAAATGTTTTAAGCTTCTCATCCTGGGGCATACTTAAAGTAGTAATAAAGATCTCTCCTTGTTATAAATGAGAGTTTATGAGAAAACATTTCTTCCAAAACTAATAAGGACTTACCAGTATACACTGTAGCACACTTTAATGAAGATGTTAACATGTGTAGTGGAAATGATGTAACATGTATCCACTGGGTTCTCACTCAATTAGGAAGAGTTGACTTCTCTACCTGATGATGAGTGGTGAGGGGTATAATGGATTAACTGTTGTATTCGGAGCTTTTCATGATGTTTTCACTGCGTACTCGTGTGATATAACGTGTTCCTCTTCTCCAAAACACTCCAACGTGGATGTGAATACAATAAGGGGAAATCATTTAGGTCAGAAATTTTACTGTATGTGTCTCACTCAGATTAGTGAAATGTGACACATGTAATACACCTAACCCTAACCCTTACCCATTTTTAGGGTTTATTCTTCCACCTGCCTCTGAGGATTTTGAGGTTTGCCTCATTCTCTGTTTAAAAAGATTACCTGTATCTTTTTGACACCTTTAGCAAACCGTCTCTCACTTTATTTCAACGTCTTATCAGTGTGTTTAACCAAATGAAAATCTCCTGCAGCCTAGTGGATGTTTTGTCATGTCCGCCCTCTTTTGTGTCCCAGGGAGCTTAATGTACAGAAAACCAGAACTCTCTCACACACCAACAATACCAAGCTGTTCCTCTCTCACACCTATAATTTTCTGTTTTTGTGAGTAGCATAAAGGGAACACAAACTACATTACATTACACAACCGTATGTTGTAAAATGACAAAATGAATTAATCTTGAATCTTGAAGTTTGAGTTCATTTTTAAACTGGCTAAATGGATGTTTATAACAGGAGGTGGATGGCACCCTGCAACTGAATGTAGACAAAGTTGATCATTGGTCGTACTCGTATTGATTGCTGATAAAGTTTAGCAGAAAAAGTCCTCCAGTCACATTACAAAACTGGCCCTTGCAACAGTTAGACATTAGTTTAACTCAGCATAAAAGCTGTTAACCTGTTAACTCTGTCCAAAGGTAAATCATCTGCCAGGATAACTGTTTGCCTCTGTTTCAAGTCTTTGAGCTAAATTAAGCTAAGCTAACTGCCTCCTGTAGCTTCATATTGTACAATCATGAGATTGGTATCAATCTTCTCATCTAACTCTCAGCAAGAAAGTGAAGAAACACATTCTCTGAAATACTGAACTATTCCTTGAACTATTCCTTTAATATGATCTCCATAGGAAAACTGACCTAGAGGGGAGGGACACAGCAACATCCATCAAGATTAAGATTCATCCAGGTGGCTTGAGGCAGGATCCACTGGCTAACTCTTCCCATGAGTTACCTTGAGTAACCATGTTAATGTAAGTTTGAGTTTGGAGATTCATTCTTGACCTTACGAAGACATCTATGATTAAATAGTGTTAACTCAAGGTTCCCTTGTTTGAAGATGGGGTATGGTCAAAAGCTCCTTTAGATTTTAGGCCTATCTCAGGTTTTGGTTACAATGCTTACTCAGTGTTATAAATACTTTTCATTGGATTCATGTTTGGCAGTACAAAACACTGTTTTTCTCGTTGATGAATTTACATTAGTTTTATTTTCCAGCACTGCAGTTTGTGAGGATTTGGTTTTACTCTGTCAAACTTCCAGCACATGAAAAATTCAAGATACTGCTGAAGAATTTGCCTCCTATGTTTGGCACAGTATGCTGAGCAGAGCAGAGATTTAATAGATGCTTCTCTTTTGAGAAATGATGAGCTGGGGAAAAAAGAGGGGAAAAAAGAGAGAAATGCTGTTTTTAAAATCCAAACTCAGCATCTATTGAATTTTTGAAAACCTGAGTGTACTGACTGGGTTGTGTGATGTAAATATATTGATTGTTAAAAACTGACTGCCACAAAGCTGTAGCCGGATTCACAATCCCATGAGGATCAGCAGTGTGTGTTACAAGGTGTGGCACCCTGAGCGAGCCCACATTTGACTCTGGAGTTTTATCATTAATAATGTAAGACAAACATCAAGCGAAATTTAGTGAAGCCTTCGAAATCTGGATTTATAAAACCATCTAAAAGCCGGGCCAGTGTTTCCTCTAAGCTGTGAGTTTATAGTGATGTAACATCTGATCGCTTATGACAAAACAATATCTCTCTTTGCTCCTCTTTCTCATCTGAACTTTACACAGAAATCCGGTTCATATGTTTTGGTGGAAAATACCATAGGATGCCTGGACTTTTCCATTCAGCTTGTGCAGTTTAGTGAATCAACTCCCTGCAGTAGCAAGAAACCAGCACTTCAAGATGAGGCGGCTTTGTTTACACTGTCACTACACACCTGTTTTTCCATCAACAAGTTGCACAGCATCGGTTGCTTTACATTCCACATACAAAATGAAAATATCAGTAGCGGTTGAGCAGTTGCCTAGAATCTGCTGATGTGGTTGTGTTGAGGAAGTGGGTTGTTGGTGCAGATTGATGGTGTTGTTGGCTTTGTTTTGTGTTCCCCGAGGTTTGTCTTACTGGTCTAAAGTGTTTGAGGAAAAACAGCAGATGCTGGTTATAAAAGATTAATGTTATTACCTTCTTTTTTTCCCAGCATGAATTCAGAAAGTCAGATTAAATCAATCACATAAAGAAAGACAAAGAGGAGGAGGGAGATGAAGAAGGAGCCAAATCCAAAAACCACATTAATATCAGCTTCAAGTTCAATTGTGGGAGAATAACATACATCTATTGTCTTTTCCACTTCAATTCAAAGCAGTTTTAATGTCATGATAAAGATTCTACAGAAGATTTTCACTTCATAACTCTACTTTATTGTTTCATGGAGGTTTTCCTGCTCAGAATTGATATACTGGTACATTTGCAGTTACTGTTACCAAGACAAAGCACTGAGATTTCTGGATGTTTAAAATTTAAAACCAGTTGCTGAAGAGAGACTTTGCTCAAAATGTATTATTAATAAGAGCTAAGTCTTTGTAAGCAGTGTTATTCAGAGACTGCCCTCCTGAGGAAAATGACAGCATCAGTTTGAGACAAAGCCCTCTAGTGGCTGTAGTGACTATTATTTGTCAGTTATAGAGAGATTATAGAGGCACAAAGTCCACAGAGGGAGGAGGTGGATGGATGGCTCAACAAAACATCAGATTTTAAAATGGGAGACGGTTAATTGTCCTGAATTTCTCCTCAGTTTGGAGATCATTGATGTATAAAGAAAAACTAGAAAACTAGAACTCCTTCTAGAGAGTTCTGCTTTTTAGGGCCATAAAATAAACTAGCAGTCCTTCTATGGCCAAGCTGGTTGAGAGTATACACTTTTAAGACTTCCTCTAGAGGAACCAGCTGGCTTCCTGTTAGCTACCCACATGCTTTAATGACTTTTCTAATTTCATTAGACAAAATGGACACACGGATTAATTTTGGGGTGTCTGTGATGCCAAAATCTCATCTGTGATACAAACTACAGGTGTGGAGATGTGACTGTTTACTAAGCATGGAGGGTTTAATGAAAGACACATCTGAGTTACATTATAGGAAATGTAGGGTGCAGGGTTTTTGGAGGTTAACCCAAGTCGGGATGTACCGGCCTCTGCTGCTTCAGTTTTGATAATTCTTTTTCAGATATCTCTCTCGTAAATTCCAACATCATGAAAGTGCTGTATGCTAAATAATACATTCTAAATAGCTGGAATAACCCTTGAACAATGCACAAGCCCGAGACCCTGAACATATGATACTTGACAGTGGTGCATCAGTCACATCTGGGTTAGGGTTAGGTTATTTTTCCCCCTCATCCAATGTCCTACATGATGGTTTCTGCAAGCATCACAACAAACAGCTACGATGATAAAACGCTGGCACACAAAGTCAAGTTTAGACTGTTGCTCATGTACACAAAAGCTGTAACTGTCCAGAAATGTGCTTTAAAAAAAAATAGAGTGTGTACTCTACTAAGAGCCACTGATACGTATAATTGTGTGTTCATCGGAGCCTTTCTACACTTGTACTGCTGCACACAGTCAATTCTTTGTCACTGATGGTTAATGATTAATAACACTCAGCTTTCAGCGGGCTTTCATTTCCCAATCAGAGCACTGTAGGAGAAATTACATGTACGATAGATATGGATGATATAGGAGCTTGTGTGCACAGTGTTTGAGATGATGAGCCAGTTAAGATCCGGGAGAATGAGATGTAAGCGCCTTGTTTTTCTCCGTATCTCTGTTCTCTCCATCCTCCCAGGTTGGCTGCAGGCAGCTGGTTGCTATGATGGGATTCCCACTGATGCAATATCAGCCAAGCTCAGCTCAACTCTCTGGGTACGTGAGCGTGGTCTCATTTTGGCCTGATGTGTTTTTGCTCATGATGTACCAGCAGGTTACAAAAAGTTTCCTTGTGTGTTTTTTCCAGCTATACAGTACAATCATTTTTATACATTTAAAAAAAGAAGAAGTCATGTTTTTATTCCACTTAAACTGCTCCATTGTGTGAAAAAACCACCCTCTTTTAACTCCATGCAGATCGACCCCACCTTTATGTCCCTGCTTAACACTTCAATACCCTGCCCGTGCCACAACTTGCAACCCCCAACACCACCCACCACCCCTCCATCCTGCCCTCATTGTAGTCAACCTGCTGTTCCCTCGACCCAGAGTGCCTCTGTCACTGCGGATTTGTTAAGAAGGTAGTCATTACATTTCCTATAGGAGCATAAAGCCCATATGTAGAGGGACTCGCCGCAGCAGATGGGTAAACTAGATGTGAAGGAGCTTAATTAAGGCTTGATGACACCCAGATGACATGTGCTGCCCTTTCTTCTGAGATTACTGAACTTAAACTGAAATATACTATGAGGGTTAAATGCTCAGTATGTTGAAATTGTCTAGAACATATAACACATTTTAAAACATCCTAGACCTAAAAAAGTTCTAAAAAAGTCCCTGCTTTCCTTGTACAAACTGTAGCGGACAAATAGAGTTGTTAAATTATGTCTGCTGCTGACACCAGTTTTGCATCTTAGTTTGATTTGAACAAAAGAGGTCAGGAAGAGACCTGCGCACGACAGAGCAGCCTTGTCTCCCGCAGCCGGTAGTGCATCCGCTCTGTGAATGCAAAGTTATTTGCATAGGAAAATACAAGTGAAGTCTTTGGCAAGAAGGGGAGTTGGAGTGTACATTTAATTTCTCCTACAGCAGAAAATGATGTAATCTTCCTGTATTGAGCCAAATAGATTTTAAAAAAGGGTTCATATTGTGCAGTAATTGCATTACATGTCTATGATTTCAGTCATCCTCATGGATGGAACTTTTATCAGTTTGATGAATATGAGCACTGCTATACAAGTGAATGACAGGAAAAGAGTTACTGTTGCTGAATGACATTGCAAACACAGGCTGAAAACAGGCTCAGAAACACATCTGCATTGTTTTCACTGTGGAGCGTATGGCTGACATGTTGTGCTCAGCAGCTACAGCTCAGCCAGTGAACACACATCTCTCCCACTCATAGAGGCAGACTGATTTGCCTCTGATGCAAATATCAACTGAAGACATGAGAAAAAAACCCTGCTGCAGGCAAAGGAGAGAGAGAGAGATTTGACTTTTAGTATCAGACTGGGATTTTCTGTCCTTCTGCTGAATGTCTGGTTTCAGTATTCCATATTCACAAGTGAACAGTGGTATTCTTAACTAAATCACCTCTTTTCAGGAGATCTGTAGCTTATTGATTTGTTAGCTTTTTTAAAAGTAATGACTGCGAATAATATATCTTTCACTTTGTGTGTGACAAAGTTGTACATTTTAGTTCCTACATTATATTTTTTCAGACGTCGCTGGTGCTTCTGTTACAGTCGAAGCTTCTGCTTCCTTGAGATCATGTGTCAGTCAAACAGTGTGGCCAGTTTCTGTTTGCTTATCTGCTGTCAATAAGTGGATGTTATTTAATCTCTCATGACCTCGTACCACCAAAAAAAAGAAAGAAAGATGATAATCAGTGGTCCAAAACAAACTGGTAACATGTTATTGACATCGCTTTAAAGGATATTTTACACCACTATGTATTTTTTTTGCTGCCAATATGTGTTAGTCAATCTGTCAAGACTTCCATACTTTATCTGTGGCCCTCAGCCCCTATAATAATGTACTCAGTAGTAGTAGTAGTAGTAGTAGTAGTAGACAGCTGGGCACGTTGTTTTCAGCAAATTTTACTCAACAGGAATAATTAGCGTGTTTGTCTGGGACTATTTTCTGCCATGGCTCAATAAACATTGTGTACTAGTGAATATTTACAGCAGCGGGACGGCACTGACTCAAAAACAGCTACAATGCCCATGTTCATGGTAATGAAGGAACATGTCACCCAGTACAGCTCATTTATGTGTTCTGATAGTTTTACAGCACAGAGAAATAAGTTATATCAGGTGATTTATGGCTCCACAAGATTAATTCCTCATTGATTTTTGGTCTTTTGATGGGACTTACATTTTAAATCACCAGCTTTATACTCTGCATGTGAAAAGCATGGGAACGCCTATCTTCTAACAACTCCATAACTGTCTTTTTTTTTATAGGTTCTGTGTCTAAAAATCAAAATCAAAGTGTAGTCTTAGAAGCAAAGGAGTCCCATCGTCTGAGCGAGGTCGCTGACAAAAAAACCCTGAGCTAGCTAATGAAGTGATCTGCTATTAAAATCATCACAGACTTTAACAACAGATCTATCCATTTGATGATATTAATCTACTGAATTTGAATGATTGAGCGAGCTCAGGAGCTTCACCTGCAGTCACAGTCAGGGCCTTGCCCACAGATGCTGGACAGGTGTCTAAATGATTGTTCATCAAAAAACACTGCGATTCCAAATGTGCCTTTAAAACCTTAATCTCTATTTCTTGCACATTTGGTGATAAATAAACAAGACATTGCATGAAATTGCTCTGTACTGGACGCAAGAGATAAAAGTGATATCAATCTTCTCACAAAGAAAAAAGGGTATTTCCCTAAATGTCAGACTGTTCCTTTAAAGTGCGGGGCCTGCCTGAGTGCCGGAAGTATGCTACAACAGCTCGTAGTATAGAGACTGTCAACCACTGTGGATGTTACACAACTTCCCTGTGAATAACACATGGCGGATATTATGGTTATCTGGATGTGTGATATGCAATAAAATGATCTTCTATGATTATAATAATAGTGTGAATCTTTTGGAGGAAACACTGAGTTAGATACACACACACTTGCACACACACACACCTTCCTTTGAAGTGTGCATGTGTATGTTGGCGTGGTCCCTGTCTGCGGTCCCCCCACATGAATGGAGCCGGGGCCTGTGCAGTCGACAGCTGTCTCCTTTGAGCGCCCAAAGACAAAAAGCCTTAAATCCAGCGACCTCCCTCTTTCATGTGTTCATTTGATACCGCTCTTCCTCACCTTACTGTCACTCCATTCAGCTCTGTGGCCCAAGGCTGTGGCTTGTTAGCACGCTGCGTTCAGCCTCTCTGGAGTCCGTGAATCCATTCGCTCCCTCTGAATGTTTCTGAAAGAGAAAAAGAAAAACTCTCAGACAGAACAAAGTGCAGCTGCGTTTTAAATGAGCCCTGGTACTGTCAGACAACCTCTTAGCTGCTGATGTTAATGTGGGTTTGGTGTTTTAAAAACTAAAATCTTTTTTATGTGAAAAAAAGAGGCAACTAAGGGAAGAAATGATGCGGTTCCTGCTTGACTGCTTCTTTAACATGATAACTTCCTGGGTAAATGTCACTGTTTTTCCAAGAAAATGAATTGTTTCCTAGCACATAACTGCTAGTAAGTGATTACAGAATGGCTTTAACCTTACTTTTCAGATAAAATCTATATATTATATAATCTATACATAAGTACGCTATAATTTAGGTAGAAAAACTCAATGCAACAATGTGATTGTGAAGTTTGGAGATGATGTCTTCACATGTTAAAAATCCCCTCAAAATTCCCACAGGTGTTTTCTAAAGAAACTGTAGTAGATTTGGATTTTAGATACATATCTGGATCTCAACATCAGGTATTTGATACTGGTCCAGCTGGTGAGCATGGCTGGATTATCAGCTCGGAAAAGTGGGTTGCTGCTCTTCAGGGGTTTATTTACTGTGCGTAAGGAGGTTTTGGGTAAAATGAAAATTTGCAAATTTGTAAAGATTTTTGCAACACTTCAGTACAACTTCAACGAAGGTGGATTCTGTATGATCACCTGTTCTTGTGGAGCTGTATTATAAAACGTTCCTGTCAAAAAACCTAGTTTTAGACGAGCAATATTGTAGTTTTATTATGTTTTCTTTTTCTAAAATTGCATGCTCATATGGTATGTTTCTTTCTGAGTAATTTTCTGTTTAATCAATTTAAATTCAAATTAAATGACACATAAGAAACCTGAGGCCAGGTAGTATTATTCCAGGGTAGGAACAGGGGTACAATTGTACATGTTTGCCTGAGGCCCACAAACCTGTTTGTCCAGCCATGCCGGTGAGACCTAAAATGCAGCACGAAGTTAAAATATCTTCAGAAATAGTCAAAATGTGTCCAATACCAAATAAGAAGAGAAGTGTGTAGCCATACATGTACTACAAAAGTACAAAATGTTTGGTGTTTTTAAGCAATTAACCAGTAAAAACAAAGTGTCAAATGTTTTCTAGGTAACCACATTATAATCATATTTTTCCTGTAACTGGTTTCATCTACTAGATCATATTTTTTTCTTTCATTATGTGTGTTTATTCCAAAAGGTCAAATGTTTGTTTCTTTAGTTCAGGCATCTACAGTAGAGTTCTCCTGCCAGGCAACTACCAGTAAATGCTCGACAGAAAAGCTTTGATTTTGATAAAGTTGCACTTGAACAAGTCTTCCCCTCACAATTCTTCATGCCCTCTGAGGAAAAAAAAGGCATAGATGAAAGCTAAAAATAGTTTGGATGAATTCGGAAAAAGAATGGGGAGTCTGTGATGTGCGATAACCCTTTATGTGTCCAAGTGCCTCCCATTCACTGAGGGCTAATTAGAAAATCTTCAGGGCAAGATCTGCTTGACTCTGTGTGTGTGTGTGTGTGTGTGCGTGTGTGCCGTCATTCTGCTGAGTGTGTATTAGCCTGTGCATGAGGAGGCTGAGGCCCAACACTGTACCAGGCAAAGGTTTCCACCAAACCGCTCTTGCATAACTCAGTGAGTGATAACACCGGTGCATTCCTCTCAATACACATCACAGCTGCCAACATCTTCGCCTTGGTTTTTTTCCCACGTTTATATTCAGTCTGTTTCACCGCCCTGGATGAGCTGGAGAGTATAAGTTTCCCATTCTGAGCTGTTAAAGAAGAGATAGGTGTTAAGGCGACATGTTTGAAGATATGCCTTCCCTGTCTGTCTGCTTTGTCTTGAAGAGGTGGAGAAAGATTGGGTGATCTTCAGGGCGGAGGTCACATTCGTCAAGAGGTAGGTCAGATGGGGTTAAAGCTGGAGGTGTTTCCACATCTATTCAGCGTCTGTACCCAACCTGATGGGAAACAGACTGTGGAAATAGAGCAGGGGGGATTTGGCTCGTGGGAAATGCACAGGCAAGGGTTTCTGTTTGGTAAAGTCTGCTCATATTTTATCTTTTAGATGCTGATATCAAGTGTAGCTGGAAGTATAGTCAGTAGATAAAAGTAGATCATGTGAGCGGATTTGTCTAATTCAAGCTGTTTTTACGTGGTGTGGAAGTGTTTCGTGCCCTTTTGTCTAGTGCGCCTCTAACATCCAGGATGTTGACTCAGAGCCTCTTTAACGCCAGCCTCTTCCTGGACGATCAAAGATTAGACTCTATAAACACAGCGCTGTGTGCAGTACAGGGGCCATAAAACACCAGCATCAGACCGGGCCAGTGTATACACTCTGCTTGCCAAAATGCCATCTTTACCTGCACCCTCAATACTTCCTTACCCATCGACCGAATAACAGCTGGTCGCCATGGTTCCTGCTCTCCCATAGGCTCTCATGGGACCGTGTTGCATGGAGCTGCTGATTATGATTGGCTGGAAGGGCTAGGTGGACCTACTAGATTTGCGTCTGGAGACTGCAATGTTGACAGAGCACCCAAATCCAAAGGGTGTGTTTAGACGGTTGTAAAACCTCGGGCTGAGCTTTGAGAGAGCCGGCGCGCTCGCTGTGTTAATGTGTAGCTCTCACACAGTGACAGGTTTTATAAAGCGGAGAGGCTCAGATAATGTTTAGGCCTGTGGACTTTGATACTCATTTCTCTCTCATTCATACAAAAAAATTAAATCATTTACTTGCACAAATTTAGTATGAGGGCAGGTTTAGAGTCATGAGGTTTTTTCCAGACTGGGATGTTCTTTCACTATTAGTACCTTATCTGTAGCTCATATTGCACATACATTCACATTGCACTTTGATTCTCATGTGATGTTAAAGTTACTGCAGAGAAATAGCTCATTTCTGTGTCTCAGGCCTGATGTTCACTATTAATGACATGCAGTAATTGCACAATAGATTGTTATCAGCGTTAAAGGAAATTGGTTTCATCTAAAATTTTTGGTTTCATCTTCCCTTAAACCCAGTTACAGTTGAGGAAGTTGTTCGTTTCCTGCACAAAGAACAAAAACTACATATAAACAATAAAACCAAGTCATTCACTTTATCTGCGTGTTCACAAAACATCAGATAATAAAGCTTTAAAATCTCCAAGAGGAATGTAAGACTCAAGTTGCAGTTCATTCCATAGAAAAGATGTCTGATACCAGTTCTGCCAACATGAGTGTGAGCATGAGGGATTAAATAGTTACTGGATTTAAATGAGAGATGTGAGGTAATGTGGAAGATTTATAAATCAATATCATGATAGTTATTGTGAACATGATACAAAGCTTTACTCATGAATATCATTTGATCTTTTTTTCTTAATATTTTCCTCCCTCAGTATCTTGGTACCTCCTTGCTCAACTCGCTGCTTAGGTCAGATGTATATTTTGGCCGACACCATCGACATTAATAAGCACAGGACATTTCTGCGAGCTATAAATCTCACTTAATTGCAACCTTTTTGCATTGCTCAGCAGTAAATTACTGCCAACAGACAGTGATGGGAAACAATGCTTTTATGATGGTTTTATATGCTGAAGTCCTGCAGAAACATAAAACACTTGTATCAGTGAAACGTAAGGGCAGAGTGTTAGAAGCAGCTTTGGTTGAAGTTGATTTATGTTCATTCAGTATGGAAACAAATATGATCTAGTTTGTTGCTTGTTTCCTCTGTCAGAATAGATTCATCTTTAATAATTAATCTTAACAAACAATTATTGCAGCAACTAATAAAGGATGTGTCATAGGATGCAACAAAGAAAACTTGAACCAAGTGAATGCACCAAATTAAATATGACAAGTCCGTGCTGTGTGTTTAAAGGAGAAGCTGCTGCAGCATCTCCACAGACTGATGATTTCTAAGAACAGAAACACAGTTAAAAAGTGTTTTATTAAAAGACAGATGCTCCTTGTGGCAAACGTATCAGAAAATGTACATCTCTCTTAAATTGTGAAAGGACTATTTCAGGCATATAAAATGTCCCCTTTGATTTTGATCATCAATCATCATCATCAATAGTTGATTAATGTATTTATAAGAAAATGTCAGCGTTATCACCATAATCAAACAAGAGCATTATTGACAAGTTGGCAGCTTCTACCTCTACCTGCATCTTACAGTGTGTGCAGTCAGGCTGGAGGTGACTTTACAAGAAAAACAGATAAGCACAGTCACTGCAAAATCTGTTCTGACATGACTTTTTGTTTCCAGCAAACAACTCAACAATTCCAGAAGTGCTGAAGAGACTTCTTAGAAATGATGCTGTATGATAATGTTTATTTGACAATGAGTTTAAAAATAACTAATCACATTAGATTTCAGCGATTGACTTCAAATGTTTAGTCAAATACTTAGTCACTTCAAGATGTCTGATATAATCTATAATACTGTGTGGTTTTTTTGTCATAGCCCTCTGTGACACATAGAGGAAGTGGAGATGTGCAGTGTAGGTGAGGATGCTGGGTGGAGGAGGGCTGTGTTTCTACCCTGGTAACAGGCCCCAGTGGGCCGCCTCCTGGCTGCATCTTCACCTGAACCCTGCCTCTCCAGAGAGCCTCCACATCACAAACACATCTTGCATCATTAGCAAGACCTGCTGTTACCCTGCAGCCAGACCCCATGATACACTCTGTGGGAGAGATCAGTTGTTATCCCCGACACACAATACACGTACTGTACATGTCAAGGCTTTACATCAAACAGTAAGACAGAGAGATGTAGCTTTACCTAGAAAGTTACTGCATAGTAAGGTACAGTAGGACTGGTAATGAGACTGAAGACAACTTTCACTCATTGCCATTATTTAACTCACAGTGTTAATCACTTCTACAAAAAAAAAGACCTTTCTGACCTACAGTATAGTACTTGTAGATTACACAACCATGCAATCATGAACTCAGTGTCCTCATGGCCAAATAAATCCCCTTATCAAGATACTCTTACTATAGTGTTTAGATGGCAGCCGCTTCTGTTTGTTCCAAAATCTGATTATTATATTACTACAGCATATGTAAAGAGGCTTTATTTATTTGGCCAGAGTTAAATGAAGGTCTTATACAGTGCCATATAGCACTTTTCCATCACAGGAACATTTCCTCCAGGAACTCTGGAACTTTTCCAGGAACTCAGGGACTTTTTTTTTTTTTTTTTTTTAAGGAACTCAGGGATTTTACCTGCATCTGAACTAGAGGAACCAGGATCTAAATTTAATTCCTCTGATGATTCCTGGCTCCCCTAAAACTCCCTTCTGCAAAGGTAGAAATTCTCGATAGCCGGGGAACTACTTGGGCAGGTTTTGAAGCTACTACATCAACAACAGCATGATTCATTCAGACAGTGACAAGATGCTGCGTGACAGTATCAATATTAGGATAGAGGGAGGATATTTCCTGTAATATTTATTGATGTCAATACAAATACATGTTGGTGACTTCAGTCACGCAACAGTATACTACAACAATGACATGACTGTTGCTGTTTCAACATGAGCAAAAATTCTCAAACAAAGCTGTGGTTAATTAATCCTTTATTAATCTATTTATTGAACCTTCACAGTCATTCAGGTGTGGGGGAATGGCAAACAGGATGGTGCAAAAAGTACATTTAGTTCCTGATTTAGTTCCAGCTACTTCTTAGTTGGTGGATTTAGTTGGAAGGTGTAATTGGTACCTTAATACCAAAACTAACTGAATATTCCCATTAGTAGTGAGTGAGGAGTTCTTCCTTCAGGTAAATGCAGCAACTGTATAATTCCTTTCAGTTATTGAAATCTGTTTCTGGACTTTCAGTTAATGTGAATTTACATGCAGAAACTGACTATTGACCTACATGATTATCAGCTGCTTCATTCACGTTTCCCTTTCAGAACAATCTCTGTCCTGAGGACTCAAAAAGCCTCATGTAATGGGCACTTACAACACACCTTTGGTTAAAACCATTTCACATTTTTCATGCCTGGATAAATTCAACATACACATAAACTGAAGCATACTGCTCTGAAAATCATTGTCATTCCCCTCATGCTAATGCCTTAGTAAACACATTACCCAGCGAGCTAATTATATGAGACCAAATAGAAAGTCTTTTGGAAGAAACAGGCAGGTGTGTTTGGAGATGGTACGCTATCATAGCACCTCATAATGCCCTCAACTGAAAACACACAAACCCTTTAAAGCTTGACAATACCAAATTTGGCCGTGAGGCAGGTGAGGCTGACATGCTATTTAAAGTAGGGCACAATGAATGATGACCTTGAGGTCAGCATTTACGCTCATTTCCTAAACAAACTGCAACGTCTCAACCACGAGTGACTGAAACTTGACCCGGGCCAGCAGCTCTGCAGGTGTGTTTGACAGGCAACAAGAGTCAAACTTAAGAGAAAGAGAGAGAGAAGAAGAGTGTGTGTGTGTGTGTGTGTGTGAGAGTGACTGCACGCATAGGTTGAAGTCGAGATGAAATGAAAAAATGCCTTTTTAACCCTTTAAGATCACATCCCCGATCATATTGTGCAACTATTTCACAATATGCAAAAAGAAAATCAATTTCTTTGCATTCTTATATCAAATCCAGTCGTGTTTTCTTCCTTTTAAACAAAATATGACACATGCTTACATCAGCTTAAACCAATCCATTTTAGCAAATAATATCATGACATCCACCTATTAATTAATCTTCGGCTTTTGGCAGCACCGAGCTTAGATTCATTATGACACTTTTCAATGTTCAAATCAAATTTCTCCTGACATTAGGTCCTGCCTGTCTATCCTGTTTCACTTGGAAATACGTCATGATTGAAGTTAGATACTCTCAAAATACCATTCAATCTGGACTTTACAGAAAGTGAGGAATCCATTCAGAAATGTTGAATTTAACCAAATGAAAATGAAAGGCTTTCCCTCTAATATAGACAGAACATTTGTATACTGCAATGCAACATAAAAAGTCATGAAGTGTCAGATACTATAGTACATTACACACAATGGGAACAGTCCCAAAACTACATACTGTAGAGTAGCCTGTGAAGTGAACAGTGAACAATTTTACACTTATGATTCATTATTCCTACTGTATAGGCATGTCATTAGTTGTGGTACATATGAATCAGTGCTACCTGTATACAAACATATTGAAGAAGAAAAGTATGACGAGGTTACATAAATAACTGAGCATAAGTCTCTTTAATACACACTGACATTTCATTGCTGCTTCCCACCTAAGATGGTGTTTGTATTTTTTTTTGTTTACCCTGCAATTAGCCAATATGGAGGCAGAGTGAGGATTGATATACAACAAGCACGCTGTCTGCACTCTTTTTATCCTTTATCTTTTCCATAGTAGAGATGATTGATTTGAAAAGTCTCTTTCCCATCAAACTTAATCACATATTCTCATTTTTAATATGCCAGTTTTTCCACCTGCTACACATGTCAAGTTGTATTTGTGATATTTTGAGCTCTTTGTGAGTTTCTGGCATCTGCACTAGAAATAAAAGCAAGGTGGATAGTAACTTCACTGTAAGGAAAATGGTGCCATTAATGAAGTGTAAATGTTTATAATGTCCACAATGAATGTCTTTCAGTGGCCATTTTTTGTACCATGCACAGAGTAATGTTTATACAGTACAGTGCTGTGTGGAGACAGGTGTTTGCCCTCAATACCAGCATCATTTTTCCTATTTAACTGTGATCAACAGCTCTGCTGCTTTTAGCTCCTAACCAGCACATAACTTTAGGTATCATACATTAACACTGAAGGAATAGATTCTAACCTTTTTTTTTGCAGATCTGTTCAATATGAACATCGTGTCATTTAAAATCCTAGTGGCAACATTTTTGTCTAAACATATATTTTGCTCATGTTATAGATTATGTTTAGTTAGTACTCCATTTATCTCTTTGCTTGTGACTGATGTCAGACTGATCACAGCGGCAGTTTGGCCCTAAACCAGCAGATGAGCCAAACAGGTGTGTTGTGGAATAAGATGCAGCAATAATTGGTATGCCTCACTCCGCTTCTCTATGGCAACTGCCCCATTGGAGATTATGGGATACGTCCACGCCATCCACACACACCGTCCTGCCCTAAATCCTTCGGGGCCAATTACCTGCTTGCTAGTGGCAGGCGGCATGTCGGAGCACGGCTGTGGCTGCTAGACCGCTTGTGTGCACTCTGCTCCCTTGATGATTCTCTGGTTTTGTGAAAAGAAATGATGCCCGTATCTCTTCACAACCAGGCAAAGACAAAAGATCAATAGTCTGTTTTAAATACCGTAATGCATAAAACGCCATACACATAAAAAGTGATTTATTTCATATTTTCTTTATCTACTGTATGCTAACGTAGTGAGTGGACTTTGCTGCCCCGGTAGCAAGGCAGACAGGGAGCTAATTGGTGAGAGACTTGGTAGAAATCAGTGGTTGAGCGCTGATCAGTGTAATGAGGGGCCTTTAAACATCACACCTGGGCTAAGTCCTCCAATTTTCTCTAAGACAATGTAAATCTCTGTAATTATCCTATAGTCGCCTGAGCAGAAGGGCAGGACAAGGAGACAGGTGGATAAAACAACAGAAAGGACTCAACAGACAGATGCTGCATATTGAGAGATAAGGCCTCTAATTCGGGAAAACCCACGAGAACAGCAGTTATTATTGGCTTTGCATTGTGTCTATGACCTTTCCGAGACCATGGAAAGAGTCTTATGCATTATTCATCACTGATGAATATGTTATAACACACAGGATATTTTTCAAGATCAGTTTCATGAGCTGTCTGGTTTACAAGGTGTCTTTTTACTAGACAACATGCAAAGTGTCAGCATACAGCCTTGTCAGAGTGCACGTAATCACAGTACAAAAACATCCTCAGTGGAGTTTTAATGTTTTTTTAATTATTGTCCATTAGTCCTTTCATAGTTTGTATCTCTAGTGATCAAAATAACAAGTGAGGAATGTTAAAACTCTTATTTGAGTCCATCCGCTGTCTGCTATGGCTCTTGTGCTGATTAAAGTTAAAGGAGAGGTTCGCCATTTTTTAAGTCTATCCTAAATCAATCCCCAAGTCCCCAAATAAATAATGACTTTTTGCCGTAATTATTGTTCATACTGGCCATTAGAAAATCCCTTCATAATGCTACAATGAAAGTGATGAAGGACAAAATGCACAGTCTATGCAAAAATGCAAGAAGTTATTTATTCTTATACTTTATAAAATATTTTGAAACATAAATAGACAAAGGACAAAAAAGGAATTAGAAAAGTAAAACAAATACAGAGCAGCCTGTACCATATCATATTGTTCCCTTAACCACACCCACGCTTCTCTCAGACTCCTCAAACTACAGCTAACAATAGTAAGAATTCACAGCATGTTAATAATTCACACTGATAGTACAGTACATGCTGGAAAGTGATCAACTAACACAGAAACGCAAAATTAGAAACAACAAAAACAAATGACAAGAAGAAAAAAAGGTGCCAAATTCTCTCTTTTTGTGATGACCTTCCACTGCAGCTAAACAGGAAAACACTGTAGATTAGCACATACACTAAAAAGGCTAACTGTGGAGGATATCCTAAAGCCTCATATTATCTTCAACTTTTAAATACATTTTTGCACTGGATTTTGTCCTGCATCACTTACATTGTAAATTAATTTGGAAAGTGAATAGGGGCAATGATTACAATGAGCAAGACTTGTTTCAAAGTGCATATGGGCACCTGACTATTGTTTTATGATAGACTTTGAAAAAAACTTGTGTACCCATCCTTTAACACAACAACATTTCTTGATACTATATGATAGTGGCAGAAGTTGAATGATAGGAGTTACACATGCCCAGCAGCTGGTCTGTAGCACTTTCTGATGTTTCTGACTTGTGCCGCTGTGGTTGTGGGTGTTGTGACGTGGACTTGTTTCAGTCTTTGCACTTGACTGATACCTTTTTATTCATGGCCAGCGTCTCTCGCTGCTCTCACAGCAGCTGCTCTGTTGTCAGTCAACTGTCAGTTTCTCACAGAGACACATTTATAATATCACCTGCACTGCTCTACACTGTCATTTACATACAAGTGCAGGCTGTGGTTGTTTTCTGTGTGTTTCTTTGCCATGTAACAAACACGCATCCTCATTTTAGACTCAAAAAGATATCATACATTAATAGTTAGTTTGTAACATTGTGAAAGTATTTCCCTGTGAATGTAATTATATTTTTGTGTCAGAGTTTAAATGACATACTTCTAAGTTTTCTCAGTCCAAAAGATTACTGAGTGTTTGAAGTTATATCACAGCTGACTGGATATGAACAGCTGTAAGACAACATTATGAAGAATATTGAATGTGCATTGCTTGGTCTTTTGGATTCGGACTCTGGTTAAGTGGTCTTGACTACAGCCCTGTACAGCACTCTAACTCAATTCCACATATTATTGATATATATAACCCTAACCCTAACCCTTAAAATATGGGGCATTACAATACTGCAATTTTAATTTACTCAAGTACTGAACCTGTTTAAATATAATTTCATACTTTAGTCGTAAATTGCATGTGAGATTATCTGAATAACATATATTACTGTGTCATGGCCCATAAGAGTAATGTAACTTTGACAAAATCAGGTGAAAAAAGGTCATGGTTGATGATATTACATAATGATTGAGTCATGCCTCTACTTCCTGATAGTCACACTGTGTAGTATATTTCAGTGTGGTGCCAGAGATCAGGTATTATGTCCAAGTTAAATGATTAAAGGATTAAAACTGCTCTTACTTACAATCTCTCTCAGTGTGTGTGTATTGTGATTTTCACTTGGCTATGCACCATAAAAGCTCCATCATGACTACAGTTGAAGGCCTGAGGGGAGATTCATGTCCAGTTTTACTAGTCACCTTGGATACTGATTGCAGATTAGTGAATGGCTACATGGAAATGTTCTGCAACCGCACACAGGTAGAGATGAAACAAAACATGAGTCATTGTTTTCCTTTTCTCGGTTGACAAGCTGTGACATGGCTCCAGACTGATCCACATGTCTGCTGTCAGGTCGCTGTAAAGACAAATGCATGCAAACTTCAGTTAAAGATGTTAATTGTCTTTCAGTTGTTTTAGATAGGTCTGTAACATCTCATCTTTCAATCTGCAGGATATGTGGTCCTGTAAGTACATTCAGCACACATACCAAATGAGGGTTAGAGTGTATCAGCGAAGACATAAAACTAAAAAATAATAAAATAAAGGGAAACATCATAAATCACATATTGCAAAATAGAAAAAAGCCTGTATACAAGGAAAAATATGCAAAAACCACATTGACACATTTTTAATGTACATTTTAGGGGGTTGTTTCTTGTTTTTTTTCCTGAGCACGTATATCCAAGCGGATGTGTTTGCTTCTCTGTGTTTGTTGTGCGTCTGAGGTTGTTGGGTCAGTGCTGCTGATGGATGTCCTTACATCCTGCCTTGCGTGACCAACCAGCCAGATAGCCATCAGTACCCAAATAAGTTCAGGTCAGGCCCCTGTGCTTCACTCCAAACCTCATTTGGTATGCAAATGAAAAAGCCTGAACAAAGCAAACCTTTCAGAGAAGAGCAATTTACCAACTGCTCCCTTTGAAGAGAGTGAGCTTCACTCAGGGTTTGACTTGGTGAAAGACAGAAAAAAGCTAATGGGTTACTTATAATCCTTTAATTACATTAACAAGTTTAAATGTGGTGGTCGGATAAATCGTGGTAGATGTCAGCAAATGATGTTTAGCATTTAATTAACTAAAGAATGGTGATCTTGGAGGAAGGATTCTTTCTGTAGCTGCTGCGTTCTTTTCATGTTCAGACTTTCAGACATTTTTGGGAGTCTACATTCTGGATACATGTTTTATGCTGAGAAAAGATAACCAGAAAGCACAAATCAGCTCATTATCCTCAGTACAATTTGTACTAGGCTTACCACTGCATGACTTATAACTTTACTCGCACAACTATCTTAGATTTTGAAGGTAAAACTGATCGATTGGAGGATAATAATATGTAATTCCTCTGTACTTTGGGTCATTATTTCACAGACTGCTGTTTGTTTAGGGCTTACAGACTCAAACAATCGCCCTTCTTCCATCTTTGCCAACGTAGTTCTGCAGCAACCTGTGCCACGCCCCTGCTGAAACAGGATATGGCTCTGGCATTGTGCTCATTGTTGAAAGACTAATCCCAACAATTACACCTCGAGACCGAAAGTGGCTGCCTTGCCCAGCATCCAGCCAAGGCCTGGCCAGGCTTTGGATTAGGCTCCTGTTTGCCCTTAGGGGCCAGGAGCCCCACCAGCCTCTTGCCTCTGCTCCCCCACCGCTCACTAACTGGCCTCAAACTGCTGGTGTGTCTTTCTCAAGTTTTACTCACCTGCACTTTGTTCACCTGTCGTTCCCGCTGTAACTCAGCCTGGTTATTGTTAGGACAAAAAAAAAAAAAAAGGTGTGTGGACACAAAAGGGAGGTAGAGGGAAGGCCTGGGAGCAAAGGGCAGGTATTTCAGGTTATGGCAGATGTATACAACTGAGAAGTAGGTAAAAGTGCAACGCGGGTGATAAAACCTCACAGATGCATGTTTTTGAAAACTCGACCCTACAGCATGTCGGGCCTGATGATTTATCTCCCTCTGCCTGGACAGGATGGGTGTGTACGGCAGTTGGGGATGATGGTTTAGCTGTTGTCTGTGTTGTAATAGGAACAGAGGAGATTGTTCCCACAGAAGCTTGAGCTGACATCATAAAAAAAAAACACACAACAAGGTACCTGGGGGCTGATGGGGAGGGTAGAGGTGAGCGAACCGGTGAGGTGGGAGTCGGAGGGTGGGAGGGTGGGGGGAAGGTTTCGTCTCAACCTTCATTGGCCAAAGAAGGCGCGGGGGACACACCTGTGAGCGCCAGAGGCTAAGGAGATTGGCTGCGACCTGAAAATTACACCTGTGGGGGAAAAGGGGAGGAGGTGGGTCAGACTACATGTAAACCAAGCCCTTTACAAATTCTGTCTCTGTCTTCTTGAGGAGCTTAACCATCTTACATCGCCGGTGAGAGCTCCTGGAAAGAAAAAAGAAGAAGAAGAGAGTTCTGCTCGGGCAGCAGGAAGATAGCTGACGCATTTCAAACTGGTTGGGTTTGTTCCGGGGTTTGGCTCTTCCTCCGACTCTACGACTGCATCTACCTGAAAGGGACAGCTTTTTTTTCTCTTCCCAACCGCCGCTCCAGAGGTCGACTGTCCTTCAGCAAGAGCAGGAAAGAGGAAGACTAGCCAACGAGGCGTCAAGAGCCCTCATACAATGATGCCTCTTGTCTTGGGTTTCTGGCTCGGTGACCACACCTGGGAAGGACAGGGTAAATTCACGAATGTGATCCCTTCTTTGTCTTCATTCTCCATCTTTTAAGACTTGAGCTGTCGTCATAACCTGTTGCTCGACGACAGCATAGTTAAAACTTTATGGACATTTGTTCATCGGCTAAGATCAGGAAATGTACGGCAGACAAATTAGGTCATCGCACGAAGACCTCGGCGATTGTGTGCTGATATAGGAGGGTCTAGGTAGTTTCGATGGGAAGCGAAAATAATGCGTATCAAATTCCAGCTCCATTTAACCAGAAAGAAAGAAGAGGAAACAATAGAAGCCAACGCTCATTCCTAAACTGGATAGACCAGTTGGGGCAGGTAAAGGCAAACTGCCAGACTTGTCAAAGGATATGAAGACAGAGGCTGACTCCTTCTTTTAGAGCGTAAAATGTTCTTTGCAAGGAGACATCCACCAAACAACGGTATGAGACAGCTTTACAAATTGATAACCTAATAGCAATAGCTGATTAATTTGAATATTTTATTGTTAAAAGATAATTCAGAACTCATTTGGCAACTTTTCTCAACAACCTGTTGAACTGTAAAACCCTGGCTCTCTTTTATGATTAAGAGTTTTGCCGCTTTTCACTTTTCTTTTCTTTTTAAGCTAGAGGTTTGATTGATTATTGCCTGTTTCGTGTACTTTTTGAAAAGAAGGGGGGAAAAAATCTGTTATGAAGTGGATGTGGGACGGACGTAAAATGTCTGCTTAGCCGTTGTCTTTGCCTCAGAGGTTTATCTGCAAGTTGAGACAGACGGCGGCGTTGGACTTATTAGAGCAGAGAATTGCCGGCGGAGGGAGGGTTTACAATATTATGTTTTCTAGGCTGCTACTAAGATATTTTGAAGCAAAAGAGTACCATGGAGGTCTGGGAAGGAGAAGAGAAAATGGAGGGAAAATGTCGACCGAATACTGTACAGCGGTGGCTGCAGAGCGAGGTGGAGGATTGTGATTGGTGGAAAGAGAAACATTTGTTCATTTCTTTCATATGCCTGAATAGCTGCGAGTCACATGAGTGCTAGTCTCTCTCTGCCAGTGTATGGCAACAGGGCGGGAAGCGCAGGGTAGAATTTCAACAGAAAGTGAGATTTAACGATTGGGAGGCCAGACGAAAACGTGGACCGATTTTTACATTGTTTGATCTAGTTTGAGTCACTGAACTGAACTGAAAGGGGAACTATAGGTCTTATCACCTCATGGGGTGAGAGGTGAAGTCAAAACTTCAGTTTGATTCAGCTGATAGGGTGACAATGCATTATGAACTGTGGCCATTTTAAAAAGTTAATGCTAGGCTACTATTTGAAGAATGCTGACTACCTTTTTTCATCAAGAAGCCATGATGAAGGATTAATTAATATGATTTAAGATATTTTCCCCTTTCACTTTGAAATGAAACTAACACTGAATCCCCCTTTACAGATATAGTTTAACATTTTTTAACCTTCTTTAACAAGGCATTTTAACTTTAACTTTAACTTTAAATTTTTTTTTTTTATTTTTTTTTTACAAATTTCAATGGGTTATATAATATACTAATATTCAGAACATAAAGCAAAAGCAACCTGTCGGTAAGGAAGAGGGGTGGACAGGAAGTTAAATTAAAATGTGTAAAAAGGAGAAAGGAGAAAGGAGAAAGCCCAGTTCTGCTTTGATAATCAAATTTGTTGAATATTTTAGTCCTTATTTGTAATATTCAAAACAGGAAGGTGAAAGGATGCTAGTGGGGGGGAGGAGCAACCAGCCCTTAAATGACATGAAAATCTAGTCCAACATTAAGTTTACATTTAAAAACACAACCAAGTAGCTGCAGTTGGATGGAGTATCACAGCCTGAATACTACTCTTACCTGGCTGCTCCTCAGTAGTCTGAAGGCCCAGTTAGGTGACGCTGAGATAAGGTCCGGACTTAAATAAGGTTTTGGGTTTCCCTGCCATTGTTTTCTCACAAAGACAGCAACTATTGATTAAGGGCCAGGCCAGTTTACCTATCGGGTTGTTCACTTCACGGCGGAGTCACATTCCAGCACAGAGGGCAGAGTTACCTGATCACGCCTCACTTCCAAAAGGCAAAAAGCGTGGGCAGCCATAAGCCCACTGCACAGAGCACCATGTACAACAATGGGAAATACTGCAGTACTATATAGTCATGGCTAGGAGCAACAGAGGAAGTATTTGGACATATGGAGGACAAACTGAGAGGAGGTTTGTTGGATGTGCGGGTTGGCTAGATATTTCAAAAGGTAACATAGGACACGCTTTGATCAGGTACTGTTATTTTCTTTTTCTTGTTTCTACCAGCTTGAATTTTCTGGGCTAATCTTTTTTCACTCTTTCTTTCTCTCCCTCTTTTTCTTCCTCAGAGCGCCTGCAGCACTGGTTTATAATGCTGATGATTAACTAAATAGAGTCTGAGAGAGCAGGTCTGCTTGGCTTTCTCATTTCATGGGGCCTGACTGACTCGGAGGAAGACGGCGCGTTCTCAGGCAGCGGGCTGGAAATTCAAGATCTTTTTTTCTCTTTCTTTTTCAGCCCCCTCCCTCCAAACGTACTCACTTACTTTGGTTTTGTTACATTCTTTCCTTGGGGTACCTTTCATGACGGTAAGGTTACAGGTGCATTCTCCATTTTCCTTCTCCACCTTCTTTCAGTGAACTTTTCCCTCCCTTATACTGGCTTTTCTCTCTCTATCTCCCTCCCCCTCTCTACCTTGTGCTCTACTTTTGCATTGCTTGCAGATGACTGGAAACCTTTTTTCCCTTAATGAACACAATGATATCTCACCTTTTCATTTGGGTTTCTTTTCTAAGAGAAATTTCTTGTTCTTTCGAAAGGATTTAAAAAAAATAGCTTTCTATGTTAGGACAAGAACAAAAACCTACGCTCAACAATCAAACCTTTGTTGAAAGAAAAGGGGAACTCTGCTTTGCTAACCACTACTGGACTGTATAACTGTTGACTCTAGATTGGAAGTATAATCAGTAGATAATGGATAAAATACCTCTTTAATGTTTAATTTTTAATTGGGAGGCTAATAACGGATTCTTAAAATGGCAGCATAGGGTGTGAAGTTTTCATGCGGTGTACCTGTGAATGATCCACCTTATTCAGTTAAACGAGGGCTGTTTCAGTGACCTTCTGCATACACAGCGCCGGCTCAGGTCGAGCTGAGCAGCATTCCATCAGCCTTTCATCACTCAGCAAACACAAAGACAACAGCTTGAGAGGTCCACCAACGGAAAAAACTGGCGGAAAAAAACGGACTTATCCTTTCCTCTATTTCATAAAACATCTGTTGAAACGGACTTGACAACACTACTTTATTAGAGTTAGAAGAGTACGTTGCAACATAAGAACACAATTCCCGTTTGCCGGGTTGTGACGTGGAACAGGAACAACTCCCCGAGGCTGACGTGCTTTTGACTTGGTGGTATTTTTCAGTGTAGATGCGATGTGCAATGTTTGAAATTAGTAAATGCCATGTATTGTGTGAAAAGCAGCCCTCCCATCCTTGCCGTGCCATAGATTTAGACTAGTCGGAACAGGTTTGGGCAATCATTAACAACTACTGTGGCCCAGTCTTCTGTGACAGCGAGTTTAAGCTCAAAACCCTGACCGCACCAGGGGCTCAGCAATAATACTATGGAGAGGTGGTCTCCAAATATGGACTTCCCCATTCCTAATTATAATGCTATTTTCGGGCTATAAAGGATTCACTTTCAGTTAATCTTTTGCCATTACAAAACCAAGTTAAAGTGATCAAAAACCATTGAATTAGATAATAAGTATAATAAACTTTGCATATTTTAGGCTGTATTTTGTGATAAACACTAACTCATTTAACACTTGCATACACATTTTCTTTCATCATAAACGTTGAGTTCCCCTTTTTTCTTTCTGACAGCAGTGTGAAAGATTAGGTGGTGTGTTGCTCACTTGCACATCTGCTTTTGAACAGATGTCACATGCATTCACTCATTAGCTTTTAATAACTGGCAAAGTTAATGTATCATGTTCTATCCCAATCACTGAGTGTTGTACGCTTTAGAAGTGTAGTTATGAGATATTGATTTTAGGTGATTATCTCCATCTTACGAGGCAGCATTGGATATCATTACTCTCTCTAATACTGCCTGGTAATGATGATGATAGTCATCTGCTGACTACAACCAGACAAACCACTTTAGCCGTGTTAGCCACAACGTGCACCTGGCTTGGCTCAAAGACGTGAACAGCAACAGAAATGGCTCTCAGGATCCATCTTACCTGACAGTGCTGGATTGTACAACTGTTGTTCTAACACTGTCTGGTAACGATGTTTTCTGGGTGACTGAAAACCTGCTGTAATTTTAAAACCAAAGATATTAATGACTGTTGAGATCTCCTTTGATGTTGTCATTGAAGGCTAAACCTGTCAAGCATAGTTGGCTCAGTATTTTCAGGTAGCGTGACTGGAAAATGTCACTTCTTACTCAATAGTTGTGTGTCATTTGTTTACTATACATTTGTCTGTATAGATAGCCCAGACTATGTCCATTAGTCATAATGGACACACATTTTAAAAAAAGAATAGCAGCATTGATGATGTTGCCAAAGTATATAAACCTTTATATCTGAGTCTTTCATTTTAAAAACTGTTAGAAAGAGATGACTAGCATTGAAGGATTCCTGTTAGGAACAAAAAGAGTAGATCTTTTATGTAGTAATGGTCCTAAAGGTCAGTTATTGTGGTTTTTTTTTTACTTCTTAACTTACTTCCCTGTAAAAAGAAAAAAAAAAAACTTTTATGGCAACCCCACCCAACCCAAGTTAAAGAATAGCAGTCAGTTGATGGTTCCACCGGTCCTGCAGGGCCTTATTTCCTTGTTCCCTCCCCTGAACAGCGTTGGTCTTTGTGTTGTGTGGCAGTGATTGGTCCGACTAGCCTTACCTGCGTGGCACATCCTGTAACTGACACATGAGCTCACCTGAGACTGCTTTACTGGTAAAAAAAACTGAGCTACACATGCTGTGACCTCCTCCCAGCTCCCAAAGGCTTTTTTTAAAATCCCAAATGACACCTTAGAGCGGACACAAAATAAACTTTATGTGTTGTGTGAGGTACGTTAGAGTGAAAAACTTGTGCTGTTGGCTTTAAAGTTTTCATTAATGTCTGGACAGAAATGTGAATTTAATGGGTAAAGCCTTCACACAGACATCAGAAACAAAGGCAAATAATAGGCACAGAGCGAGCAGAAACCTAGTGTTTGTTTAAGGAGGGAGAATTACCCCGCAAATATTGAGCCGCACCTTTATTTGCCCACCTAGCTCCATTATCCAAGCCACAGAAACATAAAATAGCCCCCCCCCCGCCCCCTTCGGTCACCCCTCGTCTTTGTGATACAGTCATTTGCGTATTCATGTAATGATGTAGAAAGATTGGAGCAGAAAGAGTTTACCAAGCTTACTTTGCTTCTCTCCTTGGTCTGTTTACTCTTGTTCTCTCTCTGCATGCTGGGCCAATTTAAATGTATGAATGAATGAAAAGTACTGTGTAGCGTGTAACAGAGTCTGTAATTGCACCAAAAGAGGAACTGCTCATTTCAACCTGTTTCTGCTGCACTGTTCTGTTTCCTGCAGCTCTTTTCTTCCTCTTTGCACAGGTGGAAGCTCAGAGGTCATCCTTCCAGCCTGTTGATAGGCGTCTTACCAGACATGGTTAGATGTAATTATTGGTGTCTAATACTGTCTGGTAATGCCGTCCATTAAATGGCATTACCTTCCGCTCTCTTACCTCTCTTCTCTTGCTCTGGTGCGTCTGACATGCAGTTTACTGACAAAGGGCAGTCCAGAAAGCATGTTAATATATTTATAGTTGTGGCAGATGGGTCTGAATGATGATGACTGTGGAACTATGATCCTCGCACTGGAAGATTGATTGATTTCTTGGGGTTTCTTCCATGTGACTTGAGTCAGAGTTTCTTTATTGAGCAACTGTCCAGGATACAAGCGTTATGCTTACAGTAGGAACTTCTTTTTTTGATGACTTCTTTGCTGTCAATGTGTTTTTAGCAGGAATGTTAATGTGAATGCCATGTCAAAAAAATGTATTGTAAAAAATGGTTTTATCTGTTGAAGGATCTGTTTTCTTCCTCTTAATGTAATAACTGTAATAACGGCATTCCTTCTGGGACCTTGGCTTCTCTCCAGGTATAGTAGAACAATGCACACAGTTTCTGAAACTTCATTATCTATGATTAACTTTGTACATAACTGCGTTTATCATGATTGTGATGTTATGTAATGTAAAAGATCAAATTAAATAAAATGGAATCAAATTTGAAATGTCTCTGTAGTTTCATTTCTCTTTCCAAATTCACAAACACACTTTCATAATCTTTATAAACATTATTCTTTAAATGATTAATTCAGATGAGTTGTGTGCCGCTGGCCCTTTGTAGCAGTTTCTGTGGTCATTGTGAACTCGTCCCTCAGCCAGACCGGAATGCCGAGCCCCAGTCAGGTGTGGATCAGGTTACCACTGAACAGAGCTTCTTTTTAAATGCCTCAATTTACCCATGAGGTCCCCCCATCAGCTAAGCCCTCATTGTGTCCCGCTCTATGGCAGTACACAGTAGACCAGCTTGATAAACTGAGAAGCACAAGGTGTGTTTTCACTGCCAGGACTCAGGCGACTAAACTTACAGTAGGCTAGTTTTACCCACATTTGGTTACATTTGCAGACTTAAAGGGGAAGCTTTTTTTTTTTTTTGTTTTTTTTTTGTATCCATTGCTCTCTTCCTATCTCTCTCTCACGGCAACTCACATGCTGTGGTGTTTAATTAGGCCTGTTACCTCAGGGTTTCAGTTGGCTGGTTAAACGCAGCTCTGATTTTATCAGTTGGAACACAAACACAAAAACCATTTATCCGTTTAGCATAGCAGGCCCCAGGCCTCATTGATCTCCCATGCTGGGGAGGCTCTCACTCGAGCACCAGAAAGAGCGAACTTTCCAGTCCGGCAAACATTACATCTCTTACCGTAATATCACCAACATTCAAAATGTTAGTGTTATTTTTATTTGACAAACACATGTGGTAATGTGTACAATAAAATCAAGAAATTAGTGCTAAAGCGATGTGAAAATTAGCTTTTTAGCTCTCTTAGCCTCTTTCATGTCAGTTAGCCACTACCCAGCAGCCTTCTTTTCTCCTTTCTAATATAATACTGTTCTTATTTAATCACAAACTCTGTAATTCATGGGTGATGAATATGGTGTCATGTAACAGCTTACACAAATACAGAATCAAAGCCCAAGAAGAAGGTGACAAAAGCCCATTTAATCATTAATCTCTGTGCACCATTCACCGCAGAGTCACCTCTCACAGGGGTGTGATCAAAAGACACAAAATGGCATCTGCTTAAGAGAGACTACAAGGCTGGAAATTAAATGTGACCCAGTCTGTGTGAATAAGCCTCTGTAAAACACTTATGAGCCTCTTTCAAAGATAAATGATCATAAAACTGTGCTTGTCACATGTTGTGTGTAGATGTAGACAGTTAAATCCATGCTAAACAGGTGCACATTTTGCCATATAATATAACCTTGCCATATAACCTATTATAACCATTCATTAAATAATACAATGAATGATGACTTAATGTTTTCATGCACAGAGTTTGAGGATGGTTTCTGTACAATAAAACTGTGCAATGTCTCTTGGTTGAAAATCTATAAAAGGTTCTAGTTAAGCAAGTTAAAATGATGAAATGTACGTCTTTATGTTATCTGTGATTGAGAAGGATGAGCCCCCCCCCCCTTCTCCACAGGTTATTGTTTACTTTGTGATGACATAACTCACAATGAAGCGTAGAAAGATGCTGAAGTTAAACTGTACAGTAACAGCAGTAACTGTAATTAGTTACTTCCCACCTCAGTGACCTCACTCCACTGAATCGCATTCCTGACTGGCAGAAAGCCTGCAGAGGATTCCTGCGCTGGTCTGTGCATGCTTGGTGCTGTCAGACCAGATTCCTGCACCGCTGCTGGCTGTGGATGAAGAGGCAAGAGTCACTTAGCTACATTTAAGGTCTAGGGTTGCCATTGGGTTGGAACAGCAGCACGGCAGAGTTTAAACGGTTGTGACATACAAGTCTGCTGACGTACAGTACAACTGTCTCAAGAGTCAGTCAAAGGGGAGTGGAAGAGATTATAGGCTAGTAGCACTGTTAGACTTAAATGATTGTTTATTATGTGGGAACATTTTTCATCCACATTCCTCCCATCCTAATTATTTAGGAGCTGCTACACTGCACACCTATGTGGAGCTGGCACACCTATGGACACACCTTTATGGAGCTGGCAGACGGGTGTATTGCAGATAACATAAATAACACGTTTGTTTGTTTGTTTGTTTGAAACTAATTTAATTATGTAGGAGACGTCAGGTGACAGTCTTCCTCTAATGGACTTGTCTGTCTCCCTGTATGTTGTTATTTATCTCCTAAAATATCTAGTGCACTGATTGTTTCTTTTGGTGTCATTTTTTTTATTAACTTAAACAAACTGCCTTTGCCTTGGTATTTGGAGAGGAGTAAAAAAAACAAAAAAAACCCTAACCTCCACACTGATGATAAAGCATAAAGCAAGTAAAATAGCCTGAAATCAAGGACAACCAATCATAGAAATGACAGAGCACTTTCACACTTCATGCTCCACTTGAATGCCATCCATCAAAACAACAAGCCAGCAGTTGTTTATATACCAAGAAATGTCAAATCTTTGGTAGTTTTGCCTCCTGTAGGCAATGCTAGATGTGAATGGGTGAGTGTGAGTTAATTGCTTCACATCTTAAAACATTAAGCTTAGTTTTGGCAGACTGTATGTTTAATTTATGTTGTGGTCAACTGTGACTCACCTTAAAACACTGACAAAATGATGTAGAATATATATTTATTTCAGTTTTTTCTTCACACCCCCCACCACCATATTTACTGCTGCTAGTATTAGCTAGTGTGTAGTTGTAGCAAGTTAGCTAACTTAGTAGAGCTAATATGGGGATGTTGATTTCATTTGACCAATTATAATCTGCTCTAAGAGACATAATTGTTAGGTTGTATGTATGTTTCATGGTGGATTTTAACATGTTAAGTATTTTGGTTCAAAATGACCACAGTCTCCATGCTACATGTAGCTACTTTAGCTAATAACTGCTTTACTTTAGCTACTAGCTAACAGCAAAGAAGGAAAACAAATGTAATTTTGAGAATGGAGCAAATAATTCTTCACACTTGAGAAGTGTAAGTAACAATTATGTATGTTATCAAATGAATTTGCGAATTCCTTTCTCAATTTTTAATGTCATAAAATAGTGAAAATAAATGCTAGTTATAATCTCCCAGATAAAAGAAACATTAACCCATTGATAAGGCAATTTAGCTAATATTTGCAGCTTTTGTGAAAAGTTGGAGGGCTTGTTTTGTATTTCTAAGTTTTAACTGACCTAAATGTTGAGATCATTTTTTTAAAAATGTAAAAAAAAAAAAATTATTTGACGTTAGCTTGCTCGCTAGCTTTTTCCCAGCTATTTCGTGTGAGTTGACACATATAGCTTTAAGTTGTCAAGACATGAAGGCTAGCAGACTGATATACTATAATGTTAGCTTAGCTAATGTCCACTACCCCTCCAACATTAGAAGTGTGATTGACAAATACATTTCTAATATGCTCCTCCTGTCATGTGAACAGGTTTCTGCAGTCGACTGCATCTCTTCATAACTGCTGGTACATTTCTATAGCAGCTGAATGGGCTAACCTCAGGTACTCATGCAGAAAGAGTGAAGGAGTGTACATGTTTTATGGATACCTTTATGGTTATTTGTAGGGCTGAGTATATGATTGACATTTTGACACATAATATAAATTTCCCAATTTTTCTATTTTCTTTTTTAAGGCATGTCACATCAGGAAATCATATCAATGATGTTTTAGAGTCGTGGAATTTTCCTATTTAGTTAATTTGTATTAAGACTCTGCGATAGAGCATCTCTCCCTCCATAATAGTTTTGAACCAACTCTCCCTAGTCACTCATATTGTTGCCAAATTCTGCTGCTGTGTTATCAGTGAGTTATTTTCCACCTCAAAATTAAGTGATATCCCTCCTGCGTCTTTTCATAGCTTTAGAGGGTGTAGCCAACACACCAAATGATGTAAATCCAGGTGGTTGCCATCTGAACGCATCATGCCCAGAAAACAAGATCCGTACATGATTCTCTGCATTTAGTGCGACCGCAGAGACAGAGGCAGCTTTTCTCCACCATCCATCACCTTATATAAAAGTATGAAATGCTGCACGGGACACATAAAATCTGTATGTAAGGGCCATTTCAGTGATTTTTACATGGTGTATGTCTCCTAAACTTCATTGCAGCCAAGTGTCCCCTTGCTACTTAGTCATTTTGTGATGATGACTCATTACTACCAAACAGTCTGAAAATGGCACTTCTATAAACTAAACTCTCAACAACACAATTTGCCTCAATAGAGTTAGAAAGCAGAGGAAAGCCTTTCAGCAAGAATAGCATCCAGACACTTTACTATTTTACTAGTTTTTAGTATAATGGCCGGCTTAAAAAACTAGTTTGTGTAACATGTCATCCAACCAGAGGGCAAAAGTGTTCCAAAAGGCCTAAAGATAAAGGCACATGTTCTTCAAAAGCCTCCTCAAGAAGGCATTTGTAGCGCTGCAGAAGGGTGTGAACACGAAAAGTCACAAATAGTTGTGTAATTTAAAAAAAAAAAAAAAAAAGGACAGAAGTTTAAACTTTGCCTACTTTCTGACTTTGTGAACAGGGTGTCAATGTTGTGTCGTCAGTTTCATAAAGTTCGGAATTCAACTTTGGAAAGACACATAGCAACTTTCTATTTCATCCAACAGTTGTACAACCTCTCTATGATTACAAGCAACTGCATGTCAGCGTGACAGTTATCCATCTGTCACACACACAGCAAAGAGCGTTCACCAGCAGTGTGTGACGGCAGCAGGAAGTATCACAATGTGGATGCCCAGTCACCTGACATTATTGTCTTAAACAAACAGCATTTTGTTTTGTATAATAACATGACTAACCCTAACCCACTACTACTTGTGTTATACTTAAGATAACAGTTCGTACATTTTTAGTCTTGGTAAAATTTGATATTTTTGTCTCTCGATTTTGCATTTATCACCAGTGGGAATGAGAGGATACCGACCCTGGGAACACGATGTAGCCCCCCCACCACAGCAGCCCCCTCTGCTTCACTGGTGTAATTCTGTAAGGAAATCATGAATAGTGGGAGAGAGAGAGAGACCCTATTGAGTCAAACCTTTCTATACATCGTAACTTAACTCCATTCCTTCCTGTAACACCTTGACAAGGAGAATCCCTCCAAATAATGGGTTGTGTAGGGACACCATTGCTGCAGGCTGCATCCCTGTAATTGCTGAGCACTTCCTGGTGCAGGAGGCAGTTGAGATGACATGGGAATGGGCAAGTCTCCAAAGACACACACACCTAATGGTGTCACCGCCCCGAGACAGACAGACAGGCAGGCACACACACATACTCTTTATATAATGATATGTTTTTATTGTCATGTATTTCATTTTCATATAGCTGAATATATATTTTACTAACACATGAACCCATTTATGTAAACCCATACACATTTCCACCCACTTCTTTAGAGGATTTTCCCCACCAAGTGATGTAGTGATGAAGTCTGTTTTCCATTGTTGTTTTCATATTTCTTCATTAACATAAAGAAAAGAAAAGAGAAGGTCAAAGTGTCTCACATTGGCCTACATTGATAGACAGATAAAACGAAAACACAAAATGCATGAAATAACATTTTAATTATGAAATATGTAGTACAAAAAAGAGAATATATAGACAGCCACTCAAAATATGCAAGCATATATTAATTTTCCTCTTATGAAAATACACATACACACACACACATACATACACACACACACAGCCTTTTGGCAGATGGTGAACCATGAGGTCGACAGGGCTGTAAAACAAGCCTGTTCTCTTTGTCCACCTACGCAGCTCTTTGCAGTGTGGCGGCTCTTTATCAAGGTGTGGCTGAAACCGGCTCGGCACAAATCTACACAGGAATATTGGAGGCCCGCTTTTAATTACTTGGCTGTAGGAACTGGACTCACATCACTGCGAATCTGCTTTCGGTTGTCGCTGCCATTTTGTTTTCAGACACCTAAATAAGATAAGGTCATGAGTATATATGACTTACAGTAACCGACTGATTCACCTGTGACTATTGCTTCCTTATTGTAAATGTACTCATGTGTCAGATATGTTACAGCACATATAGTTTGTATTTCTTTGATCTGAGCCATGGAGGAATTGTTCACTTTGTCCCATTTTTATCCGAATGTGTTTATTGGTAACCTGTCATCCCATCAGGTATGAGCCTTTTGGTAATGGCGGACGTCAAACCATACGGTAGAAAACAGTCCACTCAAGCATGAAGCTTATTCAGCTGTCAACATCCGTCACTTTTTTATCATAAAACATACCACATTCCCCACAGTTCTTTTGCTCTAAATATGCTCTAAATGAAGTACACTTGAATTCTATTCCTGTTAGTTATATTCATGGTTATCCTGCTGTATGTGTAATTATAAGGTTGCATCGATGCTGTGTCTAAGAGGCACCCATCCCTGTCAATTATCAGGCTGTTGGGAGGAAGGGAGGAGATTATGCATAATTGCCAGCCATGGCTGGGCCTGGGTGTTTCCTCCTGAGTCAAATCACTGAGACACAAGGTGATTAGTGGATTTGCCATGAGAGCAGACAAATGCTATGTTGCTTAACTGCATACCTGCCTCTGGATTTGGCACTAGACAATATGATTTATGGTAATCCATGAAAAATAATGAGTCGAAGAATAATTGAAGCAGATGAATGCTGATATAAAATGATAAAACGATGTTAAAACAATGTCTTTAGTTTTTAGTTCGCTCGAACTTTCAGCTTAAGTAATTTCTAAACGTTCTTATGGTGAAATGTATTAAAATGTTTGATATTTTTACATTAGATAATTGAAAACATATTGAACATTTTTGAACGTTTTCTACCATAGATGAATGTCTCCTGGACAGATTTAACACATTTTTATAATGGCACTTTTGTCATTTACAGATGCTTTTAGAACATATTATTTTACCTTTTGTGTCAAGGTATAATACCCATTGAAAACTGGTAAATCCATTTTGATTGACACTCTGCTCTCATGTTACCATATGGTTCACACAACAGAGGCTTACAAGCAATTAATATTGAATGAAGCTAAACTTAGAGGTGGGTTGGGTGTGGGATACATAATCTTGAGTAGTTTGTTTGTCTTGAGCTGCTGTTGTTGTAAGATTCAATCTACAAGAGGCAACCGTTGCTAAGGGTCCCATTACCAGAGTAACCGCTGATTGTTTACATTGGTCTAGTGGGTTTTCTGAGTTGCAGTGTGGCAGACTATGGCTAATTTCAGTGGGCTAAACTGCAGACAGGCCATGTGATTTCACCTCTGTCAAGTCCATCCTTCTGTGGGTTCGCTGTGTGTCTGAGCCCTGCTGTTAGAGTGCAAGGTTGAACGCACATGGCGGAAGAAGAATAGGCTGAGTAGATTTTCATGGAGTCTGGCTGCCCATGTGTGACGCTGGAGTTACAGGTAAAACCCTTTTGGCTTGTAAATGTAGCTACAATAAGCTTCACCATATTTATTTGGGGTTTGTATTTATTCTCATTATTTTACTATTTGAAATATACATACTAATGCTGAAAGTCCTGAACACTTTACAGGTGCTAACAACCCTAATAGACTGAAAATCTCATTAACCTAAGACAAAAAGTTTTACTGCTCATGAGCCTTAAAATGTGAGGTTTGTTGTGATGGAGGTGCTGAGGGAAAGTTCACGAGGTTGTTACAGTTACGATGAGACAAATGAAGATGCAAATTTCATGGTAATCTCCTTTTTCGGTTGTGAAATATCTCACATACATGGTTGACAGTTTACTCTGATGGTGCTATAAGAGGAAAGGGATTAGCATTCTGGAAAATGCAAATATCCACAGCAGTTTAAAATATTGTGTCAGTGGCCAAAATGTTGGTCAAGTAATGGTGCAAGACGAAAGGTCAAGAGGTCACCATCATCATTGGGAAACACCATGACCATGAATCCATCCATCCCTCCAATAGTTGCTAATATTAAAATTGTATTTTCTTCCTTTTGTTCTTTTGCTCCTTTGAGCAGACAAATGTGTATTACTTTTCATTAGAGCTGAAGAAACAATGTGTCCAGATGCTTTGAACTCACTATAATCAAAACTGCTCTCATGTGACTGTACACAGACTGCGCAAAAACAGTATTATTAATGATGGTAAAATGGTACTTTTCTTCTTCTCCTCTCAAACTTTTTACCAAACATTCAGTAACTGACTCACAATATAAAAAACACCTTATTCCTGCTCTCCGTTTCTGACTGCAGGGTCACCGCATACCAAAATAGGTCCACCTCTCTTCTCATGTTGGAGCCTTTCTAACCGTCTCCAACAGTCAGCTCCAGCACGAGGTCATGTCGTCTGAGCGCTGGGTGGAGTCCTGCAGTGAAGGTCAGGCAGTGGAGAAGCAACAAGGGGAGGAAGTGGAGCAGGAGGAGGAAGAAAAAGTGGAAGTTCCCTGCGGCGACAACCATCCTGCAGGAAGCCTGAGGCAGGAGGAGCGGCCTTCGTCACTTGACCATGGTGGCATGCAGGAAGTGACATCAGAAGGTGGACTGGAGCAGGTCCAAAGAGAGGAAAAGCAGACAGAAGAGAGGAAGAGGTTTACTCACATGACTGTCAAACAGCAGGGCCGAGACAGAGGGGCAGGTGTGTGTCAAATAAGATGTCAGATGAGATGTGAATAAACTGAGGATGAAGACTTCGCACAAATGTTTGCATCCACATCACAAAGTATATGTGATAGAATCTACATGTTTATGAATGTATGAGTGACTATGTGCATCCTTGACTTCTGTTTGTTTGTGTAAAAGGATCAGGTGCGTGTCTGGTGGAGCGATACCTCCAGAGGTCCATCCCCAGGGGCTTGTCGAGGGAGCAGCAGGCAGAGGAGCCCCGGGGACCTGGGCCCTTCTACTATTTTGGAGGATCTAATGGGGCTGAAATGTAAGTAATATATGAAGTAAAACTGTTGAAGTTATCCTCTTTCAATATAAAATTAGAAAGGTGATGACGCCTAAGGAGAATGAATTTTAGTCTTATGTGTAAGTTCTGTTTTGTTGTGTGATTAAAGCAGAAGTGTGATTGATTTCATCTGGGATTTTTTCTTTTAGAGTGAGCAATTACTGTGAGAGCAGAGGATGGAAGAGGATTTACAACAAGCACAGGGAGGATTTCAAACTCAAGTGGTGTGAGACCAAATCTCAAGCCAACTACTGCAACTTCAGAGAAGGTAGTGGGAGTGCACTGCCTTCAATAATTAATCACAGCACGTAATCTTACTATATTTACTTCTCCATACAGTAAAAATGAACCACGTTGATACTTAACCTGAAGAAATGTCAAAGAAAAAAAATTTCAATCTTGAATGTCTTTGTTTTATTTCTGTTTTCATTTTGCTTTTAGAAAAGCTTTTTAGAAAAGAGGTTAATTGTCTTCCGTTCACATGAAAAAATCATGAAATCCTCATGTTGCTTCCAGGTGAACAGCTGGTGTACCAGATTCCCAACAACAAAGTGCTCACCACGAAGATCGGCCTCCTCAGCAGTCTGCGGGAGTACGAGCGAGTCAGCAGCAAGGTCCATCACGGTCGAGTATTGAGGTGAGGTGTAAGCGGACATCTGTTTTTAGCTGCGTTTGTCTGTATTTCATCTCTTATCCAGACTATATCCAATAGTCCAACAGTCTATTTCCTTTAGAGGCTTTACATTTGTGCCACAGATCTCCTAGCAACCACTCTGGTGCCATCATTGAAGTTCAACATAGGCTCGGCTCTGCAAACACTGATTGGAAAACATATCAGCTGGTTATATTATTTATTAAACAAAGCCGAATTGCATCATTAGAAATCAGGCTTTTACTCTGACTCACAAAGGCTTGGTATTGAGCATTTTGTGTGTCAATGATATAAACTGGTGGTTAATCATTAACAGTTAATGAGTACAGCTTTAAAACCTGATTCATTATACTGGCATGTTAAATGTCTGGTGGAGATTAATAACAAAACATTTGTTTTAGATCAAAGATGATCAAAGTTCAGCTGTGACATTTTGTTTTAGTGATTTGGCCTGCCTCTTATACACGAGTCACTCACAGTACAGTACAGTAAGAGTCGGCCTCAGTTAAATTAATTAATATTGCTTCTGCAACTGTTATATACATTTACACACCAGAAACCAAGGATTAAGTCGATAAAACAGAATTTGAAAAGCATAATTAAGACTGAAAATGGCAGAAATAGATTTTGGTCCATTTACCACAAATCCTGCATACTTTCCAAAAGTAGTAGTTTTTTAAATGGTATTTTTAATGAATTGTTCATCAATTCTGGGAAGCCACTGTCTTTCATCCTTTTGGAAGTTCAATTTTCAGAGATGGAAAACTTGCTTGAGTCAATACATCACATTGAAGATTATGTCTGGGACTTAAAATCAATCTGCAGCAACAAAACACACACATTTCATCTTTGAATAGCTACAACTGTTCAAACAGTAAAAGCAAACATGATGATCGCTGTAAAGGAATATCAAACTCAAACAAGTTCTCATATTGCAGTTGAAGACAATAATTGGAAAGCAAGGCTGTCTGAAAGGAAGGTTAAACATGTAAAACATTACAGCTTGCTTTGTCAAATAAAGCACTGCTATGGTCCTTTAAACACCTCATAATTGTGTGGTTTAAACATTAAGTGGAACTTTTTATTTAGTTTCGATGTTCAGTTAATGAAACACATGTCTAAAGCCCGCCATAAAGGCAGTTTGAAACATTTGGACTTCCTCCTTGTGTTTTACTTTACAGGAGGCTGAAAATGGAAGAGTTCATTCCTACTACCTTCCGCATGGATGTGAAGGGAGAGCGGGAGGCTTTCTTTGCCCAGCAGGAGGGTAAAATACATCCAAACATCTAACCTCCATTAATCTCTAACATTCAAGTGTCCTGATGAAACAACAACACAACACTGGTTCAACTGGATTTGTGTTTGGATAGTGGGCTCCAGTTTAAAATGACACAGATCAAATTCAACCTCTCGTGCATCAAAACTGAATAGTTTGTGCTCTGCGGTGTTAAGACAACAGTTGCCTTAGTGATTGTTTAATCAAGAGGTTGAGGATGTTGGAAAATAATGCACTTCACCTCCCATAAGGCCCTGATAAAATCACCAGGGGAACATGCTGTTGCCATAGAGATGAGTCAGCAGAGGGCAGGGCTGAGACAGAAACACAAGGAGAAACGGTCAACAGGGTGAAGATGTGGTGCTGCTGTAGCACAGGACAGAATGAATGAAATACATTAAAGATTACCACCTTTTTCATTAACATTAAGAGATGAAATGATTCACTAATGTCTGGATTGTTTGCAATAATACAGACACATGTTATTATGGTGAACAGGTTGTGGCAAACATGGTTATCACTAAGTAAACAGATGAAAGACACAGACAGCTGTTTTAGATCTCTGAGTGATGAATCTGTGGGAGAGTAGAGAAAAAAACAAGACAACAGAACCAGGAGCATAAAAACAGTCATCTCTATTCTGCACATAATAAACACTGGTTTATGATCATTAATTGGCACCATCACTGACAAGTATCACACAAAGAACTATTGAAATCTTCTTCAGATCTTAAGTATTTCTTTACATTAAATATCGGTGACTGAAAAAGCAACAATCAAAGTTTATTTTTTAGGTATTACTTGTTTATTATTTAATAGTTTAAACTCAGCAACCCAGTCAGTCCCATTTATCAGGACTGTGTGGGTGTGGTTTAGTCAAATATTGCTAAATCTCGATTGGTGCAGGGAAGTACATGACATCACTGTTTTCCAGCTGAGCCCTGTTCACTTTAAATTAGTCAGAGGAGCACAAGAGAGAAAAAACAAACAAAAGCAGAAGTCTCTCATGTGAAATAACCAAAATTGTTTCATCTTTGATAGAAAATGGTTTGTTCATGCGATTATTTTACTCAGAAACTTATTTCATTAAGAAAGTGACGGAGAAAAAAATCCATTTTCAGGGCATTTGAGTTAAAGTAGAAATGCTCAGTGTATAGGTTTAGTGCATTACAAGTAAAAGTCCTGCATTCATAATTTTACTTTAAAAGTATTAGTGACAAAAGTACTCGTTACACAGTAGAATAACCCTCATCAGAGTGTTACATTATAGGATTACTGTTAATCTGAACTACTTTATACACTGTTAGGTAGTCTAAGTGATTTCTTTTTTACACACATCTTCAGAGTAATGGAGTAAATAAAGTACATTTCTTTCCATAATGTAGTGCACTCCAAGTATAAAGCAGCAGAAAATGTGAAGTACTTGAGTAAATGTACTTAGTAACTTTCCACTACTGCATAATGCTTAGTTACACATTTGGCACAAGGTGAAGGATTGCGTAATAGGATTTTTAGGGAGGACCATGTTTAGATTTTGAACATTCAAAAATCAAGTTTTGGAAAATAAATACAATACACTAAGAATTAATAGATCAAATAATGGAGTATAAAATAATAACAAAAAACACATTGAAATACAACAGACAACACAACACAGCAATTTAAACCATGTAGAGCGGGACACAAACACACAAACAATATCTGTAGACTAGACTAGTGTATACACAACACCTGTACATGTCATGTGTTTTACATTAGCAGGACAGGAGTTTGTTAATGTAACCATATAACTGTTGCCAGGTGTGAGCAACAACAAGAGTCACATGTGGATCTGTAAGCCCACGGGTCTGAACCAGGGCAGAGGGATCTTTCTGTTGAAGAGCCAGGAGGACGTAGCGGCCTTCAGACTGAAGCTGCAGGACACGGAAGTCAGCCAGGCCAACAGGAAGACGCGTCACCGCCGGCCTCAAGCTCGCATTGTCCAACAGTGGGTAAACATACACAACTACTGGGTCTTTAAATATAGTATCATGTCCCAGTTTTCAATCTCCAAAAAGGAGGGAGGAAAATATCCTGCATCTATTTAAGACTCAGTAAGTTTTGAGAAGCACTAAAACACTCAAAAAGGCCGCAACATAAGGCTACATTAAATAAGAGGAATAACATACCTCATATGAGAAAGTGGACATAGACGTAGCTGTTGAAGTTGTCGGCTATCTTGAAGGTAACTGACTTTTTCCTTCAGTTACATCCAGAGTCCGCTGCTCCTGAAGGGGAAAAAGTTTGACGTGCGCTCTTACCTTCTGATCGCCTGCACCGCACCTTACATGGTCTTCTTCCGCCATGGATACGTGCGACTGACCTGCGACCTCTACGACCCCAGCTCCAACAACCTCTCTGCCCACCTGACCAATCAGGTAGACCCCCATACTGTCCAGACTCAGGTCAACATTTTAACCAAGAGTCCCCACACAGGATTAGATCATCTGTGGTGATGTCAGATTGAAACAAATCAGGCAGTTAGTAGAAAAACAACACATCCTATCAAAGAAGATTTAAGGAATGAATTATGACAATGGTGCTTCTTAAAGAGGCTTAACCTGTGGCCATTTCTGGGCACTGATACAACAACAATAAATCCGCAGGCACACAGTATACAGTAATAAATCAGTCACAGCTATTTAAACCGAAGGGCTTTTTTATTACTGTCTCATTATCAAAGAGGCATACAAACATCTTTGAAGCTGCTAGATAGTAATTATCTAAATGGAAAACCTAAACAATGCCCATACACTGCTTGCTCTTACTGACTCATCATTGCCACCACAGATCACTCTGCGGTGGAAATGATGTCAGCTGCTGGTACAGTGTGTAAGTCACTGAATAAAAAGAAGAAATGGGAACAAACGAGCAGTGTGCTGGCATTTTTGGTACTGTACATTTTTAAGGAAATGCTGCTTCACAAATTTCGTGTTACTAAGCACTCACCAAAAGGCCACATGACAAGACGGGGATCATGCAGAGGTCTTGAATTTTAGACCAAAAGATTTACAGGCACTCTGTCATTCATTCACCAGCTTGACAATAAATTGCAGGTTAGTTTTGATTCTTTGGATTTTACTTTCATATACATGTTAACTGTTTATGACTTCTTTATAACAAAAAAAAGTGTCATCTCTCAACGTAAATTGAAAAGGACTCAAACATGAATCATAATACTGGATAATAGCAGTTTGCTATTTAGAGATATTTGCATCCCACCCTTCTTTAAATCCAGACATGTCAGCTATGGCATTAACTGTCTCTGTGCCCCTGCTGAATGCTTCATGTGTCTCTGGTCCCCCTGCTGTCCGTCTGCAGTACATGCAGAAGAAGAACCCTCTGTACAGCCAGCTGAAGGAGGACACTGTGTGGACCATGGAGAGCTTCAACGCCTACGTCAACGACAGGTTTCAGGTTGCCAAGGACCTGCCCAGGGACTGGGTGCTGGGCGTCTTCGCAGTGAGTGCTGCTGTGTGCGTCGTAGCTCTCAGGGACCAATTAACGTTATAATGATGGTTGTTGGCACTTGCCGCTAATTGAGTTTGGATGATCTCACTCCTATCTGAGGATACATCATCTTATTACTTTGATAGAATATCACATGTGCTGGAAATACAACCAACTACAATGTACCTGTTTAGTTTAACAGAACCTTTGTATCACAAGTAAAAGTTTATATATAAGTTGCTTTTTCATCTTTTCTATCTTAAAGATGGAAACAACAGATTGACAGATTGTTTGTCCCTCTCTGTGCATCAGAAGCGCATGCAGCAGATCATGACGCAGTGTTTCTTGGCAGTCAAATCCAAGTTAGATTGCCGACTGGGATTCTTCGACTTGATTGGCTGTGACTTCATGGTTGACGAGGATTTCAAGGTGTGTGAGGCCTTGCTGAATATATTAACAGTGGTGCGTTCATGCAGCTTGTTTTTTGACTAAACGCATCCTCGTGTGTTCCCGAAAAGGTGTGGCTGCTGGAGATGAACTGTAATCCAGCTCTTCATACAAACTGTGAGGTGCTGAAGGAGGCGGTACCCAGCATTGTTGTGGAGACACTGGGTGAGCTCACCAGCTGATCACTTTAATCAAATAAACACTCAGTAGATTTGTTAAATGTAACTTTAAGGCCAGGCTCAAACAGAAAGGGTCTCATTTGATGTCACTGTTTGCATGGTACACTCACTGCAAATGTGTTAATGATGTGTGACACCACCCAACACATGACTTCTTTAATGTTCCTCTTTAGATTTAAGCATGGAGATCTTCAACAAGTGTCGTCTCAGACAGAGAATCCTTCCCCTAGCCAATCAGAGGGAGTTTGTGCTGCTGTACAACGGAGTCTCTCCTCTTGATTCAGTGCTGGCCTACAGCAGAAGCAATACAAACAGTGAATTCAACCAGAAAGTCACCAAAAAGACTCAGCCCAGGAGGTGTAAGTCAGGCATGGAGGGTAAAACTGTGCCCTCAGAGTCCCCTGATAATCCTGTGAATGTCTCAGCAAGCGGTGAAGGAAGTGGGAGTTCAAAGTCTGGCAACCGTCTCTCCGCCTCCACCTCCACCTCCACCTTACCTCTCCATCAAAGCTCTCTGTCAGCACCAGGACCTTCAGATATATGCATCAAAAACAGCACACAGACCGTTAGGAATAAGAAACCCCCTCCTCCTCGGGTTGAACTCAAGCTTAGCAAATGTTCTTTGCATCATCACTTGAAGGAAGCAGATGACTTGAGACACTCAAAGGCTCACATGAAGGTCATCAAGTCATCATCACCAGCGCTGACTGAAGCCATACCCATCTCTGTCTCCGGCTCTCCAGAGGCAACAGCACCACTCCCTCCTCACGAAGGACCTCCTGTGTGTGTGTGGATGAACATGGGGGAGGAGGGGCACCTGGTGAAGAAGAGCCCAGTCTGTGAGAGGAAAGAGGAACAGTGATATAAAAAGCTCTGTCTAAAAACAGATCATCACTTTTCACATCTGGTGCTGTTTTGTTATTGCTCAGAAATGTTTAATATGACAATAAAGACCATATTTATCACTTTAGTAACTGGTTTGATTTTATTGTTGGTTGTTAAGGAATCTGCCATAAAGAGCATCTTTGATTTCAATTGAAAACAAGCTTTTCCTCCAGTAATGGTACACTTAACTTTAATGCAATCACACGTCCTTCATCCTCAAATCAAAAGCAAGTGGAAAATGGAAAATACATCCATCAGTCGTCTTACACTGAGTCTTGTCACACTCCTGCCCTGTGGAAACACCAAAACAAGCAGAAATGACTGTGCAAAGCCTCCCACCATCTTACTGTAATTGTAACCAGATAAACACAAGGCTCCATTCTAGTTGTTGTGGCTTGTTGTTTTGACTGCAGCCCTTCACCTCTCAGTTTCCTAAGTCATAATTATCTCACTTGACTATCCATATTCCAGCCCTGTGCATGTAAACACAGGCACAGCATGGGCCGATCTTTCCTAACACGATGCTTTGAAACTGTTTTTGTTTGTCATGCTGAGGCATCAGTAGGTTCCCAGTGTGAATTCAGAGTGTAAAAAAAAAAGAAAAAAAAGTGAACTGAGGAAGCTGCTCTGTAAGACAGCCAACTGACAGGAAGGAAGGAACAGCTACGCTGCGACTCGACAAAACTTTTATCTTATTCCTCTTCAAAAGCAGCATCTTTCGTTCTCGGGGCTCTATGGAAGTACACATGCCGGCAAAAAGGGGGAACTAGAGCTTAGCAGCACCCCCTCCCCTTTTCCAGTGGACAATATCCTCTTTTGGACCCAACCAGCCCCTGCTTTTATGTCATCTCTTTGGCTTTAGTGTGGCACGCACACAGTGAGGATGATTGCACTGGCAGATGGTGCTCAGTGTGAGGACTAGAAGCTGAAGCTAAGACAAGGCGGAGAGGGACAGACTCGTCCGTCATGGGATGCTGCAGTGTGACCCAGAGGCATACTGGAGTGGACGAGGTGGGCCCTGATGAGATCGAGCTCTTGGAACTCTCTGGAGACAATTTAGGGTAAGACACAAATACCAGATCACAGTTTAAAGCGAGATGCAAATATAGAAATGTACTGGTGGGGGATTCACACACTTATGACTTGACTTGGATCCTGGATGAAAATATGACAGTGGAAATAGGAACTTCAGGGATACCAACATGACCATCCAAAATATGAATTTCAGTCTGCTTTGTTGTGCTTAACATCACGGCTTCAGAGTTTCATGTTTGAATGTGGTTTGGTTTATTGTGTGTCGTGCAGGAGGAAGCAGAGTTGAGTGTGTGAAGTGAAAAGGGCACATCGTACCGTAGCAGCTTCTCTTTCTACCTCTGTGGTTTTCTTTGGCATTTCATGTGTCACTGAAAATGTAAAAAACAAAAGGGAGGCATCTTCCTCCATAACCTTTTCTATAACTGCAGTGTATTCAGTGATACAATTTCTAGGATGTGCACATGTATATGCTTGTTTTCACATAGTAACAGAATGTGCTGTCAGACAGACAGCTACAGGCAGGTTAGTGAAGAAAAGGTTCAGTTGTAAAAAACCTTTTAACCATCATGAAAACAGCTGCAGGACAACACGTTATATCCACAGGATTTCCACCCACCAGCACCAAGCCGAACAACAAGAAAGGAGAACTAATTGGCTCCTTTTTTTGCTCAACGTGAACTTGGGAACTCAGTGATGCTGCACTGATGTGATTAGGAGATTATTATAAAGACAATAGTTGAAGCATGGAGGGGGTTAAGACAGAGTATGGGCGGGACAAATCCCCCGCTCATTCTAAAACTGGGAGATTAGCAGAGGCTAATCACAACAGCAGCCAGCAGCCCTTATGTGTGGCTGTTCAGGGGTTACAGTGCGTAGACAACGAAATGCAACATAAACACACACACAAATATACACATGATGAGATTTTTTTTGTGTGTGCTGAGATGTAACAGACAAATCCATAGCTGTGTCCAAATTCAATTGTTTAAAGTATAAAGTGCTACTCACAAACTGCCATGGCATGAACTTACAGGAAATTATGCAAAATGTATGCTCATTCACAAGACTCCACTGACAATTAGAATGAACAAAGAAAAAGCTAAATGTGTTTCCAAACACAACCCAAAGATATTCATGTAATACCAGTTTCTTTTCGATCCAATTTAGATGTTTTTCAAATGTTTTGCACCCATGAGTAGCTGCTCTACTTCTTTCGTGCATGCAGTTGTGTATATCAGCATCCCACTCACATTCACCAATCTCTCACTGATTTCAGTATGCTAAAATTAGTCACTTTCACAGTGCATATTCAGAAACTCAGAATTAGTGTGTAGTAATGAATTGGAGCACACTTCATATCTGTAAGGCTAAAAAATATATGGTGGTGACGGGTCAACAGGTGCATCTGTGTCTGCTCTGACTGCTGTAATCTGATTATGTCTGTCTGCTGCAAGGGCTGCCAGGGGCTAAAGACACGTCATTCAAATTGTGGTCATCACGCTTCATTCTTTATTTATTTTATTAAAGGCTCACTTAGGACTGTTGACAGTGTAAACGTGCTGGGGGGAAAGAGAAAACAGGCAGGGCACATGTTTTTCACATGTCAGAGTCTGATGTGCCCTTGAAGACAGCACCAATAGGAAATGTGGTTTAACAAGCAAACTTTACAGAAGACACCAGAGGCGGAACGCATGTACGTGCTACTGTGAAGCCAATCTCAAAACCACTAAGCACCCAGCACCGACTGTTGCAATGTGACTAATGTGATGTGGTAAAATACGTGTTTTTCAGGGTGTGGAGTCTAGGAGAAACCAGAATTCAGTTATCAATCAGAAGCAGCAGAGATGACCTGCAGCCACAGCCACCACCACCACGCTACCCCTCAGTACGACACCTGGAACAAGAGGTCAGTATGTTCTTTGTGTGTGTGTGTGTGTGTGTGTGTGTGTGTGTGTGTGTGTGTGTGTGTGTGTGGTAGTAGAAGACATAAGCAGAAACTCACAGCTCGTGCTTAATTTTGGCAAACACTTTAACACATTTGGGTGTGTTAAGATGTGCCAGTCAACAGTTTCCACACTGTGCTGTTATTTGTGCTGAGACACACTCTGCATACACACTGTAGAAACTTCCATGACCAAAGTGAGCGATCCTGAATTCCCTGTTTAGTATGATTCAAACTTTACAGGAAATAAAGGAGGGAGGAAACACACTTTTTTCCACTTGAATGAGAAATTGTATCAAGGTATACAAACCCCAAACCGAGTGACACAACACAGCCCTCAAGTATTTAACCCAAGGAGGCCAGACAATGATCTTTAATTTGGTTATGAAATTCCCCTGGTTGCACAACATTTTGCTTAAAGAGCAACAACTGGCGATTTGCAACAGTGAGACAAACTCCAGTTTGCTGTATTACACTTGACTCATCATTCATGGGAAACATGGTGATACTGTACATTTATCATGTGATATCAGAAGATAATATGAGAAGTTCCACAGAATGCAGAACAGCAACATACCAAGCATCAAAACATAGGGAACATGATAAATAATTAAGTCAATCTGGCAAATTATTATTATTAAGTGTCATTATCATCTGAAAATGATCAAATCAACAAATGTGGGCTTATGCTGTTTTGTGCCAGCAGGTGGTGCTGTGGGGCAGGAGCAGACAGGAGCTACAGCACAGGATTTACTCCCAGAAGCCAATCATGGGTTGGGAGGGCAAACCTCCTCACATGCATGGAGACATCATCCATTCCTCTCTGGTGTCTCTCTACAACAGCTACAAACAGGTAACATGGCACCACACTCATGGGAGTCAGCTGGGAGGTACTACAGTAGGTGTGACTCCACCATACCTCATCCTGGACTGGAGACGCAAATCCTTAAACTGAGTTTAAGATTAATTTTTAATACTATCTATCTGCTCTAGTTGGTGGAGTCTAATGCAGCATCCCAAAATGATCTTTCAGTTATATTGTTGTGTGTCTGTATGATCGAGCTACTGATCAAACAGTTAATGAGCCTACAAATCCATCAGGAGCCAAGACTCAATGCTGAATGATGTTTTGGTTTTGCTGCTTTTTTGGTGTTAAACCTTTGTCACAGATTCATTTGTCCTTACAGGAAACCAGGGAGCTCTTCCTGGTTTTATTCTCCTCCCACCTGCTGCTCCTCTTCCTGGACCATTCTCAACAAGACTTCATTTATGGGGTATTCTTTTTACTTCAATGTCAAATAGTGCTGACAAGAAAATACATTTGAGAAAAAACTACACTACTACATAAAAAACATGGTCCTGGACAAGAACACTAAAACCTATTTAACAAAAACTAAAATGAATTCATTTTTGCACCGCAGGAGAGCGGTGCAACTCACTGAGTTTGTTTGTAGGTTGTTGTTATAGGGAAGCAGAAAGCCACTTAAAAGTGCACTAATCAGTATTTTAACATAATGGCTATTTGTAATGTGATAGGTGTTGCTTATAGTGGCAAATCCACTGAAACTTACCACCCAACTCTCTGCTGTCTGCGTGATGTGGAAAAAGGCCACTACTTGCAAATGCTGCGTTTATTGCTCGTCTCGCTGACTTCTAGTGGCCAAAAAAGTCAAAAGTAAAAGGTGAAATATGTTATGGGTAACATTTTGAACCCGGTCCTTAATTCATTTAAAAAATGTAAATAAAGATGCAGCTCTCAGTATACAAATCTTTCTTTTAATGGGTTAGTCCTGTGATTTAGTATTGCATGTCTATAAAGTTTAGGAGAACAGATGAATAAAAGTATGGTTAAAATCTAAACAGCAGAGCCCTGGATCAAACACTGGATATCCTACTAAACTTTCATAATGCAACTCAGTAGTGCCTTTGCCTGGTAAATGTCGACATCTTTAAAACTTCAAACCAAAGTGTGCAACGCAGACATTCTGTTATACATTTTTAGTCTTTAAGCCTACACGAGATGACATGATCAAGGATTATTTTTACAACCTTTAGCCCAAAAGACATGACACTTCGATGTATTTTCAAAGGTTGGGTATGACTCTGCATAAACTGATCTTGATGTGAAAAATTGGCAGACTGCCCCTTTAATTTTTGTTCCCAAACTGGGGCAAACAGACTGTAAATAGTTTTATACTTTATAACACCATTGAGCAGCTGCAATGAATCTGACTAAAATGTCAGTATAAGTAGGAACACAGGTAGGTAGATCTGTAGACAACTGTAACTGGGCAGGGAGTGATACTACACTAGAGTGAATACCGATATAAGTGCTTGTTTGTGCTGTTCTTCTTGGGAATTTCTGCATAAAATGTCTCTTTTATTAACTTTTGTCTGCTATCATTGTTTATTATTATCTTGCAGGGCATCCTTCCCCTTTCTGGACTTTCTTTCCAAGCAGTCTCTGTGGCCCCTGACGCGTCACATTCACCACACATGTTTGAGATCAGCAGTGAGTCACTGGAAATAACCAAGTTCATCTCAGATCTGGCCACACAGTGTAAAGTACTGACACTAATGTATGCTGTTCATTGTTTTATCCAGGCCAGATGGTGGACTCTAAGGTCTTCATATGTTCCAGTGCTGCAGAGTTACAGAAATGGATACGTCACATAGAAGACATAACGTACCAGTCAGCGACACAACCCATGAGTCCTTCCCACTGCGCTCTCTCCTATCTAGTAATAACTCACTGCTGTATATCTGGTCACAGCTGCATATGAAAAAGCTGTCAAGTTAAGTTATAGTTAATACATTGTTCACATTTTTCTCCTCCCGTAGTTACCCTGTAATGAGCACTGGAAAAGAGAGGAGCTGAAGATGTACTTAATGCAGGCTCCAGTGTTGCAGTGGGAGGGCTCGCCCATACAGCACATGGGCCAGCCAGAATACCTATCTGTCGTTTACATCATCAACACTCAGAGACAGGTAATAAATAACTCTCTGACACTGTATTATTAATATCTATATTTTAACATGAACTTTTTTATAGTTTTATTAAAGAATGTTAGTCTTTGTCAGGTGCTCCCCTACATGTATAGAGGACCAGAAATGACAAAAAAAAATCAGTCGACAATAATTGTGACAATTATGACAATGAAAGAACAGGATGAAAGTGAAAATACAGAATACATTTATTGTATGAAACAAGTTCAGTCATTCATGCTTTCAAATTACTTTATTTATGCACACAATGATTTAAACATATGCATTGTATAGTTCAGGGTTGTCTAAGATAACAAAATGTTGTAAAATCTGAATTAGATCCATATATCTCCATACAAAAACAAAACAGCATTAAAATGAACATGAACATGCTAATTTACTGTGTTATTCCATCCATAGCCTGAGAACTTTCAATGTTTATTTTGTGCTGCCCTGACACGAAGATCTCAAGAGTATCTCAAAATCAAGACCACATTTCTGACAAGCTTATTTCCCTTCTGTTACAATGAGATTGTATCTTTTAACCTTTCGGATGTGGCTGAACCCTCCTTTGGTTTTTGAGTCATAAAGCACAAAGCAAATCAGGATTCATGCTACATTTGACCTGCTGGCATTGTAGAATGCAGATTGATTTGTAGATGTTAAAGGATAATTCAGGTTTATGTATTACCTACGGGCTTAGTTTATTAGCTTTGGCCATGTTGCCAACAACATTGCAACACTGAAGCCTGATGGAGCAAGAAACACTTGAGATGACAAGCCAACAGTGTATCATGATCATTTAAACCACTTCGTTAGAATATAAAACTGAAAGTGAGTGCACCCAAAATGTCAATAATAAGCTCTCATTGCACATGAAGACTGTCTTCATTCACCTTTGTTTTTACTTCAAATAATTTTAGTTTGTTCACAACCTGTATGATCGTGTGACTTATTTTCAGTGATGTCGGCACCTTAGCAGATAGCAATTAAATAAAGTACAATGATCATTATTAAAAGGAATGGTGGACAAAATGGCAAAAATAAGAGAATTTGCAATAAACTGCAGTCATTGTTTAAAATATAACTTGTGGTACATGTGAATTTGTAAAATAATATATCATTGTCAGTGGTTTGAACTGTATTTGACAGCTGATACAATAATAATTATTGCCTTTGTTGTTTGCAGGGACCCCAAGAAAGACTGATGGTTCTCTTCCCTCAAGACGTCCTGCTGCTGTCGGCTGACAACAAGCGGCTGAATATAAGATATGAGGTAGTGTAAAATGACTCTATGGGAAAATCCCTTATAATACCTCCTCAACCACTGTGGCATTACTGCTTGTCCCAGTAATCATTACACAGTGTTTGTTCTTTTGACACATGACTTATAGCATGGCTGAACGTTAAGTAACTCAAACCAGCAGCCTGCAACATCACTGAATGCATTTCGATCAGCAGCTGAAATCCTGTACATCATACTGTGATTATATGGAGGTAAACATTCTTGCACCTGATTCCACTAAATGATTTTTCTTCTTCTTCTGTTTCTTCTCTAACAGGGCAGGCTGGCTAGACAAAGCATCAGAGCCGTGGAGAAGTTTTCATTGTCTGGACGCCTTGACTTTGAGCTCATAGGTATATAAATCTATACTTTTTTAAACATTGGATTTCATTATAACACAACTAATCTGCAGTGAAGAATACAGTCATCTCACACATTAACTTCTGTGTTGTAGGTGACATGGTGGAGCCCCTGCATGTCTCTTGTACCAGCCTGGAGGATTATCAAAACTGGATCTTTCAATTACAACAGGTTAGACTGATGTGTTTTCTGACATGGTATGGTCCTTTAAACTGAACATATACACACAAACATATAAGATTAAATTAACATTATTTAGTTATTTTTGGCCAGTTCGGGCACTTAGCAGAACAACCTGAAAACACATGTGACATATCATCACCAAAGTTGTCACAGCTAACATGTTAGCAAGCTGTCATTTGGATTAATGTTTCTGCTTATTCTGGTAAAGAAGTACATGACAGTGGTGTTTGTTAGGCCGTAAAACAGAAATAAGGAACTTAAAGAGGCAAAAGGCTCCACACAGATGAGAGGAACTGCTTTTGATCTATTGGAAATATAAAAATATTGATAAATGCACCTTTCAGGTTGTAATACAATCAACATTCTTAATTACAGTGAGTATGAAACCCATCCAAAGATCTGTTGACATTTTTTTTTTTAAATGCTTGTAAATGCATGTATCACTTTATTAGGCAGATGGGCAGGTCAACCAAAATTTGGATTTCTCAAATTTTGTGATTGTACCATTTCAGATGGATCCTTTTGAAATTTAAGCTCAATTAGAAAGAACACACGAACACACACATATCTCCTTTCTAATTAAACAATTAACAACCCTACCAACTTATGTTATGACTTCTTGGGAAGCTTTTGAATCTTGCCGTACTGTAGACGCTGCTGCATGCAAACTGTACTGTGTAGTGTTTTACAGTCCTTTGTGTAATTTAGTTTGCTTCCAGGCAACCACTGGTTTAGTTTGGTATGAAAATCAACTTGTACAAACTTGTTTGAGATCTAAAGCGTACTCTGGTTTATTTGTTTTTTTGGCAATTTTGTTTCGGGATTGCTCGTTGGAAACATTTTGAACGTCTTCAGGATTTGATTTCCCCACCACAGAAGTTGTGTTGGTGCAGTATTGATAAAACACAAACAGCATGTTATGGTCATTTGAACATGGGATACATGGGAACTACTTTTTGCAATTTAAAGTCAGTCACAGTTTTTCTTAATTCAGGAAAGGAGATTTTTAATTTTTTTTTAGTTTTTAAGTTTGTGTTTGAGAGAAATATTGAAACCATACTTACTTAAAGCGTGAAGCAGCTGTGCATCAATGGGACTTTCTCTTTCATCCTCAGCCAGACAGAAGCAGCAACATTACTGTGAGTCAGGCTGCACCTCCAATCATGCCAAAGCTGCAGAGGAGCCGGAAGGAGTCCCAGGAACCGATGATAACAGCTGACCAATATCACATCAACGGACGCAGCTGACTCATCGAAATGTGGAAAAGCTGGAAATTTCTCAGTCATTACAAATCTAAAACAAAATGTGAAGATAGCACAGTATGTATATATTACTTATTATGTGTGCCACAAAATGCAAGAACAGCAGTGAAGAGGTTCTGAGAACTTCTCAACCTAATTTTGATGTATTTGGGGGATTTTGTCACATGCAGGGATCGAAGAGCTACTAACAGTTCTCTTTCATGTGGGGGGGAAACGGAAACAAGGCCATGACCCAGTTTAAGATCCCACCACAGCTGAAGAAATGTTAGATGAAGTGACCGTAGAACTGTAAGGTAGAATGAAGGAACTGTACATATTAGCTTACCATGAGATACAGAATGGTTTACTTTTTGACAATAAACTGTTTAAATTGTTTAAAGACTTATTTATTCAACACAACATAAAATGGAAGTATCTGTATTTATTCAATGGTTAAACATTTACAGTAGTGTGCGGAGACCCAGTAAACATCCAGTCTATTACAGTATTTATATTCATTGTGATATTAGAAATTAATCTGACTGCAAAGTTTATAGTTATGGAAGGTCATCATAATTATAGATTCTTATTAATATAAATTACAGTCATAAATGTAAATGAACCATTTAAAAATGAACCAAATGAATCATTCTTTATACATGTAGCCATCTACAGAAAAGTACATTTACATCAGAATCTCCTTAGAGAACAACCAGCTAGAGGAGTATAAATACACATGCTGCAACAGCAACCACTTAAATTACAACTAGCAAAGTAGACATAGAAAAAAAAAATAGAGTTATAAACATTTCATGTGCCACTGGAAGAGTTTATGTTTGGATGTTGATTACAGTGGTTTGTTACAACAGGTGTCAGCTCAGTTACACTGTGCTATTGGTCATTTGTGGATTTTTACACTTACTGAGGGGAATGATGTAGATGACGTAGGCCTATATGTAATTCAGTGCTTATTGTATAACAGTAAGATTTTATCCTGTGTTATAAGTGTAACACAATAATGTCTAGCTTTTATTCTACTGGTGCTAAACTGGGGCCAGTCAATGTTTTTTTAATTGTAGAAGTGACTCTTAATGTAGGTGTGAAGCTGCACATTTACCACACAGGTGGTCAATATAAAAAAGTCTCAAAGTGGATTTTGTACATTAGTCCATTTCATGTTTTTTAATGGTTAATGCTTGTATTATTTTACATTTTTCTTGCCATGCCACGAAAAGACAAAAACCAACAATGGTTCCCATCACCTTACCCTGCGTTACTCTCTCAGCCATAAACCCAACGTCTTTAAAAACAGGTCACACATGTATAGTTTCTTCTTTAAAAAAAAAAAAAAGCTCGGTAATCAGCTGAAGCAGCTGGGCACTGTAGTTTTTGCCTAAGGTTACTCAAACAGGAACAACTAGTGCATTTGTTGGGGACTATTTACAGCTGCAGATTTGTACACATTTGGTGCTCAATGAGTATTTATGGCAGAAGTATGTGGTATGTGGGAGAAATAAACCAGTGTGTGTGCTTATGGTAAGGAGGGAACGTGTCTCTCAGTACAGCTGACGTGTTTTTAATAGTTTTTGGACAGTAATAGAGCTGTATGCATACAGTAGCTAGAAAATACATGTTGGTGTTATAAGTTCATTGTTGGTTTGAGTCTTTTCATGGGATTTGTTGACAGTAAAAAATATATAAAATATTGCCAGCTTAATCCTTTAATCAGATTAGTGGGTTGAAAGAAATTAAGTATGTGTGTAGTGAGGCCTTGTAGAGAGGATATTCTGCCTTTCATTCGAATCCTGAAAATCATCTTAAAAGTATTTAATCACCTTTCTGTACTTTTCAGAGGCAATTTACCAATCCACATCTTTGAACATGCAGCAGTAAATCATCTGTTTGTTGTATTTCCAGCTATTGGATGGACTTAAACACAAAACATGCATCAGGCATTCATTTCTTGTAACTACTCTACAACAGAGCAACATTTCTTATCTGCCTTCCAAAAGTAAAGCAGAACTCAGTGGGAATAAAGAAAAAAAAAAAAAGAAAGATAAAAGGCCTCTGATGTGTCCTGATGCAGCTCAGCAGCAGGATCTGCCTCGGGGTGATTTTATGATGTTGCAATGTTACATGAATGAATCTCCTGCACCTCACTAAGATCAGTTTACTGCCTAAGACAGTCCAAAGAGAGATTCTGGCCACATGAGACATGATAGAAGAAAGAATGTAGTGCAGACTTTGAGTTAGCTTTGTGCAACTGTTATCCTCTCACATGAAATGAGAAATGCACACATTTATCTTTGGATGTGTTTACATGTACTACCTGTGCTGGTAAATGTGCATGCTTATATACCAAGTTTATCATAGAAATGCTAGAAAATCTCACATTTCATGAGATACATTCACAGGAAGCATGCAGAGTGGCAAAACTGTTTAAAAAAAAGATCTGAACTTCTGTCAACAGACTCTCATTGTATAAAAGCCTTTTAAACGCAAAATGTAATGGAGAATGAAAAGCCTTGCATTTGCATGTATTTACAGCTAGCATGCTAAAGGAAAATGCTGCTACCAAGTTTAGCAACAATGCAAACAATGCTTAAAAATGTTTTAGCATGTGCACACTATATGAAGGTCCCACATCCATCTAAAATTAAAACGATGATTCAGATATTTAAAAATGTAGCTTAGAAATTGAAATGCACCTTTGACACACAACAAGTTGCAGTAAAACTAGTCTTCTCCCTTTAGTTTCTGCGTGACACATTTGATGCGGATATTCTCTCGGAGATTGCGGAGGCGTGCGCTGCGACTTGTGATTTCCTCCACGTAGGTTTTGGGGAACCAGCCCCGTTCCCCGTCGGACAGTCTGATGCCTTCCACCCAGCCTGGTAACGTAAAACACTCTTTAGATATAATCAAACCAATACACATAAACATCTACTCCTAGTTTAAAACTCTGACAGACAGTAGGACACACCAACCGAAATTTTTATGGACAAAAGAAGTGTATTTCATAAGTTATTTTGATTTAAGAGGACCTTACCATCACTTGTGATAATCTTAGCATGAAGAATATCTGCCTTTTCCAGTGTTAACTCGTCATGCTCTTGGGCCTGATAGCTTTTGATGCATTGAACTTGCGATATGTCTGAAAGGAAAAGACATGAAAATAAATACATGTAAGGATTAAAAGGTTTATGCTGATTCATGGAGAACCTCCAACTCTATACTGACCAACATTCTCATTGGCTTGCTCGATGTCTTCCAGTGGATTAGATGGAAACATTGCTGTGATCCATCTGTGCTTACCGCTCCTTGGTAGAAACAAAACCAGAACAATTAGAATAACATCTGCTAAAGCAGTGATTCCCAACCTGGGGGTCGGGATTAATCTGGGGGTCATGAAATGAGGGATCCCAGGCAGACTTTGCTTTATTTTAAGCTGCAAGCCAAAATTTTAAAGCTGACTTAAATTGACTTAAAGCTGATTTATTGTTGACACTGCTTTGACAGAGTGTTGTTACTCACTCAGTATGTGATTTGAGCAGGATCTGGTGTTTCAGCTGCTGGCCTTCACACAGTTGCAGGTGGAAGATGAAGCCAGAGATTCCCTGCAGCTTCTGACTGAGATCCTTAACTTTGAGCTCTCCTATCTTGGCATGGACGAACACCATGAACTTCCATGTGCTGCAAAAAAAAGATAAAGATTAAGAGCGGACAGTGTGTGTCTAAATATTTCACATTTAGCTGGTGAACCTTTAAAGGGTACCTATTATGCTTTCCTTATTTTCAGTATAATATCACAATGTCGGATGTTCATATTAAACGTGGTGAAATATCAAGGTAAACATATGTAGAAGTAACCCTATGAGCGAAAAGCACTGGCTTCAGACTGCTCTGAACACAGCTTTTCAAACTTTCTGCTCATGTTTCATTTCCTGTAAATTCTTCACAATAAAATATCCAAGTAAAAGCTGTTAAAATGAAGAAATAAATCAGGAAATGTTGGGTTTGCATCAGCTGAAACTTAACACAGCTTTGATATGGCCAGGCTTTCTGGAAAGCTTGCCAATCAAAACAGAACGGGTCAGTATAAGATAAATAAGGAGTTTTTTGAACTGTGTGTCATACAAAGCTATTCTAGTGGAGTCGTACAATACAAATATAGAGCTGGAAATGAACATAATAGGTGCCCTTTAGAAATCCCCTTCAGAGATGTTTGAAGTCATATAAAAATGATTTGCTCTGACTTAGAGTCTGATAAAGTCTGATCTGGTTTTTCCACAAAAAAGTTATCAATTCCACACACTGTTACTTTAAAAGGTCGGTTAGAATTTTGTTCTAGTGTCTCCTCAAAGAACTGTTTAACATTTTGGAAAACATGCTTATTCATGTTCTTATTGAAAGTTAGATGGAAAATGAATACAGTAAATAATAAGCTTCACTATTAAACACCTATAAAAGCACAACAAGATGTGATGTATAAATTAGTACGTTTTGGAGGTGTAGGTACCTTTAAACAGAACCAGGCAAGCTGTTTCTGCCTGTTCCTAGTCTTCATGCTAAGCTAAGCTAACGATTGCTGCAAGAGAACCTGGTTCTCAACTTTCTTGACTAAATAAAGGTTTTAAAAAAGTTCAGTTAACACGCATTGTATTTCAAAAGACTTAGAATTTGAACTTAGCATTTACAGAAAACATACTTTCTAAACTTTTTTAGTCCATGGGTCATGAGTTAGTGAAAAATGTTGGTTCTGGGTCTCTTTGTATCTACTGCATGTCACTTACTCTTTCCTCCTGGACAGTAGGAGACAATCATTGAACAGGTGGAGGTACACAGGCTTGGTGGGTAACTTGAGTTTTGATCCCGAAATACTCATCATTTGAGTGTCCACTTCCAGGAGTTCACCATGTTTCACGAGCCAGCGTGATTGAGAGATCAGAGGAAAGATCTAGAGAGAAAGGAAATAACTTGCTGGATAAGAACCACAGAATAAAATATAAACACTGATGACGGAACAAAAGTATTAACAGCAGACTTCCTGGGCCGACATTTCTAAATATGGACATCAGTCACCTTTCCCTCAAAATTAATTTTCTTATTGAGGTGGATGAGTTCTTCCATCCTCTTCATTGACTGCACACTGGAGTTACATTCTTTGATGATCTAAGAAGACACATACCAACATGGTTATTACTGTTGAGCCTCACCAGTGATAATACTGGTACTCATCCAACTGGCTATTAGGAATGATAATCACTACCTTTTTTAGCTCATTAAAAGCTTTTGTGGCAGTGTCCTCATCTCGAGATCCTGGTGTCGTCCTCTTTAAGATATTCTGAAAAAATACAGAACTTTTTGAAGACATGCCAGAGCAAAAACAATACTCTTGTTGTGCAACTGTTGGGAGAGAACTTGCTGCGGCAAATTGCTTGGCCGGTTCCAATAATACCCTATTTAAACTTCCTCGCAATTAGGTTTCAAGTGCGAACATGAGCTCTGCAGTGAATGTTTAATTGTGTACCTCCACCAGCATTTTAAGACGAGTGATCCTCTGGAACGGGAGGATTAGAAAAGAGGTCAGAGGAAGTCTTTGGCAGATAGGGTCCTCCTCCAAACGGGCCAAGATGGCAGGGAAACGAGGGTTCTCGTGCCTGAGAGAATGAGACGTGGACATTTAGATCAACATTTTAATGTCTTTCAGTGAAACTAAGTGGAAATTCCAGCATGCTTTTTACCCTGAGAAAAATGTTCAGCTTACTCAAGATGAGCCATCTGCAAGTTAAGTCATGCAGGCGTAAAATAACACCTGAACAGCCTTAGAGGAAATTATGGACATCCAGCACGAAACAATTGGATTAAAGCATTACAGCTATGAATGTGCACTATACATATCTGTTCAGATCTCCAACAGCTAATGTGTTACAGACATACAGTGAAAACAGTTACTCACAGCAAACGCTGGTACGTCTGCTCTTGGTACGCCTGGTTGGTTACATAAGGTAAATAAACCCTTCGCAGAGCTGGGCAGTGATCCAGGACAATGTCACACACATCAAAACGCAAAATGTCTTCCTCCAGACGGTGCTCCAGGTCCTGAAGAAACCTACAGGCAATGAGTGAGCAAAAAACACTCAGAGAAGGAGCCAGAGTGACTGAAGTGTGAAAACAAAGACTTGAGGGCAAAAGAGGAACATTAGCAGTACATCACTTCACCTCTCACTGACATCTTTGACTTCAGGCAGTTTGGAAAAAAGCCACTGCCTATCCTGAGCTCCGAGACACTCGGCGAGCTCTTGTGACAACATGAAGTGGTCCACCACGATTATCAAACTACGTATGTATGATGCCTCAGACGTCACCAACTCAAACTTTGCCTGAATCAAGGAGGACACAGATTGTTAGCTCCAGACAGCTACAGTACATGAACTAACAGCTGGGGCAGCAGAGAAAAGAATAAGCCACAAAGACAACTACAAGATCTGAAGTGTCTTATTCACCTCCTGTAATTTCCTCTGCTCATTGCTGAAGTTATCGAGCTGACCGCTGGTGCGAACATCAGGGATGTCCTGCCACAGTGCAAAAGCCGAGCCTCGTGAAGAACGAAAGGAGCTGGATGGAGACAGATTGGATGGAGACGGGGTCCCGTCTGACCCCTCGTACCTGAGCCCCTCCTCCTCTGTGCCTGGCTCCTTCCCCTGCTGCCTCTGGATCTCTCTGTTGATGGCGACATCACTGTATTCTTGGTACAGTATCGCTGCAGGAAAAGGCATCCAGGTCTCAGTTTAAATACTGTAGGTGCAATAGAAGGAAAATAATGGAAAAAACTAAAATTTCAGGGAAACTTACAACTAGGCAAAAACCGTGATAAGCGATTTGAACTAGTGACAGTTGAAAGTGTGCACAAGTCCTCCTCTACGGATTTCTTTCGCATTCTGTGAAGGAAATGTGGAAAGACATTACAACATACTGTATCATTTAATCTTCACTGTTTTTGCAATTAAGTATTTTCAGTCTCTGTTTACCCGAGTTTTGAGCTCCACCGATGCATCCCATTGTCACTGCTGGGCAGTGGAGGATCAGGACCTACAGGACTGTGGGGGGCACTCTCACAAGAACCTCCTGAGCTGCGGTGCCTGGAGTTGGATTTATCTAAAGAGAATGAAAAGCAAGTAGTGCAGAAATGAGGTCCAGGGAATATACAAGAGATCAAAGACTCATGAAATGACTCTCAGTTTGAACCTTTCTGGTTTTGAGATGGCTTTATGACATCTTCCACTGTTTAAGACCTGCTTGTACCTTCTTAAACAATCTACAAAACCTGCAAAATATTTTCAGGCATTTTAGCCTGATGTGTAGTATGATATGGAACTAAGTCTGCAGCAAGACTTGAATCAGGGACCTTGCAATTACGTGGGCAGCATCTTAGATCTCAATACCCCCACAAAGCCCAACACTTTGCATATTTTCACAATCGATTAATATCTTAATTATTTTTCCAAATTACAGAGGAGTAATCAGTAGCCCTTCTAAATTGTCAGACAGCCGTGAAAGAATGCTCATCACAATTTCAGAGAGCCTGAGGTAACTTTTAATTGCTTGTTTCGTTTGACCAACAGTCTAAAACCTGAAGATATTCAATTATCAATGTTGTAAAACAGACAAAAGCAGCAAATGTTTGGCACTTTTGATTGATCAATGACGGCAATGAATTCTAAAAAGTGTAGTTGATTAACTTGGTCAGTGGACTCATTGATGAAGTCATTATGGTCTCTTCCACTGTATTAGAATATGCAATTTTTATCTAACTGTTCCACCACAAGCTGATGGCAGGTTTTATTTCCTACAACAGAGCAAATATGCAGGTTTGACATTAGGTGATGTTTCTGAGACAGATTCTAACCAGGTCTGAAAGCTCCAATCTGACCTATACTCAAATAAAGATCATTTTATGTTGTTTTTCCCGCCAATTTAACACATATCTATGTATCTATATAAAGTGCCAGTCAACAGTTTGGAAACACTCTCTTATTCAAAGGAATGGGAAGGTCTATCCACCAAGCTCATTGCCTGAGAAGCTGTTTTGTCTGTTATCATCCAGTGGGTTGTTTTGGACATTGTTTTGATGAAAAGTTATAAAGATGGTTCTGATGTGTACTCACTGTCTGGGTTTGGGCTGAGGCTGTGGGAGCTCTGTCGGTCCTTGGAGGAGACCCGAGCAGACAGCGACTTCCCCAGCTTCAAGGTGAAGGAGTTCTTCCTTTGGGACAGCTGAAGTCTGGATATCAGTTCTGAAGCTGAGAATCGCCGGCGCTCATGGTCCCCTTGACGACCACGTGACAAAAAGCTGCCCCCTGTCGCGTTTGACGTCTCTACACTCCCGCTGTCCTCCCCCACCCCTGGTAATGAGTCCTCTATTATTTGCAATGGTTCTGCAGGTAGATGTAAAATATCATTGTTATTGAGGTTTGGGAGATCTGTAGCACCACCTGTGGATGAAGGACTTGTGGCGGTCTCTAGTGAAGATAATCCACTGAGGTCCTCCTCTAAGAAAGATGCAAAAGGTCCGGGGAAGATGTAGTCTGCATCCAGGATTGGGCTGCTGAGAGATTCATCACTGGCGCTGTCTGGGGAATAAACCTGCATCTTTCGCCCTGGAAACAAGAAAATGACTTTAATAGAAGAGAAGAAATGTTCTGAAGCTCAATTTGTAATGTCAACTTTTATCAAGAGTCAAAACAGCACAACACTCACGGATAGACTTCTCTTTCAGTGACCCCTGTGATGTTCTCCTCTGTGGCTGCCTGGAGTTAGGGCTCTGAAACTCAGGACCTTCAGGTGAAGATGGGGAGCATAGTAACTGAGAATCCCACGAGTCTCTGTTTGTGTATAGCGAGGACAGAGGGAACGATAGAGGGAGGCTAAGAGCTGAGTGGAGAGGACGACATACTGTTGTGACAGTTTGTGGTTTTTCAGGCTGCTCCTGCATAGAAATCCTGATGCCATCTTGGCATTCAAGCACACCGTCATCTGCAGGTGTACAAGAGTTCAAATTCAACCTTGTTTCATGCTCATCGTCTGTCCTTTGGCAGCTGTTCTGCATATCATTCAGTTCGTTCAGTGTGTGGCTGTAACCGTTGAGGGGCAGGGGATGTGTTGTGCATTGTGCGTCTGGAATAACAGTCGGCCTCGGACAGCCATGACCGTTTAGTTTAGGAGTCACTGGTGGTTGTAGCTCAATAAAAGCCAAAGTTTCCTGCTGGCACACAGCGACGTGCTTGTGGTGGCACGGGTGAAGGAGAGACCTGTCCTCCTGGGCCTCACTCAGAGCTGGGGACTCTCCCGAGCCAGGGATCCACATGCTGGGACTCTCTCCTCGGCAGCGAAAAGCGTGAAAGTGAGGTTGGAAATCAGGAAAAGGTGAGAATCCATAACCAGGGAGCATGACTGAACGAACACATGGGAGCTGCAGAGGGAAGAGGGAGAAAACAAAACTTATATAAAGTCACAGTTCCCACAGCTGCAACACCAACAGTCTAAAACTAAACAAAAAAGGTACACATTTCTCAACACAGAGTGACAATGCTGGTTGTGTTACCGCAGAACATAATTTACTGCATAATCATCTTACACAGTGATTCAATTTTGCAAGCTGGAGAAGGAACAGGAATGTAGAAACAGCAACCATGAAGAAGTATCAATATGTTTTGGTAAAAAAAATGTCATGAACGAACAGCTGGTCACTGTTACTATGACAAAAAAAAGTAAAGTTTACAAGCCTTATTAAAATGATGACTTTATTTTTAAATTCAATATTTAAAGACAAAGAAAATCCTTTAAACACATACATGAAGATACTGAAGTAGATGAATATAAATGATATAGGTCCAATTTCTGGTCTGTGACTTCAGCAATAGGGATATTTATACTATAAGTGAGTTACGCCACAATATATAACCTGTTTAAAATGTTGTTATCTGTGATCACTTGTTATATTGATAATATGGACAAAATGTTGGTTAGGATGATTAAACTGTCTGAAAACATTTGTGGATTTCTGCATAAACGCCTGAATCCAACAGAGAAGCAAAGGGGCGTGTCCTCAAGAAATAACTGGTATAATAAAAAAAATAATACAACAATGAACCACTTATCCAATCAATAAGGCTGACTGAACACAACTCACTGTTACAAAGTTGGCTTAATGTTGCCACGGGATACCACGGACTCAACCAAGTGTTACACAGTATATTCACTTGTAAATGTGGATGTTTAGTTGATGTCACTTTTTTGGGATTCATTCAAATTCATTTAGGATGTGTAGCATGCACACAAACATACACACACACACACACACACACACACACAAGCCCACACACACGCACACACACACACACACTGAGCAGACAGTCCTGGAGTTAGTGACATGGACCCTGAAACTAATGACACATGCAGGATGTGTCCCAGTCAAACCGGTCTTCACACACACACACACACACACACACACACAACTGTGGATACACACACACACACACACACACACACACACACACGCGCATACACACACACTTAAGTCTGGTGCAGTGTGTCTCCTGAGCCGTGTCTTCCTGCTCTAATTAAAGACCTCTCTTCACGCAGTATTCAGCCCCTGTACTTAACATCTCTAGACACACACACACACTCACACACACACACACTCACACACACACGCACACACACACACAGACACACACACACACACACAGAAACACATCACTCCAGACAGAATACCACAACAGACGGACACACAGAGGAAGAGCGGCACATCCTCAGCACTCTCACCTTTCACCTGAGATCTATACTCATCTATCACTCCGGTTGTTGGTCTACTTTCCTGTCAGCCCGACTGAACATTTACAGTGAGCGTCTGTCAGAGAGTCCGCTCTGCTGACAGCTTGTTTAAACACACACTAGTGGATCTGGGTCTGCTTCCTGAACAGGTAATCCTCAACTTCTGACTTAAACACCAGGTAAAATGAATGGTGCTGATGGTAACTTCCAGCACGCACAGTCTCATGTGCACGGAGGGGTGCAGAGTAAACTAGTTTTATATGTTGTATGTAGCACACAGTCACAGACCCACTTAATTTATTAATTTATAGCGGCACCTTGTCGCCAAAAGAAAAGGTGGAGCAATACAAATATAACGTATTTGTTCTCCAAAGTGATATAATCATAAACCTTTGTGTTTTTGTAAAGCAGATAACTAGTAGTGTTTAGCCTATCAATTAGCCTGGCAAGCATAGCCACTATAACCTACTTTGACAGCTTTCACAAATTTCCTGTGTGAATATAGTTGTGAACGGTTTCTACTATCAGAGGCTGTTGAACCAACATAGTCATCACACCACTGTTTTAAATATGCTCCACTTTGTTCATTTTTATTCAGAACAGTTAGTGACAGTTGGTGATGAAAGAAGTTGTAGTTACTCTTTGATGCCTGTGGACAGGCAAAAGGTAAAAAGTACTAACTATAGAGAAACTATAAAGATCCTCTTCCAGTTGTGTTTTAAGACATCCATGTAAAATACACTGCTTGAAACAAAAAATTGTGTCTGATATGGCTTTTCAGCAGAATAAGTTCAGTTACCTTATTAAAAATCCTTGAAAGGACAATTAAAAAATCCAGAATCTAGAAAACTGATATCACTTTTTTAAGTTGTATACTGGACCATGACTGGCTCCAAAATAGTAGCGATGTCATAAATCATGATCGTAGGTACACGCCTCAAACTCACATTTAAGGTGAGCACAGAGACACTTTCCTTCTCATGCAGCTGAGTGTGAAAAAAGCTCTCTAATGTCAAACTTGCACGTACATCATTCTGTACAGTAAAGCTCAAACACTCGGAAAAAAGTAACGGAAAAAACCCAAAAATGTTTTCACTTGGAGGAGACTTTACCTATTTGTTCTCTAAGGTTATATGTCTTAGCCCTGAGGCTTTGTTTTAGTGAAAGTAGGTCGGGTAGCAATTACCTAGCAATGAGGTGTGTTAGCATAGCCACATTAGCTGACAACTTACAAAGTATTATTTGTTTAATTTTGTGTTTTTTTAACTTGGAGCAGCTCCTCCATTTCTTTATGTGTTGTGTTGTGGGATAGTAGTATCTACCAACACCTTACCTAAAAATCAAATGGTTTTAGTGTGCAGGCCTGTGTTTTTAGCCACACTTTAGCTAGTCATTTTTCCATTGTAAACTGCTACAAACTCTCAAAACACATAGTATTAGTATACAGCGTAGTGTGTAATTTGGGGCACAGACAAGGTCACAGTCTGTGAGTGTTAATTGTTAACTTTCTTATCTCTTTTCGGCAGGTTCTTTGTTATAGATAATTCTGTGAAATTATACCCTTCAATCACGCATTTCCTATTTGTATAGAGTCTAATGATTATACTCACTAAAAATTTTAATTTGACACATATATTTTACATTATAGTTAGTAATATCAAATTAAACTGGACACCTGTAATTAACATGAGTATATGAGTGTCCCGTAAGAGGATAAAAGCATCAATTAATCCTTTTCTTGAAAGCATAACTTTGTTCATGATGGTGTTTGTTTGCCTGGTGAATCATAGTTTACTCTCCTCTTTATGGAGCGCACATGTGCAGTATGCTGTGAATATGAGGCTGTTGAAAAGCCACACCTGTTCTTGTGGCAACCGTAGGCAGCCCACTCAATCCTATCTCTCTGTTGCACACACACTCACACACGCACGTTTGCATACATGTCTGCGCGCAAACACAAGTGCACACACGCACATACACTAGTGCAGGCACAAATGGTTACCTGTTCCCTGCTGTAGACAAAGGCAGCCTTTATCTGTATGCCTGGGCCAGGCTGCCCTGAGCACAGGACACCTGAGAGGGTGTGGGAACTGCTTATACTGATCCACTCATATAGTGCAGCCACTGAGCCATATAAACACAACCAGAACACTGTTGCATAATGAGTTTATTGGTGTCAACCTGATTATATTGTAATCCTGCTGTAAACTTTATTTGTTCCTCGCCGCAGTCAAATCTAAATTAGTTCCTTGTTTATAACGTGCTTCAGTTTCCACAATCATCTCAACTTTCAATGCAACTTAATGCATGAATGTTCACATAATCCTCCATCAACAGCCAAGTTGTCATAAATCAACACACAATAAATCAACTCTGTGTAGAGAATTAGTTATCAGCTCATTTGATCAAGAAACCTCAAAGATTCCAAAAACTGACTATAAGCCACATCCCTCAAAACATGAAAGCATCCGATTACACGTACGGCACATTCCTCGCGCTGATACAATTATATCACGCTATTAAAATTTCAATTCCAAAGACGTGTAATTTCCTTTGTCATAGCAGGGGTGTTATTTGTGACTGTTATGGACGTTGCTGCCAGTGTTTCCCCTGTAATTTCACTAGGCTGCTCTAAGACGGTGTGTCTGCATACAGTTAATGAATAGCACTCTGGCATGCGTCTAATGCCAGCAGCCATACGAGGAGCACTTTTAATCTTAAACATTTTCCATCTTGAAGGACTCAGAATAATCCTTTAATGGAGTGTATCACATAAATATGAGCATGAATCCACTTTGGATTCAGCTCCATGACAGAGCCAAATGTTGTGTAATCGCATAATTAAAGTTGGTTTGATGTTTGCCGGGGGGGAGAGGGTGAGGGTGTTAAAACAAATGGGTTTACAGTTGGAATTGTTTGTGGTTCATAAAGGTGAAGGCATACATTTTTATGCTGTTTACTTTTTTAATTTCGGGGAATGTGTCGGTATCGTTAATTTAATGGTTTGTGGAGGAAAATCACCGCTCTGTGCTTGGTTGATAAGAGTTGATAAGAGTTGGCAACTACTACTCTGGATGTGGATGTGGGTTTTACTGTCAATAAATAATGGAAAACATGATTCTGCTGAATTTTTTAGCATGGAAACAGCAGTCTACTTTGTTTTGCTTGGTGTGGTTCTGCCAGGCTGATAGGGTACGTGCTTGGATGTAACATCCCAGTGCTTGGCTTGGACATCATCATACCATCAACATGAACTCTCTCTCTGACCAGCTGACTGACTATAATCCAAGCAGACTTTTCAGGTCATTGGGTCAATGGTGGTTTTCAATGGTTCGATATAACCAGCCTTAATCTGAATATGTGCATTTCCACTGCAGCCTCACAACAGGAGATAACTGCACTCATCATGTCATCCATACCTGGAGTAAAGAGTCACATTGACGGATTATTTAAAAGTTGCTTGCAGTTTTGAGGAGCGGGTGAAGAAATTCAGGATGCATAACACCGATGTGGTCTTCCATTTTTTTAAACAAAAAGGAAATCTCCTTTGGAAAATAGCGTCCGTCCCTTCCCCCCCATGCACAGTGCGTAAGTCTGGTGTGTTTGGTGAGACAGACTGGAGTGTCCTGACAGTGTGGTGTGAGCAGCTCATGTGTGTGTGTGAGATCACAGTTTAACTCGGTCACATTGGACCACTAATTGCCAAGCAGTAGACTAAAGAGCCCAGCATTGTCTGCCGAGACAAGACACGACATCATTCAGCGTCACTTCTGGGAAAACTCCGGGCTATCCCTGTTTTGTGAAACCAGATTTTGTAACATTTTTCTATCAACTCTGTGAAAGTGAAGACTGAGTTAATATAGTTATTGTGTGTTACTGCAGGTTCAAACTACAGTACCTAAAAATGCAAACCTCAAATTTTCCACAAACATTATGCAAGCTTGTGTGCTGGTTTTCCATCCAGCTTTTTTGATGCAAATTAGATGAGTTGAAACAATTAAAGGTAACTGGGGACATGTTGATAAAATTATACAATAAGCTCTTATGCTTAGATGTTATGATGGTAAAATCTCTATCTCATGTATCGTCCCTTATAGTTAGCTGATTGTTAGTTGAACCGTTGATAATAAAGTTTCACATTAGCAAGTCCGTCTGAAAACTTTCCCCTAGGTACTGTTGTGCTTACAGTGTCAATTCTTCAAATGCTTTACATTTCTTCTTATAGATGTGTGATTGGATGGGGGATTTGCAACAACCTAGCTGCTGGCAACGCACATGACTTTCAATGTACACTCTGAATACCTGAATGCAAAGCCAGGCTGTTATCTTCTTGGTATTTTAATGGGCTTGATCTCAATCGCCCAATCGAAAGAAACTCTTCAGTGAAACTTGAATTCCAACCTGAGAAAGCGCACCACATGTCAAGGAGACACGTTAATCTGCATTTTTGTTTGTAAGATCAGACGCCTCAATGGTGCGATCATGGCTGAGTGAATTCAGGTCAAGCAGTTTCTTGGTATTCGTTCCTCACTGAGACAGGTGAGCACCCCAGAGGCTACAGAGGAGGCGGGCTGGGTTGGGGGGTTACCCGAATGTTTACACATGGTGTGGGTCCTCCTAATCCTTTACTACAGCCTCGGGCAACTTACCCACGACCTTCCGAGACATTATAAAGATGCATGCTGACAACCCGGCTTACAATCACAAAAAAGCAAAGACATACACACACAAGGCGCACCTGAATGTGAATGTGTGTGTGTGTAAGACGCTATCTGCCTTTGATTGAAAGCGACAAGACGTAGAGAGGCCTTTCCTGACCTTGTCCCACCCGGGGGAGGGGAGGGGAGGGGGGATTCCCACTAACAGAAATGGACAAACAGCAATCTCTCATTTAATAGCCTGAAAAAATGGCGACCATCTCACGCGTAAACGCCAAGACTTTTGGACCTTTAACCTTCCCTTCCCCCCTGTGCACCCCAGCTTTACTCTTCCACCATAACAACTGCAGCTGAATGAAGCTGACATAGAGACACACAGCCAGACACAAAGGAGCTATTGACAAACTTATGGAAATAACCTGATCTAATTATGGTGCTTTGTCATAAGTCACAAAAGCTACCAAGTCGATGGAGGGCCAAGGATCCAACACGCGGTAAATCCAGAAAAGCTCATAATCAGTACCTTATGACAGATGATGGTTATCTGTATGCAATGAGATTGTAAGAAAAGGAGTGCTGATTTAGGATGTTTTGGCAGGTTACATTGACATATGAAGAGTTAAATCCAACACATTAGGAAACCTTCTCAGAAAATTTAGCACTGTCAGCTTGTGCTCCTTTACTCAGTATCTTTAAAAGACACACCTGACTCCACCATCCACCTAATTTTACCACTAACCCAGCACAAGTTCATTTTATGTTTGCATGAAGCCCGAATCAATTATTTTTTTTCCAGTAATAGATACCAGATGCTTTCATGGCTGCAACAAATTTTCATAATTGATTCCTCTGACGTTTCCCAGGGCACTCAGTGATGTCATTAAATTTTATTCCAACCAGCAGTTAGATATTTAATTTACATAATGATATATACCTAATATAAAGCAGAAAGTCCTCAAATCTAAGCTGGAATGAGCAAATGTTTTAGAAATTTTGCTTGATAAACAACTTTTAAGCATTTAAAGGGAATGGGCTGTCGGTTTTCTACATTTTCTTTTCAATCAATCCCATAAAAACATAGAAACCAACAATGAATTCATCCTACTAACAAGTATCTTCTGTTTACCAAAAATCTATTTTATACCTCTGTGCCACAAAGCTCCATTGTTGTCCAAAAAACAATTAAAACCACATCAGTGAGCCACATTTTTGCACTGGGAGTTCCTTCTTATCACGAACATGGCCGATGTTATACTGAATCAATCCTACATTCACCATTCTGCTGCTGTAAATACACACTAGAGCACCAAGAGTATTAATCCACAGCTGAAGATAGTCCATAACAAATGCAGTATTTCCTCCTGTTTTTGTGAAGAACTACAGTGCCCAGCTGTTTCAGGAAATACTTTTGCCTTTTTCAAAGATAAAATTTTATGTTTTTGACCTATTTTTAAAGATGTATGTCTTCAGCAGGACCAGTGGGCTTTGGGGCTGACTGCTATAGACAGGGTAGGAAAGTCATTAATTATTAACACCAGCCTCATCATTTTACAAAGTTACACTTAACTGCTAATAATTGTCTGTTCATCCACTGATCATACCAGCACCAGAAACTCACCAGTAGCCCATGAAAAGAGTTGTTCACATATGTGCTGTTCTGTCTGCTTTCTGCTTGTTTTTATGTTTTGGCCTAAATTCATCAGAAAAGAGGATGCTGGGTTTTCTGGACTCAAACTGTCATCAGAGCACTTTGATTCCAATCTGATCCTTTGCCACTGAGCTCTCAAAAGCCTGACCTACTTCACAACAAATTGCTGATGCATCTCTTGCATCCATCTGCTTGTGCGCTCACTTGTACACTCTGCCTCCATGTTTTTGACTTTTTCTGCTCTACTTTTCCCCAGCTGAGCACCAGCAGTTTCTCTTCACAACACTCCCCCCCCCCCCCCCCCCAGCGCCACCAGCCTCCTCGCTTTTATTATCTGGACAGGTATGGACAAGCCATCCGTTGGGCTGCTTGTTGTTTTGAAATGTGATCGTGTAAAAGTGGAACACACCCGACGGAGCTGACCATCCAGAAATGATTCTACTTTTAGCCCAGAGCTGAAGCTATAAAGTATTCAAAAACCAAAACTCTGAATTCCAGCAGCGTCATCAGGATTAAAGCGATGAATTGAAAGAGAGCCAAACGCCCTAAAGAGCTGCTGCTGCTGAACGTGAGAGCAACACCTGGTTTGAGATTTTGTTTTTTTTTTCTTCCCTTAAGTGCAAAGAGGCTCAAAAACCAAATATTTTTTAGCCAAGACACATATTATACCGCATGAGTACAAATGTGAAACACACACCGCGTCGTATTGGCCGAGCCGCAGTGTGAAACAACCTGAGGGCTACAGTGTTAGACAGGTGTGCAGCCACGCAGTCAGGGCAGCGCTCGGCACACATCGCCTCGAGGCTGAAGTTTCTTCTCATCTGCTTTAACCTTCACATATCAGCCAAATATTCTCTGATATTAACTATTAAATGACAGAGCCTGTGTGCTGCTGCCTAAAAAAAAAGAAAGAATGATTTGTGCCCTCGAAGGGGGGTAGGAGCTCTCTCACTTCCAAATCAAAGCCAAACACATTACTGTATCATTATTAACTGAGTGCACAACTCAGTAGGTGGTCCCTTTTATAGTCAAGTTCATGTCCAACTTTGGAGGTGCCCCCCCCCCCCCAGATGAGACCCTCTGACACACAAGAGACACTTTTCCACATTCCCTGGATGACTCGGCACGCTCATTCCTCTGAAATTGACCGTTAAGCCAAGACAGGAGACAAACAAAGAAACTCAACTGTACACGTGCAGGAGAGAGGGCTGCTATTATGGGCTATTAAAGCCGCTGCTATTTAGGCTTTGAGCCAAAAAGCTAGGAAAAGTGACCCAGTCTGCTCAAAAATGTCGGTGTCAGTGATGTTTAAATAGCAGGGTGCTTACAGTCAATGATACCTAATGGTTGTAGCCTAGCTGTAAGAAAAGAGGTCAGTGCGTAAGACAGGGCAGAGACAGTCACATTCAGGTGAGCAGCTTAGCATGTGGGCACGTGCATGTACACACCATAGGCAGCACAGGTCTTATTTGCATGCACACAGTGAGCTGGGGAGGGGAGGTGAGGGACGACGTGTCGGGTGTGGGAAGGGTGAGGTGTGGCATCCTGGATCGTTTCCCCACAGCACCTACACACATACACACACACATATACACAAGCACAGTCTGACTGGCAGGTGATGGGGCAGGTGCTCTCCAGACATACGGGGGGGGGGGGGGGGGGGGGGGGGGGGGGGAGGGAGGAAGTGGGAAAAGAAGGATGGGCCCTGTGGTGTGTTATAAATCTGTGTGTGATATGAGCAGGCATGCAGAGTGAAATCAAATCTAGCGCATTTACATGCTCAACAATTAGAAATTCAATCCCAGCTGCATGGATTCAGGAATACTAGATTTGTTGTTCTTTCCAATTACATAAAATAACATTAATAATGATAACAATAATAATAATAATAATGATATGATACTGTTTTGAGATGCCCGCCATCATACAGGATATCTACAGCCTGTAATAAAGTGCAGTAAAACAGGTCAAGGTCTTGATTTATGCCTTCTGCCGGTACATGTCTATCCAATGTGCAGGTGGTGCGTTCAAGTCAGACATACCGTAGTAAATCAGATAATCCAGAAAACACCCACAGCTATCTATTTGTGTTATAGACAAAATATGACTACCCATACATGCAGCCACGCAGCAGCAGCTGTGAGGTCACAAGACAGTACACTTAGTCATCAAGGAGGCAGACAGAAAGCCAGCCATCACCTCAGATCACCTTGTTGGTGAAGGAGTTTGAAAGATGTTGACAAAAAAGTCCCAGTCACCACAATGAAAGGAAGGGATCAGCTTCCCTTGTATTAAAAAAATGATAGGCTGGCTGTTGAATGTCACAAATGTCTTATTGTTTATGCCTAATGAAGTGGTGCCAACAAATCTGGCTCCACATGAGTGAACAATTAAGTTATGTGGCAGGGGTGAAAGAAAAACCCAGATCACTTTGCACTGAGTCTGGGAAACACACATGTGAATCTGAATGTATGAACCAATACAAACATTCACACACATTGGGGCACTCACTGTCTGTCAATGGTTGTGTCCTCGCCTGAAGCTACGGAGGGGGGGGGGGGGGGGGGGGGAAGGTGTTTGAGCCTTATGCCAAAATGTCAAGCAGAAGAGAAGAGAGCAGAGAGAGTGTGTGCGAGCTGCGGCGCCAAGTTTCAGCCATGTACAGTTTTTAACAACCCCTCATCCGACATACTCCAGACATGCACTTACCTGCCCCACTCTGCAACAACTCATTGCTGCACTGTAACCATCACATTCAAGGCTCACCTAACTCTGCACTGCATTGGGAGCCGCAGGAAACATTACTGATGCAAACAGCGACTTCTTCCAAGAGAATATATTAATAGAGAAGCTGATAAAGCCTCTGGCGGAATCTCTTTTAGCTGGATATTTGGTTATCTGCAGCTTTAGTGTTGCAGGAAAGTGAAAGCAATGGTAAAACTGTCAAATTTAAGACATTAAATAATGCTTTTTATTTCCAATCATGTATTCCACTGCAATGCACGTGCATTACATTCAGAGCTTTATCTAAAGAGCTGGTTTTGTTAGTAGACAAAACAACATCCAGAGGAACAATGAATGTTGTGTTTGCCACCTGATAACCCATCTCAGATTCGTGTTGTCTCTTGAAACCCACATACAAACAGTATCTAGCTTTGCTTACAGTGCATATATGCTGTCAGATAACAGCAATGCACCTGACAAGCTGCACAGCACCACTTTCTCCAAGTGCACCGTACAAAGTAGAGCGTGCAAATCACACAGCTCAACTTTCACTCGCAGCACCAAAATTCTCCCACTTGAAGCAAAAAAAACAAAACAATGGTATTGACATGAAGATGAAATGTTCGAGTGCAGATTTCTCTGCTTCGCTCATTTCTCTGTGAGAGTTGCTGTTGTTGGTTTTCAGTACTGTACCTCATTGGCGTTTAGCAGCCTAGTGTGTGTGCTGGATGGTGGCCAGCAGCAGTGTGTGAATCCAGGCCATCCCAGGGTCAGGGTGAGCCACTCTGCTATCCATTGCTGCCTTGTGTTCCTCCCGGCTTCTCTCCTCCCTTCTCCTCTTCTTCAGCTTTTTTTTATTTTTAAACGCGAGGTACTTTTTAAATGTTGTGCTCCAGCTTCTTTTGCCTGTTTCTTCTGCTTCTTTTTCCTTGTTCGCTTCCACAAAAAAACAAAAACAGGTTGAACAAACAGCCACCACTTGCTGCTCTCAGAGCTACTTACAATGCAGATCCCTTCTCTAAGCTCCTCTGCTCTCCCTTCCCTCTCGCTCCTTTCCCCTCCCTCTCCCTCTCCCTCTCTCTCTCTCTCTGCTACTGTTGGGAAGTGCTCTCTCATTTTCTCTTATTCTCCACCCCCTCTCTAGCTCTTCCACTAACTAATAGTTATTTAGTGTCTCATTTCAGCACCTGCTTTAAGACAGAGAGAGGAGGGAACAGAAACTTGGAGAGAAAAATGTTGCTCTTCTGTAGGAGTGTGCAGGAGTAAAAAAAAAAAAAAGTGCATGTGTGTGTCCATGTGATGGTGATGGGGTCTACTTTACCAGCAAAAATGTATGTATTGTGTGTCATCATGTACTGTTTGTTATTTGAATGTGTGAGGTGTACATTTATAAACACACATTCGAGATCTGTGCAAACAAAAGTGTACATTTGCATGGTTGTCTTTGTGCATGCATGCATCACTGTGTATGCTGGTTGTTGTGTTTGTGAGCGCCTGCATGTAGCTTGCACTAAATGTCAGACTGTGAGTTGGTGACAGAGAAGCTGGTAAGGCATGCTTGAACTCTCATCTCTTTCAGTGCTCCCTGCTTGCTGCTGTATCAACTATGTTCACTAATCAAACATGAAAAGAATGGGGGCAGGGGGGATAGGTTACCTCGGGACAGCAGTTTACTCAGCAGTGGCGGAAGTCTAATTGTCCCCCTTTTTTTTCCAGAGGAAAACAGGTCGCTATATATGGAAGCCTACATGGGACTATATTAAAATGATGATGTAAACTTGAATGTAAAAATGTAATTCCACAATAGTCAAATGTTGTTTTAATTTTCAAATTGTAAGAACATGTTAAATTTTAATTATGATTTAAATAATGCTCGTACAAATGGAAAATTAGGCTATTGTTTATATTGCATTTTAATTTTCAAATATGATTAAACTGGTTGTCTTTGAGTGTGAAATGTCAAATGTTTTCATTTTCAAAATTGTTAGTAAATGGCTTTTTAATTTTAATTGCGACTTAAAGGTGCAGTGTGTAGAATTTAGTGGCAGTGGACTTGGAATCCATAAATATGTTTTAATTTGTTGTGAAAAATATTGTGTTTTCACCTTAGAATGACACACATTGTTTATGTTGCATTTTAATTTTTAAATTGGAATGAATGTTTGAATATTGCCCACTGTTTAGCAGGGTATGACTGTGAAGAGCTTTTCCATTTTCATTTTAATATGATTAAAGGACGCCCATATGAGTATGTGAAAATGCAAATATGCATTTTCATTTAAATCTTTACTCAAATAATGTTGAATTACACAAGTTCACAATACCATTTTAATATAGTCTCCAACAGTCTTCCATAAATGAAGGCTTGAGAGTTGTCTGTGATTTTCACTGAAAAAATATGTTTTGAAGTGGTTATGCTGATGACAATTTAAAATAGTCTATGCAGAACAAAATGTAGGATTTTCAATAAGATTTCAAATAAGTCAAAAAAAAAAACCTGTGTCAAGTTTGATCAACACAGCTGTTAAACCCATAACATATTATTTACCCTTAAGTAACTTTAAAGCTGCACTAATCATTATTTTTATATACACAATGGATCACATGACTACGAGTTGTGAAAAGTCTCATTCTTAGTGACAAACTTGCAGGAAATTTTCACCCAAGTCGGCAGTTACTCCGCACTGAGCTATTTAGCCTCATTGTTTTGGTTTTCCAGCCTGCAGCTCTGCTCTCATCAGCTTTGTTTGCAGCCACAGCAGGCAGTGAACTGTTGTCAGTTAAAACAGATCTGATAAATCCACCATGTGCTACCAAGTGTTAAATGGCTGATAGTCAATGTTAGCACCTGGCAGAAGAACACAGTGGAGCATTTAAGCTGTGAAAGAGTCTGATATTTCCCTCCCTCAGGAGTTATCAGAGACTATGTTATACCATTGAATCAGTCTTAAAACCTATGCACATAAACAAGGTGTGTGCACGTGACCTTTTATTGACTGTGTGGTCACTGACACAGCTGAAGACTATGTGTCCCTTTGTTCTCTCAGGTAATTGCCTGTCTTTAACTGTGTTAGTGATCAAACCAAAGATCCAATCAAAGGCCATGGTCAGTATTCAAAGTGACCACTTAAAGGAGCAGAGCCTCCTCAAAAGTCTCAAAAGTCCCTCTCAAGGATTTTTTTCTGTTTTTGGATACTGCTCCATGAAAGCGTATCAGCTGCACACACCTGGTTTTCATGTGTGCAGGTTTTGAGACTAATTAAACACCATACTATATGAGCTAAGAGGAGAGTGCATTGTATATACGGGCTTGTAGTATGTAAAGGAGTGAAAAATTGGACTTACATTTGTAAGGTGGCCACAAGCAAAACTCCAAATGAATGCAAAGGCTGCTCTGCTTCTGCTGGACGTGTGAACTGTTTGCTCGAACCTTCTGCAACTTTATAAGATAATAACATGTCAATGCCATGTTTTCATGGTTACTTGCTCCTACCTTCAAGTGGCTCAAAAAAATGGATTAATATAGTTTTAACGTTCGGAGTGAAATAATACCATACAAGCAAATTAATGAGGTTTTAAGGGAGTTACTAACATGAACTGAGCCTGTCCTGATCTAATTTCTTATACTGTTTATGCTAATCTTTTCAAATATCTGCAAAAGGCTGCAGGATAAGATGATTATCAACCTTCAGTGGCACCGTATCTGCATGAAATGATCACTGATATCGTAATACTGAGTTAAAACATATCTCCCATCCATACCTATGTGCATCATACTTTTTAAAAGGACCTTTTCAAGGGAGTTTTTCTCACATGCCACGCTGCAGTTCCTTGTTTGCAGCATTGTTACCTCGTAGCTGTTTTTGCAGCCTGTGCATGCAAGCGTCTCCCTCCTCACTGCAGCAGTCAGTGAATGAGCCAGCCGGTGTCCGCAGTACATACCTGTGCTCACTGACATGTACTAACTCACTCTTCCTGCAGGCCATGGCAGAGGAACGCACAGCAATCATAACAATCAGAAGATGAATGTGGCCAAGAGAGAGGAAAGGGGGAGAAAAAGAGAGTATATATTAAAAAAATAAGGGTGAGAGGTAGAAGAGAATAAGGGTGAAAAAAGGGTGAAGAGGAAGAGGAGGAGAAGAGGAGGCAAGATAAAGTATAAGTCAGAAGTTGCCCAAGGCCACAGCCATTGGTGGAGTTGTGAGGGGAGGAGGGAAAGGAAGAGAGAAATCATTAAAGAACACCTGTCTGTTTCTGACTCCTAATAAATCAGTGTCTTCTTTATCTGTCTGCAGGTTTCTCTGCTGTCTGGAGAATGTAATGTTCTTTGAAGGAAGGGCAAGATGGAGAGAAGAATGAGAAAGTGGAGAAGGTAGATGGGGAGGCATGATAACGTTTAAAGTTCATCCCTTTAGCACAGTGAGTACAGAATCACTGACACATCAGCATTTCAGAGTCATTTGCATTCATCAAACTAGATTTATTCTGGTCTAAAAGGTCTAAAATGCAAACAGCTCACACAAAATATGTACTATATCAACACACTATTTCACTCCACCATTGTACACGAGCAGCTCTCAAAAATCCTCCATATAAACACTGTGCCGAGGATTCAAGTAGAAAAGACAGACATGCTCAGCATCAATGGACAGTAAACAACATTATATATACAGTACTACAGTGTATGTGTGCGCACGTATACAATAGGGTCCAATACAGTCTGACACCACTCTCCCATGAGGAAGTGGTCTCAGACTGTACATTCATCTCAAAGTGAAGACACCACATCATCTACATAATAATAACAGTTCTGTGAGCTCACAATAAAAGCATTGTAAATGTTAGCAGGAAATAAAATATCTTAGTGTATCAGCAAACTAAACTTTGATCTCAAGTCACTGTTCATAATGAGTAAAGAACCATAAGAGTAAACTCAAATTAAAGGGGCACTCTGCTGATTTTGCACAAAAAGGTCACTGTAATAGTCACGGGAAGAACTACTCATCCTGTGAAAACAGTTTCTAGAGAATTTTTGTCAAGGCTGACAAAACAAACCCTGAAGATGTAAACAGGGTTATCTCAGCTTGGGTTAGAACTGTCCACAGTTTGTAAGGGAGAAGACTGGTGTGGAGTTTCATAGGCATTTACCAGGCAGGGAGGGTCTTATCAAGTTGCAAAGTGGATCTTTGACTCGAAGAACCAGCTATTTTCAATGCAGCTGCTTATCGTATTGTACTGATGATTCAGCCACTATGCAGAAAATGAATTTCCAGAACTTTGGATGAGTGAAATAACTCCTCCCATTGCACAACTCTACGAAATATGCTATTGTTTGATTTGGCCACTCTGCTGCATTGTCCCCAAACTTTATGAGAGTGCAATACTAAATCACTGGAGTACCCCTTTGCTGTCATTTAAAAGCATTTAACATAAATGTAATACTGTGATGCATAGTAGAGGACACTGGACAGACTGGAGCCCCAGAGGACCCACTCAGGGTCTTGGGCCCACACTTTCTAGTCAACCATTACCTTTGTAACTATTTAGGAAACTGTCTTCTCACACATTTGACTTCCTTTCCTTTTGGACCAAGTTACTGTTGGATCAATTCCCAGTTTGGGCATTGTGAGTCCTTTTCAGAGCAACACATGTGTTTCCTAACATTTAAAGATATCAAATGCATAGGTCTAGTATGAATATTCAGTGCATCAGCCTAAAATCGTTGGTTTAGGTGAGTTTAGCCTCCAATACACACCTGCCCATCATAATGTTGACAGTATGACAGTCTTTACTTAGGGGAAAAGTTCACTAATGTTATCCCAGATGCAAAGGAGTGTCTTTTATTCCTCAAATAGGCCCCCCCCCCCTCCATCCCACCACTCCTTTTCCACACTGGAGTCCTAACTCATGTTTCCAAAGGACGCGTCACTTGCTTCAGGGAAGGCAGTGCAGTTGGGTTTGGACACGGAAGGAATGGGGAAGGAACAGAGAGAAAAAGGAGAGAATTAGTTCTGTCAGACTGACTTCTGTAAGAGGCATGAAAAGAGAAAAAAAGCTGACAGAGAATCTTTTCTGCAACAGGTACTGAATTATCGCTTACCATTATTATACTGTATTCTTGTGGCACATTCTGATCGTAAAAGCGACACTGGAAATAAACATATTGCCTCAACTACTACTGTATGCAACATTTTGGGAGTGAGACTAGAAGATCAATGCGAACCTGATGCCTGTGTGTTAAGTATGAAGCTGGAGTCAGGATCCATTTGCTTAACTGAGCATAAAAACTAAAAGCAGGAGGAAACCTATGGTCAAAGTAAAAAAAACACCAAATAAACACCTACTAATACCTCTAAAGGTGACTAATTAACATGCTGTAGCCCCTAACATAAACAGAAATGTGTGTGGTTTCATCGGAACTCTACAGAGACCAACACTAAAACTTGTGCTTTCCAACTTTATCTAGTAATCAGATACAGCGGAGGAAGTATTGGCCAGATGGATAAACTACTGCGTGTAAAGAACGCATACCTCCTTCTAAAATCACAAATTGTGTTTCTTTTATGTTTCTGTTCATGTATAATGAAAGAAACCAGACACAAGGGGTACCCTGGTAGCCTACTGGTTAAAGGTGCAGTGAGTAGAATTTAGTGGCATCTAGGAGAACATACTTACACTTAGTGTATCACCTGAAAATAAGAACTGTTGTGTTTTTATTACTTTAGAATGAGGCCTTTATATCTACATATAGAGCGGGTCCTCTTCCAAGGAGGCCGCCATATTGCACCGCCATGTTTCTACAGAAACCCAGAACAGACAAACAAAAGTCTGGCTCTAGGGAGGGTATTTTGCATTATTTGTGAGTTTCGCAGCAACCATAGGTTTTCCTACACTCTTGGAAGAAGGAGGACTATTCTCCATGGACAATCTGAATTTGTCCATGGAAAATGTTTCAAAAAATACTTTTCAGGTGATTACTACTGATTACCACTACCTATAACCCTCTTACATTGTGAGGCAGCTTTATTCATGCTGCTGATTGTTGCATAACTTGAAGTCTGACAATATGGATACTTGCGTGATCTTGTGAATCCAGCTGCCTTGCATGGTAAGGGGCTAGGGGAGATGGCTGACAGAGGAAAGTATCAACTATGCTAACAGACAGAGTTAGGCTGTTTCCAGTACTTAAGCTAAGCTAGGCTAACCATGGCCTGTATCCATAATGAACACACAGGCACATAAGATAATTTATAGTGAGGCTATGGTGTACATAGGGCTGGGCAATTCAGTATCACTATTTATTGAATTTGAGTGGTGTCACTTTTGTTAATAAGATAATATTGTGTTAGTCTTAAACAATAGTGCTGTCCAAATTTCAGCTTTACAAAAGATTTTAAATAAACATATTTGAAGAGTTGTGGGTGATGAAATAGAGTGGATCGCAGTTAACTGCAGTTGACATCAATTTAATAATTTTACATGTGACTTTTTCATGATTTGCAATACAATACATATCTATTCCAAAACATAACTGAAAAATACACTAACTGTATCAATCAGCCCTTGTTGAGCAGCAGTAAAATTGTGTCCTCAGCATGCATGCAGTCTCCCCACATCTCACCCCTCCTTAGCAATAAGACAATCAGCTCTAAAACTGAAACACGGGCAGCCCCACCAGAAGACAATGACTCTGACAATTGTGTGGTACTCACCTGTCCTCCTGCGGCAACATTCACTACATGAAACACACGACAACAGCATGGGTCAGAGCACAGGGACACACACACACATGAGGAGGAAAATACACTCTATAGGACTGTATCCTCACTTAAGAAACTGTGGATGTAACAGGCTTGGTGTGCTCGGGTACAAAACTTGACCATAGACACGGGCTGTATTTGAACTGTTCTACTGCCTACTGTTTACTTCCTGCTTCAATGTAATGATTTTTTTTTTATTCTAGTGAAATCATTCTGCCGTACGTTGATGTTAAACATCAACAGCAGTGCCGACAGAGGAAAGTATTAACTTGGCAAACAGACATCAGCCCACAAGCTGTATGGATGTAATAAAATCCATCTGATGCTGATATATTTAGGTCAGATCCCACATAGATTACCTTTAATGATCATGTTGCCTGCAGTGTATCGAGTTTATGACAGCTAGTTGGGCCGCAGGTGCTCTGTGGAGGTGTATATGTGGGTGGGTGAGCTTTTAAAAGCCTTTAAAATCTGGAATTTACTTATGGGAATCAACAGTCTCAGTGACAGGTTTATCACTGTGAACACTACTGCTGCACTGTTTCAATGATCACCTGTGTGGAACCATAGGGACAACATACATGTTATTGTGATATTTTGGGCAGATATCATTAAGCTAATTATTTTATTAGAAACTATTAATACTGTAGATACATCCATACATACATACGTTTTTCCAATGTTGTTTTGCAGCACTTTGAGCATCATCAGTTCTTTTCACCTCTATTAAATCTGGGGCAGCAGATATAATTAGTTATTTATTTGAATTGAAGAAATAAACTAAGATAAAACACAGTCAAAGACAAAGACAATACAGAGGGTTTATGACCAACAGATTAGCTAGGTGAGTCAGGAAAGTCAGAGTGAGCACATGAAACTGAAACCTTTGTGTGGCGGGATTAAGTAAGAAAATGTTTCAGTGAGATATGGTTGAACTGATACTTGACGTTTCTAGATATGATCAAAGATAAGGTTGATATCCTCTAACTTGATATCAATCCCACTTATGATATATCTGCATATATCAGCGTGATCATGCTCTTAAATGGTGACTTCATTGGACTACTGTAATTCTTTTAAAAAAGGGTCTATGTGAGCTTTACAAAGCTACATTTCCCTGACAATAAAATCCCCTGTTCCAGAAATCCTTAAAATCTCTTTCCTTAAATATTCAATTACAAAACTGGAATGTAAGGTTTTATGGATGTGTGTGTTGAACTGCATTGTGTGTGTGTGTGTGTGTCCCATGTTCTACTGACCTGGGCTGGAGGTGCCTGGAGAGACAGGGGCGGCACCTCGGCCTCGACTCACCAACAGGGCCTCCTGATTTTCGGTCAGAGCTTGCTTGGCCAGGTAGCGCTCCCTCTTAATCTTCAGCTCCAGGGATTCGGGGACATCAGGTACGATCCAGTCGATGGCTCGCAGTACAAAGAACACTACATGCTGGAGGAGAGACGCAAGCAGGCAACGAGACATTTAAACTTCCTTGTCAGACTGACAAAAACTGCCTTTCTGTCACAAAATCATATCGATTTTAAACTTACAGTTTATTGCACTTCACACGTGAAAATATGTGCATGTTATGTACTACTACTGAATTACTTTGTCTTTGTACCTCAGGATTCTCATTTTGGTGAAATTGTATTCAGCTCCATTTATTATGCTCTGATATTCTCTGATATCCTGAAGTACTTATTGATGACCCTAATTTTTCCTCTCTGGAAATACACCTCTGAAATATCCATTACTTTCCCAAATTTCCATGGCAGCCAAAAACTTTACTACTTGCTCTATAAATCCCCTCCACTGTGTCCCTCTCCTTTCTCCTGCTCTTTTCCTAGCACTTACATGTTTGTTCAGAAAACTGCTAACCCAGAATGCTTGTCCTACTTAGTTCTGGACGTCTGGGTTTACATTTACTCTACTTGTGACCCTTTAATGAAAATGCAGCCAAATGCCTGAAATGTCAGTGTAAACGAATAACAACGAGGAGAAGCTGAAGGAAGAAGGGAGAAATGTAGTGAGTCAGAGTGAAAATGGATGCAATTTAAAGTGAGGAGAAATGGTAAAACCACACAGAATGTCAGCTCCAAAATAATATACGAAATGAACTACTGATTCAGGTGAGTATCATATAGGATTGAAAAACCTACAAAATACAACAATAGAGGGTCAAATGACCAGTGGTTGAAATATGCACCTGGGAATGGAGGCACAGCCAAGGACGAGATGTAGGTGAAAGATAAAAAATGAATGACGTACATTAAAATCACTTGAACGAGCAGAAGGAAACAAATGTGCCCTAATAAAGAAAACAAATAAAGCAGCAGAGAGGCAAAGCAGCTTCCTTCATACCTCAAAAGCAATGATAAAACCAAGTCTGACAGCAAGGAGTTCCCAGTAGAAGAGTGAGTAGTTTCCATTGTTGTCTCTGAATGCTTTATATCTAAAAAAACAAAATATAACACAGTTACTGCAGAACTCACCATGTAATAGTCGGTGTATATGATATGTTGGAGTGGCACATAAGAAACCTGAGCAATGTTAAACATCAGTAATACTACCCTCTATTGGTCAAGTCTATGACCTGAAAATGTCATATGAATATGAAAATGAAGATGAAAACTGAAACGTTTTGAAATTTTGAAACAAGGATCTTGCAAAAAGTGACATGAAGTCAATCAACATATTGTGTACCTGCACATGGGGTCATCTGAGTAGTTAAGCGGGGCGTAAGCCAGTGTGAAATTGACGTATCCACTGAGATCATTATCAAACTTGTACTGGTAGAGGAGGCGAGGTAAGAAATCTGATGTGAAGGCGATTAGGAAAGCCTGCGGATGGACAAAACATAATGTTGAAAATCTATCTGGTATTATCATGACACTCATCCACACTGTCATGCTTGCAATGATGACATCTTGTAACGTCGTTGTCGGTCGACTCACATTGGCGATAACGGACAGGTGTGACAGGGCTTCCAGAATGTTGAACCAGACTCCGATGTTCTGGGCTCGCTCGGCTACGGGCCGGCGGTACTCGCACACAAACTTGTGGGCGTCCAGACGGATCTCCACCCAGTTGTTGAGGAGGGCGAAGAGCGGAGCGAGGGGGAACGCAGCCACGAAGATGGTGATGAACCCGAACTGGAGCACTGCAGCACAACAGTCCGTTTTAACATGTGTGATCAAATCTGACACTTGTTTTTTAGTTTTAAAAATGTTCATCATACTGCATTTTATTGAATTGTTAATGCAGTTTATTGTAGAACAAGTGACATTATATCTTCAAGATGCAGCAAGAGAGGATACTTGCCCATCTCCAGGTACTCTTCGAAAAGGCCTTCACACTCCACCAGCTGGTAGTCTTCCTCCCAGCGCTGAGGTTCATGGGATGCCTTACCCCCGAACACCTTAGCCAAAGACCTCTTCTGGCGCCAGGCCTTCACTTTACTGTCAGAGCAGAAAGGCAGAACGTGTTAAAAACAGCCTTGTGATTTTGTAACTGGGCCTACAAAACCACAAAAGCTCAGCTGGTGAGGATGTTTTCTCTTCTGTGTACATACATGCAATTCTGAATTTCTTCACACTGCTTTTCATTACTGTTAAAATATCTTTTATTGTTTTTTGTGTCTTTTCTGTTATATTGTCCACATGTATTACATGTGGACAACTGAATTAGTTTAGAGTATTGATGATGGGTTTTTATTTTTGTCATAATGGACTCAAAACTGCACAAGCAAAGGGTGATTGTTCTCCTGTGGCTTTGCAACTGATACCTTAGTAATACATTCTTCATATAAATGCCTCAAATCATTACCAATCACAAAAATAGCACACAATAGTCTTTTATTTCTCTTGAGATAATGACACAGGCTTCTCTGTACTGTCTCTGATCCCGAGGAGGAACAAACACACTGTCACACTCACAGCAGGTCAAAGCAGGTGTTTTCCACCAGCTATTCAAGTGAAAGCACCCAGTATGCCAGCTACAATATATGATCTTATCAGTCCAAAAGCAGCTGCATATAAGACATCACTTCTGGGATTAAAAATACATGATGATTAATGATGATGCTTTACTACAAACCCTCATAGTTCTCTTTTTGGAAGGCTCCTAAAAACTGAAAAGATGGTTACACTGCATTACAGCGCTACTAGTGGTCAAAATGTCAAGGAACACTATCTTTAAAATTTCTTCAAAGGTTTCCTGACTATCTGTGACAGCACTTTGTTTACTGAAGTCCTCTATAATCCTACCTTGGCTCTAGACACTGTTTCAGTGCCACAGAGCTACACTAGTGGGCTTTACTCTACTGGACAAACTCCTCTGCAATCAGGATGCAGAACCATCTGATGCAACACTTCAAAGCATTACGTCATGCAGGTAAATTGTAATTTTGCTGGTTCTGCTGATCCTTGTTGTCAGATATATCTAAACCCACACTGATGATAGCTATTATCTTTACAACAATGTACAATTCAATTTCATGAAAGTAATCATTTTAACTTGGTAAATTGCACTCCAGTCAGTTTGTAAAGGCCTCTTTTTGCAGTGGTTTATAATGTCTCCTGAAGCTGTTAAGTAAAAGCAAAGAAACCGTGAGATAAAAGAGACAGACAACATCATATTTTCAGTAAAAAACTGAAGGACACATACGGTAAAATGAACTCCTGAATGTTGTTGATGAGTTGCTTTCCCACCATGATGATGAAGAGTTGTTCAGCCAGTTCAATGAGACAGCCACCAGGACCACACTGCAATATAAAGACACAGAACAAACAAACAAATGTTTCTATGTTTGGATCTGTGATTTGTGATATTTTACCTGTGACATTTATTGTGATAAACCTTCCTATTGTGTTCATACTTTCAAAGACACTTTTATATTTTCTGATCAAAATAAGGCTCTTACATCCTCCACAATGGCCTACTGAATAAAATGGAACAAACACACACACACACACACACACACATAAACACATTGATCTAAGTGATTTTTGGGGCCATTGCATAGACTCACATTCACTTCCTGGAGTCCTAACCTAACCTTAATCTTAACCACTGACCCCAAAATCAGCCTTTTCTGCTCAGAAAATGGATTAACATACACACACACACGATATAATAATAATAATAATTTCAGCTTTTTTTTTTCATGCATGCTAATGAAATTAAACATAGGTCAAATTTGAGCCACAAACACACTCCTTTTAAAACACAATAGGAGGGTTAAGATGTAGAAGAAGAGACTCACGTCTTCATTTCTCATCCCAAACAAGGTCCCATAGTTGGTAGGGTAACCAACAAACCTGCCCACACAGAGGTAGGTAAAGGTAAATACTTTCTTTCTCACACTATATTGTTTGTGTGATCGTTGTGACTGACTCATGTCTCACCTTCCTTTAAAGAAAGCCACATAGAAAGGTGACGAGTAGAAATTGACAAACTGGAAGATGTACACCTTGAAGATGAGGGCATTGTCATACTGGGTTTGTGTTCGGTGCATCTCTGCCACAGAGAAAACAATAACACACAGTGTTAAACACATTAAGCCCACTATAATCATTTTAATGTTTCCCTAATGTTTTCTCTTTCAAATATGCTTGGCTAACAGGAATTTTTAAAAACCTGTCTGATCATGTGACTACTCGTTTTTTCCCCTTTTGACTTTTCATAGCAGGGTTTAGAAATCTAAGCAATTAACATGGCAAATCCAAAGGTTATTTTAGCCAATGAAAGTGATGGCTGAACCTATGACAAACAGAATAGTCCTATTCTTTAAACTTCAAGAGTGTAAATAAGTATTGACAACAACTCTGAACAACTTTCATTAGAATGAATGGGACGCCATTTTGGAACAGAAGCACTAAACATTTAAGCTTAATATCTGTGCCTTTTCCCCCTGTAACTGGGAGTTTCAGTGCTTATACATTACTGTTTTCCAAGTGGAGATGCCAAAGGATGGCAATAGCCTACTGGTCAATCTGTCTGTCAACCACTTGATTGAGAGAGAAATGTTGATTGGATTGTTACTACATGTGACATTTATGTTCCCTTGACTCTTCATCTAAGCTAGCACCATCAACTGGTCGATTTTAAATGTTTAAAGGTTTATGACCACAACTCATGACATTCTCATCAGCCTCAGCAATCATTTTTGTTTAGTATTCATTTTCATATCAGCAGATGTTAGCATGCTAACACACTAAATTATTAAATTGAACATATGTTAGCACGTTAACAACTACTATATTAGATTTACTTCACTATGACTGCTAAGGATCAAAAACAAACTTTTGATCTTTTATGTATCTTACAATTTTTTGTCTTACAGAGCTACTTACAAACTGTCTTTAGCTAAAAGATAGCTAAGTAATAGTACCTGGATATCATCACTATCTTTCTAAATGTGACATAGAAGGTTGATGTGCTGTCTAGCTGTAACTAGCTAATAAAGTCTCCCTAAATTTGACATTTTGTAGAGGCTAACTGAGTTGAGTGTCTTTAAGAGTTTAGACAAAGGTTAAACTTTGTCTCTTGATGGAATCTAAATTTGGAAATGTTATCAAAGTTGTCAATATGAACTAATTAGAAGGTTGTCATTATTTGTGTATCTATTTTTCCTGTGGACCACCATAATGCTGCCAGATGAATTCAACTTCAAGGTTTTCATCTACTCTGTGAGGAGCTTCAACTTTTAGTTAGTGGAGATCTAATGAGAGGCTGATATCAATGTACAGTATTATAGTTTGAGGTGTTTGAAAGGATTATTGTTTCTTACCCCATTTAGTGAGCTGCTCAGCTAATGCAGTGTAGACGCGGCCCATCAACAGGATTAGGCCTAGATTTACAATACTGCTGGAGATGTTGGCAATGGTACCTGCCTGGAGAGGAGAGCACACAAATGTATGGAGAACCAGTATACATACACACATAAACACACACCCACACACACACACACACACACACACACACACACACACACACACACACACACACACACACACACACACACACACACACACACACACACACACACACACACACATCACAACCTTTACAACAAAATGAAATGAAAACAGAAAAAGTTAAATCCACATATCCGTCTGTAGCTCCATGTAGCTCTGATATACCTCTGTGCGCAGGACGGGACTCCCAGTATGGAACATCATCATGCTGATGATACCGCGGCACATGACGACCGTCACCAGGAAGATCATCACCACACACAGCTGAGAGGGAAGACACAGGGATAATGGGTTAAAAGATTAGGAAAAAAAGCAGAAAATATACTGAACTTTGGAACTACAACATCTCTCTGAAGCAGTTCATGAGATTCATGCAGGTTTCCCCACTCTCACCACTGTAGATTTACTGCCTGCACACCATCACTGCCAAAGAAAGTGCAGCGAACAACATCATCATCATCACTCCCCACAGCTTGCTGACTGGTCCAGTCTGCTTGCTGCCAGGCTCAAATCAGGCTTGACTCTTAATGAATGATTTCTAGACTAACAACTTGCAGCATACACTGAGTTTAGGTGATTAAGTTGTTAAGGTGTGTGAGGTTACATGTGCAAACCTCTACTGATAACACCAAGTGATAGATAATAAGAGCTCTTGTAGGAAAAACAACAGTTCTGCATGGAGATCAATTACAGTAATTTTCCTAAAATGTATACTTTTTCACGATTGTTCCTTACAAATTGTTGCTTTGAATGGGAAGCCCTGATTAGTATAATACACAGTATGTTTCCAAGGCTATCCCACAGTGAATCACGCAACCTAATTTTCACAGGCTCTAAAAAAGGAAGAGATGATGCTTTGTACATATTTTAGTACCAGTTTAAATTCACTATCTATTTATTTCAGGAGGAAACATTTCCTTGCTTTGTTTTCAACAGTAAAAAAGAAAGCTACCCTTCAATGTCAGACAGTCCTCTTTGTTTGTTTTCCAGATACGTGATCATGGATACTGTTCTATTCAGTTTCCCTTTACAGGCTGTGTGTGTTGGTGCCATGGCACCATTTTAATTTTTCCACCTTCGTCACTATTGTCAGAGGAAGGGTGGGGGAAAGCTGATCCTCAGATCCCTTTTCAAGAACAAGTTAATCCTGGATTGAGCCTCAGTGTATGACTGAGATTATCAGATCATATCCAGCCCTGTGGGTGAATGACCTGGATGCATTATTAGACAAGGGCTCAGTTACCACTGCAGGATTCACTGGAACAGCACACAGGTGTAAACTTCCACACTTCTTTCTCACCAGTAAAATCTCAAAAGACAGTGAGACTCTCCAATGAAACTACGTACAATAAGAATGACTTAGAATAACAAAAATAAGCACATGTTTTGTACATACTTGTATGGGATCTGATTAAGATTTTGCATCAAAAATAAATCATGGAGTGTGATCATTTCCAATCAAAATAATCAAACAATCTACATTGCATTAAACAGATTGGTGCCTCTGACTTGCCAACGCCTGATTCATGAATAATTGCTCATATTACCAAACCAATATATTGACGTATCCCTACAAAATGTATTACAGCTCTTAAAAAGGTCACAAGGAAAGAATGTTCTGTTACCTCAAATACTCCATTTACAGTAATGCTGAATTCATAAACCTGAAAATCATTTTTAAACAGTGTCTCACCATCATAATGATGACCATGGAGCCAGTGAACATGCGGGACAGTCTGGTCTTCTCTGGAAAGTAGGGCTCTTTGACTCCAGTCACTGGGTTTTGTTCCATACTCGGTGCCATAGCTGCAAATTCTGGTCGAGGTCGCTCCTGAGGGAACCCAGTGATGATATCAGCATTAATGGATAGGCTCTTTGCTGGTTTTCTGAGGAGACTACAACTGCAAACTACATCTGGGGACCTAAAACAAAGTAATGCACCTCACGCCAGTGCCAGGAGAACCCCACACTATTCCCATTGTTCTGCAGGTCTACAGGCTACCATAAATATAGCATCAAAGAAAATACCTCTTCTTCATGGAAGTCCATGCAGTCCCAGTGATGGGCCAGGGTGGCCATCTTTCTCTTCCAGTACTCCAGGAATGTTACTGCCCAGAAGGACATGAACACACTGAAGAGGACTGTGCCTGGGTGGTCAAACAGGTAGCCCAGCTGCAAGGTAGAAAGGTAGAGTGCATTAATTTGGGAACAAATATCAGCTTTAAGCTTTAAGTTAACCATCTGCAGACTTCTTAGTTTCAGTAAAATGTTGTGAAAGGTCATTACCTTGGCCATGGTGCAGATTTCAGACAATTTCCAGGCCGTACATGTTTTACAGAGAGGACACATCTGATAACTAGCTCCGCTGTTACAGATTTCTTTACTGTTGACAGACACATAGACACAGATTAGTTACAATAGAGAAATCACATTTTAAAGCTCTCAAACCAGGATTGCTTTTCAGATTTGGATGAATCAAGCAGATATAACAGAAATAGAGATATTTTGATTTTAAATCACATGTAGTCATAATTATTAATGTGAGAACTAAGGGATTAACTCTAATAGACTTTGCATGCACAGAGTACAGTGTATATTGATTCCTGGATGAATGAGAAAAAGCATCAGATAATAGGTGTTGAAATTAGTGTGCAAGCCTGCTGCCTGGGAATAGAGCTGCATTTTCCCTTATTAAAGTTATTCAGTGAGTTATTGAAACCATGACTACACGTCTGCTCCACAAATAAATCCGGGAATCATCAAGAGATGCCTTTCCTCTATATTCATATAAATGGAGATTAAGCTGCACTAATTGTCCATTACCACGAGACGTCTGCAGTTTATCTTTCCTGCAGACTGGCCTGCACCCTGTCGCCAGTCATCAATGGCTTTAATCTACAGTGTGAACTAATTAACTCCATGAATCTGAGACATTTGACTGTTTTCTTTCCTAAGATATTGACTCATCTTCCATTCTCTCTAAACTCCCTTCTTGCTTTGTAGGGGGATTCATTTTCCGTCAATGACACCAACAGGATTACACAGCAACAGATTGGTAATACACACACACTGCAACATTAGGGGAGACACACTGAAAGTACATGTGTGTGCTGTGTCAGTATAACCCACTGTGGTGCTGAATAATGTGTAATGAATTGGGCACAGACATATCCCACGTGGACTGTATAATTATGAGGTTTGTTTTTATGCAGAACAGGCTGGGCTTTGATGTATTTGCATCTCAAACTGTGCTTGTTTAAACATAATTAGGGGAAAGTGTGTCAGCACAGTTTTACATTTTGGCCAATTCCTTAAAGGCATAGTTCAACATTTTGGGTAATATGCTTATTATCTTTCTTTCTGGGAGCAAAATGAATGCATTAATACTAATCTCATGTCTGTGTGTTAAGTACAGAGCCAGACTATGGCTATGGTGTTGGAAACAAGATTGGGTCAGTAAGCACAGGATTTGGTTTTGGTCTTTGTGCAGACACGTTGGTACCAAACCTGGCAACCTCACTGTAACGACAAGACCTCGGAAAGTAACTGCGCCCAGTTGCTGCTGCTTGCCAATAAATTGTTTCACCATATAACTCACACGAAAATCACAAACTGCCTTTGAAAGTGCTATTGAATGGTAATTCCCCATTGAATTTCCATTCATTTCCCAGGATTTTCTTGAGACTGTTGCTTTATAGACATCCTCATTATGCGTCCTGACTGAGAATGAGTGGAATGTGACCACAAACACACCTAGTGAATTATAGACTATTATGTTTGCTTATTTTACTTGTCGTTTTAATTTTGTGAAACAACTGCTTAAACGTTTATCAGTGACATAATAGCACTTAGTGTAACAATAGCATAAGTATCAAAGAGTCACAAGAGAATACTCGACCAGCTATGTTGCATAGTTCCCCTTAAAAATTTGACATCAACTAAATGTTACAGTCACATAATCGTCACTTCATTAATCGTGTTTTAAAATGTTGATTTCTTTAGCTCTTCATGCATACATTTTGTTAATGCTACATTCCATATAGTTCCTTGTCATTTTTTAAAGTTATGCAATAATATAACACTTTCTGTGTAGTGTGTGGACTCACGCTGGTGTGTTAGTGCCCATGGACATGACTCCAGACACAAAGACCAGGGTGCCAACCAATGCCGCAGGGAGCAGCCAGGCTGTGTAGTAACCTGTAGAGACATAAAGCTACTTTAGGCTGCAGATTTTAGCTTATGTGCAATTACACTGCAGCATGCCGCTGTTTAATGCTGGAATATCCTTGATGAAGAGACTATATTGGGATTTCAGAAGGAGTGTGTCTCGTGCTGCAGATTATAGTTCTATTGTCTCAACATGAACTGTAGTTTGATGTTCTGTAAATAGTAGAGGCCCCTTTAGCAGCAATTACAGCATTTAGTCTTAGTGAACAGATGTCCACAGAAGTCTCAGCTGTCTGTCAAGAGTATTGCAGGATTTCCTAGCAGATCTATTTATATTTTGCTGAATTTATTTGACCTCTCCACCTTTACAAACCTTCCAGGGTGAGAAGCATCAACAGCATCGGACCACAGGATCTTTTTTACTTTAAGAGTGACCTTCAGTCCACCGAACACAAAATTCACAAACCAGCTGTTGGAGCCTTCAAGTTACAGATGTATTTAATCTAAATTACTTGTGTCACCTTCAGTAAAATCAGATTTAATTGCCGTTTTTCCATTTTTATTTTTTATGTTGATAATTTATTTGAATTGCTGAACAAATCTTGGATGTGAGCGGGAAGGCTGAAGGTGATCTCTATTCAACTTCATGTTTACCTGACTAACAATTTATATTTGAGGAGGTCTGACTTTCAAAAAAAAGGAGAAATTGTCTGACTGAATAAGAATTCATATTTACCCAGCCAGGCAAAGTAGAGGGCAATCTTCTCTCCATAGTACTCCCTGATGTGGTCCAGTGGTTGGTACTTGTACCATTTCCACCAGCGGGCCCAGTAGTGGTAAAGAATCTGCCTCTGGTTCAACTCGTCAGGACGGATTTCATATCTAGGAAGCTGAAAAGGGCCCTGTGGGATAAAACATGCTGAATCAAAAGGGAAAGCAGTAGAAAAAACAGATTTCAAAGCAGATATAAATAATATCACACCTCGTGCAGGGGGAAAGCTGCAGTGTACGCCCCTTCATTTACAAGTCTGTCCACGCCAACCTCTGCCCTCTTCCTTTTGCCGTACACCGTCCCGGCAAGAATCTCATACACCTGAAATAATACGCAAACTCTCACTCCATGACAGAATAATTTACAGTACATACAATGTGGAGGAAGCCCAGTTACTCACTACACGGTGTCTCTGTATATTAGTGAAGTAGGTTTCATGGTTGTCACAGCCAAGGAATCTAAAAAAGACAGACATTCACTTAGCCAATTATACTATACTGTAAAATAATGTAAACTGATCCTGTTATTACTAAAGTTAACCAGAACTCACCTGTTCATCTTTGACTTGCGAAAGGCACATGTGTAATAATCCAACGGCCTGTTTGGTACTGACTCTGTCATTGCGTTAGGTATGCATAGTCTTTTCAGTACCCGAGCAGACGCGTTTAAGTCCACATTTGGTTGTGCCTGGAAGCCAAACACACAGTCATTCAGCATCTCAAGTTTTATCATCAATGTCTTTATAAAGTTATAATTCTTAAAGGCTCAGTTGATTTGGTGACTCTCATGGTTACTGGTGTTAATGCCTCAGAAATGATACTGTGGAAGCAGCAAACATGCCTTCAGTGGCTAGACTGTCAATAATGCAACAGAAGAAGAGCAACCCACATCTGTTAACAATGCAGCCACACAAACTCTGAGATTAGAGGTTTTGTAAATAAGAAAAGGAAGACAGCCAACAATGTCCTCCAACAAGGTAATCAGAGTTGTCATCAGCTTTTATCCTCTGCATCGCTTCCAGTGGGTAGTGATGCAGTTTTAATGATGCAGTAGTAGTGATGTACACTTTTGTGTCCTGTCAATCCTTTGTGCAGGGGAACACATTTGAATCTCACTCAGGATAGGCGAACTCCATCAGTAACAATAAAAGCTGCAGTTTGATGTAATAACAACACACAAGAGACTGCAGCCATGCTAGCATCTCTGTGAGGCTGTGTTTAGGCAAAGAGGAGCTGCTTTGAGCTAAATGCTAGCATCAGGATGCTCAACATGCTTATATGCTCAAAAATGCTAACATGTATACTATGCTTATGCTCATGTTAGCAAGCTAAGGTACTCTAATTAGCACTAAACACAAAACACAGCTGAAGCTAATGGGGTGTCATTAGTTTCGCAGTTATTTAGCCATAAAAGTATTGAACAAATTCAAATGTTGACCTAATAATGAAAAGTTAAGGGACCCTGAGGGGGACGTGAATGTGTCTGGCAAATTTCAGGACAATCCATCCAATAGTTGTTGAGCCTCAGTTTTGGACCATTTCAATTTGGAGCAAAATGGTGGACCAACCAACCACCTGACTGAGAGACTGGCATTGCCATCCATAGAGACAGTATACAAATCTAAGTATTATAACTTTAAATTAGAAATGTGTGATAATTATAAACAACTGCACTGACCTGTAATGGAGCTCTCAGGCAGAGCTCCTCAGCATAATACACCATCACATCCCAAGGAGCACTAAGTTTCAGAAAGTGTACTGTTTTTTTTTCATTTGCAGTTTCCTCCTAAATGAAAGAAAGGTAAGACGTTCAAATAAATATTGAGCAGACTGAGAACTTTTAATAAGACAAATGATCTTCAGTCTAATCTTCAGTACCTTCTCCATCAGCAATCCAGCAACCTCTAGATTCTGAACAAACTTCTCCCGCCACTGTGCCAGCTGTGCCTTCCTTCGTGCAGACCTGCTATTTTCCTCAGTGGGCGCAGCCTCCCCGTCCTCACCAGTCACCTCATCCCTGTCCCTCCCTTTGCCTCGCCGTTTCCTTCGAGAGCGAACCTCCCACACCAGCACAAAGTCTACAGCCAACATCATCATCAACATTAAGCACACAGGTCCAAAGGTTAAACGAGGGACTCACTCCGTCATCCATCATTGAGCTTATGACAGCTAATACAATGTGAGCTGCTGATGCTGCTTACCAATTTTGGTTCTTCCATCTCTGAAGTAATTCCCTGGCTGTGGAACCGGCTGGGTACTTCTTGTATTGAAGTGAATATCGATTGGGTCATTATCATCCCTATCCGCATCATCATCACAAGCTGCGGCTGAGAACTGAAAGTATTCACGCAGTTTAGTTATCTAAATTTACAAATTAAAAGCAAGTGATAGCTGCTGTCTGTTTTCTGCTCCATTTCCTGCATGTAAACCCACTGCATTAGATATGGATAGTTAATTTCCTTTGCCATTACACAACAGCATAAAAGCCTCTACTTTGCAATAAAGATTCCAGAAAGATGAGATGGAAAATGACCACTGAGCTTTTTACAGCATGCTTGAAAACAGTCTTTCACTACAGCAAAGTCATGTTTCACCAAAAGATAATCTTTAATTCACAAGTAATATACTGCACCTCATAATACTTTATACTCCTGGCACATATCACACAGAGGATAAAAACCCTTCTAGATACCCTTCCACTGCAACACCTCAGAGATGTCAGTGAAGGGATGAGGCAGGGGAGCAGGGTATTCAATGGCGGCTGTGTGAATGTCCACTTATTTTCAATATTTATGTGATTCATATATGAAAGGGTAACACACTGCAGTATATGTAGGGTTCATAGGAAAAATAAAATAAAATAGTGCTTACATATCTTGGCGGGATGAAGCACCCATTCTGCAGACTTCCATAGCTGTCTGTGGTTTGGGCTTCACCCCCATAGTCCAGATCCAGGAGGACATCTCGGTCTCCTTTCAGCAGCTCTGAGCCCTTCCTCAACATGACGTGAGGATGACAAAAGGTCCTGCAGATTGATACACATACTGAGCATTGAAATTGAAATTAAACATGCACATGAAATTAAACTGCAAAAAAAAAAAAATCATTGCTTATTGCCTAATTATTTCCCACTACGACTACAGACATGATTTGAAGGAAGGGACTGAAAAGAAAGAAAAAAAAGGGTGATACTCTACCTTTGTTGTGGGGAAGACGAGGCTGCTGATAAGGTCTGGATTTTCAGCAATATGTGCTCTCCCTGTCCTCTCCCTCCTCTCTATCTCTGCATCCGTCATGCTCCTCTGCTCCACAGCTAGATAGCTGTGGAATACCGTAATGGACCTAACATGCAGGCAGCAACTTGTACTTTTCTGCGTTTCAGCATCAGGATATACAGTACACGGCACATCCCCACATAATAAATAATGTAATAGTCAGTCAGAGGCAGAGGGTGGGAGAGTAAAACCTGAGCTCTCACTAGCACGCTCATGATGAAGAATAAAACATGTGAGGGGGGATTCTCTGTGATATTATTGGGTATTCCTTCATCCATGCAAACTGTTTCGTACATTGCTTTTAATTGGTCTGGAAACGTTCACACAGTTATTATAAATTATTAACAGAACAAGAAAATGAACTCCACCCCTCCTGATATCACGGGCAAGACACTGAGATTGAGCCTTCAAATGCTGTTGGCAAATATTAATGAATCCATCCACATCCACACTAAAGGTGACATGTTTTTTTTTCTCCAACACTCCTCCTCCTTCCTCTCAGTAGACCGCATTGCTGCAGTCAAAACAGAGCAGAATGTAAAAAGAGTGTGAAAGGATAAGCAAAGAGGGGGAGGGAAAGGGAGATGGTGGGAAGAAGCAGGGAAGTGTATAGCTAACGGACTGCACGGTATTAAAATTGCATAAGAAGAGAAGTGAGAAATTGGAGAGCAGAATCAATGAGGGAAAGCACATTAAACTAGCTTTAAACACTAGTTAATGGGGGGAAATGTGCTGTCTGGATAATTAATAGACCAGAGTTCACTGCAAAGCAGCATTGCAATTCTGGGGGTGAATCTATATACATACAATACACCACTCTAGAGGTCTCAGTCTCTGCAATCTGAGATTCCAAGTCTACTTTTGAAAGGAATTAATAATGATAATATAAGAAATAAGTTCTAACTGGGGCTAGTCAAATAAATTCTATATTACTATAAACACTCAAATGTTGTATAAGTAATAACTGTAATATTATACATAAAATACCTGAAATATCAAAATGTGCCAATGTAGTTTCTTTGTGAAAATAAATGTATTTTCTGGAGAGAAAGTGAGGGGGCGTCAGTGTACTTCCTTCTTTACTGATCAAAGATGTACAGACATTTACGGAGCACATTCACGCTCCCCAGAAAATGAACCCTCTCCATTTCCAACACTATGAGCTTTCTTATAGCCTCAACCTCAGGACAAGGTGTAAATCTGCATTTAAGATACCTTGTAGTCCAACAGGCAGATTTCCTTGAAATTTGATGAGCACATTTATGGATCGAAGAGGATTAATCCTTTTCATTTCAATGAGCCCATGGCCTCCCCTGAAGGATCATTCCTAGGAAATTGTATCACTACTGCTGGTAAGGATTTAATCATCAATATGGCTTTAATTGCATCCTTAGTAGGGCAGGGTGGTCTGAATGGTGGAAAAACTGGGTTAAATTATTAGTGAAAAGTTCCTCCTGTTTTAGGGCCACAGCCGTTTTTACATCTTTATTGGACAAATAATACTTTTCTCTTTCCTTTCTCTTAAGTTTGCTTTGTACCTCCCATAGGTCATCTATCTCATCAATCTGACAGCGTTTCTCGTCCTTGACTTGATATTTGCTGAATCATTCTGTGATTGTGATCTTTCTCCCTGTAACTTCAGCATCCTTTTTTTAAATCTGTGCTGCTTTGTTGCAATCATTTGAAAGAGGCATTCGTGTCTTCTTTATTGTTCTTAGGTTGTGTTCAGTTCCCTGGGTGCTGGCTGATATCAGTACTTCTTTACTGTCGCTTCTAGTCTCGTGCTGTGGTCCCATTGAGCACTTTTACTACAGCACTCCTGGAAATAAGGATTAAAACACTTTCCTTTAATCGTTTTTAATACAGCTCTGTATTGCAGTGAAAACAATACAGAAAAGGAGAAGAGTTCATGCTTGTTGAAACCATGGTAACAGCACAAGTACACCTATGGTGATATTATTATGTTACGAAAATGATAAAAATGTATCTAAACAGGAGAAGTGGTAATTTTTTGTTTCCCTAGCAACTATAAAATAATAAATAAAACCAGAGGCTGTGAACATTAACAGCTCGTGGCTGTGTTGAATGTTGTCTTCTCTTCTTTTCTCCACTTTAAAATCACCCAAGGTTCCTAACATCTTTAGTTATAATGAACATACATTTAACTCAACCTAACCATCTGTAAATGCTCTAAACATTTTCAATAATTCCTAATTGATTCTTAGTAAAAAGTGGTTTCCATACAGAAAATGTCCACCTCTGCTGTTTTAGCAAAGTGCTCCAAACTCCAAATTACATAATAATCCCAAAGATGACAGCTGGAGAGGCGTACACTATTTGCTTTTGCTTTGATACAATTAGGAAGATGCTGCAGTGGATCAAATAAAATCAGTTTCAGCATTTTACACATTTCAAAATAAATAGGAATCCATGGGTTTAAAGAAAAGACGTGGTCTTACACAGAATAACTTGTCAACAGCCCAGTAAGTAGGGTACCAACCTACATGCTGTGGTGAAGCCTCTCAGTGGTGAAAAGGTGCGAAAGGTAAGATGTTGTCCTAGTTGTGCCACAACAGGAAATACAACTAATATGAACACATAACAGAAGAACATAAGTGCTCAGTAGCTGTACCTTTAATGAATACACTACATAGTAAGCATACACCTGAACATATAAACCCAAGTGTGACTTTTGAACATTTAAAACCATGGCCATTAAATCTGCTGCTATGACAGCCTCTACTCTTCTCTTCTGGGAAAGCTTTTCACATGACCGTATAACTTAGTTGCAGGTTTGCTCCCATTCAGCCTCAATAACATTCATGAGGTCAGCTGCTGATGTTTAAATGATAAGGCTTGGCAGGCTAATGGCACTCCAATATATCCCAGATAGGCCGAACACCTGATCCTAGTTTGAAACAGGTTTCAAGAGAAACTACATGACCTCTACTGGTGACTGGGAGGAACTGCAACATCATAAAAACTAAATGTATCTAAGACACTATATCTGAAAGAGTACAGTAAACTACAACAGAAGACACTAATTAAGCAGTGTTTTGATTTTAGCAAAAAGTACAGTATGCTTTTCACCTTACACACAGCTGATCCCTTACCTGAGAATCTTCTGACCCTGCTCTAACATGACTGTCCTTATGTTTTCAGACTTCTTTCTTTCTTCGTGCATCTTTGCAGTCGGCGAAGATCTGCCAGAAATCCCTACTCTGTCCTTATGTTTTGAATGCATTGTATTTCACTGGTTTGACCTGTAATAGAAATGTAGATGTTAAAGCACAGATAATGGTGCACAGGAACCAAGGTTTCATTTCAATTTATTCAGTTATGCCATCCATTTCACAAAGGTTTTTTTGTACATGTATTACCATTATGAACTGTATAAAATCCTCCGGACATGCACGTCTGTATGTGTGAGTGTGAGTTAAATTTGATTAGTGCTCTATTTACAATTCAATAAAACTGCTAAACATAATACAAATATTACATGCAGTATACATTTATGAACAAAAATCAAAGAGTGCTTCTTTTTTTCAAATGCATCGCTTAAAAGATGTCATCCATCATTGGCCAGCAATGTCCCACATTCAAAACACTGCTCAGAAAGACTAACTTTGACTTTTTCCTTTATATACACTTCAAGGGCCATAACTCCTCCAAGCAGTAAATGTCTTCTTTTTTTTGATAATCCAACAAACATTTCAAGTAAGTCCAACTATTGCAACTGTGCTCTCCCGGGTCAAAAAGCCCTTCAGTAATCAGTGAGGGAAACGATTCCAACTCCTCAGCCATCAAATCATGTTTGGAAATCTACTGAATTATTAAAGGACTTTTAGGTAAAAACCTTTTCCACCATTTAATATCACTTTGCAGCCTCCTCTCTGTGCGCAAAATAACTTAATGTTCCATGGCGCATGCAAGGAACCAAAAAACAGGGATTTAAAAAAAAAAAAGATGAATTAGACAAAACAGCAGTAATATTAAAAAAACCGCATGGTGATTTTTAAGGTTTTGGATGTGAAGTACCTTTTTCACCTGAGATTAGATTTCTTTGTAAAGGAACAGAAGATAAGTGAGACCAAGTGGCACTTAGAAAAGGCTTAAAGCACTGATTAATGCTGACAAGAGTATTACAGTGTAGCCGAGAGAGACATACATTTATACAAACATACATATATGTGACATATGTTTGGTTCTTGGTATTGTTTGAAAGTTTTTGAGACTGGTATGAATTCAAAACCTGAATTTTTGTACATGACTGCCATTACTTCTGTGTTTGTTTGATACTTAAACCTACGTACAGCACGTATTTTGACTTGTCTCACAAAAGAAACCAGAACCACAACATGAACATTGATGATTGTTTTAAGAATTCGAATAAAGTCAGCCACATTATACGCTGTAAGGCAACTACAAAAAGGAAAAAAAGAAAGAAAAGGTGATTCATTTAGTTTAAACGAATTGGCCATATCATCCGATTTAGTCAAGGTTGTCATAAAGGCAATATTGTCCTTGCAAAAGAAAACTCACACTTATTTGAGCCTTGCAATGCAGTTACTGCAGTTACACACTGCAGTAGATTAATCAGCATTAATGTCAAGGACGCATGCATTTCCATCTACTGACCAAAACAGTAGGGAAACCAAAAAGTGTTTGCTTTCTAATTCTTATTCTTTCTCCAAATAAAGCATATTATTATATGATATTACAGGTCATTCAAAAGCTTTCATCTGTTATGAACAGATGCTATACTTGCTCTAAGTTGAAAGGCTATATAAAAGGTATTATAAACCTCAAACATGGTCCTATACCACTATATGACAGCTAATGGCATGATCTAATTTAGTGGAGTGGCTGGATCTTACTGTGCAGTACAGTATGATGCCACCAACCGCTGGTGCAAAATATAATGGAGCAGCTAAAACAACTGGTAGCTCTCCTTTGTTAATGCTTTGCTGTTTGTTTTTTCACACAGACCATAATTCTTCTCTAACTATCCACACTACTGGGGAAGTATACTTCTGCTAATGCAGACACACAAACATCTATATACCAAGAAAATATTTTTTGCCACCACTCCAATTATTCACCACGCTGAATAATTTAGTTACAGTTGTTCCCACTTTCTCTAAAATGGAAATGGACAAAAAAAAAAAAAAAAAGATATTAACATAAAACCACAACAACTGACCCCATTCAAAAAAGACAAACAGCGAAACAATGTGCAAGTCTGCATGGAAGCCTCCACTCGTCTCTACACAGTGGAGAAGAAGGCAAGTCTGTTGCATTTCCTGATAGAATTCATGACAACATTTAAATTGGTAAAGCGAGATCTCAGATCGAGGAAACGAGCATGAGCATGTCATGTAACAGTGCAAGAGAGAAATACATTCGGTTGAAGTCGGAAATTTACATACACTTAGGTAAACTCATTTTTTAACCATTCCACAGATTTCATGTTAACAAACTATTGTTTTGGCAGCTCTGTTAGGACATATATGTTGTGCATGAAACAAGTAATTTTCCCAACAATCATTTACAGACAGATTATTTCACTTGTAATTCACTATATCACAATTCCAGTGGGTCAGAAGTTTGCTTACACTAAGTTGACAATGCTTTTAAACAGCTTCTAGCTCATCATCTCTATGCTTGACATAGCAGGGAAATCAAAGAAAATAATCCAGGAAAATGTGGACCTCTGCAAGTTTGGTTTGGGAGTTATTTCCCATCACCTGAAGGTACCACGTTCATTTGCACAAAAAAAAGTAGACATGTATAAACACCATGGGACCCTGCAGCCATCAAACCGTTCAGGACGGAGACACGCTGTCTCTTAGAGATGGGCGTTCTTTGGTGCAAAAAGTTCAAAAAAAGTTCACAGAACAACAGCAAAGGGCCTTATGAGGGTACTGCAGGAAACAGTTACAAATGTGTCTATATCCACAGTAAAACAATTCCTATAATGACATAACCTCAAACGCTGCTAGCAAAACCAGACTACAATTTGCACAAGGGTACAAAGATCTTAGTTTTTTGAAAAATGTCCTCTGGTCTGTTGAAACAAAAATGGAACCGTTTGACCATAATGATCATCGTTATGTTTGGAGGATAAAGGGAGAGGTTTGTAAGCCAAAGAACATCATCCAAACTCTGATGCACTGGTGTGGCAGCATCATGTTGTGCTTTGCTGCAGGTAGGGCTAGTGCAGTCCGCCAAATAGACGACATCATGATGAAGGACAATTAAGAGGATATATTGAAAAAAGTGTGCGGGCAAGGACGAACAAACCTGACTCAGTTAAACCAGTTCTGTTAGGAGGAACAAGCCAGAGGTCCAGTAGCTCATTGTGAGAAGATTGTGGAAGGCTATCAGACATGTTCGACCCAATTAAAAGGCAATGCTACCAAATAGAAAACTTCTGACCCACTGGGAACGTGTTGAAAGAAAAAGCTGAAATAAATAATTCTGACATTTTACATTCTTAAAATAAAGTAGAGATCCTAACTGACCTAAGAGAGGGAATGTTTATTAGGATTACATGTCAGGAATTGTGAAATTGTTTAAAGGTGTATGTAAACTTCCAACTACAACTGTATGCGTGTGTGAACGTGAATGTACACGCACACACACACACTTCATATTGATATCCCCATCCTCTCAGGAAAAAACAAAGTTATAATAATTCAGTGTAGAGGTTCAGTACGTGACCTTCGCCAAACCAAAACCAAATATCCGACACATCCAAACCCATTAGTGATTACAGCGCCCACTTGCTCTATAATTGTACCACAGTTAAAGTTCAGCAGAATATTTTGGAACTCTTAGAAAGCAAGGAGTGAGTTTTATCTGCACATAGTTGTACGAGCCACAGTAAGCATTACTGATTTTTTTCAGTTTTTGTTTTGTGCAAGACAAGTAGTGAACTTTTCCACATCGCAAACAAGCAGCTGCTTCCCCCCTTCATATATGGCTTTCGCTATATATACACACCACAAGAATACAGATTGAAATCATGAATAATTATTTTATGTCACTGTGCAGGGAAGCTGTGGGATCCTTATCTAACTTTAAATCCATGTCTTCATTCAGGTTCCTCAATGTGGTTTTATCATTCTCAGTCCTGTCTTCACCTCAGAGTCAACAGTTAGAAGAGGAAATCTCTATTTCAGTGCTCATTTTAAAACAATGACTCAATTTAGCAGGAAAATACACATCACATCATGTGACACCGAAGCTTCCCCGAAACCAGCCGAAATACCACCATTTGTCACTAAAGGTCAACCAGTGATTCAGCATATTTTTTCTATATTGCAGTTATTTCTACATATATAAAATCTGTTGTAACTTTGTGATGGAGGTTTAATTCACTTCGTTTCATGTGAGAACATCTTACTGATGCATCACTCTGTTGGGATTTTCCATATGCATTGTTACTCCTACAGATGTTTCTTTAATAGAAACACTTAATCAGTGAATTAGAGGTGCGTCACCGGTTTACCGCTGTGGTACAACAACCAGTAACCATATCCCATTAGTTTCTCAGTCTTTCAAGTTAGAGGTCTCAACTGTACCCAGTAACAGAGTTAAATCCATGTATGCCAGAACTAAATTAGACTGTCTCACTATCAGTCTGTGTCAGTGGCTACCCACAGGTTAGTGTGTGATGTCAGCACCAGGGCTCACGCTGGGCTCTGCCACGGGCCAGACTGTCTGCCCGCTGCCAGGCGCTCTTCATCAGGGCGAGGGCCTCACTACAACGCTTCTGCACCGATGGATCTGATATCTCATTGTGGGGAAGGTCAACCTATGAACAGTAAGGGAATGCATGACAGTTCAATCAGATGGACAGCCAATGGCAGCAGTTGTTGGATTTAAGCTCTGATATTTTGGAAGAGCAAATGTTGGAATTATTGTAATATCACAGCATTTCTTTCTCTTAAATCTCTGATTACATCACCCTATCTTCCCACCTGGAAAATGGCTTTCCATGTGTTGTCCAACACCTCCAGCAATCGATCTCTCTCTTCACATCCACTGAAATACAAGACCCATGGAGGGAGGAACTGAGAGCGATCAGCTGCAAACTCCTATCCACAAAGCAGCGGGAGAGAATGGGCAAAAGCTTAGTGTAAAAGTTTATAAAAGGTCCTTAATGAAAGCTACTTCACACATTACATGTTCATTAATCATTAACACCTGGAGACAGCCACTTACAATGACACAGTATTCCTTGTTAGCCTCCACGCAGACAGTGGTGACGTCAGAGATATCAGCGCTGCCCAGTGAACGGAAGAAGCTGGTCTGACAGTCCTGATGGCAAGTTAGCAGCTTCCTGTCTGTCACAACCAGGCAACATGGGATACAAGGGGTGGGCGCCACACCCTGAGGGATGACCTGAAGATGAGATGGTAATTAATCTATATTGATTGACACTGTGCATAAAATAATTTATATAAGCAAAATTCTGATGCCTAATGAGCTTTTTCAGAGAGGAAACATTATTTACAATGCATGCCGACAGGGAATATTTGTCAAGGAGCATTCATGTAAGGTAATTTCTGGTTGACAGCTGTGTGGAAAGCCAGTTCAACTTGAGTTTAATGAGCTTCCCACCAAAGCTTGATTTAAGCATAACAATGTGTAAGTTATGTGTTATTATCACTAAAACAAAAGCACTGTTTGTTCCATTTCAACATGATTGAATGATTTTTCCTTTATGTTAATGTGAATGGAGCCCACATGTTTGCATTATTCCTGGAAAAATGGTCACAGTTCAGACAGACTAACTCCTCTGTAATAGCTGAAGGCACGGAATGGACAGAACATGTGACTGATTGCTGTAAAGTATCTAGGCTTTCATCATGTAATACAAAGCTAAATATAAGTCTGCTGAAGCTAAATATAGGTCTTTTTATTGACTGTTTAAAACCTGTGTGCACTAATGAAAAGACTGTGTGGCACCCATTGCTGTCTCCCCACATCCATCTAATATGTTATATTCCCAATACTAGATCAATACTGGGTGCAGTGCACTATGTGAGTCTCCCTCATTACCCCTTTGGAGACAGACTGGCAGAGCACCAGCATCCAGTCGGCCATGTCCTGTTCATTGTCGGCGCTGAGCTCCAGTGGGGGGCGCTCTGTCAGGATGACTTGGAAGGCATGGGGACGCTCTGTGCTGTTTGAGCGACGGCAGCCTCCACAATGCTCTCCTCTGATAAGGAATGAGGAGGCACAAAGAGCATTAAATTATATCAGTAAACATATGTTCTCCCCATCTTTCCCTTTATGTTGTTTATTGTTTTTGAACACTAAACACATCACAGGTTTACTCTACAGTGTAAACGTTCAGCAAGTTGAAGCTTACCCCATGGTGACTGACAGTACGGGTGCCACATCAATTTTTTCTGCATACAAGTACAGAATCCCATTGCTGCAAGGAAATAAGGCAAATATTTATTATTCAACTGGTCAGAAGCTCTTAAATCATGTAATATAAAATATCTAGAGAGCCTGGACAAAATAACAGGAACATCTTACAAAAGTATACAATTTAACAACAACCCACATTGTAATGTTTTATTTTTTTTGAGATGGTGGCAGAGGGGTGTTGATTCCACTTCATACTAACTTTTGAGGCCACACTTTTTTTATTGGTGTAACTGAAATCATGCAGATGTCAATATTGTAATGATTTGTCTGAGCCTCTAGTGTACCTTTTAGGATTTTAGTCTTGCTTCTTATAAAGATGCATTGCATAAATAAATTAATTATGACCACGTGAATTTAAAAATATTATTATTCCTGTAATAAAAGAAACCATCAGCCCCTACCATGTATTTTATATTATATTATGAACCACTGCACAGACTGGCATGAAATCTATTAAACTGCTTCGCTCTATAAAGGGAGCACAAACAGAGCTCAGGCTTTCAGCATGTCTGGAAAAAAGCAGATGTTGAAAAGCGTGAAATGCCAAAAGGACACCTCACTTTTAATATGTTTGGCATTTTTTTCTAAAGCAAAGTGTGAAGTGGGGGAATTAAGTACTAGGGGTTGTGGCAAATGTGATCAAACCCAATATAGTTTTGTCAAAATACAATATTTTAGTCCATAAATGTTACAATAGAAAGTGACATTCATACTTACTGCATCTGTAAGGGAAAGTGAAAATGGCAACATACTTTTAATGTCAGATTAACATGTCAGATGTAGAATGGAATTTATATATATATATATATATATATATATATATATATATATATATACACACACACACACACACACACACACATATATATGTATATATATTTGGTAGTGCATAATAATACCAGTTGAGAAGGGGACTGATGTCTACAACCTGCCCATACCTGAGGACGAGGTAGCAGCTTTTCCACAGCTCTTTACCCAGGTAGGAGTTTCCCGCCCGGTAATGTACAGTCCCCTCCTTGGTGCTGGACGATAATCTAGAGCTTGGGACACCCTGGGGTGACAAACTCATGTCCATAGGATCCTCCCAGTGGACCAGTGAATACAGGTGGATAGACACTTCGTATACCTGGGGAAACAAGAAAGCATTGGTTTACCACTGCTTTGAAAGTCAGCACAAGAATAGAAGAGTGATAAATGGAGACTTTTGAGGAATGGGTGAAAAGCTTTGACACCCAAACCTTTTTAGGATTACAAAAAGGACTAAGATAATGTGGCCACAATAAACTTCCGGCAGTCACAGGACTCAAACAGAGGTGACATTTACAGTAGTGGATTACAAGGATTGTACTTTATGCATAAACTATGCCAGCCTGCTTTCTGCAATTAACAAACATGCAATAAAGAACAATTGTATGTGAAGTTTGAGATATCATTACCTCACAGTTAGATTCCTGGGAGACAAACTTAGTGAGAGCAAGTTTTTCCATGGTGGCATCAGTCAGCACGGAGGGATACGGAGGCTCACGACAACCCTTAACCATGGCTGACTTAAGATTAGACAGGAACCAGCTGTAAGCAAAGGAGAGCGAAGGATTAGATGACAAAATCAGGCAATTTTAGATGTTTCCTGTATATCTTTATAAAGTAAATATTCCCGTGGAATACTGTATTTAAATATTAATTTAACAGCACATTAAGTCTCATGGTCACCGGTTGTTATTGTGATTGGTTACCAAGCTTAAAGAGTCTTATCTTATCAGAGGACAGGATAGAGGAAGAAAGAGGAAAGTGGTGTGCTGCTGATAACATAAATCTTGCTGTTGAGACTGTAATGGACTATAATGGACAATGAATGATAAACCTCATCCCTGAAGTATTTTGGTTTAGTTTCTGACTGTGTCCATTTGTCAACTGAAAAGAACTGAAGCCAACTCTCAGCTCAGAGTAGCTGTGGGTACGAGAAGAGAACCAGAGCAGGCTGGCACAGACACAAAGATACCGGCACACTCACACAGTCAGCGAGGCATCAGCCGTGTCCAACAGGAATTTTCTTCGTCTATTGGTGCAAACAACCGTCACTGTCTGTTGGTCAAGGCCGACCTGAAGGAAAACAGCATTACAACTCATTTAATAGACATAATACTAACCTCAGGCTTCATCATCCCACATGGCACCTTATTCTTAAGTCTACATTGTTTGTCAGAAGCATTATACAGGGCTGATAGTGGAAAAAAATCCTGAGCCTGAACTTTTTTCCTTAACATTATTTGAAAATAACCCTTTTTACTATCTCGCCACTTATCTTCCATACTGTCACATTGCTCTTGCTCTGACTACAGATTATACTACAGCAATACAAAGAAAGCTCAGTAGGTGGCAATAGTACTCCAAAGTAGAAAAAGATTTGATTAGTAGCCTAACCATTGACTTAGGGCATGAACAAGGACACTGATTAACTTTTTTAAACATAAGTGCAAAATATGCACCATTTATTTTAAAGTATTACAGTTTTGAAACAGTTACAGTGCAACAGTGAACTGTAGATAATACTGTAATCCTAAAGTTGTTTCTTCAAAACAATTAAAAGTTAAGTAAATGACAGGAAATCTACAAATATCTAAAAATAGAACACTAACAAATATAGTTTACTTAAGAAAACCACCATTCAGTTCCATTAATAATACCAACAACAAAAAATAAAGTGCTTAAGGAACTGGAAAATAAATAATGAGAAATAAATAGAGAATAAACAAATACAGTTTACAACAGAATGGGGATCACTTTCGACAGAACGTGAAGCGCCTGCCATATTGTCAAGACCCAAGTCCCGCCCTACTTCTGATTGGCTAGTAGGCCTATTGTTAGTGTGGTTGAGAGTGAAAGCTGTGCTTCTCTTGGATCCAGAGAAATTTTCGCAGTCACGCCGGTACACCGGAGATCCAGCACGGCGCCGGAATACTATCAGCCATGATTATACAAACGTTGTGTTTGTGACATAAACAAACTTTGAAAGATTCCTTTAGATAACCGTAAGAAGACATCATGAAGCTTAAGGAAAAAACACATGTATGTAAAATAATAGAAGCCGAATCCATAGACAAATGGGAGGAAATAGCAAATCCTTCATGTACTTACTGAGAGATAGTCCAGCTCATTATAAGAAACAGCATCTTCTACTGTGTAAGGCTTCTCTGCCGCACCTGTGGAGAAAAACAAAAGTACATCCAAGACATGCAATGAGTACATGCCAAAAATGATATATTTTCTTACTACAAAATAACCTTGCTCCCATTTGCTAGACCACTGTGTAGATCAATTGATTTGACTCAGTTGTCACACATCTCACAATCATCTCATATTTGTGGGGATCTTTAAGAAATAGAAACTCTTTCATGGTAATGGTCAATTTAAAAGATCAAGGCTTGTTTCCCCTGTGTAAGAAAATTACTGTGCCTACCAATACTCATCTGAGTATGTCCTGACATATGACTTGTACTGCTTCACCCCTTCTAACACTCTTTACCTGGTCATTTCTAAAGGCCTCGATACAACTCTAAAACGCACTCTAGATTTTGGGGCTTCAGATCACTTTTGTATTTTTTTTTCAACGTTTGCCTAGATTCCCAAACATATAGCTGGTTTAAAATTTGGCACAATACACTCCATTTGTGCAGATACATCTGGTCAGCAATTACACTCTACAACGTGCTCTTGACCTAATGCCTAAATGTTAAAGAATATTCTCAGCTATTTGGTAGATGATGTCCTTAATGCCCCCCTATTCTCTGGAATCTTCACCTTAGATATCCAACATTTTCAATAAACACCATTATTGAAAAAGAGTAATCATGATCTATGTGTTCTTCAGAACTACAGACCAATCTCAAACCTTTGATTCCTCCTGGGAAAAATTATTGAAACAGTTGCATACAAACAATTAGACATGTATCGGTCATCTAACTATTTGACGTTTACCAGTCTGGTTTTAGAGTTAACCACAGTGCAGAAACTGCGCTGGTCAGAGTTGTTAACAATCTTAAAATTAGCTCACACAACCATAACGTTTCTATTCTTGTACTTCTTGACCTTAGTGCAGCCTTTGACACAGCTGACCATATCATTCTTCTTCAGCACCTCCAACACTGTTAGGCCTTAGGGACCGAGTTTTAAATTAGCTTTCTTCTGATCTTACTGTGAAACCCTTTTCTGTTTCTATTGGATACTTTGAATCAGTTGCCGTCAGCATTCCACGTGGAGTCCCTCAAGGGTCAATTCTTGGTCCACTGCTGTGTCATTTGTTTATGCTCCCACTTAGGTCCATCATTCAGCAATACAATAATTCATATCAGTTGTATGCTGATGCTCACTGAGTACATGCAAGACAGATCCCATAGATTATCAAGCAAAGGTCTCCTCACTATCCCGAAAATAAATTCTAAATCAGCTTATAGTGCCTTCAGTCATTATGGTCCTACTCTCTGGAAATTCTTTATCACATGAAGTAAGGTCTGCTACAACAGTGGCTTCTTTTAAAAGAGGTCCAAAAACACATCTATTTTTTGGTAATGTTTTTAGTTAGCTTTAATATATGTGATAAACAGGCTTTTATTTTAGAATCAGTATAATAATAATTATTATTATCTTATCTTATTATATTTACATATGTAACACCTTATTACTTTATATGATCTTATCCCATACGTTTTTGTCATGTGTAATCTTTAGCTATTTTTTTTGCATTTTATCTTGAAGCACATTGAATCTACACTTGTTGTATGAAATGTATTAATTAAATTGACAGGACTTGACTATAAGAAAATTAAGTCAAAGCATGATGTGTTGGGTTTGTAGCTACTGACCTTTCCTAAGCAGATAGATGTAACAGTCAGTCAGCAGCAGGTAAAGGGGCTGCAGGTCTCCCTCCATATGGCCGGTACTCATCCTTGCCATCTGAAAACAGACAGACAAATTGCATCAAGTATTGGCAACCGTAATACTCAGTGTTTTGATTGTTATTGATGAATTCTGGCGACTGGATAGCACATAGCAAAGATCCAGGTGTGGAAGCAAACACTTTTTTGTGCTATAGCATGAGCATAGTATTGCTACAACAATAGTAAACTAGCAGCTGCAAGAGTCTAACACACAGGTGGCGGTTTTCACTATTTATGCTATGTGGGTCAGATACTTACAAAAAGATTGCTAATTTGAAATTCTAACCAATCTACATTTTTTTCATTGTTAACACATATGTAAATACCCCCAAAAGTCTGAATTTTGGGTTTAAAAAAAAAAAAAAACTAGTATCAGTCACATAAAATACTACAGTCTTAGTAAAAGCACAGTTAAAAGGCAATTGACAAATTGAAGCTTGCAACACTTCCAACAAGGAACCATCGCCAAACCACTTCTCCAATGTCAAAACAAGTTATGAGTCAATCCATAACTTAACTACCATACTTCCTGGCTGACTAATGAGAGAAAAAGGATGACTGTTCCAGAAAATTAACTTAAATGTTATTCATAACAAGCTGGTTAAAAGGCCAAAGAAAACACTATTAAACAGATACTTAGCACATATATTGAAGTTTTCTCCTAAAAATCAAACTTCAGTAGTGTCACAATGAATAAAGAATAGTGCCTCAGTTGTCACCTTGAAGAGCTGCTCCTCATTCTCTCTGAATACATGGATCATCAGAAGAAGCAAGTGATTGTTATCCACCCTGAAATATGAACAGTGAAGAAAATTAACCACACATTACAATTAGGCAATATTACATCAACAAAAGATTGATTTTGTAAGCGGTCCTTACTTAAACTCTGCAGGATGAGAATTTTCTGACGGACTAAGCTTCTCTTCTTGTAGTAGCTCTTCTGCCTCCTCAGCAGTAAGTGCATTCGTGTCCGTTTCCTCTCCTTCTTGTACGTCATTTCCTCCGTTCTTCATGTTGGACTCCTGTCCTGCTGGCGCTTTTGCCTTTCCTTCATCATCATGGCCACCTGAAAGAGTTTGCGACTTGCTATGCTCTGTAGAGTCATGGTGGCCACCACCCGTGGGAGCAGAGTCTGGACTGTTGGGGGTAAAGCAGCATAAGTCTGTTGACGCGGGAGAGGCCTGCAGGATGTCGGGGCTTGTGGCCAGAGGGGTCTCCCGTGAGGCTGGGTCAGGTGGCTTGCCGCCTGAATCCTCTCGAAAGGGCTGCTGTGCAGGAGGCTCGGAGCGCTGATCACAGCCTTTGCTATTTTCCTCCTCCTCCTCCTCTGGGTGATCCCAGGCTTCTTCCTTATCCAGAACACCGTTGAGCCGGTCCATGACATCACGGAGGGGTTGGCCCACGTTATCCATGGAGGTGTCTGTCATCTCAGGGAGCCGTAGCAGGCCTTCTAGTCCGTCTTCATCCCCTTCCTCCACAACCTCAGTTCCCGCCCTGCTTCTCCTCAATTCTCCTTCAGTGTCAAGATGAATTACTGTGCAGTTTAAAGAATCTACATCATCTGAGCCCTGGAGGCTGTTGTCCATTTCCATATGCTCAGAGGAGACTGAGTTGTGGATGCTGCTGCTGGAATCTGTGGAGCCCTTTCCACGTCGCTTCTTGGCTGGTTTCCTTCGTCTGGCCATCCTAGAAAAGCAGACCGGTTAAAAGTTCTAAATACAATTTGATTAACTATGTGGACAGAATGTGAACCTATATCTAGATGTACCTTATGACTTCCAGCTCATTGTTAGTGCTCTCTGTGTCATCTCCAGTAATGACGGTATTGTAACAGCTGGCTACATGAACTGGCGTGACATCGGCTGAGGTGTTGGTGGTGTTAGTGTCCGAGTCCTCGTTGAAGGGGTTGTATCTAGATGTGGGACTGTGTGGAGAAACATGAGCTACCTTCACCTTGATGGTGCCGGCAGAAAGGACCACTGTGTCGCTGATGACCGTCTGGGGGTCAGAGCCACTGGATCGCGGGCAGCTGGCCTGGTCGGTCAGGTCACCCTCTACCATGAAGACCATCAGTGAGTTAACACAAAGGCAACAATCACCCACATTTTCATTTATAATCATAGAAATACACAAAATGTTTTGGTACTGTCTCACTGATAAGTTGAGTGGCAAATGTAGTTTAACTTTAGAAAGTAATTTAGGGTCGGTCATTTCTAGTCATACATATGATGGATGATTTGTCTGTTTTAATCGCCAATGAAAGGTTGACAATGTGAGACAATGTCACAAAAACTTTGTGTATTTCTTCATCAGCAGAGCACATACATAAATGTTAGGGGCTGCAGTGTTCTTTGTAGTATCAGCAGGGTCAGAGAGGCACAAAACGCAATGCGTAAGACATCAAGAAGGTAGACAGGCAGCAGCTTTCTTTGCAGTGGCACAGGCCCAGGTCAAGCATCACTGTAGTTAGAGGTGAGTCATACTAAACAAAACATTTGAATATCATCATATGAAGGAATCCATAAAGGCTTTTGACATTTATGACAATTTCTTACAACTTTGCTTATTCATGTGATAGCATCCAGCCATTTCTATACAAGAGAGAAATGGATTTTGCTTTTAACGATTATTTTTATGCTCATTTAAAATTTGGACCATAGTATTAACAGTCAAGTAGACAAGTGCATATTGCACGGGTATATTGCAGCTTACTGCAAACGGGTCCAAGCACAATACAGAAAAATCATTTGCACTCTTTCACCTTGACCAACCATCCTTGATTGTTATCTTGGCTCACACTACAGTTTAGCTGAATCTAGGCCAATGCCACACAGGAAGAAGAAGACAGGACAAAAAAAAAAGATCCACCAGACAGACAGATACACAGTTCACTGAAGACAGACTGGATGAGGTGAGTATCAGCTACATCAGGCATTCATCTTGCTGTGGTAAACAATAAGGCAGAGTGAGCATTAGGGTCATTCCCCTGATGAGTAAAACATGCACAAAATGACAACAGATAACACTTCGGTATACACACCCAATTCCCGTATTGCCCAAAGTTACCACCCAAATTATTGTGTATGTTGATGCCTATATTTTTGCTTGTTAACTCATAAAAGCATCATCATTTAAGCTTTGCTTTAAAATATATGTGTGCTGACATGTTTTACCAGAAATGTAAATACTAATATTTAGTCAGATCATCCATCGTGTTTCCACACAATGCCTTGAACATGTCCCTGAAAAGTTAATTTTGATTATTCTAAATTCTTTATTGAGTACCTTGAGAAGGATATGGTGAGATAAACTATAAGTCCAAGTGTTAAATGTAAAGATGTGTTTATACAATTATAAAATAAGCTACTGGCTACCTATTTTGTTTATCAAATCCAGTTACATAACAATCATAGTTGCATATTACCTAATTTAAAGTAAGCCAAATATAGTACCTGAAAATGTGTAGTCATGTGCCACAGAACTTAAGAGCAAACCCAACATTCCTGCCAACTGAATGCATTTTCCCAAAACTATGGGGACTTTATCAATGTCCCTTTGATTCCTTTGCTTGTTTTCATGTCCTAAGATCAGCAGTATTTTTCACCAGTTAGCTATATTTTGCATATTAACATGTCTTATTATTGGCTAGCGCACCCAACATGCATTAAGCACAAACTGTGTGGTGGTCATGCCAAATAGAAGAGAGGCAGAGAGGGAGGGATGGAAAGGCGGGAAGGGGAGGGGTTGACCAATGTCCCACCTTCCCAGTCTGCACTTGGCATTGACTGCAACACGGGGAAGATGTCACCGAAATCATAATCTAAAAAAAGGAGGGATAACGTTCAACATTAGAGAGAGATGGAGTGGAGATAGGAGAGAGGAGGTTGAGACAATGGTACAGAAACAGAATGGCATGACATGTGGTACATGAAAAAAAATAAAAAGAATAGTCTGTTGGAACTAAAACAGGGGAACTGCATCAGTACTTTGTGGACAGTGATGGGGAAAGCATTCAGCATTGAGTGCTGCAATCACCAATGAGAACATTCTGTAACCATCAGCCTCTTCAAACGGGATCCATTTGATAAAATGCACTTTGGTGTCTGTGACTCACAAGTGCCTGGCAGGATCAATCTAACATCATGCCATTAGCTTGACATCATTGTATGAATTTGCGCCAAAGCGTATGAGTGTGTACTCTCACTCCTGCAGGGCCTGATCACATCATTAACCCGAAAATAAAGGTTGACATTCTCACCAACTAGCGGGAGAGTCACATCACAATTACTCCATATAATAATAAGTGTCCATATTAGAGCCATTTTGAGGTATAGCAGCACATAGAACTGATGCTCGATACTTGATAGGGCTATTGTAGAGCGGGGTGACACTGGCTAGCCAATAACACTGATAAAGCAACCTAAGGGATCAAATTAAACAGGGGTTACAGAAAACCACTGCACCTTACCTTCACTTGAGGGGGCTATGGCACTGTCATCCCACTCCAGGTTGGTGGAGGTGAGGGAGGTGAAGGAATGCAGGGACAAGCTGTCAGAGCTTGGCAGCCTTTCCTCAAAGTCCAGCAGGTTCTGGGGTTTGTAGTATTCTGGCATGTATGGGGCCACGTCCAGATAGGGTACATCCTGAGCAAGCGGGACGCAGCAGGAATGTTAGAGACATGTTACTAACTCATGAGCTGAGCATTTGTATTGATATTGTGATGAAATATATGCTAACCAGCTCCAGATCAAAGCGAATGAACTCCAGGCCTGACACTATTGTGAGGAAGAGTGTGAGGTGGTCGTGGCTACAGACCAGCGCATTCCTAGAGGAGACAGAAATCAGGTGGCTTCGTGTAAGTTGACCGAAAAAATACTTAAGCAGTGTCTAAAATGTGACATCAGCCTATAAACAAAATAAAGTATTTCCTGGAATGCACTTAAACATGTTAGCATCAATTTGTGAGAGTGTCCGAGGACTGGTATTTGAACTTACTTGAAGTAATACTTCTGTAGTAATCCTTGGTTCTCCTGGAAGAGCCGCAGGTAGCTCTCTAAAGAGCTCTCGCTCAATGCCAGGTACAACCATGCCCGACCTACACAGAAAAGTAAACATTTTCTAAGCATATAACCCACTGAAGGAAGAATGGTGCTGTTTTTTATTCCCCAAGTACTCTACACGTGAGGGTGTTTGCCTGTGAGAGAGTGAGAGAGAGAGAGAGAGAGAGAGAGAGAGAGAGAGAGAGACAGAGAGAAAGAGATATGTCTCACTTCGACCGAGGTTGGTTGCTATGTGTTGAAGCTCATCTATCTGACGGACAGCCTCTCTCCTGGTGAAGTGAAGCACCAGGACCCAGTAGCCTGAAGAGATGTCCTGCAGCCTACAGTGCAGAAAAAAGTCAATATCATGTGCATGAGGTACAAAGGGGACACGGGAGGCTAGTGACAGTAGAAAACTCACTTTCCACAGAAAATATTTGTAGGTTAAAAACTGTTCAAAATTGCCCTAAAAGCATGCATTGTGAGACTTGTGCCAAAAACACACAAGAATAATAGGATTTATAAAAAGGAATGCATGACTAAATAATAATAAATAAGATTACTGTTGGCAGGGTTAGGGTTATGCACATTTCCTGTTTTGTACGTTTCAGTGTGAATTAACACACTTTTATAAATATATCATGTATACTGTCCAGTAAGCCACTTACCCATACAGCAGAGCATGGTCAAGGTGTTCACAGAGACGCTGCAGGACGCGGTCATGATTTCGGATGGCTGGAGTCTCATCCTCACAGGCTGCAAAGTAACTCTGCAACTGTAGAGAGACACAGTTTTTAGCGGTTTGTTTTGCAGAGAAGAGGGAAATTGTTAATTCAGTTTCAGGTAACAATGTTACTACTGTTTCTGTTTTAAAAAAACTGATTGTACTTGAAAGGTTATCATAAAGGACACTTCTTTAAATTATACTTATTAAAGTGTCTATTTTCTGAACAGGTTGAACTTGTCAGGACTGGCTGGCTTGGGTGCACAGATCTGGGGAAGAGTGGTTTTATTATTTATGCTGCATACACGTTAAACCAGCTGCAATTCATCACTTCTGATGCAATCTACTACTGGTGTGGGACACACCTTGCAGTGTGCATGGTTACTTCTACAAGACCCTGGGGCTCTTTTTTGGCCATAATGAATTTCTAACCTGATGATCAAAACACAACTCCTATTAATGATTTTGTAGAATTGGCAACTTATTGTAATTTGATTGCTTAGGCTAAGCTCTGTACTCTCATACTCTGGATTTGGAACAGAAAAACAACTATGAGCAAGTTTGACAGTGTTTAGGAGTGTTAGGAATATTTAGGGACAAATATATAGTCCCTAAAGTTTAGGACAATACAGGGAAACAATTGTTCTACAGTACTACATATAGTCAGAGCGACCCAGGAATTTAGGGCCGAGTTGTGGAATGTTCTTGACCGGCAAAGTCTATGACCTGACCTAAATCCACTGCTGAAGAAAAGGCTGCTGACAAAGAATCTTGAAACAAGTTGGTTGAAGCACATGCCTGACAGACCATCAACAGGAAATATACCATGTGTCTACTGGTGTCTGTGGGTTTGAGACCACAAAGGATCAAAAACCAAGTTCTCAGTATTATGACTGTCAAGCTGTCCCTTTGTTCTCCTTAAAAGTGAAAGGTGGCACTTTCATACTTATAGTTATGGTTTCATTTCAAATCAAATGTGCTGGTGTACAGAGCCAAAACAACAATAAATATGTCACTTTCCTGACACTTTACTTACTAGCTGCCTTACACCCTAGGTATTTTACTGGATGGGAATCACCTACATTAATTCCACATTTCTATCGACACATACGGAGCTTAGAGTTACATGCAGCTATACTGAAAGGTACCATGTATTCATACAGATAATGCTATGTGTGTTTCTTTGAGGATCCGCCGTCCTGCATTGACCTGCAGAACCCAGAGGCATAACCAACCCAAGTGTATGATAAAGAAGCTTTGAGACTCCTCACCCAGAGAAAGATCAGTATGTCCACATGACTAAGCAATGTTTGTCTGAGTTAAACGCGGCACACTCTTTAGAAACCTTGAGGCATACCGTTTCATAAGCGCTTTTACAGGCCTTATGCTGATATAATGATAAAAACAATAAACGGGTTAAAGGGCTGACTTACTGACTCATTGAATTAGACTAATGTGGGTTAAGGAAGTAAGACTCACTACTCAGCTCTTGATACACTAAGGGTGGAGCTTTTTGATGCAATCATAATGGTTATGAGTCTGGTGGACTTATAATGGGGGATAATGGAGAGAGATGAGGAAGCCCATGGGAAACAGAACTCAAATGTACATGCATTTGGACAGTGAACATGTAAACAAGGAGAGGAGGAAGAAGAGAGCTAACAATACTCTTTGACGGTTATTAGAAGGGTAGTTCTCCAATATTAGGTATAGCATAACAAAAAGAAGTCAAATATTTCATAACTTTGATGGGAATTAGGAGAAAATATCTTTTGGCAAACCCCTTATGTTGCAAATATGTTCCCGCTGTATAACGTTACAGGTTGCAGGTGTGTTTACATGCCGCAGTGAGCAAACACTAAGGTTGGTGCCATTTATTGTGCTCCTTTGTCAAAATGAAACTAGAACGTGACAGCTGGCAGATGTAAACATGAAAGTAAACTGACATTTTTTAGGGATTAGTTTATACATTAATTAATGTCATCAGTGAGGGTAAGGCCCTTGTAAGATTGCGAGCTGGTAATGCCCCTTCGACTTGAAAGTTGCCAATAGATGACCTAATGTTAGCCACAGTAATTCAAGCATGTGAACACACTTACACTAAGTCATATGACAATATTCAGCTTGTTAAATGTGCTCACCAACCGATAGGCACTCACCTTCTTGACGGACAGGGAGATGTTTTCCAATATGCGGTCCTTCACTTTGAGTTGATCCATCACTGGTCTGTCAGCTGACTCCCAAAGCAGAGCTCTTGTTTTGCTAAAGCTAACGCCGCCTTAGCTAGCTAACATCTTGCGCTCAAAAGGCAGTTGTCTTCTAAACTAACGACACGACTTCGGCTGTCAATTTGACACGGAATATATGACAGCAGTGTCAATAAACAACTGTCAGGTTATGGCTAGTAAGCGGTGTGCTAGGTCAACCTCTAGCGACGGACACGGTTAGCAGTTAGCCAAGTGATGTTGCTTTGCTTCGAGTAGCCACTTGACTTTTCTTTTTTTTTAACGGCGGACTGGCTGAGGGTGGCTAGCAAGTTTCAGGAATCCAACCATTCATTAGTTTTAGCCTACATTTGTTTATCATACTTTCCGTTTCTTACCGCTAGTTCGCTATTGTTAACTACTTTCAGTTACCTTTTCGCATATTTTACCTAGCAGCGACATTCAGTTAATTTGATTGAAGTCTCAGCTGTCTCACGTTACTTTTGTGCTACAGCTCAACTCCCCCCGTCAGTGGGTGACGTCACCACTATCCTCAGCGCGTTTTGTTGTAGTGTGGGAGGAAGAGGAGGAAGACTCAACTAATCAGCTGTTTTATGAATGTCGGTACACATCAGGAGTCTGGAAAAAAAAAATAATGAGGATATTTTGACACTCAAACCAGCCATTCAATTAAACTGGGAGCCAAGGATGTCATACTATACTATAAAAACACAAAACAGAACGATCAGACTTTTTTAAATTTTTTTTATAACATTGCCCTTCATATTTATTCATTTCGCATCCATAAAATCATTTGTTCGTCGTTTGAATTTTTTATGATTCGATTTTGAAAGTATTTAGAGCCTTATCCAACTCATAAATAAGAAATGTGCATAGTTAGTATGCTGAAATCGAATTGTATTGCCTACCGTGGCTGTTATTTTGTATTTGAGCCTTTTTACCGTTTACCAAATTGATCTTATAACCAAACTGAAAGTGAAGTTAAGTCCTTTATGTTTTCTTTATTTCATTATGATGCCTAATTGTTTTATTATTGTAATAAACCTGCTTTTTGAACAGGTTCACATCCTCTCAATCACCTGCATGCACCTACATGAATCATGTAAAAGTAGCTAAAACACTATTTATTGAACCCTCCCACTGACTGCAACATGAATAAATGGTTGTGTCATTGACAGGTAGTTTCTCAAAATTCACATGAATTCTCCAATACTAATTTTCTATGACTTAACTACAATAGTAGGCAACAGTCACAGTGTGTAGTTTTACTAAGTTAAAAACCTTGAGCAGACAGATTTCACTCAATTGTGGACTTCAAAAAACACATTCACAGAGGACAGGAACTGAGTGGAATGTCAATATTTTATTGTTTAAGATGACTCAAACTTTCTTGAAAACACATTTAAGTCCTATCAAAAAATCAACAGTTGGCATATTCAGTGCATGTAGTTAATCACAATAACCTTTCCTAATTGTGAAAGTAGGGGTCAAAATTTAATGGATGGATGTATTTCATGTTCCAAGGCAAGTGGTCTACTTAGTTTATCATTTTATCAAATGTAAAGCAACTTCATACAAGCGCTGACTGAATTCAGAACACATACAGGCCTTTGAGTGATTGTTAAAGTACAAAAAACAACGAAAGACAGAAACTTAACCACTGCATTACAGCCAGCTCCCCTTTGCCCTCAAAACCCAATTACTTGGGTGCCCACATACCCGAACAGAAACCTTGTTTTGTTTTTTTTATAGAGGACTGCAGTCCAAGTCCTTGTGTGAAGACTTGTGAAGACATTCAATTTCAACTCTTCACACCTCAAGTTCAATTATGTAATCTTGTTTCTCCATCCCCGCTGTTTCTCCTCTGCATTTAGTCTGACTTCTCCTTCTCTTTCATGTGCAGGAAAACTATGCTGAAGACAAAGAGTCCTCCCATCATGGAGAAGACACTGGCGTAGTATGGGTAGGCTGAGGGGATGAAGCGCTCGTACTGAGTGTGCTGGAGGGGACGCACCGACACCTGTGGTAAAGAAATATGATTGTAAGGGTTAGCTCGTTCTACAGAGAGTGGTTGTCAAATGCGTTATAAACAAGGAAGTAAAGTAAACTAATGACTGTCCTACTGGTCAGCTTAACTGCAAGTGATGACACAAAACATGGAGAAAAAAAAAGCTGTTGCTATTGTAGCTGTTGTAGTTCAAAGGATATGCAACCAAGACATATCCTACCTACCATTTCCAGTTAAGTAAAAAGAGTAAATAACTCTAAATGATGTATTATTATTATTATTCTTAATTTCTTCTAGTATTATTGTCCCTATATTTTCAGTTGTCTGGAGATTATTTGGGTTGTCCCAACTGAAGCAATTCTGATGAACTGACCTGAGTGGAGGAGTAGAGGTGTGTGTATCCCAGACGGTTGTAGTCCACTTTGAACTGGAAGACTCCGTACACATCAGGCAGCTTGAACTGGACGCTGTATTTACCTCCTGGTAGAAATACAACACAGCATTTAGCATTTGTGACTCATTTATAAGGGTGTCATCACAAAAAAGCACATTTTAGTTGTTGTTGACTGTCGTAAAACCACAGCAGCATACCGTTTTTCTTGAGGTAAGTCCTGACGAAGGGATCAATCCTCACAAACTCAAGCTGAATGTCGTCTCCATCAAAGGGAATCCAGCGGCCTTCAGAAAGCATCTCAATGACAATGCTGTACTCCTGCATGAGACAGAAATATAAGTTAAAAACTATACAGCATGTCATTCAGATAAACGCAAATATCTTCAGGGGGATGATTGTTCTTCTATGTCAGAGACTTTAAACTCACCACAAGGTCGGTGATGGTGTATGCTGCAGGGGGATTGCGCTCTCCCACGGGATGATGGGTAACGGCTCCCACCCTGAGGACTCCAGCCTCTTTGAACACCCAGCCAGACAGAGCCTCAGCCAGCTCCATGTTTCCTGTCTGCTCGTGCCTACCAGAGACCATAAGAAGGACAGGAGTGTTCAACCATAGCAGACTGATAACTTGACAATACTTAATCTTAGTATAGTCCAGTGAGAGTCGTCCACCTCTGATGAACACATTTGAAACCGTTTTTTTAAGAGGCACAGTTTGTAAGATTTAGTGGCATCTAGTGGTGAGGCTGCAGACTGCAACCAGCTGAATCCCTCTCCCCTTACCCTCCCTTTCAAAGCAGATAGGAGAAACTTATAGCGGCTCTGAAGCACGCAAAAAACATAAAAGGGCCCTCCCACGAGCCAGTGTTTGGTTTGTCCATTCTGGGCTACTGTAGAAACATGGCGGTGACACATGGCCGGCTCCTTGGAGGAGGACCCGCTCCCTATGTTCATATAAAGGGCTCATTCTAAACTACCGAAAACACAACAATACTCAGTTTCAGTGTTAGGTGATTAGGCCTGTCACAATAATGACATTATCGACCTATCGTACAATAACATAATTATCGACATCATCATGTCTATATATGGACTTATCCTATGATACATGGACATGACCTTCATCACTTATTTGACCTCAATATTGCCACACTTCACATTAGCAAGAGGAGCATAGCATTAGCTAAGAAGCTATTCATGTCACATTGGCTAAGCAAGTAGTTGCCTTCATTCTTCACTGTGCACGCCCTGAGTGGAGATTGCAGATGCGAGCAGTGCCGATTATATGGAACTAAAGGTAAATAACTCTGTCCTGGCCCATAATGGCAGTCTGTGTTTTTACAGAAGCATAGCAACCACTCTCCAATCCCAACCCCACCCCCATTGCATTATTATGCTTTTATATTATCATTATATCAGTGGTATAAAATGCTCTTCAAATGACAGTAATATTGTTAATCGCGATTATTTCTGGGACAATGTATTGAGTTATCGTGACAGGCCTATAGGTGATGTGTTAGTTTTACGCTAATGAAAACATAATTATGAATGTCCATTTCTGCCAGTAGATCCCCCAGAAATCCTATGCACTGGTCCTTAAAATGATTCTGAAAACTTTCCTCGTTTGTGCAAATTTAGGTTCATTTTAAAATACTGCCAATTACAAAAAACATAACAGCTATCAGAAAAAAATCCCATCCATGACTGCACCAAGAGTCATAACAGTCTTACACAGTACAGTTTAAGTACTCAGATTTTAAATTTGACAACAATCGCTTAAAAGAATTCTCCTCAATTAAGTTTCTCCTCACTCAAGTTCATTTGTAGAATTAACTTGAGAAGTTCAAATGTATGCATAACTGGGGACATTTCTCACCAGTGAGAAGTGTTTTAAAATGCACAAAGCTGCAGGTTTAAGGCAACATACAGTTCATTTTAAACACTGAACTGTAGGGACTTGCAAACACCTGCCGTAAAATGGTTGAGTGGAGTGGAAAAGGAGACTGACGGTAACCAGGATGTCACTTGATGACACTAAGTAATAGGATCCATGAAATTGAAAGAGGAGGCATATGATGGAAAGGTGAGGCCTAATGTTACCTTGGGGAGCCAGGAGTGGCCTTCTGCACAGCTGAGTTGAAGAAGGCATCGCTAAAGAAATCCAGGGAGCCACTGAAAACCACTCTGGCATTGTTTCTGGCCTGCAGACCAGCGATCAGCAGGGTGTTCTTTCCAACAGCATGGGGGTACTGAAGAGAGTAAAAAAAATGGGAGCTATTAGTCAGAAACAAAGTAAAAAGATGTTTGATCTTCTGTAATTCATTTCTAATATAGAGAATATAATGCCATCTATGGATTCTGATGTTCCACCTAGACACTGCATTTCCAAGCTTAGCTACAGATGAGGAACATTAAATAGAATAGCCATCCAGCCCTCCTGTAATTAAATTCCCACTTGCCTATCTTGGCAGAACTTTAGCATATAAAGATACTCCTTATTAAGCTCAGGATATACAGTAGGATGATCTTTATATTGTGTAGATACGGGGTTTTTTCCCACCAATATTACCTGAGAGATGGGTCTGTCAGGGAAAAAGGAGTAGGTGGTTGAAGAGCCAGTGAGGATGTCCAGGACAAGGGGGTTTTCTGGGTCTGCCACCATACTGGAAAAGGGGAGATGTGGCATATTAGTCAAACTTCATATAGTTTGCAGTGAGTGATGCAATGAATCTTCAAATATTACTCAACAGGTGGGACATCATGATTGTCTTTTCCTACAATATCCTGTGAAGTGGGTAGCTGGTAGCTGCTCAAACTATTATTATTATTTAATGTAGTCGTTATTTAAAATGTGTTAATATGGAGGAGTAAAACAGTGAATCAATGTCTTTTCTCGTGCCTCTTGAAGAGACAGTAAAAACATACTGAATGCTTGGGTGAAGTGCATTAAACTTAAAAACCAAGATAAATAATTGTGATCAAATCTAAGCTCAGATTCAGTTCATCATAATTTTTTGGTACAGTGTAATTCTTGTTGCCATTAAATCCTGTCAAGTTGTGCTTACCCAACGCCCTTGAATAAAACGGGTTTGTTGGTGGGCTTGCCGACAATGGTGGGAGCTTTCAGACGGTTCTCTGGGTCAGCAACAATCAGGGTGTGCTGGAAACAAAAAAAGATCACTTGTGTCAGTGCTTAAGACTGGATTTGTCAAACAAACTGAAGTGCCTGCTGTCTGAACACCATTTTGTTTACCTCTCCAGGGTCAGACACATCATAGTTGTGATGGTCAATGACAGCAGTCTTTTCCTCGTCGAACTCGATGCCACACTCGCTACCCAGCTCCCTCAGAGGGTCGCCTGTTCAACAGCAAAAGAGTGTTAATATAGAACATTATTATAGGAATTTTATAGTATAATATTACAGCAAGAGCTTTTGGAAATCAACTGACCAATATCTGAATTGGCAGCAACCAGGACGTTGCCTCCACCATCAATGAAGGATGTGATTGTCTCCACATTTATATTTCCTCCAAAGTCTGCAAATGACCAAAAATAATGACTTTTTATTGACAGTTTCAATAAAAGCCATAATAATCATAATACTTATTAAATATATATGATAATTGATTTTGAATTGGGTTAGGTGTGAAATGTACCTTCAACCGATGGTGAAAAGATGATTAAATGGTCATACAGGAACTGGCCATATTTGATCAGAGATAGGGAGGGGTCATCAGCTGTCTTGAATGTGAGGTCAAAGCCACGATCTGAAAAGGAAAGATACGTTATCAGCAGGACTGAAACAATGGCACACTTGTAATGCATGTTTGCAGTAACTTGAACAAAATGCATCTAACAGGATCATAACATTAAACTCTGCATGCACCAAAATTATTACTTATCAACTATGTAATATCACAGTTTATATTATAATAATTATAATCTCTGTCAGCTAGTATACACATGATCAACTTGTACTGCTCAAGTGGGAATGTTGGGATTCACAACCTTCATAAATTACCCAATGACAAGTCTAATAAGCATAATGGCAAGAAGGTACAGTGTAATAACAAGTGACTTAATATTTTAGGACGCCAATATGAAACACCCTGTTGACAGTGTTGTCTATGTTAAAATATACATTTTAAATATAAAAATTGTATTCTAATTTCCCCTCCATCAAACACATCAGGCATAACTTAATCTTTGGTTGAAAATGTTACCTTAAGTGTAAACAAATAAGAGAAAAATGGTAAGAAATAAAATGTAAACCTAAAGGAACATAAAAATCACATATTTGCAGAGAAGGACTAATGTTTTTTTCATTCCCTTCTTCTTGGAATTCAATGTGTGAAAGCACAGGACTGATATTTATGAATGTCATCAGACAATGATTTACGTTTATTCAGAACAAATCTTATTTCTTTGTATGATGAAAGAGGGAAAAAAAATAAAGTTTGCTATACATTTTGAAGAATTGTGATTAATTTATAATGTTGTGTTTGGCTTTAATGTCCTGTTGAAAGAAGGGTATTTTAGTTTATCATCAGTGTGTTCTTGATTTTTTTTATTCAAAGAGATGGGCTGGTTTGTTTGTGTTCATGTGGCTGTTTTGTGCATGGATGCATGACTGTGTGAGGTGGAACCCAGGAAGAACAACCAATGCTAGTGCTAATGGGGACACTGATAGAGAAAGAAAGAAAGAATAATACTATTTGGCGTACTAGAAGTAAGCCGAACTAAAGAGTGGGTCCGTATCAATTCACTACATTGTAAGTTTCAGTTATAAAGCAGGCGTGACTGCGACATATTGTTTAAAATATATTAACTATCAGAGACCTGAATGAAGTTTGGCACAGCGAACATGCCGAAGCTAAGCTAATGTTAGCAGCCTTTCTTACCGACATAAAGCTCAGTGCAATAAGGCTCCCCGTTTCCTGAAAGCAACCTTTTCCTTTTTCTCACAGCACATGTTCTTAAAGGGTATTTCTAAATGAAACATCTCAAATCCTGCACTGACCTGCCAGACTGCGGAAGAAGATTGAATGGCTGTCTCTGATGTTGAGGTTGTCCAGCAGAACCAGCGTCTTCCCGTCAGCCGAAGCACAATGCACCATGGAGACTAACGATAAACATAAAAGGACAGTGTTGTCCAACAGTCTGAACCTCCTTTGGGTCATCGTTCCGGCCCGTTTGTTTGATGCTGATACAGATCCGGACCGGTTCGTCTGCACGGCTGCTGTCAACGAAGCCATTTTGCTGCAGAAGGCGACGTCAGCGTTAGCAGCTAACTTAACTTTGACCCCGCGATCCAGCCAATCACAAACAGGAACGCGTCGCCCTGGTTGCCATTCCACCAATGGGATAACAGTTTTATTATAACACTGACTCAGAATACCACACATATAACTACATCTCATACATCCATGGTTGGAGTACTCAAATATTGCTCCCATCCGTTTTGCTACTTGTTTGGCTCAATCATTTAAATATAATGAATGTGTAAAACTGTGAATTGTTCCTGCACTTACACATTTCCTTAATTTGTGTGCCAGAATAGCACCTTTCAAAACTTTACCTTATTCTTGGACTTTCATGAGCAATGTAAACATTAAAGAAACAAGTGCCTTACAGTTTTTATCGTTATAAAAAAATAACAGCACAACACAAGACTAGTCAGTTTGTGTGATGATGCTTTATTGATCTGATGATGGCTGCCAGTGGGTCTGAGCAACGTTAGTGACACCTAAGCATATCTAAACATCTTGCAGGTGTTAATTTAAGGAAAAACAATGACATAAAATATTGGTGACATGAAACTATCACACTGCATCATGATTTCCAAAGTGACAAGTTCACTGCAATACAAGAAAAAAAGCTGTCTGGTAACAGAATGAAACGTTAAATTGTTAACAAGTTTTTTCATCATCATCCATATTTGTTTTAAGCTTTTAACAGAGGTGTTAAGACTTTTTTTAGAGGATACATAACAAATATACAAATATAATACATACACAGCATTTACAATATTTACCAGAGCATGAACACATGGCATCCAACACCTGGAAAAAGGAGGTAACAATTTCCCCCAACTCTTAAATCTTTAGTACCCATATACATGTTCATGTAAATAATCTCTGTATCATATTTTTTCCATGAAAATACTTCAATTAAGTACAATAAAATATTTGGACTGTTTAAGGAAAATGTACACATCTTATCAGAGCGAAATGGAAAAATAACAGCTAAATCTTTAAGTTATTTAAGTAAGACAATTGGGATCTACATATTCTATACAAAGGACAATGCACAGTCCTGCATTTCAGTCTAAAAATAAAGAAACTATGCCAAGTAGTATAACCACCTCTGAAAGGATTCACAACAATATAAATCACTGGATGTCACCTTGTTTGCTGGATTAAGAGTACAAAACACATCATTAATGACCAGAACTCATGAAATAGCATTGAAGTGTTGTATGTTATGAATCCAGTAAGGTTTACTTTTAACATGGGATTCTCAAACTCTGAGGCTCATTACATCACATTATTTCTTGCATTTCATCTTTCTGTTTAAGTTAGATAACTGTTATAAACAATATTTCATCTGCTTGTCAAAAGTTTGCCCCACTACCCCTGACTCTCACACTCCATCTCCTCTGTCTTTTCTTCCTCTACCTCTGCTGCAGCATCATCTTTTTCCTCCGCCTGGAGCTCACTATGGCTTTCCACATCTCCATCCTCGTCCCCCTTCTCAGAAATCACCCCTCCTTCCCCTTCCCCTTCCCCTTCCCCTTGTTCTTGCGTCTCCCCCATCTTCCCTCCTTCTGATCCCTCTCCGTCCTGGGCACGGAAGATGAGCTCCCCTTCATGGATGACCTGTTCAGCTGTGGGTTGCCATGTTGCGGCAGTGTCCCCCTCAGCAGTAGTAGCTGTGGTGTACTGGTAGAAGTCTGAATCCGCCTGAAACATGACCAAGGCCTGAGCTGTGTGGATGCGTACATGCTGAGCTAGGGAACTGGCGTCCAAGAATTTATCACCACATGAATCACAGGCATAGAGGATCTGGGTGTTGGGGTCTGGAAACAGAAAAAGTGTTGATAAACTAAGTTAGTCATCCACATTTCTTGTTCCATTTTAAAGTTAGAAATGTCAACACGAAAGGTTCTCAAAACCAATGTGGCTTTCAATAAAACTAAACACAGCAATATGTGATATCATATTTACATTTGGCAACATCTAGCATGTTATCACAGCAACTGCACAGTTCAAAATTCTTATCCTATCAATTTATCCTCAAGATTTCCAAAATTAAAGTTACTTGAAATATTATATTTGTATTTTTTCACATTTTAGCCAACTTACAATAATTTTATATTTCACATTATTTCTGCCTAACATCTCAAAACCATAAAATAGTGGCTTAAAACTTGATAAAGATAATCCATGACAGTGATAAAATATTTTCAAGATTGTTTTCTCGACATCTGTTTCCACAGTCAACAATGGAACCCTGGCTTTTAGGCCAAAATAAATGAGAAGCCTTTAAGGGGCAAATTCCATCTGCTGATGAAGATCATGCAATATCATCAAAAGCTCCAAAACAGCTACTAAATGGACTTTGTGGGGAAATTTGTCCACAACATCGTGTCACTTTTTTTTGTCAAACCTGTTATCATGTTGTAATAAAGTCACACACTAACAACACAAATGTTAATTAAGGTAGCACATTACTTACTGGCAGCAATTCCATTTCAATGTAGAGTTTCATTGTTTTCAGTTGAAAATCAATCATCAAATGTTATTTTACAGAGGGCTTCTGAAGCCCTGTGTCTGTTCAAGCATTTGTTTTCTTTGGGTTAAGTCAGGATTCTTCCAGTGATTTGATTCTATTTCTAGCATCATTGATTAAGTCTGTGTTTACGCAAAAGTTCTTGAATGTTGAAAGGTTGAATGCTTTACTGACACCAAGGACAGGAAATCATGTGTTTTCAGTGAGATATAAAATTATAGTTGTTTTCTATTAAGCATATTGACAGATGACAATAATACTGCTGCACTATTTAAGCAAACAGACTCTGCAATGAGTTCAAATCTAGCATGGTATCCTAAAGCCACACCCACACAGACTTGTACTTTATCTGAAACCATGCCTGATATCCTTTTATGCTCTAAAGTACCATCTCTGAGTCTATTCTTTGTATGGTTTTCTGATGGCCAATTAGATGTTATTCAAATACAAATGTTGGAGTTCATGTGGTGACTTTCTTGCAGTCTTACCTGCTTCTTGCACTTTCTCTACTGCCTTGGTGATTTCAGCTTTCAAAGCCTCAGTCTCGTCTGCAGACACTGAAGCAGCCACTGGCACTACTGTAAACAGACAAATAACAGAAGATCAGTCACTTATCCTTGTTTATCCTGATGTTTCTTTAATCATCCGCAGAGGATGTTATTTGTCAGGGATGCTATTCAATTCCCCTAAAATTAACACCGTCCTGAGGATGCTGTCTAACCTGTGAGCTGAGCTACAGCACTGGCTGCCAGGGCCTCTGTTGCCAGGGTGACGATGTCCTCTGTGGTGACGGTAACTATGTTGATCTCGCTTTCAGAGGTGCATGCCCCGGCACACCCGTCAGCCCCCTCGTCTGAGCTGCCCCCGGCGACCACCAGCCGCTTCATGCCGGCCCTGCCGTGGTGGACGGTCTTGACATGGGAGCGGAGATTGTCCACCCGGTTGAACCCCCGGCCGCATTTATCACACAGGAAAGGTTTCTCCCCTAAGACAACAAGATAGTAAAAGAAGAATGAGCTGCTCATCAGGCAAAAGGAAGTCCCCCCTTTCTCCCCACCCCATCACCCTGAATCCCCATAATTAATTAACTCTAATTTTACCTGTGTGAATGATGATGTGCTTTGACAGATCTCCCACATTGACAAACGCCTTGTTACACATCTGACACTTATGTGGGCGGACGTTGTCGTGATGTCGAATGTGATTGGCCAGTTGACTGGACTGCACAAACCTGTTCAGATAGAAACATAAAGATACAGCACATTACTCATAGGGCTAGTTAACAGACATTAGTCCCCCCCCCCATTGAGAATTGTAATTTGTCTGAATGGACCTTGCAAATCCTTCACTAGTATGAGCTGTAGGTACTTTGAATTTTCTATCAGTGCGTTACATTTTGACAGTGTTGAAATGTCCATGTTGGATAATTTCGAGTTATATTCACTAGGAACAAATGAGTATGAATAATGAGCAGGTTAATCTGTTCTTTTGTGTTCAGCTGACCTTTTACCGCAGCGATCACACACGTAGGGTTTCTCTCCAGTGTGCTGGCGGACGTGAGCGATGAGGGAGCTGGCCTGGGTGAAGGCCTTGCCACAGGTAAGACAGACACAAGGCTTCTCTCCTGTCAAAATATGAATTATTGTTCCATAGTAGGATGTAGATAAAACGTGTGGGGTTTCAGACTGATAAAATGAAGATATGTTACATGCTTTCGCATTTTATAGTGGTTTTATATGAGAGTACCTGTGTGGATGCGTTCATGTCGCTGCAGAGCTCCGGGGTCACTGAAAGCTCTCTGACAGTGCACACAGATGTACGGTTTCTCCCCGCTGTGAACCCTCAAGTGTCGCTTCAGATTTCCTAAAAAATTGACACCAACAGACAAAGGTCAAATGCCTTTAAGCAAAAAAAAACACAAAACAGTCCATTGCTCTAAGACAAAATGCAGACTAACTGAAAGCAGCTGGATTTGCGGTACAATCCAACCAATAAATGCCAATCTTTACTTTATGCCTCTCTTCTGAATTGTAAAAGTAAGTTTAAATATCTGAAAAAGTCGGTATGATGAGTTTATTATACGGTACTTTATATTTCATATAGGGTCTGTACATTTAAAGTTGAAGCTCAGTCTGTGTTCCACATGATTCTGTGCTACATGTCAGTTACTGAGAACAAAGAAACCCCTTGTAAAATCCTTCCAACCACAAAGTCACACAAGTCAGGTAATTGGCTCACATGTAACAGGTTTGTATAAAGAGGAAACTATATCTGTGTAACAGATGTGCTAACAGCATTGGTATCTGCTTACTAACTTTAACTGCAATCATGCGACAACAGTAGGGATTATTTTCATCATCAATTTAATCTGTTGAATAAAAACACAAACCTAGCGATTACTTTTCTCTATATTTATATAGTTTCAGTACTATTGTCTACTAGTAATGAAAAGATTAAAGTATTTTTCTGATTTGTTCTGTGCTTCCTGCTTTGAGAGTGTGAGCTGGTCTCTGCTGTCACACTGTGATCTTAAATAGTCTGAAGGACAAACATGGCACCAGGACAGGTCTTTAATAGGTACAATTACTTTTTGTTAAGAAGTTGAGTGCCCTTCATTATTTTACTAAAAACATCAACCTCAGCAAATGTCTTACAAGTTAAGATCACTATATCAAAGGAGAAGACAAGAAATGTGCCACATACAGTCCTCCTACCTGAAGTGGTAAACTGTTTGCCACATTCCCTGCACTTGAGGGGCCCGTCTGTGATATGGATTTTTAAATGAGCTTTCAGATTTCCTATCTGAAAAAAACACACACAACAATCAGGTCAGAAGTTAACAAATTTGATAGAAAGATACCCGAATATGCCAATATGATCATACGGATATAGATATATATATATAGCATGATGTCTGTTGTATTGTAGTGCAGCGGTTGTTGATGCATGTACGTTTATAAAGGAGTGACACCATTATTTAAACTAAACTAAACTTTGTCTACCTGGTTGAAGCGTTTGTCACAGTGCGGACACTTGTTGCCCTTCTCTGTGTCGTGTGTTTCCAAGTGTCGCATCTTGGCAGTGGGGTCGGAGAAGGCCTTGTCACAGAAGTCGCAGTGGTACGGCTTCTCGCCGCTGTGCACCAGCTGGTGCCGCTTCAGGTTGCCGGACGTGGTGAAGAGCTTGCCGCACACCTCGCAGCTGTACCGTGCTTCACCTGTGTGGCGCTTGCGGTGCAGGTTGAGCAGGCTGATCTGGCGGTAGCTCTTTCCGCAAGTAGAACAGCAGTACGGCTTCAGGGGGCTGCGAGGTGACAAGAGCTCAGTTTAAGACAGAAACTTAGCAGAGCCCGGTCAGTAAAAAGGAGTCGATGTAAACTACACGTCTCTGAATTAAATAATGAATTCACCTGTGTGTTTTCTCATGGGCTTTACAGGCTGCTGGGTCAGAAAAAGCCTTGTTGCAGTCCCGACAGGTGAACGGCTTCTCTCCTGTGTGAATACGCATGTGTCTCTTGAAATTACCAGTGTGGGTGAATTTCTTCCCACAGTCCTGGAAAGAGGATAACATGTCATAAAGCGTGAGCTGACAAACATTATTATGCAAAGATGTATATGCAAATGTAATATATGCTAATTTGCCTTTATGCAAATATGTCTTCGCAGAACAACAAAACAGCTGACTGTGCCTGGAGCTGTTTGGTATTGGCATGATAATGATGACCGGTGCTATTCCACACCTTTCAGCAAAACATGATACAACCACTAAAGTTTTAAATTGTAAATGCATTTGAATTCCTCCACACACACACACACACTGATATTTCTCACCTCACATTTGTGTGTCACGGAGCTGTAAGGCTTCGACTCGGATCGGCTGCTCATACACGCTGACTGAGTTTGCCTCCCGTCCCTCTCGCTGCCCGAATCGACACCATCCCCCTGGTGGCTGCCCTCGTCGTCTTCCTCCACAGCCCCCTCCTCATCATCAGCCTCCCCATCGCTGTGCTCCCTGGAGTCGGCCTCCTCTCCTCCGGCATCCTCTGCCGGCTCCTCCGCCTTCTGCTTAGTCTTTACCCTCGATGTGCCCTCATCCTCAGAGTCATTGTCTATAGGTGCAACAATAGAGAACACATAAAAGGACATGATGCCCATATGTCTTTTTAAATTGCTCAAATTCCTTGATTGATTTGTCTGAAATACTGTTTTTTTTAATATTCTGATTTTCAACACATTTCAGAAGCAGTGGAAAGCTCAACAGATGCAGTAGAACACAGCCTGCTCACCGGGTGGGAAGTTTCGTCGAGGAGGTTTTCTGATTCTTCTCCCCCGAGAGCTCATGTAGGATGAGCTGCCAGCAGATTTGAGAGGCGATTCTGTAAACAAATAGGAAAGACTCCTATTTTAATGGTCAAATAAGCTGTAATGCATCTTGCGGCCTGCCATGATGAGTCAGACTTGAAGACTATGAATGTGTACTTACTGGGCATGTAGTCAGCGTCAGAGGGATCGTCCTGAAATTCAGTTGCATCTTGTGTAGCACTTGCTTCCTCCTTCTTTACAGTTATCTTCTTTTGAGCAGAGAGGGCTGTAGTTTTAGGGGGTCGTCCTCGGCCCAAGTAGGGTCTGGCGGGGTTCGGCTGAGAAGCAGTCTGTTGTGTTTCAGTAGAGACGTCTTCAACATCTTCTTCCAAACTGTCCTTACTTTCTGTGGGCTCGGGATCTTCCGTGGGGATGCTAGAAGAACTCTCCTCTGCTTGTAATGCCACCTCTGACAGGTCTCTCTCCAGTTCCTCCCTCTGCTCTCCTTCACCTGTTTTATCTTCTGATTTGTTCAAAGAAAAGATGGAGAAGACGTTCCTTGTTTTTAGTACAATTACTGCAGTTAAGACTTAAAGAATTAAAATGTTGAATCTCAATCGGTTTGTGTTAATGGCTTGGCAGAAACAGCAATAGATAACAAGAGTAGCTCTGATCAATTCTACACAAAAAGTGGTCAAATTTCTTGTTTCTTTCTAGTGCAGGGTCAGCTACCAACCAGGGAGAGATGGAAACACAGGAAACATCATGCTATGGGAATGGGCAATTCAGGGGAAACACTTGAGGTAGTAAAATTAATCGTAATAAATTATGAGCAACTGATGTTATTAACCTTACCTCCCCCTTTCTACATTAGCGTCAAACAAATGACCTCGTTAAGCATTTGCAAAATTAAGGGCACAGACTATGAAATTAAGGATAAAGTCATTAAAATGTAAAAAGGATTCCTTTATTTTTTATGAAAACTTTTTTTTTTAAAAAGCTATGTGACTCACCGACAGCGAAATCCAGTGTTATGAGGGACGGAGTTGGATTTGCCATTGACTGGTACGCAGAGCAAGCATTTACGATCTCTTGCATTTGCAGAAAGTTCGCAACAGTCAGCACGTCTTCTACGTTCTGAGGACTTAAAGTCAGCTTGGCTGTGTACATAAACTCCAGGACCTGACCCAAACCTGCAATGACAATCAGCAATACAATAGTTGCTGCATTTACTATAACTGAGGTAAAGCATTGTGATGCAACATGAACTAAAATGAATCAATTAAACACATGATTTGAAAGTATGTAATTTGAGTCCACAGCCTGACTGGAACCCACCTGCTGCATTGCTGATGTCCAGATGCACCACATCTTTCTGGTCTAGGAAGAGGGTGCGGAAGTAAACACTGCAGGCCGCCAGCACAGCTTTGTGGGCCTTGAAGTCCACCCCGTCCACGACAAATGTGCAGTCACATAGCAGGCCCTGCTTGCGCTGGCGGTTAAGCTGCTCCAGAACCTTCCCACTGTGCCACGGGAACTCCATCGTGTTGAAGGCTTCCTGATGGCCGAGGAGGCTGGCGGGCTGGTACTGGCTGTGTGCACTGCTGACGAGAAAAAGTCACATGTTCCAGTTTGGAAAAGGTCAGCAGGCTGATAAATGAAGACTTTAAGCGAAAATATTGCATCAGCCCTCAAGAAACATATGGAACAAACTACAGCATTATTTAAGTTACAACAGTAACACATTTCTCACAATTCCAATTGCATAGTGACTGGTAAAACCTATCTAACCCCTTTTTAAAAAGTCTAAGGAAACTGACAAATTGAAGGAAATACCATCATAAGGTGTCACCAGATCAGCTTCAATTCACCTTGGCATTGATTCTACAAGTCTACTGGAGGGATGAACATCATTCTTCCAAAAGATATTTCCTCATTTGTTGTTTTGATGATGGTGATAGAGAGCGCTGCCTAACATGTCTGTCCAAAATCTGTCATAGGTGTTCAGTTGGGTTGAGTTCTGGTGACTATGAAGGTCATAGCATCTGATTCATATCATTTTCATCCTCATCAAATCATTCAGTGACCCCTTGTTTCCTTTTGGATGGGGACATTGTCATCCTGGAGGAGACCACTCCCATCAGGATAGCAATGTTTAATCTTAGGTTAAAGGTGATCATTAAAAACAACTTTGTACACAAACCATGGCAGCAAGAATAACATAGCCTCCCGATCCCATCACTGTAGGGGTCAAGCATTCAGACCATTACTGTCTTTTCCATTAATTTGTCACTTGTCTGTACTTATTTGCATTTAAAGGACAGCACTAAGTCTGAACCTATTATGGATTATGTGAATACATTTCACAATTTAAACCATATATAAACGCACACTGACATTTGTCTTGCGTTCCTGCTTTGTGGCACTTTAAAACTCCAATTACATCATGGGATGTAAGAAAATGTGTTTGTGCTGTATGATTGGTTTACAGTGGTGTCTGCACTGATGGGTGGATACCATAGACTGTATATAAAAAGGTGGATACACTGTAAGGCTATTATTCCCACATGTCACCAACAGCAAACATCGGAAATGTCAACCTAAATATGTGTCTAACAACGGCAAAACGTAGCTACAATAACGTTACGTAACGTGTTGGGAAATAATAATACTAAAACTACGCCAGTGGCAAAATGAAATAAAGCTCCTGCTAACGTACTGATGGTCACGCTACTACAAAAACAAAATACTGAATTTTTAAACATTGGACAAAATGTTTTTATATAACTGTAACTTTATTTCTCTGAAACTTTTGACAGCTTGGTTTGACAGTGCTATACATCGATTCCAATGCCTCCATCCTTGCGGCTTTGTTATCCGGGATTAATTTAGCGTGCCTTAACATGCATGTTGTGCAGGAATAAGATGGCGGGCCGACAGCTCGGGCCTCTCTCTATCTGTTGTTGTTTTCACAGAAAGCTCTCTCTCTTCACTCGGCCGAGGCGCCATTTTTACAGAAACCAGCAGCTGAATTACCTCCTTATTATCGTTCCTCACTCCGGGTTCAAACAGCCGGACCAGGCGCTGTTACGGACTTTTTGGCTCAGTTAGGAAAAATAAACCCAATCGAGTTTTTCGGTGATCGATCCGTTCCTGCCCTGCTCTCCCTTGGCCGCCATCTTCCTCTCTCTGATCGATTGATACGGACCAGCCGGATGTGTCACAGGAGGAGCACGCGCACTGTGAACACTTGCGGTGTTGATGATAACCGCGTGGCGGTGCTCGAGCTCTGCTACGTGACATTGGCAACAATACAGTTAATAGCCTCTTTCTTATCACTTTATATGCATCGCTTACAACATGTGTGACATTGATATAATAACAGAAAGCAATTAGGCATCATAATGAAATAAAGATAACATAAAGGACACAACTCACTTTCAGTTTGTTGATACAGTCACCATGGTAACAGGACAAAGGCTCAAAGTGATAGAAAAATACCCTCATAGAAATGTAGCTAATAAAATCTGATTTCTCTCTTTCAGAAAAATCTTGGAGGATAACTGTATGTGCATATTTCTTATTGTTTATAAATACTTTATAAATTCACCCATGAAGTTCAAACCAGAACTTTTTTGTTTTCATGTAGCCTTCTAACATCCTTGGCTTCCACCTTAATTGAATGGTTGGTCCTATGTTTTTTATCCTCAGACTCCTGATGTGTGCTGAAATTCATTAAAAGAGTTGTTTAGTTGTGCCTGCTCCATTTTTACAAATTGAAGACAAATGTGTTGGTGGGATACATATTATGCACAGTTTTGTACTATTGTACTGTTTTCAATTAGTTGGGGATTACAAATGTATAAAGTTCTTGCAGATGTGAAACTACAACCACCACCAGCAACACATAAAATGTTATTTGGGGCTTTTATCAAACCAGTTTATTTACAGGTGTGTTTGTGTTACTGTGTCGAATAAAACACATTTTTGTATCCATCTCTTTAAGCTTACTTAATCCCACATTTGTATCGTTCATCCTCAGGGAAAAGCACACCGCAATACAAAGGCCACAGCATGGAGTGAATTATCTGGCTTCTAAATGATTGTGTCTGAATAGCACTTGTGAAATTCTTTTCTTTTTCTTTTCTTTTCTCATGAAAGCAGCACAGATGCATCATAAATGCCTCCAAAGAATTCTGAAAAGGAGCACCTTCTATCTTTTGTTCAGTGAATGAATGCTACTCTGTTTCGTATTGATTTTGAGAGTAGTTTGCCTTGTTGTGTTCAGTGCTTATTCACCTTCAGGCCTCCATTTGTCTTAATTTGAACTTTATCAGGATATGTCGGGATTGTTGTCAGGGCCAATCGTACTTGCAAATATATATTCTGTTGAGCATGTCAAACGTGAGTCTGTGCACCACAAGTCCATGTGCTCCTCAATTCAATATCCTGCTTCAAGATCTAACATAGGACATTGCACGGTGTCCTAAAATATCAATTTATTATACCCGGCCTGAATGCCAGATGAGGAATTCCTATCTTTTTTTTTTTCACCATAGAAAAAATTGTAAATCCAAACATTGATTTCCGATCCTTCAGTTAATATTTCCACTGTCACATTTTTTTATGCAGCTCTCAAACCTCAAACTCCAAGCCCAGTACTTTTAATAAATACAGCTTGTTGTGCCAAACATCAATCAAAAGAGCAGGATGTTTATTGTCAAAGCTGGAGAATTTTATTCACACAAATAATAATATACAATAAATTATTTTTAATGAGAAACCATCAATTTCAGGGGGGCATTAGCCTACGTTTCAGAATAGTGTTAGAGGACAGAAGTGAAATAGTGAACTGATCCATTACCTAACTACTGTGTGTGTGTGTGTGTGTGTGTGTGTGTGTGTGTGTGTGTGTGTGTGTGTGTGTGTGTGTGTGTGTGTGTGTGTGTGTAACCTTGTGCGAATGCTATACATGTACGAGCCATTGGTATATGCAGGAGATATTACTGCTGTATATGGTGAATCAACTCAGAATATAAATGAACAGCATCAGGCATTCAGCCATGAAGTGAGGATGTGGCATCTTTTATAAAGTACAGAGTCGACTCTCAGAGTATTTCATGTAGAATGACATCAGTGAGGACAGGAAATAGAGGAAGTGGCATTAAAAAAACACAAGAAAAGGGGTTTGTGATGAGACAGTTGATCCCTCTCTAGATCTTGATCTCGGTGCGAAAGGTCTGTGCATGCTCATGTTTGGCTGGATGTCGCCGTGCCCGGACTGTTAGAGTCCCCTCAGCGCCCAATGAGGATGTCACCGAGGTGGGGTCCACATCCTCAGGTAGTTGGCACTTGTGGGTGAATGTATTCATCACCGAACCATCCTGGGCCAACTGTTCAAAGAAAGAATATTAGAAATAACTTGATATATTGTGAATTGAAATAAATGCTTTGATGAGTGGTTCTTCTGCTCACATTTAGACATCCATTAAGGCCACAGAATTCTATCATGGAAAGACTATCATGGAAAGATGTTACTATTCCAAATCAAAAGGAAGGCTGCCCACCTTTTCTGCATGAACTTCAATCTGGTTGTTGGATGTGGTGACGATGACATCCTCAGGCGAGAAGTCTTGGACATCAACTGTGAACTGGTAAGAATCCCCAAGAGTCTTGATATTTCCAGCTCCACCTGAAAAGCACCACAAGATAAAAGAGGCAGTAGATCAGAGGAGGAAATAGGAGTTTATACATGCAGATGGCATTCATGAGGAAGCAGGTCAGAATAAAGTGTGACTTAAAATAGTGCAACATGTTATATTATTTTTTGCTTGTTTTCATTCCTGTATTCCATGCCAACACTTAACCATCCTGTTGAATGATGTAGGTTCCAAGCTGAAATAAAATATTATTCATGCTCATTATTTTCTCATTTGCTGTGTGTTCCCACAGAATGGCCATAAACATACCAGCAGGCCAAGCTGGCCCAGATCTGTGTATTTACTGGGAACCCAATTTTACTTTTAGCCTGCTGTTAGTTACCCACAGTTTTATTATTATCCACCTCTTTGAAAACATGAGAAATGTGGTTCTTGTATGTATTCATATTTCAAGTTTATCCACCAACCATTTTGCCCAAAGACATTTGAACATTTCATATCCATAACCATGAAGTCTGTGTTACTGTCTGTGCTGGTCTGTTGAGCATAAAGTCTCTTTTTAAGCATGAACAGATCTGGACAAACATGGAAACCAACTAAAAAAATTTAAAAAAAGCAATGTCTGCCTTCAGCTTCTACATTGAACAGCCGTGTTTAAACAACAGAAGTAAAGTTGGTGGCATATTGATGACCATGTTTATTTTTTGATATAAATATACATAGTTGGCTGTATATTGTATACAGTATTGTAGAAAGTCATGTTAAGTTATTCATCATTTGTGTCCACCATGATGAATGTAAGGCCACTGTTGTATGCTGAGTGTAAGGTTTTTGTTTTTCTGGTCCCACTCCTTTAATACATTTATCTCTTTGAGCGATGAGCTGGAAGAGGCAAAAAGCTTCATAGAACTGAGGAGCACTGCACAGCTGGGTGATAATTCTTTGTGGATTTGTCACTACAAATGACACCTTTTGCATTACACATAGTCATTTGATCAAAATAAGGATTAGCACAGCTTTAATTAACTGTGGAGAATCAAGGTCATGGCAGTGGTAGGCAGTAACAGGATACAGTGGAGAAACAAGACTAATATTTTAATGCAGTCTGTTACAATGTCTGGTCAGTGACGCTGTCTGTTGAAGTGAGTCTGAGCTCAGTGAGGAAGTACGTGGCAACATGACCTCACGAGCACGCCACCGAACTGGAAATGAGTGTGTGAGTCAGATTAGCTCTTACTTAACATATGCAGGGTAGATTGGTTATGTGACATCATTCCAACTGTGTGTGTTTGTGTCTGAATATGTGTGTGTGTGTGTGTGTGTGTGTGTGTGTGTGTGTGTGTGTGTGTGTGTGTGTGTGTGTGTGTGTGTGTACAATAGTCACTGGGCAACCATCTGGTCATTCCTTATGCAGGCGTCATCCTAGATACTCAGAGTGTGAAGTCACAGTGCTGGCAGTGAGTCCAGCATTCCCCGCCTTGTGAGTGTGTTTCTGTGTGTGTGTGTGTGCGTGTGTGTGTGTGTGTGTGTGTGTGTGTGTGTGTGTGTGTGTGTGTGTGTGTGTGACTTGCTTTCCCTTTAGCTGCACACACCCTTAGGCTCATGTGCTGCACCTATGGATGCCTGTGATGGCTCCAAAACAATTCTCTTCTACGAATGACACATGGAGCACTTGAACTCTGAGTCCATTTAAAGATCAAAAGTCACACATTCACACGTCTGTGTACACCAACAGTGAACCGACACTGAACAATTCACACCAGCTCCACACATTACTTAGCTGGAAGATGCCAGCCACTGTAAAATGAAATGTCTGCTGTGTCTGAATGTATATTTAAAAGAAATACATAAATGCTTGAAAAAATTGGCTCTGTTGGCTTATTTTACACTTCCTGCACTCCATCAAACAGCACCATGACTACACTTGTGTTTACTGTGGAAGCATTTGTCCAAACACATCAACCACTCCAGAGTCCTTCTGCCTTTTAAACTCAGTCCTGCCTGCCTGTCCCTCCTCTGAACTGTCACCTTGGACATGTTTAGCCACCAATTTATGGAGAAAAACATCACACTATAAGCAAATAGCTTCCAAGCAGATATATAAATGTATTTCACAGTCAAAGCTGTCACTTTGACCTGCTGTTACTATCCGTTTTATCACTTCTCTATAAACAACATCAGTTATAGAATTGCTTCCAACTTACTGGAAAAGCCCAAGGCGTTGCTCCCAGGCCTCATGAAGGAGCCAAAGTCCTCAGTGAACAGTCCCCGGCTCTTCTCCATGTGTGGGTTACCAGAGGAAGAGGACGAAGATGAAGTTTGATGGAAACTACGCTCCGATCGATAGGCAGAAGAGTTGGTCGCACTCATGGATGGCTGAGAGTGCTGGAGAAGGCAGAGGAGGAGAGTAATGGAAGAGAAGGAGGGAGGCGGAGAGAATCGTTTCTTCTCGCGGCTCTGGGAGGCTCCCAGTGGCTTAAATGTAAAAAAACAAAACACACAGCTCTTCTTTCCTGCTTTTTTTTTCTTTCTATTTAGTTATTACTTGTTTGAGATGGATGAGATCACCTATCCACACTTTTTCCCACTGTCATGCAGCCACTCATCCAGGGCCTTTATATACTGTATGACCCTGTGCATGATTGGGAGGTGTGCACACGTGTCACAGCTCATTGGGAAAGGGTAATAGTGGTCTATATTTATCATGAGACGCACAGACCGACTGAGAGAAGGGTCTGTGGTTGGAAAAGTTCTGGGCATTGAAGGGCCTGAAGTCAAGAGTGGAGGGGAGAGGGGGATTTGATAGAGAGAGGTAGAGAAAGAACAGGGTGAGAGGGAGGCAACAGTTGTCATTCCAGACACGCCATCCCTGAAATAGCTTCCCTCTCCTCTCTTTAATTTTCCCATGCGCTCCATCAATTCACTCCTTTCTTAATATTCAGCGCCATGCTTTTGTCCTGAAATTGGATCTTCACATGGCTGTGCCATTAAATGACATAACACCCAATGTTTTTACAGCTGGGTGATCATCAGACATTTTCATACTAATATCCCATTTGAAATCATTTGTTTATTAATGTAATCTCACTTTATATTAACCCCCTGAACACACAACATTAGGATGAAATGATTAGTTAGAAAATGTTGTTTTCTCCTGCTGAGCTGGATTAAGGGAGAGGGAAAAAGGAGCCTTGACTCTTATCTCAGAGGGTAAGTTGGGAGCAAAACAAAGATGGAAAGAATGTGCTTGAAAACAAAGCCATCAGTGGGAGCAGCGGACTTAGTAGTGACATTGCTTTGAGGCTAATAATATCTGTTGGACTCATCATGCTTAGAAAACATTCACTGCACTTCTCTCTAATTTGCTAGTTGGTATTGCTGACAGATAGTCCATTAATATCCATGTATGGGGCTGTTATATTAGTGTTATCATGACAGTATGTATTTGGCTTCTGCTTGGTCTTTACTTTCACTCAAAGGTAGGTTGCTTTTCATTTATGCTTTCATTGATTGACATCCCAACCTTAATCCCATAGACATGATAAACAATATGAACGTCAACTATCTGCCATTAATATCATCCTAAAATTGGAATTCATATTAAGGCTTCTGCTGTCTTTTGTTTTGAAGCCATGTTTGAAAGGTTATCCTGCATTACAAATGACAGCCACACAGTGATATGTGTTTCCAGTCTTATCAGTATAAAGCCCAGAGCTCCCTACTGGAGGTCTAAATCCAGCCCAGCAACTCATCACCTCCCTGCCAGGAAGCACACAGAGCCTCCTCCCCTCCCTGGTAACAGCATGTGATGTTGTTGGTTCACAGTGGCCTCAAAGTTAGATATCAACCAGACAGTGTCTTGTACGGAGGATCACAAGTGTAACAGAAATAGTAATAAAGCATTTAATTATTTAATTAATAACTAACTGCACAATAAAAAACAAGAATTAACATATCGGTTTACAAATCAATCAATGAGTCCATAAATATATAGACTAAATTACAAAGTAGCTCATTATTTTATATTTTAATTTGCATTAAAGAGAGGAATTATAAAAATTAAATAATAATCCGTCAGTACAACATTCAAATTCAAAAGGGATTTACAAAAAAAAACAATAATCAGGACATCATTCAAAAATACATTAATGAACTCCTTGATAAATAATGGAATTTCAAAATCAATTTGAAAATGCAGTTTTAAATGATTAATAAATATAACTGAAATTGCCAACTGAATTAAGAATACAGCTTTTAATCGGGCATTTAAAATGGCAACTCCCTTTCTACATGTTAGTTAACGGACACTTAGCCCTGAAAACAGAGTAAGTATAATGATAGTTATTTAAAGTTTGGATTTTCATGGGTTGGTCCTGAAGATGATCCACTGCTACAGCGTGTAATTTACAAAGATGTGCTAACAGTAGCCTATGAGACCATGTAAACTCTGCCGTCATATTGAGACCCAGCACCTAAGTTAGGTGACCAAGCCATGGGAATTTTTTGATTTGAATGGCGGTCACAAAGGAAAGTAATTGTGACATTTAGCACCAGCTAAAGGTGTTGGTGTTGTTAAAAATAATACACATGACCCATTGAGAACTACAGCTGAACTCAATCAGAATTACAAACAACACTTTGACATTTGAAAAATAACAGAGCAACACAGAGACAAAATCAACTATGGATCCATCTGTAAAAAACTGTATTAGGCCTTTTGTTTAAACAGCAAAAGTGCATCAAAAGAAGGGAAGAGAAGTCACATGCTGAAGTTGTCAACAGGCACATGACAAGCCCACACTGCTATGTGACATTTTTATAAACTACACTTATAACAGCGTATATGATTGTGAGCCAATATTTGTATTGATTTCTGGTAAGTAAGTGAGTAAGCTTTACAGCTCAAAATTGCATTAAAAAAAAACTGCAAATCTGGTCATATAAAAACATACTAAGCTTCTTTCCATCAGCACTGGTGTTGGTATCAAACCCTCCCTGAGCTAAGAGCCCTGCCTAACCAGGCTGCACAAGAGACGTTATGGGGACAGAATGAAAGAGGTGTTGGTGTAGGGAAACTGCACCAATGGTGAGATGACAAGAGCTGGATAAAGATGAGAGGGTTGCAGATGGAACATTAATAAGAGACGAGCACAGATACTTCACTCACTACTGTGTATCAGAAATGGTAACATATAATATATATATATATATATATATATATATAGACACCTACTATACAGTATTTAGCTATATAAAGTAATGTAATTCTTTCTGATAAAAGTAAGATCAATAAACAGAGAGAAAAGAGATGGGAGGGGTTGGAAAGCACAGTATAGGGGGAACAATGATGTTTGTTGGACAGAACAGCATTATTACAGCCTGAAGGAAGGAGTTCAAAAGTCAAAGTTTGTCCTGCTAAATGGAGTGTAAATAGATCAAATTTGAAATTAGTTATTCATAAATGATTGAAAAGGGAAGCTACAACTACAGAAACAGTAAACTGACTGACAGGTGACCAGTGCAAAATGCAATGAAGAAGAATGACGAACAAGAATGACAACAGAGAGGGAGGAAGATACGTCAGAGAGGGAATCTGATCCTGTAGTGTAATCCATGTTGTCTCACCAGTGACATTGAATCACCTCTATATGTGTGAGCTTGTGTGTGCATTCCTATCTGCCCACAAATACACTGAGACACACACACACACACACACACACACACACACACACACACACACACACACACACACACACACACACACACACACACACACACACACACACACACACACACACACACACACGTGCTACAAGTCTGTGTGGTTGACTTCAGCTGCTGCGTGTTACATAAAATTGCAGACAGAGGGACAAATCGCAGCGTAGATAAATGGTGATGGGATTTATGGCTAAGTTGAAAGGTCATCTCACAGTAGATGGACCGATTTTTATGCAAATGTGGTTTATGAATAACAAGCCACTATAAGACTATAAGACTGGGAGCTCCATTCACCATCTCACTGACCTTCATATGGTAATCCTGCACATCTCCTGAAAAGCATATTTTAAAACATTTACAGATCTTATTCCATCTAAAGCTGCTTTATTTCATTTTTTGGTCACTGGTGGCGATATCATGAATTGAAAATGCCAAATTGTATATATTTCTATCACATTATCACAGTTTTATTGCAAATTGTTGCTGGTGTGGTCAGAAAACCAAAATAATGAGCTTAAAGAGGCTGAGAGACTTGTAGAGTTGAGGGGAACTAAAAAATTGTACAAAAACATGCTGTGTCTAAATGCTGTGTTACAACATATTTAACTCATTTCATGAAAGCAACACTTTCAAAACCTAAATCACATGATGCCTACTCAGGGGTGGAGTTAGGGGGTCGCTTTTGGAACTGCAGCCCTGAATGTTTGTATAAATGTATATTAATTAATGCTTGTAGTAGTCATACAATGCAGTAAAATTAAATTCTGCGCATGTCAAAAAATGGCGAGGAGCCCTGGCTCTGAGTACTCTCAGCTTAGTCCCAGATCTTGTCAACACAAATCCGCCTCTGGGCCTACTGTTGTCTGCTTGCCCCTGGGTTCATAAAAATATTAGTAGGAAAAGAATTCTAAATCTCATCAAATCACAGATGTAATTATTAATTTTTATATAGATCTGCTTCCATTAAATACAACCAACAAGAGGATATTTAAGTGACTTTTCACTCTCAAATAAAGCTTTAAATGTATGCAAATGTTCAGTGTTGAGAATTGGAAACTGTGTTACATAATTTAATTTGGCTATTTTCTTATTTGTCTGAGCAGAAGCTTATCAGTTCGTCTGCACACAACAGCAAATGTTAATGAGAGTAGAGTAAAGTAATTGCTGTCTGGGTCTCACCTTGGTGTTCTGTTGCCATGGAGACAAGTTTTTATACAGAGAAAAGCCATCGGTATGTGAGCACCCCTCCATGGTGTATATACGTGTATATGCATGGGTGAGTGTGTGTGTGTGTGTGTGTGTGTGTGTGTGTGTGTGTCTGACACTGACAGAATACAGATTTTAAATATCTTAAATAACACAAGTGCTAATTAAAAGCCTAAAGGGGAGGTGGAACTAAAGGAAAATAAACATTAACTAAGTGCTTATTTAAAGTGTGTGTGTGTGTGTGTGTGTGTGTGTGTGTGTGTGTGTGTGTGTGTGTGTGTGTGTGTGTGTGTGTGTGTGTGTGTGTGTGTGTGTGTGTGTGTGTGTGTGTGTGTGTGTCCAGTATCTGAACAATGATTACCTTGACCTTGACTAGGGTGATTGAGTACTGTTTCATTAAAAGTCTTTTTTCTGGTCCACGGGAGCTTTAAAAATGAATCACTGACACGAGGAAAGTCATGGCAATGACATCTGTTATATCCATCTGAGCTGTAAAATGTTAATCACATTCACACATTCATGGTTATAATATAGGGCAGATAATCATGATAAAACTTTCAATTTACACCTGCATAATTACACAAGAACAGCAGGAAATTATAGTTCTTGACAAGGCTCGCCAAAGCCTTTTTGGGCCCCTGAGCAGAATGTGACCACCTACTGGATTTTACCAGCACTCAAATATCATGTGGTCACACAACAATGAAAAACACTGATATAAAAAAACTAAAGTTTCAATAGACCAGAGTGCGAAGCAGCCACAAGACATGATTTGTTTTGGATGAGTTGTGTAGGCATGATCATTGATACTCCCCACAAACAGAGTAGCTCATGTCCATCACTGAATGGAACATGTCAATTTCCCGCTGCATGACGGTAAAAGGCATTGAAGGTTCTTGTTTTATCTCTTAATTAGGTGCTTTTTTCTCTGACCTTCTATTTTTTTGATATTCATGCACCACCACACCAAGGCAAATTCATAATATGTGCAAACCTAGTGGGCAATAAACCTGTTCCTGATTCTGATCACTGAAATAGAGGTAGAAGAGACAGACTGAGGAAAAGTGGGTAGCACATAAAGAAAACTGCATCGTCAATAACATACAACGCATCCAAATTCCAATACTGATGATAACAACCTCATCTGAGGCAGGATTTTGAACTTCAAGCAGCCCTCGCCACAAGATGAATTCTCTATGACAACATGTGTGGGCAACAATACATGTGATGGCCAGTCAATTAATCATTTACAAGGATTTGGACAGCTTAAAGCACATGTGCCTCATGACATGGTTTAAAGTTGTGCTATGGAGCATATGGTGACTGGTATTCTGACTGGTTCCCAGTTGTTGTTTTTTTACTGCAGTTCCACTAATCAAACAGTTTGTGGTGTTAATGTGCCAAAAAAAAAGCAATATGCCAGCAAAGGCAAAGTGCTAGCTAGTAAACACTGATGTAAACGATGATTCATTTAATTATTAAAAAGAATCTGCTTTGCAAATGTGTTATGAGGTAGCTACGTTGCACATATTTGTGAGGCCTCAAAAGATATACACAATGGGCTTAGCATAGAAACACTGTATGTAAACATAACTGTGATTGCTGACAATAAAACTCCAGAGCGTACCTTTAAGTTATATCATAATCATCTATTCGGCTGCTATGTCCCTGTGGTGTTGAAATATTGTTTAGAAAATGTCCCCTGATTAGGTTGTTTCCATGGGAACCACAAGTCCGCAACGATTATGGAACCATTTTACTTGCAAAGGCACCATCATCATCATCATATTTTTCTGTCCATGTTGTGGGGGATATATTTGTAATATGCAGCCCTCTTGATAAGGTTGGCTGTCTCATATGGGAACCAAGGTCAGGTGGAGCTGTGTGGTGCTTTGTGCAGACAGTCTCAAGGTAGCAAGTCTTAAGGTAACCTGTGTGTAGACTACGTGACTTAAGTTAACTCTAATAACCAATAGAGGCATAAATGTGTGAAGAATAACCTTATTGGAGGTTGTAAGGCTAGGGATTTAGTGAAGGGTTTGAATGCTCTTGTCCAGAAGTAGATGGCAGAATTGAGTGGTATTGCACAGTGAGTCACTTGCACTGTAACTCTGTTCTCCTTGGTCAAGCTTCAATAAATGTTCCTCCATAAAACATCGCCTTTACTTTGGCTTAACCAGCTCCACTATTCTTTGACATATTGGTGTCATGATTACCAATTCCAAAAAAACGACTGACTGGTACGTGCAAAGTTTCTTGCCTTGCCAAGTTTTTGTTTGATGGAATTAAAACTCCTGTGTATTTTCTACAATTTGGCTGAGCATCTAAGGCCTGGATAAGGTCAGAGCTTCAGTGTCTGGGTACGATGTCCTGGCTGAACTCTCTGAGAGCGTTGCTCGGGACAAAATGTGCCCTATCAACCTCTTAGTGGAAGCTCTAATCAAAAATTCAAACCCCCGCAACGCCACAACAGGGTGGTCTTTTCTGGAGCAGTGTCAAGGCTGTGCTCCACAGAGATAAGACCCACAGATAAGACTCTGTTGGGAAAGGGGGTTCTGTTTTGCTTCTAGCTGCCAAGTTTAAAAATTGTGTACAAAAGGCAAAATGTCTTTTGAATCTGCAATTATATTTTTCTCAAATCACTACCACTGCAAAGAAAAAAAGGCAATAAACAAATATGGAAACTTTTAATGCTTCTGGAGCTTCTATTGAGATGCATATGCTCAATGTTTTAGTGCGAATGCTGTGAATATGTACTGATGCAGTGTTTTATGATGTGTTTTGTCTTTAATGCTTTAAAAATTGATAATACTAAGCAGTCTAAAGCAGAGGCTGGAGATGAATCTGTAGTTAATTCATTAGAAATAAATGATGAAAGTACAGATGTAGAAGGTAAAGCAAGCAAACAAAGAAGCACAGATTCACAATGTTCCTGATCTCATATTGCAGTTTAAAGCAATGTTTTCTCCACACATGCCTGCAGGAATTGTAGGTATACAAGAAGCCTGGAAGTATGTGTTTCCTTTTACTTTGCTTATGTGTGAATGGACAAAGACTGAATGGCCATTTGAGGGATTATAAATACATGAAAGAGTGCATGAAAGTGTGGTCGGGTGTGGCTTATCAGCGGTGTGGTGTTGTAAGTGAGGATGAGAGGTGCTCAAAGTCAGGGTCTGAGGAGTTGAGGGATGTGATAAAGCAGTGCACAAAGTATGCTGCTGCGTGTCATATTCCCTTGTTGGAAGTTGTGATGAAGACCAAAGCTGAAGAAATTATGAAAATTAAACAGCGTCATCCTAAGAATAATGAGGCACGTGCTAGGGCAATGATGCATGGTTGGGCAAAGCACCAGGGTGACGCTCCATCCCTACAAACGGCCATGTTAGTTAAGGCTGGCTTTCCACTTCTGAAGTGTCTGACAAGCAAATATACTCTTTATACGAAGCTGTCGAGTGGCAATAAAGCAGATGAGACAGGGACAGTGAAAAGACAGACAGATGAGGATCTAATTTTGCATGCTGCAGCTGCTGTAGTTCAGAGGAAAGAGAGAGAGAGACAGCGAAGTGGACGTGAGGAGAGTCAGGAGGTTTCTGGCTTAAAATCTGTTGCGGTGCAGGCGGCACCCAAAGAGGAGGGGTCTGTCCAAGCTGAGCAGAGTGCAGCGAGTACCTCTGCCTCTGTACAGCAGGGAGAGATAAAGATAGCAGGTCAGAGAAAAGCACCTTCTCCCCCTCCCTCTGCTGCTAAGACTAGATCGTAAACACAAGCACAGGCTGTAAATTACCAAGCTCCTAAAATCATAATTGATGATATGGCTGTTCTCTTGGACCCCAGGTGAAATTTTGGATATGACTAAGAAAGCTCCTAATCCAATCAGTCGCCCAGATGAATATCTGGCATGGCTTTCACAAGTGTGTACCGTATACAATTGCCTGGTGCCTGATGTAAGACAATTGGTAACATTCACATATGGAACTGAGTGGGTTTTGTGCATAATGAATTTACTTTCCCTGATCCTACAGAGGATGGCCAATGGCCTGCAACCAAAACCCTGATTAACTGGGAAGCAAAAGAAGCTGTCATGAAATGTGCACAAAATCGCAGTGATTTTTCAATTGTTACTCAATGTGTACAGGGGAGTAAAGAATATTTGCCTGAATTTATCCAGTGATTTATCCAGGTGTGGGACACCCATGCAGGCATAAAACAAGAAGATAATGAGCTATTTGCCATCCAAACATTCCTGGAAAACTTGACCACACATTGCCACAGCTTACAAACTTGTGGTTGCTGATTGGTAGGACATCAGTTGGAAATCAACAATAAGTAAATTAATGGGGATCTACAGAAGTCAGGTTTTCTCAACAAATAACGCAGGCTCTAAGCCAATGATGCAACATGTAAACAATGGCTGTAAGAATCAAAAGGGGGGTGGACAGAACCCTAACAAAAAGAAAAAGAAAAAGAAAAGGGGAAACTGTAACAACTGTGGCAAACCAGGCCATTGGGTGAAAGAGTAAGAGTTAAGCCCCACATCATCCTGGCATATGTTATGACCCAAAATGGTTACCCTGCTTTGCCAGCCACCCCTCCAAACAATTCAGCTTTCTACTCGTCCCACTAAAGATCCAACCATGAAAGTTGAGGTTAATGGTATTACCGTTGATTATTTGGTACAGTGAAGCAGTTCGTTCAGCTCTTAAAACTGCTGAGCAAGTGTGTACACCAACATCTAATTTTGTTGCTACTGTAGGAGTTGCAGGCATCCCTATTGCAGAGCCACTTTCAATGAAATCTAAGGTGAGAGTTGAAAGTTCATATGTACAACACTCTTTTATAATCTCTGAAAAGAGTCAAGTCAATCTAATGGGACATGATTTGTTGTGTAAACTGAATTCTACCATTCAATGTGCTCCAGATGGATTATTTCTAACCATCCCTGATGACAAAGCTACATAGGCAGCCCAATCTATTGATTGTCTGTGTTGCTGGACGATACCAGAGTATAACATATTACAAACCTTCACTTTGCCCAACATTCAGCAAGTTGCTAAAACATCAACAGCATTTAAATTGACAAAAACACAGAGTGAATTGTTTCATGTTAATAATTCATATCCACATGTCACCATAGCGGTCAACCCACGTTATGAGCCAAAACATGTTGGGGAAATGTTGGCTCGATGCCAGTCATTTCCCCAACAAGCCTGGGTGATGGACTGTACATGATGATCATGATCAAATTTCATTGCCCCAAAGTACATTTGTGGTGCAACAGCCTCCTCTTTCAGTACATTATGGAAACCCTTCAGAACTCTCTGAAGTTCCAGCCAGTTTATGGGTTTAACATAAAAACCATGTGTCATTTTAAAATTCCGCTGCACCTCACACTCAAGGCTAATGCTAAGCTGCCAATGATTAAACAATACCACTGGCCTCCAAAAGCAATCACAGGAATTGAAGGTGTAATCCAATCCCCCCTGGGTCAAGGTGTGTTGATTCAAACCATCAGTCCATGCAAAATTCCCATTTTAGCAATTCCAGAGCCAAATTGTCCAAATGAATGGCAATTTGTTCAGGATCTGCAAGCCAGACACCAGGTCGACATTTCTCAAATTCCACGCACTACACAGTCATTTGTCATTTGTGTTCAACATTATTTTAAATTCCTATGCATTCAGGCAGCCAGAATCTGTTTCCATTTAAAGATAAATAGGACACACCTGGTGCAGGGCTTTGTTGAGAGTCCTACACTATATGCAGCAGCGGTAAAAAGTGACATGGAAGATTTGCAGTTTCCTGGGAGAAGCACTCTCCTACAACATGCTGATGAGCTGTTGATAGCTTCATCAAAGGAAGTTTGTCATTCTGACTATTTTGCCCCTGCAAGGACTGGCTGAGTGTGGTCACAGAGCTTCTTAGGCTAAGCTGTAATTTTGTCTGCTTGAATTGACGTACTTGGGCCACATTCTGAAGGATGGACAGTGCCTCCCATCCCCAGAGAGGGTGAAACTCCAGACCAACATGCCTCCTCTTAAGACCAAAAAGAAGATGCTCTCATTCCTTGGGTTGGCAAATTATTGCTGGGTCTTTGATTATGCCGCTATGGATTCTATCTTATGTGCAACCACAGTGCAATCAGCTCTTCCTACTGTGCAATAGACTGAAAATATGCACAAAGACTTCCATGATCTGAAAACTACACTCACCACAACCCCATCCTTGGGTCTGCTATATTATCATCAGCCCTTTAATTTACATGTACATGTGTGGCTTTGCTTTGGGCATCCTTGTTCTGAAACATGGGTCACATTACCGCCCTGTTGCGTACTGCTCGTCATGACTGTCACCTGTGGTCCTTGGTATGCCAGGCTGTCTGAGGTCAGTGGCCACAGTTGCCATTATGGTTAAAAAAAATCATCTTGCATTATACTGGCTCATGATTGTGTTGTGCATGTCCCTCATTCAATGTTGCACATTTTGAACACCTCTTCTACTCAGCATGTGACAGCTGCACATCGCTGAGGATATGAGGCAATCATTCTTTCCAGTCCCCACATATCATTGAGGTGCTCACCACCCTTGAATCCAGCTACTCTCATGCCTCTAATTGATACAGAAGATGATCACAATTGCATTAACACAACTGAAATTAGCACATCCCCAAGGCCAGACTTGGGGGACAATATCTAATTCTGACATGATCCTCTGTCTACACCAACGACTGAGCTTGTAGACCATCTGATATCAAACATCTTGATGACTATGCTGTAGTGAATGACTGGATCATTTTAGAAGCATGAGCGTTACCTAATGGTACTTCAGCTCAAGCATCATATTTTGGTAGCACATTTGTTGTAGACCTTTTTGCAATCATCAAATGTCACACTATTGGGTCTGAGCCTGTTACATGTGGAAATGCTACAGATTCTACAGCCAGACAAGCTGCCATTTCCTCTTCCTCCATGGTACACCAATGTGCCACCATACAACCCGCGAATCCAATTAGTGTACCTTCATTTAATGATGTTGTGGAAATGCAAAACCACTCTGATGATAGGGAGAAAAACATTTGGTTGCATAAAGGTTGTGCCTGTGATTCAGTGTCTGACTTGTGGCTCCACCCCAATGGTCGGACTGTTTGTCCTTGTTCCCTCATCTGCTGGCACATGTTGCACACCGGCCCACACATGTAGGACAAGGAGGAATAAATGAGGTTATTTGTTCAGAGTGGTTTACGCCCGGCATCACACAAATCTCATAAAGTGGACAGATTATACATTTACATATGTATACAAATGCCAAGTTGCCAAGGTTGCAAATATGTGTTAGTACTGGTAGATATGTTCTCCAAATGAGTAGAAGCATATCCTTCTAGGAGAGAGGATGCAAAAAGAGTTGTCAAGTGCCTGCTGAAAGAAAATATTCCTAGGTTCGGTATACCACAGGAAATAAATAGCAACAGAGGCCCAACTTTTGTGGCAAAGAACACTCTCAGAGTCTTGCAGCAGTGCCATGATTTCTGTGGCAATTGCATGTTCTTTATCATTCTCTATCAAGTTCAGGCCAGGTTGAAAGGAAGAACCTGACCAAAACAATGATGTAAATGTTGAGAAATTTTCACTTACAGGTTCTCCCTCATGACTTACAGGTTCTCCCTCATCATTAACACTAAGCTGTTAGTGTTAATGATTAGGGAGAATCTCTCAGTAGGGTGACAATCCGAGTAGAGTTCCAATCAGCAAAGAAAAAGTGAAAATTAGATTTTTTTTAAAAGGGCATTTTCTATACGAAGACCTACATGTTCACTGCAATCACTAAGAAGGCTATGAAAATCCAAATCAAACCCTTTCAAATGTAGACTATCACCACAGGAATATCAAACATCATGGTCAGACTGCTATGGGAGCAAATGTTTCTTACAATAAATGGCTGCTTTTCAGCACTTCCAAGAGATTGTAGAGTGAATTTTAACAAAAATAAACCATAATACACATTTTGCTACCAAGGAAGATGTCATCAGCTGTCAAAGACAAATTTTTCCTTCAAAGGAATTATTTGAGATGTAGGGAAAGTATTTGCTAGAGTCTTTGCTGCTGGGAACTTGGGAACTGCTTTATAAATAGTAATATATCTATATATCTGTGTATCTGTATCTATATCTATATCTATATCTATATCTATATCTATATCTATATCTATATCTATATATGTATATGTGTGTATGTGTGTATGTGTGTATATTGATAGATCATAAATAATATTATATTATAAGGATATATTGTTATGCATAAGGATAAATTCTGTAGTACTAGTGGTTGACGAAACAATCCCCACTCAAGGTCCAATTACTTTTTTTCAGGGCTGTTGACATCATCACTAGTAGTGCCAGATGTTGTTTACATACAGTTATTATGATATTCATTCTTTTCTGCAGTACAGTTGATAATATCACCAAAAATCTTTTGAAAGGCTGAGAAGCATGAAAATGTCTCTCTGCATATCTGCGATAAAGACAGATGAAGGGCACTTACACATGTTCCTCCAAAGGGTTAATATTAGCTACTCATCCAACCATGACTGCCCCATCACCTTTATGCTAATAGCTTTACAGAGGTCAGTTGTACTACCAACGCACCTTCATTAAATACACACACACATAACCATAAGAACACTCGCAATTCAACTGGTAGGTAAGTCTATTCGTCTTCTATTTTTATCCTGCAGTGGTTATAGCAATAAACAATCATTGCTTGTATTAGGTGTATTATATATACTTTTTATCCTGACTGATGCAGTGTGTTTGTTTGATTGTGTATTAATCACACAATGACGCAACACTTATAGACAAAATGAAGAGGCTGGATGAGGCTCCTCGGAGTGAAGCCCACAGAGAGAACAACAACTGGGAGCGAGAAAATCATTCAGACACATCCCATAATAAGAGTCCGCTTCTAGCTGATCCATGGAAACCATGCAGACAGTCCCGAGGATTTGTCAAAGGTCAGACTTGAGTGGAAAATCATTACAATCTGTTCAATACTGACCCAATCAATACATCAGAGAGTAGCTATTTCGGGACCAATCTTCATCATGCATGTGATATCATACAAGAATTTAAGTTTTTGTTTGACCTTAATTTGAGAACTAATAGATTATCTTTGAGGTAAAGGACAACACAATCAATGTTAATCAAAACTGAAGCAAGATATCAAATAAGAGTTTGAATATGATGATATGCAATGCAATCAAATGAGTCGTGGGGAGACACATTGGAACTGTTTTCGTCAATAGTGGCTGATTATTCCATTAACGTCCATTATCCATTTACTTAAACGTAAATATGATCTGTTGCTGTTAATTTTGCACATACAGCATACTGTAATCTGTAATCTGATTGGTGAGTGAGGTAACAAGTTGGACAGACAGCAACGTGGCACAGATGTTGTCATGATATTGTTCTCTTTCTATTCACTTTCTCCAAGAAATCTTCTGGTACAGCTTTTCATTTCTAACCGCTGACTTCAGCTTTCTCTGGGAGGCCTTCTATCCCAAAATACTATGACCTGGACAGCCTTGTTTCTCCAACAGGCGTTCTCGGTTACACTGTTGTGCTGGTCAATAAAGATGCAGTAGTTAAAAGACAGTTACTATTTTCTGCTTGACCAATCACTTTATGAGCAATGCCATGATTTTGTTCTAAAAGCTCCCAAAAGCGGGTAATGAACAATGGAAACGAAAACAGAACTTTTCACGAGAATGGCTACATGTATTTTTTAAAGTTCAACATCAGTTCTAATTCAAAAAAGCCTGTCTAAAAGTATCTAACTAAATAAATATGTGGTCTTACAGACATTCTCCAAACACAAATTAAATGAGGCTAACCAACATTTCTGTGTCCACAGAGTGGCTGTTGAAGCTGAGGTGTTTTTTGGGAACAGTGTGCAGAATAGAGTGGTATGGCTATGCTGCTCTTGGCATTTTGACCGCTATCCTCAGCTTTCTCATGGACCTCAGCGTAACAAAGCTGCTGAGAGGTACACACACACACACACACACACACACACACACACACACACACACACACACACACACACACACACACACACACACACACACACACACACACACACACACACACACACACACACACACACACGTACCTTTCAATCTGAGTGAGCTAAGAACACAGATGATAAATGCTTTTCTCTCATTTCACCTGCAGCTCATCAGTGGCTTTATATGAAGCTGGAGGGCAACAGTCTGCTGCAGTTCTTCTGCTGGACTCTTTACCCATCATGCCTCTGTGCTGTTGCTTCATCGTTTTCCCATCACATCTGTCCCTTCTCCACAGGTCTGTCCGACAACACAATTATATACTTACAGTATGCCAAAAAAAGAAAGAAAAGGTTTTGGTTCAGGAATCAGTTTTCAAAGGCAGATCTACACATTGGCAAGCCATGCTGACCATGTCAAGAGTTTACAGAATCATACCAAATAATAAGATTAGTTATAATATTAATAAAGATAAAATGTTTCTGTTGAGCAGAAAAACGTCACAGAAACATTAAAATAGTTAAAAAGAAGAGAGGAGATCCTGTCGTTTGGGGAGGGCACTGTTGTCCAAAACCTCTCAAACCAAGCCAGTGTGATGGTGAATTTACAGTTAACATAAGATATATGCTAAAAGTAGTATCTTCTCAACTCACTGCTCTCAATGTTTAGTTTTTTTCACATCAGGCAGCTGTTTTCAACGAAAAACAACTTATAATATCTACCTTACATCAAATGACAGACACAAAAGCTAAAAAGAGACATTTTCACCTTACAATAGCAAAACAAAGCTAAAGGGAAAATGAATATTGGACTTACATTTGTCAGATGGACACAAACACAACTCCAAATGAAAGCCATTGTTTCTCCACATCTGATAAATGTATAATTGTTAGTCAGGCAAATCATCTTATATAAAGTGGCAGTATGTCACTGCTGTGTTTGCAGCTTGTTTTCACTGCCCCCAAGTGGCTACTAATGAGTTATTGAAGGTGTAAGTATTAAATTATTGATGCTAAATGCAGATTTAATACCTTTATTGTAGCTTTTTGATTTCAAATTATACTTGTATCAATGAATGCCAGCTAAATGAAGGAATTCTGGCTGGTCTAATTTTGAGTGAACTATAGACATGACACATGTCATTTATTACTTTCCATGGGTTTCATTGGCTAGAACATGATCAGATAGGCTAGGCATCCCATATGATGTTGAAAGGCTACACTGAAGGCACATTAAAGCATACAGTATCAGTACCATCATGTGGGTTTCCATCTTCAAGTATTCTTAAAAAAGATTAGATAAAGTATTGTTAAGAATTTTTTCTTTTCTTTCTTTTATAGCAGCTTTTTTTCCATCTAAAGTAAATGGCACTGAGAAAAGTCAGGTATGATATCATCTTTGAAAGTCAGTATGAAAAAGTCAACTATGATGTTATCTGTCTCACCTTTAATGTGTTTCCAGGAAACAGATCTCTATGCCTGGTGTATGCTAATGTTTTTGTGCAGTATATATACCAAGGCTTGGTGTGATATAATATAAATGAAGTCCCTGTCATCCCATCACCTTGCCACTAATAAATAAAACAACTAAAATAATTTCTTGTATATTCTGGTGGAACAGCTTTTGTTGATTGCTTTAATACCTTTGGGCGTTTCAATAATCTTATTTCATTTTCCCTCAGGTTCGGGGATACCAGAGGTGAGGACCATGGTGGCCGGCATTGAAATGCCTCATTACTTGTCACTCACTAATATGTTTACCAAGTTCCTGGGCCTTATCTGTACACTGGCAGCTGGTAGCACTCTATTCCTGGGCAAAGTGGTGAGAGACATCTTAGTATAGCTGCTTTACATACAAAATATGCAGGCATCCTTTTATATTATGTGATGTCTACTTTGTTGCTTGCATGAACAGTTTTCTATATTTGTCTCTAACATCAGGGTCCATTTGTGCATCTTTCCACCATGGTGGGAAGCTACCTGAGCAATCTCTGCACTCTTATACAAGCCAATAAGGAGGTAAACTCACAGTGGTCCAAATAATTCAAAAGTAGTGTTCACCCACTTTACCCAAAATTTGAGCGGTGCACATATTTAAACAAATGTATAACTTAAAGAAGAATTTAAATAAAAATCAAAAGGCATGCTACTGTAACTTTCCTTATAGGATATATAAAAAAGTCATTACAGAAACAAAACATTACAGCATATTTCTCTTCTAGGAGAAAGCAGCTGGGGAGATGCTGGTTGTAGCTGCAGCAGTCGGGGTAGCCAGTTGCTTTGGAGCTCCCATTAGTGGTGAGAGAGTCAGTAAAGGTTCAGAATTAGGAATCAATGATTTTGTATGTATGTATGTTTGTATGTATGTATGTCTTCTTATCAAACATATTTTCATTTTTGTTTTCCTCTTGTAAGTTTCACATATTTTGTCTTCCCTTTTATCCTCCCTCACACCTCTGCTCCTTTATCATATTTAGATGTTCCTTGTCTCTCTTTGATTGTCTCATCTCTCTTGCCTAATATTTTGATCCTCTCATCTCACTGTTTATTTAATTTTTGCAACCAATGTTCAGGTTTCAGTAACTCATACTTAAACTCCATTAGTGCTCGTAGTGTATGATAAACTCAAAATTGCATTATTACAATTTACATAAAACATTAGACTGTTTATTAATGCCTGAAAACTCTCATCTCCATCTATTTTTTTCCTTCCTCTGTCCCTCCTCTCCTCTGCTGCTGTAGGTGTGTTGTTCAGTGTGGAAGTGATGTCCTCTCACTTTTCCCTGAAGAATTACTTCCCATGTTTCTTCTCAGTCGCCTGCGGGGCGTTGACCTTCCGCCTGTTCTCAGTGTGGAGTGGAGATGGAGGTAAAAGAGGCCTGACCAGCTCTCGCCCCCTCATGGTCAAAAAAGAGAAGGTTACATTCACCACTTTGTCAGGTGTCCATAAAACTAACACTGAAAGAAAGTTTCCTTGCTGTAATCATTCCTTGGTAAAAGATCCCCTTCGAATGTGCTTTCAATGTAAGTGATGGGGGCCAAAATCCACAGTGTGTCCACACAGTCACTTTGTGTAAACATGTTCATCTGGAGTTTATCTGAAGCTTATATGAGTCATATCAAGTGGATATCTGCCACATCATCATCATCATCATCATCATCATCATCATCATCATCATCATCATCATCATCATCATCATCATCATCATCATCATCATCATCATCATCAGCAGCATCATCATCATCATCATCATCATCATAATCATCATCAAATTCCCTCTTTATGTTTCCTTGAACAGTGTTTCTGTGTTGAGCTACAGTGGAAGTATAGTATCGAAAAGAGGGACCCTAACCCTAAAAATACTGTGATGTTGATATCTACTTGATTTGACTCATTTGGATGACTGAAGCTCCATATTAGCTTCAGATCAACTTTAAGCACATTTTTTTGCCCCCCCCCCCCTCCCCCCAGAAAAAAACAGCTCCTGACTGATGCTTTAAGACAAACTTGAAAAATTTTGAACCCATCCCTATCAATTTCACATGTCATTTATATTATAAGGCTAAATTTAGTGGACAACCCTGTCCACACATTACTGGGACTGCTTTTTATGGGTTCAGCAAGGTCTCTTAGTTCTAATTACTTTCTTAACATGACAATGCCCCTGTACCCCATACACCAGGTCCAAAGAGAAATGTTTTTTCCGGTTTTGTTTGGGGGAACTGAACTGGCTTGCAGAGTGCTGACCTCAATTCCATCCAATAGCTTTGGGATTCACTCTGTTCCATTTTCCGAGCTTATTACCTGACATCAGTGGCCGACCTCACTAATGAATATGTCCAGCAAATCCCTGCAGCCAGGTTCCAAAATCCTGTGTAAATATTCCCAGAAGAGCTGTTACAGCAGCATATTAATTCAATTTTGAAATGAAATGTTCAATAATCACATAAAGCAGAAATGTTCAGGTGTCCATATACTTTTGGCCAAATAGGGTATACACTGAAATTAACAGACAACACCAACTATTTGAAAAAGATCTGATGCTATTTTTTTCTACATGTACATATTTGTCAATAAGCATGGTCATATTAAACAGCAGCATTTACATTGAGTTTGGTTTTACCATTTCAAGGTGTACTGACACAATACTTTAAAAAAAATAAAAATAAATGTAAAGCAAATTAAGCAAGTTAATGCAATACTCTGGTAATTCCAGCTTGTCAGTGATGTTGACAGCTATTTAATAACCTGTCATGACAATAACTGGGAACGCCAGCTTTAGCAGACTTTTGTTGAAACAGTCATTGTGACAGACTGTAAATTTCAATAAAAATGTAATGCAATAAGGTGAGGGACGATTCAATTTTAAAAGGCTGTTGGGGAAATTGGAGGGATTACTCCAATTTGTTTTGTATCCACAGAGACTCTTCAGGCACTGTTCAAAACTAATTTCCCCACTGCTTTACCTTTCTTCCCGCTGGAGATTCTGCTGTTTGCTTTGCTGGGGTAAGTTTATTCTTGACAGCATCTCCAGAGTTAAACAAGTTCTCTATCTGTCTGTGTTTGGCTTAATGTCTGTTGATGGAAGACAATTTTGTTTCTCTTCCGTATGTACTTGATTGTTAATTCAATGAGATAAGCTATTTTGTTTCTTGTGCTTATGTGGATATAGAGTGCATGGGTTTGCTTGGCTGTATGGGTAGTGGATACCAGGAAGAATAGCCAATGCTCGCACTGGTGCTAATGGGGATACTAAAAAAAAAAAAAAAATCATATCAGTCACAGTGGAAACTCTGTGACCAGTGTTGCTGTGTTTTATTTTTGCGTTACAGTTCTAATTAGCATTCATAGGTTTTTCGTTCCTCATACCACTAATTTCCTGACTTCCTCCTCATCATCATGATTTCCGCAAGTCTAATGACATCCGTCTATTGCTGCCTGGGTTAAAATAAGCCTCTTGTCTCTGACTTTAACAGGCTGCTGTGTGGAGCCGTGAGCCGCTGCTACCTCTTCTGCCATCGGTGGATCCTGCAATTCACCAAGACAAACCCAGTCCTCCTCAAGATATTGACGACAGAGTGAGAGCTCAGTCTTTTTAATTTGAAGGCCAGATTGTGATGCAAAGATGAGTCACTAGCTGCATTAGACATAAGATTTTGGGTGACTATATATTCAAACAGATTAAATGTTCTAAATACATGGTGTTATGTTCAGGATTATTCACATAACACAAGAACACATCAAAGCTAAACAACTTTTACGACAATTATAAATATAATTTGCACTTCTAGTAGATCTAAGTAGTGTACAATGCTACAGGGAGCCTTTTGAAAGATTGGAAAAGATTAGAGCAGGCCTAGTTAAAATGGTAAATGGCTGCATTTATCCAGCGCTTTTATCTAAAGCGGTTTACAATTTTCTGCTGCGTAGCACACTCACACACTGATGGCTGCAAGCTACTGTACCATGCAAGATGCTGGCACAGTATTTTGCCATGTATACTGTATGTATTGGTCTTTAGCACATTATCTTGTCAGCATCTTCAGTTTCTTGCCCAAGGACATGACGACATGTTGACAGGAGGAGCTGCGAGGGATTGAACCACCAGCCTTATTAGTCTGATTAGTGGACAGATCGTCCTACCTCGTGAGCCACAGCCGCTCCTAGTGTTAATGGTTATTCTGAAGCAGTCAAATGATTTCAGCTTATTTAAATTTCACAATGACCTTAATGAAAATGACATTATAACAATGGTGACTGTACATGTGAATGTCTCTCTGCAGGAAGGGTCTGTATTCAGGAATGGTGGTCTTCCTTCTGGCATCTTTGACGTTTCCACACTCTGCTGGCCAATATATGGCTTCTAAGGTGCATGCTCAGAATTTAAAGGTCATACATACATAATCGATGAGTTAGAGCAGCACTGAATAAGATATTTTGTGCGTTATCTCCTTTGTCTTATTCAACAAATCCCATGAAACGACCAAGACCATGTTCTATTTAAACACATCAATGATCACATCGACAATAAATGTGGGCACTGACGTTTCCTCTGAGTTGAGGCTGCTGCCATAAATACTCACTTTAGAGCACCAAATGTGCATTAATCAGCTACTGAAAATAGTCCCCAACAAGTGAACTAGAACTACTGATAATCAGATTAAATTGCCACATAATTTTCACTAGCTTATGGTCTTAATTTTCTGTTCTGGATGAGGGTTATTTTGTTTCATTTTGTCCAAACTGACCGTTAACTAGAGACATATTTGTCATTTTCAGTCATCACTGAAGCTTTTAATTTTCTTTTTTTCCCCACTGGATTTGTTTTCCTTAAGAAAAATATGGAATAATGCAATAATCCAAGAATGTTTCTTTCATACTATATCTTCTTGCATTCAGACAGTGATTTGAATGTCATCTCTTACAGTACACCATGAAGCAGCTCCTCACCTCCTTACTAGACAGCAGGCAGTGGCTCTCTCAATCCCACAATGCCTCTGTTCAACTGGAGTCCGAGCCTTTGTTGGAGTGGAGCTCATCAGGGAGTCCTATCTATTTCTCTTTGGCTGTCTTTCTGCTTATGAAGGTACAAACAAAGGCTAATTAAGGAAACTCTTATCTCTGTCCACCTGCACTTATAACCAACAGGAACCGTAACAAAGGCATTAGGTTTTGCCACCCACTCCTGCTGTCCTCCTGGGTCATAGTGACCCATAATTGGCATACAGTAATTGACATTTTCACAATAGAGTAAAAGAGCTAAAGACAGTTTAACCTTTGAGGCTGAAATGTCTTCCACAACCTGATGCTGACTCATAGCAACACTGCTAGTAAAAAGGATGGATTTCGGGATTTAGAACGGATAGAAATCACAGCAACTGGCTAAGTGATGGCTGAGTCACTGGTATCAATCAAGATCGACCACCCGATATCTATTATTTCCCATTTGTCTTCTAAGGGAGGAAAAGCGTACTATTGCACGGGTAGGCAGAAAAAACAACACTTGAACATACATACGTAGACATTTCTTGATTGAGTTTCTAACACCTGTTTAAGTAAACCATCTCTAATGCATTAAGCTCTATAAGAAATCCCCTCCCACTAGTCAACCCTCTAGATGAGTCACTTACCTCAATAATTTTTTCTCCACATGCAAATGTGAAATGTAAATGAGCATAATTCAATATTTATTTGTGTGAAATTGATTTGAGAGCATTGCAAACATTTCCCCGCACACAGATTGATAGTGACCCATCTGTTGTATAACATGTGCAAGTAAAGCTGTTGTGGCTATTCAGATGCCAAAGAGAGATTAGACAGTCTCTGTCTCTGTTGTCGGTTCTCAGCTGTGGATGTTGGTCCTCGCCTGCACGCTGCCTCTGCCAGCTGGATACTTCATGCCAGTCTTTATCTACGGTGAGTAAAGGGAAAGGACTTTGATGAGTTTGTTGTTCAGAAAACCTGAATGGAATCAGTTTAAATTTAACTTGAATGACTTTTTCACGCTGTACATTTTCACCACAATGTGAAAACTGTGGGAGTTTTTTTCTGGGCAGGGTAAAGGGACATTTAAAAGTAGAAAAACTTCAATTAATTGCTTTGATTTCTGTTTTCCAGGGGCAGCTATTGGGCGTTTGCTAGGTGAAGGAGTGGCTTACGTGTCCTTCACTGGAGTGACTTCAGACCAGCAGTGGGCTTCTATAAATCCTGGGGGCTATGCTCTGGCTGGTAGAAAAACCTGATTAATATTTATTGGTTTAATAATTATGTATTATCTCACCTGTATATCAGCAGTGTCTAAACACAATTTCACATGTAATTATTTGACGTATTCAAGCAAATATTTCAGTGTCAGTCCAGATTAATAAATATTAAAAGTTTAGATGTATGTAGATTGTTGATGGTAATATCTGTGCAGAATTGGATTTTGTATATCAGATGTAGACAAAACAAGATAGCTATGTATATGATGTTTAACAAAATGTATTAAAACACTGATATATCATTAGAATGTCAACTAGCAACTGTAATATGCTTTCTGCCTTGTAGGTGCTGCAGCATTCTCCGGTGCTGTGACTCACACCTTGTCCCCAGCTCTCCTGGCTCTAGAGTTAACTGGCCAGTTCAGCCATGCTGTTCCCATCCTCCTTGCCACACTACTGGCCAATGCCCTGACTTGCTCTGGGCACTGTCCTTCTTTCTATGATGCCCTCTCTATCAGCAAGAGGCTCCCACACCTGCCCTCTCTGATAAAAGCCTGTCCCAGGTGAGTAAAAACAAAGACTGATTAAAAGCTAGTGCCTGTCGTGGTTCAAGTGTCAATCTGCATCTGGAGACTAGCAAACACTGCTATTTTTCACACCTGTTGGTGTTGGCTTGTCCACATGCTGCGTTATAACTAAACAATTTGTCACTGCTATAAATGTAATATTGAAACCACAGTATATCGAAACACCACACAACATTCTGCTGCCAAAGTCAAATTAATAGCACAAGGCTTTTGTGATAAGTGGACATTTCCCCAAATAGCTGGAGCTATTGATGACCCACAAATTAATATCAGAGCTCCTCCTGACACACCAGCAGGTTATTTTGATAGAAAAGGCCATTGTCAAATTGTTTAGCAAGGTGTGGTAGGCGACAAACCTAAGTTCTGGGACATAGATGTTGGGCAACAAGGTAACATCCACGATATCCCATGTTTTTGCCCCTTTGGGACAGTATGGTAGAGACGACAGAGGCACACTTTTACCAAGAGTGACTGAAACCTTTGAAGGGATTAATGTGTTGCTTGTTATTTTAGGGGATTCAGCCTACCCTCTGCTGTCATGGGTCATGAAACCTTACTGTGAGGTTAGAGGAATAACACGAGCAGGTTTTAATCATCACCTTTAGTGCTTGATTTATGCTTCGGTGTCGGAACGCATGTGTGAGTGTACCTTTGGGTGCCTCAAAGACTGATGGAGTTGACTCCTTAAGTTATGCAATGCCTACATTACCCTGGTCGGCCAAATCTTATTGGCATGTTGTTTCCTTCACAACTTTTGTGGAGTTCACAATTAGCAATTCCTTGATGGAGAAAATTTGAAGAGGAAGATGAGGACGTCAAGAAGTCATGTGAAACAAGGCTCACCGCAGGACAGTAGAAGGGTACATTAAATGAGATGCAGTTTGTAGAATAAAAAATCTAAATACATTTTTTTCTAGAATCTAATGTCAAGATATCTGTATTTAGTTTTTTGCATTGTGTTGTTCTCAACATTCTTTCTTTAAACATTTCTTATATGAATGTGTGATGCATGGATTGTAATGATGACCAACAAATAACAAATCCAATGTTTATTAACCTTCTTGTATAAGAATAGGCTTGTCACTATTTTTAGCTGAACCCAGGTGCAGACAGGAAGAGACTAGCCTGTAGTAGCAAAAAAAGTCTTTATTTCACCAAAGAACTCAGGTGTAGAGATAGTCTTGAAAGGGTGGCAGGGTGGGTGGCAGCCAGGCAGGCAGTCTTTATTGAACAGAAATAACAGGAATTAAGATGGCGTAACTGGCAGTTAGGACGACTTTCAGAGCTAGAGCGGGCACTTCTCTACCATGAGTATTACGACAATCTGGCAGGGACTGGCTGCCTGTGCTGGCTTCTTATAGAGTTGTGGTGCTTGATTACAGTCAGGTGTTGTCTTGGGATGCAGAGCAGGTGTGTGGAGAGCAGGCAAGAGGGAGAGAGAGAACGAGCAGACAGACAAAACCGAAACACACCAAGCACAACCAAGCCACACAAAAATATTACTTCTAATTAGGGATTCACAAGTTTAGGTCCTCAACATAGGTCTAACTCAACCAATAAGACTGACTCTGAACAATACCATTATTATTCAAATGAGTTCTCTCTTTATTACCAATCCAACAAATTTTATAACGACGGACTTGATCAACCAGGAATGTACTGGGATAGGTTTCAGTGAAATATTTTATTAAAATAGGTCTGAATTTGTAAAATAACTCAATGACTCAATTTCACAAGTTGAAGAATAGCTGAGCTGTGTTGTTAACACTATATGCAAAACAGTGGAGACATCAATTGATGCCATTGATTGCCATTTCATGGAGTGGATGACCTGCTGTGGATGGACTGTTGATTGTGGAGCATGGTGCAGTGGTGGGTAGAGCAGGTGCTGCTGTGGAGGCGTTGGCATCATTGGTGGTGGTCCAAATAGATTGGTGTAGGATTGTGGAATGTAGGAGGAATGTGGCTGTGGATAGCTAACTAGATTCTTGGACTTTGTAGGCTTCTGTAAAAAATTTGGTGTGAAAGCATCCAATTTTGCTAAGTGTGAGTCAGTTTGATGTGTTTTTCTCAGTTTTTTAGCAGGTGACATCCAGTATTGCGATCTCATGGCAATCAAACCATTCAGGGTTTGACTGAAAGCAACCTGAGACCACCTCTGTGAACTTGGCCTGCTTGTTTTGTTGTGTATTTGAGTGGGATTGGATATTACAACAACTTTCACACTGTTGACACTGTTGATGTGATGTTGACTATCATCTTGGATTTTTAGTTTGGGGCTGGTGAGGTTCATCTGACTTTTCCAGTCATAAATCTGACTTCAGGGCGTATTCCAGTTCAAATTCAGACTTCCGAGTACAACTGCAATGCGCCATGTAGGCTACAGGTGTTGGTTGCCAAATAGTGAAGTTCCCCTTGTTGTGTCAGTCAAAACACAAAGGACGCTAAGATAGAGTAAAGTCTTCTTTATTGATTCTCTTGTAGAGTAGGCTTAGGCAGTATCTATTTTTTCATACCTTCCTACCTTCTTGATTTTTCACTTGGGTATACAGTGTTTGATGGTATTTGTGTAAAGAAATGCAAAAATTGAGCTGCTAGTGATAGAAGTAGCATGTCGGACACTACGCGTCGTCCATATTTATCATGAATTTATAAAGAGAACTGGATACAGAAAAAGTGCTGGGCTTTGAAGCCAATTTGACATAGCAGCCAAACCATGTCGTCGTCACATGATGCTGTTAGGCCAAAAAATATCTTTTCACATAGACTTATATTGAGAGATGTGTGTAAGTACTCTCACCTTTCCTCTTCACCCTGTATACAGCCGACTTCAGATACTCCACAGACAGTTGTCATCTCCAGAAGTTCTCTGATGACACTGCCATTGTGGGATGTGTGTCAGAGGGGAACGACTGTGAGTACAGGAAGGTCATCATGGACTTTGTCGACTGGTGTGAGCAGAACCACCTCCAAGTAAACGCCAGCAAGACAAGGGAGATGGTGGTTGACTTCCACCGAAAACCCTCCAGCATTGCACAGGTGAACATCCAGGGACTTGATATCGAGAGAGTGAGGACATACAAGTACCTGGGTGTCCACTTTAACAATAATCTGGACTGGTCAGATAACACTGACTCAAGAAGGGTCAGTGTTTACACCTGCTGAGGAGGCTTGCATCTTTTGGTGTGTGCAGGCCACTGCTGAGAACCTTCTTGGACTCTGTGATGGCATCTGTGGTCTCTTATGCAGTGGGGTGTTGGGTAAGGGGATGTTCTGAGCGGGACAAGAACAGACTCAACAGACTGATAAAAAGAGCTAACTCAGTCTGTGGCTGCCCCCTGGACTCCATAGAGGTGGTGGGAGAGGAGGGTTTTGGCCAAACTGTCCACCATCATGGACAACACCTTCCACCCTCTGCATCAGACTGTGAGGGCCATAAGCAGCTCCTTCAGAGACAGACTCATATACCCCAAGTGTAAGAAGGAGCACTTCCGCAGGTCTTTCATTCCCACTGCAGTCAGACATTTGCACTTTAAGGTCCTTTTTTAGTTTTTAATTTTAATTTTATTATTGTTTTTAAATGTTTTTTTGTCATATCCGTATCTTTTTGAGCTGCTGTAACGATGAATTCCCCACTGTGGGATCAATACATTTATCTTTATCTTTATCGCTTTTAAGTAAGCATCAGAACCCCCTGCGAAATGACTCGTTTCACAGTCAGAATTTGATCCATTTGGTCCGATCAAATTTCAAAAGTTCAGATCTGCACGATTTAATCATTTTATCCCCATTCAAGTTAGCTGGAGTGTTAAATTAGAAGTTAGCCGTCTTGTCCAGCGGAAGTCTCTGGTGCATTTGGCCCATAGAGAATATGCAGTATGTTTTCAGGAAGTGGGTTTTTTGGCTTCAATTGTCACTGTGCAACTTTCATAGGAATGACGTGTATCCAGTTCTCGTTATACATCCATATTTACAGTCAATGAACTGTAACAACATGGCAACATGTAGCATCAGCTAGCATTACTGAGGCACATGGAGGGCAGTTTAGCTTAGCAGATATGCAAACATCTAAAAGCATCAGTGAAATAACTAAATAAACCATGAAACCTCACTAAATGTTTTGTTCAGTCTTTAATAACTTGTTTTCACTGTGCTCTGACAGCGTGTCTCTTGCTTTGCCTATTTATAACTTACTGCCCTGCTTCATGTACTCAACAGTGCAGCTGCACACCTTCGCCACAGGGGGGCCCTGTGGCGTAACAGTCAACAGCCCTTCCAGCAATTTGTGACAATAAATGTAATTGTCTTACAACTGTAATCAAGACATAAAATGTCAAGGTGAATGAAATGAACAAGTGCTTTGAACAGATACATTTCTCAACTGGTGATAGAAGCAAGCAGTTTTTGTCTTAGTAAACTGTTCACCAGCCAGACTGATTTCAATCCTTAAACTGGACATTTTAATATCTGTTAGATACCTTAAATTACTTGAATATGTTTTGGAAGTGTTTTCTTTTTTTAAACAAACATTTTCAATGCTGTACTCTGTGATTATGTGAACACTGGGAACTTCTCTGTCTGGGCTTCTAACCTGTAAATAAAATCATAAAATACACTGCAGCAAAATGTAACTGATATTTGCTCCTGTTTCTGTCTGAACATAAAAATGACAGATCCTCTTTTGTTACAAATATCAGTGTACATTTTTATGTTAATTAAAAGCAGTGAATAGTTAATAGAAAGTGCATTAAATGCATTAACCTCAATAAAAATGTGCATTTACTGTTGTCCCACCATAGTTGAACTATTGTGTCATTCAGCTAGATATGTCCTTGGGAACTGTTTGGAAAAGGGCAGGCATCTTACATTGTCAGGCAGTTGGATTCCTGAGATCACAAAAGAATCCTCATAGGACGCTGACTGGTCTAAAACACTGGTTCCACTGGAACCACTGGCCAGACAAGATGGATTCTTGTGTAATTGTGTGATCTTGTAAATCCAGTTGCCTCGCAAGATATATATAATTTAATTTAACCAACATTTCACCCACAAAACAGCTTGTGTTCCAGGTGTAACACGAGTCATCTCTCTGGCAGGCTTCCCTCTACACCAGTCGGACAGGTTTTGAGAGCTAAAGCGGTGCAGCTTCAGAAAGCAGCTGGGCCAGTGGAGGTTCAGCAGGCTGTCAACACCAGCGCTGAAATACAAATCCCTGTGGTGGACTCACATGGTACGCATACAAAGATATTTGAAAGTATTTTACCCCAAACTGCTGGCTTAGTCATATTCTGTCTAAATCGTCACACAAAGTTTTAAGGTATGCAATATTGGCACAAAGTATTTGGTTGTCAGCAGGATCCTTGAGAAAACATCAGATACATTCTGGTCACTTACACCAGATGGAGCTTGTTATAAGGAGAGAGGAAAGTGATGAGAGAAATGATGAAACATTGTGACAATTTAAAAAGCTGCAGCAATTCAGCAGTGAAAGTGCCTCAATAAGGAGCTGACAGGTGTGAGAAAATAGTTGGTTGGCCAGCTGTGCCTTTCAGCAGCAATCACATGGATGAATTTTTGTGTTTCCAACAGACCATTCTCAGCCCACAAGAGAGCTGCACACACTCTAAACTGTAGCGCTGACTGTGGCAAAGAATATTAATTTCCTCTCCTCTCCTCTCTTCTCTTAAAGAGTCGCAGATTTTACTGGGGTTTGTTCTCCGATCAGAGCTGCTGATGTTCCTGCAGTACTGTAAGACTGAGGTAAAAGGCTGGATGGAATCAGACAAGTAGCTGCAGAGTTAGGTGGAGGAGTGAACTATCTCATGCTGCTTAAAAGCCAGATCATGTCTTTAAAATCCATTTGACTTTGATTGAATTTTTTTAAAAAGGAGGATGGGAGCTAAATGTGCATGCAGGGTGAGCTGGCTGACGTAAAATCTCATTTTATGACAGCCGACATCTAGTTTAAAGCATAATCCAGTGATAGAAAAAGACATAATGAGCTGCTTATCAAAATTAATTTTAAATGCCAGATTTATGGATTGATGGACAGCCCATCTACACTAAAGAATTTTTTTTTCAGGGAATAGAAGCTGTGAATCATGATTTCTGAGTTCTGAACTAATACTGAATGCTACTGCATGACAAAAATGCATCTAAGGGAAAATGCATGCAAATGTGAATATGTATGTGCCCTTTTTCAGACTATGGAGAAACATCTGGATGAGGTCTGTTGCATTCATCCATCCTCGGCCCTGTTATCACCACACAGCACCGTTCAGGAGGTAGGGAGGCAGATTAAACAAGAAAGAAATGTTTTAATTACTATTAAAGCTCAGTAAGTGTTAATTACTGAGCTTTAAATGTATTGTTAGACATATTTCTGACAAGCTGTTTCCAGTCTTTATGCTAAACTAAGATAACAACACCCAGCTCCGTAATCCGCCAATTTTACACATCAAGGTTTGTTTGCAGGTCTTACATTAGCTGCTGCTAGCACAACACACCTAAAAGACGAAGAATTCATAGAATAAAGAAGACAATATCGCTGGTTCTGCTGCATCGATTTTTATCCTCTTTTAAAAACTGTCCGTCATGACAGTGTTATAGAAGTGCCATGCTAAATCAATGAAGTGCTCTTTTAGTGCACACATACACACAAAGACAAAATGGTGAACTCTTTTGTTAAAAATTAGCTGCTTCAATCATGTTTCTTCTGCGTCCTCACAGGCCCACAGTATGCTGAGTCTGGTTGGAGCTCAGACCTTGTTTGTCACTGACAGAGGGAGGCTAGTGGGGCTTATTTCTTGGCCAGAGGTAATGAGTGTTTGCATGTGTTGTGTTTATGCACATTCACAAATATAATCCATAATATTTTCTTAATGACTCATGCTGTCTGTCTGTTATATTCCTCTGTGGGTATTGTGTGCCTTGTCCTTACGTAGCGCAGAGAAGGCAAAATGGCTACTTATGGATTCAAAGCAGTCTCTTTCTCTCCCTCACTGCTTCTCTTTCTCGTTTCTCCTCCAGATGAAGAGAATATTAGAAGACTTGGCCAAAGAAATCTAAGCAGGGACACGCAGGAAATAAACGCACCCCTTGACCTTTTTAACATGAATCCATCTCTGTCTGATTACCCGGCTCTAATAATGATAACATTTCTTTATTCCCCAAGCGTAGAAATATTTCCACACAAACAAAACTGTCATTAGTTGCAAGCTCCTTTATCAGAGCTTATTGTCTTGCCTTTTATGGTAATTAACAAGATCTTGCCCACTGAGGAGATAGTGCTCTATCTCATTCTCTGAACCACACTTTGTGACACAGCAATATTAAAAGTGTGTCTTCCCAGAATAATATCCAAGGGGGATGAACACAAAAGCCTGCAAAACAGCTTGTACACCAATTAACACAATGTAACCCCTCTGGTGTGTTTTTCCTGCTAAACTTCACTTCTCAGTAGGTATCTACTTAGTATCTGTTGGCTCCTGCAGGGGCATGTTTAACTACAAGTTGTGTGTACTTCGTGTCACTACAGACTGTGCTTCAAAGTAAACCATAAGTTTAAGATGGACTTTTTAATCTTTCATGCAGCCATTAGTTTTTATTCATTTCAGTACACTTAAAAATTCATGTTACAGACCACTGAAACTATTGATAAATCACATCACATGTTTGAACATTTCCGGGTTTGCCCCCCAGAAATGTAAAAAGACACAACATACATGCATGACTCTACAAAACCTGACAGAAACACATACACTGCACCAATATTCACTGCAATTGTATCATGTTCCTACAAACAGAAATATGTCATCGGAGCAATTAACACATCAATTCTGAACGTAACTTTAAAGCGGAACTCCACCATTTTTAATGTCAGATGTGTTTTTACAGTACTAATGCATATTATGTGAAAAAGTTATATGCGAAGGAGGGAACTACGCTAAATCTGATAAATTGCTTCTTCACAGTCTATCAGGAATATGGCAGAGTTGCCTTGGTAACGAGGTTCCTGCTCAGCTTGATTGCAGTTCAAATTATTGTCAGAGCCTTTTTGTGTGATTATTAATATTCAGAAAGCACATAGGGTGAAGATGGGTCAAAAGTAGTGCCTGAAGCAAAAACATCAAGAAATGATGAATGAAATTGAGTATATATATGATTTCCATGGTCTCAAATCACTCTATTCAAAACATCTTCCCTCATGAGTGTTGCTGAACATTCTTGTGCATTGAAGACAGATTCTTAACAATATTGTTTTTGCAGATTTAGCCATCATTTCTATTGGCTTGATAACATTTATTACAATCTATCATGGCTGGGCTCATTACCTTGTAATATTTTGAGGTGTTTAGTGGCACAAAAAAAGCACTCATCCTCACTCACGTTTACGCCATCTAGTGGCCACAGTAATTATCATCTGGGGAAGTGACGCAATTCAGATGATATCAGTACAAGATGTTTGGTAAAGTGACTTGATATGATTATTCTGTTTTGTTAGGAGGAGGTGGGATGGGTAGATGGCTACATAGACAGTGGACTGCTGTTTATCCACTATCTGCTGGAAATAGTGGACCACTGTTTGATTCCCACTTCTTGTTTCCAACCACGAGTATTATGTTTCCAACCATAAATTGGGATATGGCCTCAAAAACCACACCTTCAATTTGTTTACTGTTGCCAACTTGCCATGATGACAAAGCTCAGATCATTTTAAGAAAGTATAAACCATATTTCAAGTGATCATTTTAACCCAAACCAAGATTTTTCCCTAACCCTAACCAAGTGTTTTTTGTTTCTAAACCTAACCAGACCTTAACCATAATGTTGTCTCACCATAAAACATCATTATTTCCATCACTATTACAATATTTTGATTTATTTTAACAGTTTTTCGTAACAGTTTTGGAAAGCCGGATTGCATTACTACGTAACGTCTGCTAGATATGATAATGCAATCCAGCATAAATGTAACTGTACGCTGTATTTGCTGGTCTGAATTTTAGACCTGTCCTCGCTCTTTTATGAGGATGTATTTCTCTGTGAGAGCACCCACAAACAGTTTATCTTGATCTAAGTGTATCTTTAAAACACATTGGGTAACATTACATTGTGTCATCTGCAACTCACCAAATGAGAAGGCGATGTTGCTTCGGAGCAGCTGTCAAAGTCGTGATATCTGGCTGAATAGACATCAGCTTTAGGTGGAGATCAGGCCCAACATGCATTTATTCTTACTTTGTCTAAAGCCACAAGTGCTGAAAATACAGTTTCACACAGATAGGCGGTAGCAATAGGCATCTTACCGTGGACATGAAACATGGTCACTGATTTTCCTTGGAGGCATGGATTAAGTCTATTTAAGTAGCTGAAAATGTCAGTCAAATATGCCAACATAAAACACTTAAGTCACAGAATTGATCTGACAGTTCAAACCGGGAGTCCATGAAAAATGTCCTGACTTCATCATGCAATTCAGAAAGTCGAGTGGGCACCTTACTATGTGAAAGTCATTGGATTTAATTGGGTAGGTGATTGCTTCCCATCCACCCACATAATGTGGCAAACAGACATGACAACAGTGGACAACCTTAGATGAAATTTACTGTGCTTACTGCTTCATCCTTCATCTTTAAATCCCCAGGTATCGTCTTTGTGGCCAGAGCCTCTCTGTGGATACTACAGTGAACATCTGTATCCAGGGGATCCATGTCTTTGACCTTTTCATTACTCCAGCGTGTTTCCCCAACCAGGCTCTGTCAGTGATTATTTCCACACACTTTGCCTAGTCTATTTAATTGGGAACCATGAATGTATTCAGAGTTTCAAAAGTCGTTTGCCAATCTAGGATGTGAGAGTCACTGTCCCATGATAATTGGAGACTCTGTGCTCTTACAGGGCATTTCAACCTAACCTGAGGGCACACTCTACTAAGTTTGGCTACTTCCTGGGCATTGTTACAAGGCATAAAGATGCATTTCTTTTGGGCCTGCAGGAACCTTTTGTGTCTGCAATGGTCGGGAGTACACATTTAGTCAGTACAAACTGAAGGTCGAAATGAAGTGAAACGTTTGGGTTGTGCAACAACCCTGTTTTATTAATGAGAACAATCTGTACAATCAGGCCTCGCTGACACCTGTTCAGGAGCTGATTTCCGGTTACTAGAGGAAGCTTTACAGTGTGTGATAGTAAACTGATAGGCAGTCTCAGTCAAATGGGGTCGAGGGACCCAGCCACAGCCTGTCATGGCCAAGTGCAGACCTGTTTGAGTGGAAAAGACTATCAATTTTTTCAATGCCTGGAGATAAATTGACTATCAATTTATTCAATGCCTGGAGACAGCAAATGGCATCAGTACAATATTTGTGAAACCAGGGCTATAGCACAACCCAAATGTTTTTGTGATCAGCTTTGCTAATTGGTGGGATACCTCCACTGCCTTGATGTATTCACTCCCACTGACACGTGGATTCAATGGCCTTTCTACAGCTGAGATACTCTCTCAGATTTAAAAAAAAGAAAAGAAAAAAAGTTGTGAATCTTTGATGAATACTGTCTATGTTTAGCTTCTAGATGGTGGCACAGCTTGCATGGCTTCAGGGCCTTGTTTGCTTGCATCTCTGAGCATAGCACAGACAGGCAGGGGAGTGTCTTCTGGTCTCACAAATTCCAGTGGTGGGTACTCACTTGAGTACTTTCTATGAATCCTTCTTTTTGTTTTTGTGCATTCATTTTGATCTTCTGATAATTTGCTTACTCAAGTTGTTTCTCCATTAACAGCTTTCCTTTTGCCACCTGATAGCCAATGCTCCATTTGGACACTTTCCCCAGCAATAATGAGGCATTCCTCCCCATGATAAAATATAGAATAAATTCTAGATACAAATTAATTCAGATAAATGAAGAATGAAAATAACAAATCCCATGACTTTGGAAATATTTATTATTACCATTATTATTATTATTATTATTATTATTATTATTATTATTATTATTATTATTATTATTATTATTATTATTATTATTATTATTATCATTATTATTATTATTATTATCAGCGTTGTTGTTGTTGTTAATCATAAATATTTTATGGTAATTTCAAACTTTTCATGTAATTAGTGTGAATGACCTCTTGCAGCCCACCTGCAGTATCTATCAGGGAGCTGTGGCCTAAACTTTGGGAATCTCTGCTTTATGGAATTTTTCCAAGCAATAAATGGCACTTGGGGATTTATTCATTTAAGAATATTATATCAGGAGATGACTAATGTTAAATTTGAGCAAGTCATTTTCAAAGGAATGCAAGTGCAACATACCTGTCTGGGTCTCTAAATCGAATTGAGTCCCACTTGGGAAAAGCTGCTGTGGTCCCTGTTAAGTTGCTAGATTCCTGTTGATTCCAGACCCTTCAGACACTACATGGATTTTGATTATACAATCATTCTTCCTTTATGGATCTACAGTATCTCCACACTCAACAATGCAGTGACTTTCAGCTTTTCAGCATCAGCGTGTCCATTTTATTCAACAATCTTTCACTCTTCTACTGTGTCACATTTCCCTCTCCAAGCAGCTTCACTGCAGCACTAATTAAAACTCAAATCAGGTGATTGTTCTGCTGCAGAGTTTTGATTCATTATGGATATAATCACACTAACCATGCACAGCCTTTTGTTCTGTTTTGGCTGCCTCAACTGAACACCCTTCAGAGTTGCGTGAGATAACAAAAGGTGAAAAGACCAATGATGCGCTACACAGCACAGCCTCACTCTATGTAAACCTTACCATGACAGGTAACACTAACACCTCCATTCGCCAATCGTCCCTCATTCTCAAACACACACATGCTGACATACATGCAGGAACACACTACATGCCAGCTGACAGGTTTTGTGTCATTCTCCCTTTCTGTTTCCCTACACTCATCTTTTCTGCAACGCTCCCATGCACAAATCACTCTCAGACAGAAAACTGTGAATAATAGCTAATCATAGTCATGACTCAGGCAGATAATTGGGTGCACACTCTCTCTCCACTAGACTTCTTCTCTTTACTTATAGACAAGAAATTTGAAAGAGACACATTCTGAATTTCTTTGGTAATATTTACTCTGCTCAGACAGCTTTTGGTTGGACTGCACATTATTACCCCTTAACTAAATTTGTCTTCACTGACAGATTTCATCTTCTTAATATGTCAACATAAAAATAAAAAAGGATCAAAAACAGAACTGGAAACCTTATACAGCATATAATAAAATCTATGTTTTATACCAAGATATTTACACCAGCATTGTTCAACTCTTCACAGTTCAGTCTTACACATAATATGAAAGTGTTTGATGTACATTGAATAAAAAATTTAAATGCAACAGTGGAACTATGTACATTCACAAAAGTATATGCCTCAACCAAAGAGAAAATACAACTTGGAGTCTGCCAGTCTTTGTGTCTGAAGACCAGGCTGTTAACACTTTCCAGACAAGCCATTGGAGGAATTGCCTCTTGAGATATCTTGCGGATTGTCTGTGTCAGTCATTGCTGGTGGTTGAGACCCAAGTCTTCTTACTGAGGCTCAGAGATTGCCATCGAGATTGTTGGCTTGTTAAGCCTAGTTATAAAAAACATCATCCTCAGATAGCGAGCTGCTGTCTACGTGTCGGACAGCAGCCCCTGCAGTCACAGCGCTTCTACCCTCAAAAGGACGATCTCTTTGCAGCTGAGTGTTGGACATCTGGGAAACGGAGTCCACTGGTTGTGGGACGAACAGGCTTGTCACCCTGCTGTCGCCATAAGTCTGGGCATGGATGCTGTACAGGTGCTGGGGAACTCCAACGCTTCCACCATCCAGCAGGAACTGAGACAGGAAGTGGCTTTGTGCTACGGAGGAGGGACAATAAAAGAATCAGTCAAATACTAAATCAAATATAATGAACTTAAATGTACAATATATGGATAAATGACTTGAGCTTTGGATTCAAGGGGAAGTTTGCAATAGACCACTTAAAGAAATTTGAAATTAAAATGAGTGACATTTTATTTGTTTTAAAAAGCTCTATTGACACACAGATGATCCTTCATGATGAACCTTGCAAGCTGGTGGAAGGCTGCTCCAAGCTGTCGTTCATGGACCACACATTCATGGCTGCCTCAGCCAGGGCAAACTGCTCTGCCACTCCTGAGGAACAAAAGCCACACAAACACATTTTATGCTGCTTTTCTTGGAAGTCAGCTCCCTGTTGTTTTTTTTAACCAAGTCTACCAGCGTCACAAAGAAATCGAATAAGTACACTAGATTTGTGTCACTGTCGTAAGGTCTATTGATTTTTGTAGATGGTCTCTCCTGCACAATCGTACAAAAACAAAATGCCCAGAGAGATCTGAGTGTCACTTCATCTCCACTGACCACATCTTGTTTCGCATGAATTAAATTCGTCTCTGTCTCACCTGCAGCGAAGCGAGCTTCCTTGATCTCATCCGTCATTTGGGAGTAAAATTGTTCATCCTCCTGCAGCTCGGCCCCCATCCCCCCCCAGCCTCCACCTCCTTTACCCCGGGCCCTGCTCCAACTGCCCCCACCTCCTCTGGCCTGGCCGCCTCCTCCCCAACCTTTCCACTCAATCAGGTGAGCAACTCGCCCCTGGGCCATCGCTGTCGGCTGGGTGATATGCTCTTTTATCGTGGCCACCAGACCTAAATAAGGTGAGGAGAAGGAGGGATACATATTGATAAAGTTGATTAAATAATTTGTAACATGGTTGAAAAGATATGATATACAGTTAGTGTTGTAGCAGAGGACAGGCCAAGAAAAGGAGAGGAGTCATATGGTTATATCTAAGTAGAGCTTCGACATATATTTGCATAATTGAGAAGTGAAAGGCGAGCATGTACTCCTGATTTACATAACTTGAACCATGACCTGCTGCTGCTGCCTTCTGATGTAATGCTCCATAGAAAACAAGCTTGAGAATATCAAAACCAGATTGTAACAACACCAAGATGACTTTGGAGAGCAATGTACATTCTACAGTACTGTAATAAGCTCACTTAGATAGGAAACATCATAAAAACAACATAACATGTTAGAGCTTGATGAAAAACAAAGACATTTTTAATAATTGGTAATACTAAATAAAAAATTCTACTTATTAACAACATCATTTTAATAATCTAATAGAGGTGCTGTGTCTATGTATCTCATCATAAGAATGTTAATAACCCAGCGAAATTATGGCCAAAACTACAAAGAAGCCATCATTTCTTCTAATCAAAAGAGACAACAGTAGAAAGGTCTTAAAAAATAAAGAGATGAAATGAAAGTGACTGCAGGAAACTATTTTCATAACAGGAAAATTAAGCAGATGTGAAAGGACTAAAAAAGAAATATTGAAAAGGCAAAGGTGGAGAAAGACAAAGAGGAAGAAAGGTTAAGTTAAGAAAATAGGGGAAAAAGGCAGAAAACTATCAAGACTAGTAAGAGAGGTGAACAGGGTAACAAGCTTGGAAATGAGAAAAATAAGACGCAGAAGAGAAGGGAAGCATATTTCAGAGCCAGAGGTGGATATACAGTTAAATAATAGAAGTGAGCCAAGAGAGTTGGCAGCCTGGGCTAATTGAAACTGAGAAAAACATCACAACGTGTTATTTTCATCTGAGCTCAACAACTAGAGACTCGTCTTTGTCTTTTGTCTGTGCACTGTGACACCCACTGCTGCCTCACTCTGCATCCACACTGTGACGACTCTGTTATGAGGCTCTGCTCTGGCTAACTGTCACTGGTGAGGAGGCGATGTGTGCATTTATTCGAATAAAGTGCACACAGCAGGAACATCCCATTTGTTTTTCAAATGGATTATTTTGAGCTTTCTGTTCACACAGCTGTGTTCAAGTCACGCACCAGTAGACTGTGGGATAGTTTTTTCCCTGCAGGCCATAACACTCCTTAGTAAATAACAAACACACACAGGCAATCTAACCATCTGTGCAATATGTGATTAATGATTGTATATGCTTCTTTTATTGCTGTTATTCCTTTCATTGATATTTATATTTATTGTTTTTATGCCTTTTATTGCTTTATACCCTTTATTGCTATTTATATTCTGCTTTTATATTGATATGCCTTATGCATATTTCTTTACTGTTTTCTGCAATTGAGCATACCAGCTAATTTCATAGGGGTCTATCTGTGCGACCGGAGTGACAATAAACATCTTGAATCTTGAATCTTTTACATGACCAAATCATATAAGTTTGGCCATTATATGTAGGTATAATTCAGCTAATAAACACTAACTAAGACACTTTCGGATGTGCAGGGCTACTGACTGTGCTACTGTGCTACTATGTTTATATGAAGGCCTGATACACTTCCAACATAAACCATATATAAATGTTTGGGTTTTTTAAAATATCTGACTATAAATGGTTTGATTCATTGTGGGGAGGGGATGTTCGCATCTGAAAAAAGTTTAGCATGCAAGTGTGTGGGAAAACTATAACATTTTCATTAGTTTGCATGGTTAGATTGAAGCATAGTTCTTAAGCCTACATTAAATGATTGTCACTGAAGTGGCAGTGGAAACAAGCTATAACCACAACACTGGCATATTATCACATTATAAAGATGATAGTGTGAACTTGTTAACTGAGTCCTACAAATTAAACACTGCAGAATGACAAATAAATGTGATTTCTAATCTGATGCTGCTATGATCTAGGCAAATAGTGTAAAAAGGTTTATCAGAGCTTGCTGAAAACAGCTGCCTGCTGCCTGCTGTGCATTGCTAAGATCAGTGAGGCCAAACCAAAAGTAATGTTGCAGACACTAAAACCAAAATAATGAGCTGAAAGACACTAAATCTCTCCACTGAGATTGATTAAATTATTTGTTTATTTAAGTTTCTTGCACCTTTCTGGTGCCCAGCCTATATGGGTTTACAAGAAACTAAACAATAACAACCATGATCTCCATATGAGAATTCATGATGTGCAGATCCATGAATTCAAATAGGGAACATTTCAAGGCATTCAGTTTACATGGAAGAAATGTCCCATTATGATGGATACTGTATTCTCTAGTTCTCTTAGCAGCCAAGCATCTCGTATAAATCTCGCCAAAACAAAAATCTCCATATTAAAAAGCCAACTCAACACATCAGTTTCAGACGACCAAATTAATCATGAATTTTTAATTAGATTTTCAGTTGGATCTTCTCAAACAAATAACTCCTCACTGCATAGAAAGTGATAAAATACTAAATGAAATTCACTAAGTATAAAATAGATTATAGATTATAGATTATATTATCTTAAAGGTGGGGTCTACGGAAAACAAGAATTGTATTTTATTTGAATACTATTGAAGCATAAAGTTTCCACTCAAATGTGTTACAAACTTTTTGAAAACTTGTAAGAAATAAATAGCTGTAACCAATTCAAGAATAACGACAGTAGATATATGTTGGTACTATTTATCACAAGAATTCTCACTGAAAGAATGACTGAGTTGAATAATCATATATGGGAAAGTTCAGGCTAGCATTCATGAAAATGTTTGTCAACACATGTGGGTTTCCCTGGTCGCTGTTAGAAATAATTTAATTTCTCAGACTTGTTTACCACATTGTTCACAGTAAACACAGAGTCAGCCAGGACTAAGTAACTCCATAAAAGTAGACATATATTGCATTATGTGAAGCATGACTCTGTTTCCTGTTATTTACGAGTCAATGTGGGAATAATTCAAGAAAATCCCATTTAATCACATCCTTACAGAGCTGAAATTGATAGGCTAAGTATTTTCATTTGCCAGTTGGCAAGCAGCTAGTGTTGATTTCAAGCAGTGGCCGACTGAAACAATAAAAAGAACCACAGCTGCATGGAGACTAAAAAAAGCAGCGAAAAAAGCAATTAGGATTCAAACAATGTGGGACTTTAAGGGCCGATAATCCCAGAAAGTATCATTTGTTTTCTCTGATAATTCCAAAATGTGCGGCTGGTTTGATTTCCTAGTGTTTATCTTTGTGATCGTGCCAAGGCATCTGTAAGAGACCCCCATTAAACGTGAAAAAACCTTGCTACAAGGGAGTTTGAAGTTTGAAGTTGCGACCATGTTTTTCAGTTGTCCATCTTGTGTGTCTGATACATTTCTGTTTTCATCGATACAGCTTGCAGTCCGCATAACAGCTCATGCCTTACATACATAAAATCAACCCAAAGAGTATTTCTATGCTTGTATTTTCTTCTGATTTGTACATGTAACTACAGTGATAGTGTGCTGGACTCTGACTGCTATTAAAACACATAAGACCTACACTCAGTGCTTGGCCTGTAAGGCGTCCCACTGCTGCTAACATGATGCCTTTTCTATACAGCCTGTGTAGACATTCTTACTATTACAGTATTACTATTGTTGTGAGGTAAATGCTGGTGTCAGCAGGCTACAGCAGGTAACATGCTTACAATGACAATGCTGCTGATGACAGGTAAATTGTCTACCAAGTTCGTGTATTCAGCCTTGAAAAGAAACAATTTGACCAGTTGATGGTGCCTGGTGAAAAGTCGAGTGAGTCAATAGGTTTCATCCCTGAGGAACATGTCTATAGGAAATGTCATGGCAATTCATCGAACAGTTAATGAGATATTCTGAACCAAAGTGGTGGATTGACCGAATGACCAACCAACAGGCGGATATTGTCATCCCTAGAGCCTGCTAGCATAAAAACTAATAAATACATTTATTATAAACCCCTTAGATTTTAATGACCCTGTTCCTACCTTGTAGCACAACCTTTATTACATGTTTAGTCCCACTACTGAGCTGTCAGAACAACAAAGCTGTTATTATTTCATTTCTTTGGTCCAGCATTATTGCATTTGTGGGATGTGATGAACCATTTCAGTTTCTAGGAGCCTCTGATTAAAAAAAATCAAATCAGCCTGATATACTGTATCTATCAAACATAATTATATAAAGAAAAAAAAGCAGCAATGGCATCTGCATGGTGTTTTTCTACATATGTTTAAATTTGTATAATAACATGTGACTGTCCAAAGAGTGATCTGATTTGAGCAGTTGGGTTGTCAGCAGCATGTCGTGACTGTCCAAGTCTCCAGAACTCACTCTGCCAATTTAAATAATGACTGACAAGTGATTAAGTGTGAGTAAATGTTAAAATTCTTTCCCTTCTTTTTTCCTGGACTGATTCTGTCACTCCTAGAGCAGGTGTCAGCCTCTCAGCTGTCTGCCTGAACGTCTGTATTTGTCTAACGTATTGATGAGGTTTTCATTGCTTTCATAATTATAATGTCAGGGTAATAAAAGAGCTTTCAGTGGAAGAAATTCAGCAAGGCATAACACATTAACTCAGATGATCAACCTCCATAGAGAGGGAAGCAGATGAGATGAGGCAGACAGTGACAGGATGGGGAAAAGGGGTTGAAAAGAGTTGGAATGAAGAGAGGATGAAGCCCGGGTCACAGGTGGAGACTAAATTTAAATAAGGAAAAGAAAATGTTTATGTACTTGTGCCTTGATTGTTTTGCATGTGTGTGTGTGATAGAGAAAGGGCATGAAGAAGGCGGGAAATTACATTACTGACCTCCCATGGTTACTAATGCAATTTTGCAGCTTGCTTTTGTCCCAGTCTCATATGTTTGATTTGTAATGAAACACAACATGAACTAAATCTGTGTGTGTGTGTGTGTGTGTGTGTGTGTGTGTGTTTGTGTGTGTGTGTGTGTGTGTGTGTGTGTGTGTGTGTGTGTGTGTGTGTGTGTGTGTGTGTGTGTGTGTGTGTGTGTGTGTGTGTGTGTGTGTATGTCCAGTCAGACTCACCAATCAAAGAGGAGGTGGCCAGCTCGCCAATGTCGTAGCGGTTGGTTTTATCTGCCACATTGCCATTGGAGGGGGTCTGCACATGAAGTGGGAGAATATCATATCTTTGATTTAAGGTTATTTTAATAAAAAAGATTTTAGATTTTAGTTTGTCTCCTGTGCATTTCCTTTGGGTTTTGAATGTGTTTCATATGCCTAAGATTCAAATCACCTGGAGCAGAGTCATGAGATAAGACAAATAACATACACACATATGCTTTGCATACAAACACACACACATAAGAACATTTTCATACATCCTCAATCACAGCCAATGTGTGATGACACAAACACACATTTCCCACTTTTTTTCCTTTTGCGCGAAAAATGGTGATAACGACAATAACAGTATAGAAATCCTGCAGTTTTCACACCCAGCCTGAATGAACTGCATGTGATCAAAGGAGGGTATTTTAAATTCAATCCCTTATGGTGTTTTGACCAAAGTAGCTGTACTCAATATGGAAAGAGAAACTGCACTCTCTTGATTGATTTCTCTTGGTTAAGCGTTCTTGATCTGAGAGCTTTTTTAGAAGATGGTGCAGGCAAAATGGGATTACAAGTGAGTACATGATTATACATTACAGTGTATGAGGCATGGCTTCAGTTCAAACTGTCAAGTGCAGTCTAAATTAAGTTTTACAGACGATACAATTATGCACAAGTCACTCGAATGTAAAATTAGCATGAGGAAATTGAAATGTGTTCTCTTGGGCAAATTAATGTTGTTCCTGTTTTTCACACCAACAAACTGCTGCTTTATTGGCAGATTTGAGGTCCCTGCGAAACCAAGAAGATCTTTGACATTCCACAGTCTTCAATCTGTGAAACTGCTTCTTCACTAAACTGAACCAATTATCCTCTCATAAATGTTTTACAGTTGTTTTGTACTATAATTTTATCTGACATATAGTGATTGTAAAACATTATTTGGCACATTTATTTGATTTGATGATGATAGCTAATAGACATATAAAACATAGCCTATAAATGTAATGATATGTGAAAAAGAGTGCAACTACAGTCCAACTTTAGTAAAACTATTGGATAAACCTAAACTGAACATTATCATTTTTTCATGTGTTTATATCCATGTTTCCCTGTTCTTTTGCTAGTAGCTGCCCAGCTAGCCAGCAAAACTAGCTAAAAGTAGCTACATATCAACCTGCTTCATACAAAACAAAACAAAATGTTATGAATGTAAGCTAATCGTTCTCTACTTCTGTGTTGCATACATTTGACCTGTTTTTAATGGCACACTAGAAATATTAAGGCTACTGTTTAGCTGGATGACATTAGCTGTAGCAAAGCAGAGTAAAAATGACAAATATTCAACAGTCAAAAGAGTAAACATTACACAAATTGGAGCTTCCAGTTTATGAATCATCTTGGTAAAAAAAAATGTGACTCCAGGTGCCTGCATAGAGTGTGATGGAGCCCGGCTGAGTCCCTGACTGAACATGTTATGTGTGAAAGAGGTAGCCTATTAACCGTAAAATGGAACCGATGTTCCTGCTTACAGCTACACTTATCTCACTCTGCAATAAACATATTATAGAAATATAATTAAATTACAAGCTAAATCCGAGCCATGCTTGTTTGTGTTTAAAGAAATCCAGAACATTTTCAAGCCATCATGTTATGACAACTATTTTGAACCATTATGCTTATTTCAGTCTTATTCACATAAATATTGAAAGGCTTGATTCAACCACTATACAAAAATATGTCTATCTCTAATTAGGCATGTATATAGTTTTATTGTTATGTGCCAAGATTTTGAGATGTTTCAGATTTCTACCCCTACCCCAATTTACAGCTCACAGCTTTGAATTTATACATTTCAGTCAATCTTTTTTTCAGAAACTATCTGTTCATTACTCTTGATTATCAACAAAACACAAATCAGTAGTTTTTAGGGACTACATTACCAGTGTAATCATGGTGATAAAACACCTTACAAGCCAATACATTGTTTATGGGGGTAGAAGAGGACTTTTATTCACCTTGACTGTGGACGGCTGATCCTCTTCAGTCTGTTCCTGCAGTGCTGTCATGGGAAGGTGGAGCTCTGTGGGGAATCATACACAAACGCTAATGTTAGATTGAATGAATGTGCAGGTCTGTTGGTTTATTTTGTGCGTGTCACTGTGCATATGTGTTTCCAGACAGGTCTTAGCCTTTAAAGGCAAAACCCAGTTGTCTCTGAAGGCCAGGGGTCTAGCGGGGCTCATATATAATGGATGAGGGACAGGGAGAGAGAGAGTGTTGAATCCATATACAGTCATTTAACCGGAGCCTCTCTGCATATTTAACTTTGCACCGGCCCACATTCTGCCTATTTGCTTTCTAATTGATGGTGATGAGGCTCCTATTAATGACAAGAGGAAATGAAGTGCAGGTCAAAGCAATGGAGAATTCACATTATTAGAAAGGTCAGCAGACACACACACATGCAGGATACAAACACATGCTTGGGGTTTCCCCTGGGAGGTGTTGTCAAGACAATTGTCGGTTGCTATGGAAATTCTACAGCAACAGGAGTGGGACCCTTCCCTTTACTTAAGTCACACATGCAAACACACACACACACACACACACACACACACACACACACACACACACACACACACACACACACACACACACACACACACACACACACACACACACACACACACACACACACACACAGACTGGCACACAGAGCTGTAAGACTGAGGCTGGTCTCTGGCCTCATCAAATGTTATTTGCAGGTCAAGAAACCCTATTATGATTCCTTAGCCAATCTTCTGTCTTTGTGGGGTTAAATCCCTCTCTCTCTCTCTTTCTCTCTCTCTCTCTCTCTCTCTCTCTCTTCTCTCTCTCTCTCTCTCTCTCTCTCTCTCTCTCTCTCTCTCTCTCTCTCTCTCTCTCTCTCTCTCTCTCTCTCTCTTCTCTCGCTCTCTCTCTATCTCTCTCTTTCCCTCTCTCTCTTTCTCTCTCTCTCTCTCTCTCTCTCTCTCTCTCTCTCACACACACACACACACACACACACACACACACACACACACACACACACACACACACACACACACACACACACACACAGAAAACACATACACACAGACAACTCCCGCTGCTCTCTTATCTGTTTGTCTGTAGCTTCACAGCTGCCTTCCCTCTTTCTTCTCAGCTTGAAAGCGCTGCGTTCAATACCTCCACCTTGTTAAAAGAGACCCTTCCTCAACAAAAGCAGACTTTGTCCCACAAAAATATTTTCAGACTGCATCACAGTTTTCAGGTCGAGAATAATGTACGACGATGTGATACAACGTTAAATGTCATGTTCCTGACAAAATATCAGCTTGATCTTGCTCGGATATATCACAGAAAGCTGATATTCCTTCAAATCAACTTTTATTTCAATTGTTTATTTGAATACTAAAAGAATATCATCTTTTGAGATACAACAAACACTACCCTCTTTTCCACTAACAGCACACAGAAAAAGTGACAGAGGGCAAATATGAGAGAGAAAATTGCTACTCGAGTCACATCTTCAAGTCACGACAAGTTGGAGATGAGCTTCAGATGGAGCTGTCATATCCTGAAGCCACTGTTGTCCTCCGCTGATCCTTACAATCCCCCTCATCAACCCCCTGCCATGTATTGCTTCTAAAGCAATCCCGACAGATTCACCCACATCAAGAATAGCTGCAAGAAGGTAGGTGAGAATAAATATGTTTTTTTGGGTTCATTCTTTCATTGCAGAGTGTGTGTTGTTACATACTAATCATTCCTATGATGGATTCACATCTGTAAATATATTTCAGGTGGTTTTTACCCTCTGTCTCCGTTGTCCACATGTCAGTGGGTTGTACCTGAACCTAGCCATATGATAAATATTTCAAACTTTTGCTGTAATTTACTTGATTCTCACACACATTATCACCCCTGGAAGGCATGATGCAACTTTCTGAAACAGTTCAGCACCTGAAATGTTTGCTGGCTGTCGTCAACGCTTGCTGCAGGTTGATTCGACTCTTAAACATAGACGTGGACGCACAAACAGGTGGCACTGACCTTTGTGACCTTTGCAGAGGCAGGTACCCATGGTCTCAGCCGGGCGGTTATCTGTTCACCATGATGGCTTGAAAAGGAGGAGGATGAGAAGCTGGGGGAATGAGAGGATGAAAGGGGAAAAGAGAGAGGGAGCAGGGAGGGTGTCAGTGTCAGTCAGCAGAGGAGCAGAGAGAAGTGAGGAACTGATGCAGGGGGAAAGTAAGAGCGGATGCTGGATGAGCTGTAGGCTGATGCACTGACTGACTTCCCTGTATAGGAGGAGAGAGGTGAGAGCGACACAGACTAAGTGTGGGGAGGGGGGGGGGGCAGCAAGAGAGACGGAGACAGAGAGAGAGGGAGAGAGAGAGAGAGAAAGAGAGAGAGAGAGAGAGAGAGAGAGAGAGAGAGAGAGAGAGAGAGAGAGAGAGAGAGAGAGAGAGAGAGAGAGAGAGAGAGAGAGGGAGGAAAATGGGGAGAAAGTATGAATGCCTGTTTGCTGACGTTATTGAATCCCCTCCCCTTTACTTCTCTATTCTCCTCCCACTCTGTTCTTTCTCTCACTGGTGATGGAGGGTTTGATGATGGAGCTATATGTGTAATATTCAAATTCTATTTTAATCTCTGCAAGATCAGTGCTTGTTGGATTGTAAACTACTATTTCTTGCTGCTATAAAGTGTATCACTGGCACTATGATTGTATATCCTGTATTATACTATTACATATTAAAGTTACAGTATATAATCATCTATCTAATACTCATTAGATAGATGATGAAAAGTTTTTTTGTTTGTTTTTGATGAGATAAATAAGCAAAATAATATATATGGTATTAACTTGTTTACTGTATAATGTATCTGCTGTATAAACTCACTGCTTTGAGCTGAATCTTTTTCATTTCTAGTCCTCACTGATTTACGTTTAGAATAATTCATTCATTCATTCATTCCACTCATTCATTCACACCTCTACACGCAACCCGCTGTCTCTCTTGTGACCTCATTAGCTGTATCGCACATTCACCAACCTGAAAGAAACAATCAGATACAATTCTCCTTCCGTGGCCCTTGTTGCCCCTGTTTTGTCTGTTGGTATAGTGTAACCGGGGCTTCGCTGACATCATCCGCAGCAACAGTGCTCTTGCCTCCATCACAGGAAGAATCCTGTTCCCATAGCAACCAAGCCGCACCACACATTTAAAGCTTTTCTCCCTGATTAATTGGTCTGAGAGGAACGAGAAGCAGAAACATGATGTGATGGACAGGGGGAGGATGGTGCTGATAAAGTTTGCAAATTACCAGACAGTGATCTCAACATTCAAAGAAATCCTTTTTTTAGTAGCTGCTGTGAGATGTGTTTTGTTCAGGTCTTATTCTCTCTTGAAGAGGCTTGAAGAGGCTTTCTTTCAAGATTTCCAGTAACCTAGCTGGACACACAGGATATGACTATAATATATCACAGTAAGAAGTGTACTCTTGCTTCAAGTACTCATCTATCATGAAAATATGAAAAATGTTTTCTGCAATATATGTTTCTTTTGTCAAGTGCAAATGCTGAATAGACTGCACTTATACAGCATTCTCCAACCTTTGTAATACAATCACAAACACACCAACAATGCACTGGCCTGACCATCAGGATCAATTTGTGGTTACTCAGTGTTATTCAAGGACACCTCAACATTTGGACAGGAGGAGTTGGTTGTCAAACCGCCAACCCTGCATTTAAAGCACATATTAGATAGAAAATTAGATAGAAGATGTGGAGACTTAAAGCTACCCTTACCTATGTTACATTTTTACACATTTTTTTGTTTAGGTTAAAATGCTATTAATAAGGTAATGGCACTCTAAAATGTTACCAGGCATAGAAACTAATCATTATTCCATTTTCATAATATTCTGTGAAAACTCTGACCATATCTTAAAAACCTGTCATGATGAATCCTGCTTGAGAGCATTATTGTTGAGTGACATGTACATAAAATGTTATTAGTCCAGAACCTTAGAAAGGACCCCTGAAATGGAATTCCAGGGGTCACTGAGAGTATTTCTGGCAGCTTTCTGTCATGGAAGAGCAGAGGAGGTGGACCCAAATGCAAGACCAAAGCAAAAAGCAGCAATGCAGAAAAATAACTTTATTTCTGGAACAGGCATACAAACACTGTAGACTGAGGTAAACAGAACAGACTTGGCAAAGGATTCAACAAGAACTGAACTGAAAACGTAAAACCAAGACTTAAATACTAACTGAACTAATAAGTAGATGGGGACCAGGTTACTAGACATGGGCAGACTGGGAGTTGATTGACTGGGAGGACACTGGGGACAGGGCAGAGCTGATGAGACCGATGCAGGACAGGTGTGAAAACTGGGGGAAAAAACACTGAGGGCAAGGCAGGACTACAAACCTGATGCAGGGCAGGTGTGGAGGGAAATATAATATAAATATAATATAAATAAGCAAAACCAAATGAACAAAAGCACTCAACAGCTCTGTAAAACCAAGAGAACACAAAGAGTCCAAAACCATGAGGCCATGACACTTTCATGGGGCTCCAGAGGTCAGTCGGTTTGTGGATTTCTTAATGACTTCTAATGATGTTTTTGGGCTTCTTGGGATATTTCTTGAGTTCTTTGAGGCCATTTGTGAGTTCCAGAGCTCCTGAAAAAACCTCAATGAACCCTAAAACCTTGTTTAGACACCCCCTTCGAAATGCCCTGAGAAACCCTAAAAAAACACCAAGGCCTAATGAATCACCCTCATGAAACCTTAAAAAACGTAGTAGAAACCTAACATAGATCTTCTGATTCCCCTAGAGAAAATAGCTGCCAGTATCAATAATGGACCAATGGACATCCAAAATCAAATCCCAACTCTGGAAAAGCCTCAAGTGAATGTGGAACCTCTTTTAGGACTGTTGGCACTCACACATGAACCCCAGCAACTTCAGACTTCAGGAGCCCTAAATATTATGAAGTAACATGTAGGATAGCTCAAGGAACCCTTGTACACCCCCTCCAGGAATTCTTAAACAAACAAATTAACATATTTTATAACCCTAAACATAATTACTGATGATGAAACTCAATATTGCACCACTTTACGTGACACAGGAGAGTGAAACCTGGTAAGGAGAAGTCTGACCTCTTGTGGTCAAAAGGCAAAAGTGCAGCCACTGAACACTGCACCTTATGCACCTTATGTTATTAATATTATGACATACGTTACATATATACTGTTTTAGAGTACTTTCTGTTAACTCCTTGTAAATCTAGTGAACCAAGCAGTGAACATGGTGCTGCTCTGACCACTAGGGGTCTGTGAGATTACAGAGAAAGTGCTTTTAATGTGTTCCATCAATAATTCAGCTCAGCAGGAGAGTCTTCCCTAATCTCCAAAGGGCCGGTGCCTGCCTCTCACCTTGAATGTAGAAGAAAACTTTATTCTTCAGCTGTGATTTTCACATCTGTACTTGACTTCAACTGATGTATAAACCTTTTTATCCCAGCGTTCAGCTCTTACATCTAGTGTCTAATCTTATGTTCCTTTTCTGTGGCTGGATTGCCACTCTGTTTAAAACAAAAATAAAACTTGAATTTGAATAGATATGAAAATGGGTTATTGCCCGGTAGTTGACGAGAGCAGAGGGAGGAGGAGGAATGTTTAACGTCCACATACACACAAACACAGTGATGCTCCTCACTGGGAAGCCACAGACATTCAGCAACAATCATTTCTGTGGTGCCTTGAGGCAAAATAGGAATTGGATGCCTTTCAACACGAGTTGATTATGAAATATTGGCATTTCTTGCACGGAACAGTGTTTTTATTTTATCTGTTTAAGTCATGATGGAATCCAAGTCTGATAACTAATTGTAAAAAGACTAGTAATTCCACATCTGTGGAGTTTTAACTTCATTTTGTTGCAGTTTGTGTCAGTGTGGGAAAGATAATGGAAAAAATCACTTTAAACAACCTTAAAAAAGTCAAGCCAACAGACCACCATGCTTTTTATAGACCCACCCTGCTTTACAGTCACACAGTTCCACATTTCACACTTGGAGCTGCCTCATACAGTCTGAAAAAAACCCTGAAAAAAATCAGGTTTTAAATAAAAACTCAACATGGTTTGGCTGCAGTCACTCTACTTGAGGTTGTAGGATCACATGCACATTCAAAAACAAAATCAGCCCTGATGAGGCTCTGATGAAGGCTTGTTTGTTGAGTATAAAGCCTTAGAAATAAAGTGGGTTACTGAAACCAGAGAATTTTTAAAAAGTACTTTCTGAGTGCTGCTTTTTATATGCAGTTTATATAAAGTAGCCACCTCAGTATGAGAGCAAATCGTGGTTATATTACTTCTATTCCTTTAAATGTTGAAACTGAAAAGCTAATTGTTACATTTAACCACTAGCCATGTAACTACATATATTCAAGTTGCTTAACCGTAATTGGTCAAATTCAGGTCTAAAAATCAAGCTGCTCACATTGGATTGGTTACATTCAGGCACCAAAATTCAAGTTGAAAACCTGAAACTCAAACATCCAGGCACATGAACCATATTTTAAGCAGAGTAGACATTTGGATCATATTTCTGACAGACCTTGGTCTGATTGATTCCTTTCTGAGTGCTTTAATCAAGTTTGAATTTTTAATCTTATATTTTAGTTCAACAAACCCAATCTGAGCAACTTGAGTATGGGTATTGGAAGTTTTCAGGGTAATTATAATTATAATTTGTGCCTTTATTAAAAAGTTGAATGTACAGAGAGAGACAGGAAACATGGGTAGAAAGAGGGTTATGACATTCAACAAAGGTTTTTTGTCCGAAATCAAACTGTGGATATTGCTTCCTCGTTCTTCCAGTTCTAAGCTAAGCTAAGCTAAGCTAAGCTAAGTGTCTTCTGACTCCAGCTTCATATTTACTGTAAGCGAAAGTCGCATCAATCTCCTCATCAAACTCTCAGAAGAAACACAAATAGGTATATTTCCTGAAATGTCAAACTATCCCTTTAAACAAACCATAAAAAACTGTTTGAAATGGTTCAAAGGAAATGTATATCTGCTAAAATAGTTCAAGAAAAGACACATGCAAATGTTAGCTTCTTTAATTTGCCTTGTTCAAGGGTGCCTCAACACCAGAAGCAGGCAGAAAAGCTCCTCAGTTCCTTATTTTCTCATTTCCCATTCCTTGGTTTCTCTCCTTGATCCACATTTTCAATTTTTTCAGGCTCCACTTTCATGAATAAAGCTCACACCATTAATATATGACAAAGAAGCACATGGCTGGAACTCTGTTTGGCCTGTCATGTGCTTGTAATGATCTTAGCTTCAACCTGCAGGATTTGATATGCTTTTCTTTGTTTATGTATTTTGGAATCATGACAAGATCTATATTTCAATTTTATATGTCATTCATAAGTCTGCAGAGAAGACCTGTATGGAGGTCCTTGTTCCTTGCTGGCTTTCACTTTTGCTATGTTTGCAGAGCTCAGAAACACACGTGTGCCAATCACAACATGAAGAATGCTGGGAAATACCTCACTGAAACAACGGAGGACAGTTTGTCATCTAACATGCTTAACCATATGAGACTTTCTAAGGAAGTCTGAGGCACTTTCTGTGGCTTCCCTGCACATGTGGACAGTGACTGTAAGGCTTTGTTGCATTTGTCTCAATAATATCGTATGTAATAGGAATAGTAAGTCATCAGAGTTGTATGCTTGGTGTTATGGTCTCTCTTCTGCCAGAACTCCCACTATGTCAGACATAATGAAACCATAATATTAGTACAAGAATCACATGATAGACTGAGCATGTTGAAAACCACTGTCTGCAGATTGACCACCACTCTTCCCTCCCTTTCCTGCCACTTTTAAACTCATTCTCTCATTTTCTGTTCAGCACCAAAATAGTCCTCTAAGCTTTGAGGAAAACATATTTTGATGACATTAACCTAAATGGCTGCTTCACCCTGCACAAAGGATGTGAAAATGGGAAGGACTTTTGCTGGCTAATGGTTCTGGTTACTTGGCCTGCAGCAAAATTGGCAAGGTCTCTCAAGGCTACACCAACAGGAAATTGCATTAATCCAGAGCTGGGGTGAAGTAATTCACTCCCTTTTTTCTAAGGCTTCGCCAGAGTCTTCAGTGGACCACCTCGGCCGTCCTGTTAGAGAAGAACAGAAGTGGGAGGCCTCGGGGCCTGACTGAAACCTCCCCTCCATGTGCTCCCTAATTGGTTTAATGACCGTAATTATCTGCTGGGGTGCATGTTGTGCAGGGGACGATTAATGGCCTCCAAAACATATGCAGACAGGCGGAAATTAAGAGGGGGGCACTGAGACAAAGAATAATTCTGCAGAAAAAAGAGGAGCTGTAAAGTCGGAACGAGAGAGAGAGAGACACATTCTGCTGGGTGAGAGAAATGGAATAACGGCACAGCGTTTTTAGTGTTTTATTTTTTCTTTATGGATGTTTTTATCTCTGTTGAAATGTTATATTGACCTTTGGGGTTTGGCTTTAACCTTTTAAAAATAATCAAATGTGATCTTAGCCATACAAGTACAGGATATACCACCCATGCAGTTAAAAGGTAAAAGTGAACTTCACAACTTTAATGATGCTCCACAAAAACATCTTTATGCAAGCTGTCACCACAATGGCAGGAAGCTGAATGCTCAAGTAACTTAAGTTGCAGTGCCACCACCGCCCACCTACCCCTTACCCCGCTCCCTCCACCCCCACTCTTAAAATGTTAGGGTCTCATTAATCAGCTCCACTTTCTCTAATGTGTTTGCTGATGTTGATTTTGAGAATCATTGCTCCATTAGGGAAATATTAAGGCTTACAATGAGGTTCTTTTTCCAGTATACATTATAAAATACACTCCATCCATCAATAAATGTACATGTAACCACTCCTGTATGTAGAATGATTTATTTCATTACACATACAATATTTCTTCCAGCAGTCTTTACACTGCTGTTCTTCTTGTAGTACTTGTAGTACCAGTCAGACCCCGACAGTGTTTATACAGTACTGTAGTAATTTGACCTACATGCTTGTTGTCTGGCTGTTGTGCTGTACATAATATATGTTTATGTTAGCTTATCTTTGTTTAGCATTTTTGTCTGTGTTTAGCTGCGTGTGTCTAATTTTGTATTTTCCTGTATGTGTGTGTAAGTGGTTCCCTATAAATGTTGACATACTTGGGCAGTAAAGTTAATTCTGTTGTTTTGTGAATATATTTCTCGACTGGTCCCAGTTCAGGTGTTTAATCAAAATGTGATTGTTTCCAGGCTCCAGTATCCTCCAGTAATAGTGAGCAGAAAACTCAAATCCAGACATGAAACATCCCTCCAGAAACCGGTGGTTGACGTCACAGTTGCGAAACGGATGTCCTTGCAAAATTAAATAAATAAACAAACTTGTATGATCATACAGAATCCACCCAGATAACCTTCACCCTCTGTAATAGCAACAATAAAATCATAGCTTCCGTTATTGTTGATTGGTCTTTGATCTTTGTTTCTCATCATTTTTGCAGACACTGTGAAATGTTGTCAGATTAGCTCTTTAGAAATGCCATTTCTCCTTTAATACACTGAAAGGAAATATTATTAATGTTCAAATAAAACTAAAATCATGCTGTGGAGATCCAGAGAAGTACAATAGCTTTAACTTGTATATCTCCACTCAGAGCAGGTTTGATAATGAGAGGATCACAGAGTATCTTGACAGCTTGTTTGGTTAGAAATTGTAATGAAAATCTTGTTGAACAGTGACATGTCTTCATGTCACGACTTGCAGAAAGAGGATTGTTGGAGCAGTTGCTGCCTCCACTTAAGATGTTGTTTATTATTCCATTTATAGGTTGACTAATGGATCTAATTGCAATACAATGCATTTTATATATAAAATTAGTTTTTTCTCCTTCTTGACTGAAAGATGACTGACTGCTATTTTTGATCAATTGCCATCTTATTGCCACGCTCACCCTCTGGAGTTTGGGTTCGTAACCTGTATGGAACTGATGTAAAAAACTGCTTTACTACAACAGTCACATCAAGCAGTCAATCAAACTTTATTTTGTACAGTTTAGTACAATTTTAAGTGCTTTACAAGTGGCTGACATGCCAGTAATTACATGGAGTAATCAGTAATAATCAGTAACATCACTTAAAAATCTAACACTTAACCACAAGAAGACTTTCATCATCCTTGTACCATACGAGAATGTATCCCGTGTGTTTTATTATCTTATTCTGTCTCGTTTAAAACAATGGCTTTTGTCTTATTTTATGTCTCAGTATAACTGTTAAGAGGATATTGTTGCAAAAGAGCAAATCATTTCTAAAGAAATATAAAAAATTATAGTTTAATTTAAAAGTTATAAAAACTGACTTTTCACATGTGCAGACCTCACAGGAACTCAAAGAGCAAAAAATCTCAATATATTTGATCCCTTAATACACAATGTGACTTTTTTCATACTGTGGGACCTCCAACCTTGCAGACCTTTTAGACAAACAATGATTTTAGGTTTGGACAGAGCTGTTTTGTCTGAAAAGAACTGGTCTGTGCTTGTGCAGCTTGATAATTGTCTCCTCTACAAAATTGTCTTGAAAACGGCAGCAGAAAGAAAACCTTTGGAAATAGCAGCACCGACATGTTTATAGGCCCTTGTAAAAGACGGATCAGTGAGATTTTTTATGTGTTGAGTGACATCAGCGGTGTCATTAGTAGGAATATGGAGTGAATTAGTCCGGCATTTCAAAATATACAAAGAGTCTGCAGAAAGACAAGGCTCATGTCAACAGCGGCTTGTGTTTCTGCTCTTGGCTCCTCCTCATGTCGCCTCATGCTGACATCAAACAGATCCCAGCAGCACAGTTTGGGAAATTGCTATAGATCCCAGTAATGTTTATTATTTACTCCACACCATCTTATTAAATGAGTTCATTAAAGCATTTTAGTCCAGCAGCTTAGTTTGTTTTGACATGGATTAAACCTGAAGAGGAGCTTTGGCAGCACGCGTAATCTTGGATCAGAACATATAAAATCTTTTAGCTAAGAATGCACTGAAAATAGGAAAATTGAAGGGCTTGGAGGAGATTTAGGAGCAGAATAATCTGCAAGAGTGCTGCAGTGCTGGTGAGAGAAACAGCAGCGGAAAGACGCAGGAAGACCAATATAGACAGAAATTGGAGGATGTGTTTTCTGGTCAGGAACCCATAGCTAAAATTAGCGAGGATGTAAATTCCTCAGCGTTGCCGGTTTTCGAATCCGCACATGACATAGAGCTGCCAGGAGAACATAAAACAAAAAAATAAAAGAAAAATGGAAGGGCGGCGGTATAGGGAGAGGTCATACGTGAACAGTGCCATGGTAATGTTTTCCTTCTTCCTTATTTCTTTTTAAATTGACCTTTGCCTTGAGAACAAAGACATCTAACAAGCCACAAGAAGGAGGGGAAAAGCTCAGAAAGCGAAAGCCGCGGCCCCCACGCACAACAGTCCACAGGGGGAGGCTGGGGCCCTGGACGCCAAGCCTTCAACACAATCACCACACATGCTATTGTGGCCTGCAGTAAAGCCCTGGTATGGCTCAAATCTCCAGCTAACCCCCTCCACCCCAACCCTCACCACCAGGCCTCACCTCCCCCCCTCTGTCTCTCCATGCATCCCTGTCATTTACAGTCCTAATGACAAGACACAAACTTCCACACATTCAACCCCCGCAGAGCGAGGATAATCACATTACAGCTGACGACAGGGACATAAACCAAACTCCTCCAACAGTCAGTTTGGATGCACTCAAACATGGATTTGCATAAATCCAAACAGTACTATCAGTAGCTAAACGGTGTGGCTCCACTCCTCTTTTTCCATCGTGGATGGAAGAAAGAGAGAAAAAACACTCCACCACGCTGTGAGACACTGAGGGAACGGATGGATAGAGATGGAAAATGGTGCAGGACTTTCTCAGTTTACAGTCACCACACAAAGCCAGGACTATTTCTAGGCATCCTATTGGTTTAACAGGGGCAAGAACACTCAGCCAGCTGGAAGTCAAGGACAAAGACTCATGAGGGACTTAGTGGCAGATCCAAGTTCCCATGCTTTGTCTGCGTTTGGGTTTTTCTTGCAGTTTCTCTGTTGACCCACAGATTAATTCAATACCTAAATATTGACATTCCTCTTTTCTAGTGTGTGCCTCTTATCTGTGGAATGCATTTAAGGCCTTGTCACTTGCATCAATCAGCCAAAGCTGATAATTTTCAGAAATGCGAGGCGCCAGGGACTTCCCTGCCACTACAAGGTCACAGTGAGCGAGATAAGACAAAGTGGATCAGTCAAGGTGAAGCACAAAGTGAGCATGGGGCATGTTTGGATTTGTCAGATTCTCAGGCTTGTACGGTTACATTTTACTACAGTTTTTCCTCTTTGGCAGGTGTGAGCCTCACAACCAGGAAATCTCGGAAAACAACGCAAACGCAACATTTGACCCTACGTTTACACGCTTGCTCCTGTTCGCTGCTGAACTGCATTCCTTTCAAGTTCAGACGCTGGAAATCCCCAAATAAAATTTCTGAACTTTGATCTCTTTGTGTTCCTGTGGTTTAGAGTTGGGGAGGAAAAGCAGCATTAACATAGGTAATGAGAAAAATGGGCGTTACATTATTTACAGGTTTGTTGTGGTTGAATTTGGGGATCTGGGCTGGACTGAGTGCTAACACACTCCAATCTCAAGTGGAAATCCATGAGATTTAAAGGATAACTCCAGTTTATTGTAAACGGGGGCTTATTTGTGTAGTTTTGGCCAACATGTCTTCATATTGGTTAAAATCACACTGTACTCACTAAAGCATTTGATAAGATCTGGGAACACTGAGCCATTGCTACAACAAAGTTAGAAAACCGGAACAGTTAAACCGCCTTATTTGGAGGTAAAAATGAAAGTGGGCACAACCAAAATGTTGCTAATAATCTCAGAGTCTCAGGTTTTAGCATAATATCACACATGAGTTTTGATAGATAAATGGTCACAGCTGAAACTGCAGGAAGACATTGAGAGTTATGAGCAGAAATGCAGCACCGTGACATGTGTGAGGCCATCAAGTCGGATAGTTTCATCTCATAAAATGTCTTGTTTTTAGTTTCCTACTTATAACTCCAGTGTAAAAGAGCTTTGCACTGTCTCTATCTGAGTGGGAAGAGAGACTTTCTGACCTCCACCTTCGACTGTATCGCAATAGAAGAGTTCATGGGAGAAGAAAATCTGGTGTCACACAGCGGGTCATTTCCCAAGGCAAGAGTAATCAAACGGATGCAAATCGCAGTGTGATCTCTGTACATCAGGGCTAAATATGAGATTTCCAAGTTTACTTTTATCTCACGGTTTAATTAGATTAGTTGATTTGATTAGAGAATACAAATCTAATAAAATGTACGCAGGGGATGCTGACAAAAACGCTGCTGTGTGTGGTGTTGTGTTGTGTGTGTTTATGCCTCAACACTGGCTTCCCCCTGCAGGTAATGAAGCACTCAAATGTTTATTAGAGTTTCCAGAAAGCCGAGCAGCAGCATTATAAGGATATCCAGGTGGAAGTGTAAACATCCTGGCACAGTTGAAGAAAAAGAAAGCATTGCTCTGTTCCTCTGTTTTGTGTCAATCATACATCAGGCATTTGCCAATTTCAATTTAAGACTTTATTGCTTCACAAGGCATTTTCAGGTTTGAATAAATCAGGAATAAAAAGGGCACAATAGAATTTGTTTTTTTATTATTTTGAATGAGAGAACAACCTTCAATTATAATCCCAGCTCAGTGTTTATCAGGATAAATAAATACAAGTAAAAAATAAATAGACTATTAAATACAGTATAAAACAACAAGCAAAGAGGAAGGAGTTTGCTCTTTGATGAAGGAACTCTCAAAGTTTTTAGAAAGGCAGCAAAATTGTGAGGAAAGTGGTCGCCTTGGAGGAAAGTGATGGGAACTTTAAAAAAAATAATCAGTTTGTTAATATGGTAAATAGCGAAATCATACAAAATGTACAAAATGTAATTGCAACCAGTAAACCAGAGTAATAACAAACAAAAAAAATCCCTTTTCCAAAGATGGATCTATCAGCTACAATAGAATCATAGATACATTTGAAAATTCAAGTAAAAGAAGGTGTACATCAGTAACACAATGATTTGCAGTCATCAATTAAGAGCACCGGGGAAACTGTCCGCTACACACTTCCCATCCCACTACACCGGACAGCCGCTTCATAAAAAACAGGCTGAAGCAAACTCCCACTGCGGTTCCACAAACAGGCACTTTAAAATGTCTTTGAATGTCCGGAACAAGTTGAGCACTTAATTGTCAAAGCATATAATTCCATCCCCGTCACAATGTTACTCAAGCCAACAAGTACATGAATGAGTATTTGTCTAGCTACTACAAAACTAAGAGAGACATTGAAATCGCAAACCAAACTATAATTAAGTATGAAATCATCTCAACCACAACAAGACTCATCATCAATACATCTTTTTTTTTTTGGGGCGGGGGATGCATTTGCATTTTTGGCAAACTTCACTTTCACCCACTCTCTTCATTAGCGGCACGCTACAAACAGATTCTGTCATTCTTTCATTACATTTACACAATTTCTCACTTCAATACCATTTCTTTTAGTTTTAACGATTTGGAGTGTGATCGCCCCTTTTCTTGCAATTGTCAGACAAACCAAGACCATATGATTCTTGATACAAGTGCTACATTATAAACTCTTAAACCTACTGGTTGTGGTAATCGCCCAAACACACACAAAACAAAACAAAAGTAAATCTGTACACAAAAAGTACCTCATATATATCATCTCCTTTTTTTTTTCATATAACATCATGTATATGATTATAGCTTAATTTCTGAGCTGAGCCAGTCGAAGGCTGGTATCAACGCCATCTCTTTAAGTTTTGGCCAGCTCAAGCTCATTTCAGCCGTCTCGATGCTCCATCCTTATTGGTCTGAAACAAAATGGATCAAAGTGCCAATTAAAGGGGAGACGCCGTGACATCAGCACCGACCACAAACTGAGCCAGGGCTGGGCTCCACTGCTCCCATGCTATCACACTTACTGCGCTTTCCTTGTGTGTTTGATACAGGATGCTACGAGAGGTCTGTTGATTTTTATGAAGCGGGAATGAGAAGTTTAAGAGGAAAAAAAATGCATGAATTGTAACTGTACAGAGAACAGTGGATAGTCAAAATAGATATCTAAATATACAGTCTACTTGATACATCTATTGCTGTGTATTTGCTCCATTCCCATGTGGATAAGATGAAGAAATCAAAAATGTACAGTAAGTTAGTCTGATTCAGTCGGCCCCAAAGGATGGCACAATTTTTCTTGGTTCTGCCCATCCAAAGCCGTCCCTGCAGTTCCGCTCCAGCTCAGCTTAGAGTTCAAAGGGCTGCCTGCTTCAGTGCCCGATTTCAATTCCCTTCGTTGTAAGGATCACACTGCAAACACGCTCAGGGTGCTGGTCTGGTCCTTTAAACCCAAGATGCTGTAGGCGATTCTTTTCAAGTGGCCGGGCAGCCTCACCCCGATGTTCTTAATATCCCTGTAAGAGAGACATGACAGTAAGTGTAAGAGGAGCTGTACATGGATTTACACTTTGGCTTCATTCCAAGACTTTTCACGCACATCCTTCCTGTCGCTCAAGTCTTGAAGTAATCACTGACTCATCCACAACGTGATGAAACGCCAGCCTCGAGCTGACTCGCTTGATCGCTAAACCCGTGCAGCTAGGTGCGGTGTGTTTAAAGTTGAAGTAATCTGCGGAGGTTTGAATTTATCCATTACATTAAAGGATCAAACTGGGGGTTCCGCTCTTCACAAGCACATGATGTAAACCTGAAAAAGCCCTGCGACACAGCAGTCCCAAAGTCAAAGCCTTAATTACAGCTTTAATTACTTAACAAGGATTCTCCCTGTTGACCATGAATCACTTGTCTGGCAAGCAGAGGGTGGGTTGTAAATAACTGCTGGTTTTCCAAGAGTGCTACCAGATGCCCTGAGATGGAAACATGGGGCCATGAAATCACACCATTCTGTATGACAAATACTTCAAAAGGGTTTGTCGTCAGCTTTACAGTGTGCCCATCCTCCCAAATCACTAACAAGACCAACTGAGGTACGTATAGCATGGCAGAGAAAGGAAGGGGGGGGGTTCCTTTTGGCTGGTCATGCGGTTGGGAGAAGCTCTGGCCCTCGTTATTGCTCCAAAACAACCTTGTATTATGTGCTTCACTAAACCTTTTTTTCCAAAAGGTTGAGTCCATTTCATTAAATTGCCCGCTTAGTGCTCCTACACATGTTAGAAGATCCAATTGCCCTAAATTATGCTGTGATAAGTTCAGGGGGTAGACTCTGAGAGCACCTCTTCAATCTTTCTAGAAGTACAAATGTGCCGGTTATGGGGCTTCAAATCTCATCCATCTATTTCAGTTCCTTAATCTCCTGTAGTTGCCCCTACAGGCTATTCTTTCCTCCCTTCTCTTCTTTAATGTTGAAAAAAAAGCCACAAAAGGCCTTTGCCCTAAACAGCCAAAACTGGTGGTTTTCAGGGCTAAAGCAAAAGTGCTGCCCAGGGCAGCTAGTCTGTGGGTAAAGGGAGGGATGAGCGAAAGAATGGAGCGAGGAAAGAAGAATAAGGACTGTAGCGACCACAAGCCACCATCGCCAGTGTACCACAAATGAGCCCACTCCTTCTCCTTCCCCCCCTATTACTTTTTCCATCTCAAACATTTCTCAAGTTGTAACTGAGGTTGGAGATTATATTGTGCGCAAACTATTTTGCTGGCTGTTAAAAAGCAACATTTTTAGGAAAGCACATACATAAACTACTAGGGGGGAGTCCATAACAGATTGACTATCAGGATGAAAAAAATTCTTCTGCAATTAAATGGCTTCAATTCATAACAAAAATGTTCCTCCATCTTTGCCAACTGCATACTTATCACATATATCAAGTAAAAAGATCCAAACTTGTAATGTTGTGTCACCAAATCTGAAATCATGTCCCACTTACTCATTCTTCATCTGCAGGACCTGTTCCATGGTGACGATCCCAGCGCAGGTAAAGTTCTCGCTGTACTGGCTCATCTTAATGGATTCCAGCCACTCAGACACCGACCTGAAAGGGGAACCGTCTGAGCCACTGGTGCTGGGCAGGCGGATGGATACGCTGCAAGACAAATGCAAATAATCAACAGGCTTTCCCACAACAAAGGCGGATGACTGAGGACTGTAATTACTGTGGAGTCAGTGATTAAAAACCAGTTGGAGCAGTTAGGTCAATTAAGATATGAGCACGGCCGCTTGTCCTTCCTCGTGGTTTCTGGCTTTAATGCTCCCCAACAAAGGAGTAAATATGCACTCAAGCACACAATCGCCAACAAAAGAGCTTTAGAGTTCCTCTGCCTGGAGTGCACACACATTTCTTTCATTAGCCTGGCAGGCAAGGTGTCAGTATGTCCTTTTAATGGTTTCAGTACACCATTTTAAAGCTATTTCCCCATTTCCTCCCAAAATACCCCTTTTTAGGGTAAAGTAAATATGAAGGTGTTGCCAGAGTCTTTTGAAGCAGGTCCAAGTGAAATCCCAAATCAGTTGAGATGTCCAAGTCAACTTTTGAGTTAATCTAGACTAATATATAAAATATTGACCAACTTCCAACTAAAGTGTTAAATTGAAATACCAGATTATTGCAACATCCCTGGTTTGATTCTGGCCCGAGGTTTTTAAGTATTTGATCATTTTATTTTCAAAGCTGTTAAAGCTGTTTTTACAAGACTTAGACCAAGTCCATAATTTAATACTTGAAGTGTTCAAGGCCAGCTGATGGCTCACAGCAGTCAAGTCTCAAATCTTCATTTTTGCAACCTAAATCTGACTCTACAATTTTAGGATCTCCCACCTGCTTAGAGGAGAATAAATCACTTTTTATGCTACATGAGCGGTTGTTTCAGACAACTGGTTGCTAATAGTGGCAGCTACAGCAGGGTCAGCAGTGGAGCCCATGGTCTGGTATGTAAATAAGCCTTACCGTGGGTCAAAGTCTGCAATGGTCTTCAGGGATTCCGGACTCCGCAGCAGCTTGTCCAGCAGGCTGACAATGTCTCCAAAGCGAGGCCTCTTGGAGCGGTCCTGGAGCCAGCACTGAAGCATCAGCTGGTAAACAGCTGAGGGACAGTCCATTGGCGCTGGCAGCCGGAAAGCCTCATTGATAGCTTTCATCACCTGCAAGCAATTGATTCGGTGACTAAAAGATCTTTTATTCCTCACTGCTAGGATCGTTTAAATGTGTATTTCTATAAATATATTATATATAAAATACACTATGTATAATGTAGTTTTAACACAAAAACCTCCATGAAAAGTGCTACGTGAAAACATGCTATAAACACTGAAACTCACCTCATGGTTACTCATGTCCCAATAAGGCCTTTCTCCAAAGGCCATGACCTCCCACATGACAATGCCAAAACTCCACACATCACTAGCTGAGGTGAACTTCCTGTATGCAATTGCCTCTGGAGCTGTCCAGCGAATGGGGATCTTGCCTCCCTGTGTATGAAAAATGCTTCACGTTAGAGAAATGAAAAAAATGACTCCTGAATCTAAAAAAACAAAATAGACAAAAGGCTGCACCTTGCTTTGATTTGACTGAGATCTATCTTTTTTACTTTAGAAGCTAAAATGAAGTAATGTATCTACTCACACTTGTGGTGTACGTTCCCTCGGGATCATCCTCCAGCACTCGTGACAGGCCAAAATCTGACACTTTACACTCTAGGGTGTTGTTGACCAGAATGTTGCGGGCAGCCAGGTCACGGTGGACGTAGCTCATGTCAGAGAGGTACTTCATGCCTGCGGCAATACCGCGCAGCATGCCCACCAGCTGGAAGGAGGAAAACTCGCCATCATGGTCCTGAGGGTAAAACACATTCGTTATAGTTTTGTGACAAAGCTGGTAGCAAACTGACATCACAGGACTGCACAAAATGATAACATAGATATCAACATCAATCAATGAATGTAATAGACATTTAAAGACATTTTTTTATTTTTTGGCACAAACAAAATTTGGACAAAAATCCCCAGCTTGTCTATCTTCACTGTAGCAGTGGTCATACTAGAGAAAGTCCTTCAAATTAAACGACCTACAGGTTGTTTGTACCTCCACTCCTCAACAACCCATCGGTGAATAATGTGCCACTTTCCAAAATCATTACAAATAACTGTTAAAAAATAATTATGTTTTATGGTGTGTCAACACTATGGTTAGGTTGCACACAAAAACCTTTTGGTTAGGGTTTGCGAAACAATACTACTCCCATAAAGTTAAGCAACCTTCATCGTCATGGCAACATTAAACACTGTGTTACAGTTTTTTTTTTTTTCAATGCCCCAATTTGCAGATGGAAATAAGCAGTGAAGAGTGTTCTTCTGCAGTAAAGACCACTTTTTCCATCTAACCAACTAAGAAATTCATCTTATAATAATCACTCATCTGAACTGTGTCACTTCTCCAGGTCATAATTACTATGACTGCTAGATGGTGTCTAAGGTAACTATAGGTCGTTTTTGGCAATTTAATTGACGACCTATAGGGTTGTTTTTCTTGGAGACACAGGCTCAGAAATGTTCATCAGCACAAAATGTTATGTGGTGGTCTTACCCTAAGGTATCGGTCCAGGGCTCCATTTTCCATGTATTCAGTCACAATCATGGCATGTTTAACTGCACACACATAAAGAACAAATTATATAGTGGAAATGACTCAAAACAGCTGAGAATATTAAGAGAATGTTTGTAAGAAAAAAAAAGGAACAAAACTCACAGAAGTCCTTACATTTGGTCACCACCCCCTCCAGACGGATGATGTTTTGGTGGCAGAACTGACCCATGATGGAGGCCTCGCTCAGAAAATCCTGCCTCTGTTTCTCTGTGTAGCCTGGCTTCAGCGTCTTGATAGCCACAGCCACCTCTTTTCTCGCCGGCACCTTCAAAATACCTCGGTACACCTCACCAAACTCTCCTGTGGGACCCAACATCAATAAGACGGTTTATTTAGAAAGGCGATATGTGATAAATGTGTGTTTGATTCATCTTGGGTTACTGGCTGCCAAGGATTTGTTGTGCAACATAATGAAAATAAGGAAGTCTCTGTGGCTGTTTTGCCTGAGGCTCTCTCACAGAGGTGTGTTCAGGCTGTGTGTTGAGAGAGAGCCTGTGTTGTTTAATTGGTGGATGGCCTGTGGTGCGGGAGCATGGGAATCAGCTGTCACATGAGGAGAGAGGGGCGTGGGGGTGTTGAAAACAGGACTATTGGTTCAAAGGCTAAAGGTGATCGCGCTTGAATAACATATCATTGAAAGATTTGGGCAGGGCCCGCAAAAGTACTCTGATATCCTTCCAAAAGACTCCTTCTGCAATACTTTCTTTTATGTAATTGTTCAAGTCAACTTGAGCCAAAACACACAGATCCCTCAGCCAAGAGTTGCCACACAACAAAATGTCACAACTTGTTGTGGGAGAACTTCAGCTAGATAGATGTTAATCTCGCTAAAGTAACCACTGTCAGTCAACCTGCTGCGCCGTGGAAAATGCACAATATAAACAGCGTATTTGGGGATTGGAAAAATCTTTCAACATCCAACATCTTGGAGTTAAGCCCCACAACAGATTGTCTCAGCAGGGATGTCACTCACCAGCTCCAATGACTTTCTGTTTGGTTATGTGGCTGGGGTGGATTTCAGTGGCAAATTTTAGGATGGCTGTGTTGGGGTCTTCATATGTATGTGGATCAACGTAGGTCTTGAGAGGTTTCAATTGCTCTGTGAGAAAAAGAAAGAAAATTATTATATGTTAACAAATTAGAAAGATAAATTGAACAAGTTAGAGAGATGAAAGAGATTCATTTTATCTACCTGCACTGGAGAAGTAAGTGTCCTCTGGTCCTTGCCTGGTATGGGAGTTTCTTTTCCTGAATAAAAAGATAAAAATCACACACATTAATATCTCACTTTCAACCAATAAATGAACTGTTCTCTATATATCATTTGCCTGCTTTAATATCAATAGCACATAGCAACCTTTGTAATCCTTTTTAAGACACTCTAAGGCTTTCAAAAGGATCCCGACACTGCATTGCGTCCATTCAGAGAGTGGCGGCCCTTTGATAAAGACTGAAGATAGACTCTGTTTGCCAAGCCGATTTAAAGACTGAAAGACAGACAGGCGGGCGGGGGTGGACAGACGGGCTACAGTCTGCTACAGTACAGGCACAGGTCACCTTTACAAAGTGCTTGCGGTCTGGTACAGAAAGAACCAAACGCCTCTTATCACCAACAATGTACCACTCTGGACCAATTTCCTTTCAAAGGCCCCAACACTCACTAGAATATAACTATTGAGCAATGACAAGGTGCATTGAACACAAATTCTTCCCTAGTGAGTGCTGGGACACAGATCCAGATAAAAAGAAAGAGAAAGTTGGCTAAAGGAAGAGAGACAGAGAGAGGTGAGGAGAGAGTGAATGCAAAGGCTATTTGGGCGCCCCACAAAGGAAGGGCAGAAGAATTGGAGAGGAAACCAGTGAAGGAGGGTATATTCTGACTGATTAACAGCACAGAAAGACAGACAGGGTGGGTGGGGGGGGGGTGCATTTACTGACCGTTTGCGTAGGAAAAGGACCACAATCACTATGAACAACATGGCTGCTCCTCCGACTGCCGCGCCGAAGATGACAGCTGTGTTGTTTGGAGTAAGGGGTCCTGGAAAAGACACATAAAGGAAACACACACACCCATTAGAGAAATCCCATTTTCGAACAAAGCCAGTGAAATTTTTACCACAGTGGTTCTCCTCTGTACCTTCAGACGTGGTCTCAAACTGTTCCTCCATGCTGGAGCCTGGAGGGTTGCCATCGCTGCCCAGGGCCTGAACCCTGAACAGGTAGACGGTGCCCGGAGCCAGATCACTGATCTGCACAGAGTTCTTCTCAAGACGGAGTACGGTGTAGGTAGTCACACCAAGGTTATCATCCTGGGAGACAGAGGAAGTGAGGTCACTGGAAAATTCAGTTTACCACTGAAGATGGAGGCCACAGATTTAATTTCAGTATTTAAGTTAGCGGACAGTTTATGTTTAACTTGTGGTGATCATCAGATCAGGAGCTCTGAGCTTAAACTGATGCCCCTCTGAGTTATTTAAACAAAATATCTTAGAACTTAGAAGACAGCGATAAATGTAGATTAATAGATCATAGAGAGTGACAAACCTTCTTGCGGTAGTTAAGTTCATAGCGGACGGGCCGGGGATGGATCGGTTGTTGGGGGAAGGTGTCCCAGGAAATTGACAAGGTGGTGTCAGACCTCTCAACCAGTCGCATTGTGGTAATCTTGGGAGGATCTAAGGACAGAGAACCGAGACCCATTCAGTATCTTTGGGATGTGAAAAACCTCCAGAAGTATGAAAATAATGCTGCCCTTTCAACTGATTAAATCTGAGAAATTCAACTTGCTGCACTGTCACTGCCGTATACAGATAACATCTTTCATTACTGCAGCACAGATAGGATCACTACACTGGCTCATGTCAGCCTCACTCACCTGTGTAGTGCAGAGATGTAGTCAGAGTGTTGGTGGATGGTGGCCTATCAGCCGGTGACATTCCCTGACTAGCGACCAGTGACACACCATTATGTGCCTCCACAGTGAAGGTGTAGTTGAGGTGTGCATCCAGCTCGCTGACTGAAACCTTGGTGTCAGTCAGGCCCACATTAGTCGGCTCATAGCGAATTTTCTCTCCGCAAGGTTGGCACGCAGAACCCTCGCAGCGCTGACATTCAATGCTGTAGGTGACGTCATCTCGACCTCCCGTGTTTTCTGGTGGGCTCCATGAGAGGAGGAGTTTTCCTGCAGAGAGTTGGGTGGTGGTCGCCGCAATGTCTCGTGGAGCGGATGGGGGGGCTAATGAACACAGATCAGGAAAAGTAGGGGATATAAGAAACATGGGAGAGGAAAACCCAAAGAGGCTAAATGTGGGGGCTTTCTCACATGAAGATTGTTAACAGAGAGTGCTGCTTTGAAGATTACAGGATATCCATAAAGTCTGGATTCTGGGAAATGGCTTTCTATTGAAACTACATCTTAGAAGTGAGATTCAAACTCACTCCCCCATTTTGAGATCAGAAACTATGGTGTACTCAACCACACATTAATGTGTACATGGAAAACTAATGCAACAAGAAAATCCCTACACATTCAGCATTCAAACAAAAGTTAACTTTCAAAAAGTATCTGAGTTACACTCGGCTCACACTCGGCAGTCACATGTGGAAATGACAATAATTGATGGTTCATTAACAGCAAATATTCTAAATGTACTTAATTCAACGCTCTCAATACAGATGAAGGGGACTTCTCACCTGAGCAGGATCCGGTAGAAGGGTCAGTTGGAGACCGGTAGAAGCCATCCATACAGGGACAAAACAAAGCACCAGATCCCTGCCTCTGGGTGTTTTCAGGACACGGTTTACACTTGTCACCGGATGCTGTGGCTTTGAAGAAGCCAGGCTGACATTCTGCAAAGGCAAAACAATATTTGCATGAGCAGGGAAACAAACACAGAAGTGACTTCAGGCACCATCCTATTTGACACAGTGCATATCCAGTTTCTCCACTTCATTCAAGGCTCTTTAAAAGATCAGTAAAGCTGTGAACTTTTCACCTGGCACGCAAGACACAAAGGTTGAATGGACATGTTATTATGTTAAGGCTAAAGGTCAGATTTGGACAAGTGACAGAGAGATATGAGGGAGAAAACAGAGGCAAGGCTCTGCACGGTGTTGACTCTACTCATTAAAACACTGTCCATTCCAGCTAAGACTCAGCTCACATGAGCCCAGCCCTGAAACAAAAGCGTAGACTCCCTGCCTCGCTGGCACTCCTTGTCTTTACTTTTTCAACCACAAACCCCCCTCTGCTGCTGCTTTCTTACCATCTCTCTCTCAACAAACACAACCAGTCATCCCACATTCCACGACAGTAAGTCACTCTTCAAAGTTCCATTACCATAAAAGAAATAAAGGCAACAAAATTCAGGAAAGCGTTGAGAATTAGAAGTGAGGTAGCTGAAACACTCAACACTATTATATTTTCTTCTTTCAATGACCCACTTGCAGACTTTTGAAACTGTATCACGTAGATAAGATGACATTTAATTTCACACGTCCAACTTGGAATAAAGAAATGCAGGTAGAGGATCCAGCTGTGCGTAGCGGTGGTGAAATATGAACTTAATATGGTGTGAAATTTCTGAGAGAGAGCGCCATAAAGGAGAGTGAAAATGAGACGGCCCCCCCTTTAACTTTGCAAGAGCATTCCAACGGCTGCTGCTCACGTCCTCACACCATCACACTTTCACACACACACGCACACACACACACATACGTTCATGTATGCACTGCACACATGCACCCACACCCACGTGTATGCACAAAATACACATACATGTATGCATAGCACACCCATGGATATATGGGTAAATCTGACATCAGAAGAGGGATTATGTCCGCTGCCTGTCACCTGTTCATGTCCCTCTGCCAAGTCAAATCAGCCACACACACATATATACACACACAGACACACACACACACACACACATTTCTTTCCTTTTCACTAAGTCATTTGCCTGAAGCGTTTATACAGCTCTTGACAGATATCATAATATATTGACAATGCAAATGAGACTCAACATGTAAGCCAAAGACAAACAAAAGAGAAAGACGCAAGAGAGGAAAAGATAGAGAGAATGAAAATGAGGAAGTCAATGGCAAGAGCTAGATCAGATAAGGGAGAGGACAGGATAGCCAATTGAAATGAGGCATGCGTAGCGAGAGATTGAAGTTCATGCCAGTGACCAGGGAGAAGCAATGAAACAGGCGAAGGCAAACACGCAGTCTCAAGTTGAACAGGAGAGCCAAGGACAAAGACAATATCAGATTCACTCAAAGATACTGTCTCGGTTTTATGGCTGCCATTCTCTGTGGTTCAGTTGAATGAAGTTCATCTGGAAGCCACAAGTGACCACATACAAGACGGCTGCACACGGCTCCCGCTCCATTTAAGTCATGTCAAGGGGATTTTCTTGATTGACCATGAGTTTCTCTTAGACTCCATTCTGGTTTGTCTATCATTGCGGTTGACCGCACTGCTATGAAGAGGTGTGTATTAACTGTAGAGCATGACAACAATAGCGGAAAGAAAAATACTTTGAATGAGAAGAATTTGTGAGCCTTGTCCAATTGGCTTGCACTTTATTCAATCTGCCCCTGAAGATGGTATCTCCCCTCTGTTCTGGCCAGCTGTTTCACTTAGAGACATTGCTACTTATTAACGCGAACAAGGCAGTGGACGGGCGAAGCAGAAGAGAGATGGTATGAAGGAACAGAAGGTTCCAGAAAGAAAGAGAGGGATACTGTACCCTGCTGAGGACTTAAGAAAAGAGGGGAGACAGAAAAGAGACAGGCCAGGATCAACTCCTCCATTGAGAAGGGGAAACAGCTGCTGCCTCAAACCCCGATTCACTCCCCTACCTCTCCGCCTCGTAATCCCCAAATTCCTTCCTCCCCTCCTTTCTCTCCTCCCAGTCCTCACTAAAAAGGCTCCCAGCTAACCCATTAACATTGCTATTCACCGCTGACCAGCAGGCAAGGAGAATGCCATGCCATTCAAGTGCTGAGAGAAAAAAACATACACACACAAGCATTGCAGATGGGAATAGCCGAAATGCCACATGGCAACTGAATAGAGAAGGACTAGCCTCTTTTTGGCGCTACAGTGCCGGCTGCAATGCATCGTGGTCAGGCCTGTGGAGATGATGGCCTTACACTCTGAGCCGCCTCTATAATCAAGATGCATTCCAGTGCACACCACCCAACAGGAGGCTTGTAGCGGAGTGCCTTCACTGTAGCTTCAGTTTGAGCCCAGTTGTTCATTAAAAAAGGTGAAAGAGTTTGTGTATCTTCAACAAATGAGTCACGGTGACAGTAAGCGAGACTGGATGACTCTCTGTTGAGGTATTTAATGAGAGGATTCCTCGACAAAAGAGCAAAGTCCAGTGAAAGGAAACTTCCTGGTTCCATGGATAAGGTGGAGGGGGGCTTTGGATTGTTGCTGGACACAACAGGAAGCAGGAAGTGTGAGGCTGACGCAGCGCTTCCTTCCTAAAGCAGCCAATCAAAGCATGGAAACACAGGGGAGCGTGACCAAGAGAAGAACCGGCACTGAGACTACCAGAGTCCTGAGACAGAATAATAACCGAAAAGGAAGCCTGAATGTGTGTTGGCCTGACATGAACATAGGCGCAAAACTCAAAAGGGGAGGAGGTGTGTGTGTGTGTGTGTGTGTGTGTGTGTGTGTGTGTGTGTGTGTGTGTGTGTGTGTGGGAAGGGGTTCCTTATATGAACACTTTCCCCCGCATAAACAAAAGTCTCTCAGCCCCTTCTGAGTTGAAACATCTGACAAACTTAGACTTACCATTCTTTCACTACCTATTCCTGCAAAGCGAGGCACTGTTTGTCATTTGAGAGGCCCCGTGCTCCTTGAGTGGCTCTGTGTTTGTTTACTGTGAGTGAGTGCAAGGGGCCTGTTACATTCTGGGAGCCCGAGTGGCTCTGGAGTAGGAACCCCCCCCCCAAGGGGTCCCCCAGTTTGTCGGCAGAAGTTAAGATGGATGAGATAGTGACAGTGATGAATGCATGGTCGGATAGATGGATGAATGGGTAACATGGTGGCTTGACAACAGCAAATCGCCCTCAGGACTGGAGGAGTGAGTGGAAGGGAGGAGGGGCTCGCAATCGAGTCCGGCGCTGGGCTTTTAAAAGCAGAAAGGTCATGTCTGCCTCAGGGTAGTTGTGAGTTAAACTGTGCATGGCTTACAGGGAGTAAGTGGCCAAGTAAAACAAACACATGCTAGCAGAAAGCAAAGGAGGAGGAGGAGGAGGAGGAGGAGGCAGAAAGACTTCCAGCAGCAGCCTGGGACTTGTCTCATGGGGAAGGAGGTTAAATTCAGAAGTATGGCCATTGAACAAAAAAACATGCTGGAAACATACATGCCTAAGAAATAAATACAATGTTCAGATCCTTATCAGGGCAGCTATAGCTGGAGGAAAGTGAAGTCCTGGCTTTGTCTGTATCTTCATCTACTTCAATTATCCTCCCCATCCCCCTATTTTCCCGGGTTGGTCAGACCCGTAATTGCAATATGTCATGTCATTCTGTTTGTATGCAGGGTGACAACGTATCATTAGCATTTTGGGGGAGTCGGGTTGTGGTGAAACAATGGGGTTCTCTTATGGGGGAGGTGAGCCGGTAACATGAGCCAAGAGGTCACTGAGGTAGAGGAGGGGAGGGGTAAGCGGGGGGCAGTAAAGGTGTAGGGGCTGATGGAAGTGTGTGCGTGTGGGGTGGGTGTAGAGGGGGGGGGGGGGGGGGGTCATTAGTCAAAAGGATTAGCTGGCCAATGGAGCAGCTGTAAGGGCATTACATCTGTTTTACAATTGCACTTAGGCTTTCATCTGGGGTAGTTAACAAACACAATAAATTCCCTGATCCCCTTTCTCCTCTCATTCCCTCTGTCCACTCGGACTCACTGACAGAAGGAGTGATACAGTGGAGTCAGGGAGGCACAAAACATGCTCAACATGTTCTAAAGTAAAGCTGATACTTTGAAGAAACCGATCACGGCTGACGGGAAAGTCAAAGAGAGCTTCCAGAGGCTTCAGCTGGACCGCAGTCGCGATCATTTGGCCACGTTTCCCTACGTCGCTGCTCAAATCCAGACAGCCAGGTGGCAAACACAACACCGCGCCAAGCCCACAGGTCACACATTAGATGCCGACAACCGTCTGCTTCCTGGTTAGGGGAAGGGGCTAAAACGAGACCAAATGCACCAATAAACAAAATGACTTATCAGGAAAGTGGCTGAGCGAGGCCGCAGAGCGCCCGAGCGACAATGGAAAGCCCTGAGCAAACGGGTCGGGGAGTCACCAGGGGATTAGGTGACCTCCGGTTTCCGCTGTGGGCTTGTCCTGTTAGCAGTGAAGGGTGGGTGGGTGGTGTGTTGTGTTGAGGGGGGTGGGGGGGTGGCTGAATGACACGAGAGGGGGGGGGGAGGAAAGTGCTGACCTCACACACTAGCAGTACAATACAATACGCTTCACATTGCTAGCCCCAAACCAACACACACACACACATATGTACACACAGCCTTCAGGCTCAGGAATGTCACCAAGAGGAAATATGTCCCAACTTCCCCACCAACACAACACACACACACACAAAAAAGCCAAGAATTGCTGAACCTCAGTTATTCCACTAATGGACGACATTTAAAAACTGCATTTTAACATTTCAACAGAGAGATTATTGGACATACATTCCACAGATAAGCTGAAAAGAAAACTCTACATTAATGCACACGTTACTTCACGTCTGCTGGATGTGTAAATAAGCTAATGTTACTGTCTTTAGGTGCAAGTTAACATGTAGGTCTCTAATGTCAAACGATCTGATAAAAACAGAATGCATTACCATAGTGCATCCAAAAGGTATACATATCTGATAAAATAGTTATTGCCAATTGGTTTCTACACCTTCTGACAGCTCAAAGGCTCAACCATCACAGTTTTTTAACCACAACAGTAAGATTTGCTCTAATCCACATTAAAGAGTCAAAGGGACCACCAGATCTCAACTTTGCTACATTTCCTGTCATCTTCTTTGGAGTAATTGCCAGTGTTCTATTCAATCCAAACATGGCCCAACAAGACAGTGCATGACACCACTTGAAAGTGTCTTCATAGTCCCCCCCCACCCCATTATCTAACCAACTCCCTCAAGTTCAGCCCTCCAGGCAGACGCTACCTTGGCACGAGATCTAAAGAATCCACCAATTCAAAGTAATCACGGTGGCTTTTAAGAGTCAAGGAAGAAAAAGAGTTCACATCTAGCCTGCACATCTAAATGAGCAGCGTTGTCCGATAAGTCAGTGGTTTACGACTTCTTTTATTCCGGAGACCGGCTACAGGGATCAAGAGCCAAGGAAATTTGGTACAACAGGAAATTTTACTGTGGGGATTATCTTGCAACAATAAGATGATTACATGTGAAATCTACCGAAAGTCAACTAAATCAAACCATTAGGATCCTCAGGTGTGGTGCTGTGTTCGTTTCTCTGTGTATACTGCCCATCAGATAAGCTCAAATTGCCCAAGGCCTTGATCTTAAAAGGTTAAGGGTGATAATCATGAATCGGTTGGCTCCAGGTACGAGCAGATTGAAACGGCCATGAAAAATGTTAACTCTGGCTTTTTTGCAGAAGGCATTTCCAAGTAAACAATCAGCAATCCAGATCGACCATAAAATACAGCAGCTACATGACCCATTTTGTGCAACAAAAATAAAAACTGATGGTAGAAGTTTCTATTTCACCTTCGTTTAAATGTTTTTGCCTTAACCACCATGCGAACACAGCCAATTGTTTTTCTCTCCCTCTACACTAAAAAACGCTCTGATTGGTAGCATTGTTCAAATTTAGCCTCTATTTATCTTTACGAGTCAGTGGTGGAGAAATGTATTTACCAGGGAGCAGGAGGAGAACTGTGCACAGTCTAAATAGTCCCATCAGGGTCGTGTGAAACGGAATGTTTAAACTCTTTTGGTGTCATATTCATGACCTGCAAGCCAGCCAAAAATAACAGTCACTCTGTGATTTCACGGACAACAGGAACACAACATACGAAAGAAATTTTTTTTGTTTGTCTGTCAGTTTGTTATACTTGGGACAGCTTGCGCAATAGTGTATGTCTCTTGAGTAAACTGCTTTAGGGACTGTAAAATGGCGATGGGAATGTGTTGAGATAAGGAAATTTTAAATAAATAAGAGATGAGAGAAAATTGAAACTAAAATAGACAGACCCTTCAGGGACATGGAGGATGTGGGAGAGACGGCAAAAGGGATTGCACAACTGCAAAAAAGCATGCAGAACCAGTAGTTACTTAACTTAAAAAGCACAAACACACCCAAGTCAATTACTACCCATACAAATCACTCACCACACCGCGGAGTCTCACAACTACAACTTAGTCACCGACTGTTTGTTACATCAGCTGAGGATGAGTTTGGAGACACGGACAGAGAGGAAAGGAGGGGGGAGAGAGAAAATAGTTTACTGGAACCTCTTTGGCGAGAGGAGTAATAACTTTACTGGAACTCAGTGGACAGTTGTTCCACCAAGACGCCATTTTCCCCAAGACACCAAACCAGTCCTCAGCAGTCCAAATATTCCTCATTGTGTCTCCCTTTTCAATACAGTCTTGTGGAAACCAAGATGTGGGATTAAGTCTCATTTTTCAGCTGTAAAGAGTATGCATGAGGCTTAAGAGTGGCTGACGAGGTGTGGACCTGAACGGTTAAACTAAATCCTGAAGACCAGCCAGGGCAGCCCATGGTCTTTTGTGGGGTGACACACGGTATGCTGTTCTATTGTGCCGGCGAGGATTATGGGTAAGGAAGGGCGTGATAGGCAATGGAGAAAAAAAACGTGTCAATGTCAACAGTGAGTCACAAGTGGAAACCCACAGCGGTGCTGTCAGGTTTAAAGCCAACCACTTAATTGAAAAAAAAAGTTAGGAGTTTTCCAGAATTTGTTTCCAGAGTTTATTTTCTCACAAGGAAGATTATTTTTTTTAAAACACGACATCCTGATTCAAAGCAGGTACAAATTAAAATATAAAACTGGAGTCATACACTGGAAGCTGTTTCCATCAGCAGAAAATAAATAATCACATTGACTCAAGTCTTGTACTTAAGTTTATAGGTAATTTTTATTTTCACTGCTTTGTAATACTGCTCTACTACACTTCAAACTTTTTACACCTTTAAACTGAACATAGTTACTGTTCAGACAAAGATATTTTTAGACTTTATAAAATATGATGTATTGTTATACATTAAAATACCTAACAGTATAAACATAATTAAAATTACTAATAATACTTCTGAACTTTAACAAAAATAATCATTTTTTAAATTTTATATACCGCTTAACCAAAGACAAATGTACATTATTTATGCATTTTCTAAGAAGTTTACACAACAATAATAAAGCTTCAGTGCTGCATATGCTGCTATAACAAATAGACTAAACAAGAAGGTAATTATTTAAACAAAAACTGAATTAACACAAACACATCACGCATTCATCACTCTTGTGAAGACTGGAAATAAACACACAAATCTCTAGAGCAGCTTTCACTGTGCTTACTTTAATCCATTTAAAATTGAAACTTGTGTATTCTGAGAGCCAAAATAAGCTGGTTTTAAAGTAGTCTGTATTGCTTTCATAAAAAACAAACGCTAGTTTTGTCTCTCACTACTGCTGACAGATATGATTTACAACCAGTTCATAAAAGCTTTTACATTTGCTGCTCTAAACACTTCGGTAGGTCTCTGCAGCACAGGAGGTGATGTGTTTATCTTAAGGGTTTTGTTTGTCCAAAAAAAAAGGACACTGTAGTTAACATGAGCAATGAGAAGTGAAGAGCGCCACACGCCACCTACAGAAACCTCAAAAGAAAGTCCACGGAAAAAGGATCCCAGAAACACAGTTTGATGGATAAGTGCTCTCTAAGCCAGAAACACCACAGCAGCGAGTGCTGATGAAGAGACAGAGACAAAAACCAGATAAAGTCACTGATTTTTACTTTAACGGGTCCCAAGGGGCCGAGGAGTCATAAAACTGACTGAACACATCGCTGAACATGGAAACTTTCGACCAAAGTAAGAAAAAGCACCACAATTGAAGTTTTGTGGTTTCTCCTTGAACAGCACACAGTTCAGGAAAGAAGTAGGCAGAATGATTAAGTGTGTGTCCAAGGGAGATTCTGCTTAAAGCCCTTCGAACCATTCATCTGGGCACTGCTCTGCAACCCTGTGATTCATTTCCACCTTCATCTACTTCCCTCGCGCGTCTCAGACCTCTCATTTGACTTCATCTCGGTAGTTTTTCTTGGGTTTTTTTTTTTTTTTTTGGGGGGGGGGGGGGGGGGTTCTGTGTTTAGTCATTTTTATGTGAGGGCTTGACCTGGAGCTGCTCTCCCCCCCCCCTCCCCTGGGAATTCCACAGGTCTGCAGTAATGTTGGGAGGCTCCTCCTCAGCAAACTGATCAGGAATGTACCAGCCAAGGGGTAGAGGAGGTGGAGATGGAGGTTGAGGTAGAGGTGGGCTCCTCTGGCCTCACAGGGAAACACAGCACTTCATTGTTCCCCTACCTTTACATTCCATTCCTCACCTCTCTCTGTTTTAAAATCACACCCCTCCACTAAACACAACCCCTCTCTCGCTTTTGTATGAATTTTCTCTCATTCCTTCCTGCCTCTCCTCCTCCTTCACCTCCTCCCTAATTATCTTACCTGGCACTTTCCCACAGCTAAAAATGATGTACTGACAGAAAACTTCATCACTTTTATCGGCCTGTTGCCAGTGGGAGAGAAACTAAGTGGGAAAGCGAATCTATTATAGGCGGGCTAGACAAGGATTTACAACCCTCGTCCAATGTGTGTGTTCATGAGTGAGATTAAGGGGTATTCATAACTCTATAAGTGTTTCAGCTCATGCATGTGTGTGTGTTTGTGTGTGTGTGTGTGTGTGTGTGTGTGTGTGTGTGTGTGTGTGTGTGTGTGTGTGTGTGTGTGTGTGTGTGTGCATAAATAAGACTGCCAGAAAAAGCAGCAGAGGAGGAGGAGTACCTTGGGCTGATGGGAGTCTTAAGGTGTTCAGTCATGGAACAAAACTCAACAGGCCCTGGCATGCCAGCCTGTGCTGTATGTTCATATACACCGATGGAGTCATACAATACACCCAAAAGCTGAGGCTCAGTAAGTTCGTTAAAGCAGCGGGGGGAAGAGCGAGAGATGGATGCTGAGACAGACAAGAGAACACATAGTTGGCATGTCCGTTCACAAGAGGAGGGCCTCAGCGTTCTGTGATGCTTGAGATGAACAAAGTCAGTGAGGCTCAGAAGCTTCCTCTTGCCTCCTCCCCTTTCCCCCACCAGCCTTGAAGATGCTAATCCATCACAGTACAGTAGCCTCCCGGCGTCTTTGATCACTTTCAGTCACCCTGACAGCCCTTCCCACAACAATAAAGCTTTTTCTTTCAGGTTTTAAAACACAACCAAGCCATAACTACAAAGTCAAAGGACTGAATTATGGTTGGACTACGTAGCAAACTAGTATCGAGATAAGAGGGCAGATAAAATGAGAGAGCAGGAAATCACCTGACGCAACAGCCAGTAAGTTAGTGTTGTGAAAGGTGAAACATCTGAGCATGACTTGAACATCCAGCAATGACACCTTTTTAAATATTTGTCTTTAATTCCTGTCATTCTGTAACCAAATAGGATTTCTACAACCCTTTTGAGCTACAAAATAAGTTTTAAAAGTTCCTTTCAGACCTAAATGGTAAATTAACGTGTTAATTTAGTTTTTGGAAACTGTAGGTACAACCTGAATGAGAGGTCTGATAACCTTCAGAGGGAAAACTTTCCCCTTGATCACACAAGGGGAATAACAATTTATATCCTAAGCCACTTGTGCTGGAACAAAGTTTTCCATAAAATGATACATTTTGAAATCATTGTTGAAACTCAAAAGCACTTTCCCTAATTTTATAGGTATCAGTTCACGGTCAGGGATGATGCCCCGACACGTACAAGTAGAAATAAACATTCCTTCCATTGCAGAAGAGTCATGTTAGCCAAGAGGAGAATTCCACTGAACAATGATAATAATATATATGATTAATATCCGCAGTGTGTCATACTGGCTTTTTCTTTTGTACTCTTGTGGTAACTGCTCCCTGGGTTTATACCCCGAGAGGATAGAATGCCTGAAGGCAAAAGACCTTTACAAATACCAAAGATTCAAGAGCCTTACCTTGGCACGCATCTTTAACTTCTTCATGGCCTGATTTGCACTGGCACTGTCCAACTGGTACCACCCATTCTCCATCCACAGTGCAGTAGATGCGAGGCACCTCCTCACTGATGGCGTTATCCACGCACAGCCCGTTCACTTCCCTCAGTGCCTGGTTCTCACCTCCAGCCACCGTCTCAGGGAATGACGCGAGACTCTTCACTGTGGCGGGGCAAATTTTGTAGTAAACTCTAACAGAGAGAAGAGCAACGCAGGCTCCAATGTCTTGAAAGGCCAAGTAGAAGCCTTTTCGAGACAGGTTCTCCACCACTCGCGTCTCAGTGTTGATGCGCAATTCGTTTTTGCCGGTGATCTCATCGGGAGCTATGGTGGTTACTTTCTTAAACTGGCCCTTGCGGAAGGTAGTGCCCACGTCTGCGTCCGACTCAGACGTGAAGAGGTTGAAGGTTTCCTTGCAGGTCATCGATGTACCACCAAAAGAGTTGCAGTCGCGCACGATAAATTGGAGCTCTACAAAAACCCGCGAGGCTGATGGACGCCGCTGGATGAAGGTGGTTCGGAGCCAGTTGTCCTGCTCACGTTCCCCAACATTGCAGACGGAGTAGGTATAGAACTGAGAGCCGTTCAGGGTCCTTTGGACGACCTCCCACTGAAACAAAACCACACAAACCAACAAGGTTAGAGCCACAATCCCTGACCCTCGAAGAACCCCCAAGAATACAGGGCAGAACCAAGGCTGGAGGAGGAGGTAAAAATAAAAGGGGCACCATAGAACTTCACATGAGGGTTCAACCACTGTAACCTGAACCTAGGAACAAAAACAATCTGTGTGTAGGGGAACTCATGGCCCAACCTACATATCGCTTATTACTCCTGCTGGATATTTAACTATCCTTCATAGCAATAACTGTTTTATGCTACATGGAGAATTTTATGAGCCTTTACAGCACACAAATAGAGCAAACCTCAGGGATTTTTTTTTTTGAGAAAGCATTTCTGCATTCATTTTCTTGCAGTCACCAAATTACTTTCAATTCAGTCTTTCACGTGCTGTTGCCACTAATGTCAAATAGTGTTACAGCTCACATACCTAATGCTCCCACAAATATTTCTAAAAAAAGTGACAGCATGTTTTAACATAACCTTGGCTCTTGAGGAACATCTGGGCCCACAGGGGCAGGGACTGTGGTTTTCTCCCTGCATGTAGCCACTGTGCTATTAATTAAAGGAATGTGCTTTGTTGGCGGAGTAGTTGCTCTGCGCATAAATTTGATGTACAACAGCAGAACCAACACCTCTATTAAACAGCTGGTGAACATTTTTTTGTGAGGAGCATTTAAAACCTAAAATAATAATAGTCATAACAATACCAAACCTCACAAAATATACAAACGCCTTAAGTTTATTGGAGGAAAAAGTGAAACAGAAGCATCAAAGTGATTTAAAGCAGTGAAACTTCTCTTAAAATAAGGGTGAGCCACTGTGAACGGCATGCCCACACATTTGAGTCATCAGCACATGAAATGAGCCCGTTTACAGAGAATTTGCATGAGCCTGACTGGTCAATTACTTTGAAACCACATAATGGAAGAAGGCACACATGCCTCCTGTATACTGGCAAAGAGATAACCACAGCATTTGCGTGTAATAATGTAGCTATTCTCTAGATGCGTCTTTAAACGTAGTCTTAAACATGTTCCCTTGGTTACGGGAAAAGGTAGCTCTGATTGGCTCCATCTAAAACCCATCCCCTCTAAAAAGAGGTACCACATGCTGCAAACTTTAAAAGTTAATTGCTCTCTAACATACAATTCTGGAGCTGAAGCCTTGAAACCACAAGAAGCCACAAGTATTCCCAGTTCAGAGCTAGCAGCTATTCTGTCTGCCTCAGCTTTGGTGCAGCCCAGACATGCTCTGCAGGCAACTGCTGATAGGATCCTACATCTCATTCTCGAATGCAAAACCAAGCAACCATTAGGCTAGATTTTGCCAGATTTTACAGAACCTGACATGAACACACAGAGGCCCACTCAACAGCAAACCACAAGTCAAGTGGACAAATATTTCGCTCAGCTGAGCCCTTCCAGTGCATTATTTCCATGCAGATTTATCCTGAGGCAAATTCCAAGTGGGAACGTGGGAGCTAGAAAAGAACCTGGAGCGACACTCACCCCAGGCTTGTCTCCCTGATCTAAGGGCCATGTCAACCAGCCCAGTTCGCCTCCTGTTGCCCTCATGTCCAAAAGCACTTCTGTGGAGACACGAGAACACTGTCAGTACATAAGAATAAACCTTTAAACTCATCAGAAAGTTTGACTCAGAATACATGCATCTGACCTATAGTTTGTACAAAAATGATAGATATGTAGAAATGGCAGTTATTTCGATTTCAATGCAAAATCACTGCAAAGCTGACAGTATTCACTGCAATGACTGCTAAAAACATCCACTTTAGTTTAGAAAAAGATTTAATTTGTTTTTAAACAGCTGTTTATAACTCTATATAATCTGACTCCTTACAGTCAGACTGTTTTTTGCAACGTGTAGGCCCAGACTAGTAATTTAGGAATAATTATAAATAAACCTGCTCCAGATGTAAGCATTTACACGATATGAACTGTTTAAAGGTTTAATACAAAAAATGCGACAATACCATTAGGGTACAAGAATTCACCTGCTAGTGTTATAAAGTTTAGAGGAGCGCACATGCAGGCTACGATCTCAACTTAATCATAACCACTTGAAAATACAGTTTCAACCAGAAGCATATTTATACAGTTAAAACGTTTTTATAAAATAAGTCTTAGCCATATTATATGACTGTCACACGATTAACAAAGTATGTTTCCTGGTTTTAAAGTTTCTTAAAGGAGGTTCCCCGCATGGCACGCGTGCTTCACTGCAATAAAACCCAGTAAGAAAAGACAACTTTTCTGAAATGATTTTAAATACAGATGATCACTCACCTTCTTTAGTTTGTAAAGTAATTAATATACCATTAATAAGAACATATGAGAATAATAACGGTCTGACTCCTCTAAAGAAATCCATTTGGCAAACTTTTCCTTCCTTCCTTTCTCTCTCTCTCTCTCTGCGCTCCTGGGCTTGGCTGGGACTCTGAGAGGTGAGCGCTGCGCTCTGCAGCTCATTCACAAACGACCGAGCACGTCACGGACTCCGCCTGCTGGAATGTGTGTGTGTGTGTGTGTGTGTGTGCGTGTGTTCAGGGGCAGGGGTGGGGTTGTGGTGGTGGGGGGCACATGAGAAACTTTTGCAGCCTTCAGGAACTGTCGGAAATTTCGCCATTACATCGGGAACGCACACGAGCGCAATACGAAGTCGGAAACGCCACTAATAGCCTAAGCAATTTCTAACAAGAAAACACAACCTCTGTATCTATGTGTATATATATAACTTAGCACTTATTCACATAGCTTATATAATATCTGTCAACAGGAACATGTTAAAATCCTATTTTTCCTTAGATTTTCTGTGCGTAAAGTGAAACAACTATAAACAGCTTGCAAATCCATGCTGCTCATAGTCTTGACCTTTGCTCCTCAGAGTATTAAAACAAACAAAAACCTACCATTTGGGCTTACTAAAGCTTAGTGTGGAAAGTACAACACAGTGACTGCACACATCGCCACTTAACTACACAGGATATGGTAGCCTCTATCCACAGATGGCTTACATACTACAATACTGCATTAAGGTGGATTATAGTATGATAACTGATTAAATCGAGAAGTGAGTGAATCTGTGAATGTGTAACTAGTGCTGAAAAGATTAGTGCTTAAAGTTATTGCAAAAAATAAACATTTGTTGGTTCCATTTTCTGAATTTGAGGATTTAGTACTTTTCTCCATTCATTGAAAATTATATGAAACTGTTGGTGACACAAAACAAGCAATCTGAAGATGTAACTGGGCTCTGAGTAACTGCAACAGTCATTTTAAAATTATTTAATCACAAATAAATAAATAAAAAGTCAGTGCTGAAAGTAACCTATTGTTGCAGCCCTAATTACTTTACTGTCTTCCTAGGAAGCTTTTATCTAGCAGCTGGTCAGGCACCCTCCTGAAATAAAAAAAGTAGACTTTACAGGGAGCACTTGAACGCACCATAACGCTAGTTACAGTTTTGCCTACCTGGCATCTCCCTAACAGCCAGAGCTACAGAATCATTTGCATGGAGATATTGATTCAGAATTGTTTGTCATGTTGAATGGGACTGAGGAATGAAAAAGAGCGGGAGCCGCTTTACTTGACGTCCCTTTGTTCTGTGCGTCGCCACATACAGAGGTAGAATCAATGTGACAAGCGGAGAGAAATGTATTCATATAAGAATAATAGCAACTCTGAATACCACAATTCAAAAGTACAGCTGGCCTACTGATAGCCCATCATAATTTATGGGAAATATTCCAAAAATGTTGCACCCTGCTAACACTGTAGATAGACAGTGGTCAAGTTATTAACCAAAAAAAATGTAATCTAGTTTTTCACTCTCAGGAGGGTATGTGGGAGTGGGAGTGGGGGAGTCCAGTATGAATATGGGGTATTAGGAAAAAGTCCTTTACCTAGCAACTGGTGCAGAGAGGAATTCAATGTAAAGCTTTATCTGTCTTACTTTCATTGTTTGTTGCCCAGTGTTACTATGGAAAAATGTTGTGCAATGGCTATGGAAATGATAAGGAGGTGCTGTGCTTTATAGATTTATAACCCCCTCCCCACCATGCACGCACACACACAGACACGCACACACACACACACACACACACACACACACACACACACACACACACACACACACACACACACTCATCCTGTATCTGTATATCTGTGAATGCACAACTCTAGCCAGAGGGTTTGTAGCCTACCTGTTTTCTAAGAGTTTATTCCCAATTGTGTTTACTTTTGAGCACCAGCCTTGTTCCTACAATAGATGATTATAATACAGTGTGTCATTGATTGGACATGGGTCTCTCTCTCTCTCTCTCTCTCTCTCTCTCTCTCTCTCTCTCTCTCTCCTCTCTCTCTCTCCTCTCTCTCTCTCTCTCTCTCTCTCTCTCTCTCTCTCTCTCTCTTCTCTCTCTCCTCTCTCTCTCCCCTCCCTCTCTCTCAAACACACACACACATGCATTGTCGTTGACACACCACCTGTGACGCTGACACTGCGGGAAAAGAGGTGAGCTGCTTCTGGCTGGGGCTGTGTCCCAGACCCCGTGACCTCCCCTTCCCTCCCTTATTCTCTCCCTCACTCCCTCCCCCGTGCCTTCTAGGGGGCTCCAGTTTCACAAAGGCCCCCTCAAACCACAGAAGGGCACCATGACTCTCTGTGAGCTTTTGAACCCCTTAAATCCATCCACTCACTCAGGCCTCCACAGCCGTCCTCACGCTCCATTCGTTCCTCTCTCTTCTCACACCTCATTCTCCGGTTGTGAGCATGAGAAGGGGTGCGGGGAGGGGGCAAGGGGGGGGGGGGGGGGGGGGGGGGTCTCTTTTCAGTTATGGGTTCAGGTAATGGTAGGATGAGAAGAAGAATGAAGAAAGCTTTGATATCGTCCCCTTTTCCGTGTTGGCACGAAACGATAAGATCTGCCTGAGGGGCCACGTGTGCATTATCCCACCTGGTAAGCCTGTTGAATATGCATTGTTCTTTATAGTGTGGCACTAAAAACCAACGTAGGATGTAAACTGAGAACTAAAGTGGATTGGAGAGTGTGGTTGAGGGGTAGGGGGTCGAGTGCTGGGAGATTGGTGTTATGTGTGTGTGTTGGTGGGGGCGGGTGCTGGGAGGGCGGCCAAGCACAGGTGTAAGGCAGCTACAGCAGCAGTGGTGAATGGGCAAACAGCATGGCCATTGTTTCCTCACTCTCTCACTCACACACACACACATACACACACAACCACACAGCGCCACAAGTGTGGCTCAGGCCGGCATATGTGAGAACAGGATATAGGCTCATCTGTTAGTCTGATTAGCTATATAGCCTTGTGCTTCCATCTCCTGCAAATTACCCCCCCTCTCTACAAAACAACACCTGATCCTGTTGATCCAGCGGTGTTCAAGACCTGGCATGAGAAAGTAGTTCCATGTGCCTTGTAAGATTTACTGCTACCTGATAAGGGGGATGGTGAGGAAGAATTAAGTAGCAGGTTCGAGGTACTTTAGGCTGCATGTGTGGGTGTACTGCAAAGGATCTGTGAGAGAGGAACAAATGGGCAGTTTACAAGTTTAAGGAAAGATAATGATCTCAGTGTATTTGTTTTAATGTTACCTTAAGCCAACAATATCCCTAACAGCCTCAAACCACACAGTGCTAATAATTTTCATCAATCACTGCAGCTGGATTTTCATACATCAACATACAGGGGCGACATCTGTAAATTGTATATATTATGTATACAAATGTGTGTATGTGGTAATGAGCAAATGTTGGTGGTAATGTGGCCCGTGTGTACGTATTGAGGTGAGAGTCAGGGAGGCTCGAGGGCATGTGTGACCTACGTGTTGAGTTGTAATGTAAACCGACCATATGTGGTTAACTTCAGTGTGGTCATTTGTATTTCAAACAGTTTAGGAGGCCAGTGCTGAAGGGAAACATCCAGTAACAGCTGATGTTAAGATTAATCTTTTAAACTTTTAAAGTTTAGCCCATGACTCATTTCACAGTAAACCTCTCACATGTTGTTAGTCTTTTTCGTTGCTGTGCATGTTTTGTCACTCACTGTGGTCCCCCATCAAATTTAAAAGCAATTACATTTTATTGTTAGTGTATCTTTTCTTTGCCACATTGTGGGGAACAGGCTTCCATTAAGCTGCTCAGAAATGAATGTATTGTAACATTATTACTATTGATAAGCTGCCAACTTTCTCCAAAATCAGACTAAAAGGGTGCTGCAGTAATGAAGACTAAGAGGAGAGGGTTTTTTAATGAATGATTAAAATCAAAGCTACAGAGGCAGTTATTTGCCTTTGCACTGTGAAATATAATGTTTGTTTTATTATTGTGCATATGAATAAAATAAAAATAATTAAAATAATTAAAATCAAAGCTGCAGAGGCAGAAATACTCTGACTTTTTGCTCTCTTGTATCAAGCTCCACAAAACACTGGATTCTACATTACTCATAATGCATCCAATTGCATCTTCTAGTTACACCAAGTTCACATAACACATTATAGACTATAATTACGAGAGGCTGAGCAGGAAAAACTGTTTGTGTAAGCGTCCTTGTTGAAAGTAAAACAATATGTAAGTATCTAGTATGTAAGTAAAACAAGCTGTTACAACATGATATAATCCTAGTGATGTACTAGCTAAAGTTATTGTTTTTACACTTGTCAAAGGTCCTCCAGAGCCACAGAATACATTATACATCTGTTTTCACAGAACTCCCTATGACTAGTAACGCATGTCCTCCATGGTAGAGCTAATAGGACTTGATGTTTCAATCCCTGTGGTAAGTCTGGGATTGGAGGGGTGAAAGGGAGGGTAGGTACATCATCAGGGTCATCAGGTAGCCCCCCTCCTTCTTTGACATTTCATTGATAAGCCCTTGACAAGGTCTCAGTTCCATACCCCCCTATCTTAATCTTTCAGTCCATTTGTTGTCTTTCTTTTTAATCCAAAGCACTCTGCTGTGTTTGACAAGGACGTGATTGCTTGTTTGAGGGAGTGACCTCTCACCCCCATTTTTTCTAGACCCTGATGATAGATGCAGCAACAAATCCCCTACATCCCACATCTATAGAGGAAGTCTTGGTCTTCCAGCAATTGTAGGAAGCTTCAATTGCCAGTTCAGAGTACTTTTTCCTTTCATAAATTGCTACAATACAATCTTTCCATGAGACACTCAATTACACAACGTCTACATTGGCTGTTGTGGACCACAGTACCATATCTAGCCGGAGCGTTGTAGCCACAAGATCTGAAACACAAGCTTTTTCCCCAAGTCCGTGTTCATTTTCAAACCCATGCAGCCCGCAGAATGCTTGCATCTTTTGATGTTATATGGTGCTCTGGAGGTTGGCTTGCTAGTAGAAACGGTGTGAAGTGGACATTTCCTGCCGATGTTTGTAGGAAAGCATTTGTGGTGTTTCACCTCTGTTCCAAGATTGATGCCAGCTGTCTAGGATCTTGGTTATGCCGTCAAGTGTAAAGCCCTTGGGTGAGGCTTGTAATGCAACCTGTTAAAAATGCAGGTGCTTGACAAAGGGAGCAAGCAGGGTCATCTCCCAGCCACTGCTTCAGGTTCTGGGGTGTGGGTAGAAGGTTATAATTGGCCTGTTGAGGCTTACAGTGGTTGCCAAACAGTAGGGAATGACAAACTGATTCACAGGCAGATCATTACATGTTGGTATGTCCAAGGCATCCCAAGAAACCTACTATGCCAGCATTTTGGAATATTGTATCAATAAAATGGTTTTGTACCAGATACTTTGCAAGTCTTTGTGTCAACACGCTGAAAAAGACCTTGCCTTCTATGTTCAGAAGGTTTATTTGGCAAAACTGTTTGATGGTGGACAAATTATTTTCTTTTGGGGATCAGCACTGCTAGTCTTACAACTAAAACTGGAAATATCCATAAAATAATATCTGTTACACCACTGACTCAAAAAAATAATAATTGAAAGTAATGATTAATGGTTTATTTTACTGGACAGATGGAAACACAAGCTGTCTTGAGCATTTTACCCAGTCATCTTCTTCTTTTAAGGAAATCAGCAGACTGAGCTGTGATGGCTTTATCAGAGTTTATGTGATTCATAATTCAAATGTACCCTTGTTGTGTCCATATTTAACCAAAATCAAAAACTTCCCCACTCACAGCAGCAACTCCCTGATTTAGAAGCATAAATAACCTTGAAATCGAAACATGACTCAACCTTGCAGTTATTTTGCAAAACCTCCTCATTCTCATCTTCATTCCCTCCCCCATCTCCTCCCCAATGGATCTGACTGTCCTTGGAAAAGGCAGAATAGATGCACCGTACTATTCATTCAACCCCTTATCACAACATTATCTCAGCATTCCGATGCCCTGAGCTGGAACATGCTCATATTCTCAGACGACGCCTCCTGTGTTTTTTTATTGGAGACACGGGTCAAACCGGAGTGGCAGATGTTCCCATTTGCTCACCCAAGTAGAATGACCTGCTCCTCAAAGCGCCTCCTTCCTCTCCTCCGTCCATATCGAGTGACTGCCAGCCTAAAGGCCATTGTGGACGTTTAAGGAAGCGCAGAGGAAAGAGCAAAAGGAGACAGAGCTTAGAATAAAGTCGAGATGGATTCCTGGGGGGCGCTGAGGAGGAGGGAGGTGCTTTGGGCTCTGTCTGAGGGCCCCTGGGCTGCTGAGAGCCTCCATTGAAAGCCACCTGTTGATTCAGTTCCAGATGACCTTACTAGGCTCACTGATATTGGGGGTGGAGGGAGAGAGGAAATTGAGAGGTGTGTTTGGATGAGTGTGTGAAATAGAGCTTTTATTCCATCATGTGTTTGAATCAGTGTCTCCTGTTCTCCTCTACTGTTCACATTTAGACTAAAGAGTTAAATAGAACAAATGAAAGCATTGTCTGTGATATAATAGAAAATAACGATTGAATAGTTCAGCTCTATAAATAAATATTTACTGTTATTCAGAGCTAAACTGAAGGAGAGTCCAGAGTGCTGGAGATGTAACAAGAATGATCTGGTACACCTTCTGTGGTTTTGCGCAAAAGCACACGATTATTAGAAAGCCATTTATCAAAATATTACATTCATCATTGGGGAGGATGCTCCATTTTTTCCCTGACCGCCTGCATTGATATTGTATTGCTTGTATTGAAAATGACAACAAAAAAAACATGCAGCACTAGAACATGTTAGATATAGCATTTCAAACAACTAAATATCTATATTGCAGCTTAATTATTATTGTTATTTATGGTGTACAAAAGAAAAAATGCAGAATACACGGCTTAAGAAGATATAAGCAATGTAAATAAATGTGAAATTAAAAACAAAAAACAGTAAATTATATAATTATTTGTATTATTTCATATTGGTTATATCTGTATGTATTCCCTGTAAGTATAGTGATTAAAAAATGATTAGTCTTGTTTACCTGGTGAGGCAGCTACATTTTAAGGTCATAAATGCCTCTCCAAGCGAATCTCTTAACAGTAACACGTTCCATTTAATTTTACATCTTCCTCTTTTGTGATATTCTGCTTTAGGTTCCTGTTTCATCTCCTTCAAACATGGTGACCCATTTATCCTTTTATTTTCTGTCACCTATCTGGGGCCACTAACAGGCTGAGCAAGGTAGCTCAGATGTCCTTCCCAGCTATGCCCTCTAGCTCCTCCTGGAGCATCCTAAGGTGTTCCCAGGTCAGGTGGAGTATCTCTCTAACATATCCTGGTTTCCTTCAAGTTGGAGATTCCTGAGTTGTCCAGGAGGCATGCTGATCCCTGTCAAATGGATTCTATTGACACAAAGTTGATCTGCTGTTGTCTGAGGTTCTCATCCTACCTCGCCCAGACACTCAGCAGAGAAAACTCATTTTGGCTGTTTATCACAGCAATCCTGGTTACATCATTTACATAATATCATTAACATCTCCACATTTAGCAGAAAATACTTATGCAGACTTCAGTGAAATTCGAGCAAGCCCCACTCATGGCTGGACGTTAAAGACCTTCCAACAGCTCAGTGACAAAATCTACATTTTTCTTCTCAGTCCAGCTGAATATAATCTGCAGTCAATTTTGAGAAACTTGCCTTAAAGAATACCTCAAATGTTGTCAGAAGCTGTGGGGGGTAAGTTCACAGATCAACAGCAAGATAAACACTTGCAGTTTCCGTTCTCCCCCCCTCCCTCCACCCTGCCAGGAGCAATTAGCAACAGTTGATTGACAACACAGAACATAGCTTTCATGCTTCACTGTTGATACTACTTGGTCAGATGCCCAAACTGCACAACTTACTTTGAAAATAAACAGACCTGTCAACACTGCCAAGACTCTGACATATTAAATAACGTACAGTCACACAACATGGGAATTATATTTGCTGAGCTCACAAAAATATCAGTTTATGAAATCTAGATGAACATCCTCATTCTGATGTTCTTGGAGCCAATCAGAAATAGGTTGATGAGGATGTTGGAGACGGCAGGCCTTTTGCATAAGTCCCAGACTGCTCTTTGGTTATTTATACATTAAATGTGCTGAATTTTCATGCATCGTTTCCTTCCTCTGTGATGAAGTACTTCCTTACTCATAAATCTCTGTCGTGGCTACAGCTTATCTATTCTGCTGCCAGAAGCTTTCAGTCTGATGTACTACAAAGACATATTTTCAACCAAATTAGCAGCAGTGGCTTCAGGAACATGTTGTGATAAACTACAAGCAGTTGCAGGTCTCACTCTCTTTATTATTATATCCATTATCACACAGTTGTAGCTGTCACCACCCCTTGTTTCTGGATATTTGAGACCTTTTCAAGAAGCACCCACCCATGATAGGCAGTGGTATGACCACAGCTGCACCTGTCCTGGTGGTTGGAGCCCACCTCCCCACAGTGGTTTGTGGTTTGCTGAGGTAGGCACGTCAGGCATGTCTAACTCTGACTCCAAGTAACGAAGGGCTGTTATGCCAGTGAAAGTGTTGGGACAGCTGTGTGTGCACCCTTGCATGCAGATCTTGGAGAAGCTTGGATGTGTATTTGAGGGGCTTAATCTCCTTTATGTTGAGATTATTTCAAGATACAGTTATTTATAATGTAGCTAGTGATACTTATTCACCACTTTGTACAGTTCCAGTGTACTTGTATATTTTAATATTTCCATTTGATGCTACTTTATATCTATTCTGCTACATTTCAGGGTAACTTGTTATTCTACATAAGTTTTTACCACTGTAGTTAAGAAAAAAGCTCATAAAATGTAATCCATTGTCATAGATTTAAAACCACACCAATCTGTAATTTGATATTAAAGTCGCCCTCCATTCTAAAATATGTTTTTCTTCTTGTTCCTACAGTTGGATGTTTGAGCTTCACTGTGCAGAATGATGTATGTACAGAGTTTGTTTTCACATTCATCTGCTGACAGTGGAAAGTTTCTCTGAGTCCATTGAAACTCCGATTTTAAGGGGCTGGCCTACGAGCATGATTTGTGACATCAAAACTAGTTTGGAAGCCAATCTGGGTCTAATATTCATCTTGTGTCCAGCAGTTAAACTTCTGAAATAAATTATATTTGCATATTTATAGTTACTGAAATTTTTAATGAGAGAGAAGGAGTAGATGTCATTTATGATTTTAATGTAGTATGTTACCTGTAAAAAAAAATAAAAAAAATCCCATTATTGTTCCAAGCAGAGTAGTTTTATATGTCTTAACACATGTCCAGAGGGGGTCTTTAAGAATACATCAAATGACTTGTTCATAGCAAAGAAAACCACATCATTATCATCACCTCCTTTAGGTGCTCCAGTTTTACCAATCTATCAACTCCACTTCCAACTGCAACAAAAAGGCTGCGATAAACCAACTGTATGCTACCTGCCCAGCAACAACCAGCAGACAAGTTAACGAGTAGCTGGTACACTAAGAATACCCACAGTATGTCAAATTACTCCTACCTGAATTCTCCCAAGCTGCCACACCTAGGTGTGCTGAAAGAATGCCCAACGCCCCCCTCAATTAAAAGTTGAGGTTGCAAACCAGGTGATATTACAAGGCAAGGCATGTATGCGTGTGGGCAGATCTAAAATGCCAGTATAAGAGATGGTATCACTGTATTTCCTTGTTTACAGATGAACTCATGTGGTGCCATGCAACTGCTGTCTCATTGCCACAGAGGTATAAAACTTCCAGAGTCTTTTAACCTCTCGCCATCATAAACACAACTAAAATGACCCTCCAGATGGCAAATTACTATAAACACACACGTTCACTTTCACTTGCAGCACGGTCAGAGAAGGCTGTTGCATTGCAGTGTTTAGACAGCCTGTTTGCAGCTGTTACATCCCTAGATTCAAGTGCGGGATTGCATGCTCGAATGCGTGCGTGTGTGAGCACGTACAGTACAAAAGAGGCGCATTCAAGTACCTGCTTGCCCCCGTGCCATATTAGAGAGTGGCTGGACACGAGCACCAGAGGAGCTGCTGGTGCCGGTGATTGTGGTGAAGGTGGTTCATTGGAGGGATGTGTATGACAGCTGTTTGTGGAATGGCAGCTCATTTCAGTACCTATCTGTCATGACTGCTTTGCTGAGAGCCTGTTCTTGCTTGTTGATCTCTTTCAACAACAGCAAATACCACAGCAAGTATTTCTCTGCACCTGTGAGGCTGATGAGGTCTGCACGTGGGCGTGAAAGAGAAAATAAGCTTTGTAATGACTGTGCATTTTTGAGGTGCATATATTTTTGTTCTCTGTAACTCCAGTCCTCACATGTTTCTGAAGGGATTCGTCTTACCAGCTATTTTCTCACCAGCCCAAATTTAAAAAGTGGGCTTAGAGTAAAGTTAAATTTTAATATTAATATTTCCAGTTACCTGCATGGACTGTCAATCTGCTGGTTGCACAGGAAAGGTCACGGCATCACCCGTGTTATTAGAATATATGAGCCATGAATCCCTTCACCAAATTTTGAGCCAATGCATCTGGTAGACGTTGAGATATTTCTGGATTTTAAGAATAAATAAAATGTTGGCAGCACTACAGGAACAGTCAAGGGATAACCAAAGTCAGCCAGATTTATCCCCTGGGGCGCAGTAATGTTTGTTTTTATGGCAGTCAATCTAATAGTTGTCGAGATATTTTAATCAAGATAAAAAAGTCAACCTCACGGTGGAAAGAGAAATCGAGTCTTTGTCGAGATGTGTAAGGACCAAAGTGGTGGACTGAGCGCCTGACTGACAATGATGTCACCCATGGCTTTCCTGTGGGATGTTTTTGAAACTGACTTCACTCAAATCACAAAAAAACACTTACCCCTATCGGATGTGGCCATGCAGATAGTTTCGGTTTTATCTGCGTAGGTTTTGAGATATCCATCTTTGAGCTTTGTGACACCACCGAAACACAATGGGGCTAAATGGAACTGCATTTGTGGTGATCAAAAGCAAAGCATCAAAAAATAACTTAATCAGCACCATCATGTCTTTCCTGAAACTACCCTGGGATAATTCACAGCTCATAAACTGCTTCGTATCAAACAAAACAACCAGCAACCGTGACGGCTGACGATTACTGACTTTAAATTTCTCAGTAAACATCAAGACTTTGACTTACTGTATTTCAATAGTGCGAAAATTTTCTGGAGGCAACATCTGCTAACCATTAGTAGTACTACACCTTAAGGCAGCCCTGCACTGACTTCAGCTTTTGGCTTTTGTGGTTGCTTGATTGGCCCAGATGTCAGGTACGATCAGCTCTCCTCTGTCCTGAAAAAGCTTTATGCCCAAGAAATTAGATCTTTAACCTCTCTTGTCCCTTTGGGTTATTTTGGTATAACACATCAGAGAGTTGCTGGGTTTGTAAATGTAAGTGTGCTGCATGCAGTTTACTGACGTCACCTTACAAGTATTGGCGTTCAGACTATTCAAAACAAGTTCAACCTTCTAACGCCACTACAGCTTTTGTGCTCACAAACATTCCTTACAACTGATAAAATGGTCTGCCTTTTTGAAAATAAATGCACCCTATTACACTTCCCTGTTTGCATGGGAAGACTATTTTCTACCTGGTCAAGCATGAGTGCTAATACGCCTGAAAAATGTGGAGTAAATACTAAAAGAGTCTCCCAACAAAGAGAAACAGTTTAGTCTCTGCTCAGATTTATATACTCTTAAGGCTGAAATGCAAAAGCGATCACAGCAATTTCATAAGGGAGAAATAAATTCAATCTGGGTAATAAAACTAACTTTATCCAACCTCCTCTAAGTAAACACATAGCCAAATATCACTATTGTCAGAGGCACAGTGTTCCAGTTTGCATAACTTTAAAGGCTCTTCAGAGTCTCCCACCGAAACACAAATCTATGTGAAACTAGACTTTGGTAATTGCCTAAATCCCAAGTGAGACCACGGCTTTCCATAAATCATAACATGATTTAAGTTTGAGGGCAGCAGAGATATTCTTGTAAACATCTCATAGCTTGTCAGTACTCTGGATGTTTAGCAGAGGATATCTTAAAACCAGCAATGCTGAGACTGAACAATTAGCTGATCTGCACAAACACACAAACAGACACACTGTGGAAAAGAGCGCTGACTGCTGAGAAATCCAGATTCTCCTTATTAAATGCCTTCCTTTGTTTTTTTTTTATCACTTCCTTAATTCCACTTTCGTGTTTTCCAGTCCTAAAACATTCCAACCCATCATTTTCCCTGTGAGTGCACTCGACGCTGAGCAGGCAAGGCACGCTGAACAATCAACACATCCTGACTGGCATAATAGCTCTTTGTACTCCCCCACCCCACCACTGGAAACCGTTTTCAGAATGAGTCAGGCGCATACACACAGTGTTTTCAAACCTACACCCACCCTATGTGACCTGAGTCCAGTTTTGCTACTAAAGCCCCCGAGGCAATATTCTCAGGTCTCTAACACTCATTCACACTGGCTGGCAGATTGGGTTCTGGAGGCGGAGAGCGGTTAAATCCATAATAGATGTAGGGCGACAAAAAAGACAAGAGCACACAAGCCTGTCTTTTATTTTCCCTGAAAAGTGAAAGAACCACAAATCAACTCTCTGGAGCCAGATCATAACCCAAACCTCGCCGCTCCCGGGGAGGAAGGAATGGAACAAGACACACACACACACACACACACACACACACACACACACACACACACACACACACACACACACACACACACACACACACACACACACACACACACACATACACAGTCCCACTGTGGACTGTGTGGACCATGGCACTGAATTTAATGATCTGCTTATTTAAATCCAATAGTAGCAAATCTGGATTTAACATATTTCATGCTTAGTATTGCCTACTGCACATATGTATATGATTATTAAATTTTAAAAAGAATAGGGCACATTTATTCATCTGGCTGAAAGTAATGTTAGAATTACAGCTTAGTTATAGCCATAAATATCATCAGTAATAGAAAACATTTTACTGACCAGCCGATCAGGCTGGTTTTAAGCAAACCCCTAGTTTAGCCAAACATTTAGGAAAGATAAAACAAAGATGGAAGGTCAAATTACCCAAACCATATGATGTAAATATACATTACACTGCTTTTTAGTTCTCTGTACAATGAGGTATTATTACTGATGTTCTGGGTGCACTCCCCAAATAAAGTGGTTTAGATAATCTGGTTGAATGTGTGCAACCTCTCTTTTTTTTCTTGCTCCATCTGACTTTTTTGAAGTGATGTCATTGTGTCTCAGAAACTAACTAAGGAAAATATGATCCATGTCATTCAAAGTAAGATGTATTCCCTTTTATTGCTTAAAAAATAGCTATGATTTGCAGAAAACTATTTTCTTAAGCTCAACCAAATGGAGTCTGGTAGTGTCTAGCTGCAGGGAAAATGTGTGGGCAAATGTAGTCATTGATTTGAGTTGCTAAAAAACAACAATGCAAAAATGGGGCTTAATTGTTTAACTGTATTTCCAGGTACGTAACCAGGATTTGCATGCATCAAAACGAAGAGAACACAATTTTATAACTCATATTATTTGGGGGTGTTAAACAGCAACCACAAGTGAGAAATAGAATATGAGAGCTCATGCATTACTTTGCATATTGTATATCACATTGAAACCAGGTCACTGGGCACTGATGTCACAGGAGGATGTTTATGAGGCTTGAGTCATCAGGGCGAGGCCAAATAGCTGCAATATTGTCGTCCACACCTAATGTGTACTGTGACCCCATCAGTCATTTGATCTATTTCTGGTTGTGATCCATTGTAAAGTGGAGCAATCACATCATTACATTTCATTCAGTGATGTTTGCCTGGTGCTGACCTTTCATATTCAGCCTGGAGAAACCTTCTCATTTTACATGGATAGGTATTCTACAACACATTGTTTGTATGACAACTTCCATACAGGGTTACAAGATGAAGTGCATCGTGGAGTGTTTAAGAATTCATAAATCAATGGATATTTTGCAGAGAGACTTTCTTATAAACATTTTACTTGGTGAAGCCTGTGTCTATTTATCCACATGACCTTTGTTCTTCTTCTGGCAGGCCTACTAAAACACTAAAACAACATCTTATCTGTCTCATTCCTGCTTTCTGTGCAGCTTATGCTCACATTAAAGCTCTCTGAGTAAAGCATTTACACTCAGGATCCATGCAATGTTTATCTTTTAAACATTCCACTAATTTTTTTTTTTTTTACCATTTGCAAACGGTAAAGTGCACTTTCTTAGTAGTGGTGGTTGTTCCATTAGGAAATACTACATTATATTTCCTGTTCCCACACTAACGCCAGTTGCCAGTTAAGTGTTTTGGCCAATGGACACGACATATCATTTGTTCTGTCTTTAGGAAGAGCATTTGTTGAGTTTGGTTTGTTGGTTTCCTTGCACAATATGTGATAACTAAGATCACAACAGTATATCAGCAGCAGGGCATGTAGCTCACTCCATATATCCATACAAAAAGCACATACAGAAACAATGTAATACCATTGTTCACTCTATATTTTTGTTTATCGGCTTTTGACAAACACCATTTCCCACAAACCCAAAAGCTGCAAAGATGACAAGAGAAGAGACTGTGAATGAATATGGGGGAAACAGTCACCATGATATATTGTTTGTGCACTATCATGCTTGAAAATATTCATGGGAGCTGCAGTTTTTTGAATGCTAACAAATGAATCATTGTTTAACTTTGTTAAACACACAAATGATTCATATTCTAAAACAGTAAAACCCAGGAACAAGTTTATTTTTTCAGAAAGACAGATGAACAAAACCCTCAAAGAGAGATTGCACTGAGTTGAGTGAAAGAAATTGCTTAGAGTGATTATGATAGATGGCCATTTAATTATTCATTGTTGTTTTTCCACTTTGTTGTTTGTAAGAAACAAGATGTATCTTTAGAATGCCCCAGTTTCAATCCATCCAATGACTTTATCCTTTTTGTTGAATATTATTAATTTGACCAAACTCCCTTAACAAGTCTGGCAGGTTTAGAGTTGTACTTTGAAGAAAGTACTGTAATTGTCCCTACATGTTGCTCTTTTAGAATTATGCAAGTCAACAAAAAAAAACCCATTTTGCTCAACATTTGAACAGCAGAAGAAGCAGAAAAAACATTGGTGTCAATCATCTTGCCTATAAAAATGAAATGATCAATGTACTGGTTGTAATATTATGCAACAGGAGAAGGAAGATATGCAGTATCACTGCTCTTTTATGGGTTTAAAGTCATACACACTTAAGACAGCCTACTAAACCAGTGTGGAGAAAAATTCTCAACAAACACTTCAGCAGTTTCTCAAACATAAACAAATGCTATTTAAATCAGTATAACAGTATACACACTGATGCTAGAATGAAATGAGTTAATTAGCTTTTATATAAGAACAAAAAGGAGGAAAGAAACATTTATACATGATAAACAGTCAAAACTCTTCCTTCACTGACAAAATTAGGAAAATTAGAATATCAACACTGATTTTTAAAGGTATCACTTAAAAAAATCTCATATTTGCATTTAATGATTTCATTTTCATTTAACATTAAACAAGAAGTTAATCATCTTTTTTGTCAGATTTTTCAAATATCGTGTGAAACAAGAATTAACAGAAAACACTCAAGTCCACCAACAACTATGCAGAAAGTCTGATTTACATTCCCAACAGTTAACAACTGCAATTAACATCCCAAACTCCAGCATCACGAGGGGGCCATTGTCAACAAGAGTTTCCACATAAATACACCAAATGTCCGTGACCTGGAACAATTCATAAAACTGTATCAAAATTCTCCCTGGCTAAAAGACAAAGATTCAAAGGTTTGAAGTCTTCGGCTACAACCACAAATCAGGCTTCAGCCTCAGAGCTCAGCAGGTAAAAAAGCTGGTGAAGCACCTCAGTACTTCTCAAAAGGTGAAACAAGGGCTGCTGCTAGTTACAAAGGTTTAGGCCTTCACAGGTTTCTGGCAAGAAAAGCAGCCCGGCAACCATGTGTTGAGCAGAAGTTAACCATAAAACCTGCTGAGCTACCTTTGTGTTAGTTTAAGCAGCTCTTTCTGCCTGTGATTTTGACCATTTAATGGCTTTAATGTGTGAAGGCCAAAACAGGAGCATGCAAGTGTGTGCTTGTCAAAAGATTTTATCTAGACTTGGTGCCGTCACCATTTTGATGCATCTCCCATTGAAATTCATTAAGCATCAATGTAAACACAAGTCAGGCGGTTTATGTCACCTGTTGGAAGCAGCTCTTGGTGACAGTGGATGAAAATGAGATACCCAGTTGAGCAAAGATACAATCAACTTCATTCCAACACTGAAATTTGCAACAAAGTAATCAAGGCAAGTCATCTTTTTTAATCAACGTATCATTTTACTTATTTTATTCTGCGCTCTCCTGTCAGGACAACTTGTCCAAACATCAGCATGGAATGTAAGAAGCTCAATGCCAAAAGGACACAAACAAGAAAACAAGCACTTATCAGTGTCTGGAAAACCAACCTCTGAATTTTCAACATTCTTTTCATTTTCTGGCTAAAATTGGGCATTCAAAATGTAATCTTGTGGCAAAGGAATTCAAGAGGAGAACAGCTCAGAAATATGAATGAGGTCTACTTTAAGGACGAGCTCCTCGACTTCACTTCATCGCTCAAAGGCAGAGTCTGTAATCTTAGAAGGACTATGGATTTGGAGGAGGAGGAACAGCGTGAAGGGAAGTATCTTGAATTTCGTTCTCGTCCTTGTCTTCCTTGCCTTGTCCCAGTCTGATGTGCTTCTTCTCACGCTGCGAATAGGGCGTCAATTAACATTCCAAGTCTTGGCCTGTGAAGGCACTATAAATCACTTATGCCTTACCTCTTCCACGTGGTCACACTCCTTTCTTTCTACTGTAGGCATAATAACAGGATAAAATCAGTAAAACACGGATATGAACCTCCACAGGGTGCTTATGTTTATGCTGCCACAGATGGTGTCCCTCAGTGTCATCCCTATTTTTATGGGAAACCTTGACCTACTGCATCAAACTTCAGAAAGTTCATTGTGTATTACAGGCAGTTTTGTTCCATAAACATCTTTTGAAGACTGAGATTAAAGGTTTACAATAAACTAAGCTTTGCATACAGTAAATTGGTGTCTATTCAAGTCATCTGCATTTGATTGTAATTAACTATAATATGGGTACTTCCAAAAATAATGAAAGATGCAGCAGCTCTGACCACTAAATGTTCCTAAATAGAATTCAAATCGCCACTAAATCCCCAAAGGCCTCCCATTGGGGAATCTGTAAGCCTGTGTACTCTTGAATTTGACTGGTGCAGCCGGAAACCTTAATGTTCAAGCCACAGTCTTAAAATTCCCGAAACCATGGAGCTGTTTGCCTCCGGGATGAGCCTATAACTGCAGCTTTGAAAACCATGATGATCACAGCCATTTTATGGCTACTCTAGAAACTGAGCCGCAAAAATATTTACACAACTGTCGATTGTCACTCAGGTGTTGTCATCTCATAAATATTTAACACAGTGAGGCTACATAACCCGGCATTTTCTTGATATTTTCGTATCTGCACACTTGTTACAACGAGACAGACATGTTTAAACATACGAGATGTACCACAATTCCCTCTGTGGCAGGACAGAATTAAATCTAGGTCTTGCTGGTTGCAAACATTACAATTCAACCAAAAACAAATTTCCTACTTGCTTCGAGTTATTTTTAAGGTGTAAAGCAAATATCTGCTTCTTAGGGGTGCACAGTTTCTTTTGACACATTAGAACAAGATGTAAAGAAAAATTACAACTATGCTCCAGGGATTACATTATCATATCAAGACAAAGGCAGAGCCAAACTTTCAGAGAACAAATTATTTTCATGGTGGATTAAAATGATTGACTCTTAGGGAGCCTGATTTGCCCCACACACAAAAAAAGGTTAGAACCTGAGCATTGTAGTTTAGGGAGATACTGACATCTTCTGACTGCTGAAAATACTGCAGCACTGAATATGATGAGCAACGATATAACATGGATTTTCCACTGTTTGAACTACTGCAACTCTTGATAGGTGTTGCAACACGCTACAGAGGCATGAAGCTTTAAGCAGATTGTGGGTTGCAGTCTATTTTTTCATAACCCACAGTTAAGATTCAGTATCCTTTTATCTGCATCAAGTCTGTGCATCAACAGTTTCTGAAAGCAAGTCACAAAACACAAACCCAGAGTGACGGACCATTTAATGATCTTCAGAAGTAAGTTAAACAACCATTTATTTTACAGTTTAAAATGTCCTCATGGAGGAACAGCAAAATACACTCAAAATGAAGATTGATCAAAAGACAGTTTTCATATTAATCACCGTTTTAAGTTTTGTTTTGTTTGTTTTTTTGGTGTATTTTCTTCTCATTTGTTTATCAAAAATTATAAGTGCCTTCAACATAACCATGAGAGTATTCAGCTTGCAGTCATAGAATTATTTACACCACAAAACTGACAAGCATGGTTTACTTTCAGCATCGGTTTCACACACCTCATCTCCTGTCTCTTTCAGACTGCTTTGTTTTGTTGCACAAAACAAAAATAAGGACCCTGAAGAAAGACAATTATAAAGGGGAAAAATACACAAGAGCACAGATTAAGGACATTAGTATTTACAGCTTGGCTCAAGGAGACATTTAAGGGGGGGGGGGGTGGAGACAGATGATCAGCACATCCATTAGCGGCATGATGTCAAGTTCAAGTCACATTCATTGCCTTTATGATTACCCTTTAAAATTTCAAAATAAAGCATGCTATAGCACATCTGTTATGAAGTCACGGCTTAAATGACATCAGGATGTAGTCCTTAATATGCAAGAATGACTTTCAGACAGCAGGGGGCAGTAGAGGACCACATCAGGGGTAAGGAAAACAGGACTACAAACAGAAATGCAACCCTTACAATACAATGGTTCCTTCAAAATGAGGATACAATTTCATAATGTAAAAGCACTGTAGTAACAGAGTCGGATTGATGAACAATACCAAAAAAGAAAGAAAAAAAAAGGAATCAAGTCTGCCCTCCAAGTGGCAAAATACAAAATCACATATGAAAATAGGTTCTGATCAATTTTTGTCTTACATACATTGCGTGGGTTGAGCATTTGCAAAAGACATTTTGGCACAGAATCAATTTAAAAAATATTTTTTTGAGAAGATCACTCCTGGATCCTGCACAGATCCTTCCCATCATTCCCCTTTTTGCCCCTGCCCAAAGAAAGAAAGAAAACATTGAGATTTGATGATCTGTCTTGTGAAATAGTTCACTTGGTCTCTCCACATTGCTTCAGTCTTTAAATATTTATAATATTTACAGTTTCACAATTGTCCACAATACCCTTAAGCTTAAAGAAGGTGCAAACAAAAATAAACAAATTAAATATTTTTTATAGTCCCCTGTTGAGGCATTGAGTGTAAACTGTACAACTCTTAACGTCCCCTCTCGAGTTCCTGGGGCAGGGAACACTTCGGGATGGAGAGTTGAGTCCGGAAATGAAGTAGAAGTTGGCTGACGGCAAAGGAGCAAAAGCAGTATAACAGGCTGAAATGATCATTCGATCATTTTCCAGGCAATGATTTTCTTTTATCTTGCGCAAGCATGGCTGATCACGAGAGTAATCCATAACATGTATCATTTTATACTCAAATCTGTACAGAGTTCACAATTTTTTCCTTAACATAGTGCAATGACTTATCACATCATTTCTCTTTAGAAAAAAAACAAAACAAAACATCACAATCACTTTTATGAAGGTAAAAAATATCCCATAGGAAGGTCTCAATCCATAGCTTTATGAATGATATGAATTAGAAAAGGCTATGCACAACACCTCCAAAAAATGGCAAAAATGAAATGAGCAAGAAATGGTCATCAAAAATCCCATACGACCCTTCATATCCTTTCCATAAAAGGTATCGTTTTTGGAATTCATTGTCATTGGGTGACTTAAGGACTTGGTGAAGTGAAGGAGAAAAGTTGAGTGCATGCTAATTAAAATTTTAGTCAAACTCATAAAAATATGAGGCAATTCCAGTTTACAAAACTGGACAAGTTCAAAAGGGCTGGTGTTGGCTTTGTTCAGGAAAAAATGGAGGTAATTAAACAGAGGCAATGACAATCATGAGGTGAGGGGAAATGCTGGAGATGCTGTTGAGAAGGTCTGGGGCCAGGCGCGAAAGGTGGCTCTCCGAGAATTCACACGGTGGGAAAATTTGCACCACATAAGCTGGCTGTAAATCCAAAAATGAAAATAACATGATGAGAGAGGGAACAAAATCGTTACATTTCATTATAAGACACACTATAAGATACAATAGGTAAAGCAGAAAAGTTTTTAATGACCACTGACCTGATTGGAGCCAGGGTTGGGCACATTGATGATGCCAGCTGCCTGTTTGGCTTGCAGGTAAGTGATGAAGCCACTTTTCAAGGCTTGGGTTTGACCATGGACATCTTCTTGATCTCGACCACAGGGTAGAGCCAGAAGCAAACAGTAGTCATTCTCCACCTGCCATGAATGAAAAGTATTTACCATAAATGTAAATGTAAAGCAGAAATTAAGATAAATGCATTATTTTTGTGTTTGTCAAGTTATTGAGCAAAATTCATGAATTTGCAATGAAATCACACTTAATTAGTCAATAAATACATTAACACAAAGTTTAGAACTTGATTTTCAGAGGAAATGGTAAATGGACTGTACTTATATAGCGCTTTTCTAGTCGTTATGAGCACTCAAAGCACTGTTGACACACAAATGGGAGCAATTTGGGGTTAAGTAACTTGCCCAAGGACACATCGACATGTGGACTGGAATTGAACCGCCAATGTTCCAATTGGTGGACGAAGGTTAGGGTTACTGAGCCACAACCACCCCGTAATAAAAACCAAAATACTCACAGTCATTCTGCGTGCCACACTGTCCAACTGGGTACCCTCAAGCCTCATCCTCTGGACAATGCGGAGAAGAGGACCTCCCTCTGTGGGTGGCAGGGAGCGCTGGGCCAGTATGGTGTTGCCAGAAACAAAGTGCAACTGGACAGCAGCCTGGTCGTTCTTCAGTGCCAACATGCCTTGCCATACAATAGGATATTTCTGTAAAAAGACAACAGAAATGGGTATTTAAACATATTTTCCTCTTTGGTAGTGTCAATTATATGTATGATGGATTCATCATGATATTTCTGGTCACTCTGTCTTCCTACCGTCAAAAGCTGCACCGTGTCAATAGAACGATGTCCTGAATGTTCCAGCTTAGCATCAGGCCGTGGCTGCAATGAACTTGATAGGGGTACTGCTGGCAGAGGTGTTGGCAAGAAGGCTGGAGGACCTTTCTGTAGAGATAGATCTGGCTTGTGAGTAAGACCCATTGGGGATGTCATGGGAGACTGGTATGATGGTGAGACTCTATCCCCTGGTATTCGAGACATGTGCGAGAGGTCTGAAGAGGTAGCATGGCGAAGATGGGAACTCTCAGGCTTGGGATCACTTCCTCCTCCTGACTGAGACATTTTACCTCTGTGACCCATATCAGGCTCTGGAGGCATCTGATTAAGAAAGTACATATCAAGTTAAAGTTAAAGTTAAAACTTGGAAATGAAATTACACAATACATAATATACAATGCTGAAATACTTGTGCACAGTCACAGATAATAAAAGTATTTCAAATGACCTGTGAGGATGTAATGCCTTGGTTAGCCAGGTTGTGTCCCGATGAAGGATGTCCAGGATACTGGGATGGGAAGCCCCGCATATCGCGATAAACTGGAAAGGAGCCTGCACCTCCTGAATGCATCAGCTGAACCCCATGAGCATGTGGAGACACCATGACAGGACTAGAAGCGTGGACTCCCCTGATTCTACTTTCATTGGAGGGTGGATGTATCAGCTTTCCTTCTAGTGGTTTGAGGGATTCTTTTGCCGAAAGGTCCATGTTCTTCCCCACTATAGGACTCTTTGAAGGCCCAGAGATGTTGCTTGAAGAAGTTGTCCCAGTTTCTGAGGAGCGTGACTGTCTTGCATCTGCAGCAGCATGCTCTCCCAGTTGCTGGTGCATGAGGATACGCTGGTGCATGTCTCTATACTGCTCCATGCGTGGGTGAAGTCCTCTGTGATCACTATGAATCATCATCACATCTGATTGGAGCTGTGGCACTGAGGGTCTACTAAGGCCTTGGTTAAAGTGTCTGGGGTCATCTTCATTTACAATGCTGCCACCACCACTACCTGATACTGACCCCTGGGGACTTGAATGAGACTGCAGTACCAGATCTCGGATGACATTTGGCTGTGGCGTGTTTGAGCGCTGTGCAGTCCCTGGGTGGGGAGAAGACAAAGAGTCACTTCTCCTTCCATAGTTTATCCCGGACATTGGTGGGGTGTTCATCCTGGCTTCGTGAGCCATTGACTGAGTGACACTGTGAGGTTGAATTATGACAGAGGACTGTTCTGATTGCGGGTGATGCATACTCGAATGATATGTAGATAGTGGAGGCATGCCATGACCCAGAACGACAGAGGTTCCTATAGGAGAACTGCTTGGAGGACATGCTTTGACAAAGGGTGAAGGGGAGTGAACAGCTGTCCGTGGAGACTGGGGTTCTTGTTTTAGGTGTAAAGCTAGCCGATCAGTTGGGATGCCAGGGCTGGGGCTCATGCGGGTTCCAGATAGTGATGGGTGGTGTTGACTCAAGACCGGACTGAGGTTAGACTGCTGAACAGCTTTGCTAATATCCATCTTTTTTTGTAGAGGTTCTGTCCCCAGTCCTCTCTTGACATGCTGCTGCTGTATCACAGCTTGGTTGTACATTAAAACTTGAGGAGAACTAACTGGCTGTTGGTACATCTTAACCACGCCACCTTGGGACGATGTATGATATGGAGCTTCGGATTTGTCACACCCAAGACTTTCCTGCTTGGTACTGGAAATGACAGGTTGAGTGTTATAGGACTGGCCAGTCAAGAGAACCCCTGCATGCCCATAAGCTGGACCTGGGGCTACTTTTGGGCCAGGAGACTGGGATGAAGTTATGAGTGGGTCTTGCTTTATCTGAGATTTGGACACAGATTGCTGAAACTCTATATCACCAGCACTCGCTTGAGGAATTTGACTAATTTTGGCTCTCATCCTGTGAGGTCCTTCTGTTTTCTGACCCGAATAACTCAGAACAACAACGCCCTCTGAGGTATTGACCCTTAGGCCACGACTGGAGCCTGCACTGTAAGGAGTGGTCTCAACAACAGAGCGCCCTCTAGTCCCATCTTCAACTACATCCATGCCATGGTAGCGATTATTCTCATTAGAGTTTGATCTAAATTTCTGCTTGGGAATAGACAGGCCAATGCTGCGGTTGCTTAGGGAAATTCGTGGAGTTTCCTCTGTATCATAAGGTATTGGAATACGACTTATTACTGAGGTAGCAGGAGAAATAATTGCATGCTGGGTCTTCTCTCCACAGTTCTGCTGGGACTCTGTCAGTGGAGAAGGTTTGTGGTATATGGGCTGGGGGGGTAAAGGTGGTCTTTCTTCATGATGTAACTGCCTTGAACCCACAGTATCAGAAGGATTTTCATTCTCTGACATCCGTGAAGGATCTGACAGTGCAGATGTCACCATAGTAGTGGGTATAGAATTGCTGTTTGATGCAGACACATATTTAGGTTCCATTAGGATTTTTCTTAAGGTACTGGAACTAGGGTCAATATCTGAGGCCTTGGTGTCAGGAGGCATTGGGGGGTTTGTTGAGGGGTTTCCAAGTGCAGTCGATGCTGGCACAGAAGGAGTTACCACTGTGACATGACATGAAGGAGCAACATAGATTCTACTTTCTTCAGATCTAGGAGGCCAGTCTGGTGAAAGTTGCATTTTGGCAGGTCGCAGCAGGGGTACACTGAACTGGGACACAGGCTGTGGGCGGGCATGAGCAGGAGCGAGATGAGGGGTAGATGGCTCTGCTGCGTGTGGATGCTTTTTACAACTGGAGATATTGCTTGTGCCTGAATGAAAGGCAGATTCTTTGGGTACAGGCTGTTCAACTTCAGGCTGTTCAGCTTCTTTGGGCGTGTCTACAGTTATAGCACTTGTAACGTCACGCCTACATGTTGCAACAGCAGTGACCACAGAGGCTGCTGCAGTTGCCCCAGCTGTAACAGTAACTGCTTTCGAATTAATGGTTTCTGGGTCCTCTGGGATTGACTCAGGTAACTTAACTGGAGAAGGCTCTGGATGTGAAACTTCTTCAGTCGTATCCCCTTTCTTGTTAGCTGCACCTTTGCGACTTCTTGACTTCTTCGGGGTTTTGGCTCGAAGTTTGCCTGTTTTCTTGGGTGTTTCAAGAAGAGGGGGGTCCTCAGCTGCCTTAGACTCTGCCATTAGACCCTTTGGGCTGAGTGAGAGGGGACTATCATCTGAGTCTGCAGCAAGAATATTGTTGATCACCATGTGTGTTTCAGGTTCCATGATTTCATTTGAGGAGGGGGATATCACAGAGTCAGGGGTAGGAATGAGAGCATTGTAAGTAGGAGCAGCTGGGAATGGATCTGCATCTGCACACATTTCTTCAGCTGTGATGGAATCAATAGCAGCTGCAAGTTCAGTTTCGCTTGCTGGATTAGCTCTCTTTTCCTCTCAACCTCACTCTCTGGCTCCACTACAACAGGAGGCAATACAGCAGGTGGCTCTGTAGGGGGATCCTTGTAGGGCCGAGGAGGTTGCTCAACTGTAAGTTTGGCAATATTTTCAACTGCTTGCTCTAGCTCCATCTGCCGTGCTAAGAGGGCAGCGACTGGATCAGCTGGAACTTCAGGTTCTGATAAGCGTGTCTTCCGTTTCCTGTGCTGCAGGCTCTTTTGATTCTTTTGGAAAATCTATCATCTTTGTTTCCTCATCCTCTTGTACCACTGTCTTGGTTTTTGTAATACTAGGAACTTCAAATGACTCGGGGTCATTGTCCTCTAGAACGAAGTAAACCTTTTACATCATCAACGCTTACACGGATCTCAAGATTTCTTAAGCTGTGTGACTTATCTTCAGTGACCTGCTTGGTATTTCTTTTAAACCTTGGTGATTTCATTTTGACACTCTTCTCAGGCTGTTGTCTGTCAATGGGGCTAGTGGGGCTAGTGGGGCTAGTGTCTGTATTTTCATTATCTCCTTCAGCAGATTTGATTTCACCAGAGTCTTTTTCCTTTCTGTGTACTGGTGAGATTGCATTTTCTGTGTTTTCTGCTAACTTCCCATACAGATCAGAATCAACGTTAGGCTTAAGCTCTGACTCATCATGACACGCCAGTTCAGCTTGTTCAGGTAGCACCGTAGTGCTCCCAGACTGTTTGTCTATTCTGTTTGTTTTCTTGTTAGCTGGGGCAGTTGAAGTCAGTTGTGTTTGTTGTACTTTCTGGGTGCGTGGGGAACGCCATCCCTCAGAGACTTTCACAACTTCCACAGAGGTTGAGTTTTCTCTGATCTCTGTGTCTTCGTCCGTCATTTTCTGCTGATCCCCTTTTACTGGTGATACATCCTCACCTCGTTTGATGCCTCTCTTAGGTGGGCGCCCTCGCCTAGTAATGGTAGATGTAATTTGAACATCTTGCTGTACTGGTTCTTTATCAGCACCACGTTTGCGCATTGAGCGTGATGACTCGACTACCTCTTTGCCAGCTTGGTCTCCTTCATGAAGCGTGGCATAGACTGATCTGACATTCCTGCGACGTGTTCTCCCATGGATTAAACTTGACTCAAGGTTTTGTTCAGAATCTGATGCATGAATTGGTGACTTGGATGTGGTTTTAGTCTCCAATGATGTTTTTGGTCCTTCTGCTCGAGGAGATGACGCCCTTTTGAGTTTCTCTCTGTCAATCCGTTCACTCTTTCGTGTTGCAGGTTTCTCTGTGGCAGCAATTGGGGAAGATTGTGAAGTACGTAATACTGACAGTGGTTTTGCCCGTTTACTCTTGGGCTGTCTGCGGTTTGGTATTGGTTTAATTTCAGCCTCCTGCTCTTGCATACATGGTTCACTATCTGTCTCGGTTTTCTGAGATTCTTCAAAGTGTTTTGTTTCCTGATCTTCTATTTTAGGTTCTGTCGTAATGATTTCAGATTTTTCTTCAAGATTTGTGTAGTCAGAGTAGGTAAATTCTGCAGTCTGCTTCTCAAAACCACCAAGTGAAGCACCAGGGGTAGGAGGCTTATCTTCCACAAGAGGTTTTTGTTCCACAGCCAAACCATCTACAATTTTTACTTTGGGTTCAGTTAACTCTACTTTTGATTCGGTTTCATTTTCTGGCTCTGAAATGATGAGTTGAGGGGTTATTGATAGCTTGGGGGCAACTAGTTTGAAATCTTCCATAGGAAGAGTATGAGATGGGGACACATCAAAAATTTCCCCTTTTTCTTCTTTCATAAATGACACAGGTTGATCTGAAGATGGAGTTAAAACTTCTTTCTTTACAGGTGGAGACATTTCTTTAGGGAAAGTAACACATGGAGAAACTGACAAGGTTAATGGAGGACTGGGTGATTTTTCATCAGCCTTCAGTACTGGGTCAGACACCTTATCAGATAGCACATCACCACAATTCTCCACTTCATCTCGTTTAATCTCCACCACTACTGAGTCATTCTCAGGATAAGGTGAGGGCAGGTCCTTGTCCTTTTGTTGTTGCAGCTCCAAAAAACGACTATGGAAAAGTACTATGGGCTCTTGTGGAACATCACCTCCTCCAGATTCAGGCTGTACCTCAGCAACACCTGGCTTAGTGAAAGGCCTAGCAACTCCAGTTTCTAAATCTTGGTCTTTACGTTCAAGATGCTGCAAACGACGAGAATCCTGTTCAAAGATTGAGCTGTGCAGGAAGCGAGAGGCAAACAGTTCTTGACGCTCTTGGTCCTGAGGCTTAAGTTGCTCCTTTTTATCATGCAGCTTTTCATCAGAGTCAGTGCGAATCTTTTTCTTTTTCATATACCAAGAGGGGATGGGTCGAGGTGCTAGTTCTACCTTGTCCTTATCTGAACAGCTGTGGGAGGTTGGAAAGCATGAGGGAAGAAAAGACCAATTATCTTCCCTGGAAGAATACAGTGTCTTTGCTCTTTCAAGGAGTGCTTTTGTATCAGGGGTTATAGTTTTATCCAAAGCAAAAGAATAAAACTTGTTCTTCTCCAAGGAACCAGTAAGTTTCAGGTCTGTCATCCTCTCGTCACGCTCCCTGAGGATATAAGACAAGGAACTATTGGATTTGGGAGAGATGTGTTTGTTTTCTCCATCATCATCTGAATCAGACTGTACTTCTCCAGGTTCCAAATCCTGTCCAAGGCGTTTGTGTAGGCTTTCACGTTTTGTAATATCACCTGGGAAAGTCATTTCCATTCTAAGTGAATCAGACTTGATCCTTCTTTCCCAACGCTGCATTAACTCCTCATTACAACCAAGCAAGGTTGTCTTAAGCTTTGGGAGATCAGTGTCAGGAGACTGAAAATGTCTAGCTGTCAGGCCCAAACTGTTTTTCAATGACTCTGTGTGTGAAAATTTACTGTCCGTCATTGGAGAAGATTTTCTCTCTTTGTTTATAACTGACACAGAAATCTGGGCAGTTTCATCTTCTTCATTTGCAGAAAAGTGACCAGCAGCTATTGAGGATGTTATACTCTGATAAATGTCCTCATGTAACTTTTGGGAACTTGAAAAGTTGCGCTCTCTTTTTGCACTGACTATTTCAAAGTCAAAACTCTCTAATTTCTTTCGTTTACAGGAAGAGAAGTCGTCATTGGCCATATCCTGAACTGGTTTTGCAACATCATGCAAGATATAATCCTTTTCATAGTCACGAGTCTCATTACTGGGTGGGTTTTCAAATTTCACTAACTTATCAGGATCGCCAAGCTTGGGTCGCAGCCATCGACTCTGTTCAATTTGTTTTGTGCAAATATTAGTCTGGTCAATGTGCACAAACTGTTCATCTCCATCATCCGAGTCTCTGCACTTCCCTCTACCTTGTTCATTTTCAGACGAAACCTGTTTCTGTTGTTCTTTAAATTCATCCAAATCAAGGCTGCCATCATCTGACATCTTGGTGAGACTGGAGCTGTTTTCACTTTTTGAGCTCTCTAAATCCATTTTTAGGTAGGGAGAGTCTAAATGATCAGTAGAGTCTTCCGGCACTTCCCCTAGTCGTGCCTGCCTCTCCAGGGAAATGCCTACTGAGTTGCTTTCACAGTCTCGTCCATCTTTAGGACTATTAACTGAAACCATCCGGACACATTTGTCCTTGTGGTGCTCCTTTTTATGCATCCCTTTTATCAAAAGGTTCTTATCCAAGTCTGCCTCCTTTGAATTGTTCCATAGTTTGTGAAGTCCAGGTCGAGCAAGGTCCTCCTCGATAGTTCTCTTCTGTCGATCAGTTTTCCCAGAGTCTTCAAAACGCCTTTTCCTTGCAGCTAAACGGTCAATATCCACAGAAATACCACTGTCAAATCCCAATTCAGATTTTCCATGCTTTTTGGATTTGATTTTAGCATCCTTGTCAATAACCTCCACTAAACTGTGCATATTTTTCTCTCTGGGCACCTTTCCATGCTTGGAGATATCAACTTTTGATGGTTCTGCACGGAAAGGAGGACTCCTCTGGTCAGCTGAAGGTGAGGCCAGTCTAGGACTGTCACTCCCCACCCTTGGTATTTGTTTTTCTTGGACAGAATGACCAATCAATTTTCCTTCTTTTTCTTTAACACGTGTTAACTGCACCACACAAGGTAGAAGGTCTAGCCTTCCTTTGCTCAAGCTTTCCTTTGGAATTTTACAGTTTTTAGTTCGAAGGGCAGACTCAGGGCTAACATCTCTTTCAAGCTCAGGTTCTGTCTCACATGGTTGGATAATAGGTGATGCAACTTTGAGTTTCTTAAGCCGTTTCTCACTTTTGTCCTTGTCCCCTCGATCTTTACGTCCAGCCCGCTTCTCCTTTTCAATCAAATTCCCTCTTTCAACGTCAAAAACTCGATCCTTTTCAAGTTTGTCAGTTTTATTATACCTTTCAGTGCGTGCCTTTTCAAGTTTTTCAAATCTGGGTGGGGATATTGAACTGCAACTACCGCTTCTTTCAGATGATCGACAACAGACTCTGCGGTCTGAGTCACTTGGTATTCTCTCAGAGAGTGAAGGAGATGCAGTGGGGCTAGCAGGACGACGAGGGGCAATGTGAGATGGGCTTTGGCTACGCTCAATGGTCCTCCTCCCATGATCACGTCCACGATCTGTTTCAAAGCGCTCCCTCTCTCTTTCACGTTCCCGTTGTAAATAGCTGTATTTGCGAATGTCCTGTTCGTAAGGGTCAGCTCTGTATTCACGATATTCCCGGGGGTCTTCAAAGTATTGTGGATCATAGTAATCTCCCTGATATGGGTCCCATTCAGTGTAGAACTCCCGACTTCTTCCAGGGTATTTACGACGTGGATCTTCTGTATAGGTTCCTGGTTGTCGTACATTTTCATAATATTGTCTTTCTGCTTGAAACTCATATTGAGTTCGTCGATCCTCCCTGCCAAGACACAAACCCAAAAAATCAAGCTATAATTTCATCATACTTTTGCATCAATATTACGTTTGATATTAGACAGTGTTCAGGTAAAATGATCTCTTGATCAAACTAAACAAACCTTCTTTCAGAAAGAAGGTCATAAAAATCTCGAATATCTTGTCCAGATGCCTGCATTGAACGATAGAAAGCCATCTGACTTTCCTGATTAGCAAAGTCCACCTGAGAAAAAAAAACAACAGAAGGGTAAGTTACAATTCCTACAGCCTGCCAGGCATTAAAAAACATAACATTACAGGGCAAAATTTCACATACCTTGATTTTACTGCCCCCTATCTTCCATCCCTTTGTGTCCTTGACAGCGGCTTGTGCATATTCAATGTTGTTATACAGGATAAGGGCCATTCCTTTCATTCTGTCAAATACAACCTACGGAAGACAGAGAAAATAGAGTCCCAAGGTGCCAGAAAGTAAACAATAGGAGGGAGGCCAGAAAGTAAACTACGAGAGGGAAAGAACACAGACTTACCTTGACAACATGTCCATAGCGGCAGAAATGACGGGTAAGAAACTGCTCCGTTGTGTTTGATGCTAATCCATCCAACCAAACACAAGTTGTAGGCATACTCTTTCCAAAGCCCAGCTGAAAAAGCCAGGAAAAAATGTCATACTGCAATTATCTTATCAGACATCGTACAACTTAGCTTATAAATAATTAAGTGCTCATAAATAATATTGAGTACAGTTGTGGAGGAGTACTGTGGTGGTGTAAAGACAAGATTAAGAATTAAATTAAATTTATAATTCTCACCTTTAGTCTATTGTTGCCAAGGTACTCGCCATCCATCTTCTTTATAGCCTTACAGACACTAGCAATGTCGCAGTACTGTAGAAAAGCATACTGCGGGGCTCCATTCACCTTCTTAATGTCAATATCCTTTGTGGATGTAATGAAACAGAAATATGCTGTTAGTAAGCATGATCATCTTAAACTGTGAAGCATGGTAATAGGCATACAGCCTATTTTCATCCATCACATAACATTCACCTACCACTATTTCTCCGAAGCGTTGAAAGATATTAAGCAGATCATGGTAAGTGGTGGTCTTCTCCAGGTTTCCAATGAATAATGTCCGTGTGGCCTTTGGGTGAAACTCGTCTATCCTCTCATCCAAGGGCCGAAACTCATTCTCACTTTCTGTCTCTGAAAAATTAGTGTTGATTGTAATCTTGTGCATGTTGCCAATAATCATGTTCTTGCTGCAATATCGTTAAAGATCAGTGCTTACCGGGGCCATTCCAGGCTGTGACTTCGATTTGCATCCCAAAAAAAAGCTTCCCCTTTGATGACCCCAGTGCTTTCTCTTGGTCTTCTTGCTGCCGGAAAAAGACAAGTCCATAGCGCTCCTCTGATGCTCCGTGGATTTGTACAGATGTGACTTTTCCATGTTTTTTAAATTCATGAAATAAACCATCCTTGAGACTTGTATCTGTAGTAAGCAGAGCAAATGTTTTATTAGGTATGCATACTGGTAATTATTTCTATTAAAATGTGTCAGTATATGAGGGACTTACAGAAATATAAACCACTATTTAGTGAAGCTCTTTGTTCACACATACTACACTTTACAACTAACCTGTGGAGCGAACAGGAAGGTTTTGGACCTTGATGCCAAAGCTTTTACGTGGTTCATCCTTGTCAAGGGATGATAAAGGAAGTGCTGAGGGTGCAGGAACAGCAGCAGACTGCACTGAACGTGCTGGGGAGTCATCACTTGAACTACTGCTAGAATCACTGTAGCAAAAGAGGAACATGGATTTAGATGTTGTTGTAAGCCTCACAGTTTTATCTCTACCATGTATAATAAAATGTGGTTAACTTGTGATACTATGACTGTTGCAGATATTTTTTATTTTATTTCAACAAGATCAGAAATTGATGCGATATATTATGCATGCTGTGAATAAAATTTTAAAAACCGTAAAGGGAGATTTATCATCATGCAGTGCCTCTCTATAGGAGGCAGAGCTGAATGTTTTTCTTCTGAGAAATCATTAATAGATTGTATAATATGTGCTGTAGGCTACACCGTAATTTCTCTCAAAGGAGGGAGAGAAAAACAGCAAAAAACAGCTCCTTTTCCCCAAATTCTTATTAATGTGGTGCATCAGTAGTAAAGATTGATTTACGGTGGCAAATCCACGGCTGCCTCATACACCTTTTTTCTCAAACCATTCCCATGGCTGTCTCAGCTTTCTAGGCCCTCTGCTGTTTGTTTCCTTCTCACTTTCTCCTCCTGTGCTCAGACACTCCCGGAAGTGCTGCTGACGGAGCCCGGCCTGTGGGAGTGGGCAGGCAGCCAGCACTGGCCAGAAATTTCCAGTTCCAACTGGATCTCACGGAGGGGGGGAGCCATTACCCATACACAGAGGTAGGCAGTGAGAAAAATATACCAGCCGTCTCCTGAAATTCCCCCCTAAAGCACTACCTCGTCAAACCACATGTGTCGCTATGTGTCGTTCAGAGCTGTAGACTCTGCTGTGTCCAAAGGTGATGCAGTTAAACAAAAAAAGAAGCGACTGGAGAGGGGTGAGGCGGAGTAGATAACACGAACCATGGACGAACCATGCTGCCTTTTCAAACCTGCAGATCTCATTTGCATTTGATAATTCCAGCTGTTTTGTCATTTATGCAACAACCTCCCAACTCAACTAATATGAGGCAAAACAATTTCTTTTACAAGAAATTAGACACAATTGTCATTACAACAAAAAAAAAAAACAATCAACAAAGCAGAAAAATGTCCAACATAGCATGTCAAATGCAAAACAGAGCAGGGACATAACAAAACTGAAGACACATCCAGTGCAATTATATCACTTATGGTTTTTGTATGGACATGAATCTTCCAAAGGTTATGGTGTATGAGACTTTATTAGCTACCTATATTTTTGTTTAAAAGCCCTTACCGCTTCACCATATTTCTAAACTTCAAAAAGGTAACAAATGAACCTTAACCATCTTAATCCAAAGTTTGATCAGTGGTAGTAAATCAATTCTTAGTAACACAAAAGGTGTGTCATTACAGCAAATCACAAGCAACTATTTCCTGGCTCACATTATTCCTGCCAGCAATTTATTACTCAGCCAACAACCTTGTAAAAAACGAATCTCTCGTTTGAAAAATTCACTATTGATCGTACAAATGGACCCGGATCTCTGCACACTTCACACTGCTTCATAGGTTTATACATTTATTATCACTGTACAACGTGTGCTGTGCCTGTGAATTACTCAATTAAAAATGATCTTGCAGCTGACTGAAAACAATCAAATATAATTTTTCTCAAATGCACATACTTTCATGTCACATGCTGGGTGGAGCATTGAGGTATGTTCAAGTGGTGAAAACAGAAAAAGCAAACCTATCATTGCAGCAGTCATCTCTAACTCGGTTCTTACAATGAAGGTGACATTGGTCCATAATGCTGGGTGTGTTGGTTGTTTTGTAACACTGTTTTTATGACTATGATAAATGAGAGGTTGTCCTGGTGAACCATCTGTAAACCCGTCTACCACAGTTTTAATCTAAAATTGCCACAAAATGTAGTCCTTTAAACGTTTTGATTGTCCTTGAGAAAAATGATACACTTATCTGCTGAAGACACAGATATAATTACGGTATTAGGAGATATGATTTCTTGAAATGCTTAAGGTCATAAACCACAGTTTCTGCATTAAGGGATGTTGAGCAACAAAGAGTTCTAAATAGAATTCTCGCTAACCAGTGACGGAAATGAAATGCACATGCAAGGCTTAGCTTGCAGTTGGCAAAACTGGTGTTTTGAAAAAGAAAAACTGCAGCAGGATTCAATTGAGCCAGTACAGCTGATAAAATATATGTAGGAGAAACTGTTCTTTCATTTCTCCATATGGAAATCAATTTGCATTACCTTCCACATGAACACATTTTTGTTAAATCTGAAGGAAACTGTGAAAGCTGATAACAATTATCTCAGAAACAGTATCCAAATAACATACTGTGGAATTATGGCTAAAACTGAATTCATTAAACTCGAGAATTATCAACGAAAAAAGTTACGTGTATAATAATGTGTAATATTACACATTACTGTATACAGAAAGCCAAAGTAAATCCAATTCTACCAAGGAACACATTTTCTGAAACCAGAAATGAATCACTAATCTTATCAAAAATATATTTCTGGTCCTGGTACCAATGTGACCTGAATGCATTTAAGCAGCAGAACGTGACAGATAGAGGACATTAATCTTGTGACTTCATTTAGCAACGTATTGTATAATTCTGTTAGATGATCCTTTGAGTAGGATTCAATGTGCAGATCTCTTTAATAAAAGTCTTCACGTTTATAACTGGGATGCACAAAAGTAAACAACAGCCATGCGTGAAGGTGGAAATCTTTACAGCAAAATGAGCTTAACTCACCTGCCACTGGTGCTGCTGCTGGTACTGCTGACTGAGTCTGAACTGGAGGAGCGGCTGTGGGAGCCTGACCCGCTGTGGGAGCGTGGAGGACGGGTAGCCTGACTTGCCAGTCTCTGAGGAGAGGGATTTCGCGAATGTGTTGAGTGTGGGGACCGGCTGCGACTGTGGCGGTATGACCGCTCCCCGCGGCGACCCCTGTCCTCCCGGTAAAGGTCCCTGTGAACTACACTGGCCAAAGTAAAGGGTTCCCTGGCTCGAGACTCGTAACGAGGCTCTGGTGTCTCAAAGCGACAAGGACTCCTGCTGTGGGAGCGGTAGAAGCCGACCCCGCTGGATGTAGACCCTCCACTTCCTCCTGTCGTGGCCCCTGCTGTTGCACTTGTTACTGTGTTGCCAGCAACAGCGCTAACGATAGTTCCGCCGACTGCTGCCGACACCGTTGTACCGCTTCCACTGGAGGTACCAGACCCACTCCCAGCTGTGCTTAGAGTCCTTTCTCTTGCATCGCGATAATAGTCCGTTTCATAGTGCCGCTGGCGTTCGAAACTGCTACCAGGACGCTCATGATGTCCGTAGGCACTGTGATCGTATGCCCGCTCCCGACTTTCAGCAGTCCTAACAAACAGGAAAAGAAGAAAAACATCGCATTACAGTTACATTTAAAACGTTTAAGAAAGCTGCTAGTACAACACAGTGGAAACACAAACTTTTCAGGTGCCTTTGGTGGTTTTCTTAATTAGACACATGGGAAGACGGGGCACTAAAGTGTTTTGAGAAGGGCAGTTTTAAAGCATCTTAAAAAATGATTGTTAACCAGCCTAAAGACTTAAGTAGAAGGAAATGTAAATGATTGACTGGTTGAGACAATTGAAGATCAGGTTTTACACGTTTTCTCAGACTGTTCATGGTTTTTAGATTTCTACAATGAAATGCTGTTGGGTCTTGGGGCATTTCTAATCAACTTGTTGGAGGTGTTAACACAACTTTAAAGAAAGTGGAAGCTTATTTTGTTTTAAACTGACTTCCTCTAAATACAGTCTACTGTAAAATGCAACACGCTATATTGAAAATATATCAGCACAGACACGCAGAAGAGATTTTTAGCAAAAGGCATGCATTCAGTGTTTAATAGAACAGAAATCTGCAGCTTCTTTCATGTTATGATTGCAGGATATAGCATGACCCTGCTGCACAAAGATGGCTTATAATAAGAAGTATTACATGAAAGATTAATGTCTTTACAGGTTGTAGAGTCATTTTGCTCTTGAACCGCCTAGCAACTATAACAAAAGCAACTATTTTGAGGTGTTTTATCATTTATCTGAGGGTCTTTGTTCAAGGTTTTAGAGATGACTGATGACAAGCCTTTTGTTTATGATGTTACACAATTTGACACCACTTGTTCCTCTGATCTTTTATGTAGACGCACATTAGAAACAATGCTAATAAGGACATCGTCTTTCTGAATGAAGCAATCAGAATTTAATTTGGGAATACGACTGCTGTGTCATTACAGCAGTCATATCACCAAACTCCCCGTAATGAGCAGGACAGGGCAGCAATTACCACTGTTTGAATTCAGATCAAATTATAAATCAGCAAATTAGTCATGATGTTCCAACACAGGGTGGAATATGGTTTAATATAACAAGTGTTACAAACCCTCACAGGATTTTTTTTTTTAATAAAGAGCCTTTTTTCATTCCTTGTCCAGTTCAAGAAATAAAGAGGATGGTAAAATGTTGAGATTCAACACAGTGTTGGATTTCAGTGGGGGGAAAATATTCTGACTGTTAAAATTAGAGCTGCAACAATTAGTCGATAAAAACTATTTTGATAATAGATTCACTCTTTGGGGTTATTCTTAAGAAGAACATTTCTAAATCCTCTGATTCCAGCTCCTTAAATGTGAATATTTTGTGGTTTCTTTAGTCCTCTATGACAGTAAACTGAATATCTTCAGGTTGTTGACTGTTGATCAAGAGAAAACATATCTAAAAACAACATCTTGGGTTTAGGTAAACAATGATTAACATTTTTCTCCATTTTGCGATATTATATAGACCAAACAACTAATCCATTAATCAAGGAAATGATCAACAGATTGATAATGAAAATAATCATTGGTTGCAGCCCTAGTTAAAATGTTTTTTTTTTTTTAACCTTGAAGTACTTCTGTTGAAATTAAGATTTACAGTTTTTACACTAACACATTTGAGATTGTATATTTGTATTTGGATGGATGTCAGGTCGCAAGAATAAACTGTACTGAGTTTAGATCTGCATAAACAATTTGAAAGTGTTACTGCAGATCCTATTCAAATACGTAACAACAGAATCATGCTTTTGCTATGTGACATGTTTCTACTTAACAAAAGAATAAATTACTCATATAAATACGTCAGTATAATCAGAGACATTTTTCTTGGTGGAAATCCTAAAAGGTAATCAAGTGTTGAAACCAGAGATGATGTTTACATGGTTGAGAAAACAAACTAATCTATTAGGCGCCTTGTTGGATGAGAGCTGATAATCATAATGTTGGATCATAATGTTGATATGATGTAACTGCAACATGCCTGATTTAAATCTGGCAGAGACAACAGTCTTTTATTTCTAATATTGAAACCTTTTCAGACCTTCACTACCTCTGTACCACATCCCTCACATTTCCTGCCAGTCAAGACTTTCAGCTATCTGCTGTCTTAAATTATAACTGTAAACTAACTTTAAACAGAATGACATGATTCATCTCCTCTCAAAGTGGAATTCATCTTTTAATATGAAGTATGAGACGGAATCTGGAAATTCATGAAAAATAATCCATCTGATTCCCTGTATTTAGGCATTTAAAAAAATCTTCCTTCCTGATAATTAATAGCAGCATCCAAATCTTCTGGGTTTGTTGTTGCTTTGGACGATCAGAGATGTTATAATTTCATCTTTGTAAAGATGTTTATCCAGATTTTGCCTGCTTGTTAGCCGTCTTGAAAACTGCTAAAATGTCTAAATCAACACAGAAGTGTAAGTACAAATCAAAGACTTTCATAACAAGGAGGAACTTGTGAAACTGTTAATCTCAATAAAGAGAAATTGGCAGCAGCCTTTGGTGTGTTTTTTCTTCATAGTCATGCAAATGACGGCGCAACGCTTTTTGTTTTGAATCTGGAATACTGTGAGGTTTTCTTTTCTCAACACATTGCAGATTTTTGTTGGCTTCCTTTTGTAGTGTTTATAGTTCTATGATTAACTATCCCGTACTTTAAAGCTTTGAAAGATGCCCAATTTAGTGTTTCCAGACATTTTCTATTGTTTATTTTGGATGGAATATGTTAACCAGATGATAGAGAAACTGCTGCTTGCACAAAGGCACAGCTGGAGCATTTCAGTGTGTTTCAGCGTATTTCCAAAAAACTCAATTTTGGGATGATTCACAGTGAATGTCTACGGACCCAAATGTGTAAATTTCCATATCCAGACGAGTTAGTGAAAGAAGCTGCCTTCATCTCGGCCCGAGCCCTAGAAACCAACCAGCAGAGGTTACATGTGGTGCTAACAGGAGGCTGCTGCCAGTTCTCTGCAAACGTATGACATCCTGTGAGGTCCTCAATGGCATTTTGGTAAATGATCCGTAAGATGAGTTTCTTAAAATGTCCAACCTGACCTTTACAACTGACAATACAGTGTTCGCATATTCACACTCCTTTTTTATTGGCACACTTGAGAGGACTTTGACTTAATTAATTGCCTAAGCTTAACCTTTTATACTAAATCATTAAATCTTACAAGTTACAAAAAATTGGGGAAGTGGTTACTTCCGAATTTTTTGTCACTTGTAAGATTGTTTTTAACCTGAGTAAAAATAGATCTACACCACATAACAATTACTGACTAGATTTAAGGTTTTCACTGTTTTATACAGATACAAACATGGGACATAGATATAATCTATAGATGCTAACAATAATAACAATAAATGCTAACAAATGGAAGTCTTCCATTTAGATTTTGCCATTAGGGCACACAAACAATAGAGCACATGTGACGCACATCTTCTGCTTGATGTTGAGAAGAAATTGGTTTAGGAGACTAGAACTATGTCTGTATTTCACTGCACTATACGCAAATACAGCGGGTCAGGGGCAAATTCTGTTTCAGCTTATTCGATTTAATCATGTGCGTGCAGGATTCATGAATAACATCTATGGCATAACGATGTCTGCTGTGAAATTGATGGATTACCTTGACCCCTAGATGCTCTCGAAAATGCTAATTTGGTGGCGCAGGCTCACTGTTCAATAGCCTTCAATTTCACTTCAATTTCACTTTACACAAAACAGGTTCTACATTATTCATGGAGCTTAAAAATAATTCAGTTAGACTTTTTTTGGCAGAATTTCCATCAGTGTTTGATTATTAGTCTGCCCTGGTGCATGCTAAGCACATCAACTGTTTTGGGATTACGTGAACAGCATAATTATAAAAGAATGCATTCCAGCAGCATGTTAAAAAGGCGACGCATGTGGGGTTCAGTCATGTGGGAACAAAACGTACTGAAACATTTTATTCAAAATTTAGAGTATTGTAAGAAGTGATTCGTTAAATATCCTTTTGCCATGTAAACCAACTGGTGTAGCTGTGGAGCTTCCTGTTGTCATTGCAGGCTGAGGCCCATACAATAGAGCTCGGGTTGGTGATAGAAATAAAATTGTCTTATTAAATTATAATAATACATAGTAAATTTACTGGAAACTCAATTTAAAACAAACATTTATAAAAGGTTATTCATTTAAATGGTGCTGCACTTTACAGAATCAACTCTGTTCATTTATATGCAACATTCCCTGCAAAGTTCTAAAACAAGCAGAAATTAAAGGGAAAGCCACCACAGTCTAAACGGTTGAGAAAAATCTCTGGTGGTTGACAAATTTCTACTGTCTCACCATAATTATCGTCATTATCGCCCAATCCTACACGGAGCTGTGACGTCCTGAGCGTGAATACAGTCACGGAGCTTCAGTGAATCACTGTCAACATTTTTCCTATCACTGACAAGAGTGAAATGCTATAAAAATCTTTAAATTGTTCCCATTTAATGCTTCCTCAGCAGCATGTGAAAGGTTTTACAGTGTTTATGTTCTACTGTCCTCCAATACAGATTTTAAAACTGCAATTTCAAGGCTGGAAAATAAAGAAAATATTGGGGCTATAACTGATTATCATTTTATCAATGATTATGCAAATCATTTTTTGATTAAGTGATCAATCATTTAGACAACAAAAATGTTTTCATAACAGAGACAAATGTGGAATTTTAAAATAGCCTGTTTTGTCCCACCAATAGTCTAAACATCACTGATAATTCATTTAAAATTAACAGAGAAAAGCAGCAAATTCTGACATTTTAGAAGCTGGATTCAGTAGATGATTGGAATCTTTTTGTCATATAAAGACTTGAATGATTAATCTATTATGAGGAATTTTGATTCATTTTCTGTTTATTGAATAATCGATTAACCAGCTACTTTTTTTTTTTTTTGCAAGAAAACATTATAACATATAGAAAACCTACCTAAGCTTGAATTAGAAGGTACCTTCGATGTTTATATAATACATTTTTCCTTCCGGTTTGCAAATGATACTACTAAAAATATGCACTGCATTAATACAAGTTTCCACAGCCCAATTATCATGTTACATTTAAACTGTACTTTATATCAAAATGGGCAATTTTACTTTGAACACTTGTCATGAATAACAGCTGCGATATTGATCTATTGGTTGTAAGGAGAGCAGGAGATAGGAGCTTAAGGTGGGGTCAGGTGAGAGGAAGAGAAAGGAAAACAATACAAAGTAAGGTACATATTTCTGTATATAGGCATACAGGCAGTAATAACAGTCTATGTACCAGCTACTTCGGTTAGTGGGGAAAATGGAGAGAGACAGGGGTTCAAACTAGGGGGTTAGAGAGGACAGCTAAAATACACAGGGCAGGACATACCAACCTTTTGAGAGAGTGGTAACTTGACCTATAATTCCAAATACAATCTAGGGAGATAGAACTTTGTGAGCAGACAAAAATGGGCAAAAATGTTGAGTGGAGAGGGGAAAAAAATTGAAGAAAAATTGTTCGCGTTTAGAAAATGTAATCCTCATCTTCAGGGCAGCGGATCTCACGTGCATAGACGAGCTGGAGTGTCCAGTTTATTTAAAACGGTGAAAAACAAACTCGGCGTTGTACGGATCCAGGTTAAGATACTTTGAATGCTGGAAAATGTCCCTCTGAGTTCATATATCCATCAAAACCAAAAAACAAACTGCATTGCACTAAAATGAATACTTGATATCCAGGAGTCCATCTTCAGTAAATAGTGCACCATTGATTTCCCAACATGAAAGTAGAGTCCAGAGGACAAACTGATGGAAAAAAAATAAGACTTGTATCTTCATTTGTGAAGTCCATCCATATTCCACTTTACAGCAGTAAAGTAATCAAACACCTTTGGAAAAAGGCGAGAAATCTGGCCATGACAGATTAAGAATAAAGATTATGTCTATTAATGGTAATCCAGACTCTTGTTTATAGTCGCACTGTATTCATTCCTAGGGTGGAGAACGTGCACAACAGTGTTGAAGCTCGTGGATGTTCATGTCAGTTGTTGATCCGTGATTCTCCTTTGCAAGCACAGTAGTCCAAACCTGAACAGAGTCAATGAGACATGCAGTTCATGGGCGCAACATAGTTCTGTAGTCTGTGATTGTATCCGAGGTTTAGTTATAGTTCCACATTCAGGAAAGGATGAGGTAATCCACAGGCATGAGGTAGCTTATCTCCAATGGCAAGGATGGCACAACTTTCCAGTCACAATTTCCAGCATTCTTCATTGAATTGTACGATCCAAACATAGTCCGTGTTGATCCTCAGCAGATCTACGAGTCTCGTCGTTAAAGGGTAAAAATAATCTCCAAAAAAATAAGGCAAGGGGGGGAAAAAAGTCATTGCTCACTTGTTTTTGTTGTCTCTACTGAGTTGGATCACCAGTAGAGGTCTCCCAGCACTCAAATTGTAAGGCCCTGATCTCAGACATAATCCCAAATAAAACAACAAAAAAATTAAAAAAAACAAAGAACCAAGAAAGCAACCCATACCTTTAGCATGATAGAATATCCTTTAGATGTGTGGCCAGTGTTAATCCAACAGTGGGGAATAAATATCCTGTGAAGATTATCCACATGACTCCAGCCCACGAGAGAAGTGAACACCTCCGTGAGGTGTGCACAATAATTGAAAACCAAATTAGACTAATCCAAACAATGGTGTCTTATACATATAATGTGTGCTCTTGGTTGTTTTGTTACATGAGGAAAAAAGGGTGACATTAATCCACCAGGCAGGGCACGTAACTCCAGATTAGGGGAATCCCAGGGATGGCCGATGGACCACTCTCTCTTTTTCTCTCTCTCTCTCTCCCTCTCTCTCTCCAATAATCCTGGGAAATTTTTACGATATCCAATCTTTGCCCCGTATTTTCCGCAAATGATATATCCACCTCACAGAGATGTTTAAACTCACAAAGATAATCCCCAACAGCCATTTACACTATTGACTATTAGTTTAAGTAATGGATACACTTGTGTAAAAGCATGCTTTCATTTACGGAATATCTTGGTGTCTACCTGAAAGTATGAATCCAGGAGCGCTTGGCCACGCTCTGAGGACTTCAGAGGGGATCCCTACAAGATTTAATCTTGAGCATGAACTCTTTTTCTCCTCTTTAACCCCCAAACAAGTAAATGAACAGATGGTGGAAAGATGCTTGGAGGTAAGGTGTTTACCAGAAACCACGGTTCCCCCTGCCTTCAGAGAAACTTTGTCCACTTACCCGTCTAGTCTGCGTTCATAGCGTCCATCTCTGCTGTGGAGCGATGTGGGGGGCCCATACACAGCCCCCCCTGCCGCCCTTGTGAACCCTGTTACATCCCGGCCACGAGAGCTTATGGACAGACTATCGTCCAGCCCTCTGGCGGCACTAGGAATTGTGCCTGGTTCATTGTAATCAGTGCGCAGGTCTCTGTCCCCCATCTTGTTGATAGCATTATGAGCCTTTTGAGCACTTTTAATGTCCACAAAATCCACAAAGGCGGCGACTCCACCTTCTGAACCCCGCTTAGGCAGGACCTTGACACTCTCCACACGTCCATATCTGAAGAGAAAACAATGGAAACAAAAGGTGATCAATGGGTTGGAAACTGCAAACATGTTGCACCAGTATTTATTGATTTACAAACAGGGGTTTCAGTTTAAATTAAAAAGCAATCTCCCAAATAATGACATCTTTCAAAAATGACATAGTGCAGAACTCATTTATGTCTGTGTCTGTGTGCATGCGTGTATCTGAGCAGCGGAGGGAGGTCACTTTGCTACCCTTGTTTTCTGCTCTGTGGTACTTTCTTTCAAGGCAACAGTAACCCAGCAACTGGACTTCAAACCTTGGCACATTGCATGTTAATAAATGCATATATTTCCTAACATTAGCATGTTTCCTAGGAGGTGGTCTCATACGCTTCTATCGACTGGAAGGTGCACAGATGAGGTATGGGCAGCATATAAAGGAGACGTGACATTTCCTGATTGGCTGTGTGTGGGTTTAGAAAACAGATGCATTATGCATACTATATGGCTTTTTCTGTTTCACCAAAAAGCAGAGAATGTTTATTTTTGCTGCAATTCAACATATCATTTCTATATTCTACCACCTTGAAAAATAATTGCATCATTTAAGATATAATGGGAGAAAATATGTACAAGAGGTCAACCATTCTATTGTTTCCTTAACAAGCTTGTAAATGACTAAATACCCCGTTAAGTGATGGTTGCATTGACTGATGAGAAGCTTATTACTCTAAATGTACAAGCGCAGTAGGATTACAAAGCCTGCTATCATCTGCGTGAGTTGTGTTTCCCCCCAAAAGAATCTTTCGGGAGTGCGTTTGCGCTGTCCGGCAGTAGACAGTAGGGTGCCCATAAATTTATTGGCATGCCAGTTCCCAACATTGAGCCTCCGACGCCATTTTAGAAAAGCTGCTCACACTGCTTACTCATTCTCCCGTCCCCCATCTTCAATGACTTCTATCACACATCGGACTGTCATGCACCTGCATGCTCTGACCACCTCTGGGTTAACGCCGGAGCTGAGGCAGCATGCTAGAAAAAGGAGTCGCCGACACAGTTTCCCCTCCGCTATTGCAATAACATGCTGCCAGTCACCACCCCCCCACCCCCCAAAACATAACGTTACGCACATCATAGCACAGGCTAATGTAAATAAAACGGCTTAGAGGCGGCACACTAATGTGCGTCCTGCACGGCTGCATGAGTCAGACAAGAAAAAACATATGTGCAGATCCACTCACTGGATTTAACGTTCATTTAGAAATAAGTGTAAAGTACGAAATGAATAGAATCTGTTTCTATATTTCACACAGTCCTATGTTGGGGGTAGGCTGTGCTGTGCGACACACTGCCATTCGGTTACAATTTGTTTCAGACTGACATGGATGATTTATGCTGGTAATTTAGCAGCTTTGGGTCCGATATGGCGACGCCTACACACACACACGCACGCACACGCGCACACACACACGCAGCGTTGCTCATATAGGTAGACTGATGTTTTTCAGCAGTCTGGTCTTCAGCACATATGGACGGAGAGGCGGGCTGCTATTTCCTTGACAGCCGAGGAGCGAGAGGCGAGAGCGCGCACACACAACCGTGATAGCCACACACACAAAAAAATCATATTTACATTTTTCTCCGTCCGAGGAAGACAACAAAGAGCTATAAGCCCATACATGGTGCACGCGTTTGGTCTCCTCCTAAAAGCCCCAAAAACGTGAAGCGTAAATGGAGTTAAACTGCAGCCGTAATTCAAATTCATCGATATGTTGTCTGATTTTTTTCCCCCTCAGTCGGATCATCACGCTGCGGGCTCTGCTGGAAAAGCAACGTTGTGATAATGTAGCAGAAGATATTCAGTGTCTGTGCTCATGAGCGCACAGCAGACAGAAGTGCTTCAGCGTTACAATATTGCACATCAGTGAACACAGCGCCCTGTTCAATCACAGCCAGTCTGCAACAATGTTACAGCGTGGACGACGCGTGATGTCGTGTCAGCTTTGAGGTTTTTTCACTGACTTGTGTTGGATTTAGATTCTGCATTAAGACATCATTCATCTCCTGCAGCAGCTACAATGCGCTCTGATAGACAGGCACATGATATGGTGATCGATCATACTTTGTGCATGAAAGGTCTGGTTGGGAGCAGTGTGACCTGACACTCACAGAGAGTCAAGTGAAACACCACAACACACACGGTGATACACTGGCTACACACTGTCCAGAAAAATGCAGCCTGATAAATGCAATAATAGACAAAGCTAGCAGCTGCTCAGATGTGCTGAAGTTTGTTTACACTGTTACACTACAGACTAAATGTGTTTTTATGGTCACCAGGTGGAAGAGGTAGGCTGATCAAAAGTCAAATGGTTACCTGGTGGGAATGTAGCCTACAGCCACACAGCATGAAAGGACAAAGTAAAGTTATCACCTGGCCTACAAGTTAGTTACCGTGTCAAAATGGCAAAAAAGCTGTGTGGTTAAAGCTTGCTGGCCGTTTTCTCTTTTCTTATATCTAAGCTGAAACGCAGCACAGTGTTGTTGCTTATGGTGAGCTGACAGCACAGTTGCCAAATGGGACTTTGCTACAGGGGGAACCTCCTGCTTCATCCCGACTTCACTAAAATGTGACACAACAGAGAGAGAGAGGAGATGCTGGCCGCGCACCCGTCCTTATATTACAAAATACACACAAACGCACACGTCGCTCATCAGTGTTTCTACTCACCGCTTGAAGTGCTCAATGATTTTCTCCTCTCGTACATTTTCGGGTAAATTTCCCACCCATAAATGTCTGGTTTCCCGGACCATACTGTGTGCTCCTGCTCCCCGATCATACAGATGAGTTTGCTATGTCAGTTTCTTCCCGTGCAAAATAGACTAGGTTTGCAAAATAAACGCCGGACTAGAAAAAAAACACTCGGCACAAATCATTGACTGCTCGTTGTGACCCAATGTAAACCATTAGGTTGGATCCCCGCACGCTGTTTGATACTCTTCACTGTTCAAGCGCGATCTTGCGACCTCGTGAACGCGCTCCGGACTGTTCCCGTGACTAGGCGCGTCCCTGACACCATGCGACCCTTGGGTGTCGAAAGAAAGCATGTAGCTTCCTAAAAAGATGCAGCAACTTCGCTTGTAATGAAAAGGCACACCGCGCAGGCGTGGCTTTGTGTGTGAACTTCTTTTTTTTTCTTTTTTTTTTCACCCGATGAGATAGTCTCCGCCCATGCGCATGCGTGAGAAAACCCCCGGTTGCATGTTGGTGCTTTGACATCTGAGAAGCTTTGACACACTGGAGGATCCCATCACTGTTATGTTTAGCAAGGTGAGGCACACGTACAATAAAGCTAAACGAGCCCAGGTCTGGTATTTTTAGAATGTATTATTTTTGTAATAGGATCCGTTTGATTTTTATCAATCGATAAGCTATTTAACACCCACCCCAAAGTGATTCAATCAGCCACAGGGCCACATTTAAAAAATCACAGTGAGCTTTAAAAATGGTCCCCTTTTACACTGTTTGTTGGGCTACTGTATGTAAATCATTTATTATTTATCCCACTTAATGCTAATAATTACAGGGTTTATTTGGGGTGGGCACCAGTCACCTGTAAGTTAACAAAATAAGTGCTTGGGGAAATGGATGGACTGATGTATAATTACTGATAATTTATAAATCACCACTAATTGTTTTATTTGTCTCCAGAGATTAGGTCAATATGTGACCTCATACACAATATTAGATGGGGGGATCTGATTATAAGGTTATGATGAGTTGACCCTCCACACCATTTACACCCAGTATAAAAGGTTGTGCTGAAGCTTTTGACACCTAAAGCAAAAAACTTGAGCCTGCAGGAAACAGGAAACTAAGCACCCGTTGTTTGCAGCTCTGAATGTTTATGATCAGAGCATTTGAGCCAGTGACAAGCTTTAGCAAAGCAATATGAGGTGACTTAAGTTAACATCTGCACAGGCACAATTAAAGTGGATTAACTCCCTTAGCAGCGTCATGACTGTAAATACAGAAAAGGCCACAGTCTAGCCTCTATATAAGAGGTTTATGTCATTGATTGTACTTTAAGATTCATAGCCTGAACAGGAAATTATATATAAATCGACGACAAATTAAAGCAAAAGTCTGGAGAAACATGAGTGCAGATGTTTCTGTACAGGACACAAGAGCTCAGTGAATAGTTTGATGTGTATGACAGTGAGATGAATCATATGCTAAGGCATTTTCAATCACAATATCTCAGTGATGTTGGAGCAAAGTGTTAGACAGCGCTCTCCTCCATCATCATTTAAATACCAAACAAGGGGAAATTACTTTGGAAGAATGGAGCCCAGCCCTCCTGTATCCTGTAGAGAGAAAAAAGCTAAATATATGCCAAGGACTTCTGAAGCTGTCTTTCCTCAAGTTGATCACCTGTCTGCATAATTACCGCAGCTCACAAGCATGTCAGGCCTGGTTTTAGGGAAGTGCAGAAAATCCGATATTTTGTGATGTCTGTACTGTATCACCAAAGCGGATTCTCATCCATTAAACCCAGTACTGCTGCATTAAACACATTAGTAAAATACATAAAATAAAGAAAGAAATTCTTTCAGTTAATCTGTGTCATACATTCCATTTAAAGAGATATTCTCAAAAAATAAGATTTGACAGAAACTGTGAGATTGACGTTGTGAGAGAAAGTGACTCTAGGATAAAAGCATTCAATCAAACCAAATCCATTTTATGTGTCAGTGAGTCGATATGACATATTTAGAAGAAGAAACATCATTCAGTCACATGTTCACAAAGGAAAAGAAGAAATCCTGATATACTTTAGCAGTGCATTGACAGAGGAGTTAAGATCCCAGATGAAAGAAATATCAGTAAAATGACAGGATCGTGCTTTAGAGGATTTTACTGACTGACACGATGAGACACAAAAAAAGCTTCTGTCACAGTTTAACACAGGACTCAGTAGACACAATGCAAAATACATGGAGAACAAAACTCTTCACTTTGTCATAATACTGTGCATAATTTGATTAATTCCATTTTACGTTGTGTATAAACTGCAGACTGTTGACTTCCTTTTGCTGTAATGCCTACTGCCAAAAATAAAGCTTCAACTAGGTTAATGTATTTACTTTGACTTGAGTCACTTCTACAAGCAGGCTGTAAAGTGGAGAACTTTGGCCTGGTCTGTGCTCTGTTTTAAGCTAATAAGTAACATGAGCAATCAGGCCCATGTCCAAAGGTCCAAAAGATCAGCTGGTAATAAGAACTGATGAGTCTATAAAAACTGCAATTTTCTCAAAGGTATTTTCCTATAAAATATTTTTTGTTAGTTGAATCATTTTTTGTGATAGTTGCTTAATGTTTAGTTTACTTAAAAAATGTCCTCAGCCTAACTGGAGGGTCAACCTCTGTAAAGTTTGGGTTATTTAGGCTGATTTTTCAGACACATGCTGGCGCTGAGTAACCAGTTAAAAAGTAACTAAGAACACTGTGAATGAAAGCTGGGTAGAAAATACAGCCGTTACTACAGCGCAGCATCATTCTGCTTTTGTTACTATATTAAGCGAGCCTATCAAGACAGAGTTGCGCATGCGTTGAAATGCGGTAACAGGGGACACGCACAACTGCTGTGCGCATGCGTGCTGCGTGCCTATCAGCTGAGAACAGAAAAGTCTGGAAGTCTCCTGAGGAGGTGACAGCTAAGCGCTCAGTCAGTCACTTCAATGGGCATTTTCACCATATTCGGGTGCTCATGGAGAACAGCTTCCCTGTGTCTACTGAATCCGTCCTGGTGTGGGAACTTTATTCAATTAAAAATCTAATAAACCTATGGGAGTACAATTTCCTATTTTGGTGGATCGACAAGACACCAAAACTAAATTTCCTCTTCAGTGATTCTCAGACCTGGATTATTCTGGAAACTGGACCGTCAGGCTAATGTAGCCCACTGTCATTTCACACGCCTTTTTTTGATACGGAATGACGGGAGTGATGTACAAAAAAAGCCCTCTCGTGGAATATACTTCTGTCAGTCCACAGCTCTCAATAAAGACACCTCTAATGGGCATATACCGGCGCCAAAGTGTGGATGTAATTTGATGTGGGTGTTAGAAAAAGTGCTAAATTGTCACATAAAGGCAGGTTATAAGCTAACGTTAGGAAAGCTTTATGATACAATGAAGCTAAGTGTAATTGTGTAAAGAGGGTAACCGTTCAATTTATCTCACAACAGCCTCTGCGGTGTTATAAAGCGATATAGGTGTCAGCAAACTATACAAGTCCATTAATACGGGTCTTTCTGTTTCTTTTAAAATATGTTTTTGTGAGTAAGAAGTAGTGAAGGTCAGAGTTAAACAGCCTTTTCTTTGTCTAACGCCATTTTGTGTGACTTTGTCGTCAGCCATTTTGCCTTTTCTTTACTAAGCAGACTGGAGAGACACGACAGAAGCGGCCCGTTACTTCTGTGGAAATAAGTGAAATAACCACACACAATTTGTTGGAAATGGTTACCTACCGCCTGAGCTGTTTGGGATGGAGTTAATGCCCGCGTTTGCTATTAACATGTGCAGTCATAGGTCATAAATGACATAAATTATTGCAGAGCAGATGAAAATTGCGAGCAGCTGTGTCCATTTTGACAAACATGATCCGTATTCAATCCGTCTATGTGCTAATATAAATTTGTTTTTACCGTAAAACTTCGACGTGAGCTGTGTGATAATCTTATAAAATATACCCCCGTTTTAAATAATAAGAATGTGTAATGTACATTTAAATTATAACAGGTTTTTACATTTCCCTCCTTTGTGGGTTGATGGTATTTACAGTAAGATAATGGTTCTTCCTTTGTTGAAAGTAAAGATAAATAAAATGTATTCTTTAGCTATGAGTCTTTGCTTCCTCCTTGAATCACACCAATTAGTGAAATAATTAGAACCAGTGAATTGCTTTCAGCTAGGCTTGATTATAGCAACAATACAATAGTATTGTGCCCTCATGCATAAATAAACCTAATTTATTGGGCCTGTGTCTGCAGGCTGTGGAAAGGGTTACACAGCTTCATCAGGCTCTGACGCTGCTCTGAACTAAAGTTAAATCTCTTAATAGAGGAAATTCAGAACAGTGAATCTTTCCAGGAAAATAACTGTCTGCCTGTTAAAATCTCCCCCAGATTACAGTGTTGAATTAATCCGAGGGGTCACACAGACACTCTGAGCAGCACCACTATTTTACACAAAGGCGATGATTGTTAGATTGGATAGCCTTCTTCTGTAAATAGATGGAATGTCAATAATGTTTTGTTTTGTCTTTATCTAATAAATTGTGGTTGAAGACTGAATTTCCAAAAGATTCGTAGTGATAAAATGCCTTGTGGAATATTTAATGAAAAAAGATTACATTTTAAATACAAAAGCATTAACTTATAGGACTTTACATTAAATACTCCCATTAAAAACAAGTGCCACCAAATTTTTAAAATCACTAAGTGCCTATGACTGATGCTCCTTCTTTTGTGCTTGTGGTCTTCGTCGATGTTCTCTTCTTACGTTGTCTGTATAATCCCCTTCCTCCTGTATGCACACAGAAACATGACAGATGAAACTCATGACACATTGTTCACTGACGACAGCTGTGTAACCAAGCTGCTGGTCAGGAAGAGCTCAGACCACAGAAAGTCAGGATATCTACTGACTTTGTGTCTATGTGATAGTAACACAATCATCAATATTTACCAGAAATACACTAATTTATAACAACAATATTATATTGAACATTTGCTGCATTTTGAATTTGGCTATGTATATTTGATATGTCTTGAAGATAAATTTAATTTAAATTCATTTTATCTACATTTTTATTTGCATTAAATTGGACTCAACGCTTTTTTTTAAAATACCTGAGATGCATGTATTTATTACAACTGCATCAAGTGTGTGTGTAGTAAGGGTTGGTTTTTTTTAACTCTGAACTATTTAATCAGGCTAGCTTAGTGAAAGGAAAACTTGGCAAAGAATACTTTGACCTGAATCTGTCTTGGGGGTCTTAAACCTTCTCCACCTGGGATACAACTTTGAGAAGTTCAGTCTCATCTTGGGACCAAGTCTAATGAACACATTGATATTCTGCCCCAGTTTTTGGGTCTCGGTGGGCAGAAAGTGCTTTCAGCCCTGTGTGCTGCTTCCAGGGAGACTCACTGACCCGTGAGGATGTTGCATCCAGTAGATCCATGGTGGGGATTAGACAGCTGGCCTCGCCCAGGAAACAAATTAGGATGTGAAGCACGTCGGACCAGCGTCCAACAGTCAGCATCAGGACCATCAAACCCCCGAGACGAACCATCACTGTGTTCAGGACAGCCTGGCTGCTGGGCAGACGGTGCTGCTCCTCTGCAGAACCAAGATGCAGCATTGCAGGGAAATATTTGGTTAAAATGTTTACAATGACATCAGGATGCTATAAATTAATGATCCGTGCTTAAGTGGTCAGATGAAAACAAACAGATGATTGATTTACAATGGTTTTCCTCTGTCCTGATAGAGGTCTATATTGTCACACTGTGAAAAGCTGGGGCATTATTGAAGGTCCTGTCCTGATTAATCAGTGTTGAATATGCATTGCACCATAATTTCTTACATAAGCTTCCTCATTTTTAAATGTCTCTCACCCTGCATGTAAACCACCAACAGTGTGTAGCAGATAGTCAGTGGTGTCCAGAACCTTAGGGCCTCTGATGCAGAGAGGAACTGTTGATTGATGAGTGATACTGCAGCTATCACAGCCACAAAGAAGGTAATGAGCAGGGCTCTGCACAGCATGGGCAGTAGGCAGCGGCCTGATGTCAGGAGGCTGATGCAGATGCCGCAGTATCGCTGTGAGCTGTGGAGTTTATACAGAGCCATGACATGGTGCAGTAGGCGAGAGGCCTGCCGAGCCAGAAACCAGCTGAGTGCTGCTGCCAGGAGCAGGCACAGCCAACGTTGCGATGCCCCCTCGTGGAGAAAGTGCAAACTGCAGCTTATGGCACAGCCCAGAGAGAACTGGCTTTGCACTAGAAGCTGCTGCAGGAATTTTCCAGACTCCTGGTGAATAGAAAAGTGCAGGAACAGAATAGTTCAGAATTGACTTATCAGAACTGATGAAGGGTTGTTTATTATAATAGCCTATGAGTCATCATGACCTGGCAAAAAACACACAAAAAACATAGGAAAGAAAAATGAAAGGTAGCTGCAACATGAGATGGAAATCACATACAGTTAAATCTTAGGAATATTTTTAATCACATAATTGGCTTCTTACTGGTCCAGCTGTAACCCATCCAGAGATAGCCCGAAGACAAAATTCTAGCACCACCAGGGAGGCCACACGTGAACCCACTATAGTCAGCGTCCCAGTCACAAGGAAAAAGTGCAGCATCCCAGCAAATCCCCTTTTAGTTCCACTTTGATGACTGGGCGTCTTCTGGCTTGATACATCTTTTTCACTCCAGCTTTGAGATGTAGAAGCAAAAAACAAGCAACCAATGAATGTAAACTGTTGAGGCAGCATTAAAACATTAATATTTTTATGACGATGGTGAAAACCTGAAATTTTGCAAACAGGTTATGTAACTTAACACCAAGTTGATGCTCACATGTTTCAGAAGGCCATTTCCTCACCTTTCCTCCTCTAAAAACAAATGCACTCTCATCAGGGAGCATAGCACAGAGATCCCGCATGCACCGACCACCCCTGCAGGTCAGATAGCATGTCATTTGTATCACAACCAAGGAACTGTAACAAAGTTCATATGTACCGTTCTGAGAAAATGAATGGACGAAAAGCTCACCTTGAAGTAGATCATCCAGTGGATTGGTTTCAAGAGTCAACCACCCCGGTAGGAGGTAGGAAGTCGGAAGAAACGATGTGATAAAGGATAACATAGTGTTACCTTTGATTTTAAAGAACCAAATTCAAAATGAATGTTACTGCTTTTTACAAAAAATCATGAAGATAAATCTAATTTAAGCCATCACACACTCAGGAACCATATTTTGCGATTGTTCCAGATCAGTTAACAATAATATGAAGTATAGCTCAGCCCTTCTGGTGTTTATCTCTTGTGCCTCATCGCTGAGCTTTGCCTGTTCCAAAGGTCATCTGAGTGTGGTTGGAGCGCATGCCCACAACAGTCTCACTTATTACTAGATAATGTAAGTTGTTGCACAATGGGAAAGACTTTACGTTATAATATGATGGGAAGTGTTAGTTGTGCTCTCTAGTGGTCTAAAAGCTACAGTGTGGAAAAATGCTCCAACAACGACTTCATCATTTCATAGATCTTTTTAAAAAATAACATTTTGCTTAGAGCAAAAGTCAGGTTTCTTTATGTATCCCAAAATCTCAGAAAGGCCTCTGACACACACAACACTTTCACAGGAAAAACAAAACAAATCAGAAAACTCAGAAAAAGCAACAGATGAAGGATTCCTCTTTCAGGACAGATTGAAATGCTATAGCTGCTCGTTGTACAGAGTAAACAGAAGTTTGTAGCAGCAGAATTACAATATGGACAAACAGCAGTAGAATATTAGTACTGTATATGTATAATAATAAGTAGATATAAAATATCAAGTGAAACTTAAGTATAGTGACTGTGTTAGTGATTGAGGTGTTTCAAGCTAAAGTGTTTGGAGTAAAGTGTGCAGATGAGTGTTTCTGAAGGTATATTTAAATAAAAAGATTAATTTGACAATACTACAACAAATATAAGGAAATGTAGGCTCATATTATTTTAAGGTATGGGAAGTATATTTGTTGAGGGGAAGGTGTAGCAGGTGCTAAGTATCATAAGCAAATGCCTGCTCTCTATGAGGGGACACCATGTACATCTCTCTATATAAAGCAAGTAATCTGTCTGTATGTCCTTCACGTATTTTGAGAATCATTGATCCACTCGACTCCACACTTGGCGGGTGTATAACTGGGAAACAAAAGGAGTGCAGTGTCAAATTTGGTGCAATGTGGACACATGATATGTATTCAATTTTAATACATTTTGAATACACCAGCGATCAGTGAGCTGCTCTGCTCTGTGCTGGGGCAGGGCGGTGCTCAGGACTGACTCCTGCATAACAGGGAGAGGAGATTGGTCCATAATGAAAATTGCAGAGAGCTCAAAAGCCTCAAATTGTGTGTCTTTAATTAACAGAGTTGTGGACACACAGCTCCCCACAATCACAAACCAACATCCATGTACTCTGCTTCTTTAACTTCTATGATAGCATGTTAGTTTCTGTCATGCTATTGGTGTATATACTCATTCACACTTCACATCAACTGAATTCATTTTTCTATGTGTTGAAGCAATCGGCCAGTTCTGAGCAGGCACATTTTGAACGGGCGCTACACTGGTATTTAATGAAATATGCATCTTCTTTGATGGAGTACTATGCTCTAATCAGTAGGGGGAAGCAATTCTCTGCTATATGCAGTAAAGCTGCAGTAAAGCCTCCAGGGCTCAATGCTCTTGACAGTTTGTATATTTCATCCAAACACTGTCACTCCAGAATGCAGTAAAATATCCTCAACAGCCAACTGTATAGTATCCATGAAAACACTCATGGAAACAACAGTGACGTAAGGAAACCACATGCCAAGTATAAATATGAGGCTACTAGTGTGGTGTGTTTATTAGAAATCCATCCTCTTTCCAGAAAATGATTTACTTTACTTTAATTTGTGGAATATTTAGACAAGTATTGAGGAAATAGAAGAAAATATGGCCTAAATGAGGGTAGCACCACAAAAGTTTGGAGTTGGTGTTTTGTTTCTTCGTACTTTTTGATAGTTGGTGCTCTGTTCCCTCAGAGAAATGCCTCTGTATTAGATGTGATGATGTAACAGACAACTATCAGGAAGAAGCTTGCACTTAATTTATTCTCTGAGTGCAGACAGTATGATAAATGCATACGATTTTAAACTTTAACTTTTGAAGTTTGATGAAACAGTGTGCCTTGATTTCTTTGGGAATTCATTCCCTTTTTGGGTGGATACATTGGTTGTGCAGAGGGGCAATGAAAGCAACACAAGTGCTGGCTACAGTCTTCTTTTGGGTAGCTTAGGGCCCATGGATGCTACGCAGGTCTTCTGTGAAGTCTCCAGTTTGAATCCCTTCTTCTGTCAGTGATATAACAGGAAATATGTACACACTATACACTATACTGTAACAGTTTTCCTGTTGCAAATGTGCTAAATGTGACATTTTAAAGTCATTAAGTCATCACATTGGCTTTGGGACATTTGAGATATCTCATCTTGTATATATCTGACTAAATGAGTAGCTGAAATAGCTGAATTTTTTTTGCAGCCCACTATCTCCACAGGATGTGTTGCAACTGGAGTCTAACCAAACAACTCTGAGCTTGAATTGTCCTTTACGACTGTGAAAGAGTCATATAAGCAGGTGACAGAGAAAAACTGGGAGACAACCAATAGATTTACATCTTACGACCTGAACACATTAACTATGGCCAAGGTCTCATTCCTAGCAGGAGGCACAACTCTTTCAGTTTCACTGGTAGTTTTAAACTCTCACTCATACATGTGAGCACACAACTGAATTTTTCTGAAGCAAATCCCATGGCTGTTTAATCTCATTATTTCAGTCGTGTGGACTGGTTAAACAATGTAAGTACTTGATTGATTATGGAAAATGGGAAAGTGTGTCTGAACTTTTAACTGGTATTGTAATTTATTTGCACACATTTAAGACTTCACAAGAAAGTGCTTTATCATGTGCAGACGTCAGAGGCAATGATGATTTTCCTTTACAAAATAATCAAACAGAGTGAGTTATTCATTTGTCTCATTTAGGTCATGTTTCATTGTTGTCGAGATGCCTTATAGTGATTTATGAACATGAGTGTTCTGCCCTTTGTCACAAATATAGACATCCTCACTGTGTCAAAGAGCACAAAGTTCATGTGCTGAGCAGTGAAGCAGTGAGTTAACAGTGATTCCTGGCAGCTGAGGAAAGAAACGACTTCCCACATGGACTCTAACACTGCCGGCAACGTGAAATATGATCGCTGGAATGAGACCGTCAACATGAATGAAGAGGCCTCACAGTCCACTACGATGAGGTGAGACAAAGGGTCCATCCTTCGTGGTGTGGAAGTTAATCAGAGCACAATGGGACACAGAAGAGAGTATGTGGTGGAACTAGGATATAAAATAATGTTAGAATGACAATTGTCAGCTGTAAGCTGTGTAACCTGACTCTGCTTTCCTCTCTGATGCATTCAGGATCTACAACAGAGTGTGCAGGCCTATTGTCAGCAGTGGAATAGCAGTGAAGGCAGCAGGAGCTTTGTCTGTAGTGGTGTCCATGTACATTCTAGGATATGTAACAGGATACTACATCCATAAGTGTTGATGATGGAGACAAGACATTTCAGATGAACCACGTTAATGGGAAACCAAATCAACTGAAGAACAAGTTACATTTTTGATGGGATTCCTCATTGTTCATATCAACATTTTTGACACACGGGAACTGAAAGTTATGTAAATTAAATCTATATTCTGATTAATATCTGTTGTCTATGAGATGCTTTAACCTAGTCGGGGTGAGTGCAGGGTTTGCCGATTTTGCAACTGCCTGGAAGTAAATGGATTATTGAGTAGGTTGAATATCTAAATATGTAAACCTTTCCTAGCAGTTTAGGACCTATTTGGCCATCAACCTTCTTCTTTGGTCTTACATTGTCTGTCTCTTCAAAACAACCACTTCTCACATACACCATCACATCCTTGAGCAGTCACTCAATCTGTAACAGTACCCTTCATAGTTCACCTGCGAGCAACCACAATAGAGAGCATATCGCAATTCTGTCATGTGTTTGGGTATTAATGCGTTGTATTCATCCAACAGCTAAATATAAGTTCTGACTGACCATTTAACCTAAATCCAGTTCATGAAACTCCATAAATGTGTTGATTTCAACACCTAGTTGGTCTGTCAGCTATTTGGGGAAACAGGAGTATGCTGAACAGGAAGTAATGAAATGTATTTTTCCAGCTTGTCTGCAGTTTAAGTAACCATGGCTGAACAAAGAAAACAGAATCGCCCACCAGAACTCCATTTATGTCTGTCATTAAAATTACATTTGCACTGATAAAAATAACCTGCACTTTGAATGTGTAGCTTGTGACGCCTTCTACAGTCTTATCACGAGTTAATGTGTAATGAGAACCTCTTGGTCATTAACTGAAATAGTCTGGCTAAATATTAAAGTGCTCAGAGTCATCAAGAGATTGCTCAGCATCAAAGCTCTGAGCCTGATACGACTCTAAAATTATATAAGTTCTAAACAGCACAACTATCTATTGGCTTTACCTGACCAGCCTGAGTGTGCACATTTGTGTTTGAATCCTGTCCACACTAATAACTGCAGCAAATAGTAAAAGTAAGATGACGCCAATAGAATTATTACCTAAAATAATGGAAAATACTGTTTTCTACCAACTGCAATTTACAGAATTATTAGAACTTATAAACTTTAAGCCTATGAATGCTTGAGTCTTGAAAGTTAGAAGGACTAAACTGCACTGAGGTCAATGAATCTTCTTCTGAGTTTGTGAAGATTTTCAGTCATCTGTGTGACATGTTAGAGATGAATGGTTTTAGCTTTTTACCAAAGGCCATCGTACTACTGACTTGCTTCAACAAAGGAAGAGGTTTCTGCGGGTGTTCAATCATGATCTAATAACCTTTTACATATTAAAAAACATTGATATCCTATATTTAACTGTTGCTTTGTCACAACACCAAAACATCAATTTGTCACATAACAATGGACAGGAACATTCCAAATGATTGCAAATGTGCACAAGAATACACACAAAGGAACGCAGGAACTCACCCGAAAGGTATATTATAGTCGGGTTGCAGTGCATGAACCGCTCATTACAAAGCTGAATGCACATTTGAAAGTTCAGTGGTGCAAAACCCACAGGCACTGGTCTAAAGAGAGACAGTCAGATGAGTCATCTTTCACCATATTCTCAACAAATGCTGTACTTGTGTGGCGTACACAAAGAGAACAGTACCGGTTTGAATGTTTGACCCCTACAGAGAGGGGATCCAGTGGCTCGGTTACACACTGTGGGGGGCATTTTGCTGGCATCGTTTGGGTCCACTTGTCCTTGACAGCGCTCTCCACCACCATCATCTAAAGACCAAATGAGGCAATATCTTTTGGAAGAATGGTGTTCATACTTCCAGTAGAGTTCGGAGCTTGTAGAATCAATGCCAAGGAACAATGAAGCTGTTCTGATGGCAAATGGTTGCCCAACACTTTACGAGGACACTTTGTTGTTTTTTCTTAAATTTGTGACTTGTCTATAAAAGCACTGTGCAGGGACGAATGAGAGAAAATTCCAAATACAAGAATTTAAGTCCTTAAGCTGGCTACAAAAAAGGGTTTACAAGTTGCGATACCTGCCAGAAGGCATGTTACTAAGTACAGACTATGTAGGCTGCCTAAACCTTTGCACATGCCATGTTTGTATTTTGGTTTGACAAAGAGTAACTATGAATTAATGTTTGCTGAAAAGTGTTTTTTCCATATCCTAGAGAGGCTGTTTTTACATATTTTCAATTTTAAAAAATGACCAAAATATGTTGTTTGTCAAGGGGTGCCCAAACTTTTGCATACAACTGTACCAGAGGTTTGTAGACTGAAGCTGTTTGTGGTGGATATTTGAACTGATACCAGGTATCGATTTTCAAGGCATTGTATTTCCACTGGAATTTTATTTTCATGGTGAAACAATGACAATAAAAACAAATAAACAAACAACACTATACATATAACACAATAATATAACCATATATGTGCATATTTGTATGGAATTAAATCATGTCGGCAGAGACAACAAACCGTCTGGAGCAGATTTTACTCCAGATGAAATGTCCGGCCAGAGCATCAGTTCAACCTGCAGCTTAACGTGTGCACTTCACCAACACATTCCACAAAGATCATCTCACTCTGTCAATCCCAAAACTCATGCTCCTCCCTGACTGTGGCAACTCTTTCCAACGTTGTCGCAGATTGGCACATGCAACAGAGTTTCTTTTTTTTTAAAGAAATAAAAAAGTACTTTTTATGTTTTCTGGGCTCTCTCTTCCACATAGAGCTGCATCTGTTAAAGACAAGGAACAACATATCAATGAGAGCAAATGGGTGAATTTGAACATGACATTAATTACAATTCAACAAAACACAAGTCACATGAATCAGTCCACAAAGTGTGTCCCAGAGTGTTAATTTGATCAGTGAGGCTCAGTGAATTTTATTGGTGTGTGGTTCTTCTGCTCACTTTTACTATGTCAGATGTCATGGTCTTCAGTGGGATCAGTCTAGGCTCCTGCATGTGGACCTCCTGTTCATCAGCAACTATCCATGGGAAATCCTGAAGAAGCAAATTTATAAATGTAACACAAAAGACACAACTGCAGTAATTGTGTGGTAAAGGCGCCCTCTGGTGGATAGTTTTATTCATTAGTTTGATTTTCAATAATCTGCACAGTCTAAGCAACAGGAGAGTGAGAATCGTATAGTCAAAGAAAAGTTTAGCCGCAATTGTGCTGAGTATTTTCTTCATTTATGATGCACCTTATTTGCCATTCCCACATCTGATGTCCCAGATCGTTATTAGCTTAATTATGTCAGATGGCTGATATGTATGTTTTTTGTGTTTGAGATACTGAGATATAGTTTATCCTGGCCTTTGGTGTGAGGTTACTGTAGTGGAGAGAAATGTAACCCCCATTTGCCTGTAATTAATGTGACCACAAGGTGGCTGTTGTTGGAATAATAAGTAAATGTGACAATAAGTAATAACACAACTGTAAATTAATTCTTATATTTCCGTTGTCTTTAGAACCACATGACCCAGAATTGTGTGCCTGTTGTGGTCAATAAATCCAACAAACCAGAATTAAATGAAGTCTCATCTCTGACTGGATATCTGCGGTGATTCACCTGTTCTGACTCAGATAGTCCCACACTGTACGATAATTAACAATATGTTGTTCTATGAGTTATAAAACCTCACCTTGATAACTTGAACCTTCTCCATGTTGCGTGTCGCAGCATCTCTGGTATGTACTAGTACTGAAAATGAACACCCTGTCACAGAAAAAACAACAGATCACATAAATGATTCATGTATAGCCCCACCTAAATATCTTTTAGGTGGCTGATAATCTCTCTCACAACAAGCCATTGTCATCAAAGGCTTAATTCTCCTCTAATGCTCTATGTTTAATACTTCTACCAGCTATCTGAGCAGGACTTTCAGCACAGATAGTTACAGAGACTTATTCAAGACCCAGTAGACTTTTATACCCTGGGCATATGCATAGATGTTCTAACTAAATCATACAAGTGATCTCTACATAATCCTCTAATGAATTTCAGTGACATTACCTGGTGGGTTATTATTTAAAACAGCATCACACACACTGATCTTTAGGATGAATGCCCTCAGCAGCTGTTCCACATGCGACAGTAATGTGTCTGAGCTGTAACAACAAACGCACAGGCTGTTAGCGACCACGATCACCCTGATAATGTACCACAAAATAAGCACCTTATTTACAGTCTTTACTGATAAAAAGAGAAGGTGTATACCTGATGGACAGCAGTGTCGGTTGGGAAATCTCAAACACAAATCTCTCGACTGGATGATGCTCCTTGTCCATGATGACCACTACAACCTTCTCTGCATCATTCTGGGAGGAAAACAGAAGATTCAGCTGTGTTTATAAGCAGATGTGAGGTGATGCATGTTCATCCTGAATTAAGCTGTGAGCATCAAGTCATGTCTTACCTTCTCAATGAGTGGCTTTACACAGTGAAGTGTATCTTGGATGTACTGGTTCAGCTCTGGGTGACATGACATCTAGACAATAAACACACCAAAGACAGAAGCCCACTCAGTTGTAGAGATACAAATAGGTAAGACTCTCTTGAAATCTGTTAGAACAGCAGTACCACATGTATCCATCTGTACCTGCACTGGTACATTATACTTCTTTCTCTTCTGAAATATTCCTGAAGGATAAACTTCACGGACATACAGGATGAGATGAATGGCAACTTCCAGGAACTCACACAGGATGTCAGCAACCACTGGAAAAGAGGAATCAATGAGATAATAAGACCTCCCATACATCCCCTTTATTCGTACCTTGAGAGACAGTTACACCAAACTTCAGCCAAATATCCAGAAATTTAGTGATGCTTTAAATATCATGACCAGCAACATAGGGGGACAACATGTAAGGCAGATTTGATTGAAGGAAACCGCTCATCTGTATTATGCTGATCCGAATTGACCATCATATTCCAATGAATCAGAAAATGTCTTGTTTCAAATTTATGTTGATAAGATAAATCTACTTATATCAGGGTCAAATTAAACTGCCAAATATATCAGCTAAGTTTTGTTGACGTTTTAGAAATAGAGACTGGAGACTAGACTTAGAGGATGTCTTTTGGCGCCAGTGTGATTGGTTTGGTTGCCTTACCTTGTCCAAAATTGAGGTCTTGCCTTGTAAGAGTTGTCATATTTTCTTTTCCAACAACTGTCACCAGAAGTAAAGATGTAATTTTCACTCTGGGTAGCTAACACGGCAGTCAGTCGAGCCTTATCTTCGGGGCTGTTATCTGTTGCACATCCTTTGCTGAATGAAACGACGGAAATAAAACGACACTTTTAAAAAGACTAACAGAAGAAAAGCAAACACTTTTTAAAACGGCCTGAGAATTAAATCCACCTCACGACCCGAAACGCGGGTTTTCTCCAGCGTTATCAACGCTATTCAAAGCTCTGCTGCGCACCGCAATGACGTCACATTCGTTGTTTACAAGACGCTTGACGTCCATTAGTGATGACGTTTCATACTGACATTAGCCAATGTAAAACAAAAACATTACAAAGAAAGCAAAAACATGATATTATTATATGTTCACATTAGAATTCTTCACAGGTTGAAAAGAGTTTTCATTTACATGTGTCCCATTCAGAGGTTTACAATTTAAATTTAACATTTAAATGAAACACTCAGTGCTCACAAGTACTTACAATAAAGCAAAATAACAGAGAGATTATGACTGCTTTTAAGCTCTATAGGTGGCAGGCTACTGTCCAAATATATCATCATCAATATGCAGTCCAGTAGCAGCATTTCCATAGTTATTCTGTCAATCACCATTTATACACGCCTGGAGTGACACACCAACTCATCCCTGTGTGTCATATAGTTTAATGCACTCTAATTACATACTGGGACTGATGCTGAGTAGAGCTCAGACAGAGCTCAGACAGAGTACAGACCTAATTCCACTTACTATTCTCTCTGTGGAGACTGAAGATCCCTAAATACCATGGGCATGAAAACTGAACGCTGAAAACCTAAAAAAAATACTAACTCAGCCAAAATGATTGATTAACAGCTCCACCTGGTGTTTAAAAATGTCTTAAACTTTTTATGCACCACAGCCTATATGCTTTTGCATATGTGTAGCTTATTTGGTTAGTGTACAAGTGATATTGACTATAGTTTGACTGATATGAATATTAAATGTTGTAACTTTTTTATATAGTGTTGTATTTTCCCCTACTTTCACTACTGGGGCTTGGTAGCCTACACAACACAAATACATTGCAATCTGGAAGCATATGTGACACACTTTTCTGTTATTATGGCTCTATTTCAGCACATTTAGTTTGAAATGAAACCACAAGGTTATTGCATGAACAGTGAAAGAATCCCGGTGCATTTTTTTTACAGTCCCCCAGTTTTGGGAGAAGGCAGCAGGACAATGATCCTAAGAAAAGACAAGGGAACCAAGGAGCTGTATAGGACAGACAGTGGAATGCTGTTGAGTGATCATGTGACTCACCAAACCTCATTCTAACTTGTTGAAATTCAGCAAAATAGCAAAACAAGGCCCAAGGCTGATTTTGGTCTGAATGCAGCTAAAACCTAAGATGGATTCAGTACAGCAGGGAGGATACAAAATGTGTGCTGATTTCTGTGGGATGTTTGTGTTAACCTGTAATTACTTTCTGTTTCTTAAAACCTGGAGGTCTTCGTATTAAAAAGGATCAAATAAACCAACTAATAGTTGAGAGCCAGCATTGAAACCTCATAGATTAATTTTTAAATCCTATACCTTGTAGTACAGAGCCAGCTTGTGCCTGTCCAGTTACTTATGGACTGCACTGATGCACTGTACTGATAAAGGTCTTGAAGGTGCTGTGCTTTGATGAAGTGAGGCAGTACATCATATATGGTTTAAATCAAGTAGTAGCTGTTGATTTAAACCATATATGTGTCCTTGATGTGCAGCTCTCTGGAGATACAATACAACAACTAAGTTTATTATTTATGTTTTTTTAACTGTTAAAAAAAGAAATAACCTCAACCACAGTCATTCTTAATTGGAGCTGTTAACAACTCATAGACATCTAAAATGTGACCAGGATTATGCACTGTCAAATAAATGTAGTGGAGTCGAAAGGCATATTTACTCTGAAATGTTATGCTCTAATAAGGAGAATACAATGACATTTACAGTGAAATATATCAAATAAACCTTTAAAGGCATTGACACAATTGTACAATATTCTTACTTTTTACATTTTAGTTCAGCTGTTTAAAGATTGTGTGTTAAATTTGGCCATCTAAATTTCGTTGAACAGGCAGGAATAACTTAAAGTTTATCATTATTATTATTTTAATTTTAAAAGAAAGTCATGTAAAACAGGAAATGGTGTTTTTTCACTCACGATGGGTCTGGTTTTGACCCTCTGGTCGGTAAGTCTTTTTCCTAGGATGGCGAGGTAATGATCCGCCCTACTCTGCCTCTGATTGGCTAGTACTCGTTGCATTCCTTGGTTGGTTTGGTTTGGTTTAGGCATGAGGAGTGAAATTGGTTAGCGTTAGGGGTAATAATATCACAGTCAGCCAATCAGACGCAGAGAAGGCTGGTCGTGACTTTGCCGTCCTAGGAAAAAACAATACCTTTGGGGTCATCAGTCATGGTGATCGGCAGGAAAAACCGCAGGAAAAATAGTGATCAGGACTCCTCTGTAGATGTTCTAACCATGATGTGACTCTAACCTAAGGTAGGCCAGGTTGTGTTATTCAAAGGTTGTTCTTGCATGACTTAATTTCATGCAAATAATAGACGACGATAACCTACGTATGCAACGGGGTTTTACTCTCGAAATGTTTTGTTTATGCTGTATTGGAAAGGCTGAACACAAGATCAAAAGTTGTGCAAAATTCTCCCTACTCAATCAGATGATGTCAGTCAAATCCTCAACAAACTAGGCTTGGAAAAAATGTTATACTATATGTGTGAAAAAGCCATTTTGTTGGACTTTAGACTGATAAAAATCAAGCTTAGTCAGTTCTATATGTCCTTGGTCTTCCAGACAGCTGGATTTATAACAGCAATAAAGATTTATTGACATTTTAAAAAAAAATCTCAGGTCGAAACCATAATGCTCTTATTTACAGGTCTGAAATCCTGCATATCATGTTTATTTTGGAATTCCTTGCTGGGAGCATCTCAGGTAACCAAAAAAAAAAAATTGATTGAGAATAGATTATTGATTTGTTTACATGTGGAGGTATAACTTGTCTGTTATTGTAGGTGCAGTGGGATTGGCTGTTGGACATCCACTAGACACCGTGAAGGTTGCAACACACACTAACTAAATGCCATTAATTTGACAAAAGGCATAAAACTAGCCTTTTCTGACACCTTGTGTTTTATTTGTAGGTGCGTCTGCAGGCTCAGAGTGCGTATAAAGGGATATTTCACTGTGTGGCTAAAACATACTCTCATGAAGGGGTGAGTGTCACATCCTCTTTAGATTCCACCAGATATCATTGCATTTAAAAAAAACCTCCAGCCTCCACCAGCAAACACATGACAGTAAGAACTAATGTGTGCTTATTCATCTCTTCATTCATTCTTTTATCACATCAGCTCCATGGATTCTTCAAGGGCATGGCTTTTCCCGTGCTGACCACAGGCCTGGTCAGCTCCGTTGTGTTTGGCTCTTACAGTAACGCTTTAGATTACCTCACTCAATCTCAGCGTGGTGACCGCAGCCAAGGTAAACCGGCCTCGGCTGCACAGGTCTTCACTGCCGGCTGCTTCTCAGGCCTGGTGCAGGTAAGAAAAGCAGATGTTCACTGGCTGATCATTCTCAGGGTGTTGTGCATGTACTGTATGCTCCTCACCTACTAAAGGACAGGCGAAGAGAGGAGGAGCTCCAAGCATTCAGATGTTGTGTGAAAATATGACTAAAATGTTAAGTGCTGTTGACTTCTAGGGGTTAGAGTGTTCTTAGATGACATAAAGGAAACCTGTTAGAGCAGGGTAAAGAATGTAAGGTTAGACCTGATCCAGTTGCTGGAGGAATGGCCACATGTTCATGAAACTGGAGTGGCAATCATTAGTAATCATCATCTCAATATATAATTATTTATAATGAAATGTCATGACAATCCGTATTCACAAAGTAATGAACATGTCAGCCAGTGCAGTGAGGCTCTTTGGTGTGTTTTCAATAGTCCTGTAACAACAATTGAGGTCTATGCTACAGAGGAATAAGATATTAATAATAATAATATAATGTCAGTAGGATCAATTCATTGTTATTCTTTTTTTATAGCGTGTTTTAACAGTAAGAAGCACACTATTTATCCTTTAAGGGGATCTACTTTTAAAAGCTTATTGTAAAAATACTACTACTAAATAAAGTTTAGCACTGATACTATATCCACACAGCTTGCACCATCAGGCATAATTTGTGTGCGCTGACCCTTTAACATGATCTGTTCCCAGGCTTTTGTTTGTGCACCCATTGACCTGGTGAAGGTGCGTCTGCAGGGTCAAACCACTGCTAACCGATACCGTGGACCCTTTCACTGTGTGGCTGTCATCCTAAAGGAGGAGGGACCCAAGGGCCTCTTCAAAGGAGGATTGGCCCTGGCACTGAGGGACATCCCCTGTTATGGACTTTACTTTTTGCCTTATGAGGTCACTCGTAAAGCTCTGACCAAGAGCGGCGAGCAGCCAGGTCAGTTGACCGTGACTGTGAACAGTGCTGATGTTCAACAAATTTATAACCAGGGTAGTTTGTCAAGTATAGAGGGTCATTTCTGTTAGGAAAAAAATGGATGATATGTTAAGATTGATAAGTATTTAAAAAAATCTTTACTCAATTATGAGATTATAAGTAAAATGTTTTACTTAAGATAAGTTACTTGTATCAGTGGGTCCACATTTTGGTGTGAGCTGTTGTTAACTGCTGTCGAGGAAGTTTGGAAGTTTTGGAAATTTTGCTGAAAATCTCATTTATTTTGCAGTAATTTTGCAGAACATGCATAATTTACTAAATTAACATTGATTGCTACATTTTCCGCCCTTCAGGTACATCTGCAATATTGATTGCAGGCGGTATTGCAGGCGTGGTCACGTGGGCCTTCGCCACACCCATGGACGTGGTGAAAGCCCGGCTCCAGATGTCAGGGGCTGGTGGCCGAGAGTACAACGGGGTCCTCCACTGCATGAGAGTGAGCATCAGAGAGGAGGGAGTGAGGGTCTTTTTTAAAGGTCTCTTACTGAACAGTGTGAGAGCTTTTCCTGTCAACGCTGTCACCTTCCTCACCTACGAGAGTCTGATGAAGATTTTCTTCCCGCCGTCAAGATGACCTCACTTTTTACAGTTGAATAGAAACACTCCTCGCCTTGCAAAAACAAACATCTTCCCGATAGTGTTTAGATTTACCATTTGACTGTAGATCAGACGTTCTCAGGTTTACCTAACGTTATTAGTTGATGCTGTCTGGTTTAAACACTTTGACGATGACTATTGAAATACTGTTTTTAACTCTTAAATCTGTGGAATAGGTCATCTCTCATCCAGATAGTGTCTAACACCTTAATGCACTTCGACTAAGGACCATTTTTAAATTGTGACTTGAACAGTATGCTGTGATAGAGGATGTTAAGCTGCTCATGTGTGTTAGGACTCATTCATTTTACTTGACTATGTGAAATGTAAATGTTTAACCACAGCACCATATTCTTAATGTTTTTCACTATAGTTTCTTTTTTTTCTTTAAATTTTAAACCATGTTATTCCCATGAACTGGACACAAACAGTGATGGATTTCCTAATAAACAACCAATACAAATAATGCAACTAAATTCATCCTGGTGACTGGTCCAGTGAGTTATTGTAGTGTTTTTTCCATCATACAAAAACTTCAGATCAGAAAATCTCTTCATGTTTTGGCTCAATTATGTTCATTCAGTCTTTGTGTAATTTCAGTGTCCTATGCAGGAAACCTCATAATTTGTTTTCAACCTGAAAGTATGTCTGCTGTTGCTCTAACTGAGGCTGATGATTGATCTGTTGTTCACAGACAGCTGATGATGATGATGTGAAGGCTTCAAGTGTTCATTCAGTCACCTCTCCAGGATCTTTGCTGATTCACTGATATAATGTTTCCAATAGCTGTAGTGTTTGATGTCATACAACCCTTCAGTTTTCCTCTCTGAATAGGGGGCCTGTGATTAGGTTACACGAGCAGAAAATGTGTTGAATGGTTTGTGGTAAGTTTTGACTCTGGGATAGGTTGTCCCTCATCAGTTAGCAGTGTCTGTCTTGGCCTCAGGCTTGAATGTTTTTGTCAATTCTTTATCCGCTTCTCGACCCTGAGTGCCCCTCAAGACATGCACCTCTTCTTTTCTGTCATCCTCTTCACTAACCGTGCTCTGTGTAGGATGGTTAAAACCTAGTATGTGGACCTTGAGTTACAGCTGCTGTAATCAACATTTAGAATAGATCAAATGACTGTGTGTGATGTGAGAGGGGTCACTCACAGTGATGAATCAAGGAATGAGGAATCACATTTTAGTTTCACAGTCCACAGGTTGATTTTGTTTCAGTCCTTGCTTTCATCAACGTCGCCTGCAACTGGTGAACATAGTGGAGCATTTAGCAGCTAAAAAGAGAAATATTTCACTAAAGAGTTAGTTCAGATCAGAACAGAGCTAAAAGTAGGTGGACACAAATATGACGAGTAAATACTAATGCTCCACATCTGCCTGCTGTGTGAATAAGCTAATATAGTTGTGTTCTCAATTTCTTATGCTCAACCCAAGTGACCAAAAACAAGCACTTATTGCAGGTTTAAAATGACTAGTTTGAGAATTAAGGTCAAGAGTGAACCTTTAAGCTCAAAGGAATATGTAGGATAAACAGGACAATATAGCAAGATAAGTAAGTTATCAGCAACAGTTCATTACAGGAAACTACTGTGTATGTAAACCAGAGATGAACATGAGATCACTGTTCATGCTGGCTGACCGCTCAGACAAAAATATGTTGCACTACACAATGTCCTGAAAAGAAAATACTTTTATTTCCTGTACAATGACAAAACATCATTATATCCTCATGAGTTACATCTTTGAATATTTTTACACCTCTGATTTGCACATTACCAAACATACAGTTCATAACTGTTCTCTCCTAGCTCATTATCTCCCAAATTCTGAACCTTTATTAAATGAAAATACACAGAAAAACAACTCTTTTAGCTCTTGAAGCAGCATTTGAAAGACATAATACAGAAGATTAGTGTAAAAAGACACATATTTGTAAGACTGTATTCAATATAGTCACATGTGGTTTTCATAAGCACTTTACAGAGAAAAAAAACTGAAAATAACCATGAAGAATGAGCATGTTTTAAACATAAATAAATAAATTATGTTCAAGTCAGGCGACCCCTCTGCTGTGGGTGCAGAAAAGAGAAAAAAAGCTTCTTGAGGCACAAAACTGCAGCAAAAGTAAAGCATTATGAAAATGTTAACAAAAAAACTCAAAGTCAACCAATGATTAACACAGATTTGTCCTATCAGACAACTGACAGACTTTATTAGTCCTTGACCTCAGAAAAAGTAGGACACGTGTTGAATGCACACATGAGCAGAGTGGGACATGAAAAGCAGTATGATTGGAGCAGTATTGGCATAATAAGATTCAAATGTAAGATTATTGGCACCATCAACCAGCTGTTTTGGCAAGATGTCAACGTGGCACTGCTGTGTTTCTATGGAAGAGAGACGTGGAAGATGATTTATATTCACCACAGAAGCCGTCATAGGGCTCAATAAGGGGCTAAATGGGAAGCACAGGCAACATAATCAAACCTGAATTTTAATTTGTGGTCCATACTCTTATCATCAATGTGTTCATGAACAGCTAATGTATGTTCTTCATTTGAAAGAAGCAACAGGCACAGGATGGCGCACAGAGATGAGTTTGACATCACATCCTACTACTATAAATCAACAGAGGGTTTGACCTAGGAATGCTACGCTTCATTACAACTTACATTTTCAGTTGCTAATGATAATGCTTTTATTGATCCCTCTTTCCACAGGAAAACTGATCACGCACAACTAGAGGTATATGAAAAGGTCAAAGTTTAACTGGGATGTTTACTGTAATTGACGTGCTTTTCTTCCAAAAACTTTAACTAACTTGGGGGGATATTGATTGTCTGACCTGCAAAACAAAACCCAAGTTGTAATAAACAATTTTTCTTTAAGACTATGAATGTGTTACAAACACAGGACAATCATCCATTTGGTCTTTAAGCCCCTTTTTTCCTGTTCAGGGTGGAAGAGTCAGTTTACAAATAGGGAAATAAACTAAATTTACAGTAAACCCTACATACACCCACAAAAACAGTTCATGATAGAGGATTAGCATTCCTAGAATGCAGTATGTGGTTTCTTCAAATGTTCCATACATTGTTTTAAAAAAGTGTAAATGGTCAGTCAAAGCTTTGGCTTCAAAAGGCCTCCCATCTCAGACATTGGTGCCCCATACACATCTTATATTCAGATGCAATTATGATTCATTTTACATTGTATGATACAGTGTAGGTTAAACCACCACACATTTTAAATCTTTAACTTCAAGGATTTACAGATATACACAATAGCATACATTCAGCAGCTGCTGTACCACAGATGAGATAAACGAGCACACTCTGGAATGCAAATGTAAGACAAAATGCTTACAGAAATCACTTCCTTCAAAGAGCTGAAGGCAACCCTGAGCTTCCCTTTTTTTCTGACAGGTATTAGATAAAGCAAAAAGATCAAGGATGAATCAAGTTTAAGTAGCTAATCAGGTTACTGTGTATACTGTTCCACAGGACTAGTGACGGCTCGGTCAAACAGATCATGACCTTTTTTAAACCAGTCACTTAAGTTTACCTTCAGATAGAAGACATGACACTAAGTGAAACCTGGAACAAAAACAGAAGTGGGTCCTCTATAATTGGATTGTGTGCACACTGATGAACAAACAAATCATCCAACATCATCTTGAATACCTTGATCCCATTTTAGGCAGCATATTTAGTTTTAAGTGGTGGGTCCTCAATGAGACTGCGAGGCTTGGAAGTTCTGGTCCTGCAGTAGTGGTTTGTGGTTCTGCTCAGCAGCCATGGCCTGTAAGGTTTGCCTCTGGAACTGTCTGGCTTTGTTGTAAAAGAAGACTCCGAAAAACACGAAGATGGTGCCGGTGGCGCTGAGCAGGGTGATGTGGTTACTGAACACGATTATGCTCAACCACACCGACAGGGCGTGCTTGACAGTACTGGCAACACTGAAAGAGAGATGAGGGTTGTTATTGTTGGCCTTAACCTCAGATAACAAAACAGTCACGGCCTGAATAACGGCCTAATCATTATCTGCTACAAAGCTCACTCCCAGTTTTAACAGGTTACTCAGCTGCTCTCACACAGTGGCATGGTTCACATTATTGGCAACATCTGAAGTCAATTTACTACCAAACACCCAGTTATTCCTTTATGTGGTGCACCTGCTCATTAAGAGAAACAGCCAATTATATGGCTGCAAGTCAATGTGTAAAGCATGAAGTCAAGGTCGAAAGGTTTACTTACTGCTTGACTATACATTACAGTGGGCAAGATGTGTGTAATCCAGCTGACTATAAACACACTGTGACTGCTCTCACCAGATGTGGTGGCCCCAACATCTCAGTTAGCAAGTTTAGTTGGAATCAGACAGACTGGTTTAAGATCAGTGTCACAGTGGTGTGTAGAGGTTGTTAGGAAGCAACCAACTGCCTCACTAATTACTAGGGCCCGATCTACACTGGATTTTTGGGACCGATGCCGATACTGATTTTAGGGAGTACAAAAATCCCAATTTCGATATATTGGCCGATAATCTCATATATACTGAAAATGTATATATAAACACATTTTTTCCCCCATATGTTATTACTAAATACTTGTCACAATAGCAATGGAGGCATGATATTTTAGAGTTTAAGAATAAACTTCACTTTTATAAAATGACAGTGCACTGAAACAGTAAACTTCACAGGGAATTTAATATGTATCTATTAAACTTGAATTAGGAAAATGGATTAAATATACATGAAATGCGCCTTATATATCTTTAAACAAAAAATATCGCCACATATCAGCATACTGATACTGATATATCTGTGATAGGCCAATATCGGTTGACCGATATATTGGTCGGGCTCTACTAACTACACACTAAGCCCTTTAATTTAGGAAACAGGTTGACATTTTCTCACACACCTTTTTTGTTTTCTTTATTTAATTATTATTTAGCACTCATTAGGCTAATATCAATGCTCCACAGTGTGCATAAGAAATGAATGAACGCACAGCTGTAAAATCTGCAGATGCAGCATTCTGCTATCTAGTATGCATGGACGGTTTCCAGCATTTTGTTGAACCTTGTCATGAACTCTGCTGTACTGGAGATAAAAGGGAGTGTAATCAGCATGAAGCAAGCGCACATAATAAAGAGGCCACAGTGTGTACCTTGCCTTCAACATTTATCTCATTAGCTGGTATAGACAGTTAGGACACAAGGGACTGATAGCACCTCATTAACGGTTTCTGGACAAAGATCCTTGTTATAGATGTTTGAAGGTGTTTTCTCTGGTTTCGTACCTGAAAGTAACAGGGGAAATCCGCCCCATGAGAGCGTAGGCAGTGACACTCTGCAGGTGGAAGAGGGCTCCATCGAAAAGCAGCAGCAAGACAATATCCTGACTGAAGTTGAAGCTCCGTCCACTCTTCCCGATCAATGGGATGTCCTGGAAACATACCAGAGAGCAACAACGTACATCAACAGCATCACAAACAGTACTTCAACCTGAGCCTTCATTAATGAACTATCTACAAATCTGTTTAACAGATTTTGCTGATTTCCTGTAAGTTGTGTTTTAAATGTGTTGATTTACCAAGAGGAACACCCAGGCAGGTATGAGCATGATGACTGCTGCGGCACTGGTGTAAAACTGCAGTTCTGGAGGGCTGAAACAAGCAGATTACAGTTTTTTTAACACATCATGGATAGCATGGAAAAATGTATTTTCAAATAGAAGGATTCAGTCTTTTACCTGAACTTGTACGTGTCTCCACTTAACAATTTTTTAGAGAATACGTTCTGTAAACTGAGAGCAGAGAGAACAGGTTAATTAAAAGCGTCACACTGCAGTGGAATAACTGGGTTGATTTCAGCAGTACCAGTCCATGATGTTGGTGGAGAGAGCGGCAGAGAAGCCGAGCATGTTGAAGCTGATCTCTGTGGCTGTGCAGAGGGCCAGGCCTACCATAATGGGGAACAGGGAGAGATTCACCCACAGCCCTGTAGGAGGGACCGCAAACAGCACACTCAATGACATGAGACCTACAACAATCCCCTAGTACAATACGCTCTGATGCTACTATGCTTGTCTCACTGGTATGACCACATTTCAAACATTAATGGTGACATGTGAATGTTCCCTCAGATTTGGAACATGGGTTGACATGTTTTACTCAGTACAGTTATCAAGATAAAAATCTGATTTGAATCCAAGGATATGGCTGCTGTTGTTCTACATTTTACTTTCTTTCCAGACCATTCAAACACACAGATGCATCAGTGTGTCCTCTACCTGTGTACTCCCCGAGGATCAGCCTGGACATGATGACGGTAAAGATGGGCGCTGAGCTCTTCACCGTCTCTGCAAATGACACGGCCACATTCTTCAGGCTCACCAAGCCCAGAACCACCGTGGTGAACCTGACAAATGGAGACAAGGAGGAGTTCAATACTGGATCAGGGCTGGAGTTTGCATCAGTATTTGTAAATTCATTAAGTCTGTACTACTTTTTTAGCAGCTACTGGGTGATTTGCTGAATTTGTGTGCACCACAAAAACTGTCTTAGCCCTGAGTAATTACTAAATGAGAAGGAACACAGAGTGTTTAAGCATTATCATTTATAAGTGTGGTAATCATACAGTTTACTGAGAGAGTGAACCCACCTCATGAGTCCAACAAACAGCATGATCATGATGAAGTTGGAGGGATACTCGGTCCTGGACTTGTGCTGGTAAAGGCAGCAGGGCACAAACATCTTAAGGAAGCCGATGACGGTGGTGGAGAGCATCTGAATTGCACCTGGGGACCAAATGAAGACACACCTGCGGCGTAAATGTCAGATCAACTCCTCGAGATCCTTGAACTGCAACTTCAACCAAATATTTACTTTTGCCTAGTTTTTCCCACAGCTAGACCGGTAAAGCTTGTAGCCTTACAAGTGAGCCATACAGGCACAAGCAATGGTTTCCATTTATTTTAATGAACAACAACAAAAAATCAACTTGCTGCTTGAGTTAGGAAATCAATGACAGTGAACAATTCAACATCTTTAATTAATCATCTTTTCATTCACAGTACATCAATTACCGTCAGTTAGTGTAATTTTGTTATAAAGTCAGATACAGGGGCAAAACCAATAAGCATATTTGGTCACTGTGAAAAAGCTCATTTAAATGTTGGTGTTTCTTGCATTAAAATGCTTGACTTCTGGCAGGCAGTGCCCCTGAACGCACCAGCAGAGTTTTTTGTCTCAGGTCGTAACTGAACAACCAGACATGTACTGGCATTTACACAAAAAAGAAAAAGGAAAAATAAAAAGATGGATTGCCTGTCTCAAGAAAATTGCATGTTTCTACAAGTTGTTTTTATTGCCTGGAGGGTATGAGGTCAATCTAAATGTTTCCTTTAGAAGCGCAGAATACAGTCAATGAGCCAAACCTACAACATCAGTGGTATGGATCTTAAAGAGTCTGCTAATCACAAAATATACAAAGCACTAACATACACTTTTTTTTACTTTGTTTATTCTAGTTAATTTTAATAATAGCAGTGGCTGAAGTATATTATTCCTTCTCCTTACCCAGCATGCTGGGCTCCCCCTCCAACAGTGACAGGATGTATTTGTTGAGGAACAGGGTGCAGAAACTAAAGAAGTACCAGAGGCCCAGGTAGGTCAGGGATCGCCAGTTCCACACCCCCGACTCAGCCTCAATCACGGTGGTCTCTGTCACTGTGATCTTCAGCACCTGCTCCTCTGGCAGGCTATCGCTGCGGGCCAGGACCACTCGCTCCTTAACAGCACGGAAAGGTGACAGGAAGCGCCACAGCGCTTGCCTGGCAGACTGCCTACCGCCCCACATTACCCCTTTTGCCTGAGGGGCCCCAGGGGCCCAACAGGAGGGATAAAAAAAGGGAGGTGTGGGGTCTCAATGAGAGTTTTGATGATTAGTCCATCTTCTCATCGGTCAAGTGATGGATCAGTCTTGCAGTAGCTGCTGGGAATGTTTAAAGTATTAACGTCCCACCTGTGGGAGAGAAGGGGGAAAAAAATCATCTTTAGGAGATGAGGGCACAAAAGCACATCCTGAAAATGCACTTTTTGGAATCACACTTTGTCACATACATATGAATATATTGTCCAGTATTTAATTTTTTAAAATACTACATTATAGTGCATTTTATCTCATATTAATCTGATTAATTAATCTGATTAATCTGAATTATGAATACTACAAACAATTCATATGACTTCTCTCTCATAGACTATTTCTTCAACTGTAGAGTCTATGTACTGTATATAATGTATTTACTATACTGCTGCAAACTACTAACTCTAAACGCTGTTATCTCTTCATTCACATCTGAAACCCTCAACACTAGTAGAGGTCCTTGTGTGAAAGTCTTACTGTCCTACCGCGTATTGTTGAGAAAGAAGACTGAGGGATAACTAAACAGGTGAACCAAATCTGAACATGAACCTGCAGGAACTTTGACACACATCTGTGATATTTGATATTTCACACTGCTCAAAACACCTCGAGCTCATCTCTCAGCTGCCAACCATAGGCAAATAATACACCTTTAAACACACAGCTTCAAAATTTATCTCATGAAGATAATGCGACCTCTGACTATAACCTTCCGAGAAGACGGGCTCTTACCTTGCAGTCAATCTCGACGTTGCAGTATGCACCGAAAAAACAAACCGAGCCGTCCACCGAGACAGCGGAGCGCCCTATAAAAAGAGGAAGTTGCACGTTGACGTTAGCTAGCTGCTATTCATTTGTGAAAACTTGGAATATAAAAGGCCAGTCGTGTTGTCAGCCATATCTCACAACATGCAGGAGTAAAGTGAAATTACACCCACTCTACACAAACGTTTACCCTCTCCACCTGTATTCGTGCTTTCGGGACGTGGCTGCTAACGCTGTCAAGCTACAACACTGTCAAGCTAACCCGCCCGGAAACAGCACCACACGGCGTCACAACATTCACAACCAACCCGTTCACACGTTTTGGGTTAAAAAAAAAAAAAGTCAGCGGGAGTTCAAATTAAAGGTTTTAAATTTAATTTGAAAGAAAATTGAGCGTAAGTATTCACCTTTCGCATACACTCAATATTTCACAAGAATAAAAGATGTGCTTTTATTTGCTTAATGTAATCCACGTATTTCCTGTGGTATTCAGGTGAACTCGACGCAGCTACTCCAAAACAATAGAGACGGTGCTCAAAAATGATGCGTTCACGGCTCTTTTTTAAAGCTTTGTCTATTCAGTGATAGCATTTGTTATCAGTTGGTTTGTGGTAAATTAAAAAATGCAGTGATTTGAGAATCAAACGTATATTCAAACGAACTCATCTCAACAGAGATTTCTTTCACAAAATATTATGGCACCGTTTTAATGTGTCCCTTCATTTGAATAGAACAACAATAATTTAGATAACAACAATGACATTCATACAAAGTTTTTCAGTTAACACAAATTTTTTGAACACACTACATCTCCATCCTAACTGCGTGTGGTAACTTTTGCTGGTCTTTATGAATTAGACTGGATTTGGAACGATTATTATTAACATAAAGAAGGACACACACACACACTCACTCACTCACACACACACACACACACACACACACACACACACACACACACACACACACACACACACACACACACACACACACACACACACACACACACATCTAGCACATCTTTTCTTTGATGAATTGCAGAGTTGGGAAGGTTACTTTGGAAATGTAATAGGTTACAGATTACAGTTACCCTATTTAAAATGTAATATGTAATGTAACATATTACATTTGATTACTTTTTGATTACTTTTCTAATTTTCTTACAAATGTTTACAGCTTTTGCATCAAAATCTAAGTTCAGGTCTTTTTTCAGGGATACTGACATGATGTATAAGGGAGATCATTTCTTAAAAAGCGATATTTATCTCTCATTTCAAAATGTATTCATTAGTTTATGAAGTTTTGGAATATAAAATAAAGTTTTTTTATGAAAAAAGTCAAAAGTCTGGCATGAGTTTAAATGATGATGAATGATGACACCATTTAAGCCTATGTGTCTTCCAAATAAGCCCATGTCATAATTTATTTACAAAATGTTTTAAAAAATTGTTTTCAAACAATTAAAAACAGCAATATATGTATTCAGTAACATGTTAAATATAAAAAAAATAGGAAAAAACCCTCCTCCTGAGCAAAATCTTAAAGGTCTGACTTCAGATGTAACCTCCTTTACAATCATCAACATTTTCATAAGAAGCTGTAATTGAATTACACTTTTTTTTTCTCAGTTACTGTAACGGATAACAGCTGCATTTATTTTGTAATTAGATGATGTAACGCTTTGCCATGTAACTAGTTACTCCCCAACACTGATTAAATGTTGTTATGTTTCTTGAAATGTTGTGTTTTCTGTTTTGTTGTTATGTTTCTTCAAATGCTGTGTTTTCTGTTTAGTTGTTGTATTTCTTGAAATAGTTTGTTTTGCACTCTGTGGTCACCGTACATAATTAATGAATGCTGTGTGAGACTCACATGACATCTATCCACAGGCTAAATGTGTGTGTGCTCCTCGGGGGGGCAGCACTGTCTTCAAGCAGCCAAACAGGAAAGAAGAAAATCTGAGAGCAGTAGAAGAAGACTTCTTGATACAAAAAACAGGAACAATTCCTTATTATATTAAATGTGAAACTGAAGTTCAGACAGCTGAAAGTGCATACTGTTACTGAAGGGTCGTAAGAATGTAAGCGAAAGCTCCAACAGTGTTGTCCAAGAGGAAATGGACGAGATAAGGTCAGCAACTTCATCTCTTCATTTATTTTTAACAGTTTACGTTAAATTTTGTGCTTTTCGCTCATTTACGTCGTGTAGAAATCTAATTATAAACTCGGAACATGATGTTTCTTATTATTTAATAAGCAGGCCTACTTGTCACCTCGTGGCACAGCCAATAATACATCAAACAACAGGTTATATGAATGAAACGCAAACTGTCAGGAGGGATTCTTCTGTTGACTGTCGGTCTTCTGTTAATGTACCGAGGATCAAACGTGACTTATGGAAAGGGGAGTATGGAAGTATAAGATGGTCAATGAAATGGTCAAATAAATGGAAAAGTACTCCAAGAGTGCTCCAGAACATTGATTACTTTATATATATATATATGTATATATATGTATTAGTCTTCACATTTATGTAGTCTTTTACTTATATTTTAGGATTATCCTTATGGGCAGTGTCATCTACTAATCTAACTTCAGTATGCATAAATGTTAACATTTTTTTTACCCTCTATGTGGAAACATTGTTGCTGATTAACCATCCAGTATTACCAATGATTACGGTGTAGTGACAGTTTTATAATGTATTGAACTGCTTTACAATGTGGGAAAAAACATTAGCATGTCAAAGATGAATTACCTTAAAGAGATAATAGATTAATTAAAGAAAATAAAAAAGCAAAACACAATGTCTGATAAAATCTAAATGTGTATTTATTATTATTGTTTTTGGTCTGTTGATTTTTTGGTGTATTTAATGGATGCATTCATGTAGTTATATTTGTAATTAATTAGGTTTAGGTAACACAGAAAGCCAAGCTTAAGTGTTATATAAAGTGCTGCTTGGATAAACACTGATGGTAAAAGCTCTATAAATGCTATACATGGGTTTTCTTTTTTTAAACTGACTTTGAGAAGATCTGCATCATTTTATCCTTCAACAACATTTCCACATTTTTCTTTTTTTAATGCTTTTTCCCTAACTATCCAACTCACTGTGTTCTACAGTCAGTTATTCATGGCTTTTGTCTCATCCTGTCCATTGTTACTCATTATCCACTCATCTAAACAAATCAGTGGAAAATGTGATCCTTCATGCAAAATCAGATCTTGAACCTAGATTGTCATCCTCTCTGTCCTGATTTCACCGCAGGATCAGTTCTCAGACTGTTTAAATGAGCCTTTGCTCTGCTGGGTCAGCCCGAAGTGTGGGCTTACTTTTAAACTTTGTCTTGATTAGTTGTCATGCTTGGTTTTTATTGACTTGTGAGTCTGTTAAGTCGCTATGAAGGCTCAATACTTACTATGTAAAACATCACAGTTTCTCACTTGACGAGTGGCCATTGTCCCTGATAAATAAACTTTTCACACTAACTATCTATCAATCAATCAAACTTTATTTGTATAGCACTATTCATACATCGCAATGTAACACAAAGTGCTTCACATATTCAGAACAAACAAGCAAACAAACAAAAACAAAAGAAATCATTAAGCATTGGAATGCATTAAGAATAGGAACTCAGGGAACTCAGGAAACGCTATCATAACTCTCAAAAATCTGCGATGAGGAAACACCAGAGGTAAGATTAAAATTTAAAAATAAATACATAGAAATAAATAAATAGATAAAAACAAAATAAAATAAAGCGCTAATACAAGATTAATAAAATATTAAAAATATATAAAGGTAAAGAACACTATAAAATATTGTTATGGAAAACAGACATAAAAGGTGGGTTATGAAGAAGAAACAATAAAATAGAATTAACAGAATAGTCCAAGTAGTAAAACAAGCTAAAATAGAAAATAGAAGGCAGATTAATAAATAAATACAATTCAATTGAAAACCATATTAAAAAGGTAGGTTTTAAGTTTGCGTTTAAAAATATCAACACTCTCTGCTAAAACAACTGTAATAATAAAAGGTTATTCAACATGGTTTTTAAGTTTGCTGCCATTCAAAACAAAGTTAAATTACTCATAACCTCAGTGGAGTTTGGTCCAATATTCTTCTCACATCTGTTATTCCAGTGATCAAAATGAATGTTTCAAACTAGTGTACTTCTTAATCTGTTGTTCAGTGGTGTAAAAGTATAATTTATTGGGTTCTTTTTATGCTACAGTCCTTTGTTGGGCAACCAGCCACAGGAAGGCTCAGACCTTTTGTCTCCAAACCTGAGACCTAGACACCAGGAACTGATCCCTACACCATGTGGACCGGTGAGATACTCTGCTCTTTATCCCAATATTACACTGTAAAAGAAACCAAAGAAACAGAACTCAAACATTTACACATTTAAATGAAAATGTTATGAAGAAAGACAAAAATTAACACTGACATGCCAATCCCTCAGCCCTGTTGTGTGTTCATATGTCTAGTACTGTTTAGAGTTGAGAAGTTGGTCTTCAACCTGCTTTGACTTGCAGACACTGTGGTTACATATTTTTCTTGATCTCAGGTTGTTTCATATTCTCTGTCCTGTCCACCCTCTTGCAGATAAAGTCCTGGTCAGAGCTGACGGGCATGGTGAAGGTCTACTTCTGCTTCACCATAGTGTCTCTGATGGCGGTGCTTGGCCTCACCATATCCAGCATCTACAAGCAGCGCATGACCACAGATGTTTCTGACGAGGACAACTTCACTGTCTCTCTTGTCCAGCTGATTGGAATCTGTGAGTATCAACCCTCTATCAACAGGAAGAACATCATTTACTGTCAGTTTCTGTAGAAAGTTGATTTGTCATCAGCCAGTTGCACTAATGGCCAAAAGCAGAAGTTTTCCTGGTTTGATCATATGATGAAAACTGTTGAGGAGGTGAATGCAACAGTTTTTACGTGCTCTCATATAGATAGTCTTACTGTGATTCATTTCCCCCAGATGGCCTTACTGCCTCAACAGAAAATAACCTGTTGAAACTGTATTATTTCCCACAGTGTCTATTTTGTAACGTCTTTATTAGTCAATTAACCATTTGGTCTCTAGAATATCAGAAAATGGTGAAACATTTAATAACACTTTAAGTTATATGAAAATAATTTGCTTTGAATGGTTATTTGTGTATGATGTTAACCAATTAATAAAATCCTAATTTAAAAAAATCATACTCTACATCACGCTCAGACCAAAAAAACAAAAAACAATGTTATTTCAAATGAATACTAGCTATTTGACATTGATTTTAACATTTTACACACTAAAATGGTTCATATAACATAGAAGATTGTCGAGAAATTGATCAGTAGTGAGAAAAATTGACAGTGACAGCTGCAGTCTAAGATGCAGCAGTATTGCAAATGGAGTATCGGGACCATGACGAGTAGCAAATCTGCATGAAATCTGGGAAAACTGAGGACTGATGTGGATAAAATAATAATATAAACCACAAATGTAAAATGTATGCTGTTGATAGTAAATGAAATAACTAACTAAATAAATAAATATACAGTAAATATGAAAATGCAAATATGACTGTATGTGAGCATCGTATCATCTGGTCTCCTGCAGTGTTCTGCATCTACTACATCAGCCGTGGCGTGCTGCAGGAGAACAGGCAGGAGCTGGTGGTGTTTGTGCTCAGTGTGTTGGTCGTCATGGTCCGATCGGTGGTCAACTTCTCCGTGCTGGGGTCAAAAGGCAAACAGGAACTGCTGGTGGGTTGACCCTCTGCTTGAACCTCTGAGACACACACTGCATGATGAGATGTCAGTGGGAGGTCCTTCAACTCTTGAACCGGAAAACTGATTTGTTTTCATGACCTAGTCTCTTCACCCTTAGGCTAGTTGAAGGATTTTATTATGGATGTACAAGACAAACATGTAGAGATAACATGTTAAAGTAAGAACAGTTCATTCCAGCATAGTTGAAGATGTTTAAACCAAGACAGATATACATAACAGATAAAATTACATCAGGAAAACACATAAATGAAAGTTTAATATTAAATCAAAAGTGTTGTTATTCTCAAATCTGCCAAAATACATAATAAAATAAATCTTAAAAATTCAAATTGTTCTAATTGCTTAAATTCTTCCTAATATTTCAGATTACTACTTGATATAAAGGAATTTCTTAAATACGTACCAAATTTGGCAAAGAACATGATAATAAACCAGGTTATCATCATATTTAAAGCATAAAACATCATATATATCATATTAATGCCTCAAAAATGAGCCCTCTTACTGTCCCTCTGGAGATGGACAAACTGAAGAAATCAGGGTGTTGTAACCACACTGAGTATTGACATAATCTGGTCGTACAAGAACACACCCTGCCCTATTGCGAAATTCAAAGCAGTTTTTCTAAAGCAGTTGTGTCTGTTTATAGTTGCTCATCCTGATCGGTGTACTAACCAAGCGGACCCAACCACATTCTGGTGGTGGTTTTAGTGATAGGTGTGTATCTTTAAGTAAATATTCTGTCCTCGCAGCAGATATATTCATTGTAGTTACTGGTTTCCCCACTTGATGTCACTGTTGTCTGCTTCAGTTACTTTGAGTTGCGAACACATCATTGTTTGGGGCTGCACTGGACTCAATATTGTACTGTAGATGTCTGACTGGCTGACACGGCTCTTATCTTATCTAAAGCCACATTTATCCTTTGACTTGATAACTTTCTTAATTACTGATGGTAAATCAAAAACTGAGAGACTGATTTTGTACAGAGGGAGAAAACACCTGTGTTACTTGTAGCAGTGTTTCTGCATGGTTTCCCCTTTATATTCCTGTAGTTAGAGGTAACATCATGCCCTAACATGTTTATTAGCTACTGCATCACTGGTTAGTTTCTTTTGTCTGGTTAAAGGACCAGTGTGTAGAATTATTGGCATCTAGTGGTGAGATTTCAGATTGCAACAAACTGAATACCCATCCCCCCTTCCCCTAAAAGCACATAGGAGAACCCCCGCTCCCGGCCAAGAAGCTTGTAAAAAAAGCAAAAGCCCCTCTCTAGAGCCAGTGTTTTGTTTGCCCGTTCTGGGCTACTGTAGAAACATGGTGGTGCAGTGTCAGACGAAAGCTGAGTGCAGCTGACTGTATAGACTCCTACTTTACCTGACGTGTCATTAGTTACATGATAAGCAAAATTATCTTACAGAGTCACTGTTTTCAGTTTCCGTTTATCATCACTGATGAGTATCTTATCTTCAGAATGTTTTCAGATTGTATGCAGGTGGTTTGCAGAGGATGTTGTAACGCTGTAGACTTTTTCTGAGCTCACATGACATGAAAAGCATCTATTGTTTGTGTCGCAGGTTCGCTTTGTGTGCATCATGTGTCTGGGTGTGATCCACGTCCTCTGCACCACTTTGCTCATCCAGAGGCCCAACATGATGGCGTTCCGTGTGGGCGGGGCCTTGGAGAGGCTCCAGGAGCAGTACTTCCTGCTCAACCTCTGTTTCTCCATGGTGACCTTTGACCTGCAGGCACAGGTAGCTGCACATTCCTCTACACAAAACACAGCCTCCACAGTGCACACAACAATAATGACTTTGTTTTGTCTCCTAACATGAGACATTTTTAAAAAACTTTTTTCACACATTCTGACAATTTCTCTTTCAGTTACTCTGAAATCATTTTAGAATCAAAACCACAGTTTTTGTCTGAATTAAGATGCAAATGTTGACTTTGTTATGTGCAATTTCAAGCAAGCCATGGCTCGTTAACATAAGGTTTGTGACTAAACCAGTTGGTCATAGCTTCACGGTGTTCACAACAGTGTTTTTTCCAGGTAAACCACTGAGAGATACTTTCAATACTGTAAATAAGAGATTTTTTGTGATTGTGACCCAGTTTTCCTTCGGTCAGAGATTTCTTATCTGTCCTAGAGAGAGTTTGAACAGCCTGCAGTGAAAATATCTTGACCTGCATGTGATTGCATTGGTTAACAAACAAGTTAAAACAGTGATTAACATAATGAGCAAGTTTTTCTGGTTGAGTCATGTCCTACACTGACAGCACAACACGAGGTATGGTTGCATTTATTGGGTTCATTGATGCTCTCTGTGCCTTTTCTGTACACACTGACTCAACCTGTGTAGTATTTTGACCGGGGTTCATTAGTGACAAGTTGTTGCTGTGAACGTTTCAGTTGTGTCTGTGCATCCTGATCACGACGTCGGACCCGGCCATGTCTGCTCGCAGCACCATCATCCTGGCCGTCGGAGTGGTGTGGGCCTGCCTGACCGCCGCTGTCGGGGCTGTTGCAGTGAGTCTCCGTCATCCATCACTTTAACTTGTAAAACTGATGTTCGCACAATAATAACAATGTGAAACAGTATGCATTGTAAACAGTCTGTGAATGTGGTTTTAACTATTTGTCGTTCGTCAGGTTTTAAAGGAAGCCAGAGTCTTGGTTTGGGTCTTCATGGTGCAGAACCTCCCTCAAGTTGCCTTCTTTGTTTATCTGATGTACACGGTGAGCTGAGTTTTCAAATATGCCTCCAAACATATTATTTGACACAGCTCAGTTTGTTCCTACTGAAGATGTAAATCTTTAAAAACAGGTCACAGATGTATATATTTTTTTTTTTCAGAGGCACAGTCATGTTTGATAAAACAATTTTCCTAAAAAATATCTCTGAAACAGCGTTACATTGTGTATTTTCAGCTGCAGATTAATAAATGTGGTATGCTACTGAGTATTTACAACAGAAGTACAGTGTATGTTGTATGATCTCAAATCTAACAAAACGATCACAAAATGATGTCTGATGATGAGTAGATGGATAAAGTAACACATAATAAAAATACACAGTAACACATAATAAAAATACACCAGTAAATTATACTTAATTATTGTCTTAAAGTACTGTGTCACTTTAAAATACTACTAAAAGACAAAAATGCTACATAAGCTCATTACAGTAGACGTTTTAGATCCACTTCATTAAAGTACAGTTCACTGATGTAATGCGCTCTGTTCTAGTGTGTATGACTTTGCACGTACAGTATGTCATGGCTGTTTTTAATCATTTCTGACGATTGATTCCTGTAGGGAAATGACAGTTTGCTGTAATTGCAGGTGGTAGAAAAGTGGTTCCACGACAGCACGTACACCCTGGAGGCGGCCGCTGTCACTGGAGCTTTGATTTCACTGGTGATTAAAGCGGTTTTATTCTGGGGCCTCATCAAACTGGTGCACAGCTTCGGCCAAGGCCTGCGGGAGAGAAGTGAGTATACTGTCTGACGTCACCGCTCTCCTTTTCTTAGAATCAGTCCTTCAGTACCTCTGAGCAGAAGACAAAACGAACGCAGCATGATTGGAGTATTAATTAATCGGTGTCTGCTCCCGAAATGTCCCCCCCCCCCCCCCCCCCATTGTGTCGCCTTGAGCTTGTTTGTGTTGGCTAGAAAGTGTCAGAATACCAAAATGTTGCACATTCTCCTTGCAGTGTTTTCACCCAGCAAGTGATAAAACATCTGCGTGGTCGTGGACGAAGAACACAGCTGCTTGCTGAAAAGCCCAACGTGAAGAAGCTTTACCATCAGATAAACCCACCAGATGTGTCAACTTTTTTTTTTTTTTATAAAGACTTCTAGTTTATTTACTTTATTTACTTTTTAACACCTCTCCTTCAATGTGCCTCTCTACAGCAACCACAAGTCAGCTCTAAGATGCACACATTAATGTTTGTGTAAAATCATTAATTACCTTAATTTTTATTTTTACTGTAACATCTATGCGCATTGGTATTTGTTAGCTCTATGTGTAGGCACCAAAGATTGTTGTTTTAAGTGGCCAACATCCGACTTATGAAGTAGTTTTTTCTTAAAGTAGGTTCCTTCCTGGAAATAACAATCAATGTTGGCTGACTTTGCTTTTTAAAATCATAATTGTCTAACTTAAATATTGTGATCTACATTGTCTAGACTACTTCTTTGGGCAACACTGTAATATTTTCACTGAGATTTTTATTTAAATGTCTGCTGCACTTTAATGCACTTACTCCAAGTGTTTTTTCACTCAAGGTTCTTAATAAAATATCAAAACAAGATCAATGCTTTGACTTGTGAGAGGAGGATGTCATGAGAGGAGTGAAAGTGGTTACCCGGCTGTAACTTGGAATTTAAATTGAGTGAATACGACATTGTCATAATTTATGGGACCAAATATTATACACCCACATGCAGGATTCAGATGTGAAGCACGTTGATCAAACAGGAGGATACACACTTAAAAGTTTCTCTCTGTTTATTAAAGTGCTCTGACGGAATAAAATAGCAGAATTCACTTTAAAAACATTAACAAACTTACCTATACAAAAGTCAGAGTTAGAGGCTCTCAGAGTTACAAAAGTGAAAAGCACTTTGAGACTTGACAATGCTTCATAAAAAAAGGGAAGTCAAAGCCCGCACTGCTGCTGTTGTGAAACTGTAGCATCAAAGTACAGTAGAACTGGACTTTACTGGCCCTGACATTTTAAACCAGTATCAATTTTCGCACATGGGTTAAAGAAGGTCACTGTTCAAGTTAACCTGGAAAGCTTTTTGTGTAAGTGTGGGCTCTATTTGAATGTACTTTACTGTACTACAAGTTCTGCTGACACGTTACAAACTGTTTAAAATCTGAGTTTAAGATGAATATTGTTAAAATAGACTTTGCATCATCAACAAAAAAAGAATTAACTGAATAATGTATTCATGTAAAAAAGTAACAAATAGATTTATTTTCAGCAATGATACATTGTAAACTGGTTAATAAACATATAGACTTAACAAAATACATCTTATTCAAGCATCACATATATACACATACTCAGAGTTAAAGGAATGATTGCCTTTAGAGCTCGGTTGGTCCTTTTTTCACCTTCGTTTTTTCACCCGAACACGATTAGTTGAGCCAATTCACCAAGTATATATTAACATCTAAAAATGATATCCAAACAGATATGTAAGGTAGGCCACCTTAAAGTATTTAGCAAAGACTGCAGTGGCAAACTGAAAACAACAGATTCACCAAAGTCTGTAAAAAATCGATTATTCAACACACACTCACTTACATTTCAGACCATGGTCACTTTTGGGGGCATTACATAGACTTAAATTCATTTCCTGGAGACTTACGCAGACCCCAACCATCACCATAACTTGTTTAACCTTAACCATAACATTAACCACTAATCCAAAAATCTTTTTCCCACATAAGGACACAGCTTTAGTCCTCAATTGGACAAGCCATCCCCAATGAAATCTGAAATTTGTCCCCAAAAGTAGCCTATGACAGACACACACACACACACACACACACACACACACACACACACACACACACACACACACACACACACACACACACACACACACACACACACTCTCTCTCAGACCATTAAAGCCCACAGACGTTTGTCTATAAAACCTAGACAGAGTTCAGCTATGGCTTAAGAAGACATTGTTTAAAAAACCGATGTTAAAAGACGTTGAAACATCCGAACTGTGGTCTCCTTGCCTGGAATGAACATAACCTCCTGACACAACACTTCATCCAACGCATTTACTACATGACTGCAGAACAGAGGTACTGTAATGTAACATACTAAATATTTCAATTAGTTGATTACGTTTCATGTGCTGCAGACAGCACAGACTACAGTCAACATTTAATTAATCAGAAAATGAACAAATCACAGATGTGTGGTGTATGATTTTAAAAAATGACCATGAAGGAAACTTAAAAAAAAAAAAATCTATACATTAATGATACCAGTGTTTAAGGCACAGTCTGTACAGTCGGGCCACTACTGCCAAGTAATCTTCTCTTCCCCAAGATGCACCTAGAAACTGTGTAAAACATTTGCCATTCATCAATGGCATTACATCAGTTTTTCCTGATTTGATTAACAAGATAATTCAGGGAAAGTTTGATCTGACAAATTTCTTTACAATTCTCCAAAAAAAGAAAAAGAAAAAAAAGGTGCAACTCTGCCTTTACCTCTGTGAGAACTAGCTTGTGTTGTTTATAAAGTAAAAGGTGTGTCCCTGCCATCCACCTTAAAGATAAAAAAGTGCTAGAACAGACCTGATAACACCCATTCAGAGTATTGCAATAACTGCCATCCACAGCTGACCGTGTGCATTTTAGTCCAAGAACATCCCAATTTTTGCATTTCCCTTTGATCACTAGACAAAAAAGAAAGCATTTTGACTTCAAAAGGCCAGTTTTCCACAGGCATCTGAGTGAAAACACACAGGGACGATCCTGGACCAACAGTGGGGCCAAACTCCATTCAAAAAATCCACCATTTTAACGTGCTTGCACAGTAAAACATAACAGTATCTTTTGGGGAATTTTATAAGACTCCTCATTAATGCTGCATATTTTTAACATTAAGATGTTACTAATTCTCTGAGTAGCTTGTGTGAGACTGATTAGACTCAATGTTTATATTTGCTTGCCTCTTATTCCCACAATCTGATTCCACTAAAATACAATATGGTGGACCTGCAGCCAAAGTGCTAGATGTTTCATTACTCATTGACGCAGTCTTTTATAGAATCATTTGATGAAGAGCGACATTATTGTGGCAGATATTTTTGAGTGGAGTTGGAGACCTTCAACCCATTGAAATATGAAACGGCACAGCGCACGGTCAAGGTAAAAAAAAAAAAAAAAGACTCAGGAGTCCTGGAAACCTCGAAGAAGACCTAGAAGATTGCCGAAACCGCTTCAGAACTCCTCGTCCTCTGAGCTGAGGTAGTTCTGCTTCTTCCTCACGTTCCAATGTAAACACTGGGCCAGGCTCTCGAACCAGTCATTGACCGGGTCCCGGAAACAGATGGAAGGAACGGGGAAGCAGGAAGTAGTGATGGTAATACTGCAACAGAGATGAGAAGGAAGACAAAAAAAAAAAAAAAAAAAAAAAAAAATCACAAAAGCTGATTGTTACAGAATTCTTAAGGTCATATGAAGAAAGAAGAGGCCAGGTATTTGCAATCACACGAAACAAAAGAGGAGGTGTTGACATCAGTTTAAGTAAGATGACTTCCTTATGAGGAAACACTGGGTATGTGTGGAATTATGGCTCGAGTAACTCAAAATGACTGGCAGCTCATTTGGTGAACCAGAAAGGTGATTATCTCTGGACGAGTTACATAAAGGAAGGAGCTGGATCTGACACACATGGGACACACTTGGCCTCAAGCCCATTAGGCTGTTTGATAAGGTTACATAACAAAGCCTGTAAGTGTTGAGACAGCTGCTGCGGGAGTTAACCTTATTACCCATTACTGAGTCTGGGTTTTGTTTTGCTCCATTTACTCTGCTTCACCCTCATTGTCTCTGTGTACCATGTTTGTGTGGTTAAGGTGAGCTCAGTATGTGGACTAACCTGTCTCCGTGGCAGATCTCTTGTCTCTTTCTTCCATCAAAGGACACCCAGGCTGTGTTTCTGGCACCGCGTGAGAGCATGATCTGAGAATGTAGAGATGTCAGACTTTATTTTTTACATCTCCAATCTCTCTTTATACCAAAATACACAGTTTCAAAATAAATTACAGAGATTCAGATGAAAATAATTTAAATTTTATGTCTAAAATCTTTATCAAAATGTTGCAATCACACAAAGCTAGAGGGAAGCTATCCCTTTAAAAAATGTTATATTTAAAGATATTAAATGTTGAAGGATGCATGTGACAGTACTGCACGTTTTAAATTGATTGATGAGGAAGAAAACATGCTAAATGTGTAAAAGTGTGAAATCACACCCACCACATTTAGCAAATAGCTTGATTTCAGACACAAACTAAAGATTGAAGCGGTCAGTGTAAATACCTTGAGCTCCACCCCGGCAGGCACCACGATGGGTCTGAAAGAGAGCGAGTGTGGGCAGATGGGGGTGATCATGATGGCTGGGACGTTTGGATGGATCATGGAAGCGCCTGCTGCCACCGCATACGCTGTACTGCCTGTAGGTGTAGATACTATCACACCTGAGGACACACACACACACACACAAAGTTACAAAGTCATCTAAAAACTTCAGGGTGGCACAAAAAAAGGAATAAATTACATCCTTGTATGAAAAATCTGTCATATCTTAGGGAAACTATGATGTATTTAGACATTTATTCAATTGTTTAGTCTATGAAAATGGCAGAAAAAGTCAACAATTCCTATCACAAGTTTCCAGAGCCTGCAGCAATGTTTTACAAAACAGAGAACAGCAGCAAAGCCTCACATTAGAGAAGCAATAAGCAGTAAATGATTTGATCATTTTTAATATTCAATTAACTATTTAGTTGATTCATTGTTACTTGATAAATGATTTTAATTGACTATTATACTACACTAATAAAACATTTTAATACTAATTTAGACGTAACATGTCTGCATTAAAAATCAAACAGGACTTGTGCAGTGATCACTTCAGTCACAAAATGTCACCACTGTGCTGTGTATTAGTGACTTTAAGTGCTTTTAAATAATATACTATTACATAACTTTAGATATATTACTATACAAAATTTAAAAATAGAGAAATAATAGAGTATGACTGACTGAAACTGTTTTTAAATGGGAGTCACTTGTATCTCTCATGTGACTGTAATGTCTAGAAACATCGGTACAAAGTACGATCCTGCTGGGATGTGAAGTTGGAAGTGGGAGGTGCAGTGACTGAACTTTGCCCTCCACACAGACTGACCGCACTCTGATACTGGTCTTGTTGAAATGTGGTCGTGCAGCACAACCTGGACTGACCACATGTAAGTATTTACATTTCTCAACTCACTCACCGTCTCCCTGCACTGTGGTAATGAGGTGTCCGTCTAGAAAGAGGTCAACATTGGATAGATAGGACGAAGGCCCTCTGTCCACCACCACCTCGTTCAGCACCTGAAACACACAGAGTGAAAACAGACTCACGTGTCAATTTGCGGTTTTCCAGTTTACCACCAATAACATGACTGACACCTTGTCTACACTACTTCAAGCAGCAGATGAGCAGCATTTACAGTTCTGTCAGTGTTTACGCTGACATGTGGTTCTTTAACAACAGGTTTAAATCCTGGAGGCATTGGCTGAGTCATGATGTTGACACCACGTAGGTGAGCTGTTTTGTTGTAGACTATTTAAAGTGCAGACTGACACTGTAGGACCTGCATCCTGTAGCTAATTGATAAAAAACACTGTTTCTTTATTAGGACTGGCTGCTATCACTGTAGCAGTTTATTTTTTTCTCTGTCATTATGAACATTAAAGGACAGGTTCACAATTTTTAAATCTGTCTAAAACAATAGTCAGGTGCCCAAGTGAACAATGAAATAGGTTTTTTTTTGCCATTATCATCCCTTCATTTAACTGTTTAAAGTTGATCTGAAGCTCATATCAAGCTTCAGTCATCAAAGGAGTCAAATCAAGTAGATATGCTTCAACATTATAGTATTTTTAGAGCCAAAAGTTCCTCTTTTTGTTACTACCACCACAGCTCAACAGTAAACACTGCCTGAGGAAACACAAAGAGCCTTTTTTGATGCTAAAAAGACTGTAAATGTGGCAGATATCCACTTGATATGACTAACTCAGACTGCTATCCAAGTTTTAACAAGATAAAGGTGTGTAAATATTAATGCCTGCAAAAACTGCATTGGTTTAAGGGTCAGACTTTACCTGATACTGCACGGCTTTGCGGCTACTTTCGATGTCCCCGTTGGTCAGGATAATGCCCTTTTCGTCCACTCTGGCCTTCTTGTCCCAGTTCTCTTTAAGCACTCGCACTTTCAAGCGACTGCGCAGGACGATGGCAGCGTTACCTACATACCAATGCAAACACAAATACGTCGTGTCTCTGTTGCAAAGGAAAACTGCAGCAAAATATATAATTAGCAAAAACAGGATGGGGTGTTTATGACAAAGACAAATGCTGACAAACAGGCTGCAGAACCTATAATACCTTCAATTATTTGGGTGACCTGAGACTGGTAGGTGTCAAATTTAAAAGGTGTCAAGAAGCCCAGGGAGCCCAGGTGGAAGGCCATAACTGGTGGAACACTTTCCTACAAACAAACAAAGGAATGGGAGGAATGTTATTTTGCACCAGAAAATGTACGAACCCACACACACACACACAGGCTGGTTTTAGAAGTGATGACCGCCACCACGTAGTTAAATACCTGGAAGAGCGAAGATGCATACAATAAAGTCCCATCTCCACCAAGACAGATGATGAAGTCCACACGATTGGAGATGTCATCAAGATCTGAGAAAAAATATAAAGACAATAAGATTAACATATCTCATATAAAATCTTGACCCAATTTTTCATACGTAGTGTCCATATGATCATAACAAAGTTGACAAGCTGCTTTTCATACCTTCTCTGAAAGTGCAGAATTTCTTTGTGATGGCTCCGAAGTTTTCATCACCAGAAATGGCCGGGTCCTCCAGAACTTTCTTTTCCACGTAAACAATCAGGTTTTTCATCTACAACAACAGATAAACAGACACAGGTTTAGTAATAGTCACAAAACGAACAAAACAAAAAAATCTACATCTATATGGAAGTGGCAAAAGTGTGGCTTGATGGCTTATGGTCACCCTAATCAAGTCATACTCATACAAAGCATAGTTTCTGTATTAGTTTTATCTGACAGCAATGAACTGTGAAGTAAAGAGATGTTCACGTTGATCCCTCACCGGCTTCCCACCAGCAAACACTGTCACTTATGTTTGTTGTCAAAAGCTTCCCCATCACAGTCTGTGGTCAACACTGATTGGTTGAGTGTGAGTGAGTGTGTGGTTCATACCTCGGTGAGGAATATGCAGAGCTCTTTGAAAGGCTCGAGCAGACTGGCATCTCGGATCTTCTTGATGACAAGGACACTTTTTGGGGGCTTGTTCCACGTCAGTCTCTGGCTGGCGGGGTCCTGAATGTGCCTGGACACACAAATGGTAAAAGGTAAATGGACAGCACGTAAATACTCATCTAACTCATACACTGATAGCAGGGGATAGGTGGGTGCAGCTATCTGGAGGACTTTTGGGGTTCAGTCTCTTGCCCAAGGATACTTCAACATGTGGACTGGAAGAGCTGGGAATCGTATCGCCGCTCTTCCGATTAGTGGACAACCCGCTCTGAGTCACAGCCACCACAAATACAACTTTCACCTTAGGAGGGAGCCTCAGATTGTGGCTGATGTAACATCTGTTAACTAACTGAAGTGTCCTGCTGTCTAACATAACCAGGACTACTTAGCACCTATCCAATTATAGGGACTGGCTTAACGTCTAGCTCTGTTGGCACTTTACTGCTGACCCTCATGTGCTGTCTGCAGCACCTTAACTCAACCTTTGACACTGACTGTGAGACAAGTTTTTTAATGTTTAGAAAAAGCCGTAAAAAAAAGGAACGATAACGACGAGTGTGTGGAATTTTGAGAGAAAAGGCAGCAGACGAACTGAGATTCAGCTTTAACAGTGCTTCTCAAAGAGGGCAAACGTCTTTTTAAAATTCAGTGTTTCAAACCAACTTATGAAAGACAGGAAGCCACGAGTTATGAGAATGTTCTCAGAAAGAAAAACGCAACACAAAAAAGGACTAAACTTACAGGAGGCATGAAAATCTGAACTCCCCACAGGCTGAAATAAATCAGAATCATATGGAAAATGGGTACGTAAGTTAAAAATTGCCAAAGGGTGCAAGTCTAGGATTATTTAACAATGCCAAAGTCTGTTGACTTAAGTTAGTTACAGCCCTCAATGGTTGCAGCTCTGTCATACTTATTACGAGTTTACTGATTGTACAACAGGCCTGGTCTGGTTCTCACACAATAATGTATTTTGTAACATCATTTCAGCTTTGAAGCAGCTGTTTTCTAAATATTCAGTAGCTATTATCATGCATTTATGTATTGCCTAAATGTGGGTATTAGTTCACTAGACAGAACTGTTACACATGTTTCAAAATAACTCACTTTATTAATGAGTAGTTGATCTCAAAATACTTAAATGTTGGTGATCACACCTCTTAATGTACCACATCTCATTACTCCTATGAAATCTCTCATGATGTATATGATTTCAAATAGGAACAAATTTAGGCAACTGAAAGCTATCAAGGTGCGTATGATACCTTCATCAAAGGCAAACCACACTGCTGGGTTCATATGACCAGTTGTAAGTTGTACATGCAGGCAGGGTTACCCCACCACAGGCTGACCTCATACACTCTCAGTACTGAACTTCACAGCCATTTGCTTCGCTTCTAATTGCTTGTAAAGCAGCGTCAGTATTACACAGTGACATTTACGCCAATCACATGTGGAGAATGGCAGTTTCAAGCATCTCTAAAGCCTTGCTGTACCAATCAGTGGACTGTATGAAGACTAAATGGGATGATTTTTTTTTAAAAATTTGCATCTGCTCAAAGGACAATCTGACTCAATTTAATTACATCAGAAAACATAAATGAGTTATCATATGGTTATTATATTTAATATTTTACTTCCAGTGAGTGGTGTTCCCCTACACACAGCTCATGTGAATATTTATTTATTACTGCAGCGGTGGTTGACCATGTGATATGGTAGTAGCTTGCAAACCAACAGGAGCAAATACAACATTTACTATTGTTAAATAAATCATGAGGGAAATGAGCAAAGCAAAGCTGAATGTTATTTCACTGAAACAAGATGTTCAGGAATATAAAGTTACCTTAGTTTACAATGCTGCTTACACTTTGCCCAAAGCTATGATAGGAGGCTTCCTCGTATTTTCTTAACTTTGAATTGCCTGATTTGTTTGCTTAATGGGAGTCACCTGGTTTTCTTTTCTTCTCTGTCAAAATGTGACCATCTTCTACTCAACATGTCGTTGTGCTTTCTGAATAAATCTTTCTAACTTGAATCCCGAGATGCTTGCTAGCAAAACTGATTCTTTTCAGTTTAGTTCCCCTTCACATTTTTTCCTTCTGGTCATGCAGCCACACTGCAATGCGTCTACACCCCCGGGGAGAGGCCCAGAGTCTACGCTACATTCATGTCATATTTGTTTCAGTGTAAATACAAGCTGCAACCACTTTACTCAGAAATCAACTCTGCTCAAGCAAAGATGACATGGCAACACGAACGTCAACACAATTACTTGGAAGTTTCAGCAACAACACTAGAGGATGTAATCCAGCTCTTTCACTTCTATGACATGTGTCATGACACAAGAAGAGAATGCCAGGAGATGCTATAGATCCTTTGAAATCATCAGCTTCTTATTTTGGGTTAAAAAAAAAGGCACACACCAGCTAACACTCTATGATGGAAGATTTGACCAGTGAATGAAATACATACCTCACACAACATTCTTTAGACAAAATCACACAGGAACAAAGTAATGCCATGAATACATTATAACATATCCTGTTCCTGTTTTCTTTTCTACTCACGAAGTATGAAGAACACCAAATATGATCAAGTTAGACACACACGCACCACAATCTAAAGCCTCAAAATTTCCACAGTGTGTTTGGAGGTTATTGTGTCCGTCCACTGTCGCATCGCAACTTAAAAAAAAAAAAAAAAAGGCACCACAGTTGGAGGCAAACATCCACTTACTAAATTAACTGAACCTGATTGAACTGTAATGAAATTCACCCAAACACAGAGGAGTACAGATACAGAGCCGGAGCTGTGCTGGCCGGGTTTCAAATACAAACAGACGACACAAAGCAAAACTTCATTAGCATCTGAAGCGGGGACGAGCTGTGGTCTAATCAACCAACAGTTTCTCATCTGACCACCTCAAAGCATCCCTATCCTGACCTTCACCTTTCATTCAACCACCCCGCTCTGTCCAGACCACCGCCAGCCTGTGATAACATGCAAACACTGCACTTCTAAACTGCCACAACCACTACCAAACATGGTGCGACTGAACCTTAACATCCCGCCAACCCTGGACACCAAAGCCAAATTTAAATCCTTTTTTTCCTGTTTCTTTAATAGACATAATTTGTCTAAACCTTTGAAGCCTGACATCAGTTTAATATTACTATTAGCTCACTGCAGGAAAGCACTGTGAACATCTGCTTGGCAGTAATCCATGCGCTGCCCACTGCTGCCAGTTAATATTTCACCCAGCAAACATGTTCTCTCTGTTGAGAAACAGACAAGGAAGATGCTAAAAACTCAGCTCACCATTTCCACACTTTGTTCTCGTCGTGCTTCACGGCAGACTCCTGCAATACGCACTGGTTGAACTTCATGGTTGTACACATGTAACAAGGATGCTGCTTTGGGGGGTCCACTCAGCTGGAGAACGAGGCTCTGTCCGCCTGGCCCGCGCTGACACAACAACTCATGCTGCCTTCAACAACTTCCTCGAATGTAACACATTGCAGAGCTGCTGGAGCAACTGAGTGAATTCACTTCTTGCGGTGCGAGTTATGAGTCAGTCACCGTCCGTCTGAAGGGCTGAGTGAGGATGAGAGTCTCTCCATACGCTGTGGTCGGGCTCCCGGATCAGCTAACAAGCCCTCCAGCTGGCTTCACTGGTGCTATATTTGTCCCAGTGAGGACTTAACACTAAACCTTCCTGGTGTATTCTGCTGCTGAATTAAAGCTCTCACTCATCTTAAGGTTGACTTCATCTCAGCTCCCGCCCACTCAGCTGTACTGGACACTCCCATTTTAAAGGAAGTGCTTTCCTCATAGGGCAGGTGTGATTTACTGGATCCAAACAATGACACAGCTGTTCCTAGAACGAGTATATCCACTGTAATGATTACGTAGTATTACGTAGAGAGCCGAGGCCCAGCAGATAACTTAAGGGAACATTAAATTTGGAGTCAGTGCCCTGAGGGTGTAAATGTAATCAGGTTGGATCAGGTAAAACTCTGATATGTTTATCAGAGAGCCTCACCTGAGATTTTATTTTCTTTGACTCATTTATTTCTGTTTTGATTTCTTTTACATTTTCTTCTGCTTCCCTATGTGACACAGGTTTTTAAAACTGACCCGAATCAACCTGAATATCTACTAGCAACATCACCACAGTAGCACTTCCATCACATCAGAAATATTCCAAAAATGGGCAGCTTTCTATTACAGTCAGACTCAGAAACTCTTACTCATGCTTTGTCACCAACAGAACAGATTACTGTAACACCCTTTTCACTGGTCTTCCTTTAACAGCCATCAGCTTCATTCAAAATGCAGCTGCCCGTATCCTAACTGGGAGGTTTACAACAGCTCCGCTGGCTACCTGTTCATTACAGGATTGACTTTCAGATTCAGCGCCTGGTGTACAAAGCACTGAATGGTCTGCAGATTTCTCAGGTCACAGCAGGACAGTCGGTTCCTCCAAATCGTCAGTGCAATCAAACACTGGTGACAGAGCCTTTAGTGTTTATACACCTAACCTGCTGAACTGAGGGTTGCACCCACGCTATCTTCTTTTAAACATAAGCTGAACACATTTTTATTGAACTTTTAATTAGTTTTTTGTCATGTATGCAGGTCATTATTTTCTACTATTCCATCACTCGGCAAAGCACTTTGAATCGTTCTTCTATGATACCGTGCTATACCGATAAAGTTGAACCTATTAGAGATATCCCGAAGAGGGGAGGTCGGGGGGGGGGGGGGGGGGGTTTGGTGACCTTGCTGTGCTGGATATAGCAGTCCTGAGGAGGAGAGAGCTGTTCTGTCTTTCTGCCATCCTCATTATCAGCAAGGCTGGTGTTACAGAATGTGCTTGGTGAGGGTGGAAGGAGGCAACATGGCAAAGATTGGTTGGGGGGGGGGATTTTATCAGCGAATCAAATTCAACTTAAAGATATGGGCTGATCCACTATATGTGCTTCATGCAAATACATTTTAGTGTGTTAGTTAAAGATGAATATGTATAATCGAATACATCAACACAACAGTTTGAAGACTATATTTAGTGAGCTAATACATTTCCAAGAGAAAGCTATGTGAACCTCATTAGATTCACTTATGGCTGCCAAGTTAAAGAGGTGTGAGGTAGACATGGAGAGAGAGAGAGAGAGAAACTCAGGATCAGGAAATCAAATCCTGTACTTTTCGTTATTATTGATGATCATTATATTAACACTTGCATCATTTCAATGAGTCAGCTATGCAGGTTATGCACTCAGACAGTTCAGTTTTACAGGCTTTACAGGCTGAATCCAGGACAGTTGAAATTCCCCTCTCCAACGGTTGTGGGGGGGGGGGAAAGAAGGAAAGAAAACTTTTATACCAGTAAACATCACCTTTTATGAATGAATAAGCTGATGATGTATTTTATGTCAAGTAACATAACTTCACCTATCATGTTACAATCAGTTTACAGGAAAAGAGAAAGTGGCATGCTGACCTGCTGGAGGGGGAAGTCCTGAGTGAGTTATACTACCAGGCCTACATGAGTGAGTGATGTAATTCTGCATTACAGGAATACAGCAGGATGTTCTTACTTCCTACTATCCCACTGCAGCCACTGTTCTGTTAATATATATTCTGCAAACCACAAACCTAGTTCTGCATATTATTGATGGTATTCAATTTTATTTTTAGCTTAGGGACCTGGAAACATCATCTGCTGTATAAAAAAAGTGCTGTTTTGTAACTATATATGGTATTATACACATCAACATATATGTTTTATTTGTGTTTATGTGTGTATTCAGAATTTAAAATGTGCATTGATGTGGAAAATGGAGTGTGAGATGCAACATGTTGTAACTGTCTTCAGGTACAAAGACATCTGTCATGTTCTGTGACAATGTAAGAAACTCATTAAGCGGACGGAAGATTTTTAAGTTGAAAACATTACTACCTGCAGTATCACTGTAAAGTCTGATATGTTCCTGCTGACGGCAGTTGTTTATTAGGCTGATTGTTAAGGAAAAAAGAAAGACAAAAGGTTTTCCATCATCTCCTTGGGTGGTTTTGTGTCTTGCCTCAGGGTGTGTTCAGGGCGTTGGAGAGCAACATAATGGCCTGAGATTCTCTCTAGTTAACCACTAAATGCTCCCCAACGATTAATGCCCAAAGCAATACCAAAAATAACCAGCTGGCTGTGCAAATCTACCCTTAAACAGTATCACAACCACACCCTGCCACAGAAAGAGGGCATGAAGTGGTCCGTTAACAGTTTAAAAGGTGACTTTTTTTACTTTGATCTTTTGTGGCAAAGCAGGTTTTTTTTTTATTGCTTCATCATTTAAAGTGCAATGCCTATATTCAATAATTATAACTTTATCTGTATGGCACTTTTAGAAAATAATAAACAAAGTGCTTCACAGTGCAGAGTACAGACACAGGATTTCACTGATGAAACAGGTCCTATACATAGAACTGCAGTGCAACCTAACCTTGTTTTGGATGTAAAGATAGCTTTGGGTTTTGCTACTTTTAACTTGTCTAGCAGCTTTAGATTTGAGGAAGCTAATCCTTCAATTGAAACAATCAGTGCTGCCAGCCACTTATATGACTGAGGGAAGCACGAGGCCAACAGTTCAACCGGGCTTTGACTGGAAAACGCCAGGTCTTTCATAACTCTGCTTACTGACTCATTATGGAAGACCTGTGCAGCAGCAGGTGGACACATTATCATTAACTCCTGTTTATAACGCAATCCAGTGCAATAGCTGTGCAACAGTTGAATACTTACAGTCTTTGTGTAAAGTGTTTAACTTGTGTTGATACTGTGTCAGAGTGCGTTTGATATCATTCTGTGGTCTGCTGAATGTGTTGCATTATATATTCATGTTTAAACAAGACCAACACCTCCAACACCCTTTACAACCTCTACGAAAAACCAATGTTAGGAGCTTTGTGAGGTTGGTAGGGACGTTGCATTGGATTTCTTCTTTATTGTTGAACGGATAAGTTAATCAATTCATTAATTAAAATAAAATTAATTTGCAACTACTCTGATGATCGATTAAGTCACTTTTCTCCTTTTCCAGCTTTTTATTTATCTTCTATGATAGAAAACTAAATATATGTCTTGCGTATAACTGTATATATGCCTTCAAATAGCTTGTTTTATTTGACCCACAGTTCAAGTTTAAGTGTGACAATTCATTCCTGACCTTGAAAACGAGTGTTTGACAAAAGTCATTTTAACTCACAGTCCACTTACTACCTTTATACTGGAATTTCAACATTCTTTCACAATCTTGATCAATGGATGGAGCACTGGAAAAAGCTTGTAATTGGATGTGAGGAACATTCCTTTACTGTAGGTGTGGAGCCTTTGGCAGGGTTAGTGGTTAGATAATAATGCTTAATTACAAGATGACATGCTCTGTTTAAACCCACAGAAGCCCATTTTGGTTTGGAAAGATATCAAATCTATAATTCTTATTAATTAATGAAAGATGTCAGATATTTCTGTTTGATGTAACAGTGCATCCATAAAAGATATCCTTGGTTTCAATATTCCAATAAAACAGGTTGAAAAAGTATAAATATGTACGTGACATTGCTGTACAATGTGCTGTGTTATTTTTTCTGACTCTGACGTTACATAAGAGGATGTTTCAATATTTAGGTGCAAGACTGGACTCATGCCTCTCATAAACCACCAGTTTAGGAGAAGTGAACCATACAGTATGCTGTATTCACCAGTTGCACAGTAGATGCGCAGGGGAGGCTGGTTTTAGTGTTCATTGACTCTCACCAGAAATAAGTGAGACTGATGTCACTCAACCACATGATACTCAGCAGTGTGGTTTGGGTGCACAACAACACTTTCAGTCTCAAGAAAAGTTTCATTTTATTTGAGGTAGCTGCCTAATTTAACGATTCTATCAATAAAATGAGCAGCTTAAGTGGTTAGCTGGTAGTTGGTGGTGTTTAATGGTGTTTTAACGTAGTTGGAGGTGTTCACAATGTTTCAAGTCTTAAACAGCAGTCATGTCCATATGAAAAGTGAAAGAGGTTTTCCACACTGTAATCATTCCTCCTGTTCATACCGGCTGTTAAAATCTTATTTTGTGCAAAAATGCATTAAAATGTTTAGCTTATATTTTATTTAAGTTTTTTTTGGCCATTTCTGCTTTATTTTATAGTGATAGTCAGCACAGCATGCACTGTACAATGTGGCAGGAAGCCAGATGCTGGTGGTTAGCATTTTCTAAAAGTTAAAAAAAGTTTTGTCTGGTGGCCACTTAGCCTCAACACCACAGAACCAAAACCATCTCTGACATTTTACCTTTCTTCAGGGGATAAATGTTATCTCATAAGAATCAGTGGAAAATTGCCCAATCTGGCAACATTCCATGGGCGTCAAATTTTTCTGCTCCCCGATCCAGTTATTTTTTGCATGCTGTTTCAACCAATCAGGAAACGGAACATACTACTTTCGGGAAGTATCCCTATCGGCACAAAGACAATGCCTTTTGGCAGCACATTTTCATTAGTCATCACATGTTTCTGTAATTATGTGTGATATATATAACATTAACACATTTATACACACAACACAACTGTAACGTTGAATGATATCTACTTGATTTGACTCATTTGGACGACTGAAGCTTCATATAGGCTTTAAAAAAATTGTGGACCTGTCCTTTAACTGACCCTTTAGCATCAAACCAAAATCCACTGAAGTTAGAACTGAATTTTCTTTGCTGGCCAAGTAAAACGATACTTCAATGATGATACATTAGATAGCACAATAAAAGAGAAGGCAACTCTCTGAGATAGGAGCTTGACTAGTAACACTACATCTCTTTGCCTTTCAATAGGGAGGAGGTTTCCTGTGAAAACTAAATGAAACCACTTCTGGACGGGGTCTGTTAGAAGTCAGCTGTACTGCACACTCCTTTTTCTTTTCAACCAAATGTTTAAGCTGCACTCTTTAATGCAGTATGTGGAAGTGCTGTTAACCTAACACCTAACTGCTCTGGTTAAAATCATACTGATCATTTCTTTGTAGGTCCAAAGGAAAGAGAAAGGAAAAAGACTAAAATACGACTCAATAAACATCTGACTCAAAAAGTGGATATATTACTAATTATAAAATGAGGACAGGAACGACACCAAGTCTGTTTCTGGCCCAACAAGATCTACAAGCAACAGCAATTGGCCTGAATGATTTCTGGTGTTGCACAAACTGAACTGACGCTCCTATAGAAATCCAATGATTCATGGTTTCAACAAAAACAACAGAACAAATGTTCTCCATGATGTAAAAAACATAATCTCCATCTACTTACATGACTGCGTGTGGATTCTGGAGCATGCATGCCTTTGGGCCGAATGTGGTCACAGGGCTTGGTCCATGAAGTGATTGAGTCCTCCTGAAACAAAACATTCTTGTCAGGGTAATGGAAACTGTTTGTCAGGTATTTAAATGAAGATCTATGGAAATAACTGGAGAACACAAGCTATTTTTACACAGGAGACACTGGAATTTTAAGAGTCACATTATCATTGTTTACTGGACAGGTCAGGTAAAGTATAGCTTGAGCTTGATTGATGTCATACATCCTTCTTTGCTGATGTAGGTTTCTTAAAAATCCTACATTGCTAAATTTGTCTTTATGTAAAACATTGGATCAAATTCATTTCACTTTCAATTCTCCATTTTCATGAAAAAGAGAGAAGTAGAGTCAATGCGTGAGACAAACCACCAGTCTATTTGACTATCATTATAAAACATAACATGCTAAATTATGACCCTTCATACTGACTAATGGGAAACTGTTCATAGTTCCTGGAAAATGCTGAGAATTCATTATGAAATGTTTGGGTCTACCTTAATAGGAAAAACAAACACTGCTATCTATCCTACCTGCAGTACAAATACTGCATCAGTAATAATGAAATAAAGCCTTATTACTAATTAAATAACCATTAATATTAACATATCAGATATCGCTATCTACCCTGGAGGTCATGTACATGCAGATGAGGCAGCTTTCTGAAGAGTGGAAAAATTCTTTAACGCCCTGTCTGTATTAGACTTTGTTGAAACAATGCTATTGTATTAGAGGTGAAAGGTCAGTGATTTGTGTGGAGCAATACAAAATGGCGGATCCTTAATGAGACAAGCCTTTGTGCTGCATCACGTCGCTCAGCCAGCAAATCCTCTTAGTAGTCTGAATCTGGGAATTCACCATCTGCTGTTTCCTCGTTCTTTATGCTGCATTGATCAATATTTCCATATTAAAACTATGAAATGAACATGTGTAATGTGGTCCTGCTTGTAGTCTCAAACCCTCAGAGAATTGTGAGTATTTTTAGCTTCTTTTAAAGCATTGTTTTGGATTTACAGCATATTCACTGTGCAGTTCAGTCTCACTGCTCTCATCAACCCTGTTTCTAGCAGAGTTGGTGGAGACCAAAACAGAGCTGAAAGGAGTGAATATCGGCCTGAGATGACTCCAGTGAGGTGTGACATCAGGTGTGACAGTACGCACCATAACTTTAGTCATAACAAGGCAACAAGTTCAGTGTTTCTGTCCTCTAGAAGATCAAATGTATTAATACAGCTTCAAAAAAAGACATACTGTACTATGCTTTTTGTGATTTTCTGTAAATAATATACTGTTGTAATGCCGGATGTCTATGTTAAACATGGCCAAAGTTCTAAAATGAGCTGAACGCATGGAAAAATGCTGCCTTCAAGTCAAAAGTCAGGGCTTTGGCTCAGCTCTAAACATGTTTATGTTTATGTTTATATTTTTATTTTGTTGGCATATTTTGGATTTGGCTTCAAACATAGTTGGATTTATTTGAGAAGTTAATATTTCAAGTAAATAACAAGAAAAAAAGAGTTTAAAAAGTTAAATTTTACGACTATTGTTTGTTAACATAGCCTTTGGAGTCACCGAAAGTTTGATAAGGGGCAGCTTCGGGGAACTGGCCAATCAGAACAGAGTGGTTTGATCAGGACTTAAAGGTACAGTAGCAAAAAACGGCCTGTTTAAGACAGAGACTGAACTAAGGGGCTGCATTAAGAGCCAGTATCAGTTAAATAAAGAGAAAATACAGATATGGAAATGTGCATAATATGTCCTCTTTAACATTTATACATTATTATTACATACCTACTCAGCAAAAACAAAAAAGACAAGCAAGTGTAGAAACTGACGCTGAAATACATGAAAGTAGGTAAAGAGATATTAGAATATTGAGTATCAGTTAATAAACAATCACTACTACTAAAAATTTGATAACAACCGCTAACCTGATAAAATCATTCTGGACGGCTCTGTTTCTTTTTCTTCTAAATCTCTTTGGAAAACAAACTTTAATATAATTCTAAATAAAACTGTATAATAATAAGAAATACTGAGCAGATGCTGGTGAGGGTGATGTATAGAAATTTGACATGAGAGACACAGATATTTAAATCTTCATCAGGTTATTTCTTTTACATATCATCTTCTGTCTTTAAATGTTTCATCACATGACAGTCATAAAAACATTTAAAAATAAACTCAATAAAACTATATTTGTCGGGGTGTGTTTCAACATCTTAGTCATCTTTAAATTTCCTCATTTCCTCATCATATTAGTTTTTATTGAGCACACAACAACTATTAGTCGCTAACCAACATAGGTATACAGTGGGACAACTTCACAAATCAACACTGCTTTTACCAGTTTCATATAAATGTTATCAATATTAGTAAAAAAACCCTGTATATATATATATATATATATATATATATATATATATAAATAAATAAATAAATAAATAAAGTTAAATTCCTCCAATTTTACCAACACTCAAAGATGCTTCAGCCACGTTAAATGTTTAACTCCAAATGTTAAACTGTGTTCAGCTTGTCTTAATCTCTGACTTTACTTCAGGCTTTAAACTAAACTCACATTCAGGTCCTGAGCACCACGGGAACCCACTTCCCTCCTGTTTTTTGTTTTGATTTTTTATATGTCACTTCTGGACTTCTGTATTATTAGAAGGTAACTAGCTGATTCATCACTCTCCTATTCTAGTTTCTAAACACTTGTTTGTGTGCTCGTCTAAATTTATCATAAATCCTGTCAAATGTCAGAAGTGGCATTTCCAAATTAGGAAGAACTCAATAAAACTGTATTTGCAGGAGTGTGTTTCAACATCTCGGACAAGCGTAATCTTTATATTTCCTCATCGTAATGGGACAGTTTTTATTGGTGCTTTCAGGACGTGTTAAGGAAAGCCCACACCTTTTCACTTCTCCTTGTCAGAAACCCCATCACTGTTGCTAAAACATACAAACAAACCAATTGCAACATCCACACTGAACATATATTTACTTTCCGTTTCCCTGAAAACATTTCAGCGATGGAGGAGGGGAATGTACACAGACATGCACATTTCTCACATGTCTAAAGGTGGTGCAACACAGATCATGTCACAAGGCTGTTTCAGAAATGTTTTTTATTGCAACTAAGGGCAACAACAGCAGCTTCTTAGATACCACATAGAAGTCAGGTTATTGTGTTGTGGCAAAAGTGCTCTATTGAATTCAATAATCAATACGTAGACAGGTTTTTTTGGGGTTAAACAGTTGAAGAAATATAATGTTCCTTCAGTAACTTCATATCAGGCCTCTGACATACGCTTCACACGTCAGGTTTTGTCAAGTGAGTGTGGTTGAAATTTCACTTTAACCTTTTGAAAAACACAAAGCTCCTCCCTACCTACAGGAACTGATTACACCATGACCCTCCACTCGCAGCTTGCTCCTCCAGGCCCCCAGTACTAAGCTGTGCACGATGGGGGATCAACCCCTTTTGCTCTGCTGTACCAAACTTGTGGAATAGCCTTCCTAACAATCTCAGGGCAGCACAGACCCCAGACTCTTTTAAAAAAAAGACACCTCTCTATACAGAAGGCTTTTTCATCTTAATTCTTACTTATTTCTTTATGCTGTGTGTTGTAGGTTTTTAACGCTGTAGCACTTTGAGATTCAGTATGAATTAAATGTATTAGAATTATTATTATTATTATTATTATCACATTATGTGAAATTGACATGACAATCTGGGTGGATCATAACCTGCAAATACAGCAAATCTATGCATGTCTGATAACTATCAGAACTATTAGAAGTTTTGACTAAAGGCTGATTCTAAATGTATTGATAGGACCCAAATCATTTGTAAAAGCTTAGTAAATTAGCAATTACTCCTTCAGCTCATCACCTTGACAAATCGTGGTTCCCCTTCCTCAACTCCCACCTGTATTCAGACGAGCTGCCGGCGGACGAGGTGCTCAGGCTGCGGGTCTTCCTGTTGCGTCTCGTCAGGCTGCGGCCGGAGACCTCCCCTCCGTCACAGGCAGAGAAGCAGTACGGGGCAGCTTCCACTCGCACCTCCTCTCCACCGTCCATCTCAAACAGCCTGGCCGCAAGTAAACTGACAAGACAATCATTCATCAGGCTTGAGTTGATTATCAGTCAACAAAGATACACACAGGCTTCATGGAAACTCCACTGATAAAAAAAAGGGCAATTGAATTCATGTTTATTAAAACCTTACAAGCATTACAGTAATTAGAATTAGTTACAAACTGCCCTAAAACTTGAATCATTTATTCCTCATGCAGATTTTATTACTTTATTATTATTATCTTATCGTTTTAAAACTTTTATGACTTTTATTTTAGTAATTCCTTGTTGGTTGTGTGGTGGTGGCGTTTCTCTTTTTGTCTTATGAATGTTTCTTGCTTTCTTGTCTCTTGTTCTTGTTAATCTCAATAAGACTGAATAAAAACACATTAAAGTAATAACACATACATACACATACCCACCAGGCCGCACATATGTATGTACGCATTCAAGTATTCGTGTCGGTTTCATCGCTATTCACGTAACTTGGTTCAACTACACGGTTAATTCAATTGAAAACACTTCATAAATAGACACTTTAGAAACAAAGAGGTCACGAAACTTCTGTTATTCTTTTATTACTCTTAGAAACTTTAAGGTGATGTGAAAGTCTCACGTACTGTCACAATACAGAGACTGGGGCTTTACTCAGTTACATCATGTGAGGAAAGTTGGATAAACAGCTTAAGCTACAAACAGTTTCATAAACATGTTACAGCTCTGTAGCAGCCTCGTTATTACAAACTTTATAAATTATCTGTTTTGTAAAAAAAAAAAAAGTGTAATTACTGACAAACGTGAGCTAACTACAACAAGAAGCTCCGACGTGTCTGTTAGCAAATGAATGATGAGCTAACTGAGCTACTGTTTAGCTAGTCTGCAAGCTAGGCTGCTAGTTATAGACATGGACACAAAGCGTAATATCTTTCACTCCCGCGGGCGAATTTAACTCTTACCCACAACGTTACACCGGACAGCACAGATGTAGAGGCCAGCAAAGTGCCGCAGGGTCAGAGACTCACCATCATTTCATTAGATAACGCCGCTACACCATCTTACTTCACTGGAGAGCTGTCAACAGTCAGCTCATCACTTCCTGACACTCACCGACCAATCACAGGCTCTCCCCTCGTTGACGTCATGTTGGACGACCTCGTAGAACCAGTGTTAGTAATCCTATTAGTAAATAAAGTAATCATAAATATATACATTCAAATAAATACAATTCAAGTATATTTAAAGTATTTTATTATGTTATATATATAATAATATAAAATACATAGCAATAATAGAAATACATTATATGTAATAATATAATAATGTATATATACATATACACATATTATACGATTATTCAGAGGGACAGATAACAATGTAGTTACACTGTAATAAAAGTAAATAATTGAAATAGTTGGTTATTCTGTCACATCACATTTAACATCATTTTAACAATGCTGTTTCTGACAGGTTTTCAAATTAACCTTGTTAGGGATCCACTTAGTATAAATTCATAAATTCAGATTTTTAAAATGTCAATTAAAAAGTGTAAGTGTTTATTTTAATCAGGAGGATATTTGTATTGAGCTCGTGCTTCATTTATCTATATGCCTATAGTCATCAGATGTTTATTTATATTATAATTGAAAATATAAATGTTTATCTATATTTCAAAATTAGGAGTAAATTGTGTAACTTCTGTGTGTTTTCTGTGTGATTTAGAGCAGCTGTATACTGTATGTGACTTCACCACAAAGCAAGCAGGCAAGTTAAAGGTTTTACAGTTTGTCTGGATACTGATGCAGCAGAGCTGATCTGCATTGCTAGAATAACTTGCTCTGGGGTCCTGAGGCAATAATGAGCGCCACTGTGTGGCTCACTGCTCTAATAAAAATCTGTCCCTTCACAGTTGTACATTTTCCTCATTACATGTATTCATTTGTTAAAACAGGAGTATTTATAGAGGAATACATAGATGTGACCCTTATGGTAACTACATGCTCAGTGTGCCATAGACAAAGCAGAAAACTGCTGTAGGACAACATGAACAGCCTAGTCTGTCTAATCTATACTGAACATGTAGCAAGATTATTTCAGATGATGATGATGATTATTATTATTTATTTATTTCGTTTGAGGATTATTTCTAAAATAATGCTACCTACCAACCATCCATCCCATCAATCTATTTTTCACAAATACAAATAGGCATGCTGTTTACAAAAAAAGTCAGCAACCTGAAGGACTGTCATGGACTTCATCAAGTTGTCATCGGTAATATTCAGTTTATTTCATATTAATCATTTTCTTCTCAGATTCTAAAGCAGGCTCATAAATGCTTTCTGAATAAATGGACTATTCAAAATAAACAAGTGCTTGTAGTAATCTAACAGGCATAGAAATAAGACAACATATTAACCCTTAAACAGGCAGGGATGGAAAATGTGATGTGAAAAATTAAATCCTTGTTACATCATGTGCACCTAAGTGAAACATTTCCATAATTTTTTGTTTGCTTTTGTTTAGGCAGTACTGCATGAAAATTAAGTACAAAGTTACATTATTTAATACAATATATTAATTATATTTTTTCTAATTTTGGAAATTATATATATTAGGAAATTGTATACATTAGGAATACTACAAATAAATAGAAATGTCAAACCGGGCTTCAGAAACTCCTTTATTGTAGTTCATACTGATGTCCAATAGATGGCAACAAAGATCTGGGAGTGCTTCCACACCTATATACCAATGTAATACAACAATCCAATAAACTGGGTTAAGCAGGGACCAGCAGGTGGGTATATTAGTAACAGGCCTGGCTGAAATATGTAAGAGAGTGATTACTGCAGCTGAAGGAAACACCCTTAAGCAAGGCATTAAACACCTGGGAGCAAAGACGACTGTGTACCTGTGAGACCCATCAGAAGTTTATGGTTTCCTTTTCAATTCTGACAATAACTATGTATTCAAAACAGGACTACGGTGTCACTTAATGCTCAGTGTAAACACTGATGGGCAGATTATGTAGCTATGTGTAAATGACTGTACAGAGGAGCCAGGCTGATTTAACAGTGGATAAGAAATTGTTTATTTGACTTGAACATAATTACAAGGAAACCAAACAGTCTGCAACATTCTAGCTTCAGTGGGAAACCGCTCTAAGTGAATCACACTCAACACAGTAGGTCATCTCAAACTGCTTTTTATTACATCTTAAATAACAGTACATTTTAATATAGTTTCTATCTTGCATCCAGCTTTCGGTTGTACACTGACTGACTTTAAAATTAAATACAAAAGGTGAAAAGGGAACAGTGGGGGTGCAGAGCTCTACAGTTATTTGATGGAGAAAGAGAGAAAAGGAAAGGGAATTTAATTAATTTTTAATATTTTTTATTTCATTTTATTTTTTGCCAACTCCAGGCCTAACGCACAATTACAGCACATTTTTTTTGTACAGAATGTCGCAGAGAAAAAACAGAATGGAAAAAATGTCACTACTGCTAAAGAAAGAGCGTCTCTGTTTACAAGGAGAAGGGAACAACAGAAAGTTCTGCCATTCAGATGCTGCAAGATTTTTTTTTTCATTTTTTATTAAAGGACAGAAAAAAACCTGTTATAAAATGTTTTTCTTAAGTGGAATTTTTGTTTGCTACAGAAGGAATGAAAATTTATTTGTTCCATCGTGTATGTTTAGGTGAATGAATGTACGTATGCAAGTGTGTACAATTTAAACATTTACGTTACTTCTTAAATTTGTGGAATCCCTCCCAGGTATGGACCAAGTAACCGTCTATGTTGCAGGGTTTGCTTCTCAAGTGCATAGCTTTAACATTTTAGTTGAATCATGTATGCACGGAGTAGCCAAAAACAAAAAGAAGAAAAAAACAAAACAAAAAAAATCCAAAGTAAAGAAGAAAAAGAAAAATATAAATACCATTGTATTGATATATTCAACAGGTTATTTTCTTAAAGAAAAACATCAAAGGACTTAATTCCATATGCACCTTTTTAAGCAATTCTACAGCATGCGATTCTAAGAGATAACCCACCCATGGCAGACAACCAAAATCTTTTTTTTTTCGTTTTTAACTTAAAAAGTTTCAATATCATTATTTTCAAACATTGATTTATACAACATGTCATTCACAGAGTAGTAACTGCATTTCCAAGCACGGAATGGGCACCTCTGTTAAAAGAGAAACGTCCGGATTGCAACCGGGCTAAAGTGGAGGTACTCCCTACCCGACCAAATCACATCACCGGTCCCAACCACGGGCAACAGAAACCAGGGAAAACAAAACTAGTTTAAAGGAGGAAAAAAAAAAAAAAAAGAATAAAAAAGGGGGCGGGGTGGATTATGATCCGATGGGTTAATCTTCATTTAATTATTCTACACTGTCGCCAGACAAAAAGGTGTAAGAATGGTTAAAATGGTTTTGTTTTTTTTGTTGTTTTTCGTTTTACAAACGAGCATTCATTATCATAAACAGCATGTGCTTGGTTAGTTAACTTTTTTTTCTTTAGACATTATTCTATATATGCAAAGTTTAATTTTTGTGCAAACAAAGATTTGTGGACTACACTGGAAAAAAAGAAACGATAAAAGTATCATGGGACTAAATATACAGAAGGGCCAGAAGTGGCTTGAGGACTCCCTGTTGAAGCTAAATTCTCTCGGTTTGTTCTCCAGTGGGATAAAGCTGGATTTAAAATGACATGATCTGGAGGTGTTTTTTTCTTACTTCTCAACTTAAAAACATTCTTTAAAATGTGTAAAGACTAGGAAAAAAACAAAGCTTTGATCCTCATTTTAAACATTAACTGACAGTTCACTGATCTACGTCTCTTCAACAAAAAATAATGAAAACAACAAAGAAACAAAAATAAACATGGCCCAAAAAAAAAAAAAAAAGCTATGAGAGTTAGATCACTGTCATGTAATAACCTTCACTCAGACCTGTATATAATGAGGACGCAGGACACATTTGCTTGTTGGTGGCAGCAGTGGTGGCGGGGTGTTTGTATTTTTCACTTTACTACAATACCAGACCATGATCATGGGAGGAATGCACAATTTTTCACCTCCGTTCCATTTTGATACCACTAAACTCCTCGAGCTGTTTCTTTTTCTTTCTTTTTTTTTGTTTGTAGCTGAATGAGTGACAGACAATTGTGCTCTTTTAAATGAGAAGGAGAGAGAGAGAGAGAGAATTTTTGCCCTTGATAGTTTTTTGGGGTGTTTGGAGTCAGTATCATGGTGTTTTGAAAAGATTGGATATGCAATAAAATTGAACATTGTGATGTTGGAATGGTCTTCCACTCAACTTTGGAGTCCGGATGCCATCTGAAAAACAACAAACAAACAAACACAAACATTAGTCGACCTCATGGATCATATATACATGCTTCTCATACTGCACCTTCATTTCTGACCCCCAGATAGCAATAAATTCCATCTCTAGCTGAGGCTCAATTTAGCTCATGTTACAAAATCATCCACTAGTACATCAGTGAACGCCCTCTGCTCGTCATTTACCTTCAGACTCTAGTTCCAGATCTTGAGGAAGCTGTCCCAGGACCCTGTTGCCACTGCCATGCCGTCGTCAGTCACACCCAAGCAGCTCACCCGGTTATCATGACCGGCCAGGACACCTGCGGAGACAGCAAAAGGTTGAGACGCTGCTAACACACCTGCTCTGTCTCATGGATACCACAGGCCTGGATATCAACATAAGCATTAACTGGATATCAGAAAAACAACGTAACAGTGAGTTCACGATTTCTAAGTGAATGACATCTCTATGGGAATCTGGTTTAGGTACATCTGAGGCTCTGAGCACCACCGCCTGACGTATTTGGGTCGTTTTTAGCTTTTAGAATATACTTAAATGCGAATGCTGACCCAATATGTTGAAAACCAATATTAAACCCACCAATGCATCAAATAAGTGGTGTTGGTGTGTGTGTGTGTGTGTGTGTGTGTGTGCGCCTGCTCAGATGTAGGCCTCCTCTGATCCCTATCCCACTATGCAGTCAATAACTGTAAAGTATTCATGCCTCCACAGGGGGCTCTTCGCTGCTGGAGCAGGTGAAGCTCACTGTTCTCCCAGATGGATTTTAATTCGCCTTTTATTCAATGGATCTTCTTCTACACACACATTATATATAGTGAGAAAAACAGGAAGCTGCTCCCTGCCTACATAGCTTGTTAAAAACAGTGAGGAACGACAACATCCACAGTCCTTGCTTGGTGAAAAAAAAAAAGGATTTTGAAGTTCTTGCTGAGGGGGAAGGACACCGAACCGACCAACTTTGGAGGACACCTACTTGATTTGTTTAACTGAGACTGCTGAACCCTACTAGCTCCTTAAATAAGTCATTTTTGCTTCACTTCCATCGAAAATTGCTTTTTAGAGGGCATCTCTTTGTGGCCAGTATGGACAAGAGGAACTATTACAGGGACCAGTAACCCTTTCAATGAGCAGAAGAGCATGTCAGTCTTTTTTTCCCCCTGACTTGATAAAATGTTGAACTAACCTTTAATGTGCCCAATTTTATCTGCAGGTATATAAGTCAAAATATTACTTTGGCTACTTGGCCACACAACACACACATTGCATGAAAAGTGCACTATTATTCTACTTCTTCTTCATGTTAAGCATTTGTGGGATTACACTTCTAAAACAGCAACCATGAATGAAGAAGTCATTTTCTGGGAAAACAAATTCACTTTCTTTATCTTGCATTTTTGATCAATTTAAAGGAACATTTGCATCTTAAGTTTCATTTGCAAATTGTCCTGCACAACCTGTTCCTGCATTCATTGTTTTTTCCTCAATATCCAAAAGAAAAGGCAAGTAGAGTTCCAACACTGCTTAACAAATCTCAATAATAGATTGCATGAACAAGTGTTTGAGCCCTTCAAGTCAGTATTTAGTAGAGAAACCTTTCTTTGCTTTTTAGTTTACAGGTGTGTGTCAAGTTTGCACATCTGGACGCTACATTTATACCCACATCCTTATCTGCAAACTGTTTAAGATTTGCAAGGCTTCATGTGGAGTGTGTGTTAAAAGGAATTTTCAGGTTCTGCCACATATTTCAGATTTGATGGCTGGACTCGGACTGACTCGGCCACTCCAGACAGACACTCATGCTTTTTTTTTTTTTTTTAAGCTGTTCCTGTGTAGGTTAGGGCTTTATGTTTAGGTGCTGGAAAATCAATACAACAAAGTCTCATCTCTCTCTCTCTCTCTCTCTCTCTCTTTCAGACAGCAGCAGTTTTTTTCCCTCCGGGGTGTTTCTGATTTTTGCTGCATTCATGTTATTTTCTCCCCTCAAGAGCCTCGCAGGTCCGGCTGCAGAGGAGCGTCGCTACAGCACGGCGCTGGAATTGTGCGTTTGTTTGACTAGGGCCAAATATAGAGTTTAGTATGATGGCCAAAAAAAAAAAGAAAAAGAAAAAAAAAAGAGCTTATTTTTGTCTGATCACACCACTGAATTTTCTTCCACTGTGTTTCAGAGTTGCCTTCTAGCAAACACTCGTCCAGATGTCATGTGAGCTTTTTCAACAACCATAAAGCTGCGACTTGTGAGGCAGCCAGGCCAGAGTTAGGCTGCAGCTGAAGACTATTTTCATTAATGATTAACACAGATTGTTTTTTCCACCAATTGTTTAGTCTATGAAATGTATGAAAATAGTGATAGTTGTTATCTTAAACTTTCGTGTTTTGACAGACCAACAGCTGAATGATTTGTAATGATATAAAACAGAAAAACAGCAAATCCTCATTTAAGAGAAGCTGCAACCAGAAAATCTTTGGCATTTTTCTACTTATTTCTGCTTGACAAATGACTGATCTGTACTCTGTAAGATACTCTGTGCTTTTGACGGTTTCTTCTTTCCTTTCCTTGACTAACACTGTGTAGAACTGTGTGTGTGTGATGTAGTTTCTAGCAGGATATTGCAGTTGTTAAACCTTCCAGACACAGGTGTGTAAAACTGAAAATCAAAGGTCACATGACAAAGTCCAGGAGGAGCTACGTACCTCTATGTATGCACTATATAAAACAACATGTGTAAGCATTGATACATTTACTTACACACACACTTTAGTTACTTTAGTAATCACTATAAATACAAGTGGCTCTGAGACTATCAAACTTGAGATCTGAAGGAGGAGTGAGCAGAAAACATACATGTCAGTTTGATAACTTTGTACAATAAGGAGGTTGGTAAGACTTTCCTCAATAATAAAACCATAATTGTATTTATTACCAATTATTATAACTGACAAGGATTCATTAAAGATCTGTTTACTTTAAAATATGCCACACCCTGCAATAAGGCAGCACAGAGATTCTTTCCTACAGCTATTAATCTGTGATGGTCAGTGCAATCATGTGTTTAACAGCTGTTACCTTTAAGTATATGCACGTTCTCTCCATGTGCTTCAGTCAGATTGACAATAAACCTTCAACATTCTGACTAAATATAGATAAGTCCTTCAGTATATCATGCTGAAAGGAGTGAAATGCTGCTTTCAGATTGAGGTATACACTCCCCCTGATATATCCAACTCCCTGTGCCTGAAAAATTACAGCCACGCCCGCTTTCTGTAGCAGCTGGCCAGGTGCGCAGCGGTGTGAACATGAGGAGAAGCTGAGCGCGTGCTGTAGATTCTGAGCTCTACATTCCTCATATTCTTACTTCGCCCGCTGTCCCGTGTTTGCTGCTAAACTGCGCCGATGGGCTCCGTGTTGGCACTTACAGAGGGTGACTGAAACCTGGATGATGACTCTTTGGTTTTTTTTTTTTAAATTTAAGCGAGGCTGAAAATAAACCCTGACATTATCTGGTGATCTGATCTAATAGAGCAGACGTGGAAATACTGACTTTATGACGTGTTTGGCTGCTTAGCTGGCAGAATAATTACAATTTAACAACAAACGTGGTTGTGGAAAATACATCATGAATGCTGCTTTATTAAAAGATTGTTTTGCCCGAGGAGCTTCTACCTCACCTAAAAAATGCCTGGTGAATGCAGTGTGTGTGTGTGTGTGTGTGTGTGTCATTTCCAAAGAACGCTTTCAAACTCTGTAGCACGACACCTCAACGGGGCACCACTCTTTTGTCTCTCCTGAGCGGCTTCTTACCTGCACGGTCGGCCTTCAAAGTGTCCCAGACGTTGCAGTTGAAGTCGTCGTAGCCGGCCAGCAGTAGGCGGCCGCTCTTGGAGAATGCCACGGAGGTGATGCCGCAGATGATGTTGTCGTGTGAGTAAACCATCAGCTCCTGGTCCGCGCGCAGGTCGAACAGCCGGCAGGTGGCATCGTCTGAGCCCGTGGCAAATGCGTTGCCGTTGGGGAAGAACTGAAATGGGAAGGGTAACGGAAGAATTGTAAGTGTTCTAGTTTATATGATTTATTTAGTCATTCTGATTAAATGTGTTATTGCCCTAAAATTGTGTACAAGTAACTAGCCACACCCTTTTATTATACATTCCCTTTACTACTCTCTGTAAGAGTAGAAGTCTATGGACTTCTATATCAGTAACAATGATCTAGTATGCACCACTATGACCATAATGCTGCAGCAGGAAGTTGTAAAACTTCCATTCAAATGCATTAAAAGGACTTAAAGTATCAGTTTGGTAGAAACAGTATTAACAGTTTTGAAAAGAGAAACAGCTGTGTCTTTGTGATGCTTTGCAATTTGCTTAAAATTATTACTTGACAGATTTGAGACATGATAGCCTGATATGATTTGTATATGTAACGTGTAGGAAGGAGAGAGTGTGTGTGTGTGTGTGTGTGTTTGTGTCTGTCGCCTTACGCAAATGGCGTTGATGTCCGACTCGTGGCCGGTGAAAGTCTGTCGGCACATTCCTTCTCTGATGTCCCAGAGCTTGGCCGAGGCATCGCAGGCTCCGGACACAAACAGCCTGGTGTCGGGTGCCAGAGAGAGACTCATGACATCACCGGTGTGGCCGGCGAATGTAGTTGTCTGCTGACCGGTTTCGATGTCCCACAGAGCGCTGCGGGAAAAAAAAGCAAAAGCAAAGGTGTCAGGATTACATTTGACAGAAACATTTTACAACACTGTCTCATTCAAGAAGGAGGTTGATTGGTGACCAAGGAGACGAGCCATTTGGATTTAATGAATTAATAATTAACTTTGCGACATGACAAGTGTGGTATTTTGTTCAAACTTCATGCGTCATCACACAGAGACAAACGTAGTGCTGAACTTTTAGTCAACCCTGCTCGGGTGAAGTAAAATAACTCCATGGTTGGTGTATTTTAAAAGCTCTGTGCTTGTGGATAACGATGAGTTTCAGTGGTAGCGTTGCAGCAGAGAGAAAACGCTAACAACACCACAGCAGAGCGCTCGCCTTTCCTCTTTTCCTACTCACTCAAGAACACGTGGAGCAATTTTTATTTTTCAAATAATATTGAGTCTGTGATGCTGAACAGTAGATTACACATTCATCTCATTATTTTCATACACACAGATGACAATCACATATTAATGCAGTCAACTTTTTGGGGGAAAAAAAGCTGCCATCTTTCATACACTTTCCTCTGCTTTGAATGAGGATTTGAGTGAAAGATTTGATACCACACAGTGAACTGGAGGAAGAGCCTGAAACCAGCGCCCCCTTTTCTATGATTCTGAGTCAAGGATCAGTTTTCAATCAAGAACTGATTCTGAATCATTTCTGTTACTAAGAGACTCTACCAAAGAGTTCCAACCCTACTCCCTAATTATAGTAGACAGCGTCAGATAGAGAAGCTGATATGGCTCATTGACAGGGAGAGAAACCTAAAGAAGATTGACTTTATAATCTTATAACTAATATATTTGATGTTTATAAAGTAAAATAGTTTTATCTAATCATATTTGAGAGTTGTTAATCCAACTCTATAGTCATTTTTGGAGCTGTACTTTGTGGTGGTGGTGTATTTGAGTGCATTGGGTGCAGTATCAGAACTCACCAGCTGGTGTCTCCAGAGCTGGTGACAATCTGGTTGTCATCCAGGAAGCGACAGCAGGAGAGGTAACCTGACAAGAATCAAACACACTGATTGAATAACTAATTTACACAGGACTTTCTTTTCTTAAGCGTTAAGAAGAAGAAGAAGAAGAAGAAGCAAAAGAAGAGGTTTCATTTCCTGACTGTCTGCACAGAGGGTGAAATTTTATTACCAATCGTAACACAGCGCTGTGTGTGTGTGTGTGTGTGCTGGATGTGGCTACATGGAGGAGATGAATTGACTAATTCACTACCAGTTAGAGAAAAAAAAGAAGCTTGAGGGCATCTCCTGGTTCATGACTTGCTCCCATAATTCATCTTTTACTAGCTGGTAGAGTGTGCGTACCCCTCCCTATAGCGAGGGAACTAGAACTAAAATGCTGACACACTTCCTGCATCATGTGACACTGATCAGATGAATGCTCCTTGCCTATGAGCTCGACACTCTTATGTGTCTGGGCTTTGGATGTAGCTCGACCAGCTCTACTTTTTTTTTTAAAAATAGAGACAGACACGTCATGTGACTGGCTACGCTCGGGTGGGAAAATCATTTGGCTTCCACCAGTTTACATACATCTTTAACAAAAACAGAGCCAGTGACGGTGTGTACAGTGGCTTACATCTGACTGGTTGTCTGTAGGAGGACTTCAAACTTCAAATTCACTCATCAGTATGAGTGTCCCATCTTCACTACCCAAATACTTCTTAAATTCACTTAGTTTTCCAAAGTAACAGTGATGGCTGTGATCTCTTCTCCACACAAAGGGAAGTGACTAACTGAAACTTAAAGAGTGTTAAACCATCCCCAAAACTGCAACAAATGAGACCCCTGTCATGACAACGTGAAAAATGAATGAAAACATTTTTTCACCTCTCTTGTTATTCAGGTATCCTTCTGCGGGCATACTGGAATACTGTGTATTTTACATTTCCCTGTTCCTTTACACTGCTATCTGACAAGGTAACGTGCAGATCTTAGAGATGATTTCACATGAATTCACTTGAATCCAAAATGTTGATTTTGAGTCCCTTTACAGTTGTATGTAGGGTTCTGTTAAACATTTAATCATTTGGAAATATGTGAAGGAATGAAAATGAGAGAGCGTTCCAGAGAATTCCGTATTCCTGAGCTTGTTTTGTTGTTACATGACAGCCCTCTTCTCTTGCTTGTAATACCTGAAACTTGACTATGCCAGCAAACATTTTGCGGTTAGCCACAACTAGAGTGAGATTATTTTTGCTTCATACTAAATGCATCCTTATGAACTTTCCTGTGTCTATTTATTGTCATTTCCACAAATAAATAAAGTCAGCATTGAAGCATAAATTTAACAACATTTGAGAGTGTGGTTTTCAAAAGCAACAGCAAGTGGGTGAAAACTATTGGATGTGTCCAGCCTACCTGTGTGTCCAGCCAGCTCACGGCTGACACGCACGTTTCCCTCGCGGGTCTTCAGGTTGTAGATGGAGCAGATGTTGTCCAGGCCTCCGCAGGCGACGTAGTTCCCAGAGGGGGCATAGGCGCACGTCATCACCCAGGAGGAGCGCAACGGGATGGCGTGGACCTGGAAGAGAGGAGGAAGATTTCATATTAGATAGTATGCAGTGACAGATGGGAGGGAGAGAGAGAGAGAGAGCGAAAGAGAGAGAGGAGAGGGCGTGTGACAAAGTCTGTCCGCAATATTAACTTAACCTTTCAAGGGCACAATACCTGCTATAAATAGCATTACTTGGCACCTCAGACACTTGAATTGTTTTATAATGAAGTCGGCACTTAGTCGGTCTACACCGAGCCAGCTGCCAGAATTTTGGGCGTGATAATTAATGCTGAGTCAAGGGTTGATGAACAGGTAAAAGTTTGTGATAAAAAGTCGACCATACACATCTCCTCATGCCAGTGGTGACTTAGTATTCTGGCATCAATCAAGGCAAACTACTGATGTGAAGACACTGACAGCCTGACATAAGTGTGGTTAGGTCGACTTTAGACAATATAGTAACCGGTATATTAACCTCATAAGCCAAACATGGTTTAAACACACTTAAATTAGACAAGTTGACCAACTAAATTATATATACTTGGCTGTGTTCTCTCACCTCTTTATTTGACCTGATTTACAGGCTGACAATTGCTTTTACTCCTCTCTAATGCTGGATCCATATAGTTTGATATTGAAATGTAAAATCCCCCCCCCAAAAAAGCAGAGAACGACTAGTGACTGTTTGCAAATTCATTATCTTCACATGAAAAATGTCTCTACCTGAACATATCACTACATACATACAGATTCATACGCCCGACACCTTTTTCTCCCAACAGTATAATCAGAAGTATTATAACCCCTTGCAATTTGCTCAGTTTGAATATATGTGTTTTCCATTACCTTGTTTGTGGTGTAGCTGTCCCAAATAATGAGTTTGCCGTCCTGGGAGGCGCTGACCAAAAGCCTGATGAAAAAAAAAAGAGGACAAAATAAATTTAAAATGACCTGTGTACATGTAGCTGGTGTCTGGTTAATGCTCATTTGTACTTTATTACACAGACCAAATAGCGTGCTGTGCAGAACTATAACCATTTGTCTTGCAGTAATGTGCAACAATACAGTAATATGACAACAGATAGCAGGTGACGGAGGTCAGGTGATCAGTTTGCTGTCTTTATATATGGGTGGAGCAGCAGGGGGCTTGTTGAAGATATATCATGGAAGCTGAACGTGGTGATGTGCAGACTCAACTTCAACCTTCACCCAATCAGAAAAATGCAAAAGCGGCAAAAGTACATTAAAAAATGGACTCATAACCACGCAGCATGTTGTGTGGAGTTTAAGCAGTCAAATCATAATAGGTAATGAATTTCAAAGCTTTTAAAACAGTATCTATATACAAGATTAATGTGTTTTAAAGCTGCTGGTATATCAACATCACTGTCTTCATCAGAATAGACAGAACTCATCCTAAAAAGGACTGATCCAGAGAGCTCAGACATACCAAATTATTTCTGTTTACCTCTCATCATATTAGGTATTTTCAAGGCTGTTTATTCACTTTAAATATTTTTTAATATTGCCTCTAAAGCTTGAAGTCTCAGTTACAGTTGCTCTAATAGACCCTGTTTTTTCACACTAGAGACAGCTCTCAGGTGCCTCTGTGGCTGTGCTCTGCTATCTGGGTGAACCCGACAAGAGTAACCACAGTGACGCTCCCAATGCACATAGGAACAGGAAAAGGAGTGAACACACCAAAGCCTACTGAGAGCATATAAATCTTAACTACCAGGCTGGCAGGAACGCGCTCATATGGGCACACTCCAGGGAGATAAAGCCAGAGACGGAATGATGTGTGTTGAGGCTGACAGAAAATGAAGAATCAGCTTCTCAGCCTCAAAATTAACACATTCAACTCAAACAAGCCCGGGATGATGCCAGAAAGCAGATCAGACGCTGCATTTACTTCCGGTGCAATATGAGCAAGAGAGTGAGTGTGAGTGTGTGTCAGTTAGGAGATGATGATGATGATGATGCAATGCTTTGGGGTGCTCACTTTTAGCTCTGACAGGAACAAGGTTTGGTTACAGGCACCCAGTGTATTGAAAGACGAACAGATCACATCGTGTTCATTGTATTAATTGCTCGTATTTACCGTTTACCCTCCAATCATTTTAAAAAACCTGGTTTATAACTTAAGATTACGAGCGAAAATGTCTATGTATGAAATGTATTGTAGACTTTTTTTAAGACTTCGAAGGAGAATAATTAATATAATTTCCACAGAAAAACAAACGCACATTAGGGCTGAGCTTTGTGTTTGAAACCAATTTGACAATATTAACGGGGACATTTTTGTATCTCCATATAAAAATCACATGTAAAATCACATCAGGTAATCAAATGCGATAAACTGTGTCCTGCTGTTATGCTTTACGTCAGATAAAATTGTTTGTGTTTTAATTAAAAATTTTTATTTTAATTAAAATTGGCTTGAAGTTGTTTATTTTGATGACACCGTGTAAAACAATGAGAGCAGGTTACAGTTCGTTCTCCTCATTAAGACACACTGGCTCAGAAGCTCTGTATCTGTACAGTGTATCAACCTTTCATCCACTTTAACAGTCCATTAAATTTATAAACTCCAGGTCACCAAATTGAAAATCTGCTTCTCTCCTTCATGTTGGCCGTCGCGGCTCTGCACTAAAAACATTATCTTCCAGATTCCAGCAACTATAAGAAATAAGAGAGGAACCTCCCTGCTAACTGTCTTTAGCTGACAAACATCTGTACTGTTACTGTACTTCTTTAATCCTGTTACCTCTGTGAGAGCAGGTTGTCTGTGGAGAGCCAATCGAAACATTACCAGAAAAAGAAAAGAAAGAGCTGGACTGAGTCACGACTGAGGACCAAACCATAGTTAAATATGTGAAATCTGTGGGCGGATATTTATGATGTAACAAGGCGTCACCTCAAAATTGAACATCCACCATAATTAAAAATAAGACTTTTTAAGACATTTTATGACCTTGCATTCTGAAAATCTTATATAAAACTTTTTAAAGATTTGCGTGAATCTTGTATCAGAAACCAAACACAGCTCTTAGGTCAGCTGTGGTTATGAAGAAATCTTTTCATGTGGGACATGAGTTATGACTCACTGATTTCAGGAGGATCGAACCATATCTAGATCTTTGCTCAAACTCCCTTTTTTTGACGTCAATACAATATACTACTGTATAAAGATTTTTGTAAAAGTGATCCATTTCCTATGTGAAAACCATGTTTGAAGGAGATGCCACATTTCTCACCAGCATTGAAACAAACTAGCCCCTCCCTCTATAGATCGGGGCTGAATCGCTCAATGCAAACCTGTCTCTTGTCTCATTTGTAAAAGGTGCTGACATCAAAGTTGTCTGCAGTCGGGTTGTCATACCAACAAAATGATCAGCGGTAACAATGTGATGTATAGTTGCCATAATAACGGGGGCAAACCCAGCTTAAAGTTTCTGTTTTACTTTGCTTACATTTGGCCGTATTTTTACTAGATTTTTGTTAGTTTAAGTTTAATTCTAAAACTACAATGACAAAGTTTTGTGTCTTACAGGGCATTGAAAGTTTTATAGGAAATATTTGTGTGGTTCATACAGTATTACACCCTCAACATTAACTCCACATATCATTGGCTACTAAGGGGAAGTGGAACTAATTGATGGGCTTCTTCTTGAAGCTGTTGGAAACCCACCGGAGTCTGAATTGAAGCAGAGTCTCCGTGAGGCTAAAAATAGCAGACTTAGCCTAGACTCTGGGTCAAAACATTTTCATGTGACCTTCTTTCTGGGTGGCTAAATCTCAGCAGGTAGTCTAAAAAATACCCTGACTCCTCCGGGAAGTGAAACATTAACAGATGAAACAAACAAACAGGAAGGAGCTGACGGTGGGTAAACACAGCAGCGGACCTTCTTTTTTTTTTTTACTTGGGCGTTTTGAACAGGGGAGGATGGTGAGGTGACATAGCAGTTTGCCATGCTTGTCTCTGTGGGACTGACGCACGCCAGCGCCACAGTGATTAACTTGTTGGTTGCTGAGGTGAGAGGTGTGTATGGCTCTAGGGGGGGAAGAAAAAAAAAAAAGGCTTTATGTCGAGTGAGGAGTGTTGCTTCATCTGCCTGGGCTATCTAGCTTCAACACAGCTCCAACAAAAGGCTGACTCCATTTTGAGTATTTTCCCTACCCACATACCCAACCCCCAATGCACACAAACACAGCGTGCGCACGGACACACAACACAGCAGGCGGAGTGATGCATGGCCGATATGCATTCAACAAAACGTGCATTAGCTATTGTGCACAGATACCCTACTGCTGAGCTGTTAGAACAGTGAATATATGTTAATATGTATGTCGCTTTGGACTGATATGTAGAAAAAAACCCTATTGTGTGGAATGTGATGGTTTTACGAGGACCCTCGGGAGGAGTAACCGGCACAAAGACTGTCAAGTAGACTTTTATATCCATTTCCTGCATTTAGGCAAAGAGGGGGAGGGGTGGAGGAGAAGGAGGAGGGGTGGCTGGGCTAATGGGATGAAATATTTAGTTAATGTACAGAATGAAGTTGAATGAGATTACCTCGAGTCAGTGCCCCAGTGCATGGCATAGATTTTAGCCAGATGACCCCTCAGTGTCCGTCTAGTGCGCATCTGAATTCGGCCAACGGGGTCGATGTTAGCTGTGATCTAAACAGAATTAAGATGAGAGAGAAATATAAATACATTTTAAAAATCACTCTGTTCAACATTTGAAGGCACAAATTTGATTAAAAAGAATAATGTGCTCAGTGTCTACCCACAGCCAAACACAGAAGCTGATAGTATACTCTACAATATACATTCTATTGCAGTTTATGATTACAAATAATAGTGAGTGAGGATGATGGCATGGACACATTTCTTACCTGAGACAGGGTAGCATCCGCACACGCTTTCCTGGCATCCTGAAACACACACAACCCAGTCAAATCTATTTCAGCCCTCAATGAATGAGTGGATCAATTAGATGTAGGTAGGAAATCTAAATACATTTATTACCAATCTATCTGTATTTATAGCAAAGTATCACAAACTGTGCTGAAAAGGTTAAGTTTGTATATGTATATCGTAATTTATATAATGATAAATCTAACTTGCATCATATTTTGCATTATATTTAAGGATGACACTGTATGTGTGATGTCAGCTCAACTGTGGCGTGGCAATAATGGCGGCCATTTTAATATTAACAATTAAAGCCCTTGGACCAAACAGACCAAACAATTAAAAACAAAAAAGGGTGACTAAACTCTGCAATCTTTACATCATAACAACTAATGTGACTTCACACTTGGTTGCCCCTTACTGCTATGATGCCAACGGGAAGCCTTTAGCAGACAGCTTTAGCTTAATGTCATAGCAATCATCTGTGAAATGTCGTAAAGTGCCTCATGATGGAATATTGTCATAGCACTGCTGGCTTTGGTGGCTGATTTACTTAAGTTTGTGATTTATACATTGTAGGCAAGGGTCTTGCTAAATGTGATCATTTCAGACGTCATATTATTAACATACTGTCATGGGGCTATGACAGCTGTAAAAGCTTTTCCATCTCAGAAACACTGAAAGACCAGTGTTTTTGAAGTATAAAAAACATTTTTTATTCAACACACAACACTAAAAAAATGGCTGCATTTGTGCTTATACATAGCTATATATCATCAACATTAATTGATAAGCATCAGAGGCTCATCAATTAAAAGATTCTTCAACCCTGGCCCCACCCAGCTTTAAATATCATTCTCTGGAGCACAAAAACTTAATTGACAAAATGCCTATCTGGATTTTTAACCAAAACCCAGTCAGGACAGTGAAGGACTTACTCTGATCTGGTTCTTGAGCTGCTCAGCCTCCTGGCGTAGCTGATCCAGTTCACTCATTTTCCTCTGCTAATGGTGTGCTTCGCTCCGCCGCCTAGACTCTTGCTGATCTGGAGGAGACAAGACATGAGAGGCTCGACATAAATACAAAATCCTGTTCATTTCATTCTGGTATCCAACGAAAATCACTTGTACGTTTTTACATTGCAGTTAGAATGCTGATTGCACCAAATGACAAGTAAGATTTTGGCCACAGGTTAAAAGACAGGTGTTTTGTCTTCATTGTCAATTTATGGACATGGTTCGTTCATCTAAATACAACTGAAGATCACATTGTGTGTGTCTTAAATCCAATCTGTGAGGCCCAGACAAAGTCGCAGGGAATCACAACCGCCCGACACTTTCTAGACGGCTCAAGACTTGTCCTTGCCAGCTTGAAACTGTTACCTAGCAACAGGCACTCGGCAGCTACTCTAGGCTTAAGATAACAATTTGGAGGATGATGTTGAATTTGTTCTCCCTATTTCCTCCCAAACAATAGCAAACCCCTGGGCAAACATCTGGCCACAATGAACAGCTGATAGCCATTCCTCAACAGCAGAGACAAAAATAAATTTTAAAAAAAGTAAAAGGTTACAACAATCCACTCAGCCGAAAAGGGACCAAAACGTACCCCCTGCTGACTGTCAAATGAAGTAAGGATTAAGAGTCCAGATATCAAGAAAGCAGAGGGGCAGACGGAGAGACCAGCTTGGGTTTTGTTGCACTACTGGAACCCCGAGGTACTCGGTTGATGGGCAGGGTCTGATGAAGCTGTCATTGCTCTGGCCTCTGGACTCTAAACTCTCCTCCAATGTCATCCCTGTAATCCTGGGACACAGTTGATTCAGCTCCTCCAGCCAAATCCGGTTAAGACAAAACCTGCTGATGATCCTAAAAGCAGTGGCTATCCCGCTGACCCCAATCCTCTGGTCGACGCTCTTAAACCAACACTTTCACTCTCCGTAGAAAGAAGAAATTCATTTGAAAAAGAAAAGAAAATACCGTCGTAACGATGACGAACTCGGGTTTACAGGCCTGGTTGAATGTTGGAGACAGATGGAAGATGCACTGTAGAGGTATAATCATTACTACTCAGTACATAAAATGCCCATGCAAGTCACAAAAAATCTGCAGATAATTCTCTGAAACCATTAACTCCAGGATCATTTACAATTTCAGCAACCACATCCAGCAAACAAAATTAAAGAATTGTCCTCCTTTGATGTTTTGTCCTTTCACCCATTCCAAGGACTAATTACCCCTTACACTTTTATAAAACTGCATTTCTTTGTGGACAATATTGGATGTCCCAACACTGTCCATCAGTCCAACATACACTAACTACCATCAGTACTGCAAACACGGCTTACCTCCCTGTTTCTCTGGGTTTCGGTATAGATCCTTTGTCCAGGGAAGTGTTGAGACCTTCTGAATGAACACCTTATCCTTCAAGCGCCTGACATCTCAGTAGCTACCTGTCCCCTGATTGGCCAGTGCTGCTAAATGGGTCTGCATGTATGCAAGGCGCCTTAACCCCTTAATCTTGGCGATAAAAACATCTCATGGTAATATCATGGGCTAATTCTAGTCTTCCCTGGGTATATCCCTGGCTAAGAGGTAACCCACCGGTGGCCTTTTCGACTAAATACAACCGTATGTCTTCTGCTGACTAATGTGTTCTTCATTGTACAGACAACTGCAAAAAAAAGTAATCTTTCCCCCTTTTATAATTATTTCAATGATACTGAAAGGCACAATTTCAAGTTGCTTCACTATAAAGAGGGAACTACCCAGGTGAGAAGTAGTATACCTTTATTTGCCACTTGACATAAAAAGGTATTGCTGTTGATTTTTTGTCCTATAAAACCAATTTAACTTCCCTATAATGTCAGCTGTAAAGTGTTCCTTGGTTAACTCCTGATTAGCTGTAATCTACCCTTCATTAGTCTGACTACCATGTCTTTCTGATAAATTCGCCCAACTTTACAGGGAAATAATACAAAATGTCACAGGTCCTGCTCTCCAAAACCTCCTTGCTCTCAAGGTGGTGCTTTCTAACTATTGGGGTGGAGTGTTTGCAGTGCCCAACGTTGCTGACTGGTCACACAAGTCTCGTGGCTGCTTAAAACATATGAACGTCATTCATTCTGTCTGCAAGTAAGTACAGTTTGTTCCAGCTTTAAATGACAATGTGACAGAAGACAACTGGTATATCTTCTTTTAGGCCTTGTTAGTCCATTAATAAGTGTGCGCCAGTAAGTTGTCTGAGTGTTTTAGTAATCCTGGGGAAATGTGTTAAGTCTGGTAATATCATATGACCATGAGTTTAGGTGCCATTAGTCGCTGGTATATATCATGAAATATAAAAAAATAAAAGGAGTGGACTACATGATGTGAAAAAAGGATGGCAGTTTGCTATTGCGCCTGTACAAATGACAAAAAGACTTGAACACGATTGAAATTTATTTTTAGGTTTTGTCAGCAGTTCATTTTTAGATGAGTAAACAAATAAAGAGAATTGATCAAGGTGGACAAAGCCTTTTTTCATTGTGATCACTGTACATCATTAGATTTCATTAATCTGAAACCTCTGCAATCAAAAACTACCAGGAGACTACATTTGGCAGTGACATCAGCAGAGGCTTGATATCTTTCCTGTTAATGCTGTGCCAGGCCTGTACTGCAGCCATCTTTATTTTATTCTCATTTTAGGTTTTTTTTTGTCCTCACTTTTGGCTTATGAGTCAAACACATGCTCATTTAGACGGAGGTCAGGTGATCGACATAGCTCGTCAGGAAAATTCCAGCATTTGGCCTTTAAAAAAAAATCCTAAAATCAATCGCCAACTACTTCATATGAACGAATTACAAATCTTTCTGTTGTACTTATTGGCCTGAATAGTCAAAAATAGCCAGGCCTCTGAAATGCAAAAATGCCAAGACCAGATCAATTGCATCTTGACGAAAATTAGACTTTCTATTGACAAAAGAATCAAATGAGGCAAGTGCTCTTTTGCTGGTGATTAATATTGAAGGTGTGATTCAGAGGACTTTTTCCCTTGTGCTGGTGGTGGGAGTGTTGAAACCGCTGGCAGCCCAACAGATAGAGCCTCGACTTCGCTGCCTTCTCTTTCTGCCAGCTATTTTTAGCGAGGTGGTGGGGGAGGAGGAGAAAGAGGAGGAGGGAAGCAGACTTCACATTTTCCAGCCACTCCTATCAGCTCCGACATCTCGAGCACAACACAGTGACAAGGAGAGAGGAAGTGTAATTTGACTCCACACACACACATAAACACACACTTCATTGGTATTTCTCCTTCCCGTACGGTAACAAGCATGCATGCATTAATTTTTTCACCATGTAGAGTTAACAATGTGACTCTTCTCTAGAAACAAACATTTTCAGAGGGAGGATTGATGTATAATGCTTTAGCTTGTATTATATTTAAGACTTATTTAAATATGTAATTTACAAAAAGATGAAGATTTGAACACATTTTCTTAATAGCTTGAAATGTGTTAATGTGTAGTATAAGAAAAAGGACAATAAAACTTAACACTTCCAACCCCATTACCAAACATGTACTGTACTACTACTGCACTGCACAAATAATCTAAAGTAGACATCTAATAACTACACTGTGGATGCTTTTTAATAGCCAACATTTGAATATTATAGGTTATAGGTATTATATAGACTTGAATATAACTTAATGCTTCATAAAATATAATAGTACAATTTCCAACAATTTCTTAGCAGATATTACATATTTCTTACATATAAGTAGTAGGTGTGAATGTATATAATGTGTCCACACTAGATTTTGGGGGTTGACAAGAGGCTCCACCCTCATGACATAAGGAGTGCGGTAGGCAGTGAGATGTTCTGGTGCGCAAGAGGATAGAGGCAAGAGAGGCAAGCTGGAGGACAGAGCCAGATTAAACTAATGAGAGTGAACAAGCAGAGGACAATTGGGAGGGGAGCTGCTAATTAACCCCTTGGTGAAGGGGAGCGAGGCTGGCTAAGCTTCCCGGCATTAAAGACTGTGCAGAGGAGGCCAACGCTTACTTTACCGTGGCCTTCCCAAAAAAAAGGAGGAAAAAAGTAATTTTTTTCATCTGGTTTTCAGCCAAATACTTCCCGTGTCGCTGTGTTGTACATGTTGTATGTAAGGGGGGGTCGGCACAGGAAAAGCTACACATCATATCATCCAGTACAATGAGCCTTGCTGAAATTGGAAGTTCTTGACCAGCTTTGAGGCTGTCTTGAAATTACACACTGACATTGTTATGTCTACTTGTCATTTACATTCTGTAAGCACAGTCGACAAAAAAAATGCTATGCCAATATTTTCTGACATGATTGACAATGGTCTTCAGTGGGCCTAAATACTGATAGGTGGTTTAGTCAGTTTGCTGCAAGTTCTTTAAAAAATGTGGTTACATTTGTCTCATAATAACAAAAAGCACATGTTGGAAGTTGAATATTTGTCCAAAAGCTTCTTCACGTCTTCAGGTCGTGGCGGTGAATGAACACCAGAACAGAAGACAACCCCTCCCTGTGGCAACACCTTGTGAGTGACAGAGGACTGTGATAGACATTTCTACTTCTACATTTCTACTAGACATTTCAAATCCTTTGTTTGCTCTGGTTAATTGATAGGAGTGCAGCACAAAATTGTTTTTATGGTAACAATGAGTTTCAACTGTACTGCTGGAGTCAATGAGTGACAGAAGCAGAGCCTCTTTGGGTTTTATCACGAAAAAAAGGCTATTTGAGTGCATGTTTTCTGTTTGGTTTTTATGGTGAGGGTGGAGTGAAGGTGTGTGTGTGTGTGTGTGTGTGTGTGTGTGTGTGTGTGTGTGTGTGTGTGTGCGTGTATGTTTAAAAGCAAAATAAATTGATTAGAACATCACTGATAAAAAAAGGAAATATAGGCAAATGACGTGAATCATATTTCATATATTGTGAGACATAAGACCAATTCCATGTGTTAAGCACAAGATAGTGTTGGAAAGGTGGGCTAGAGATGGTGGGCTTAATAATTTACGCCCTCCTGCTTGGATACCAGCTGCCCCACCCCTTGCCTTCATGAGAGCTGCGCCCCGTCTCAGCAGACTCTTCTCTGCTGGATCTCATATTCTCAAGCATCGGAGTGCCATTTTAGTGGTGACTGATTCACCGCTCCTAGAAACGTTCGGTCTCGGGTACAGCAGGATACGGATGGGGCTGGTCTTTGTTCCAAGTCAGTTAGTAGCAGGCTGTGACGGCGCCTCTGCTACTGATCATATGTGTCAGCGTACTGCCTCCACCTTCGTACAAATGCAGAGCCTCTCTAGGCAGGCGTTTCCTTTTTATGGGTGTTTCCCTCGTCTCTCTCTCTTCCCTTTGTCAAAACATTCAGCGGATGTGGCGACAGCGCGCACACACACTTTACAAATACATCGACTCTGTGGTTTCTGCTACTACCATTGCAGTTGCCAGTGTCCATCCAGCCTTTGAACCGGGCTGTGCAATTATCCGCATTACAATAACAGGTTACACAGGACATCCTGTAAGAAGTGTGGACATTTCTCGATTCTACGCGATGCGGACGGTTCTACATCAATAGAGTGACACAACAGGATCGGGAGTATGGAAATTTAATTGGGCCTACGTTAAATTTGTTTTTTTTTTAACAAAACAGACCCTACCATTCATTTCTAATTAACAGATTTTGGCTCCGGCTGGACAATAAAGTTGTACAGTTACAGTTACGTTCAAGAAATAATTTTGCTCTCTTGCATTTAATTGTGGGCGAACATTACGCCAACGTTACTATTATATGTTGGGAGACATAGTGGAAGGAGGAAGACATTAGCTGCTAGTGATAAAAAATGAAACTAGCATTTCTAAAAGACCAAATCTGGGCAAATTTCGGGTTTCATAAACTAAACTGGATAAGACGCACAATGTGTGTAAGATCTGCCTCATAAAAATTAAATACTTCAGTGATACGACGAATTTGAGGAACCACGTTAACCAATTTCACCCTGAGCTAACGTCTGCAACTAAAAAGCATCCACTGAGCTCAGTTAATTGACCAAGAATTGAGGAGAAAGAGAAAGAGGAAAAAGTAGCCAAGTGCAGTGATGTAGAAAAATTGAGGACGCGATACATTCACGTGCATCGAGGATCATTGTGCATTTGAACCATTGACAGGTGAAGATTCATACCTTTAAACATCCTGACAGACAAACGTAGGAATGAAAACGTGACGGAGAGAGAGATATATCAGTAAGGGGTGCTGGGTGTGGTGCCGCACCACCGCAGTATGGACTGGCGCACAGAATTAGGTCAGTCTGACATAGATTTGGTTGCCCCCATGCTGGTAAACAAATAAACAAGACTGAATGCAAGAAGCTGAGCATAGACGAGTCCGACGACTGGTTAATGGACAACGAAAGTAAAGACGCTGCCACAAATACATGAAAATAGTCTGTGTTAATGTGGAAGTTATACAACATTAACGTATGCTTCTGTCCGACCTCAGGACCAGCAGGAATTATTGCTATCTTATAATTAAAATGATCAAACACCACAATTTCCTGTATTGTAATGAGAGGATGTGCACCGTTTAACAAAATTAACACATTTTGTAATCTCAGTTAGGAAACATAACGCTTGCACCAAGCTAACACAGGATCAGACGAATGGCGGCTCAACATTATTGTTAATGTCGATTTGTTTGTTTGTTAACAATTTCGATTTTTGGAGCAAACTGATTCATGCCCTTTGTCAGGCTTTTACTTGTATTAAATTGTTTTATCAGTGTGTTGGTGTCATTTATACTTTTTCTGTGTGTAGTCAGCATTCTTGAGCTCTACAACGTGATGAATGTGTCTTTTACGGCTTCTGAATGTAATGTAAAGCATGAGGGTAATGATTAGATCTATGCTGTTGCTTTAAACCCAGGCCATATATAAATATCTACTTTATCTCACAATAAGTAGTTGCGTACATGACATTTTTCCCCCTAAATCTGTGTTCATTGCAGATCCTGAAGTAAGGAGATTATGTGACACCATCTGCACATACAGAGGTGTTGAACGCACACACACAACTTCATATATTGGCAACGGTCTGCTCTGCCTCGCTGTGAATGTGCCTGGGTTTATTTAGAGGTAAACATCACACGTGGTTTGAAAATGCAGGTTGTGTCAAAGTGTACGGTTGTAAGCCGTGACACAAGCGCGACTACAAATCTGACAGTAGGAAGAAATCTGCAAGGAATCTCACCTCTGAAATGATGATGTGAATATGCACATCAGCAGCTACCTCACAGACAAAACGATAGTTGTTGGATCTAATATTTTCTTCTTTAAAAAAAAAAAAAAAAGCTCTGTGCAAACTATTATGTGCCGTTTTTAAATGTCAATTTATATTTACATGATCAAACACAAGTGAACCTCGGTCACAGCCAGAATGGCGACATAGCAGATGGCTCTAAAACCTCTATTCCTGGTTTACAATGAGACTGCACTCTCAGTTCTTGATGCAACTGGGATGGCTTTTAGAAAAGCACTTTGTCTGGAGAGAAGCCACCTCGTTTCTTCTTCTTCTTCTCCTCCTCCCCACCCATCTATCCACTGAAACAAAAATCTCTGCAATATTTAAGAGCGTTCTCCCACATCTGTGCTCTCTCAATTGAGTTAGGTAAATCTGTTATTGTGCTCGACAAGTACTGACAGTTTAACCGCTGACTCGCTCTAACTACCAAACTGGTGAAATTATAATCAGCTAGAGCCACTTCACATATAACAGCTAGCAGTTTTTACTAATAAGATGCTCTGATCCAAATCAGGCAATTTTGATGGATTGTGGAAGGAGTCTAAAACTTGCTGCCACATCACGTTAACACATTGCTTTACTAATTTACTGCAGATCTATTTTAGGCCAGATGTGCACTATTCAGCTGAACTATCAGAAAAATGTGTTATTAATACTCGATATTGACGGGAAGTGTGTGAGTGTTAGTTTGGTCCCCCCCACCCCCCACCCCCCGCCCTCCGGTGGGTGGGTGAGGGGTCTGTCTAAGTGCTGTGGGGAAGTGATGCATGGTAAATGTAGCTGAAACACAACCAGGTCACAAAGACGGCTGGAACAAGGGGGCTGATGATGCAGTAAGAGAAGACAGAAGGGGATTGCTCCTGGACATTTCTTAAAAGCCTCATCCAATCTCACTCACTTTGTCATTCTCTCCAACACACACACACACACATACTCTCTCTGTCTCTCTCTCTACAACTAAATACAGCACTGTGGAGGAGAAAATGAATCTTTACTCTCCCCATCTGGTTAACGTCAGTATGAATGAATACACTGGCACTTTTTTAATGCTAGTGTCAAAACATCAGAGTTTAAAAGCCAATACAAAAAACAGGATGTTTTTTGAGTATGAAATGTATGCCAACCTGCTACAATGCATTTATGTTATATCAGTTAATAGAGCAGAGTGACCCGGCACCTGCTTCCATGGTTGGACTTTTTTGTAGTTTTGGCCATAATTCATATCAGTAATAAAAATGTAGTCACTTTCTCCATTTTTTGTGGTTGTTGATAAGGTAGGAAACAAATCAGTATATCTAAAATAGCCTCGTGGATGGTTTAGTTGCCTTTTAAACTAACCCTCTGTTTTATGTCTCATCAGTTTTCTTTGTATTTTTTAAGCTGTTCTCTGGTTAAACCTTTTTGTACATTCTCTACTGTACGAAAATATTGCAAAAGTAATTGCTTAAAGAGGTTTTGCTGCAATATTTACAGAAACGCTGCTACAAAAGGTAAATCACAGCATTAATATGCTGTTATGTTTGACGTTAAATACAACCTACAGTCTGAGCAAAATATGTAGTGAAGTGACGAGAATACTTAAGTGGCTATAGTAGGAGCAACACCACCATCTCCCCTTGTGGCAATGGGGAAAATAGCATGTTTTTTTGTTGTCGTTTTTTTTTTAATGTGCAACTGCATCTATACAAAGGCAGCAGCAGCAGAAGACCTAGCAATACACTGTGACTGTATTGGTCACTTCTAATGATTTAACAGGCAATGAGCAAAAGTTGACAAACTGTTATTCCTTTAATAGCTCTCTGAGGAGTAGGTGTATTTCAAATCCATATAGGTCTCAAGAAGAATGGTGGGACTGAAAATGAAACGCCTCGGGCCCCATAACCCATTTTGCTCCATTGAAAGTGGAGCAAAATCCCGGGGCTACGAAATGAGTATGCACAAACTGACACAGTTCTGATCGTGATGTTCTGCTTGGTTTAGGCGCAAAAATCCTCTGAAAACTGCTGTTCCGTTTTGTTTTTCTGTCAAACTTGAAGAGGCTACCCTTTAACTTCCGCCCTGTTAAATCTTGGGGTGAATGTGGTGCCCTCAACTCTGATGGCGACCGAGTGGCATCGCACCATATGGATTGGTTTAATTATTTCACAATTCATGACAATTTGGCCGCTGAATCATCCATACAGGACAAGCCATAAGAATACATGCATTAACAACAACAATGTATTTGCTTCATGTGCTTTGAATTTATGTGGTATCATATACATCTATTTATCAGGAGAGGTGAAGGGTTGACTTTTTACAGGACACACAATACAGTCCAGTATGCGTGACACAAAAACCTTTCCACATCAGCGGATTTGGAGCCAGGGGCAATAAGAGGATGGTGAAACCCTTGCATTTCCTGGACAACAGTTACACTACCTAAAAACTAAAAAAAAAACACAACTTACTGTCAATGATGCAATGTAAAATTAGCTAGTTTCAGTTACTGAGAGTATGCTGATCAACACAATGTTAAATCCTCTTCATGGATTTTTAGTTGGCTTAAGGTGAGATGTTTTGGTGACTAACTACCCCAGATAAGTGAAAATTATTGTGTAAATACGAGTTGTTGTTTGTAGTTGTGTTAACAATGTGATACACTGATGATCCATCGTGGGTGCACCCCATTTACTCAATGTGAGCTGGGATAAGCCCTGGGCCCTAGTGACCCTACACAGGTCAGAAAATGGATCAATTAAGGTTTTATGTATTTAAGTCTGTGGATTCTAGTATTAGTGTCTTTTATCTCATGATGCTAGTGTACTATCATGGTTGTATTGTGTATGTTGTAGTTTGATTTAAGCTTCATCATAAAAAAGATACAAGTACTGCTCTTAGATACAATAAGCCACTGCTCTAAATTGGCACAAGAGCCAAAAGACTTTGATTACCCGTTACTGATTTCTCTTTTACCTTCCTCATGTTTCTCTTACTAAATGTATCAAGGATGTACATTGTTGTATGTATATAATGCCTTTTTTACTGAAGGTCTATATTCAGCTGTTTTTAAACCCTGCCTGAAACTGGGGCAGGGTATCGAACATCTATTTAGATGCAAACTAACCGTTAACTAAAAAAACAAAAAGAAAAACCCTATGTTAAATGTTTGCACACTAACATATGATTAACTGAAACCACTGCTTGATATCTACTCTAACGTCCAGCTGCTCAATATATGAAGTATTTGAAGATATTACACTATTGTGACTATCCTTTTGACAGCTGCCAAACAAAAGGCACTGAAATGGATTTTTAAAGGTAATATCAGAAAAAGAAGGACCGGGAATTTCCAATCCTGCTTATTGGCTCAGGACATCCCTAACTTATTGATTGTTGGGACAAAATTTTGCATTGATCATCCAATGCTTTAATCTAAACATCAACATTGTGACTCTGTTAAATAAACTTCTTAATTTTGTTAAGATTCTATTATGACTGATGTATATAAGTGTTTAAACAGTACTGAAAAATACTATCACGTTCAACATGCACAAAGCACAGCCACTCCACTAACCTCTGCACTTCAACTGGATTTGGGAAATCATTACTGAAGCTAAATGTGGAATTTGAGTGAACTGTCCCTTTAATTGGGCAGGATTTGGCCTGTGTGTGCTCCGTCAGTGTGGCTGCCTGCTGTGGGTAATGTCTGATGATAGGGGACATAACATCAATGGGACGGACAGTAGAGTTTAATTGATTGATTAGTGAAACATTCCATGATGCTGTGTGCACTGCTGGTACAAACAGCAGACACTGGCTACTGGTGACTCCCATCAGGCAAAGCTAGCTAAATGAAAACATATCTTATAATATACAAATTGTACTGGTGAATGTTCTGTATTACAATCTTCTGACCAACACAACCCAAAAGAGACACACAGAGTCCACAGGTTAACACTGATGTTGGCTCACTTTCTCCAAATGCCATGGCATGAAAATAATTAAGAAATCCATGTTGAAAAGACTACAAAAAAAAACCAAAAAAAACACAGTCACATACATTAACAAAGGTATGTTTTGTGCTTGGGACAGCTGCACAACCAGCTTTTCATACAGGAAAATGAATGAGTTAGATTAAAAAAGGCAAGAAAAAAAGGCAAGGAAGGTCGGGCTAGCCCAAAGCAAAAAGCATGACTTTATTTAAAACATAAAATACACTCCTTTGATTGCATTAATAATCATACCCCTCCCCCCGTGCTTTTTCTCCCCAAGCTTCCAAGAGAGGAACAAGTGTGTGTGAAGAGTCACATGACAGCTAGCCCACTCTTGTGCTCAAGTGACTACAGCCTTTCTTGCTTTAAAGAGGAAGAAAACTCACTAAATACTGACTTGTCTTTCCCTGTCATCTGGGGATTCAGGTTTGGTAACATTTTCCCAGTTGCAGTGGCAGTCAAATGTAAGGGCTAGAATGTAAATAGACAGATAGACGGCCTCTAGTCAAAGCAGAGAAAACGTTGAGGTGCTCATGCAAAGTACTGCCAGGGCTTGTGATGGGCTTTCGACAGGCTTAGACAGTCAGAGCGGTGAAAGGCTTCCGTGTGGGTCACTGAGCGGCCCTGCTGCCACTTACTTTTACTATTCAAAACAGTGGCAGAGACCTTTTGACCGGTGGTGACGAGCTGCGTGTGTGTGCAGAACGGCACCTACAGTTAAAACTACACACAGATCTACGCTGAGCAGTGGGAAAACTTGAAGTAGATTTTCCTTTGTGATGTTGACCTTAGAGATGGCTTGGAGAAAGAAAGAAAAAATCAAAACAAAGCAGTCAAGCAGGCAAACATGCTCAGAGGAGCTGAGATTCAGGAACACAAATGTTTACTGCATTACTGTACAAATCAGTGTGTGACCAGGTTCAAGCAGGGCTTAAGTCAAATGATCAGGATACAGGCAGGTCTCGCAGATACCCTGCTGTCCAGTCTGTATCAATGTGTGTTTGATATTTAGGAAGCAGGGACCCATAATACAGCCCCCTTCACACAGCAGACACACACACAACGCAGTACGTGATACGTTTGAAGAGAGTCGCACGCACTGACAAAACAGAAAATTACATTACAGAATTACCAAATAAAAGTTCATTTTCAGTTTCACCTCTCTTGTCCATAGACGCACCCTCCTTCTCTCTCACGTTCTGTTTCGTTCTCCTCTTTTGGAGATCCTGATAAATGCTCAGTATCGCTCACTTAATACCCAATTTTTATATTTTGAGTGATGGGTACGTTACACCTCATTATACAAACGCTTGGGGTACTAGATGTCAATCTGAACTGAGAATCCCATTAATGCATAAGTTGGCCTGTGTCACACCCTCCTTCAGCCCTGGTTAGGAGATGGGTTGTAAAGTCCATTCACGTAGACAGGGGTCTGACCCATGTCCCTGTCCATCTGAATAAGAGTATAAAAGAGAGGGTACTGACGAACTAACCATCATCCTTACCTCCTCCTCTGATAAGCCCTCTGTTCTAGTGAAGACATGAAGAAAATTATAGTCTGTGTTTTGCCTTAAAACCCTGACATTGGATGAGTAGATGGACACAAGTACTGTCGGTGGCCACATGTGGTCTGTGCTAAAAACAAATGTGTTTAAGATTGATTTTTTTCTATGTTCAATTACATGTAGACCTCTGAGTGTAAGCTGGCTCAGGGTAGTGGCAGTGACGGTGGGGTTTGCCCAACAGTAGGTAGTAGCATCAACAGTAAGGCTGGCAGTCTATACTAAATTGAAAATTGAAACTGTCCAGTTCTCACAAGCAGAAATACAGGCTGGCTATTCCCACAAAAGGAAAACCTTGTTTTGGCCTTTAGTTACCAGAGTATACTCAGTGTACTGCGAGCCCTACAGCCCACCGCCCCTCAGTTGACCCTCCAACAGGCCTAAGCATTACAGATTTTACTTTTAAATGTATTTAAAGATGTCTTCCAAACTAAAAATGTGTTAGAGTCGTAGCTCCTTTCAGGAATAGCTCTGTGTGCGGTCGAGAGAGTGTATGTGACGGTGAGGCTGCAGCTACCAGAGCAACACGCCTACCATTTGAGAGCAAGCTGAGCAGGTAGTGAGAGTTTTAGCCTAAAACAATTGAGAGACCTGGGGAGACATGAGAGCAGCTGCTCACTAATGGCTACGTGTGTTTACAGCAAAGAGCAGGAGGGAGGACATCTCACTCTGCTAATACTTACTACTTACTGATACTTGCGTCACCATAATTTGGTTTGGTCCACATCCATAAAACTCCCAACACTAACATTTTTCAACTTTGTAGTTGTAATCTGCGCTATGTAAAGTGTTGCAGTGTTCGTTCCTCTCTGTCCTGCTCTTTTCACAGACATGTCTGAACTAGCTGTGACAGCTCCACTAGCTCATGGACTCAAACTATGATTGTTTAACATTAAAAAAAAAAGTTTTTGAATAAACAATGACATTTGATAGTTTTTCAGAAAACTCTGGTCCTTATCTTCAGTTCTTCCTGTATATATACAGTAGAATAAATGACATCAAGTTGATTATTTTGTAACTTAATGCATGAGCCAAATAGATGTTTGGTCCCTCTCGTTCACTCGCAGATTCTCTTTTTATCTTTATTTCACCCTTTTTAGATTAGTCAAAGATTATTTTTAGTGTTAACGTAAAAGGAAATATCCTATGCTAGCACTTAATGATACCACTGTCACTCAGTATTTGCTATGTTACAAATCAACTACAACCAGTACAAAAAAATTCAAATATATTAGTTTGTGGGCCATTTGAAAATACTGCCTCTGGAGTAGGGACCTTTTGTGAGGAGGAACAGTAGCCCAGTTATACAATTTGGATGGTATTTGGAGTACTAATTTGGATAATTTGGGTTACTCCACTTGAGATGCAGGTAAAGTCCCCAAGTTTCTAAAAATGTTCCTGGAAAAGTGCCTGTGGTTGGAAATAGCTGAAACCTCCAGTATTATTAGATATAAATGTATTAAATGCTGTCAGTTTCTGTTCTCTTTGTTTTGGGATTATTTTCACTGCAACTCACAAAACTGGTGCAGAAGGACAGACCTCTGGTTGTTGTGAGTGTGCTGGCATTTGCACCCAGCGGAATATTCGACAACGTTTGAGAATATGCCAAATTAGATTTTGAAAATAGTATACTGGAGTCCTGAGCCTTCAAGTGGCACTTAGGGTTAAAAATAACAAGTAGACCTGCGCTGGTGATAACTGTGTCTGTATGTGTGTGCGGCTGTGTGTGTGTGTATATAACTAATACAGCTTGACTGATCATCTGTACCACTGGACACAGGTCACACACAGCTGCCAGCGGATCTTTCAACCACGTCTTCACCCAAATCTTCGGACCAGCGTACTGTTTAAGAGCTGGCAGAGCTAAAATTAGGATTCAATCTTCAGCCCCGCATTTGCCTATGGATGTGCAACACACCCTCATGAAACTGTTTCAGTTGTGTTTTAAGAAGCTCGGTGAGTGAGGAGGAAAAAAGGATTTAGACAGCTCTACCACATACACCAGATCCAATAGCAAAGTAATGGAAGCAGTAATGCAGAGGCCACCACTAATGGTCCATTTAAATGGAGGTACCAGAATAAGCTAGTTGATGAGGAGAGCTACGCCTTCTAGAGCACAAAACCATGTAAAAGTCACGGGCCATGTATTATCAAACAAGCTTCCCTGGATATTTTTTACCCCAACTCTTGAACTGAAATGATGAAATCAGGAAGCAGGTAAGTAGATGTCAGACAGAAAACTGGATGTTGATGCACTTAGTTGACTTGCAGTGGGATAGCCAGCAACATGTTATCCACTAAAAAGTGCCAGTGTCCTTTTTGTTTGAAAATGTTTAAGATGATTATGGCCTCTGACCCCCAGCATCCTTTGTACAGAGCACTGTGCTCCAGTATTTCAGCAGAGACATAATTACAACAACAGCAGTTACTTATCGGACAGTATCCTTGTAAAAATTGAGGACCATGCAAATTTTGTGGTTAATAATTAGCCACAAAAAAGGCAATATGACTAGTATTATTTCCTTGTTACAAAACTGTGCTTATGAAAAACATTAAAGTGGACCAGGCACTTTCATCACATTATGCTTCAATCTTCTGTTATCTACCACTAAGTATGTTAGCATATCTACATTCATACTTACACATTGACACCTGTTTATGCCTTGTTGTATTTAGGTGACTGCTGAAATATTTCCGTAAGCATAGATGTGGGTTGACACAATTTTCGCCCAGTCCAATACTTCATGTCCAGTGTTGCTAATAGTGCTTAGTGATACAGACAAGTTAACTACTGACTGTGGTAGAGATGTGTGCTGGGTGAGAAAAATTATAAAGTCTGACATACTGTTGATTAATACACCAATCACATGGCAGTCTTTAGGAATGGACAGCCCACTTCCCTAAATAGGCACAGCGGAGTTGGTTGAGTTAGCTTAACATCACATGATGTTATTTTGGTAACAAAAGTTGGACAGAAAGACAGGAGTGCTCCTTCTGAGGAAAAGGTGTCGGCACCTTAAACAACAGCTCCACAGTCACAGAGATGAAACAAGATGTCAGCGGTGTGGTGACACTTTGACTACTTACAGCCAATTTAACCACAAAGTCCATGAGATCATCCCCAACATTACATGGGTACTTACAGTCATGCACAAAATAGACTAATGATTACATTAAATGGCATATACATGGTGGCAATATGCTCGGTAAAAAAAAAAGAAGGGATTCTAACTGATAAACATACCTGACCTAAGATATGAGCTCCCTGGCTGTAAACATTTCACACTGTGTGATTAATGGATTCAAATTGACAAGACTGAAGATTTATGTATTTATTTAGAGTAACTTTCATCTACCTTTAGATCAATTCATTTGCATAAAGTGTCTTCATTTAGATAGCACAACAGTTAGTTGTTTTAGACTAATGTTAACTCACTGCGGTCCTGTTTATTTAAGTCTAGTTAAAAGCCCATTCTGCCTTACTGTGTCAATTAAAAACAGTGTGGACTCAGAAATGTGTTGTTCTGAGCAAACCTGATGACATCATCTTTATGAACGGCTGCCACTTACATAGGTCGACATATATCTGGGTGGCCATTACTAAACTTACCTGACTATTGGGTATACTATATAGGTCACTCTATTCAATGGTTGGGTGCACATGTAATGTAACATTTTATATGTCTATATATGTCTCTGCAGTAGCATACAGCTGGCTCACTGTATGAAAGCATGTAGATATTTCCTTCAGGTGTTTGTTCACGAGGCCTTGCAGCACTTCCATGCCCGTTAGAGAAGCCTAGTGGACATACAGTTCATAAGCAAGATCATATCAGAGGTGAAGAAAAAAATCAGCACTATCACTGACCAAAGCCACATAATCCCAGAGGGTAAAATCCACAGACTAAGAGTTTAATCCCATTTATATCCTGCACTTGCAGATTAAAAAAGGAAAAAAAAAATATATATATATACACATCAGCAGGATGAAAATCCTCATGCAGGGTTTTCCCTGCCTATCTAACTCAAATGTCTTTGTTGAACATTTCGGTGTGTGATGTTGATGGAATGAAAAAGGTGCAACTCAACATTGAGGGCGGTGCAGCACTCGGACAGTCCAGAGAGCGCACACACTACAGTTATCTTTTAATTCATCTTCAAAAAATGCAGCAGTTGCCAGCATTTTTTGATTTAATGACTAAATAATTACCTTTGTGAGATGAATACTTTCTACGCCACAACTCAAAGACTGATGTTAGCAGAGCGGAGCAGCCATCAGCAGTAACAAAATAGACTGACTGACCAACCAGCGAACAATGCAGCTTTTATCAACTTAAACTAACTCTGAGGTGAAGAGAAATACCTCGAGGTTCAGTTAGTTTCACCTAAAATCCCTGCGCCCGCTCAGCATGTTGGACAGTGATGACTTTCCTCTGAGCTAATGGTAGAGCAGAGAGGCTGCTCTCCACTACTGGAGACATGATGTTAATAACACAGGAGAGTACTCAACCTCCCCCTCACTTTGTAATTATCATAGAGGCAGAATTCTGTAGGACACTTTAAAATTTATTTATATATTAATGCCGTTAACTTTTTTTTTTTAATATAAAAAACACATTTACCAGCTATGTGTCGTTTTGTATTTCACCAGTGACACCAGTGAACGGTTTGGCACACAGTATACTGGAGCAGGAGACTGAAAATATTGCCGTCTTTTCTATTCATTCAGTCACAAATCAATTTTGAATCACGTATTGATACTGAATTGGACTGGCACCCACGTACTGTGATGGGTCCCAGGCTACAACATATACGTTATTTGTCACAACTTTTATTTTTCATCTTTTTGTTCATCTTGGCATAACATTTAAATCCCAATAAACACGTCTGTCTGTCAAACTGTGATTTTTTTTTCATCTAAGCATATGACACTCTAAAGTTGCGACTGCGCTATCAAACTGTGCACGGTGTCCATGCACGTTCTCCAATCTTTATTTTAACAATAAAATAAAATAGCCCCCCTAGGCCAAAAGACTAATGATCGAGGTTGTAAACATGCGCTCATTATCTTGTGGTGACACTCATCCTCATCCTGACCAGCTCTACTGTGTACACACCCAAATGTCCTTCAAAAACACAATCAAGAAGGCTCGTCACACAATCATATCATCACACAGGCATCAACACAATTTTTCAGAAATTCTTGCAGATTGAGCTGTCTCTGTCCACCGGGGCTGCTAGACAGTGTGTCAAACACATCCTGGGTGTCAGTGTTATGGTGGGGCAGGTCACCTCTAGGTCACACAAGCCAGTCAACATTAAACTGAATTGATGATTTGTTTGATAACTGGATGCTACAGTTCATTTACAAAGGAATGATGTGATGAATCGGAGTTAAATCTTAAATTCCAGTGAAGCTGAGGGACCAAAACACCTGTGAAGAATTACCAAGATAGAAAAAATGTATCTAAACATAATAAATCAGCACTGTGAGTTTGGATCAATGATTGATCATTAAATGTAAATGCAAAAAATATATGTAATATATACTTTAAAATAATTAAGATGAACAGCGGCAAGAAGAAATATGTCTGATCTTGATACATAAAAGCACACAGAACTAGTGAACTTTTAAAATATATTGGGGTCAGTCAAATTTATTCAAATTAATTGTTTTTAAGATAGAAAAAAAAGGAAAAGAGTTACTGCATTTAAACACAGGAAACCAACTATGGATTTATACAAAATGTTGATGTAATTTTTTGTATCTATTTAGTTACATTTAACTGTGACTTCAGTCAGAATTGGAAATAAATAATTTCCCTTAGGTGTGGTTACAGATGTCTCAAATCAAACGTCAACTCTAATAATCAAAATATGCTAATCAAATCATTATTTCTTACATAATATAAATGATAGAAGTTATATTTATTATGTTTCTTGGCATTCAGGTTCACAGTCAAGATATACAACACCCCTTCCCCACCATGTTGTCCTACATCTGAGGTGTATATACTGGATTCATCAGGAATCCAGTCGGCCTTAAAACGGATTTATCACAAATACATCATATACAGTTTTGCGATAGGGGGGGGGGAAATAAAAGAAATCTAGGCTGCCAAGCCTGAACCCATCCGATGCTCGGCAGATGTCTCTCTCAGTCTGAGAAAAAGCGGTGATGAAAAAGGCTTTGAACGCCATCTTGTTCATTGCAGCTGCTTGGGCCCTGAATACAGGAACCCATTCATTCGAGGAGGCGGAGGGAGGGGGCATACTGGCAAAATGAATTCAGCTTTGTGAGCCACTAAATACAAATAGCTCTTTTAAGAAACATCGAAAACTTCCCGAAACGACTAAAAATCGGCAATTTTCAGTAATGAATCCTTTAGATGCGATATCTCAACACTGCGAGTCAGTAAGTTGGTCGGAGCGGCAGGCGACATGTATCTTGCCTCGGTGCTGGAGGAGGCGCTCAGCTCGGCTTCCTGCGACAGCACGTCTGACTCGTTGCTAAACCATCTTTTGAAATATTTACCACTAAAATAGAAATCTCCGGACTCATCCCTCCTACTTTTAACACATCCGATTGCTGATCTGACGAGGATTTGCTGCTTTCATCGTGGATCAAGCGTGCCCGTCGCTTGAGATACTATGGAGCAGCGCGGCCCGGTGGGGGCATGGTTACTGAAGCTGCTAACAACTTGCCCTGCAACAGACCCGTGATCGAGATAACCAGATTGTCAAAAATCCAATTAGACAATCTCGTTTTCACATCATTAAAAGAAGAGGTTCAAATTAAGGCCAAAGAGCGTGTTTGCAATCTGACGCTGGCTTAACACTCGTGAAACTAAAATGGCTATTGCCACACTCCCTTATTGTCATTTTCTCCTTGCGATCTTAAAGCTATGTTACCACTCTGCCACAGATGCACATTTTATATTATTTCTATGCATCGTGCATTGAAGGGGAGAAACCCATTAACGAATTAGCCATTTCTGTGTAAGCACCATCAGTGGCTGACTGACTCTGCAGACTCAACATGGGAATGTTAACATATACCTGTGACATACAGTAGCCATAATCCATTACGGTTTGGTTTCGATTCACTGATTTAAACCCAGTTGATTCAACTAGCTCCTCTAAAACACACACACAGCCTGTCAGATAAGTGCTCACAGCTGCGAAATTCAGCATTACGTAAATAATCGTACCGAGGCGAATATTAACGCTTCGATGCAACGAGTTTTACATATAAGCGACATATTCAATAACAACAACGATCATCTTTACCGACAATACAAACACATTCAGATCAGCCACCGCAGGCTGCAGACGCTGGCTGCGGCCACTGCTGGCTAACTTGTACGGACTGGCTACGGAGCAGTGGGGGTGGTGGTGACTCTGTTGGTGAAGTAGCCATTTTTAGACTCCCTTCGTTGTCAAATTGCATGATGCTACAAGATTGTTCAACCTGAGTGGAAGTCAATCTAAACCCGCTCGAGTTATGCAAGTGTATGAAGTTGCAGCCATGTAATCATTATCTTAAACAACAGCTCGGTCAAGGGTTGGTCAATTTAAGTTCAGAGTAGCAAAATGTGCGACCAATTAGCTTACCAGGTATAATCACTAGCTATCTATAGAGGAAAGATGTGGTAAAAATCTGGGCCGATGTACAGATTCAAAATAGCTGGGTTCAATTTTATATGTAGATTGAAGCCCTACGGTGAAATAAAGCTCAGGGAAATGTGCTACTAAATCAAAGCTGGTTCAGTTTAACCAAGACAGCTTATTTCTTGAGAGAGAGAGAGAGAGAAAGATACCCGGACGTTGAAGAGGGGTGCTGGCTAACCTACCGAGCTGTCACCAACTAATTAACATTACCAGTAGTCATTAAATGCCCGCTTGCCGGATAAAACCATTAAATGTGAAGGCACTTCAAATTTCTTCTGATTAATAGACACTTAAGTTTGTCTAACAGTGACCCCCCCCCCCCCCCCCACCCACTCTCTTGGCAGCAAAGACTAGCTAGCAGCAGGCTAACCACAGCTAACTAACGGAGGAGCCACTCAACCCAGTTTAACCCCTTTCGTTCATCTTCCCGAGCCGCACAGACACTCAGCGCCAGAGCATTTCCTGAAGCACTATTTCAAATATTGTTACATATATAACTCACCCGCTTTCAGTCGAGGGTGTCCGTTGTTTATATCACATTGACTGGAAACAGCAAGAAAAAGCTCGTCTCTCCTCTCTCTCTCTCGCTCTGTCCGCCCAGGCGCTCAGATTTAGCTAGTTTAGCTACCGAGGAGCGGCACTCCCCGAACCCAGTTTTTGACCCGCCGAGGGGGAGACACACCGGCTCAGAGACGCAGAGACAAGGCGGTGTTTTCACCCAGATAGACGTGTCAAGAGAGTCCAGTGTGAGCGTTCGTCCAATTCAACGCAAATTCCAGCTCAAAGCAAAAAAAAAAATCCCTTCTTGTCTTTCCCACCGTCGTCGTCCCTCTTTTTTTTCTCTCTTCCTTCACGCCAGGATCTCAGTCGCTTCTTCCTCCGGCCATCAAACAGCAGAGATGGGCGCGGTAACCCTGCACTCAGGTCTGGGAAACCCCACGTTACGGCAGCGTCACAACGCACGGCTGAAGGGTCGGCGACCACTTCGACACATCAGGAAACACTGCCATCTTTGGTAACACCAACACACACCTAGATTATTTTACCTGCCAAAAAACACCACTTTTACACATTTTTACAACTTTATTCATTTAAGGAGTTAAAAGCAAACACGCCCTGAGGAAACGAGCTTTTGTATGCTGAAGCTGGTTTGAACAAAAGCCTTCCTGCTCAGCAGCAGTTTGTGCCAATAGCTCTGAAACTGGCACACAGAGCTCCACAGGTCCATTAGGGTACTTACATTTTAATTAATAGTTAATTATAATGGTGAACATATTTAGGAATTATTGTTTCACACGTAAATAATAGAATCTCTTCATAAACCATGCATACTTTCATAACCCACAGTCCCAAATAAATGTCCCTGTAGGAGCCCCTGGGATTTTGTTAAATTTGAAATGTGTCCAAAAGTGGATTGTAATATTATATAATATATGTTTTATTACCATGTTTGACTATCAGGAAAATGTGCCTTGCGTGCCAGTGCCACAACCGCTACTCCAAGTCAATAACACTGTCTCATTTGCAAACCAAAACAGACTGTGCTGCAAATTTAACTACAGAAGGGCATGTTCATGTCTGCCAGCACGTCAACTTCAAAACACAACCCTAACCACACGTACATTTAATATCGTTTAAATTTGATCATGTAGCTAGGGTTGGTCGATGTAGACAAAATAATATACCACAATGTATTTGACTAAATACCACAATCTCAATATTGCAACAATATTGTAGGGGTGGCGATTGGTGCAATATATTTACACAATGAGATTTTTGATAAATAATCATCAATATTTTGGGTATAATGACTAGGAGGGTAAAGGCCAATAATAGAGACACTAGAACAGTCTGGTAAGTTCAGAAAATAACATCACTAAAGACTAATTCTAGCCTCATATCATGACATCGATATAAATATTTTTTTCTTATCTGTTAATAATACCTTGACAGTCATTATTCACTGCCCCCCATCAACAAAAATTGGGTCAATTAACGCAGGCTTCAGACTTTTTTTTCTCTTTACCATATCTTATGGTTTACGAACTGGATCCTTGTGCTCTAGTTTCAAGCTAAGAAATCAATGGGGATTTACTTCCTGCGCTGAGTGTTTGTGGGTGGACCATCACAGCACCATAGAGATGACTTGATCATTATCACCAGTAGTCTAGGTAGAGCGCTCAGAGGAGGGGTAATGCTCAGTGGGTTAAGGCGTTACTTGGAGACATGGAACACTTTGTCGTCCTGTGGGACAACAAAGTGTGTATGGGCTCGGTCCGATGGGGGAAGATGACAGCATCACCTGTTCTGGTTTGGATGAAGAACACTCCTGAGATAGAGAGAGAAAAAGACAGAGAGTGCTGTTCTGTCTACTCTCGCCCAGTGTTTCGGGCCTGTACTATTTGTGTCAGATCTGTTTTTGCTTTTGTCCCTTTACATTCACAATCATTATTGTGGTTTAGTGTAAATAAAATGTGAAATGGATAACAGAGTGCATCCTTCTGAACATGAAACACTGCTCTGATGCTTATCAGAGCAGCATTGAAAACGAGCAGATGAGAGACAGGGACAGAAAGTCAAAAATAACTGAAACCTTTTTTTTTTTAAAAGCACGCGTCATTTGAAATTATCCATCAATATATCCTCTGTCTTGCTAATCTGAATTTCCACCCGAGTGCGTGTTTGTGTGTGTTCTGTAAACCTCAAACATGTGGGAGGAAGCTGGCCTGTTATCCTGTATGAACAATCCTCTGCTGTGGGATGGTCAGCACTGTAACCACACATTAGTGCACCTACAGGAGGAACATTCCCCATAGTCAAACATGTTCTGGACTGTATGGAGGGGTGTGTGTGTGTGTGTGTGTATGTAAAGAGTGTAAACCCAACACAATTAAGGACATATTGGTGTTGGTTTAGATTATGAGGCCCTACTTTTTTCACCATTTTACTTATTCACAGCTTATTGTGTCCAACTTTTAAAAAAACACACACACACAGTGACAAAAACAGTGACAGGATGAGTTGAAAACACTACCCCTGTGTGTCTGCTTGTGTATCAGCCAGTGTTCTGGGTGTGGGTTTCCACTGGGACTCATCTGCCCAGGTTAATGCTGCTGAGATTTAGTTGCCCCTGGATACACCCCTGCCTGTCTGCATACATGTGTTGTGAAGCTGCTTTAAGCAGAGCTTCAGACCACCCAGGGGAGAAGCTTTATTGTCTGGATTCAACCTTTCGATGAGGAGAGCGGAAAGATAACAGTCCACACCTTGATGTGCTTTCTGCGTCGATCACGTAAGATCAAATTCAGTTGTGAGAAATAAAAAGTAGTAAAACATCGATGACAAGAATTGATCGTTATGAGGGAAACAACCATTAAAATAAAGTTAAATGTAAATGTCTCTATAAGGAACATTAGTTTACTCTTTTATATCATTTAAAATATAATATACAGAATAATATATGATCCTCTAAAAACTTTCTTATTCTGTGTTCAGCTATAATTATATTTATTATATTATAGCAGTATGAGCATGTCACATATGTATACGTTTGTGCAGTTGCAAATAACCTCTACAATATGTTTTAATGTAACTGTATATAATTCAGGGCAAAGCCTCCAAAAACTTGTAGCATGGATATTATAAATTCATACTCACTAACATGATGGGTGGTGTTCACATAATAGACAGAGACACACACACACACATACACAGCCCATAAGTAGCACTATCTCGCAGCATTAGCGAGAGATCAGAGGAGAAATCAGATTAGAAAAAGAGGCAAAATGACAACACAAATATTGCCTAATATGATCTCATACATTTCATAAAACAAGTGACATTACATGAGGCTAAGCTCATAATGACCTTGCTTTTTATAGGCGGGTTGGGGTACTGTAATCTGATTTAGCATAATCTCCTACAATCTCTGATAAATGCTTACGGCATGTATCTCTGAGAGAGGTCAGAGCCTATTGGTCCATTTCGAGGCATTACTGACATCTGCCGTTCACGCGCGCAGGGCCTAGTTCTCACACCCACCCATGTGTATATAAATACACACACACACACACACATACACATACACATACACATACACATACACATATATATATACATATACACACACACACACACACACACAGACACACACACACACACACACACACACACACACACACACACACACACACACACACACACACACACACACACACACACACACACACACAAAACAGGAAGTGAGCTCTTTGTAATAATTGAATGTGAGAGTAATACTGCAAAAAACAACAAAACATCCAGATTAGAGACTGGAGTCCATTAGTTATTTTAAAGACTGATGATGACACTGCAGTCATTTGAAACAGTGTGTACAGCAGGTGTGTAATCATAGTACTTCTAAAGCATTGGTTGGAAACCTACACAGACACATAACTGTACTACTTATAACATATAGTTTACTTTTATTGTACATATTATATATGACATATGGGTAAGTGGTTGCTGAGTTTTGGTGAGTCTGACTGGAGGACAAACCTGCTCTGCTGTGGACTGGAAATTTAACATACATTGCATACAGCAAAATGTTGAAAATACATAAAGTAAAATACATAAAAAAACAGTTACTTTTACTCCTGTTATAACAGTAACCACTGCTGGTACTTCAATTACTGCCACTGTTTTTACTGCTACAACTCTTCTTAATAATGGAAGATTGATTTTTATCTCTGTTATCACTGCTACTGCTTAATTCAAATACATATACAATTTAATTCCAAGATGCACATATAATCTGAAGTCATAGATTCATTTTTTTTAACAATTAACAGACTGATATGTCTAACTACATACATATGCGTAGCTTTCTATGATGTTCATATCTATTGATAAAATCCTGACTTTCCTCCTTTCCATTTTCTGGCCTTTACACATTTTGTATTGTTTATTTTCATGCACAATCCACAGGAAACACTGAAAGATGTTTTACTTTTTCCCAAATTTCTAAAAACATAAAGACAGTAAAGAAAAACTGAGAAACACCTGACGCATACACTGTCTAGCAAATTTTTGTTCATATAATCTTACATACTCAACTCATCTTCATTTAAGTTCATTATCATTCCCAAAATAACCCATCATTTTTTGAAAATGAGAAAAACGGTTTCAATGCTAGTTTATTAATATTGAGAGATGATATATTAGAGCTTTGAATATAATGCATTATAAAAAACTAGAAAAAGAAAAAGAATAATCAATCAATTGTGTAGATTTTGTTATTTTATATAGAGAAGTGGAGATTTGTCCTCTTTATCCATCAGTGGTTTAAGATGACATTTTGTATTTTGTATATGCGATTTTGTAAAGTTGGTTGTAATGTTGTTTTATATTTGTGTTTATTGACATTTTCTTGTTATTGTTTTATCCACTAAAATATGAGTAAAAGTGTATTTATTTAACGTGACTGTTTTATAAACCATGTTGATTATGTGAAGAAAGTTAGAGAACTCAATATTCTCCTGTCCTATTAAAGTGATCTGTTAATAGTCACATATTTTTTCAATTCCCTAAATTTCACTGTTTCAAACACATTACTGCTTAAAATTCCATAACATTCAAGGAATTCCATAACGCCTTGATGACGTGGGGACATTAGGAGCCTCCTGGTGGCAGGTGCTTGTAAGTGCAATCATGTAGTGCAGTGAGGGCCCAGACACAGGCCTTCTGAATGGGAGTGATAACCTGAGGATAAACTGAAGATGCTCAAAATCAGGTGAAGTGTGTTTTTACATTCAGTAAGTTTCAGCCACAAGAAGATGTTCCAGTGTGATGTGTGAGGGTTTTACTCAGTGGCATCGTGTTTGGAAAAATGAAGAAAATCCCTCAGTGAAGCTGCTAATATGCTGCTAAGAAACGTGTTGTAACTTGTATAATTTGTCATAGCAGGAAAAGCACAGCAGCTGAACTGAATTCAGTTTTAATGTAATTATTTACACATGTACATGTCATAATGTCTTCTGTGAGTGAAGCCGTACCAACAATTCAATGACTCTGTCTTTAAATGGACTCATTATCATTCTGTGATTCTCAGATGCTCTTTAACCTCCTTTCCTACATGAACATAATTCTGTGGAAAACTTGTTTTTGAAGCTGATATTTAGAAAAATACAAACCATCAGCCTACTAATATTCTATTATTGGTGATACTACAACTACCATTCATCAGCTAAGCGTACAGTTGCAAATACAGATCAACATGGCAGTCTAGGCCTGATCAATATAATTTAACACAAAAGGCCTCTCTACCAAACCATTGTTTTCCATCACTCCACATTCTGTCATATTTCCCAGACTGCACCTTGTTTGACCTCAGTATGAACTCCATTCACTTGATGGGTACAGTACCAGCAGTGCTACAGTATGTACTGTATACATCTGTTGGTTTACATCAACTGACACACCCAACTCTGTTATAACACAGCTTCTTATTTGGTCTTACATGCACCCCCTGGTGGTGGATTTGGTTCCTACAGTCAGGTACTTTACAAAAGGCTTATGGTTACATATAATCTGAGGACTTGCACTTCCTTTGCTTTGGAAGCAAAGTTCTCTAGTGTATTGGAGAGGAATTCCTGCATTTTAAGGCAAGCATCAAAAACTGTAAAAAGTTTGTCCTGGAGTAAAATGCTCTGGTAGGTCAGCAGGGTTTTAAAGTCTTGTCATAATTCTAGCTATATAAGAGGTACAGTAATACTGCAATTCATGATTGTTTTGGCTCGATTTGCACAGCAAAGTTTAAATGTGTGTAACTTTAAATGAAAAAAGTAAAATTGCCCTCCTACATTGTTACTTTTTAACAAAAATGACGCACGTACAAAGTGTAAAACCCAAAACTATATGCTCAATCTCAGAGTTCTCAGGTTCAAACATTTATCACTAAAAGTATCAATGTTTGCATTTTCTCTTTATTATTTTACTATCACTCAGATGAGCAGCATTACATACACTAAATCAAAATAACTGCAAATGACTTCACAGTAATTCTGTTTTTTTCTTTTATTCTCAAAATGTAATTTAATGTAATGAGTTTCTGCTGCAGTCGTGTGTCAGTTATGGATTACTGTTTCATGCTCTCCAGCATCATTGTATTAGCTTACTGCATTTTCAGTGAATGACTGAAATATCTAACATTAGGTGTCCTTTGTGGTAGAAACAGAATGGAAAAAGTAAACAGAAAAGAACCCAATCATCACGTAGCCTTGTTTCAGTGTCAGGTTTACTGTAGTGTTACTGTGAGTCAGATACTTGGCTTCATATTTACAGTATATTCAGTACAAAATCCTTTGCATTATTTATTATTTAATTTGCATCTCTGTGTCTGTTGCATGTTCTTGTCAGTGATATTTGTATAATCTTGTATGTCTTATAATAAATGACCACTATGTACTTAAGGGTTTCACACATGTTGTGAAAATTAAGGCAAAACAAATGTTAAATACAGTAATACATATTGTTTTAATCTAAATGTCTTATTTGTAAGCACTGTGTGTATAGATGGTAAACATAAATGTGATTGGCAGTTTAAACTCCTAGTAAAGTGCACAAAGAGGACTATCAGGAGACCTGTTAGTTATTGAAAGAGTGAATTAACATTTAAATAATAATCTGCAGCCTTCTTTAAAATGCGCTTCTATGACAATGCTGGTTGTTTGATGAGTAATTCCGACTCTCACACATTTCACTTTCCACCTTTTATTAATTAGATTAAAATAAATAATCAATAGATTTGTTATGCTGGCTATATACACACAGTATCTAATGTGTCTCTGCCCCTTGTGTCAGTGTGTGTGTATTTCACACTGGCCGGTATCCAGGTAGAGGTCAGTCAGCAGTGGTGGAGACCAAAGCCATCAGGGTGACTCTGTAAACGTTTGTCTCATCTCCCTTTAAGGTCAGAGGCACACACATCTGCACCACTTCATAGGGCTGAAACACACACACACACACACACACACACACACAAGCATAAATGTACATACAACCAGCCAGTACAACGAACAAACACCTAATGTAACTTTAAATTGCTATTAGAGCTGCTGATATATGATATTTTGTGCCAATATTTTTACTATTTCTACACCAAACTGATGAGGATTCAGTGTTTCCCACATGATTCAGTTCCTATCAGAATGGAAACGGTTGCAAAAGCTGAAACTGACTTTAAACTCACATTTATCAAATGGTGGATTTTTATGTCTTAATTTTATGTATTTTTATTTAATTACTTTACAACATTAAAACACAATGGATACAAAACACTATCTGTTGTAAAGTACACATTTTGTCTGAAGTTATTATTTATTCATGCAAACTTTTGATCTTTTTATTGTATCTTTAGCAAAGGATGTTTTTTTTTTCCTTCAATTCAGTATCAAAAAACAAAGAGCAATCTTTGTTCGATTAATCTCCTCCTCACCTTGTATCCACTCTGTGGAGTCCATGTGAGAGTTATGGTGCATCTGTGTCCGGGCTCCAAGTTGCCTCTGCTTGGCTCCACGCTGAAGCCCTGCTGCTGCAGAGACGCCATGTTATCCCAGTGGAACTCACAAATCTGACAAAAAAATAGAGAAAAGAAGATTTGCTTATTGTTCAGTGATGGATTTGAAGCTTTGGATGCTTCATTTATTCATTTATGCCTCAACACTTTTCATTTTATAACCTATAACTAATTATTCCAATGTCAGTCTAGTTCTGCTAGTAAGACACTTTCCTTCACTGAAATATACAGTATAATATACAGTATAATGATGATATTGAATTTTGTAATATTAACCCTCTTATGATGCATCCCAGTACCCTTGATGAAACTATTTGCAGCAGTTGGTTGTGTAACACCCGTCCCTTAACACCCGTTCCCTTATGAGTGAACATCTCCTCCCTACATTTATTGCACTTGTCAACCAGATCATCTGTAAGGAAGAACTGTTACTTCTGGCTTTAAGCATTATGCATTTTGCTTTTATGGTTTCCTTGATTTCATTACTCATTTTACAATGTTTAGATATTTATTTATTTATTTTTTTACCCCTGTGGGCATGTGCAATATTTTACATATCTTCTCTATTTTGTTTTATGTAAATGATTACCTCTGTACTATGTGTTCTACAGTATTGAGGTTGATTACAGCTGTAGAAGCACAAGTCAAATTTCCCCTCCGGGACAATATAGTACATCTTATCTTATTTTATCTTAAAACCTACTAGTAAACCTACTGCTTTTCTTGTTGTGGATGTTTGCACTGATCACAGTACCTTCTTACTGGGCTGTGCGGAGCGGATGCAGCCCACCTGCAGCTCTCTGACTGCAGGTTTGATGGCTCCTGCGCTGTAGCTGGCCCGCAGAGTCACCAGCACCGGGACGCTGGGCTTTTCCATCACCTCAGATTCTAAATAGAGACAGCTGTTACTACTAATTTAACATAAAGTTGTGTTACAAATGGCAACAGACAAGAGTTTGTATTTGTGGTTGCAGAAATTTCTTCTCTTCCTTTCTTTTATTGATTAAACCCTCTCTTTCTTTTTAGTTAAGGAGCTAAAATCTGCAAAAACACACTGTTCTGACCATTTAACTACTTCCTTCTTTCGACACTCCTAATATGCAGACTTTCCCATCTTGAATTTTGCTGGGTGTTGGAGAGAGGCTTTCAGATTCACGCTAACATCTCTGTTCCTACAGGAGTCTTGTTTCTCTGACACAGTTACAGTGAGGTTCATGGTCTTATCCAGCTGCACAAACGCCTCTTTTATTTAGTCAAATTTACCTTGTCCAAGAGGTGCGCCTATTTTCACATAAAGATTTTACAGTAAAATATTATAACGTACGACCTCAGCATGCTACGATTATAAATGAATACATAACAAACCCCGGCTTTGCTCGCATAAATCATGGGACATGTCCACAAGTTATCTTTACAGCGTCTTCATTTTTTCTGCCTCATTTCCACGTCATATCGGAACCATCAGCATCTTCCAGAGTATGAACGAAGTTGAATCGATTTCCACCGATAATTTCCATAGATAACCAGTGTAGCATTGATGCGTTCCGTACCATTTAATCTAGCACAAGTACATCCTGTGCATCACATGATAGGGTGGTGATACTGAAGAGGAGAAGAAGGCAGGAAGCTACTGTACCTATAAACTGAGATTGACAGGTTATCAGTGGAGGGAGGAGGGATTCAACGGGAACAGTCAGCAGGTCTCCTCCACGCAGATACATGTTATGTGAAGAGGCTGCACCCTTCAGATCAATCACACACACTTTACTCTGTAAGAAAGAGATGGTGCAGGGTTAGAGTTGTTATATCATGCAGCCCAGAGAGAATGAAGGACAAACAAGGTGCAGTAAATACATTAAAAAAAACAGCAAGACACTGGGGGAGAATATGTTGCCTGGACCATGTGATGACTTTTATAACTAAAGATTAAGGCTGAGGTCAGACTGAGTGAAGAAATGTATCCAAAGCTTAAAGTGTGTGTGAGTCTGTGCTTGTGTGACCTTATTCCTGAGCTCTACGATGAGTCTGTCAGAATAGTTGACGGATGGGTGGTCGGGCTGAAAGGTGACAGTGATGTCCTGGCTCTGTCCTGGAGCAATGCTGCCCTCTACTGGCACCACACTGAACACACTCAGCCCACTGTGGTTCTGGGTTCCTGTACAGGATACAAAAGACACACTGCTGATACTGAAATGCTGATTATACTGATTATTTTACTGGGCTCATAAGACATTTGGACACACTATATTAATGAGGCACTCATAAATGATTTCTTTGTGTTAAAACTACTCATCTTGTCCTTCAGTGAGAGCTTGATGCTCTGGTTGAATATTATAAATCAACGCTGTCACTAAATGAGAACAAAAGATGCTCTCAGGGGAAGTTAAAGCTCAGTGGAGATGTGTTCAGACTAGAAATAAAACACATTTACAGCTAGTAAATATTTTAATGCAAGAAACAATTTTTTCCAATTGGAATCCATACATATCATTAATACTTTCTCCTCACAGCCACAGATAAAACAAATATAATAAATGAACTTTCTGCTAGCCATTTACTGGTCTGAAATGGTGACATATTCAACGTACATACATAGAAGAAGCTCTTGTTGGCTCATTCCTGCTTTTGTGTTACTAAAAAATATCTAGCTCTACTATAAAGCAATAGGAACTGAACTGAATCTACAAACACTACCTGCTATAAAATACTGGTTCTTGTTCACAGCTGACATCCCTCAAATGGCAGATATCATCCAAGAGTGTATCTTTTTTAAGTGTGTAGGTTTAATGTTTGAAACAGTAACAGCATAAACTCATTGGGCATGGCAACAAAAATGGTTGTTGATGTATATCAGTAATTTATGAAAGTAGGGCCCTTAAAGTCAATCTGCTGCTCATTACCATTATTTTATTTTATTTTCATTATTTTATTTGATGAAGCTAGAATTAGGAAACTCAGTACATTTTAATGGATTTTACTTAGATTAACCTTATCAGTGTGGTTAAGTAAGAAAAGGAGTGGCTTATGGCTAAGAGCATTATCGATACTCAGTGGATTTTACAGAATTAACCATATGTCTAACACAATTAAATAACAATTACAAAAAGTGCTGATTAGCTGATTAAAAGATGTCACTATGTTTGTAGCATCTTGTACTACAGTATGTCTTTTGGGTATGAGAAAAGCAGTAAGAGATGCTTTGTATTTTCATTGCGACAAATTTAAAGACAAAGGGGCCATCATGCTCTCCCAGAACAGCTTCAATTGTTCTTGGCAGAGAGTCTCCAAGTTTCTGAACTTTGAATTCAGCAATTCCTCGACAGAGTCCTCGTGTCCTGGAGGCATTTGCATTTGTAATAGCAGCTTTGTATCTCTTTACTTTAGGAGCTCTAGCAGTCACAGTTGTCGGGCTCCCTGGGGAATTGTGCAGTATTAATTACAGCTTACCCACAGTAGGCTGGACCCGAGAGTCTGTGTAACTGCCCAGCAGGAAATCCACCTTGTCAGCACCACCCTGAGGTCTGGAAGGAGCGACACTGGACAGCAGCACTCTGAAACCAACTGGTACAGCTGAGCTGTTCTGCAGCTGCAGGCACAACAGGCTTAAAGTCATTACCAAGACTGCCACCACAACACACCCTTTCAGTTCTGGCTTTGACTGTTTTAAGACCAGGACCTGGGTTAGACTTGTATTTTTATGGATAGCAACTTTAGCTGATAATGTTTAAAATATGAAAATGTTAATATTTCTTCAAAGCCAATATGATTGAATCTTGTTCTCCTATTTGACTGACCTTCAGGACCTGTGAGGGGCTCTCTTTCTCCAGCACGCAGCCAAAGTCAAGGAGGCCTCCAGGATGTGAGGAGGTAACATCGGGGACCAGACCCTCCCCACGCAGAGTCACCTCCAATATCATCTTGTTGCTACGCACCTCCAGTGTCTCATAGTGCTACACAACAGTAGAGGTGGTGAGGTAACACTCAATATTTGTTATGAGTTACTGAATTATCTTTCATTGTTTTCAGATTGAGAGGTAGAGTGGATTCATATGGGATGCAATGATCATTTTGGATAATTCTACCTCAGTCTGACAGATGTTGGTGATTTCATAGAGGGAGAAATGTAATTTAGCAGAAAGCTGAGCTTCATGGTAAATTCTAGTCTATTAACCCACCTTTTTCTCCAGAGTTGGACTGAAAGCCAGTATCAGAGTGTGTTTTTCTCCAGGTCTTATACATCTGAGAGCATTGAGAAGGGAAAAGGGGCCATATATGTCCAGCAATGATGACCTCAGCTTGGAAAAGGTCAAAGAAAAGCAGCGGTGAACAGTGAGATCTGAGGTCTGAGGAGTAATACGGACATTGTTGGCAGAAATATCTAAGGGTGATATCTCAAAACCTGCCCAAATGAAACCAAAACTATCTGTGAGCCTGAATACTTCTGAAGGTAAGTGAGAAAATATAGTTTTTATATTATGGGTGAACTGATCCCTTAATATTGACATTTATATATTAAGAAGGCCAACAGACTGCATGCTACTGTATAGTGTTTAGAAGAAAGCCATTTTGACTTTTACATGCTACTTAACAGCACTGCTCCAAGTTCTGAAACTATAAAGGAGAAATGTACATGCTGTATTTTATTTACTGTGAAGAACTTTGGGGAATCACTTAGACAAGTAACATTTTGCAAAGAAAGGATACGTCCAATGGTTCCTTTGAAATGTTCTGAACTGTAAGCCTTTTAATCACTTTCTCTCCTACAAATAAATAGAACACAAAACAACATAATGAATAAATATGTTCAGTCTCATACACAAAAAATGTACATCTGCAGTGTGGGATGAACCATCAAGCCACGTAAACATTTGAAATTACTCACCTACTGGCACCTGACCGAAGTTTATGACATTGTGGCCATTGTTGGATATCACCACTAGAGGGGGCTGTACAGCAGGACAATGCAGCTTCAGGTATAGTGTGTTGAAGGGACTGGAAAGAGGTGGATGCATCCTGATTATTCATCTGTCATTCCCCCACATTATACATCCAAGTTTTGGTAGTTCACAATCACTTTCATACAAATAAAACCATCATTTGAATAGACATATTAAAAATACAAAAAATACTTAAAAAGTAACTGCAAAGAAGACAATGCACTAATGATTGGTTTCAAATTTCTGGTTACCCTAAAAAGCCAAAGGTTTACCATTGAAGAGCTGAATATCAAAGAATCAAACAATGTATTTCTTTTGAAAGACTCCTACTAAAAGCAAAGTTCTATTAGATTTAGAGCCTCTTGATAAAGTTGAACCGATAATTGGAGAAAGATGCCAGGTTACTGAACTAAACTGTTATAGATCACGCTTTCAACAAAAAGTAAAAATGGCTTCCATAGATTCTAATTATTATTTCTTATATACAGTCTATGGTTTCAAATAGAAACTGATGAACCAGCTTTGGGGTTTTGTAAACTTTGGCATCCCATTTGTGATTATCAAAGATTTATTTCAACTCTTTTATATTTTCTACCATTTTCCCAGCAATTTCAGTTATCATTCAATGATGAGTCTCTGTCTTGTACAGAAGCACTGAGTCCAAAAAAAATAATATATTTTTCCATTTGTGAATGTTGTGCTTACAAGAGTGTATTCTTAAATTCTTTGGATTGTGCTCTTTATTTAAATGACCAAAATCTAATTGACACACAGCAAACCATGGGTAAGTAGTAGTGTCCTTTTCTGGGCCTTATAGAGGGTTAATGCAGACTTTGATGAGTTGCGATGTGTTGCTTATATCAACAGCAGACTGAATTTTCTGCATACATTTAAATTGTTTGTGGGCACACTATACACAACACTCTGGCAAAAGAGGCCACATATTAAAAGCTAGCTCATAGACATATATACATATACATATTAAAGACATAATATGACACTAATCTGACATGGCAGAGTGTACAGTGTGTTTTACAGAGATGTATGGAAGCAGACTCAGCGTTACCTCCATGCCGGCTGGGCCTGTCGGTTTTCCTCTGGAGGGTCTCTGTCTGACACGTAGCAGGGAACGGTGTACTCCCTGTAGCACTGGGTGAAGGAGTACAGCAGAGAGGCCTTAGCCTCCTCATACTGCTCTGACCTGTAGGAAAAGACTTTAACAAATCAACAAACTCTTCTCAGACTGAAACCCTTTTCTTTAAAGTTTTACAGCTCGGTTGAGATCAGAAGCTTAGAAGAAATTAAGATACTGATGAAATCGCCTTGTGTTGTGCTTAAGGGTCAAAAATGGTTTGACAGCAGAAAAACCCCTAAATGATCTTTTTTCAACTTGAAATTTGATGACTTTTCCAGAGTGACCCCAGTGTTAGAAAAACAGAAACATTGCCTTTGTTCATGTTTCCATGAAAGCAGCACCAGAGTACACAGATTGTTCAGCACACACATGCACGCACGCACACAAGCACGCATGCACTAGTCTGCCAAAAATGTTGAACACTCTTTGTTCCCTTTCAATTAAATGCATTCAAAACTCCTTTTTGTATATTTCTGCTACTTTCTTAGGCTATGCAAGTGCTATCTCTTGCTATAAAATTAAATTTGACACCTATGCAGTACCTTTAGCAATAATAGTGATGATAATAAACCTCTACTTTAGTAAAAAAACAAAACAATTATGAGAGGCGTGTTGTAATAAAAACAAGTGCTGTCCACTGATTTCATGCAGTCTTTCTGCACTGTTAAGAAAAAAACCCCCAAATATTCTCAAAGTTTGTGATGAATGACAGCTTGTTGTTTCATGCAAAACAGATTTGGGGTTTAAAAATCAATTAAGCTGCTATATTTTAGGGATTTATTGAAGGCGGGTCATTTTTCCCCCTTAGGACAAGGGGAGTATACAGAATATTAAGACTACACAAGCGTTATGGGAGTGGAGTGAATCTACAAGTAAAAGCTTTGAGTGTAATTTATATTTCAGTGTTGTTGGAACTCAGATGTCTGTCCAAGTTATTAATTGGGTTTAGCCTACTTTCTTACTTAGATATGCTTTCAGGGAGGATGTGGAAGAGACTTCCTACAGAATGAATAATTCTCTTTTTGCAGTGCTTCATTCTGATATTTGATAGAATATTTATTTATGAATATTTTTCCTAACTGGAATGTCAGTTCAGCAAACTGGTCATGATTACAAAGCAAGCAGCAACATTGATGATATTAAGAAAAAAACTCATACCCTGGCTGTATGTCATCAGGATCTGGGGATTCAGTTAGTTTTTCGGGTTTGGGGCTGTCTGGTACTTTGTTGTTCTTTGGAATCACAGACGCCTTCTTTCCTTTATTGGTTTCCACTGGGATCTCCTTTTTAATCTTACAACACACACAAACATAAACATGGGTTCATACTCGGGGCATATAACTGTAGTGGCTGCATTCTGTATAAATATCAGTATGGTTATAAAAAATCAGTAATCTGGTGATGTGTTTGTATTCAAAATCCTCGTGGCAGCACAGACTGACCCGCACACTGGCAGGAGATGACTGGAGTTGGTGAGAATACAGTCATACCTCCTGTTCAGCTTGTCTCTCTCTCTCCAACTCCTTCTCACGAAGCAACTTGGCTCGATGGAGGAGACGCAGCGCCTCGTCTTTGATCTCCTGGTCTGACAGTCTGGGTCTGAACATCACCTGGACCAGACATCTCTAGGTCAGAGGAAACAGACATGAAAACATGTCAGGAGTTCCTCATATGAAAAGCACATTTGAAGAGTGAAGCAGTAATACTGGTTAAAATTACATGTTGCACTGTATGGATTTTTTTAGGAGACTTTTTCACACACCCTGCCGATTCTTTAAATTTAAATTACTTTTGGGAAGTCTCCGCTTCTGGGTTTTTCTTATGCATGGACCAATTCAAATTGACTGAGGAAGATAAATCCTCTGTTATACCACCTGACCTCTGTTATACAGTTGAAAGAAAAAATTCAGCACATTTATTGTTACTATAAGCTTATAAGTATGAATCTGAAGCTGATGAAAAATAGGACTTCCAATCCAATGGTCATAACCTCCATCAGTAACTGCAATGACTTTCAAAACACTTGTACTCATATAAATAATCATTTAAAGAACACGTATAAAAATTAAATTCAAAATTACATTTATTCTGTAGCTCACATTAACATTGCTTTGAATAATGGGTAGCAGAAAATAAAAAGCAGTTAATTTCCATCAGGTGTCCAGCAGAGTGCGACATCACACTGTAAAGGCTTTTGTTGTGAGGCAACCGCAGGGATGGCTGCTATTCTGTACAATAGTAGTACGTTGAACTGAGGCTGCAGGAATTTCCTCTGAGATCAGTTGTGATCATTATGTATTTGATTTGAACTGTCATAACAAATTAAATTTACATTTAAATGTAACAAGAGCTTATGTACGCTCCTCCTGAAGTCCAATTCAAACAATTTTGATGAACATTAGAGTTAGAACAAGGATTTAGATTATGATCACATGTAAAATTGTGTCTTAAAATTTATTTAATTATGCTTTTTCTTGTAATTAATTATGGTAACTAAAATGATGTAAGACAAAGGTTTTGGCCATGCGTAAAAAAAATGAGAAACCTCCGGGGATCAGGCTCTAAAGGATTATTACTGAGACAGCAGGGAGTGAGGTGGAGTCACATTATTAGAGTTAAAGAATTCTTCAGCAGGCATTGATCACCAAGTTCTCACAGAGGACCAGATATCCTGAATTTTAGTCTACTGAATGAATATTTTCACATCCTATATTTCCCATAATGTAACCAAAAGCATGAGTGTCATAGTTCAATCAATTGATGGAGATTAAATACCATGACATGTGTTTAAAAGCTCCAGAAAAAGCCAATAAGAGGATCTTAAATCATGCCCTCAGTTTGAAATGAAGGCTTTTTATGTTTTAAATGTGTAGTTGCCATGCTGTTAATAACCCTCATGACATCCCCAGGGTTATTTCCCTCACCATGAGTAATCTGACTGTTATGTGTAAAATCGGTGGAGTGCCACTTAAACATAAGAGGTGTTTTACTCCACCTCTCCGGCCAGCAGGCGTCCTGCCGAAGGACTGATCCTGATGTCTGAATCCTCGGGTGGGGTGAAGCAGAACAGCCTGGGTGCTACCGGAGCCACGGCCTCCCTGACCCCAGGAGTGGCTGATAGTTTGGACTGGTTACTGTCAGTGTGATGGTTGATCAGGTAAAGCAGAGCAGTAGATTGGTCACCAACCGCCGTGGCCCCGAACTGGACCAGAGAATGGGAGAGCTGCAGTGGAGGACGGACACCCACTGCTCGACAAGTAAGGAGGAAAACTCTGAGGACAAAGGAAAATAAATAGTTGAGCTATGTATTCAAAAATATTCTGAGCATACAATTAATAAATCCTCATACATTATATGATCTTTAATTCACACATAATGCACATGTTAACCTGTTAATTCCAGACTTGCAGCTGAGCTGGAAATTGTAATCTTTGGCTTTGCTGGCACTGAAAATAAGATCAATCTCCAGGGTCTCTTGTGGGAGAAGAGTGCCAAACCCATCATTAGGTTGGACCTCAATAAACTGAAATGTGAGGGGAACACAAACAGCAGAAATTACTTAAATTTCCAATGTCAGGGTTGAGCAAAAATAGCACATCTAAAAAATTATGAAATGTCTCAGAGGAAAGGAAGGTGAAGCCAAATTTTCAATGGTGATAGTACTATCTTCATGACTAAATATGAGTCTCTTTCAAAACTGACATCATCAAGAGAGACAGCACAGATAAAAAAAAATATTTTCAGTGACTAATAGTTTCTGCTCTCCAGGCAACTGCAAAGCACAACGTTTAACACAGGAGAAGGTATTCACAGCATTGGAAACTAAAAACAGATAAGCTCTTGTTGCTCAGAAGATTTCTTGTACTTTGTACCTCTGGAACGCCCAAGAAGCCAAAGTCCTGAGGCAGCAGGGACATGTTGGTGAGGTGAAAACTGCTCTTGATAGACTGGTAAATGGAACAGTAGCCGAAGTCCACTTCAGTCCGGTCAAACTGAAGGTCTGAGGAGGTCACAACTGCTTGGACTGTGAAATGGACCGGCTGCACCTGAACACACCAGCATAAAACATCTTCACACTTTCATCAACATCCTCCATCCTTCATACACATTTCCCCTGCTTTCCTTTTGATGTCACCATTTTATCTAGATTCTTTTTATTTAATTCTCACATCATAATAATGTCACCATGTGTCTGTAAAATCAGCGTGGTTTGATTTATATACTACAAAATTGTTCTAGTGGCTCTTCTTAAAACTATTCCGTACTGTTATCGCTTTGAAGTCTTAAATTATATATAAAATATATATCAGTTTATATTTTAAATGATATAATTTCACATTCAGATTTAAGAGAAAAAAAACAGCAACAACATGGACATGGGAGTAGCATTGACTGATGTTTTCTAAAAATAAAATCATTTTCAAATCTGTGGTTTCCCAAAAAGTAATATATGCACTTGAAGTATCAAATTAATCAAATTCATGTTTAGGGAGCGGCCGTTTTAGTCTTCGAGCTTAAATGGAGCAATGCTTTTATGCATATAGTCATCTTTCATCATAGAGCAGCTGAGACGGAAGATGTGTGTGCGCGTGTTAGTGCATCCCAAAACAGAGTGCAGGCTCAAAATTAAATCTCTGCACCAGCCCATGTAAGTGATTATCAGTCAATCTTATGAGCATTTTTTTTTTCTTAAGATGACATCCTCTTGAGTCATGTCAGTGTGCAGCAGATGACCTTGTTTATTGGTCTCTGCCACATTGCTTTCCTGGCTGCTGTGGTGTCTGGTGACCGTACATCAGTGTGCGTGTGTGTGTGTGCATGTTTTAATGCCAGGAGCTCAGGGCCCGGGGCTGAGGGCAACAGCTTTGGTGCTCCACAGGAGCATCCTGGCCCAGTCTTTGGCTCCTTGTCAGAGCTCTGCTTCCCCTGCAATCCTCTCCTCTCCTCCCCTTGTCCTGGTAGAGACAGGCAATAAGGGCTGGACAGGGAGGGAGAGAGAGGTGACAATTTGGCAAGAAAACAGGCCAGATTTAGATACTGAGAAAGAGGACTGGCATCAACGCAACACGAATGTTTAAGCAGCTGCTCTGTATTTTTTAATGAAGGCTGCTGCTGACTAGCTGAAAGAATTCAGTTGCTGTAAGCACTTTATTTCTTTCTTCGAGGGCTTCTGGATTGACTGTTTTCATACAGAAAAATGCACACTGGACCTTGACAAGAGGATACTTTAGATTTTGACAAGAGGATACTTTAGAGAGGTATGATTTGTTTGACAATTAGTTGCATATAGTCTCATTATTAGTGTTTGTTTCACTATACACAACTAAAATAACAACACATCCATAATGCAGATATGTCTGAATTCAATAAATGTAATTCCAATATGTGCTGGTTATGTTGTGATAACCAATATAAATATATGGTAAAAATGTGTACTGTAAGAAAGTTACATTACAATGGAGTTGTAATCACAACATGGTTATAGTTACATCAAGACAACAAAGATCATTTTCAAGGGGCATTTTTATGAGAAACAACCAATCACTGAGTGTAAAATTCAGTTACATGAGTCGCTAATGAAGGTTGAGAGCTAGACATGACACCTTAAGAAAAAAACTGGTAATATGAGATGCAGCTGAAAGGAATTCACTTTCAGATTGTGGATGAATTTTGGATGAATTCAGTAACTATGGTGCCATGGTTTGTTCACAACATGAACAAAGAAGCCTTTTGAACTCGCTGCAGCTCTAATTTGCACCTCTGACTGGCCTCTTCTCCATAGCAACAGCGGCCGAGGTTCACGGGTATCATAACTTTTAGAGCCACCCCCCTTGCCAAACTGACTTGATTCTTTTTTTAAAGTTGAAATAATTAAAACTGGTGCCCATAACAGAAACGTATAGCAATCGTGAGATTATCCAGAAGACTCCTGGGTGTCTAGGTTGAGTGGAGAACATAAAAGATATTATTGAGAGAAAGATAATTAAACTATTAAGGCTATATAAGAGAGAGCATTTTGAGCTTCTGGAGATTTTCAGTTAAACAATGTGGAATAACCTTTATGCTTGGCTTATTAACGCCCATGGAGTAACTGGGCCTTGGGGGTATGAGATAATTTTAGCTTGTTACCAGCAAAATAGGTTACAACCTTCAGTGGCTCTGCTTCTATTGGGGATGAAGTAGGACACACGCCTTGTATTGCAGGATAAGTGTACTGTTTTCAGGATCACAGGGAGGTTTACTACAAACTGGAACTATACGTATGTATAGAGTGTAAAGTATGATACAAACCTGGCCTGCTACTTGTACTGTCATTGGAACATCCAGGACTCCTGTATCTGTGTCAAAAAATGCCTTGGCATCTTTGGATAAGGAGCGTCTGTACAGTGGAAGAACACACACTGTTATGCAAAGTAGCACTTTTGTCAAAAAACAAAAAACGGCTTTGTCCTCACATCACGTTCATGAACAAAGAAGAACAAAGACACCAACAAACACACGACTGAAACAGCGATTTTTGAAGGTTGTTAATTTTTTTTCTTTTTTTAAGTACATCAAATACCAACAGTCAAAAGCCACAAGCCACGTTGAGCTTTTCAGATAAAGACAAACATTCAGACCCTGAAGACCCATTACTTTACTTTAACCCACGATTGTAGGATCAGCTTGCCAGGGAAAGCAGGAGAGAGATGTAGAGTGCGCCTCCACACTACTGTAGGTTGTAGCCATGGTGATGGGAGACGTAAGTATGATTCAAAGAGGCCCAGTAGTCATGCACAGGCTTATGTAAAACTCCATTCCCGCAATATCTCCCAGTGTCAAGAGCTGCTCTCATAATAACATATATGTGTGTGTGTGTGTGTGTGTGTGTTTGTGTGTGTGTGTGTATGTGTGTATGTATGTTCATTATCATGTAAACATTGGTCAAATGTCAAATGTGCCTCCTCAAAATCCTCCACCTCTCACTTTCTCCCTCCTTCTCCAAACATCTTTCTATCTTTTTTTATTCCTCTGCTATTCCTTGCTTTTTTCCTGCTCATTCCCCTCCTATCATCTGTCTTCTCTGTCTTTCCCTCTTACGCTCTTAATGCTGGATGAAGGCTTGAGAGCTAATGCTGTAAATGTCAGTGGTTTTAAGGCTCTCCAGATGTCAGTGTGTTTTTTCAAAGTGCTAGAAGCGAGCCTCGCCTTCGACAAATCTGTCAGCTTCAGGTTCCAGGACAGGTTTGTGTTTCCCGTTTCGTGGGCCTCGTTGCCGCTCGCCACTGCTGTAAACGTGCTGTTCTACTATAACATCCTTTATGACTCAACGCTAGAGGGGTTGCTTCCTCCTATGTCAAAATTAAATTTCTGCATCTCTGCAAGAGGAGTAATAAAAATAAGTATTTTTTTTCCATCCCTTCATAGCTTCACCAATGAACGCAAAGGGTGTATTTAAGGAAGCACTCTTCTTCTGCCTGCTAATAGAATCGCTGCTGGAGAGTCACTCTTGAATTAGCTTGGCAGGGCAGAGTGGAAAAGCCTGGTGGGACGTCGCCAGGCCCATATGCTAGGGAGAAGTTTGCGGATGGATGGGGTTTCAGATTTGTCAGTGTCCTGCCCAGATTCATTTGTGTGTTCTTCCTCTCTGTAGCCAGATTATCTACAGTCTCGTCCAAAACCAATTCTCTTCCATAGTCTTCCATGTTACTTCTGAGATTAGAGGAGGACCTACACACTGAAATAGTTATTCTGAGTTTGTGGTTCTGCTGTAGAGCTGCAGTGGATATCTGTAGTGGATGTCACCTGTCATTACTGTTATAATTGGGTAGCACTTCCTCTATTTGAATAATTTTTAATTATCTGCATGTATCCCCCTAAAAAACATGTGAGCAAGTCTCCAAATACTCAAAAGAGAGAAGAAGAATTTTTAAGCAACATATCTATTAGGAAACGTGGAGAGCTTGAGTGCTACATTTTACCTGATGGGAGCAAAAATAGTACGTTTGAAATAAATACATTCCTCGTCAATATGGACTTCTGTCTGGATTTCACCATTTTAAAAAAAGTGATTATGAAAAGGATTACAAAAAGGATTAAGAGGCTTAGGGATTTTTCAGTATGGGGAAATGGATGGACAAAAATTACAGTAAATGACCACAAACGAAATCATAAAAAATAATGTTTAACCAAGCAGGTTACACTGTTCGCTTATTTCCTAGTAACTGATTGCATCATTAAAGTTGCTGACGCTGAGCAGAGCACTTTGCAGTGAAAGTATTGGTGGAGCTGTTCAGTGTAATCTGTAGCAAGTCTGCAGCAAATCATCCTCGTAATCTCCCTTTTATCAGCCGGAAGTGACAGGGTGGGATACATTGCCCCACTCCTCAGAGATTACAACTAAAACCAGTCATTCAAAGAATCCCGTTCTAATGATCTTGTCGTCAAGCAAAAAATAAGGAAACAAATTTTCATCTGGTCTTGAGAGGTTTTACTTAACCCTGGAGTTACCAAACTAAAGAATTGAATCAGTTATCATGTCCAAACTCCAGGCCCATGAGAGCCAGGTCACATGGCTCGGTAACTTAGCTCACATGCTAATTTACAGACCTTGTTTTCAGTCAAATGCAATATCCATTAAAGCTTTGAATCCAAGACAAAAACATGGTGATTTATAAGAAAACAGAAACTGTACGACAGTATTGCCTGATTCCATCACCACTCACGTCTCTGATTTGCTCAGCTATTTAAACAGATATTGTTTTAATGGCCATTTCTCTTGTTGAAGATTCTGGCCGCAAATCAGAGCATTGTAGGTAGGGTTAAAATGGGAATGTGATTTTCTTACATCTTACATCAACATAGCTACATCAATGAAAAACGGTAATAGAAAAATAGTTACAAAGTGACAGCAAGCATATATAAGACCAAAGCAAGTTTTCACGTTGTTGTAAGTTGACTTACAGCAACAACTACTCTTAAATTATATATTTCTTTGATTTTGAAAAAAAGCTTTAGCTCCGATGGACAGCCACTGCAGCTTCATTGTCAACTGAAATTGAAAATAACTCCTCCTCGCAAACATAAATGGACTAACATGAACATGATGCCAGACAGACTGTGCTGTCAGGGCCCATCTGAAGGCAAATGAGCAGCATTCCTCTTAGCTGAACAGGATCACAAACGTGAACCATTGGCCTTGCAGAGAGGGGATTATGCAGTGTGTGGAACAATACTGTGGAATTATGTGAGGGGAAAGTGTGGGTTGGATGGTGACAAATAAAACTGGAGGAAGACAGGCAGAGAGGGATGAAGGAAAGGAAAGACGGAAAAGGATGTGGGCAGGTTAAGCGCAATCCTTCAGAGCTGGAAGCAAGAATGTGCTCCCGAGGACGGGAGGCAAGAAGCAAACACCTGTGTAAAGAATAAAAGCTATGAGTCATTTTAGAAACCATATTTAATATTGTGTGTGTGTTTGTGTGGATGAGACAGTGAGTGAAAGCAATGCTGCTAATAAGGATTTGGAAATCCAATCATAGACTCTGCCTAAGAAGACTTGGCAGTGCCATTTTAAATGACACACCGCCACTGCATAAAACAAAAGCAAACCTACCAAAAATCAACAGATTGTAAGGCGCGATCCAACCATGACAGAGATGACACATGCAGGAACACAGCTTGCCGATATGCTAGAAACACTCTTATTTGCCGTTCCTAGTACGATTTACATCTCGTTTACATGGTATCACTTTTTTTCCTTATCCAGCAAGATTTTTGGTCCAGTTGGAGGATAGGCCTATTTTTTGGTGCCTCAAGGCATCTTAGAGGATAATTGTAAGCTTATTTTCCTAGCTTTGACCACCATTTCTATTAGTTATGATGACACTGTACTTATAGCCCCAGTTAGTAGGCTACTTCTCTGAAAGACAAATTACTGACCATCGTTTTAAAACACAGAAGGTTGATAATCATTGCTTACTGCTGAGGCTATTTCCATAATCCTCAATGACTTTTCTAACCATCTGGATATTCAATCCCCCTGCACAATAAAAAAGTATATATGTGTCACATGTAGTGACACCATTCTGTATTTATCAAAATTAAAATTACTTTTGTTGTGCAGCTGGAATATTTTTCATCCAAATGGTTCTTTTAGGATTCTGGAAATACAAAAACAGTGCTAAAGTTGGATTATTAGCAATGCTAGTGGTATAGCTACAGGGATAGCCTCTACCAGCAGGTCTTTTTTTTAATTTGATTGAAATATCACATGAATATCAGGTCATGATTTCTGTTTATCCAGTATTTAGGTTTATGACTAAATACCTGCCAAACTAATGACATTCTTATTAGTCTCAGCTGTACTGCTTAAAGCTAATTGGCATATGTTAGCATGCTAACACACTAAAATAGAGATATATAAAGAATATAAGAAAGAATAAAGATAATATATAAGATGATAATCATCCAAAATATCTGATAAAATATGGACACTGACTGTAATTACCACACTCAAATTGGCTATTTGTTCAATCATCACAGAAAATATTAAGTTAACTGCTCTTAGCAACTGCTAAAATTGGCATGACAGATGTGTACATCACATGCTTCTAAATGGATTGGGCAAAATAACAACTCCTCCCACCTGAAAATGGGCTAACACAAATAGAACGTCACTGAATAGTAAAGTGGAACAAAATGGCAATTCAGCTCATCAGGTTACTGCCAGACCTTTTTTTTTTTTAGCGATTCTGTTCCCAGATTTCAGCAGTTAACTTAATGCAAGATTATCATAACTAATAAAACTGATAGCCAAACCTACAGAAGAAGATCTAAGTTGTAACGATCCAGAATGATTCTTTAAGAACAACAGTGTTGTCAATGAGAGCACAGGGAACTGGGTCTGGTGTCTTAGGTTATGTAAGCAGAATCAGGGCCAGCATAGAAGCAGTGGTGAATGTCGGATGCATAGAGGGATGAGAGTTTGAGAATAACAGATAGAGACGGGATAGATGTACAATTAAAGAGGGAAGGGAAGGAGTACAGAGAAAGGGGACTGTTGAGATTGAGAAAAACAACGAAGAAGAACAGTTGAACACAGAGGTGAGAGGCCAAGAAAAAGAGAAGTATGTGTGAGAGAGTGGGAGAAGGCAGCACAAGAGTGAAAGAGAGAGGGAGAGAGATAGAGAGAGAGAGAGAGAGAGAGAGAGAGAACGTGTGATACAGAGGGAGCAGGGAGGGGGTGGAAGCTGTAGCTGTGCTAGTACTCGTCAACGCTGCACCATCTCAGCAGCAGCACGAGTAATGTTGCACTCTAATCCTTGCATTAAAACCTCTGCTGATTCACTAAAGCAGATTACTGACATTTTCCCACTTTCCCCTCCTGCCCTGCCACTGAACGATGACCAGTGTGTGCCCCTAACCTTTGTCATGTGCGAAGAAAACGTCACCCTAACCCATCAATACCTCCTCAGCTATCAATACGCAAAGCTGCTGAACTGTGAAGGTAAAAAAAGAAGGTGGGCAGAAGAATACCAGCACCCACGCTGAGTTTTTACATACTGCACGCCTCTCATATCTGCCCTAGGGGTCCCCTGTCCGCTCTCCTGGCATTCAAACCGCAGTTCAATTCCTGCCTCTCCATCTAAATATAGAGCCTGTATTGTTGTAGAAAGAATTACCATGTGCTTCAAAGTCATTAGAAACCATTATCAGAAGCCTTCATGCCCTACGCTCCGAGTGCAGGTATGTTCAAGCAACTCTTTTATACCCGCTGGCTTTTGACTGGTGACAGATGGTTACCATTTGTATCTCTGTACGACTTCACAGTTGGCTTTTATCAAAATGGAAAGCTATCATATAAACTTTTTAGTATCCTAGTAACACATTTTTCCAGCCAATACTGTCCACTTTTTAGAAATTGGATGGTTATTTGCTCACCTTTGACAATGTGGATGCATTCTGGCTAGCTAGCAAGCTACACGTTTAGCAAATGTGAGGGCTGCTACCTCAAACCCCATATTTCCAAAACTCAGCAATCAATTAGCAGAGTGCAATGTTATTATTAATACAAAAATAAGATCAAGGTTGTAATAAATTAGAATTTTCTTTAAAAGTTGGTGTTTGTTGTAATGGTGTATTGGTTTATTGTGTACTACTAGTACATGTCTACTTTCAAGAGTCCTCAAATCTGATTTTTTTTTCTGTATGAAATATATGCTATGTCACATCATATTTTGTTTGTTTTCACTTTTGTTGAATAAGCAGAGGTTAGGAAGTCACACAACTGCAAGCTTGGCCCAATATACCAGCCTCATTTGGCGGGAACTGTTTGCACTGTCATGGAAGGTTGATAGAATCTTAACAAGCTTACAGTCTAAAATAAGATTATGAATGCTCCAGTGATTCCATTGTCATTGCATCCTCTTCGTGCCCTTCCTTACCTCGGCAGGAACTTGAGTTGGACACTAAAGCTTGATTGAGCCTGGATGAAGCCTGTTTTTGGTAGGATCTCCATGTGTTTCCTCATTTCTGGGCACACCTCGAAGGTCAGCTTCAAGGCTGTGCTGGCACTGTCATGCAAGAGATATGGTTTCATTAGCATAATTTTAACACACAGAGTACATTCCTCTAAGACAGGGGTAATCCAGGACGACTTGTACAGTAATTGAAAGATAATGCACAGGCATTAACACACAGGTATTAAGGTTAGGGAAAGATTATAGTTACGGTTAATAAACTATGGTTATGTAATGGCTATGATAAGTCAAATTAAAATAGGAACACAAAATGTATCTCTGGAATTTGGATGTGCATCATGCTCATCCACCACCCTGACCTCCTTACCTGCAAGAGTAATTTCATGACCTATAATTTTGCGGTTTTAGAAAAGAACTTCTAAGCAAGGTACCTTCCCTTGTAGCTCTGTCATACAACAGAATAACTATACAGTTTATCAGGTGGCATAAAAGACACAAAGATAACAGTAGGAATCAGGTAAGTCTATTCATTTTGTATGACTGCAACAACAAAAGAAATATATAGATATTTCAGGTGCTATGTCCAATGGACATGACAGCATAGACCTTTTACTTCTCGGGGACTCAACAAGGAAAGAAAAAATACCTGAGTGACACCTACAGAAATGGCCTTGTATGGAATGATGTACCCTAAGGCCCCGATCAGACAGAGCTCTTTTTGCAGGCTGCAAAACGCAAGGCACAGACCTCCTATTTGTTGAAGCCTTTAAAAAAGAGCAATTTGCAGCGTCTTTTTTAGAATTGTTCCTAGGCAACTACCGAATCACCACCTGCCTCTCAATTCATCTGATTGGACAATAGGAAAAAAACGCAACTGACGTTGGGTGCTTTTCTGCTCTGAGTTGAAACTTGTTAAACTAGAGATGTTCAGGATTCCCCTGCAAAAATACAAGCAGCAGCAAAAAGCTTCCCTTTCATTGAATACAATTAAAAAGAGCAATGGGGTATATCAGACGATATATCCATATCATTTAGGTGACCCAATTTCTAGGAGCTCCAACAGATGGTTGTGCCTGTGGCTACAAGCCTCGGTTATAGCTGAGGCTTGAGATATAAATGGCTCTTCACCTTGGGAATTCTCAAACACATCCAATCAGAGCCCACACCTACATAAAACAATGACAGTACAAACAACTCTCTGCTTGCTGGGGGGTATATGCGAATACAGTGATGACATTCTTACATCTTCAAAGAAACAAAGGTGAACGATGAGCGAAGCATGGCCAAACAGAGTGAGGGACCCTTCATTTTTCGATCCGGCACTCAAATGAAATGACCCACTTTGAATGGTGAGGTCAACCAGATGGTTGTTACCCCGAGGCAAGGACTCCCAGGGACACTTGGGGGATATTAAGTCGCTATCTTTATTCCAGTCAAACGATAACCTTCAGATCACTCTCAGAGGAATATTCATAGATACATAATCATTTAGCACAATTAGGCATTTTAATTAACGGGGGCATTCAGCTGATCCTGTCCTTTTTTAGTTTAAGTCTATTTCTGAAACACTGTTCAATGATTTAAAGGGGGAGTTTACAGTAACTGACACTGATTATTAAAACAAATGCTGATTTCTGTCATTCAGGGAAACAACTCCTTAAATTTACAGGTGAAATAGATCACTAAGATATCCTTAGAGCTCACATTTTGTCTCTCTTAATTTACCCTGGTGTCAACTCTCATTCATCCACATGCTGTTGGTATAACTACCATTCGAAGTTTCCTGAGAAATACATTTCTATTAATTTTCAAATGTTTTGTCAAAGCAATGTTAGTAATGACACTCATTATATTGATTAAGGTTTAGTGGCAATTGTTTTAGGTCATGTTGCAGAGGTATTTTCTCATGTTCAGTCAACATGCAGAGCTCAATAACTCAAACTGCCCACAGCTACATCAGTGTATCTGCCCTTCTTTGACCAGGCCAGGTGGCTACACTTGCTTTCTCCATATGCACTCCATAGCCTCATGGGATATCAAGCCTTTATGGCAAGGGCATATAAGCAATCGTCCCTATAATGCAGCAACATTCGCTTTATATTTCAAAATAACCAGCTGGGAGAACAGATTTTTCCTTACTGGCTATATTTCTATGTTTCCCAAAATAAAAAAGAAGAACTCTAATGTCAACAACACACTTGCATTGCTTGGGCCAAAAACCACAGGACGCAGGTTGGACTAAGACAACATACAGTAGGTATATTAGAAATACAGTAAACAAAGAAATCAAGGACAGAAGGCTTTGTGAAGGGAAAAAAGCGAGCTGATTGTATTTTTGTGGCCTGAGTTTGGGCAGGAATGTTCAACTTCCCAGCAGGTGCCAGTGAAGGAAGGTTTGAAAGAAGAAAGACTGTTCCCAAGAAAAACTGCCAACTGTGCGCAGAATATTCCAATCACTGGCTCACATGCAAAAGTCAAACACTGCACATTTTAAAGCCTCTTAAAAATTCTTTCAATTAGTAGGAGTGATATTCAAATCACTGGCTTGCAGACAAGAGACATTTTCAATTATGCTTTGTGCTGTTCTCTGAAAAATCTGTCACAAAATAAGGAGGACTTGTGGGATATCTACTCATCTATTCAAAAGAAAAAGTGACAAATTGTAAGATGAAAGCAGCAGCTCTCTTATTGTTTCCTCAAAAAGCCTGCCAGGCTATTTTGTGTTCAAATTACTGTCTTGGAAGCAGAGTGACATATTGCATGGTTTGCCGGTGCAAGCATTAGCATTTTTTTTTTTTTTTAAACTTTAAAAGCCGCCGTTCACACTGATGCTGTCATCGTCATGTTGTCACATGTGCTGGTGTGCCAGCGCACCAGATGGCAGTTGTCACAAATCCCCCACCCCCACACATGCACTCCTTCCCCCACATGATGTGACACAATGACTAGATAGGTGGTGGACCACACGCCTAGAAATTTTACTGCCCCCACTGTATTCTTAACCCCCCCGTGTGCATCATAATGTATCACATCCATAATCAAAAAGGATTCACTCTTATTCTATGACACTGTATGGACCAAAGAGGATTGTGGGGAGGCGAGCTTACTGCATGGTCCCATAGATCATCCTCTGTTTAGGTATATTTATCTTCTAATACATCTCTGAATTTTTTATTATGTCACTTTTGTTGGATATCTCAATACACAGTTTGGCTGTGAGCTTAGTTCGTCGGAGAGTTTTATGTTGGGCGAGCTGAAAAGTAAGCTGGCCCTGTCAATTTTAAGGGATTTCCATGAGCCGTATTTCTGTGAAAATGCCTGTTTTGGCAAAGACTGAGTATGTGAGGGAGTTTTAGTATTGCATTCAGCAGATAAGCCAGCGTGCTACATCAGCAGTCCGTGCCACTTTCCGAACTCTATTCCAAGGATGATTTCAAGCATGACAACAAATAAAATGGAACTATGACATGCTCCACTCACTTCCGCTGTCATCTCATTGGGCTAAGGGATTTACACAGCCTCTTTAATAATAAAACACTAAGTTCATTACAATAACTTCATCAATAAATATTTATCCTATTCAAATAATGCTGTAATAATGGAAGCAATGTAGTTGATTCTAATGATTTAATAACTTCATAATGATTGTTTAAATATAGTGTATTTTTTGCAAACATTTTAAGGATCTCTTTAAAATGTGTGTATTTTATCAATTATTGATGGCTTCTTAAATGGGGGACAAAAGCTGTGAGCCCAATTGGGGAAAAATCCTGATTTCTGGGTAAGTGGTTAAGGTGAGGGTCAGGTAAGTAGAGATTATGGTTAGGGTTAGTGTAAGTCTCCAGGAAATGAATGTAAGTCTATGTGTGTGTTTGTGTGTGTGTGTGTGTGTGTGTGTGTGTGTGTGTGTGTGTGTGTGTGTGTGTGTGTGTGTGTGTGTGTGTGTGTGTGTGTGTGCGCGTGTGTGTGTTTGGACCATCTGTTCTACTGTACATGAAAACAATATTTACCTAAAACTGAGATCAGTTCCAAAATTGATCAAATAAAGTGATTCTTCTGTTGCAGAAGCATGCATGACAGAACCACGCTGTCATTGTTTACACAAATTAATCAGTTATTATGACTCATTTGAACTTAAACGCATTATTTGGTTACTAGGGTGTCTGCATTGCAAAGGCATTTTATTATACAGGTATCTAATTAACTAATATATGACCGTTATTTCTTAGGAAGTACTCTTATGCACAGCTGAGCATAAAAAAAGATTAAGCCTGCAGTGCAGAACTTTTACCTTCAGACCACTGCCAAGCTTTAAGTTTGCTTTTACCCAAACTCTATTAAACTTCTCTTCTATTATGCAACTACTTTATAATTTCCTGGTTCATTCTTAAAAACTCAAATAAATTAGGTGGCACTCACCACGGGTACCAATTCCAATTTATTCACAATCAGTACCAAATTACATAACCTTGTTCAAGAAACTTCCTATAAAGTAACAAAGACATTTTAATTCATTTTAAAGAAATTATTAGGAAACTAAGGGACGGGTAAAATAAAGGGGTACCCTTCTGTGTAAATTGGCCATTAACATATGGACACCTAATGTTTTTAATTACTATATGGCACACCACATACCATCATTTTCAATATGGTATTAAATGACTTCTCGCTTCCCTCCTGTTAAACAAGGCAGTGGGTTAGGACATGTGTTAGTGTAAACCAATTGGACAACATCAAGGGACAGAATTGATTTAATTACAAAGGCTGAGGTGCTGTTTAAATATCTCCGGCGTATTGGTGGATTGAGTTTATTGTTGATGTTTAACATGACATTGAAAATGAGCTAACAAGTTAATTGTTTGTTTGCTTCCACTAATTTACTTTGAGCTTTTGAGACTAAACAATGCATGTCTTATTTGATAAATGTGTTATTTATGAAAATACTGTCAGGATTATACAGAAAATAGGAGCAATATATTACCAGTAGTGCAACATTTGTGTGTCAGTGGCTAGAATCACTATGTTGTCATGTGGTAGCCATGACCCTGTTTCACTTTCACCTTACAGCAGGTCCCTCTCTTGCATATTAGGCTATGGGTTTTTGGTTCAGCAGGGCACAGCACAGACATACCACTCAACCTCTTGGACCCACCTGCTTTGGACCATGATACTGTCTTGATAGAGGCGGTCAAACATGCAGATCTTCAGGTCGATGCTAGGCTGAACCACCCATACAGGGAGGCTGACTGCCACACCTCTCACCATGATGGGTATCTGTTTCAACCAATATATGTTCAATCACAAACTTTTAAAAGAATTAGCTTTATGTGGTATGTATCCATGACATTCACAAGATGATAAATAAGCTGTGTCTTACTGTTTTGCTGGTGACATCGGAGAATTTTATGTAAAAGTCCAGTTTGGATTCTCCTGGAATAGTCGGAGTGAAAACAATCTCCAATTTGATGCTCTCAAAAGGTCCAACCTCTCCTTCTCTCACCTATAGATGGGTAAACATTGGATTTTTAAATATTCAATTTTATAGTTTGCATCTTTAAGAAATATTCTTAGGACAAATGTAAAATGACTAGATAAGCTTCCTGAGCTTCTGTGTTTGAATTTAGAGGGTGATTTAGTGCACACAGGCCATACAGTTCAACTGTTTTTATTCATGGAAGCAAGCCATTGATCCATGTAGGGGGAGTTGAAATCAATCAGAACTTTGAAAACCGTTAAACTATGGGGAAAGGCAGATAGGGTTGTCTGCTCAACTACAAAGCATCAAGGTTGTGTAAACAATAATAAAAAACAAAAGGAAGAAAAAAAATTAATTCAGCAACTGACTCAATACTGTGGGACCATGATAACTTGATGGATAATCCGCTATTTCAGACACCAGCCTTCAACAACACAATGTGAAAGTATCAGTCAAAATGACAATGATCGAGCTGCAGGCGTGCAGGCACATGCAATACACACAGCTGTTGCAGGCACAGAGGGAGAGGGGATGCACCATTAGCCCCCCACTAGAGAGACGTAATGAACCCTGAACAACTCCAGAACTTCACTGGGCCACAAGGCACAAACAGCATCAGTGCTAAAAAACAAGGCAGTCCTTTTACATACAGATCCTAGTCTGTCTGTTTTCAGAGACAAAGCAGTCTTTCTGCTAATCTACAATCCACAGATACATAATCTAATCCATAGATACAGATTTGACCATTTTCATACCAACACACTGCTACTAGCATGGTCAAGCATGGCAATCATCAGTCATCGATCAACATCTTGTCCTTCAGCAAGAATCTCAACAACTACTATTCATGGTTCTGGGAGGATGTTTCCTATGTGATTTTTGTGACTTCTGACATTTTGTCTAGTGCCACCATCAGGTCAAAATGTTCCACTCATGAACACTTTAATCCATATGTAATTTAAAATTGAATGGCCAGATTTGCTTTCAAGATTATGGACCCATCAATATATTTGTTCCTTTCCCAAAACTCCTATAATCTAACAGGCAGTTTACTATGAAATTTAATAAGCAGATTCATGCTAGCAAGAGGGTGAACCCTTTTGATTTCAATGAGCCCATGGAACTTTCTTAACCCTCCTGTTGTCTTTGGGTCAATTTTGACCTGAGAGGACAATCAATCAGTCAATCTTTATTTATACGGCGCCAACTCACAACAAAAGTGATCTCAAGTCACTTTACACATACAGCAGGTCTGGACTGTACTCTTTAATTTAACAAGAAAATGAGGTATAGTTTCTTTAAATGAGGCGTATTGACCATAATTTCCAAAAACTATGTGTAAAACCTGTGGTAATAAGTGAAACCGGGTGAATTTTGACCAGGCAGGACAAAAGTTGCATGGTTGATGGGAACACAACGGGAGGGTTAAGTTAAAATGTTCCTTTTTTTAAGCAAATGTGCATGAAATTTAATGAGCATACACAGTCCGGGGGCATAAACCTTTTAAGTGTAACAGCCCCATGGTTTTTCTCCACCCTTGTACTCTCCCCTTAGGACAAACTCACATATATTTTCACCCTCAAACTATTCAACACTGTTATATTGTAGGTTTAAATAATGAGCATGTTGAAATGGACATTAATGGGACAAAAATGTTAATTTCCACCCATCACAAAACAACAACTCCTAGCAGATGTGATTTAAAACATTCATGTGTAATTGTAAAAGATTCAATTAAATTGTTTATAATTAGAATAATCTAAGCTTAAGGGTTCCCCATAGACAACAATTGTCATATTATTAAGTTGTCAAACTGCACCATATGCAATGAACTTGAGGTACTCTTAAATAACCCTTAAAAAAGCCACTAACTAATGACATGTCTACATTCTGTTATGAGGATTCTTTTTTACAAGCTTCATGAATGTCTAATTCATCTTCATTTTACCGGTTAAACTGAAAGTAATGGTGTTTCTATGAGACATGACTGTGTATTTGCACCAATACTTACATTTCCTAGACTTATGTCAATGGAGACCAATAAGGTCTCATTTATCTGGGCATCCACATCGGAGAACACATAAGCCTCAGGAATCACTCCTGGACCTGTAGCTGAATCCTCTGACACTGCAAACACACACAGAGCAAAAACAGAACATAACTTTTACTGTTGTGTGGACGAGTAGTCAACCTGCCATGAGGAGATACCAAATCACCAGAAACAACACAGGGAAAACACTGTGGATCCTGTATGGGTATCCGTGACATAAAACAACAAATACTGGCACAAATATAAACTACTGTGAGCCTCAGCCCTCAAGAAAGTAACATCAGAAACCTATAAAAATAGCCAAGATCAGACAGTCTTTCCCAACAATGGAAAAAAAAGAGACAGAGCCACTTCAACACAGTATTTTCCAAAGCCAGCAGAGCAGAGGAAAAACACTGAACAGCTTATCAAAGCATCAATGGAAGAAAGTGCTGAGTGCAGCGATGAAGATTAAAGAAAAGATGCCTCCTTGTCACCGGCTGTGTGAGCAAGGTGAACCCTGGGCTTTTTGTGTGTGTGTGTGTGTGTGTGTGTGTGTGTTCATTTATTGTGTTCTCATAACGTCCTTACGTGAACAGAAAGATGAGAAAAATCCTCCACAAAGAAGAGTTTTTATCAGTCATCACTCACCTCAAACGCAACAAACCTGCACTGGCTAATTTGTTTTGTAGGTAACGTAATGCTGCTCAGATGACATTTTTATCAACATGACAGCAAACTATTGGCTGTGTCTGAAAAACTGTCAATGAATATATTTATGAATAATATATGTATGTTTCTGTTAAGGCATCTCAAAACACTGGGTTATGATTACAGAAAGATTGTGGATATTGGTTACCGTAAGTAATAAAAAGGTCACCACTTTTTTTTTCAATACTGTTTCCAATGACTTTCTGTGGTGTAAGGATGAGTCACTTGCTGTATTTGGAACACAACAGTGAAAATACCATATGTGGCAGAGAAAAATATTTGTACACAAACATATTTAGTAGGGAACAGAGTGGCTTTTAGGATGGGTATATGGGCTCAGGGTTGTTCTGCTAACGGCTTCAGGAGGCTTTGAGGCATAAAGTTTATTTTCAAATGTAATTTACACAAAAAAAGGTCTTTCTTTTTAGTTCCAACTGACTGATTTGATGCCAAGTGGGAAGAAAGAAAGAGGCAGTTCTAGGCAGGTTTTGGGATGCAAGTACATATTTGGTCAGGTTCAGGCCTATGCAGAAAAACGGAGAACAGGATTATTTTGTATGTGCCGCTGTCTGTACATGTCCAGTATATAATACCTGCTTCACATGGTGGCTCATTCTCTGATGCCTCAGAGAGCTCCTGACATTCTTGCTTTAGTTGGAGTTCTCCAGTGTCCATGGATGCAGAGCTCTTCTGGTTGTCACATGTTGTATTATTTTCACTGCTTTCCTCCTGTTAACCAAAAAAACACGCACATTAATTTGATTTATTTTTACATTAAATTTAATTCATGACTGTCTTTATGTAAAATGTGATGTAAAATGATACACTCCAGTCCATCACATGCACATATTCATTAAAATGTGTATCATGAGGTTTTATCACTTTCACCTCCATACAATAGTTATAGCACTTTTGGGTTGTGCAGAATATTAGCAGTAGAACATGCATTATTAAGTAAATAAATTCAACTATTTATGATATCAACATTTAATTTATAGCAGTAATCAAATGTACTCCCTCAGACTATCCAAGAAACAGCACCTCTTGAGGTCCATAGTCTCACCTGGCTTGTGTTGGCAGAGACCTGGGATGGCATGTGGACGTGGCTAGTCTCTGGACTGAGACACGCTGAAGTGTCCAGGCTGAAGAGGGTGGCCAGCGCACCCTTGTTGGTCAAGGTGATAGTCCGTGAAATAGTCTGGCCCACCACATGTGTGCCAAAGTCAATAAACTGAGTGTCGACCTCCAGCTAGAGTGAGGATATATTCACACACAGTAATAAGCATCAGCTGTGAAGAGCTGCCAGCTTGAGCACATAGTTTTACATACATTAACACATACATGAATTAAAGAAGATACAGAGTATAACTGGGTTAGATAGTCAGACAGTGTTGTTTTTCTGTGGTAAGATGAACAAGGTGCAGTCTGACTAATTACATTTTTAACCAATAATTATTTTCCCTATATTTATTATTACTACATTATTACCAGTCCAAAACCACAGCAACACACTATTTCCTGTAGGTTGGATACAGCACACTACTTACATCACATTTCTTTATGGTGCACCTGACAGGCACAGAGAAGGGACCCGCTGCTGATGCAAACCGGACCTCTCCCTCCAGGTCCTCATTGATCTGCAGGGATCAGATAGTGGTGTGAAAGAGTGGTGTGAAAGTGTGCAGATGGAGAGCATGGATTTTATTTTCCAGATAAGACTGAGTGATGACTTATAATTAGTAGTAACCTGTATGTACAACCTGTAGGGCTCTTGCACTTCTGAGTTAACTGTCTCTAAAGCAGTATAGGGTGATCATTTTTTTCACAAGGACATATAGGTGTAAAGTCTTTGGATTAGATTATCATCTTATTACTCTGACAGCATGCTACAGGGAATATGTCCCTCTGTGCCTCTTGTTGAGTTGCACAGTTCATAATGGCAATAAGAAGGCCAATTAGTGACATGTATGTATGCAAAAAGATATGCAAAGGCACAGAATTTCTGTAAACTGAGTTTTCCATTGCGTTGTTTTGTGAATGCCATGAGCAATGGGTCATATGAGTTGTAGACTTCTTTTAATGCACATGATGTACAACCAAATATTACATATGTTGATTTCACTTGAAATATGTTTATTGACTTTCTGGCACAGAGTTGGATGATAAGATCAATAACACTCTCATGTCTGTCTGTTACACATAAGACTACAGTTAGCTTAGCTTAACACAGAGACTGGAAAAAGAGGGAAACAAAAATCTATCAATCCAACAGAAGCAAAATCCACCTCCTAAAAAACTCTAAAATTCACTATTCAATATGTTTTATTTTGTTTGTTGAATCTACCAAAATGTTAATTGTTTTGCAGTTATTGACTATTGGACTATTCTTGGCTGGGAGTTGTTGCCTGGCAACCATCTTAGATTCCAGGAAGTTACTGCTCAGAACCAAGAAACAGACTGTGACCTAAATCGCTCCCTATTTATTGTAAAGTACCCCTTATATACCCTCTGCCATTTTTATTTGATTTATCTGTTATATAGTGTCATCAAAAAATCCTCAATGGAATGATAAGAGTAGTTTCCATGGAATGTATGCTCATTATGACTGACATAAGCTCAATTTACTGCTCATTACTGAGTAAACTACAGAGTGTATATTATATATGGAGTATTAAATGAGTGAACAAGGGTGTGATGAGCCAATATCATCCCCTGTTGTATCATGTTTTTCCTGGTGCACACGGCAGACTAAAAAGGAGTCAATGACACTAAAGTTTTTAGAAGTTCTCACAATATCTACTAACTGTAACGTGCACTGTTGACGCCTATGAGTAGGGGTATAGTTACTAACCATAGGTTGGAATACAGCTTGCATGTCACAGGACATCCCAGGTGATAAAAAACCAGGAGACTCAAAGCTGAAACACAAATCACAATCAGTCATGACAAAGATTGCATCACTCAGTGTAAAATATTTAATACAAACATTTTTGATGAGCAACATAATGTAAAGCAGTGTTTGATGGTGTGAAGATGCAAGTCTTTGCATGGTCTTACATGTACTGTATGTGTGCAGTAATAACATAAAACATGAGACTCAAAGAAAACATTTCTAAGAATGTACACATAGGCTTATTCAGTAGAAATATGCTGTTTTTAACAAAAGATGAGCAGCTTCAGATGAAATGCTGAAGTATGATAATTCTCCTGAGAGTAGAGCATGTAGATAAGCAGAGGTCAAAAGTCAACCAGCCGCTCAGTTTGCACGGCTAAGAAGACAAAGAGAATACAGGCTATTGTTTCACGCAGAAAGACTGCAGAGTGGGACAGAATGCTTGATTTCACAGTCAAATCTCATTTTGTTGTGCTACAAACCGTAGCAGAAACCAAAAGTTTATTTCCAGCCGTGAAAAGAAACGTGAAGAGTGTGAGCTATTTTAAAAGCAACATGTGTATCTCGCAGCACATGTTTACGCCAACCGTGATGCTGCCCTGAGGAGCTTGAAAAACTTCTTAGAGACACAAGAGGAAGGGCGATCAATATAAAAATAGCAGGCAGCCAGCCAGGGAAGAAAGGGGGGATTCTCAAAAGTCAATAGATAAACAAAATGTTGGAAACATACAACTCTGAGCCTAATCAGGAAACAGATCGAGAATATAGAAGGATGCCAAACTGTCATTAGGTAATGATTTCATCCTGTTACAAAGTTAGAAAAATTAAAATATGACTGCCATCATGCAGTAACTGATTTTCATGTGTAGACTGTGAGACGTATTTTGTTGACGTTTTAGGTTGAGGGTTGCAAGAGACAAAAGCTGAGTGTTCAGTTTGTTTAAGACAGTTCTTCAAACTCTGTGAAGAGTTAGAGAACGAATACTATGTTTCTACTTCTATTAATATATTATTGAGGAAAACAGTTACATAATAACTGTAAGACTGCATGCAATAATAAAAACATTTAAAGTACAGCCACAAAGTTACCACCTGTTACTATATTAATCATAATTAGCTGCAAAACATGTAATCAATAGACTAGGTTAAACTTTCATTGGATGTTTTAACTGCAGCACAACTGGGTGAGCTCTGAGAAATGTATCGTAAACTACCGAAGCTCAATATTTGTACTCACTTGAAAATAGAAAGTTCACATGGAAAATTACAACATAACTAATAATCTGTGCATACTGCCATCCACTCTAGTGAGGAATGAACCACTAGGTTTGGTTTAAGCCAGTTTTTTGAAGTTGTTGGTCCAGCTGTGAGGTGAAAAAACTTCCTTCCTGTCTGACGCTGCCTTACAGCTCACCACTGTGACCTGGACGAGCATGAAAGGATTCAACCTGGTTTGATCATTCGGGTGGTAATTATAAATGTCACATTGCACTTCGCTATTTATTTATTTATTTATTGGCTAATTCCTTTCCGTATTGGCAGTATTCGCCTTGTCCTTGCCAGAAGATAGGTAGTATGAAAAGACACGTGAAGTAAAATAGAACAGTTCACTTGGGATTAAATGCTGAGTGAGGCAATGTTGGAAAAAGCCTGCTAGAGCTCTATATAAAGTGCTGCAAATGAGGCCATACGGTACAGTATATCCACTGCAGAAGACTCAGTTGATGAAGCGGGGACCTTGCCTGTTATTACTGACTTTGCAGTGTGTTTTATCATATATTCTAGATGCTCCCCATTGGCTCCTCCTACAGTAGATCAATAAGCACTCTCAGTTCATTATTCAGCTCAACAGAGCTAAAACACCCTCACACTCATAACCTCTCTGACAGCAATTCAGACAGTGAAGCATCAAATCTCTGACAATGTGAGTGAATATTACTTGAGTAACGTTGTTCTCTTTACATCTGGTGGCTACAACATAATACTTTTAGGTTTTAGGAATGACTGTATATCTAGCGTCCCAAAGATCAGTTTATCCAAACCTTAGAGATTGTTTTTCTTGTTTGGTACTTGGTAGATAAGAATGATGGTATTCAAGCTACCAAAACCAACATTAGATTTACTGCAAATTCATGAGTTGATTGTTTCTAATTAGAAAGGAACATGAACATATCAGAGGATATAAAGCCCAGCTGCAGTTCTGACTGATGCTTATGTGAAATTATTTCTTTGGTGGACTACCAGAGAAGATAAATAAAACAACGAGCTCAGTTTAGTGCAGCATGGTTTTCAGTCATAAGAATAAACTTTCTTTTGAGAGATTCCAGGCACTCGATATAATATTAAATGCCCCTTTCCAATTTTTTGAGCTAGGTGGTCTCAGTAGGACATGACAGCAATATACTTATGGCTGTCAGGATTCTATCTATTTCACAGTCACAGAGGCTTTCCGGAAAATCAATAGGTTCATAGACCATTTCACTTAGAAAATGGGTCAAACAAGATGAAACTTCTCTTTCAGGTAACAAACTTTGGTTTGTAGACTTACAAAGATTTCTGTAAGCAGTGGTACGGAGGTATAAGAACTACAGAGATAGATTTAGATTTAGAATATAAACTAACTGATGTGGACATTTGTAGACAAGTTTTAAACTCTGTGTGTTAAAGCTGACTAGCTAATTAGCTATCTACTGACATCAGCAATCCAAGACGCTAGGAGGCTAATGTTGGTTGCGTTCAAACTCTGAGGCTCTTTTAGACGTGCTAGTGGCGTGGCTCTAGGGATGGAAATGTCAGTCTGTTGGTCTGTTGTTCCATAACTTTGGTCCAGACTGAACTATTTCAACTACAGGATGGACTGCCATGACATTCTGAACAGACATTCATAGTCTCCAGTGGGTAAATTCTGTACTGTCTCTGGTGATCACCTGACTTTTCCTCAAGCGCCACAATTGGTTGACATTTATGGTCTTGCGTGAAATGAAATTTGGTGTTTCATGTTCCCACATGATGATCTGTTATGACCTTAGAGATCTCCTGACTTGACATTTAGACCCATCATCAGATACAAATTTGAATGTCGCCAACCATCATAGTGTTAACCTCAGCACTGTGAGCATATTAGCATGCTGACACAGTACCACAAACATAGCTGTCTTGTGTTGTGTCTCAGGCTGTTGTCTGGCTGTTGGTCATTGTCACTGTCAATATAATACAATTTAGGAAACCACACAGTATATTAAAAAATAATGTAAAACACAAATGTGTTTGGGATACTTTCGCTTTTTTTCTCAAAAAGAACACAGGGTATGCAAGTTGTACAGCAGATCTTTAGAGACCCAATTCAGGCTAGATTAAAACTATCCATTCTGGTTTGGTCCTGGTAGGGACCTGTTCTATTGGGTCTCAGATCTATGCATCAACATGTCTACTAAGGGTGTGAACTGTTAAGGGTAGGAACGTTTTTGACCTATTGAAATTGAATTTATGCATGTTCAGTTTTCCATGGGTCTGTTGTGTATTGGGTACAAAACGTTTGACAACTGTTTGCTGTAGCAAGAAAAAACATCCAATATAATTTCAGTTGGACTTGAAAGCTCCTTTTTTTTAATGCTCCTCAAACTGTTTTGCACCAAATTTGCAATAACCTCCATAGTCTAGATGCACTGAGACTATGTATCTCATTCTGGCATGATTCGTACCAATTAAACAAACTGTTAGTGTGATTGCACCCTCAGATTTTGTCAAGTGCCATCATTTTTATTACAGTCCTAGGCTTTATCTCACAGCTCAGCTCAGGAGCATGCAGTTCACAGGGGGGTGTCTTCCTCTCAGCTAGTTATTTGCAATACATGCTAGGAAGTGACACTAATTGTAAAAACACAGCTTCTATATGATGGCTTTTCACCAACTCTGACAAGCATGGGATGTTGTGGTTTTTGTCCCAGTAGTGAAAAGATACAGCAGAGCCCATTCTGGCACAAATGCACCTACGCTGGGTGGGGGGTGTAGAGGGATGGGAAGCCATTTTTAGAAATTCAGGGGGCGAACAGGGAACCATGGGCAGGTGTGAAAATACCCAGTGTGTTCCTGGTTCATGTTGCTCTCTCTCTGCTGCTGTGCTAATGTTTATTGCTGGGTTAGCCATGAGGGCTCTGTAGTTGTCACGACTGATTGTAATATTGTAGGCTTTAATGTGTGAATAAGCCGCATGTTTTACACACGACAGACACCACATAGTAGATGGAGGGTGTTAGACAGGTACAATAACGTGGCCTCGCAGAAACAGGTGACTGTCAGCTTGTGTAAAAATATTTATTTTTAAAAATGTACATTTAGTGGACCCCAAACTCTATTATTCCTATACTTTTGTGTCAGTTATCCTGTTGCAGTTATGGTGGTGTTTACAGTTACAGTGTTTAAATAAGTTCAGTAGTAATAGTTGTAAACATGATATTGAATTTATTGTATCCTTATTTTAAGGCAATTATGGGATAGAAAACACAAGGAGAGAAAAGGTAGTTAAAGACAAGAATTGTCCTGTTTTATGTTGTTTTTTAAGCTGGATAAGCTAAAATAGGCCACAATTGCTTCAAATTCTACAATCCTGCTTTTTTCCCTCCTTCCTTTTTTCCTTTTAATGTATTATAACTTTTTTTCTGTATTAGTAATTTGTGTTTTTGTAACTTTTCACATTATTTTCTCTCTAAAAATGATTGCCTACCATCAGGTGAGTTTTGTATTTTGGGAGATAGTCATTCAGCAGCATGTGAAGTAGTATTTTGATCAGGACTAGCCTCAAAAAGCTACTCGTCATACATAAATCCTCTTATTCTGTTGAGGGACTGTGGATGTATCTAGTGATGTAGTATTAATCAATTAAATGAAGGCAACTAACAGAAGGCAGATTTATTCTCTTCATCATTTGGGTCTATTTTAAAATATGCATACATGCAAATAAAATATATATAATCATGAAAAATCTAATGAGATATCGGCTGTGCTGTTGTGACTAACAATCATGAAAGGGGGACACAAGAGAGTGAGTGGGTATAATGTACAGTATACAGTATGTGTGAATTCAAGCGTTTGGTATTAAAGTTCGTGTTTGCTACATGCGAGTTAAGAATAGAGTATTGGAAGGTGATATGTTCAGACAAGTGGTCCAGCACCGAGGCTCCAGAACAGCGCCAGTGGTTTCTGGCGGACTACGCTGTAGCCTGGAAGACTTCGCTCAGTCAGGCAGAAAGAAGCGAAACCAAGAAACCACATCAAGTCACGGGGGAGCTGATGGGAAAGTGATACACAGCGAGTGACCTGGAGAACAATGCATCTCTGCTCGGCCTGTGGGCTGCTGGCAGGCTGAGAGAAAGGAGATAGCAGAAACGTAGACTGACTCACTGAGCTGAGTCTCATAAGAGGAGCTGTGAGCGTGGTGATCCAAGCTGCCGTCCATATGTGGGAGGACAGGCTTTGCTTTCAGGTCCACTCCATCGTCTTTTAAAATGACAAGAAGTGGTTGTATTGAATTCCTGAGTGGTGATAGATGAGCAGATGTGACCACTGTGCTTAGCCAATTTTCTCACGTGACGCTAATCAGCCATCAAATCCGTGCATTCTGACATGCGGAGAGACTCAACTGTCAGTGAGATACACACGGAGAAAAGAATTAATATGTGTTGAGATGTTTTGTTATAAAGTTATTAGATGTGAAATTAAGTTTATGGTTTTGGTTTAAAAGAAAAAAGGGATTATTTTTTATTTTTCTGAAACTAAGCACTATATTTAAGAAGCACAATCAAAAGCTTTCTGTAATGCACTTTATTTTAAAATGGCATCTTTATTTGATATAAGAAAATTATTTTATTTATTTTATTATTTATTTGAATCCCACAAGTTCAGTGTAAATACTAATAAATGAATTCTACTGTATTTATTTGACAGTCTACAATCTACCCACTAGACACAGGTGCTGATGTAACTACAATGCTACTTCAAGGAACTGAAAAATAACACGGACATTATGATGTTCTGGATCTTCACTTAAGGACATTTTCACAAACTGGACCTCAGTGAATTTTAATAGCATACCCCTGCTATAGCTGGTAAAAATGAGATGGAATACTTGGTTTTAATAACCTATGGTACTTGTGTTATATATAAAGCAATCTAGCATTCTATCATACACATTTGATTTGACAAAAAACATTGTAACAAAAGATCTACTTTCTGGCTTTTCCTGATTTTTCATGTTCCACAACTGATGAAAGCTGTCACAACTTTACATCACTTCTTTACACTTCAGATGTTGCATATCCTCACTATGGTATGTTTTAACTGTGGTTCGGCCCCATGTGCAATACACCATAGTCACTACTGTCACCTGTTATTTGACAAACTGCTGACAGAGTAAAAAATCTTACTTGATGGAGATAAAGTCCTTCAGCTGAGCGGAGACCCCGATGAGCTTGCAGTTGTTAGTGGTGTAGCTGATGTTGGTCAGGGTTATTTTCTTCTTATATGTTTTCCCCACTTCAAAGTCCTAAAACAGACCATTTTATGTCAGTCTGTTGCTACGATCAACTGTTGATTAGATTTACATAGCTTGAAACAAGGAAAACACACATTACACTTCATACGTTTTTTAACAGAATCAGTAGAGTAATACCTTGAAATGAATGACTTCAGGTTTACTGATGAAGGGAGGCCCTTTAAACTCTTTTCCACAAACTCTTTTAGATGGTATGTTGGACCTTCTGCTGGCTTCTGCATGTTCCTCCTTATTTACTTCAGTCTGCGTCAACATAGTCTTCTCACTCAGGGGCATCTATAACCACACAGGAAACAACAGCTGGTAAAAATGATTAGAAATAATCACTAAAAGATTGCACAATTGCGTCACTGTAGTATAACACTCTCAAAAATTCACTGACAGATCAATGCTTCTTTATATAGAACAGAGCATTACGTAGAGGAAAGGAGCAGGAAGTATTAGATATTGAATATGAAAACGTAGGATTATGAAATAAATTTAAGATTAAATTGATGCACATCCTAAAGGCTTAGTCTGCTGTAGTTTAAAAAAGGAGACTTTTATTAATCTTAGTATTAACATCTTTTTCTACAAAAGCTTTTATTCTTTTAATAAAAAAGGCCAAAGTTCTAAAATGTTAAATGTAGTCTAAACAAAAGCAGCCACACAAGCACTCTTCCCAAATCTAATACATCTTATCACAATTCAATACCAGCTTTCACTACTTGACAGTTTTGATGAAGGGTGCTACTTCAGACAGCACCAAAATAGCACAGAGGTTCGATATATGGTGGCAGTCGGAACAAGCCGTCACAGAATACATGCGATGCAGTCAGACAGTGTGGAATGAGATCATTTTTCCAACCTTAAAGCTACTAAAGGATAAACAAAAGAGGTCAACTGCATGATAAAAGGTTAAAAAGTGTCTTTCGGGGAGCAGTTTTACATTTGATAGCTTTGTCTTTTTCATGTCTGCTGTGTTTCATTCTCTACTGTAAAGCAATTATTACATTTGTGGAGTGACACTGACATTCCTCCTCCTCTTGGAATCGTCTCATTAAGTTTGTTACATTGCTGTGCTTCATCTATCGTACCAGCCATTAACTGTGCTGAGAAGTAGCCTTTGATAATGGCAGTCTGATCTGTATGTTAGGGGAAGAGGGATCACTTTCACTTGACTTGCCACTTGCTCGGAGCTCTGTCTGTAACGCTGCGCTCGCTCTGAGGCCTCAAAGGCACCAGCACAATGAGAAGTGATGCCTGTCGTCCCACATTTTGTGAGTACAGGGGGGCCGAATGAGACAGAGAGCCAATTTACCTCCACTCCTGCCTCTAGCAACCACTAAGCAAGGCCCTTTATCCATCATTTAAGGTCGAGACACTATAGTCGAACTCTGATGTGATCAATATGATGGTGTTGGATTGATTACATATTGATCATAGAACTGATCAAGACTACACTTGCTGGCTGTGAGAATCACTTAAAGTGATGGGATGATGATGGGAGAGAGATTTATTTGTTTATTTTTTTGTGCTTTTGTCACTGGTTTGAAGTGGGCAGGGCTCATTTGGAAAAGGGTGATGTCACTTACTTGAGTACACCAATCACAGTTTAGAGACATTTGAATTAGAATCTGATGGCAGTTTGTTATTTGGTTGCTGTAAGTCAGATCTGATCAAACCACACCCATACAGTCCTGATGAAGCACATTAATCTTGATAAATAGCACCTAAAGATTTTGTCTTTTACTCTGTTGCTTACTAAGTCACACATATTTAATATACAGCTTTGAGTTTTTTGGGCTTTTGACTACACCACAAATTTAAACAATTAAATATGTGAAGAGAACTGAAAAAAGAGGTCTCCAATGTTCTCAGACTACACCAGACAGTCACTGCTACAGGCACACTAATGTGTATCACATAGAGAGATACAATATAATAACCGGTAAACTCTTTGTAACTAGATTCTTACCTTTAAAATCTGGTTTGATCTGAACTTATATCTGCAGCATGGTGATGATGATGATGAATTGTTGTTGTATCATCATGATATTCATCATTGTTATTATCAGTTGTTAGTAGGTGTATTATTGTTATCCTCATAATAAAGAGTTTTAATAAATGGATTATTTTAGGAAATTATCATTTTGCAGCAGATGAAATGTAAAAGTAGCAGCAGCTGCAGTTAAATGCTTAACTAAACAGATGCAGGTTGTTGTTTTTTTGCTTTTTTTTGGTGGAAAACCACTTGCACTATGCTAACTATAAAAGTCCAGCAGCTGGAAATACAAATAATATCCCACTGCTTAAACTCAATCCAAAAATATAAATCCCAACCTCCAAAACTTGTATTACTCAAGCTCTCCCAAATTCCCTACATCCTGACCTGGGGAGGGTTTAGACAGACATGCTACCTCTCTGATGCACCGTCGTCTCTCTTTACACCTGCCAGTGCTGAGCATCACTGTGAGGATGTGGAGGTTCATGCTACAAACCCTCCAGATACCACCCACCCTACATGCACATGCCCCCACCAACTAGTAGGAATCTCTAGTGCAGGTTTATTGTTTATTATAATACACCAACAAGCCAAAGGTACTACTGCTGGGAATTGAACCTGTGTTTTTTCTCCACTCATGCAACCTCAAACCCCCAACTTTCAACCAGCCTGATTAAATCAGTGAAAGAAAACCCAGATGGATCAGCTTTTGTGCTTACATGAAACCTGTTACGCAACTATTTCAAATCAATGACATATGGACTTTCAGTGGAATTATTCAGAGAACATACTTCAGTGTGCAGGTGGAGAAATCTATTGAAAAATGTGCACTAAGCACATCCATAGAAAAATGATGTTCCTAGTGTGAATGGGACATGATTTATGAGGGTTTAAATTTAGCAGCTTGAAGGGATTTGCTTTTGGCTGGCAGTGATGTTGTTTTAGTGCACCTTGTTGCTCTGGTCCCACAGCCCAGAGAACTCAGGCTCAGCCAGGCTGTCATCCAGGCCTTGGTGGTCCACTTCCTGTTGGATGTTTTCCTCCAGGTCCTCAAGGTCAGAGGAAGCTGACGATGAGCTGCTGATGTCGCTGAACTCTCTTAACTGCTGGACATATGCACACACACACACACATCGGGTCATAATTGCTGAAAATGCACTCAATCTCTTCATAGTCATTTCGCAAATGGCTTCTCAGATGTTATGACCCACTCACAATTGTGGCTCTCTCCTCTGTGGCTGATGGGGGGTTGGGATCCAGGTAGTACAAGAGCTTCTCTCTCGCCCTCCTCTGAGATGAGATCTTGTCAGTAGCTGAGGGTTTAGGCAGCAGTGCCTGCTGCTTAGCTCTCCTCTTTACCAGCTGTTCCTCCTTTAGGATTTTGTCTACAATCTCCACTCTCTTTGACTTCTGCTTCTGCTCAAATTCCCTGAGAAGGGCAAATCAACAACACTGCATTACTGAAATGGGGTCATGTATTCCTCGGCACACAGCGAGAAAAAACACCCACACACTGCTGCATGGAGTGGGAGTGGAGGACATGCATGTGGGAGAGGAGAGGAGAGGAGAGGAGAGGAGAGGAGAGGAGAGGAGAGGAGAGGAGAGGAGAGGAGAGGAGAGGAGAGGAGAGGACGTACTCTTGTTTTCGTTTTATCTCCTCTAGTTGTTTCTGTTGGTACATGTGGCGGATACTGTTGATTCCTTGGGCCTGCAGGGATTCTCTTAGTTGTCTCAGCTGCTGCTCTTTCTTCTGGGTGTTTGCTTTGGCTCTGCTTTGTTGGATCCGTAAGTTCTCCTAAAGAAGCAACACCAGAATGATGAGGCTATATTTGACAACATGCAGCCTTATGAAGAACTGATCACTTGAAGTAGGGGAAATGGATTTTACAGAGCTATTTTCTCCTAAACTTCAGACTATTAATCGCATAGTGTTATCCTCCTAAAACATGCTATGCTTAAAATCTGAATGCACATATACAGTAATAATTTATTACAGTACTTATAATAATGACAATATATCAGCACTAATAACGCATGTTACTGATTCTGACCCACTGAGCATACATGGTTCTTTAATAAAATCTTAATGTATTATTTATATCCTCTAATTGATCATTACAAATAAATGATGACAATGTTCACAACAATGAGGATCATTTTATTCAGTTTCATACATGCCTCTTACTGTACTGTTACACATGTGTATGTTGGTTATGTGCTCACAATGTGCTTATATTGCTTTTATGATGCCTGAGCGCAAATCAAATAAGGCAGCGTTGTATCACTATGTCTTTAAAGCTTTATGAGTATATAATGCATGAATAAATATAGATTCTACATAAAAGGTTGGGCATACTACCGAATGATCATATAATGCACTTGTAGACGTGGGAGCTATAGAAAATGTTAATAATACATGGAGCAAAGGCCTGTGCATCTCATCGTTGCTAAAACAACCATTATTCTGAAGCATCAGTATGGGAGGGGGCTTTGTCTTACTTGGGTGGCTGCAATGTTAGATTTCAGTGATTTGACAGCCTGTATCCTCTTTTCCAGTAACTCCCTGTTCTGCTGCTCCTTCTCAGCTTCTAGCTGATGCATCCTGAATGAAAGGGGGGCAATCATGAAGGGTGTGACTGCTCAAATATAACACAGTGAGAAAAACAGATATGTTAGTAATTCCTGGGATTTTTGCTTTGCTATAATACAGAAAGTTCCAAGGTTAGCAGTGTGCTGAGCAGTGTTCAGGTTAATGACTGTAAGTCAACGTTAACCTTCCGATTAGTCTCTTTCTACAAGAAAATTCACTTTGCCTTTTAGGTGGTAGATGCTGCATGCATTCTGATGTTTAGGTACCAGTGTACAGTTCCAGTCAGATGTTTGAACATATTTTCTCATTGAAAACAATGGGAAGGTGTGTCCGATGTGAGATTGACTAAAACTAAACTATAATGCAGTTCCCACAGTCATCATAATGAAGGAACATGTCACCCTGAGCTACATTGTTGCTTATTGATGTGTTTTTAATTGTCTAACATAGAATGTTTATAGAACAGAAGAATGAACTTTGTCGGACGTTGGGATACACAGACAGTACGTGTTGCATCAGTTATGAATGATTTTGTTTTATTCACGAGGTTTTGAAGTGGACCACATGGTAACTATATTACATTTCTAAAACTCTAGATAGCTAGTGATTTTGAGGAAATATCACAACTAACTTCAATCCCTTCTTTACTGCTCTGTTTTGATCAGCTATTCACTGTCTAGAACAGAACATTGCTTTATGAATTTGAGCTCCTTCAAGTTTCATATCTAGCATGCTTAAAACATTTTTGCCAGTATGAGTGAATGATCAATAGGATGTGTCAACTCTCAAGTGAGTCCTGTGAGATACTCCACATTATTGTACCACTCTCAGCCCTGTTTATTGGCTTAGAAGCTGATTACCTTCTAATGGTCTTTTTCATGTACTTGGCAGCTATCTTGCGATGCGCTGGGCTCTCATCAGTTTTCCTCTGACTTTCAGTTTCCTCTGTCTTCAGCATGGCTGCCTGTTTACTATTAAAACACAATCACATCCATTTATACAAACACAACATATCCCCCTTTACATGGCTACTGATTTCCTTTACAGGCTTCTCATAAGAAGAATAAGTACAATAAAAACCTGCAAATAATACTTTTATAAGGCATTATGTTGCTTCATCACTTCAGTGACGTGTATGATAGTAGAATTTCACTTAAATAAGATGTTACAACTTCTCTTAATTTGTTTATATGCTGAGATTATTAATTCTCAATTTCGTATGCTTAAAAGAGGATTACTGGTCACACAAAACAATTCAGTGTGAATGGATAAGATCCCTACTTCCTGAGATGCTGCTGCTTGAGCTGCAGGTTCTGGCTGGCTTTCCTCTCCTGCTGAAGCCTCGTCGTCGCCTTCTGGGCCTTAAGGATCTGGAAGACCTGCTCCTCCTCGTGCACCTCCTGCCGGAGTGAGGAGAACCTGCCAAGCTCCACTTCCACCTCACTCAGCTCCAGTCTGAGGAGCGAGATAGATGAAATAAGACGCACGTATGAACAAGACTGAGAGTGTGTGTACATAAAACAGTATTCAGACTATTAGGAGAAATCATTTTCCTTTAGATAAACTGGCAATTCCTCAAAGCAGAATGAGGGAGGATTTCTTGCACCTCAGCACACTGAAATGATTTTTCTGATATAAAAAAGTCTAACATAAGAAAAAGAGTTTTTCTTTCATATCTAAATCCTGGACTGGTTGGCTGAGCATTATTTCAACCAACTAAAACCTGAATTTAAAAAAACAGAAACACAAGATAATGCATCACTGAAAGAGAGTAGCAGTTGTTGCTAACAGTTGTTTAGAGATGTTAGCATGCCATTAATGCAAACTCAACATTTTCTGCAGTTGCTTGCTTGGCAGTAAAAGTCCCCTAGTGAAGACAACAGTGTTTATTACTACCACTAAAAACAGCACTGTGTAAAAAAACCCACTTTGCATTACAGCAAAAGCTCAGCCAGGTTCAGAGCCCTTTGTGTTTGCACCTCCACTGTGTCAATTCTACTATCCCATTGAAATAAATGAGGGGGCTTCGAATTTTCACAAAGTGCTACTCCCCTGTCTCCAGACTCACTCTTGTTGCTTCAGCTCGGTGTTGATGTGGGCCTCCATCTCCTCATCGCTCCGCAGCTCCTGACAAAGCCTCTTATGCTGGGCTCGCAAACGAATCACTGCCACACTGACAAATAAAATACACAAAGAGTGGAAACATGTAGGTTGGGCAAAGCAGTAGAAACATCTAATGTTTAGGTATAAAGCACAGAGCAGGCAGCGTTCATTTTAAACTCACCTGTTGTCTGCTGCTTTCTGTCGCTCTATCTCTGTCTCTAAGTTATCTCTCATCTCCAACAAACTTTCAATGTGCTGACGAACAAGTTTAAGCTCTTCTCTGGAAATAAGAAACACCAGAGAAAAGAGACAAGTCAAGTGTCGACACAGAAACATCCAGGATCAAAGCCAATCACAGGGAACATTTTCGAGGCCGTTAAAGTGCAGTGTGCTCAGAACATCAGGCTAATGGATTTCCTTGTGGCCATTGCAACAAAAGGGAGGTAATTCTGTCAGCTAACAAGGCAATCTAATGAAGATATTGGAGTGCTGAGAGTGGACACACACACACCTCAACAACTCTAAATTGTCCAATGTTCTTTTTGCAGTCTAATGGCGTGCAACACAACAATCTGTGACTGGGATAAGAGAGTGTCATGAAAAAGAAAATGATGACACATGGCATGTGACAAAAGCTGCAGATTGGTTAAAAGACTGGTGTGCTAAGGTTCCATTAAACTTATATTTGACGAGAGCGCAGTACAGCTCCACGCTGACCTTTGATGTCTTGTGCTAAAGGAAAATGACAGACACTTTTGCTCGGGACTGCATCACAGTTCATCGGGTGCTTAATGGCTCGTAGTGCAGACAAATAAAAAGAGGGAAGAAAAGTGGAGAGAGAGGACATTATGGGAAATGTTCTCTCTTCGGTTGAAATGATTTCCAGCAAATTGCTGAATCAATTGGTACAGAAATGATTGTCCCTGCGGGAGGAGGGCAAGAGGGGAAAGACCTGTGAAAGTGGAATGATGTTGGGAAAAAAATATTCCCAGAAACTGATAGATTGTAGAAATTACATATTTTCTTAGTAATGTAAAAAAAAACTGTTACTATAAAAAAGCAAAAATACTATTTTTCCACTGTGTCATGTGTTCAGGGTTCAGTGAAGTCTAGAAGGGCACGGGGACCTCTATTTAGGTTAAGGAGCTACTGTAGGTCTTGGGGTCTGTTGTCTGTTGGCTGCAGGGTCCAGACCTGGCTTTCAGCACGTCGTGCTCCTTCTGTTGATAAAAGGAGTCCAGCTGGTCCAGGTTTCGTCTCAGCTTGAACATCCGTGCTGTCTCGGCATAGCTCCTCTTCTTAGCATGGTCGTCCGCAACCGCAAGGTCATCATCACCATCATCATCATCATCATCGTCCTCTCTTGGGCCAGATGCAAAAGACATTTACATTAAACAGACAGTAAAGTTTAATGTATTATGATCTGTGTGTACATACATAAAAAAAATACCATTAGTAGCATAGAGGTGTTTGTACTGAGGTTTATTGTGTAGGAAATATAATGAATTCACTTTGGAAAATATACAGAAAACTGAGCTTTATTATTTCCTATTAAAACCTCATATTCAGAAACACATTTAGTCACACTGATGTGATGTTTTAGATACTGAGAGGGAAATAACATAATTAAGGATTAATACATAGGCATTTTTATTTTGTTGTCCAAGTGGATGTTATTCACAGAAAAGCAAGAAATACTTACTCATACAACTCATCTATCCACTCCAAATCAGGAGGAAGGGCTGATTCTTCATCTTCAGAGTCATTGAAGGATCTACATTCTGTTAAAACTAAGATCAAATAGACAACATGGTGAAATAAACTGAAGAAGGTAGTGTCAGTAGCACTTTGAAAACAAAGGCAGCATCACGATGTATCACTCACCCTCCATGTCCTCATCTGTCCTGGTGTCGACATCAATCTGTCCACACCTGTGTGACGTCACATCAGGTGCACTCCCCCTGTCCTCTGGGTCCATTTCACCTTATTTATAAATAACACAGGTAAATAGTATGAGAAGGCATGACATCTTCTTTAAAAGTTTGAAGCCACTCCTTTAATTCGGCAGACGTGGGGATTCGTTAACAGTACTGAATCTTAACATAACTAATATTTTGACAACAGTTTAATGTTTGTCACACATTGAGGAATTAACTGCCGGTCTCATTTAACAGGTTAAAATTTAATTTTAAAATATTACTTGGTAATTTATATGTATGCCGATTTGAGGAATGGTTGTCAGTGAATTGTAGAACACGTTTAGTCATATTTCTGAGGCGTGTGACTCTAGCAGTAAGCAAGGTAACATTCATTTGGTGGATTTCTTAATGGAGTCTAGCGTCTCGTTTTCTCCACAGCACCTAGATATGCTAAACTAGGGAAGCTACAAGAAGCTAATGCACATTTAAAATGATAACTTCTTTTAACAAACATTATGCCATTACCTCACTCAGCTCAGCTTTACTTCTCTTGGCAAGAAATCTTCTCAAATGTACTTTTCCCCCCCTCACAGGCACAGCCAAAGTTAGTCCGCCATGTTTGTTAGTGTTTCCAAGGAGACGGGACGCAAGGGGCGAAACATGACGTCACTGAGACGTTCAGGGAACACCCAACATACAAGGTACATTAGATAAGAAACATAAGATAAGAGGGATAACTTAACTTATATAAAATAAACATAATAACGTAAATAATAATCGAACATAAAATAAAGTTAAAAAAACAAACATATTCATGATAAATAACAAATCCACTTTTCTATAGTTGCTCTAGAGGTCATCAGATATTTTCAGGGCTTCATAAGGTCTGAGGAGAGACTTTGCGTATTTTTTTTCATTAGTCTGGCACAGAGATGATGATCTTCAATGTCCCTTTTAAAAACTGAAAAAAGAGGATTTAATTTTCCTCCATTTAGATGCATGGATGAGTACCAGGTTGTTCAATATCAAGACCTTCTTGATGTCCTTCATGTTAATACCAAGCACAATATTTACTCTTGTGAGAGGAACAAGTAGTTGGATTTTGTTTGGCAGCCAGTTACATCCTCAAAGGATGTCCCAGAGTATATACAATGGAAACAACAGATGATCTATATTTTCAGTTTCAGTATCACAAAATCTGCAGTGACTATGATTTATATTACATCTTAGCAATTCATTGGATGGATAAATATTATGATTTATTTTGTCTTGGGGCTTACAGGATGAGTCCAGAACAGTACGCAAAGCTATTATTTTTAATTGCTGCACTGATTAAAGGAAAAAAAAGCATTTCACAGTTTTTTATGTTTGTTTGCTTTTTCTTATTTAGTTAAACAGATCTTGTGACATTTCCAGCTTTTGTTACCTTTCAACGTTGCTATAATTTCCTCCCCCAACACGGGTTTATTTCTTTGATCTGCTATCTGTCAAACCAAACTCAGCAGAAAATGTCTCAATTGGTTCAGAAACAATGATAAATCTGTGAGTTATGCAAAATCTATTGTCATGCATGCCTGATACTGTATCTGATTTACACTGGAAAAAGACATTAATTTCTAGTTGATCAGTATTGCACAGTGGGGTTTTTGCTGGAAAGCTTCTCTTTTATTTAGCATAATAAAGCTCTCTTTCAATTCACTGTAATGACGAAGATTAATTTAGGGGAGGAGAGATGAGAGAAGTGAATGAGTTCTATAACATTGAAATCTTGTGATACGGGAATGTTCACTGTAGTATCTCCATGGGAGACTGAATAAATAAATAGTTTGATTGTGTGTGTGTGCGTGTGTGCATGTGTGCGTGTGTGTGTGTGTGTGTGTGTGTGTGTGTGTGTGTGTTGCCGGAGATAAAAAGGCAAATGGAGAGAAGCAAAGGAAACAAATCCAGCAGCTGATATAAAGAATAAATCATCAGGAGAAAAAAAGCAAGATGGAGAAAGAGAATACACAAGGGTGAGAGGAAAAGAAGGAATAAGAAATAGTTTATGTTAGAGACACACAGAGAATACAATCACATGCAGTGCATTGCAGCGTGTACAGTAGCCTGGTATCTTCATGTCACTAGAACTCGCAGTATAAATCCAAGTGGAAGGTCCGGTGGGAGGCAGAGACTCTGGGACGATGTCCGCTCCCCAGGGTGAGGCAGTAGAAAGCAGGGCAGGTTCACTGAACTACTCCCCCGCTACAGCGCCAAACACTTAAAAAGGGAAATAATAAAAAAGCCTGCACATTGTGACCGAATGAAGAATACATTTCTTGTTCTTAATTCTATATATGATTGTTTAATCAGACTGAGAGGAGATTAAAATCCTCACTGAGATTACCCTGTGGATCCATATAATTCTTCTAGAATAAATCCCTTGAAAATTCATAGAATAATTCCCACGGAGATCTTAATATTACTGAAATATATTTATAAACACAGCATGAAATGTGGGGTCACAGTAAAGTGAATACAGTCAGTCAGCTGACAATCAACACAGCATGAGGCAGAAATCAGGTGCACTGCTCAGATTGGATATTTCAAGAGAGAAACATGATGAAAATCCACCATAGAACAAACACAGACAACTGCACTGGCAAACAGCAGTGTTAGAGTTTAGAATTACGTTTAGAATTATGTTAATATAAATAGGTGACCGACTTATTGATGTTTTCTGTACTTAATTAAAATTTTGATTTAGTTCAAAAATGCCCACTTTGTCCACAGTATGGGGATTACATACTGTAGCCTATTTTCCTCAACCTTAATGGGCACTGATGACGTAATCTAAGCCTACGTTTCAAATGGGGGGATGTGAAATTTGACAGGGAGTGTCTAATGGAAGACACTATTTAATTCACTATGGGGACTGTAGCATCCAGTGTATTTGGGGCTTGACCCATATAAGTTCTAAAAGTCAGAATATCTCTATCAGCTGAATCACTTCTGACAATTCTTATGTAAATCTTTCTCTCCAATGACTGTCAGAAAGATACTGAAACACTTGAATATCCCTTTAATCACTTTTGTCATTGGTTTACTGTATATATCTTGTAGTAATGTCCATGGTTCTCAACATGCAATATCTTCCAGTCTTATTATAAGGTAAATGTAAGAATGTTCCTACAATCTCTGGATTTAGTGTGTCTGTGACGCTGAATATAGATTTCAAGTATATCATGGTTTATGTCCCACTGGTATACAGATCCTGTGTGGCATTTAGCTGATTGTTTTTATCTGGTATCAACAATCTTCTTTAATATGACCTAGTGGCCTTACTGTAATTTGTGATATTTTAGTTTATTTCTACTGGGATTCATGTAGAGACTCAATCGCTTTGGTCCCTGACGTAAAGAGCTGCTTGATAACCTCAGTAGGCCACTAACCTGGATGTTAAACATCTGTGCTTTAAAACACAACACAAGTCCATGTGGAGGTGTGGAGCTGACAGTGAAATCACTGATGAGAGTTAGCTGTTAAACTGGGGCAGTCAGCTGTTCCCAGAGGAATGCTTTCATTTTTACTAGGTTTTATCTCACCACCAGTGATCCATAATACTCTAGTCTAACAGTGCTACAGTGTTCTTTTTTTAAATGGGGAAAGCCCCCCCTGCAGACCAACTGGAGGACCTCCTCTGTATACACTTTGGGGCCCCCCACTGCACGGGCCCCTGCTTTTACCACCAGATTGAAAAACAACTTTGAGACATCTAATTACCTAATGGAGATGATTGATGTGTCAAACATTACATAATATGCTCAAGTCCTATGTTCGTGACATGCCTTCCTATCGTCCGCCCAGCCTTCACGTGGCCAGATTGAATCTGAGAGGCCGAGCAACGGAAGGATCGACAGATTAGTCTCTCTCTCTCTCTCTCTCTCTCTCTCTCTCTCTCTCTCTCTCTCTCTCTCTCTCTCTCTCTCTCTCTCTCTCTCTCTCTCTCTCTCCCCTCATCCCTCTCTCTGCTCTGTTGCTGGAGGACAGGCTGCAGCGGCGGTGGATCGACTCGTTGTTGCTTTTACGGACCGGGGAGTTTTCCTTTTTTCCTCGGCGCGCACTCACCTCTCGTGCGCTCTTGGACGCAAATTGGGAAAATTGGGGGAGCCAATCATGGGGTCATCATCACCGCCATCACCATCATCTTCAACAGCATCAGCACCACACTTTAATTTCTTCTCCGCAGCGCCGGATCACGAGGAGAGCGCACTAAAATAAAACTGTGGCTTTGTCGTCGATTTACACTCCGGGGAAACTTTTCTGAAGAAAAATATCGATCATAAAACGGGTGGAATGGAGATCCCAACTTTCCTGCTGTCGAGTCTTGCTCTGCTCTTTTTCGCAGGGGATATTTTCACCAGGTGAGATCAGCCTTGATTTGACTTCTTGCAGGTGTTTTTATAACCATGTGGCTTCATGTAGTGCAAAGCGCTCAAAAATCAAAAGATGTAGCCTATATTAAAAAAAAAAGTTGGATAAGCCAGAAACTCAATGTCAGTGATGAGAAAAGGCAAACAACCACCGGAAATTACAATGTGAGCACAGCATTATGATATCTATAAGCTCTCTATGGATGGTAAATCATGAAGCAGTCAACATTATCACCAAAAATATCTTACTTTTCAAAAACAGACACTTATAAATAACCCTTTTCTTACTAAAATATGAGTCTTTCCTTGCTCTAAATCGCCTCCCACGACTTAACCTTATAATTATGAATGTTTTGTAGGCCTACTGTATGCCTGGAGATGAGTATAAATTGAATTTCCAACACTTCCAAGTCTGCTTTCTCCTCTGTTTTACCTCTGGGCACATGGACTTGATGACATTATTTGCATAATGCATATGCATAGAAGGACGAATGCCAGGTGAGGTGAGTTGGCTTCTCTTCGTGTGGCAGATAATGTCACCTACCTCCAGGCCTGTTCGATAGGGGTCAGATGGTAAAAGACCAGGCCTCTCAGGTCCAGCATTAGCAAGACCGGAACATTTATACAGAGCAGCTAATGAGGAAACCCAGCTTAGAGAGTTTTAGAAAATGTAAATCATCATATTTTATCTTCATTTGGGGAAATTAGTCTTAAAATTCATATTTAACTTAGGACCTAAAGTGATGAAACTGACTTGAAATGATTTTCAAGTTATAACAACACTGCTCCTCTCCAGTGCCATTTAAAGTGATTGTCACTGAAATGTATTCTCTGTGACCTCTGATTGTCAGTATTCTCTGGACTCTAAATGACCTTCTTACACAGATTCCTTTAATACAATACAGCATGCTTCTGTCAGCTGGGTAAACCAGGAATGGCTAAACCAGATGTTAAGTATTAGTGCTTCAACCTTTAATGTGTTTATTTTCTATATAGGCCTGTATGCAGTAGGAATGGCATAATGGTCTTGTCACAAGCATGGAATTGTTAGAATAACCAGCGTCTACTACTGAGTCCCAAACTCCCAGAGCCCCCATGTGCTGGCAAGTGCCACCACTGAAAAGGGCAATGGGTGAAGCTACTTAAGCTTTGGGTTTGAATTTGGGCAAATCACTTCTATTGTCCCTCTTGGCTGTTCACCAGTAGAGGGAGTAATAGCTATTGTAATTGGATTCTTCTGCCTCAAGTCACTGCTGTTATTATTATTTTGTTGTCAGTACAATGCAGAGTGTAGGCTTTTTCTTGCACCTCATTATGTGTCATATCTCTAACTCTCTCTCTCTCTCTCTCTTGCACACACAATCATACATGCACGCACACACACATACATCACTGTGTTGCCTTTGTTGGTAGAAAGTTGCAAACTTCTTCCTTTCCCTCCCCAGAAGAGAACTACTCTGGTTCTCCTTTTAGCTCCTCGTTTATCCACTTCACAAAAGTTTTCATGCCTCGCCACCTTTGGTGTTATGTGAATTTCACAGCTTTTCTTTGCAGGTGAAGTATCACTTACCTTTCACTTCACCAAACAAAATCTGCATGTAAAAGATGGTGTTGGGGCTATTATATCCATTATATATGCAATAAACACTGTAGAAGAGGACAGCAGGACCTCTTAACACTTCAGCTTTTGTTAAGAATAAAGGAACATATCAACACATGATAGATGGATGTGATTATTGCAAATGAAAGCAAAGAATCTCATTGGATGTTTTAACAGTAGTCATAATATGTAATGTACAATGTATAAAAGGCTTAATCAGCAGCAAAGAGGACACAATTTCTGCTCAATTTGGCCATGATGAAAACATACAGTAGATATTAAAGAATTAGGCTATCATGTATTCGTCTAATTGTCACAAAATACCGAAACAGCAATGAATTGATCTAACACGCATTGTTTATTACTGCTTATTCTTCTGTGCCATAGACCTCCATTCTTGTCCAAAAAGTATTTCTACATGCGCCATCCTGATGCCGTAACTACTCACTTACAGCACCAAATGTTCATCCACAGGTGAAAATAGTCCCTAAGAAACGCACTATTTTTTTATTTTTGAGTAGTTTTTGCGAAACACTGGCTGTTGTAGGAAACGACTTGGCCTTACACCTATTTTTATAGATTTATGTCTTCAACGGGAACCAGTGGGCTTAGAGCTGAGCACCACAGACAGAATAAGGATGTGGGAAAGTATTGAGGGTCAGACAAATGCATTTTGAGTGATTTCAGACACAGCCCTGGTCTTTTCATGGGATTTGTTTACAAGTGGAAAAACACAGAATAACACCAACACTAACCCTTTAAACGTCCATGGAGCTTTTCACACAGCAGACAGACACAGGTGTAACTAATGACATTAACAATGTTCCATTTAGGTGCAGTCATTAATGTTATTAATTACACCTGTGTCTTTCCTGCTGTTACATGTCAAAATGTCTGCTGTGGAAAAGGTCTATCTGCTGTACACATCAGGCTGAGCATATGTAGATCTGAACTTTTTTTTGCATAACCAGGTCACTTGTGGCTACATCTTGCGGCCACACTAAATGACAAACACGTTCATATGTAGCTCAGTTGTCATGGAATGAGTTAACAGTTTGATGGTAATCTTGTTGACAACATAAACACTTTCCGCAGCTGCATAAAAATAGAAGTCTGCCGCTGGTTTGCTGGTGCTGAGACTTGAATTGTAGAGCAGTTGCATTAACATATTGACAATATATTTACGGTTGATTTAGTTCTTATCTTTGGTAGATCAGTTGTCAGTGAGGCTGCTTGTCTGGTTAACAAAGGTAAGAACAAGTACACAGGTTTAAATAAAACCTCCGATCAGCATACACACCCACGATATGCAGGTGCTACCAGAGAAAGCTGAACATACTGAGGCTTTTAAAAACAGTGAATTCTGTCTGGTTATGTCACCATGTTTAACATCACCTCAGCATGATGCAGATACAGCCTGCATGATGATGGAGACAGAGAGGATTTGACCTTCTGTGCAGTCTCGTGGTCCAGAGTGGTAGAAGATATTATCACAGGCATCTCGTCTTATCTTATCTTATCTTATAATGTGTAGCATCTCTAAAGCTGAATATGGTGAGATGACACTAAAGAAATCTGGATTAAATGTCACTAAACTAAATGATTAGAATTACGAACAAATGACAAATGGCATTGAAATACTAAATAACCCAATAAGTTGAGTATTTAACATTATAAATTGACAGATCCCATAATGCTCAGTCTTACGCCAAGTATCAAACACTCACAGGAGCAAAAATGGATTACAAACACAGCAAATGCCCCAACAGACCCTTAAAACTTAAATCTACGGGGAATGCTCCAATGTGAATGTTAAAAGTTTGCAATTACAGAAGTTTATGGTAATTTGACTGATTGTAAATGTGTTTGTGAATATGCAGAGATAGATTATGGTGCATATTTCAAAGTAAATTTGCATTTTAACAAATTACGTTGGTTTGTTATTGTGACTTCTTCGTAAAATGTAATAATATACAATACAAAATATAAATGTATTATAGTCTGCTGAGGATAGGATGCAGGATACATTTATTATATAAGGCACAGAGAGTGGGAGGAATGGAGGGTAAGTTGAGAAACTCAGCTTAGTTTTACTGTGCAGCCACCTGGCAGGTTAATCAGGCCCCACATGGGAGTGTTTGAATACTAACAATTTTATCATATTTTACTGTCCAGTCCAGTTATAGAAACTGATTTATCTAACAATATGGACAAAAAAGCTCAGTATGTGTTTCAGATTTTCAGAAAGGCTGATAAAGAGGAAAACTACACGCTGAGGCTTAACAAGAATCTGGGACTTTAGCTCTGTAGACATTTTGTTTATATGTGGGAAGATTATAGTTAAGCAAGATGTGAAACTGTGCCACAGCATTATTTTAATCCCAGTATTTCATGATCTTTCTGGTCTGTCACACTTGTCCCTAAAACCTGCTTCTAAGGTGACACATATCTCCTGGCTAATCTGTGTAAGAGGCTGAGTCAGCAGATAAATCCCTCCTACTGTCCACGTTCCCCAATAACACGGTGATGTGATCATGATCATGGCACTAAAGCCTGCATCCTGCTCTGGCTGCATGGTGAGGGGGGGCAGGCACACTTCAGTGCCTTCACTAAAAGCCTCTGACAATGTATTGAATTTAAGGTGATGCACTGCATGTAAACAGTAAAAGGAGATTATTCCAATCAGATTATTTCTTCTCTGTTAAATGAGCCTACAAACATTTAAATACTGATGATACCATTAAAAGTTGGGCTCACTGTCTTATTGAAGTGAATGGGAAAGTGTGTCTAGACTTTAGACTGGTACTGTGTACAGTAATTGATTCAAACAAGGAGTATAGGTTTTGACCAAAATACAAATAATAGTAGATTTAGGTAAAATATGTATTTACATGACCAGATACCTTAATTATGAAGCACAGCTAATCTTATTAATTGCAGTTTAGGATGATGTAGTTGTTTTTCCGACTTTTTACTGGCTTATTATTACTAACTAAATGTTTTGAAGTTGTTTATCCCCCCTTAAACTATAGTTTGGGCCTTTTTCGGGAGGGAGGGAGGGAGATAGGGGGGAGGTTAGCTGGTTCTGCAGTTTGGCGTGTGGCAACATGACGCTCATACTGTACTTCCAGTGAGAAAAGCTGTTCAAGGACAAATGTCTCTTTATTCAAATTCGGAGAAGCTCTGTTTCTTCAGGCTGTTTTTAAATAACGGAGGTTATTCACTGACCTGAACACAAGCCCCGCAGCATTTTCCACTCTGATAAGGAGAAACCTGCTCGTACAGCTTCTTGACAAGGGGCTCTTTCCTGCGCAGGGTAGAATCCAAGGGTAAAACAATACAGTCATTAAAATCACTAAACAATAAACAAGTTAATAGAGAATGCCTTCTTTTAGAGTCTGAGTCGAATAATCTTCCAGGAAGGACAGGACAGGGTCTCAGGTTTTGTAAAACAAGAAAAGAAAAAAGTGTAAGATGTCCAATAGGCATGAATTCCAGAGTTGAAAAAAAAAAAAAACAGCACCATGCAGAGCAGAATACTGTGTTCATCCCAGCTCTAAAACATAGGCATAAACACAAACAGAGATAGTGAAAAAAAAGAGCCTATAACGCAGACCTATATGAGTAGATAACATCCCGGCCCCTCAGTGGAAGCCATAAAGCGAGCCTGTGAGGCGACAGACTACAAAACAGAGATAGAGGTGGTGTAAGGCAATAAAGGGAGGAAGAGTCTGTTTTGTGTGCTCCTGGTGCACACATCAGGGAGTCATAACAAGGCAGTACTGGTCAGATGAGCTCCAGGCTGTCATTTCTCTCTTTCGCCTTTACTCTGCCTCCAGATCTGTTTCCTCCCTAATGCTGTTGTCCACTCCAACTAGCTCCACCGTAAACCTGGCTGCTGCTGCAAGGCCCACAGAGGCAATAACACAAAAACATGCACTCGTGTGCAAAAACACACACACACACACACACACACACACACACACACACACACACACACACACACATGACACACACACACACACACACACACACACACACACACACACACACACACACACACACACACACACACACACACATACTATCCTGCACGTAAAACATGAACATGAAAAATGCTTCAGGGCCTGTAGCTCTGTGAATGGATTTACAGTGACGTTAAAGTTCCTCTTCATGGACCACTGAAACACACTTCTCCCTAGCTGGGGAGCAGAAGTCTCCTAGAAATTCGGTTTTGCAGCATCCAGTATGTTTTGAGAGAAATGTAACATTTGAAAATGAACACAAAGGCTTAGTTTACATATTGTATCTGAAAAGTCATTACATCGTATTTGCTTGTACCAGCTAAATCATGATACCTGTATTTACATTTGGGCAACTCAAAGCACTTAGTCAATGTTAGAAATACATTGTTAAATTGATTAAATATTAAAAAAGTGAATACTGACTAGAGAGATGGTATATGATGGTATATCCCATCTCACAATCCTGTTGACGCTTTCACACTATTCACCTGATGTGCGGTAATGCGCTAAGAAACAGCAATACACCAAGGAGACTGCTAGCAAACATAAATGTAAACTATTTGTATATTTTAAAGCCTTCTACAAGTTCAGTTTACCATTTTTCTTGAAGTAAAAATTTTACGAGGAGGTACAATCATCTAATTATCAATTGTTTGAACACTAATGATCAGGCCTTGAGCATGCACATAATGTGTTTTGGTTTTAAACAGTCCATGTAAACATAACTTATTTTGTTTACAAAAATACTCCATAGGGTACCTTTAACCTTTCACCTTTATATACCCACAATCCACCACAATATCACCTCCCTATGACCTCTCTGTGGTACCAGAAGTAGCTCTTTCCAGACTGGAACTTCTTTTTTCCCCCACCAGAGAACAGAATCAATACAGCAGGTAATATAATTCAAACCTTAACAACTCAAATTAGTAGTATATAAATGTAATTCCTAGGGGTATAGTGTAGATTTAATCAGAGACCATTCATTCAAACAGCTTGTCTTTATTCAGTTGGTGTTATGTTAGTTAACGTAGATATCTTTATTCAAACTGCCTTTTAATAGAGAGAATTCAGGAGTCCAAGCAGCCACAAATACACATTTTGATATTTTTACTCTTTTTCCTTTTGACCACATAGCACACTGATCATTTATCCATTTCTCATTTCCCCATGCAGTATCCTCTATCTTTCTATTTTACCCTCGTTTTCCAATTGTACTTGTTGCTTTAATGCAATGCTTTAATGAAAATGAGGTTGTGGGTAAGATGGGAAAGCCAGCAGAAGATAAATATGACAGTGAATTTAAAATCCATTTGCAGTTCATTGTCATTCATATCAAGTCACTGGATGTAATGATTAGCAGACAACTATTTGTGAAATATGCTGCTTCTGGGACTCCGTATTTAAGTGTCTAGTGTCAAACATTAGAATACTAATGTAGTCAATAAAAAAAGATCTGTTTGCTGAATGAAGAGCAACCTATTATTCATAATTACTATAAAACAGCACACACACACACACACACACACACACACACACACACACACACACACACACACACACACACACACACACACACACACACACACACACACACACACACACACACACACACACACACACACACACACACACACACAGAATCATACAGGAGTAGCTGCTCACTGATATGTACTCCTTATTTATGTTTTATTATGATTTATCCAATTTTTTTCATTGCTTGTAATGCTGCTCAACCCACATCGATGGCAATAAAACAAATTAAATGGTGAGTCACCCATTGAGGATCAGGGGACTGGCGCTCTATTCATGTTCAGGTAACTAGGAGTGTCACTATATAAAACTAATTAGGCTTGTTAGTGTGTTCACAAAAAGATGCCATACATTTTGAGAGGGGCTAGCGCTCTTTGTCTTTCCAATCCTCCGTCTCCTCTCCCCATCTGTTTAATGTTAGCTCATAAACAGACGGGAGCAGATCCAGGCCTCGGGAAAGACGTTTAACGCAGTGAAATATAGAAGGAAGAAGACGAGCGGCTGGAAATAAACACTCTGAACTGTTTGTCATGGATGGAGGAGTGAGAAAATTGAGGGGTGCAAATGTTTAGTCAATCTCTCTGGAGAGCAATCACATTTTTCAACCCTGTACACGTCTTTTAAACAGCGTACAGTAATATTTCCTATTCCTGTGAGAGCTGCGCGTGAGTTGCTTTTTGGTTTGTTTTTTTTTGCCCGGATTTCTGTGGTCATAAAAATGCTAATTCAAGTCAGGAAATCAACAAATAAACACTTTTACACTTGGCTCAAACAACATCAACTCACAACGGCAGAGAAAATCATTCTCTACAAAGCGGATCTGCTCTTTAGAGAACAGCATGTAATTAAAGCTGTAATCTGTCATATTTTAAATAAATGCCCAATTGCCAGTTGGTTTCAATTCTTAATTTAAAAAAAATCATGTATACAAGGTTTATTCAGTTAATAAAATCATTCACATTACATTTTCACATTCCTCTCCTTGGTCTGTCGGATTAAAAGTGATCATTTTCTCGTGTGTTTAGAATAAATAGAAGACAAGCTGTGCATGAGCAGCAGTAGCCACCAACAGATAAACAGATCGCCTCTATAGAAAGTCAAAGTTCATCAACATACAGTACCACCCACAATGTGACATTAAGGAGATAAAATGTTACTAAAATCTGTAACTTTTCTGTGTATTTCTGTATATTTCGCTCACACCGGAATTACATTTATAATCTTGGCATTGATTTGTGGAAAAGTGCACAGAATTAAAAGTAAGGGATTAGAATACTAAGCATGAAAAATACTATAACGTCACTATAGACCCTTTAATCCAATCACCACAGACGTACAAAACAGGAATCTCCTATAAAATTCTAATTAAATGACAGTTAAATGAAAAGTATGGAGGAACTCGCAGATTTCTCTGTCCCGTCCCTCCGTGTGAGCAGCCCTGTTTGACCTTGGTGTGTTGAAGGAAAAGCTCTTTATTTCCAGATTTAGAAACTGCCAATTAGCGAAGAAATCCAGGAGTCACATAGTGATTAATTAATTCAGTCAGTGCTCCCATTTATTTCAGACATGACAGTGATTGCAGGACTAAAAATACATCTGCGGCTACAAAATGGATTCGCAGAGGAAATGTTAGTGACATGGCAGAAATACATTACTTTGTTGCCACTTGCATAGACAAGCAGTGATCGCAGATATTTATTTGCTGCACGTTATTTCGTTGTGGAAGACAGTTTTCCACCTCTAATGCTTTGCTCTCTAGGAGGAAGATTTTCTTGAAATGTCAGACTTCTTTCAAAGGTCACTGAATTTATTGCTGGTCAATAAAAATGACTTTGATCAAATCTTCATGCGGGCCATTTCCCTGTCAATGCCACCACCAGCCCGTGTGACTGTGAATGTCAGTGAAACCTTTAATTTTATTCTGTTTATTCATCGCACATCAGTCTGCTCTTCCAGCACCGCTTGACAACATTGCCTTTAAAATTGAAACTCCATATCACACTGTGTGTCTGAGATTATGTGTGGAAAAAGCTCTCTTTATTGAACATATTATTGGACATTTTCCTCTCCTGACAGAGCGTAAGAGACTTTTTGTCAGCCTCAAACACATACAGATCCAGACTGCACTGTGTATCTGCAGTGGATGTTGTGTATGTTTATAGGCTCACTGTTTTGGAATGCAAAACTGCCATCTGGTGGTATCTGAGCTGCGCTGCTCTTATTAAATCCTGCTGCACCGAGGCAGGGGCTGTCAGTGTGAGCTCCAGACCCTGCAGCAGTCCCTGATGGTTCCTTGGTATGAATGGTAGTCCCTTTATACCAAGGAATAGTTTTCATTTCACGGTCGTTCTCCTCTCGAGAGGTTAGCAGAAGAGAGAAAGCAAAATGATTGTTTGAATCGAGGTGTCACTCTCACAAAGTGGGGACAGCAAAGGTGCTAAGTTGTTTCAAAAAGAACTCTCATTAGATGAGGATTTGTAATCTAATGGGAGCTTATTTTCACTCATGAAAAGGTTTGGAGGCTAGTGGACTGAGAGACAGCATGACGGGCACTGTGTGTGGTGAAATCTGAAGCTATACTGGTGGATCAACCCGAGACATTGAGGGGAGTGATAAAGTGTCCTATTGGTATTTGTCAACCTGGAAATGAGCAGGGTTGGTTAGATTTGAACCTGCTGTCTGCCTCCTCACCTCACATGCTGTGCAAACATGACTGAAGACAAATATGCAGAAGGGTTTACCAAATCTGTTTTTTTATCACTGATATAGTGTTTTTTGAATGTTACAGCTGATGACGTATGCTGTATTATAGATTAAAATTAATAATAATAATAGCGTGCGATTTATATAGCGCCTTTCACATACCCAAGGACACTTAAAATTGAGTATCTTACCATTTTCATGCATAAAATCCCCAACCAGAAGTATGATTTCTTCTATCTACACATGCTTACATATACATACTGTACTCAGTTATTAAATAAATAAATCAGGTACTAATGATAAGGGAGACGGTTCAAATACATCTTTTATATCTCTCTGAATACTTCATGAACATTTTAAATTATATGCATGTATTATTTTTTATTACTCATACAACAAGCTTGAGAAACTCAATTGATTTTTCAAATTGAATAACGAATCATTTCCAATATAATTTATAATGTAGTACAATTTCAAACTTGTAATCCAAAATTAGTAAATTATTAATAACTTAGATTTTCTTGTTCTTTTTTTTCATGGTATAAAATAATTTTGCAACTATATTCAATTATTTGCCTAATGTTAACAATAATCTTCAAGTTCCCTCCAGAGTGATATTGTGTGTGAACACACATACTATAAATGTTTTCTTGTGTCCACTTCACACTCAGTGAAGTATAACATCTGCATGTCCACCCAAACATATGTCATTTGTAATATATGTATATTTCTATGTATTTTTCTGTGTAGATGTCCTCAGTTTGTTGGTTGTGTCCATAGGCAACTGTTCACTAATATGTTACAACATTAAAATGTGATAATATGTTGTGTTTACAGCTGCTTCTGCTGCCCCCAAGTGAACAAAAAAGGAAGAGAAAGAACAATGATGCAGCTTTAAATGACAACTTGAAAACTGTTTCACAAAAGTTTTGGAACATAACGACTAGGTCATGCAGGGTCATGAGTGACATTGTTTATGATTTAACTTTAACCAACATTAGCTAACATTTAGAGGTTTGTGTTTATCTGTGAATGTTCCTGACTGTATTTGAGGCTCTCGCAGATTTTTCTGTGGACGCTTGGTGTGGCTGGACGATGCTGAAGGCTGCTGTGTTTGCTGTTTGTCTCCTTTAGGGCCATGCTGAGTGACATTGGGGACTATGTAGGTACAGACATTGAAATATCCTGGTTACCTAATCTGGATGAGTTAATGAAAGGCTATGCCAGAAATTTTCGCCCTGGGATAGGAGGTGAGTATGAGATCTACTGCTCGTGGCATTGGGTTGCATTTCACCCTCTCACATTTACAGCCATCCTTAGCATAACACAGCACGAGTTACAGCAACACAGCTGTTGACATTTCATTTTCCAATTCCATTAGAACAAAGATGTATTTACCTTACGTAAATACCTGCTTTGACTCTACTGTAAGGTGAATGGTTTGTTAAGGACACACACAAAAAAACACCAAAGTCGTGAGAAGCTTTGCCAAAGAGATTATTGAGGATGATGCTCGTCAAGGACAAGAGGTAGATGGGTGGTGCAAACAATGAGCACCGCTCAGGAGACTTTGCTAAGAATGGCTGCAAGATGTGAAACATCCAATGACCACAGCGATAGATTTCTCAATCTCACAGCTTAACTCAGCTGAGCAAAAGGTGAAAATGTGGGACAAGAGCGACGCTGTCACTACAAACACTGTCCTTTGCATTACACACCAACACAGACCATCATAATGCTGCATCATGTGGTCACTGCATTCCTATTGATGTAAGATGTAAATGTGCTGAGAAAGAAAAAGCTCAAATGTAGGGCTATTATGACCATTGGGGAATCATGTCTGTTATTTGTGTTAATTTCCCTCATTCAACTCACATCCCATAAAGTCAAGTCAATTTTTGTGTATAGTCTAATATCACAAATTTGCCTCAGGGGGCTTTACAGTCTGTACAGTAATATCCTCTATCTTTAGACCCTCCAATCAGATAAGAAAAAACTCCAGGACAGATAGACGAGCAATAGATGTGTGTACAGACTAGAACACAAATGACAAATGACAGCATTGAACAGGAGAACAAAATTGATGAAAACGACAACAAGCAGCTTCCTGGTGCCACCAGAACAGAATAGGACATGAGCCACGCGACCTCCATCAACATGGAGACCTGGCAGGACAGACTACACATGCACAAAGGAGAGACATTCACATACACTGGAGAAGAGACTAGAAAATAGATTATTCACAGAGGAGAGAGAGACAAGGATAAAGACATCATTCACAGAGAGAGACATGAGAGGAGGCTGAACTCCTGCAGGATGGGGAACCAGATCCAAAACCTCAGGAAATGGCACTGACAGCCAGGGAAGCAGAGCAGTTCCAGGACGCGTGCTGGTCCAGCAAGAGATGCCTGAGAGACAAGAGAGGACAGGAGGAGAGAATAGAGAGAGAGAGAGAGGGAGAAGAGAGAGGGTCACACAGCTTGAATGCTCATGTGCTTGTGGAGCAAGAAACAGAAGGGTTAGGAAGATTAAATGATCATCAGAAAAGTTGAATAATAATAATCTTGTCGGCAGGACGGTGCATAGTAAATTCATTGAGACAGATATTGACCCACCGTGCAGTTCAAGGTCATGAAGTACTCAGTTAAAGTCAATCAATTGTAGTTTAAAGGCAAAAATATGAATTTTAAGCTCAACAGACTGATTGTCTGAAAATTAAAATGAAATAATATTTACAAATACTCAAAGTCAACATGTTATAAAAACCTTGTTGATAACCAGTTATTTTGATTTGGAAAATACAAACAATATCATATGTCTTCTTTTCTCTTGGACGATATAAGGAATATATCAACTGTGTGGATCTCTTTTTGCTTTTCTTGCTGAGGGAAACATCTCCAAAATCCATAAATGCACACAATTTGATTTTTGCAATTTCAAAAGAGAAAACTATATTTGAGAACCAAATTGTTTGTTCTGTACAGAGAGTATTTGTGAATCCTATAGTATTTTGAAAAAACAACAACAACAACAACGTTACATTTATTTGCATCCAAAGCAACTTACAACTAGTGTGTTCAACCTCCATCGCACAAGAGCAAAACATTTAAAACAACTAAGAGCATGTTCAACTACAGTGAAGGTGCTTAGTTTGTTTTTTCCTTAAAGGAATGAAAAATCTGTGGTGGACAAAAGAGCTCAACAGACTGTAAATGAAGAAAACACAAATACACAAATAGACAAAACAAAAGCAAATGAAGAAAACCTACCAAAAAAATGACTACATTTTAGCTCTCTTGACCACCGTATACTGTGTGTCAGTAAGTTCTGGCATGATCTATAGAGTGAGAAACATATTTGTGAATGTATTTGTGTAATATTGATGTTATTTGTTTGAAGTTTTATGATACAAAAATAATGCCATACATTAACATTACAGTATGGGTATTGCAAGACTGGCCAATATACAATGTTTTATTATTATAATAACTAGTGAACATACATTCATAAATAATGTATATATTATAAATTCATCATTCATTTGAGCACCTCCACTGGAGAATGTAATACATGCTTGTTATTGCATCAAGTGAGGAGCCTCTAAACCCTCCTCTGCTGACCTTGGTGTGCCGTAAACATGCCAAAGTAAATCATATCACAGTATACGTCCCGTGTATGGCCAATTGTATATGATTTGCCATAAACGATTATGGGAAGGTGTTGAATGGTGGGGGAATGTTAATTTGTGATTCCTTAATGTTCAGTATAAATAGCCTTTCTGTTCTGCATCAGCGAGCTCCCCTGTAGTTGCTGCCCTCTAGCATCTGATCACACAGACACACTCCATGCTAATCATATGGCAAACTGTTGAGTGAGAACGCTACCGTGTGTGTGTGTGTGCGTGTGAGTGAGTGAGTGAGTGTGTGTGTGTGTGTGTGTGTGTGTGTGTGTGTGTGTGTGTGAATATTGGCAGAAGCTCTCTCTGTGCGAGTCCATGAAAGCCCAGTGCTGTTTATGAATGCCCACAGTGTGATGTGCCACTTAGCATGGTTAAACTGGATAATGCTTAATCTCTATGCACTGTAGGAGTGTTTGAGTCGTGGGAGGATAGTGGGTGGGAGGGAAACAGATGGTTGTTGGAGTGAGGGGAGGGACTGATAGATTCGGAGTGAGCAGAGAAGGTGTGTGTGTGTGTGTGTATGTGCGTGTATGTGAAGGATGGGGGGGGGTTTGAATCTGGGTAGGGGTCAGGTTTGCTTTCTTTTCTCACTTCTCCCCCTGCAGGTCCGCCAGTGAATGTGGCCATGGCTATTGAAGTCGCCAGCATCGACCACATCTCTGAAGCCAACATGGTAAAGAAACCAGTCACCTTTCTCCTTTCCTTCTACAGCGAGCTTCTCTATCATCCCCTAACTTCACTATTGCGGCAAAGATCAAAGATTTGCTATTTGCATAATCCTGATTTATCCCACTTGAGGGTTTGAAAGTACTCAGTGTGAACATGTGTGACACATTGGCTGAGTTGTTAGATAATTTGATACTTTCATGGGTTTTGAATTGTAAGAAATAAATCTGGTGGGAAGATTCACATTATGTTAAAAAATATTTTCCTTCCTTTACATGAGAAAATCCACCTACATGCCACCACTTCAGTCAAGTTTATTTATCACAAATTGGTGACTAATAGTTTGAGATACAAATGTGCAGTAGATATGACACCAGATTTAGCTTTATGTCAGTGTTTGTGTAACAGTTATGAAACACGTCTCCATATGGATGCTGAATACTATGAGTGGGAACAGCTTCAGGATTATTTCAGACAGTATCAGGAGAGAATCTGCCTGTTGAGCAGAATGTCCGTTGTCTGTGTTGACCAAACTAGTACATCTTTTTATTCATAGCAGCAGTAAAGTCTGTTAGAGCTGTAGAAAGAAATACATAATTTGATAAAAGCTCTGCTTGCTGTACTAAAGATTTTCTATGTAGGATTTTTTTTTACTTTTCAGTGAATCTATTTTAAATTATTACATATGTAACCCTCAAAAGAGAGCTAAAATAAACTAAATCTGATCCACCTTGGTCACTAATGACATATTTTAGGATCCTGCACTTCCCATACTGCAACTTAAAAAAACCAAAACATTTTATAACAGTTGACAAATCTCCTTCAGAACTGTTTTCACAGGCTGAGTAATACTCTCCATGACTAGTAAACTGATCTACATGTGTTACATTGATGGACTTTCCCTTTAAGTGATATTTTTATTTGGTTCCATAATAACAGGGCTACAGCCTATTATTCAAATGTTCATGCGTTTTGCTTTCATTTAATTTGTTAACCCTTCTTTTTCCCTTTCTGTGTAATTGCCACTAGTAAATAAGTATGTGGATACAGCTGAAATACTGAGAAAAACCTCCACTATTACCCATCAATTCAAGTAATTAGTTGTAGTTGAGACAGCTTTAGGTCGGTATTAACTCAAATATAATTGTGTATATTCCAGGAAAGTAGGCAACCAGTTCTTAGATAGACCTCCTCTATTACTCATCAATTCAAATTACAATTGTAGTTATCTAATGTTTATGTTGGTAACAGCTCAAGTTTATGTATTTACTATCTACAAATTTAGATAGTACTATAAATGACTTTTTTATAGTTATTGTTCATGGCTAGACCCATTTATAAGGAGTTTATTGCATTTACCTTCATTTAAGCTGAACAATTACATCAATACTTACCTGGTAACTATGTCCACAGGAACAGTTTTCCTCTACTGTCATGTTCCATCATAAATACTGGGAATGCTCCTGCAGATGTTTTTATAATTTATCCAGTAATCAAGCTGAAACTGTGCTGTAAAATTAAGCCTAGTTTGTTTCCATGGTATTACGAGGCTCTTACAGTATCTTTTGTAACTGGTTATTTATGCTATATGGTTTATGCAATAAACACAAACTTTTACCACGTATGGTCTCCAATGTTAATAAGTAAGACATTATAATTTACAGAGTAGGTAAACTGAAACTGAACTGTAAAAAAAAAACAACCTCTTCCTCTTTTTTCTTCATACAGTTTGGGACTGATGTTCATTTTCTTTAAATAGTTTGCCCATGCCCGTGATCCAACCTTTATGTTTCTCTCTCCCTCTCTCTCTCTCTCTGCGTGTGTGTGTGTGTTGCTCCTGGCAGGACTACACCATGACCGTATTCCTGCGGCAGAGCTGGCATGATGACCGCCTGTCCTACAACCACACCAACAAGACTCTGGGATTGGACAGTCGCTTTGTGGACAAGCTGTGGGTGCCTGACACCTTCATCGTTAATGCCAAATCCGCTTGGTTCCACGATGTCACCGTGGAGAACAAGCTGATCCGCCTGCAGCCCAACGGAGTCATTCTATACAGCAGCCGGTATGAGCAAACATGTCTTCTCTCAGACAGTGTAACCAGTGTGGCTTTTTTACTCCTACACTGTATCTGGGTGCCGTGATGTTGACTTCTTTCTTCTATGTGTTTGAGTTCTTGGTAGTTTCAAATCTGTGATTTTTCTATGAGCACATGCAGTTCAGAAACCTCAGAAATTTGAGTGCACAGACTTCTTTGACTTTGCATATGAAAATCCCTCATGATCCATACCATGATCTGAGAGCAAACAGTTTTTTTCTATGGTAACTTCTGAAGCTTAAAAAAAATCTCACATGGTTTGACTTGTTTGTACATGGCCGATCAAGAGAGATAGGGAGGTTTGGGAATATTGTAAGGTAAAGGTAAAGGGGATCAGGATGAGTTATCTGACACCACCTTCAACAGGATGACATTGTTAGAAGTTATGAAACCATGAATGACAAATGACAAAAAATGATTAAGGTTGGTTGAAGTTTGGTTAAGTTATGAGATCATAACTTGATTTTTAGTTGTAATCTCTGTTGTTTTATACACCTTACACTGTTCAGTCCTCTCTGTCCTTCTGTTAGTACAGATAGGCTCAGTGACTTATCCATGGACTGGTTCTCTTTCTGGCTGTTATGTTTACCTGTGATAGTCTAGATCAGGGGTTTTCAAAGTCTGAGAGTGTGGGCCTTCCCTCAGACAAAGCCTGGAAAAAGGTGCTCAGTTTTGCTCAATTCGTGGATATCTATGGGATCATGATTATGTTATTTGATCCCATAGACACTCAGCTGAGCCAAGATAGCCTGATATTGCTGTTTGACATAACACACTGCTTTAAATACATAAAAAGGTCTGTCTGAAAGCATTTATTAGTTTCTTACTCTGGGGAAGTTGGAAAAGCGGTAAAAAATAAATAAACTCTGAACTATCTCTTTAACCAAATGACTCATATTTAGGCTCTTCTATGTGATGTAATCTCCTTTTGATAACTAATGTAATAACTTATGGAATATTTTTTTAACCATTCACTGAGCCTCCTCTAAAACAGTTTGGAGCCCCCCTGGGGAAGCAGGCTTTGAAAACCACTGGTCTAGGGCTTATGGGAAATGGTGTTTGTTAAAGGCCGCTAAAACAGTAACATTGAGTAAACACTGAGATTGTTTTTTTTGTTTGTTTGTTTTTAAAGTTACCATCCTTGTCTAAATATAAAGAGTGAACCACATGATTTTTTCCTGTTAATGAGGTTTTGAGTGAGGTGTTTGTATGGATGAAAATATGGTGTGTAGAATATGGTAAATAAAGTATGGATTAATATTTAACATTTAATATATAACAGTGGATGAATAAAATGACAATGTGCAATGTGAAAGAGGTTGCTCATAGTGACAAGCCCACAGACAATTATGGTAAATGGTAAATGGGCTGTATTTATATAGTGCCTTTCTAGTCTTCCAACCACTCAAAGTGCATTATGTCAATATTCACCCATTCACACACACATTCAGATGCTGATGGCAGAGGCTGCCATCCAATGTGCCAACCTGCTTATCTGGATCTAATCTAATACACATTCACACACACACACACACACACACACACACACACACACACACACACACACACACACACACACACACACACACACACACACACACACACACACACACACACACACACACACACACACACACACACACACACTAACACACCACTGGCGCAGCCATGGGAGCAAATTGGGGTTCATTATCTTGCCCACGGAGATTTCAACATGCAGACTGGAGGAACTGGGGATAGAAACCACCAGTCTTCTGATTAGTGGACGACATGCTCTATCTCCTGAACTACCCAACTCTGCAATTCTTAACTTCACAAACCTTTTTAGCTTCTTTCAACAACAATGTTTTACTTTGCGGCCACCATCTGTACTGACTAGATGCAGCAGGATGTTTTGGATACTCGTGATATGTACCCAGCACCAAACAGTACACAGACACAATTACTTTGTGGTTATTATAATGGCGGAAACTTACCAACTTAGGAGCCAAAAAATGTTTCACAGGAGGAGATGGAGGGTGAATATTGGACTTATGTTTGTCATCTAGACTAGAAACAGTTTGCTCAAAAATGAGCCATTTAGCTTAACATGGAGATACTATGTCAATGTTGTGTTTACAGCTTATTTCCTTTGGCCCCAAATTCCCCAAAAATCTATTACAAAAAATCAATTCATGCAGACCAAAGTTTTTTTGGGGGTCTTTGTGCATCTTTCATCTGCTGCTCCAATAAACTACAAAGCTCTTTTTCATCACAGCTGAGGCAACTCTCAGCAAATAATACAGGACTTTGGTTTCACTGCAAGGATGGTTTTTAGAAACATGTGTGTCAGTTGAGTTTCTATAAATAGCCTAAGTAAAGGTTAAGAAGCAGCCATATCAGACTATATCAAGTTTTAATTTACTGGGCTGTTGTGTTCCCAGAATCACTTCGACGGTGGCGTGTGACATGGACTTGACCAAGTATCCCATGGATGAGCAGGAGTGTATGCTGGACCTGGAGAGCTGTAAGTTATGATGCATCTTTAATGTTCAGTTTTTCTTTCTCCACAGATCATCAGGGAAATTTGTTGACCAGATTAACTGCTAACATTTTCTTTCCTTAGCACTAAGATAAAAATACTATGAGCTTGACAACTCTCGAATGACTGCATCTTTGTGGGTTCATTGACTGTTAAAATATCTGGTTCTTTGTCTGCATTTGCTTTTTAAATTTATTTTCATAGACGGTTACTCTTCCGAGGATATTGTGTATCACTGGTCAGAGAGTCAGAGACACATCCACGGCCTGGACAAACTGGAACTCTCTCAGTTCACCATCACAGACTATCGGTTTGTCACTGAGATGATGAATTTCAAATCTGGTGAGTATCCAACTTGTGTTCCACTTTTTGTTTCACTTGTCAAAGTTTCACACCAGCACAGTCAACTTGAAAGCCCCTTGTAAGTTTCTTGACTGTCATGCATTATGTACTATTTTGAGTTTTTGGACTTGGCTTGCCTCTTGTGTTGGAAAACATGATTCCTTTTGAAGCAAGATATATATATATATTAACTCCACACACTTCTGTGGTTATATTCTATGTACTGAAGGAATGGATGAAGTCTGGCTTGCTGCTAAGCCAGGCAGGAGGTTTAGGAGATGATAGGAGTTGCTGCCAGCAAGATGCAGTCTGCAACACTACTTTATGCCCTACATCTTAAAGCTTGCGGAGCACAAGCAAGCAGACAACATTCCCAAGCGTCAGCATTTTTGAAGAACAATTGGATTTTAATTCACAAGATATTTTCATAATGGATAATTACCTTCATCAAGAAAGCAATTAAACACTGTCTGTTTTTTGCTTCCCAGCGGGAAGATTTCCAAGGCTCAGCCTTCGCTTCGAGCTGAGACGTAACCGAGGTGTCTACATCATCCAGTCATACATGCCTTCGATATTACTGGTTGCCATGTCCTGGGTGTCCTTTTGGATCAGCCAAACCGCCGTCCCTGCTCGTGTATCCTTAGGTTGGTAGTAATTTGATGAGGTCTGTTTGAAAAAAGGGAAATCAAAATTTGTGTTTGATCATCTATAGTGTAGTAAAAACATGTAATCCATTGCAATCAGGCAGTCAGATAATGAGAGATGTAGTGTACAAAGTTGACATTTTGGACTAAGGGTGGTGCTACAATACTACCCCCTTCCAGTATTATGAATGTAATGAAGTTTACTCTTAAACTATGAAGGTGGTGACAATGATTACAATATAGTAGTTATCAGTTCAGTTTCAGACCTTTATCCTTGCAAGAATAAGAACAGAACATGCCAGATAAATGCTGAATTACTTATATTTGAACACAACACATTGAACATTCCACAGAACATATTGACAATCAGTCCACAAATTGTGCTGTTTATTAAGAAGACTGAGTGTATACCCTTAATAGCTCTCCTTTGTGAAGCTGTACTTTGAGCTAACACCAATGTGCTAACATACTCACAATAAAAATGCTAACATGCTGACATTTAGCAGGTGTAATGTTTACCATACTCACCACCTTACTTTAAGATGTCAGCATGCTAACAATTATGAATTAGCACTAAACACAAGGTACAGCTGAGGCATCAACTGAGTTGATGGGAATATCATCATTTTTTTATAGTCATAAAACAAAGCATTGGACAAACAATCATCTTAAATGTAACTAGCATCACTAAAAACCCAATGAACCCCTATCTGTAGTTTGTGCCTGTTTCCTTTCACAGGTATCACGACTGTTCTCACCATGACCACACTGATGGTTAGTGCCCGCTCCTCCCTGCCACGAGCATCAGCGATCAAGGCATTAGACGTCTACTTCTGGATCTGTTACGTGTTTGTTTTTGCTGCGCTCATTGAATACGCCTTCGCTCATTACAACGCTGACTACAGACTCAAAGAGAAGGCCAAGGTGAAAGCCAACAAGCTCAGCTCTGAGGTGAGGAAATCATTCCCATCATGTGCTCTCATCAGCAAATAACAATGTGGTGCTTCAGGGGGGGGCTGTTGTTGTTGTAATGAGCATTCCTTTTAAACAGAGACCTGGGCTGGGTTTCAAACCCCTGAGTTGACAAGCTTCCATCCCACTGACCTTCAACAAGACAATGTAATTCTGCAGAGCATAATGGAAAAACTGAAGATTTCCCTATAGGGAGTAATATGGATCTGTCATACTGTCTCTTTCCTTTGCTGTTGATGTAAATCTTACTGAGGTATACTTTCAAAACAAGTTTGTGAGGAAAATGTCATTAAAACTGATCCATTGACCACAGCAACAGATATAATAAACTGTAGTGTTCCCTTAATACTCCTATAATAATTTCATCTAATCTGCTGTGTTTTGGTGCAGCTCTCTGTAGGTCTGGCCTGCAATCTATCATTATTAGGTGCCCAGTACGATGTGTTTTTATTGCAAAATTGAAGACAGAAAACACTACAAACTGTCAAGATTTAAAAAAAGCACAAATAAAAGTATGGTAAAGTCCAAAAATGCAAAAAGTAGAAAGTATTTCACTCGTAATCTATATCTGCTGAGGTTTTTAATGAAGACGATTGGAAAAGTAATTTTTGCATGGTAAACAAATCTATATAGGATATATCCTAAACTTGAAACAGTGAAATGATTGCTCCCTCTCTTTTTGTCTTTTGCTCTCCCCCTGGTAAAGCTGTAGAAAGTGCTTACATGCCCGCCTCTGTCTCCCTACAGTCTATTGTGAAGAACGGCAAACAAGCTATGGTTCTATTTTCCCTGTCTGTCACCGGCATGAACCAGGGAGTAATGATTTCCAACCGCCATGGCCGGACCCAGCGCTCCAGTAGTGAAATCCCTGGGGAGGGCGGCTCCGAGGAGGCCCAGACGAGGAGGAGAAGGTCCAAGCAGCCGGATGAGAGCGAGGAGGAGAAGAAGTGCTGTTCCAAGTGCGTCTGCAAGCCAATCGATGCGGACACCATTGACATCTACGCAAGGGCCGTGTTCCCCTTCACTTTTGCTGTGGTGAATGTGATATACTGGGTGGCGTATACCATGTAAGGAGGAGGCAGCAGGTCTGTGCGAATGGCTGCCATCCAGCACTGTATATAAGAAACTGCTGGAGTTACGCCACTAAAATGCTGGCAGACTGGTGCAGCTGAAAATACTGCAGGCCTCAGTAAAAAAAAAAAAAAAACTTCAGAGGAAATGAAGTGTTACAGCCTGTGAATATGGAAATATGGTAATTAATGGAAGTAGAGTTTAAGAAGTGTTAACAGGACTATTTCTTCAAATACAAATACAGAAATGCGTTGTGTAAAGGCAAAGGACTGTGTTGCCTGTTGGAGGTTCACATACTCAGCAATCCAGATTTCCACATGTCATCCTGTTACTATATGAATGAACTCAACACAGGACATAACAACTGCTTGAACACTACTGACCACAGGCTAATATCCTGCAAACACAAATAAGCATAGTTCGCTTAACTTAACTTAAAGCCACAATCTGGTGTGAACCGTCTGTTATCTTGAAAAGTAATAGTGCCGCCCAAACAAGAAGATAACAAGATGAGCTGTACTACTATTCTGCATGGCTGATAATTCACTCACCCTCTTTCCCCGCCATCGCTGCCCCCTCCCTTCCTCTTCTTTCCATCGGTCCTCCACCCATTTTTTTTCAATTCATTTTTCGTTTAGGACACCAGCTAGGAGTGTCTTATCTCCTTCTTCCAGTTCTGCCTGTTTCCTCAACATTAAAGGACTTCTTCCACTACCTGTGTTTGTGTGTGTGTGTGCATCTCTACTGGCTTCAAATGGTCACTTGAACCTAAAATCCAAGCAAACAGAAAACACTGAAATCCCTTCTGGGACTGAGGAGATTGTCTGTTTCAGTGTTGTTTGAGATGTGAAATGGTGAATGCCTGATCTCCTAAAACAAAAATATTAGCTGCAGTGAATAGAAGCAGGCTGTAATTTGAGGTATTATAAATAACTTAAGTATATGCCCAGCTGAGGTCAAGAATTGTGCTACATTAATAATTTCAGACTCTCAAAGGGGAAATTAATTAAATGCAATTTAGGGATGAGAAAGCACCACTGCTCCCCTGACAAATAATTACATAGATTTCTTACTAGATTCAACATCACAGCACTGCCTTTATGATAGTTACAGCATTCTCAAATGTCTTGTCTTACTGCATTTTACTGTAGGTGAGACCTAATTCAATATTTAAGTTCAAGAAAAATATTTTTAGAAATGTACAGTCACATATTGTGTAAACAAATTTTAACGTTCTAAAGCTACTTCTATCATTAGAGGACTCTACCTTTAGTGCATTAGAGAAATGCTCATAAAGCACAAAATGTAAAGGGTTGATCCTCTGGGGAGCATGAAAGTGCTTGATAAATTTCATGTAAATCCACCCATTAGATTGTGATGTTTCCTATGTACTAGTAAAAATGTCTTCCTGATGGAGAAGAAGGTAAGAAAAGGTGAGAGAATCATCAAAATATTAGAATTCATTCTCAGGGGGCAAGGAATATCAAAACAAGAGCTTGGTCAATTGCTGGTAGATAACAAGAAATTGCAGTACGGAGATGTCAAAGACATGTTTGTGTTAAAAACAAAGTGTATCACCAGAGGAGCACTGCCTGGTTTATTTTCCAACTTTTAAACTGTATCTTGGTCACACTTTTAGTAAGCTAGCTTTCACATCGGTCCGACATGGTGGACTGTGTTTCCCGAGTGTGAAAGGCATCACCCCCCACTCCTTACTTGGAAGGTCCTGGCTCCAAATGGAAAAGATGGCAGCGATCATAAGCGGCAACTCCAGGCTTCAAACTGCCTCCAATGCAAACCAATGGGTGATGTCACATTTCCCTACGTCCATCTTTATGTACAGTCTATGGGTTATGGTTAAGGTTTGGCAACTAAAACACTTGGTTGAGGTTAGCGAAAGATGGTTGGGATATAATCATTGCAAATACTGTTTCAGAAACAAAGCTCAGATAGACCCACTGTACTCTTCTTGTCCACTATGTGAAGCAGCATGAACGAGCATTTAGCAGCTAAATAGCCTAATATTTTTCTCAGAGGAGTTGGTGGAGACTAAAACAAAGCTAAAAGGAGAGTGAATATTGCACTTACACACATCAGCTGGACAGACACACTACTCCATTAAATACCAATGTTTCTCCAGGTCTGCTGGACATGAAAGTTCTAATATATTTGTGTGTCTACAATTCATTTTTGCTAAGGCCTGTTTAAGGCCTTAATAATATGTTAATTTCATAAGGACATTTAGGAACAATATAATCTCTATTCAGATGAATTCCTGACCAGTGTTTATGAATTTTACACACTGACCAAACACACACAAAAAACATCTTGTCAGTCATCTGTCTTTGCTCCCCTTTTGCTATTTAGTAAATTGACATTCTTGGACAGCATCAACCGGCGCAGCATCCTCATTCTGATGCAATAGCAGTAACATACCCAAACACTCCTGTAGTGATTGCTCAGGGGGCCATCAGCATCCTCTTTCTCTCTTTTTAGTTCATGTTTTTGTGTGTGCAGAGACCATGGAGCGAGGCTGTTATCAGGGCCAGCAGTGCAGAAGCAAAGCAGGCATGGGTGGGAGCAGGGCAGATTTGGGCGCTCTCTGAACAGGGAGCGCGGCAGGCTGGCTTCTCCCAGGGAGATAACTTTGTTCTGGGCCAGGAGAGATGACATCATGACGGATGACAATGAAGATGTAGGCGCTCGGGGCAGGAAACGTTATCTGCTACAATGGCACCAAGGGGACGGAGACACGCACACATACACTTCGGAACACACTACTGCACACTGACACTCTACTCCAGTGAACAGTAGTTACTCCCCATTGAACACATGCACAAACACACACACACACACACGCACACACACTCTGCTGACATGCCTACTAACCCAGTGGGTCTAGGAGGTGGCTGTCATTTAAAAGGCAAAATCAGACAGATAGAGGCCAGGTCACTGTGTGTGACTACTGCTGTATTGTAACTTTCTACAGCACAGCTTCAGAGAACTTTTGGGAAATACACTGACGAGACTGATCTCAACCAATCTCAGCGAGGAGCCCAGCTTGTACTGGGGGTTTGTACTGCATGCTCAATACATATTGCATGAATTCTGTTCAAGGCATATTGGCATTCACAATAACAGCAACACAAGACTCACTGTTTTTGTGACAGAAAATAACAGTTATAGAGAGACATGAGTTGAATTCATGTCTAATTTCAAAACTACTGTTTATATGTATGGAACTAATTGCTTTATTATTGGTTGCCAGGTTGTGAAAATGTGCTTTTTAGCTCTTCACTTCATAAGGAATCAATTATTTACTGTAAACCTTTGTTGAAGATTTATCAACATTTAAAATTGGCAGAGCTCCGCTTAACATTTTGCAGTTTTATAAAGTGGTACCAACATTCCTAGCCAACTCTTGATCAAGTCATCACAATAATCCACAGAGATCAGGAGATCAGATTAAAGCAACTCATGCAAAGCCCCCCTGAAGTCCTTAAATATTGACTGCAGATCCATTTCTCTAACTTTTGCTTTCTAATCACTGCTTGCTTTGAGTTCCCCCAAAGCTCAAAAGCTTTAATCCTGCTCACTAATTGACAGAGAGGACTGTTTGTGCACTGATATCATGCAATAATAATTGATAATGAAAGCTGAACTGGGGATGTGGTGTATAATGTTGAAGGGGCTTACATAAGTTTTCACACATTTTTCATCTTTGGTTTTTGGCAGCCTGATGCAGACCAATATTTTTGAGTTTATTCCTTAAGTTTATTACAAAATGTAATCAAACCGAAGAGGCCTTTGGCACTAGTCCGTTCTTTATTGCAGGAACCCTTTACTGTTGGGCATTAAGTTTATTGCAGAAAGACAATAGTAAAACTAAATTAGATTCAAAACATCATAAAGCACTTTATTGTTACAACTTTTGAACCATTGTTCACAAAAGTTTCAAGTTTCAAGTAGTTTTTTACTTATTTGCTCTACCTGTCCCTCTCTTGACAATCTTTATAATCAGCTTCATCATCCATCACTTTTCCTGACTTTATATATACTGTCAGCCTTTCTTTGGCTATTTCTTTGTGTACTGTATTTGCTTTTTGCCAAATGCTGAATCAGCCTCAACTTTCATCAACCTTGGAAGAACAATCTGTTAAAAAACTAATATGGCACACAAAAAGGACATTTCATATTAATTGGTAAATGGCTGCAATATATCTATATATATGTATAGGGCTTTAATCCAAAGTGCTTTACAATGTTTTAGCTGCTCATTCACCCATTCACACATAAACACACATCAGGTGGGGTTAAGTATCTTGCCCAAGGACACTTCAACATGCCAACAGGAGGAGCCGGGGATTGAACCATCAACCTTCTGATTAGTGGACGACCCGCTGTACCTCCTGAGCCACCAACACCCAAACATTATGTGCTGCAATCTGTTACACTGTAAATCTACATCTGTAAACATCTGTGGTCCAGTCATTATCAAACAAGACCAAAAACCATTAATGATTTACTTTTAATTTTGCGAAAGCGTAAGATCCAGAGATATATCGATTGGTAAACCCAACTTAATTCAGTTTATAGCCTTTTTATCTGAAGAAGAAAGTTTCAAAAGTTAAAACTGGGAATTCTACTTAAATATTAAAATCAGATTTAGCTCTTGGTTACCATCAATATGTTAAGTCTGGGGTTGCTCTATCCATGCATAACTGTAATTGTGTGCACCCAAGCTGTATATTTTTTAATATTTTTCTAATACATATTTAATTAACTCTGTTCTCTTTCACTTTATATTTTAGTGCCGTTATTTAGCAAACCCTTCTAACGATGTAATCCATATTTAGTTAAACTTTCATTTTTGGTTACTCACTATTTAAAGTCCTGTGTTGCTATCACTCCAACTACAAAATTTACATCCTTCACAGTAAATTACAGTCATTCTCATGGATCACAATCAGACATAAGAAAACAATCTCCCTTACAGGTATTCTGTGACGCATGATGTGCTGTCTCCTGAACATCCTGCTGGCTTTGCTGAGTCGCTTCCTGTTTGCCGTCCACGGGGTGGTGACAGTGTGGCGCGTGGTGGCCGTTAAAGGAGAGCCGCTCTATTGGCTGCTGCTGATGGGCGTGGCTCTTCTAGGCGTGGAAATGGCCGTCACGTTGAAGTGCACCCGCAACGCAGAGTGGAAATGGTAACCTTTAATAGGTCAAAACACAAAAGTTTGCAATAAATTGGTGAAGTACCCCTTTGAAATGTTACACAAGAAACACAATTTAATTTATTTAAAAGTGATGTGATGTGATGGACATCTATGTGGGGTAACTTAGCTTAACTTCTGCTCTTTTTAAAAGGGTGACATGAGGATTGAGTCGTAGCCAGACTTTGAAAACCTGTTTTAAGCGGGGAGTAAATAACTCATGAACTTGTAACTGCGTGAACACTTTACAGCCCATCTGCCCAGGGCGTTGAGAGGCATCTTGTGTAAGGCCTGTAATATTCTCTTCCACTAAATTCTCTGTTATCCTTTGCAGCTCCTTCTCTCCTTCACTGTCTATCAAAAACAAATCTATTCCTCTGCAGTGTTATTGCTCCGTCTTTCACTGAGCCTACTATCATGTCTCTGTCACAGCCTCTCCTATCCTGTCTTGGAGAAAATTTATCCTGCTGGCTCGAGTAGTTGCTGACCAGCTAGCTTTCTTCCTTTAAAAAAAATAAAAAAATTGGCTTGAGTAAACACAAGTTCAACCTTTATTATGCAAGCCTCTAAAGGATATGAGCATTTAGTGTCACACTTCAGTCAACACCAAGCTGTGACTCATTCAAAAGCTGTAGCTCTCCAGCACATACATCCTCAGACGCACGATTTCTTCAGGCCTCTCTCTTTCTCACTGAATCTTACTTTGAAGTTCTGTCCTCATGGAGAAGGCTTTGCACTGTCAAGTGGGATTTGCATATATGATGAGAATAATTGCCTGTCTGAAATTCGATGCTTCTTTTGGGGGAAAAAAGGGGGTCTCTTTCTTCTTTATTGGGTGGCAAATAAAAAAGAAAAAAGTGTGTCACTAAAAATAACCTACCCACCCCTCCCTCCCTCTCCATTGGTGGTCCTCTTTTAGGTTCTCCCCCATGGTTTTCCTCTACCTCAGTACTGTCATCCCTTCCATTTGGTTTCTGGAGCTGAGCCTGCTGCAATCCAAGCTTCCCGTCAACAACTCCTCAGGCCCTGAACTTCATTTGCTGGCTCACATCCCTATCACAGCGGTAGGTGTCCCACCACAAAACTGCCCTCCCCACCACAACCTCCATGCTGCCACATTAAAGCAACACCTGATATCAGATAAGATTTTAATCTAGCAAAGGGGGTGGATAAACTATTAGTTGCAGGAAATGTGTAATAGACACATTGAGATGAAGTCCAGATAGGCTTCTGCTTGAAAAACTCTCAGATCTTTCCCTTCTGGGGCGATTTTAGTGCAGTTTCTTTCATGTAGGATTTGGGAGCTTTCTTGCCCCATGGCTGTGCTTGAGGCTGGGTTGCAGCTTTTAAAAGTTGAAGATGTAGTGTTTTGGGAAACATTGTGAATGTCAAGGGGTGCTGTCAGGATAAACTCAGTGAACCCTGACACAATAAGGGGTTGACTCACAAGTCATCAGAATTATATAGAGAATAGAGAGGAAATACCCTATTTGCCAATGTATCTTGTTTGTACATTTCACTTTTTCACATATCAAGCTATCACATTGCTATACCTTCATGGTACAAACAAACTGATATAGTAGGAAAACACAACAATGGGAAACCAAAGGAAATTCTCTGCTCTATAACAAATTGTGAAAAATGTGTTTTTCAATGTTATGGTGCTGTTTCGTTTACCCAGGGCATCGTGGAGCTGGACCCTGAGAACTGGGTGGCTGGTCTGGAGCAGACTATGCTCATTGTGTTGGTTCTTGGTCGCTGGCTGATGCCTAAGGGGGACATGTCCAGGGACCAGCTCTCCCAGCTCCTCATGGTCTATGTGGGACTGGGTGCTGACATCCTGGACATCTTCGATACCTTCAGGGAACCTGAAGTCAAAACTAACCAAGTGGTTGTCATCATTGGCTTGTCTATATTCTCTTGGGCGCTCATGCAGTTTCCTCTGGTGCTTACTCAGACGCGACCCCCAAAGGGTGGTCCCCTCTGCTGCCCTGCCTCTCCATCTTCATTCATCTCCTGCTGTTCCAGTGAGGTGTGGAGCTTACTGCTCACAGTGGGACTCCAAGATGGGCCGTTCCTGCTTTACCGGCTTTACCTCATGGTGCAAGAGCAGGTACTCAACCAGCTGATGATATTCTTCACCTGCAAAAACATCCTCATCGTCCTGTTGGAGCTTTATCGAATCTTTGTGGTGCAGTGCAAGCAGCAGGCCGAGGAATCGGGGTTGGAGAGGTGTGCTGCTTGGGTGCTCCGGTGTCCAATCCAGGGCTGCAGCAGGGTGGAAGAGAAACAGGAGGAAGTGGGTAGAGAGGAGTGTTATGGAGAGCAGAGCTGTCATACAGACATGGGTCGGGGGTCTGAGAGGGTGGAAGATCAGAGAGGTGTCCAGGTAGAGAAAGGTTTAAAATGCCGCGAGGCATGACTTTGGCCGACAGGGGTGGGGGGACTGGATTTCACACGCCAAGAGAAAAGTCTAACCCATCTGCCATCTCTTGCATTGTAGCTTGGTTCACAGACAGTCTGGGCTCTCTGGAGGTTCAGTGACCATAAATAGACCACGAGAGAAGAGAATAAGTCCCCAGTGAAAAGATCAGAGATGAATTTATGCAACTCCTTTGACAAAACCTTTCAAAAAAGTGATATTTCAGTCAGAGGAGTTTCCTCCACTGATGAAAATCAGTTCAACAAGTTTAACAGGAACTGTCAATCTCTTTAAAATACTATGTGCGAAATACCAAGGTAGCGGAAACCATATGAACATAGCTTTATGCTTTAAAGTACAACATATTTTGTTTTAATGAGAGACAGCTTGCGATTGATTGATTTCATTATATTTTTAATAAAAATGCCAGTCCTCTTTGTGTTATGATGATCATGATGGAAATGATGATGACTTCGACAGGAGACAACATCATATTGAATTGTATTAGCATGGCAGTTTAAGATGGCGATAACATGTCTTGCTTAATTAATAAACCTTTCATAATGAAGATGTTCCAGCAAAGTATAATGCTGTTTTGTTACTCTGATCACCATGAGATGGCAGTGTTGCCAAGTCAACCAAAGCACCACACGTACAGTCTGAAATGTGACTGGAACATGTATGCCAGTTACAAAGAGCAAAAAAACACAGTGAGACAGCAACACAGCAGCAGAGCGGCAATGCCGAGCTTTTTTTGCTATTCAATATTTCTAAATCTATACTTCAAGTATTTTTGTAAAACCTGAGTATACTTTGAGAAAGAAGGAATCCATGTGGTGAATGAATTTAAAAAAATGTTTCACCTTGAGGTTCTGTAATCAATAGTCTGATGTACTCAATCTAGAGACACCTCACACAGTTACAAGTTGGAAGAGAGTGAGGGGGTTTGCTTAATTTTTAAAGGTTCCTTTTACTCTTGAGCACAATCAGCCAATGGAAGCCTGTTTGAGAGCTTGGTGCATTTTTATTATGTCTCAAAAAGCACACTCGTGATTATGTGGGAGTCGTTCAAGTTCGACATGATCTGCTCTCTCTTTCTGTCTTTTGAGAGATGGAAGGTGTTTTTCAGATATTCCTCTGCAGCACATAAAAGTGAGAGAGTCTTTGAGAGACCACAAGGACAGAGAAGTGTTTGAGTTGAATTCCAGGGTCTCAAGGTTTCGAGCCACTTCATGGTGGGGAGAAATGGTCATAGCAAAATACACCCCTCCCCACCCCCCCACCCTGTTGATCCAGACAATACCTCTCCTGTCAAATGAGGGCTGGGATGCAGCCCTCCTGCATTTATGGATGACCCTCTCTGTCCATGTCTCTTACACTCTATTGGGCAGGCTGGGAATGAAGAGCAGCAAAAGAAACGAGTGGCAATTCAATCAGAAGCCTTTCTTGTGCTGGCCTGTATCTGTGTCCATCAAATTGCTACAATTCACCTGGCCTGCAAGATAATAATAGAAACTGAGGCTCTGAATGAGGTGGGACTCTTTGTTTCCAATAAGCTCTCAATGGAAGAAAGACATAAAAAGAGGAGACTAAAAGAACATTTATGTGTTTTCTTCCCTTTGTTGAGCATGCTTCATTATAAAAATGCATAGAATATGAGAAAGATTTCCTAAATCGACGACTAAGCTAGCTCCAGAGGATGTGCTGAAGAGCACAACTGTACTTCCTCTGTTTCATCTTCGTGGCGGCACTTTGGTCTAAATTATTGATGGTGTAGCCAACTTTTAAGAGAAAGAAGAGAAACATTAATGGAGAGTTCCCACAGAGATGTTAATTCCTCTAGCAACACAATGCTGCCTATGCTCCTAGAGTGCTAGATATAGTGCCAAATTTACAAAGTCACTCCCAGGAAAATTGCATCGCACGGAGCCAGTATGGAGGGCGCATCTTCTTCTCTAAGCACCTGAGTTTTGGGAGAATCCGATATTCGTGTGACAACCTGATGTGGGCAATACAATAGGGTGATGAAAGAGGCGCTTGCTTGTGAAGAGAGTCCTTTTCCTCTTCAGATTAACTGCATGCTTTAACAAGATTGTGTGGGCATGTGGGAGGATGGGGATGTCAGCTGATCCACGGGCTGCCCTACATAGATAGAGTGAGAGGAAGAGAGCGTGGAAACTCAAAGCCTGAAACTCCAGTGCACACAGAACCAAAAAAAAAAGAAATTCAAAAATTCAAACCTCACGAGCCTTTTACTGTAAGAGATCTGTTCACATGAAAAGAATGATGCTGCCTTCAGGTTCTCCTTAAAATTATGTGCATCTTTGATTACATCAATTAATTAAGCCCCACAGAAAGCCATGTCGCCCACTTTCAAATGCTTATAGGATCATGTTTCTGAAGACAATGTGGAATGACTGATAACCAACAACATATAATTTGTTTGGACTGATGAGGGTATTAGTCATACTGAAAGTACTCGACTTACAGCTTTTGTATTCTTGGTTATGCAGCTCAAACTGATTTTTTGCTTGATTTCTGCTCTCCAAAACCATAGATACAACTTGTTGCACATTTGGGTGTGTTTTCTTTGGAAATACAATAAAATGCATCTCCTGTGGTGGCAAGGATAGGTTAAATCATTCATCCTCTCTCTTTGCTGTGTGTTTCCTGTTGCTACCTTAAACAAACTATCAGACAGAGTGCACACAGCACACTTCAAACGGCGGCTTCGTCATGTTTTGCCCTCAGCATCCAGAATCCAACCAGGATTGCTGAGTGCCATTTTGAGAGTGTTAATTTTAATTAATTAAATACAGATTTATGTAGAATATATGCATCATGTAGGCACAATATCAAGTGAATAAGCTGTAAAAATACAGGTGTTAAAACTAGATTTGGAGCTCTACATTTGGTTCATAATCCCTTCCAAAATATGAAATTTGACAAAAGAAATCTTACCTCAAGGTTATATAATGACAAGTGATGAACTATTTCTTTGACAACCGAGAAAGCTTTGTCTGCTGAGTAGACAGAAAGAAGTATTTGAAAGAAAGAGCTAGTAAGTTGACATTAAGTTTTGTTTTCACTGCTGTCCCCAGTTTGTAATCCAGTCTTGTGTGGTAGATGCACATTTTATTATAAAAAAAATTAAAAGGCACAAATAACTTGAAATGTGATGAATATTATAAAAATCTACTTGTGGGTTTGTGTCATGTCATATACCTTAGATAATAATACCATATATAATAAATAATAAGTTATACTTCAATCTTCGAATTAGCTGTCAAGAATAATAGAATATTCATATTTAGACTTATTTACTACTTTGTTTTTCATGCATGGTAAACTTGATATTGATATTTCCAAAAGAACCTGAAAGCTGCAGTTACAATGAAGCCAGAGAGAGAGAGAAAGAGAAAGGCAGAGAGAGAGAAATTCACTCAACCTGAGCAGGTGCTCTCCCATGACAGCGTGGAGCGTTTTCACCACATGTCACAATTTTCCTATTTTGTGTCAACTAATCAGGAAGTCCAAACACACCCAGGTGTGCCTCATCAGCCTCCAGTCCTACAGATAAACCTGTCAACATGGCACTGAAATGTTACAGCACGAAAAGAAGAGTGAAAACAAAGGCAAACTTCGATTGAACTCCACAACTTTCTGACAGGCGGCTGAGGATCCGGCGTGTTACATCACGGATGGCAAAATAATGAGCTTGACTTCACTGGTTCTGGATCACGGCTGGTACACGGCCTTGTTTTCACACAATATACAATTCTCAGATAGGCAACATTGTGATACAGAGGTGCCTAATTTCATGCAAATCACAGTGTATTTGCAGACAAAACTTATAACCTGTATTTTATGAGCCAGAATTCTCTGGACAAAATATTATTATTTGTTAGTTTCACACCAGCTGAGGCCAACATGTGCTTGGTCTGCTGTGTGATCTCCTCCCAGTCAGTGGCACCCTGTGCATATCCAAAACGAGGCACCCAGGGGTCAGTCCTTTCATCCCATGCTGAGCTGTTTGGGTACTCTGAATGATAAAATCATTTTATCCCTTTTATCTAAAGACACATGAATGCCTCGAAAGCAACTGAGGAGTTGAGGTATCAGGTTTAATGGGGGTGTTGAGTCCATCATCGGACCAAGGTAACCCTCTTCCTGTAGAAGATTGTTAACTCATTTGGACGCTGATGTCACACTCATGCATACCGCCCCAATGCACATCAGAGATCTTGCAGTCTACAGATATACGACCCTAGAGTCCTCAAACTGCACACGGTTGGCTGTGCATTGATATTGTATCACAAAGTAACTGTTGTGGGTTACCATCACACCATGGTAAAAAGGACTGGCATCAAGCCAACACCTGTTGGATCAGGGAAGATCAGGATGGTAGATCAAGGCAGCTTAAAAATGGAAACTGGTTTTAAACTGTGGCACAGCAGCTCCCCAGGAGGGAAAGAACCTGAGCTGGTATGGTAGATCCAACACATCCTGCCAGCTAAATGACAAAATAGGTTCTTTGTCATTTGCTTCCAAACTGCCTCATATGGTGCCCAGATTTATTCTGGTATCTGTCCATCAATAATTTACTGTAAGGTTTAGTCACGTGTTCCATTATGTTATCCCTGTGGTAAGTTCAAAGTCAGGAATCAGCTTCTTCAGTTCAGAGTTGGAGGCTGTGAGAATCAGTAAATACCTCCAAACTGTAGGCTGGCTGCTTGTTGAACCACGCCGTCTCCTTTTCTATATTTACATGTGTTTAACACTGAAGATGGAACATGTGGGTGTGGAGGCTTTGAAGTACTTTAGAAAGCATCTTTGACAGAGGTGGAGTGAGTAAGAAAAGTAAAATTACTTTTAAAGTTGAGTGATTAGAAAAGTATTGGGATGACTTTTTTTTTTTTTTTTTAAATAGTAATATAGAATGTGTAAATTGTTGTTCCCAACCTGGAAAGGTTTTGTCAGTGTCTTCAAAAACAGCCACAGATAACAGTTTATGATCATTTTATGACCTGCCACCTCTATGGGCTGAGCTTATTCCTCGTTCAGACAAATAAAACTACCTGATTCACAGTTCTACAGTTGAAAGCACCAACATTTACAGACTACAAACTGCAGCTTCCCATGTCAAAGTCATATGCTTTATCAATCCAACTCCCCTCCTCAAGCTCCTCATTAGCCATTATTTACACCATAACAAGATGTCCTTGAGAGGTAAGTAGAAATAAAGGTCTTTGTACATGTTTGAACAGATTAACAATGCTTTTTTTTTTCTTGTGAGGCCATGAAAACAGGGGATCTGAATAGCTTTCCAGTAAATGAGTCAAACATTCAGTGTTTGCCATACATATACTGTGCATTAGATGTTCATGATGTAACCCTGCTGTAACGTTTGCCATTTTCATAAAGTAACAATCTTCTAAATTTACATATAAACCACTCTGTAAGGAATAGACACAACGAGCGTGCATTTCTTCAAATACATACAAATTTAAGATAGTTTAGATAGTTTTCCTGACAAAGCTGAAAAAGACTATTAACTCCACAGGTGTCTGATAACTTTGACTTTTTGTCTCACAGCCTCATTTCTATTCATTTCATTTTTCTCCAGTGTTAATTGCTTCCGTAACCAATTTTACGCAGAATGCAAAAGTGAGTAATAAATATGAAATCCCTTCCTAAACAGAGCATTTAGAATTCCTACCCACATGGCAGTTTTAGAGATAACTGCTCTGACAGCTAGCAGTTTAGTCAGTCAATCTCAGGCCACAGAGGATGTATTGTTGAAATATTAATTGGCTGCCTCCTTTGCCATCCCCCAGTTTCTCCAAGCTGGGAGAGCTGCCACTTTACCCATTTTCAATCTACAACATGGCCTCTGGTCATAGGGGCCATGGCCACGTCGGGACACCAGTTCTAATGAGGAAATACAGTCGGCTGTCTGACTGGACGAAATAATTAGGACAGTTGAGGGCACTCGATGAACAAACACATTCTTGAATTTAGCTTGTGATGTTTGAGCCATATGCCTAGTGATTTTCAAACAGTGAGATGCTGATGGCCCAATTCTGTCCCCCTCAAATGGAACCGGCTACTCCTGACTTTTTACCAATGCAGCCTACAAGTGATTGTTGGTGAAAGACTGAAGAATTTTCAACGCTGTAAATGCTCTCTGTATGGGATTTTAAGACTGAAGAACATGGAGGTGGCACTTTTAAGAGCTTCTGGAGATATTTTGAAGAGTGCATATGGTTTTGCCACTTACAGAAAATCTACAATTTGTGAAAAATCTGCAATTAGTGTAGGCAACTGGGCTGCAACCAGCATGGCTCACTATGACAGGCTAAGAGACCTGTCAACCACACCCCCAAATGCAATCTAATTTCGACATTAAAGCCCCCATGTATGCATTTTTTGTAATTATAGCATATCTGTTTATGTTATCTGATTTTTTTAATGGGAAATCTCCCTGACCAGTCAATAATATATAATAATATACTTTATTTAAACAGAACTTTTCTTAACAAAGTCACAAAGTGCCTAACAGAAAGAAGACAAAAACAAATAGAGATCATAAAACAAAGGGGAATCAAATGCAGTTACACACAAAAACATAATCTGTCAGAAGTGGGATAACAAAACACAGCAACATATCAAACATTCATAAAAGCTCTCCGATAACAGAATGTTTTAAGAAAAGATTTGAAAAATACTAAAGAAGTTGCCTGTCTGATCTCCATAGGCAGACTGCTCCACAGTTTGAGGCATTCTCACAGCAAAGACCCAGTCACTTTTGGTCACTAGTTGAAACTTAGGAATGACAACCAGAGCCCCATCCACTGATTTAAGTGAAAAACAGGCACATAGGGGGTCCGCGATGTAATTTTAGCCATTTAATGCTTTGATGGTGATAAGAAAAGTAATATGTTCATGTCTCTTAGTGCCAGTTAAAATCCAGGCAGCAGCATTCTGCATCAGTTGGAGTTGGTGAAGGGAGCTCTGTGCACTGCAGTAGTCGAGGCAAGAGAAAATGAATGCATGTATGACTTTATGTAAAATCGGCAGGAGACAGGAAGAGTTGAAAAAAACATGACTGGACAACATTTTTCACTTCAGCATCAAAACAGTGATCTGCATCAAACATAAATACAAGACTTCTAGCACATGGTTTTGGTTTAGGAAGCAAGTTTACTGTGAAGCAGGCTGGTAGAATTTGTGGGACCAATGACTTTGACCTCAGACATAGTTGTTGAATTTTAAAATGTTTTGGGACAGACAATAGTGGATATTACTGAGGTAAGCAAACTGATTATCAAGGGTGAGATACTATGGTTTTGAATGATCTGGCTGAGAGGAATGATGTATATTGAAACAGCTGTGAGCCAAGGATAGAGCTGTGAGGAAAACCATCATTTAAATGGGCAACAGTTAAAAATAGACGAGAAACCTTCATGAGGGCTGTTTCTATTCTGTGGTGAGCTCTAAAACCTGACTGATATGTATTAAAAGTATATTATCAATATTTTTTATTGTTGTTGATGTTATTATAATTAAGTAATAGGGATTCCAAATTAAGTTTTTTCAGTAGTAGTTAAATGACTGCATGTTTAACACATTAAAAGAATAAAATGACCTACAGAGATATCTCTTTTAAAAACTTAGTTGGGATAATATCCAAACTACAGGCAGAGGATTTCATTTGAGAAATTATTTTATCTAGTGCTAAGATGTTAATGGTTTGAAATGTTCTGTCCCGTCAGTGACCTTTTCAGCCAAAGTGAAGGAATATTCTGATTTACGTAAGTGTTGTTATATCTTGTTATATCTATAATTGACCTACCACACGTTGTGAAGCTGCGGTGATGTCATCCACTGTTTATGCCAATATTTATCATGAATGTGGTTGGGTAGCTATCTAGCTATGTTCTTAATCCTACCCACAAACCTCTGATTGACTCATTTTCCAACTGCAGGAAAACAGCCATCAATAAGCACAACACTAGTTCTATTTGTCAGTGAATGAATCACAGATATGAGAAAAAATTAGGCCAGTGTCTTATAAATTATTCAAATAATTTTGGGTTGTAGAAAATTAAACAATCCTCTTAGAGTGGCTTATTTAATACTACTACATACAAGGGGTCGCTATAGTAATATGCGGCTACATACACACTAATATGTTTTCATTTACAACGCATAACTTTTGCTACCTTTACGCCTTACCTTCACACTACTCTGGCGTTTCCGAATCCTTTAAAGGAGACTTCTCAAAACCCCTGTTTAAGTTAGAAAACTCCAGGATTGTGTTATAGTCTGGAATGGTGGAAAAAGAGAAACAGAGTCATATCAGTCCTTCATATGTTCAGTAACAGCTCTACCTCATCGTAAGCCCAAGCAAAGTAACTTCTGGTCTCACTTTTCTTCACTGCTGTTCTTCCTCCGTAGTATTTTCTGCAACTAAACAACCAACCACATGTATGGTCATGTGATATGCGTTTTTGTTAGTATGTGTGGAGACAGTGAAACAGTGCTAAAAATGCTTGTGTGGAGGGAGATTGTTTTCATTTTAAAACACCATCTACAAAAAACAAAAAATGTATTAGTGTGGAGGTAGTCATAGTTACATGATGGGTCTGTAAAGGAGGTGAGGCTCTGACATGATCTGTTATTTGAACATGTAATGTGTCAAAAAGAGGACTCAATAGTGCGAAAATGCCCTTCACTTCACTTTACGTGAGTCTTCATTGACTTGACAGGCTTAGCTGAGGAAAATGCCCCTGGCTTTATTGTCACCAATGGGCTATGATGTTGTGGTTCTAGGTGTGTGTTCATGCTAGTGTGTGTGGCTGATGTCGCCTAATATGTCTAACAACAAGAGAAGGTAAATGAGTTTTGCACCCACTTGCAGATTGAACCACGCTGTAATGGCACAAGTTGTCCCCCAAGTGAGTCAATATAATCAATGGCCCCATCACAGATGGAAAGAGAAGAGCTTGTTCCTTTTAATGGCTGGACCAATGAGCTGTGTTACAGACATGCTGCAATATAGATAAGACATGCAAAGCTGTTCTTCCACTCCACTACTGTTTCTTTCTCTCTGCTCTGTTCTTCTCAGCATCCCGCATCCTCTTCCCACATTTAGATCATCTATCTAAAATAGACCGTAAAATGAGTGACGTGTTCTATGAAACATGTATGTGACAACTGTACTGTGTGTCCTGCAACATGCAGAGCATTAGGGGCATACATGTAAAGGCTATGTGTGTGTGTGTGTGTGTGTGTGTGTGTATGTGTGTGAGTGAGAGAATCTTATGGCAGCAGTCAATGCCTACCACATAATGATGAGCAAAGCTTTTAAGGGGCATTTCATGACGACTGAAGCACCAAGTGGTTTTGTTGAACGGACAGAAAATAGCTGTTGTCATTTTGGTCTCAAGAAAGCAATCTTCTGTCAGAGAAGACACAGTTGAGGGTTCTCTAACATGGTCCGCTCAGCACCTAAAGAACCCTTGATTCCTTTTACCTATAAAACCACACTTAGATCAATATTAAACAAAACACTCATGGTGACGATGGGCTATAAAACACTCTTTTATCCCCGGGACAAGAGCAGCAGCATAACTTGTGGTATGCTTCAGTGCATTCATGTGCATTTATAGCTCTCTCAATGATTATCTGCCATTGATTGCGTGGTAGATTGTGTGGTGTGCGGGTTCTTTCTCTTGGTTTGGTTTACATAATTACATTATGTAGGACATGGGCAGCCAGAAGCGCTTTTTCTCTTTGGAACACTTCAGAGAGTGAATGGAGCAGATCTATTTCAGGAAGTGGGTTAGTGGTGAGGGGAAGAGGCTTGATTCAGAGAATAAACACATATTTTACACATTAGGATATTTGTTATTGCACCATGCAGCCCCTGGTGTTCCTGAGTCTGTAGATGGTGAGATTAGCCATATCAGGCATATCAGGCATATCTCGGCTTGGATAAGAGATTGCTGTATGTTTGCTGCTGTAATGTATGTGCCATACATTGTATTGTGACTCATTTGGTGGACAGTTTAGCAGCTATCTTGTAATCACTTATACTTGCTTTAACAATAACATGATTAAGAAATACAGGGTAGGCTCATTTAGAAAATGAAGAAATTGAAAGAAAAAAACACTTTCTTTTGCAAGATTAAGATGAGTAGCTTGAATGTTAATCTCATGCCTTTGCGTAAAGTGTAGAGCTGGGATCAGGACATGACTAGCTTAGCTTAGCATAAAACCAGATAAACTGACTCTGTTCAGTGTCCAGTGTGGAAAAAATGCAGCTTCTAGCACCTCTGAATATCATTACATTATCTAACATTTTGTATTTCATATGTTTAAAACCAACATAAACATGTAAAGCTCACAATTTGTATGTTTTTTTGGAATTTTGAACTTTTTTAATGCACAACTGTTTGGGGCATTAACTGTACACAGCATGTAGAAGTCTTTTAAAAATACACATTTCTATACTGGTTAAACAAATAAGAAGTTGTTAGGTGTTTTTTGTTTTTACTTGAACACAGGACCAGGCTAGCCGTTTCCCTGTTTTCCAGCCTTTATGCTAAGCTAGGCTAACGGTATCCAGACTACAGCTCCGTACAGACCTGAGAGTGTTACCATCTCACTTTTGGAATGAAAAGTAAATAAAAGTATTTCACTATACTCAGTATGACTCCTTATATTTAAGTAAAAACTTGCAGTGTAGTTTAATCAAGCCCAGTTACCATCAAAGTGAACTAAAATTAGGTTGAGATTGAAGTCCTCATGATGTGAAACCCAAATAATCTGTCCACATTAATTCAGTCATTGCATTCTTAATGTGCCGCTGAAGTATTATTGGACTTGTCCTTGAAACCCACTTACTGTGAATTGATAAAGTGTGTTCTTTTTTATTCCCACTCAAAAAACCTCCTGTGCAGTTGTATTGTTGGCTAAGACCTGATTTCCATTTCTATCGCCTGATAACAGCCTCACCTCACTCTTACCCAGCGACAGAACGGGATAAAAGCAAAATCAAAGCCAGTCAAACACAATCTGACAAGCTAATGGATTTGAGAGATTCGTGTTCTGTGCTCAGATTTCTTTAACATGACATCACGATCAAGTGTACACAAATCCACAGTTAACCATTTGGGCAGCGGTGTTGTGTTCTGTAGCTGTTAACGCAAATTCAAATGTGTTACTTAAATTATCATTGATAGACCCACTTTGATGTACTGAGTTGCAGGTACATATTTTTTTTTAAATCCTTTGAAGGTAGATTCTCCAACATTCCCCCAGCGTGCTTGCCAGGAGTGGAGAGCGGTGGGGGGGTAGCGGTAGCTACAGTACAGACTCAGTAATGTGGTTCACCTCCCATCTACCCACCCCTGCTCCGGCTGTGGCTCTCCACAAATCCACTAGGCCTCATATGTCACTGTCAATGCTGCCCCACATGAATCTAATGTATGTACAGCAATGAGAGACTTTGTTCAAACAGATTATTTGGCACTGGATAACAAGCAAAGAGACTCAGATAGCAGGTGTATCACTGCTCTTCTATGTGGGGAATAAACCTGCACAGGACAATGTATCCAAAGGAATATACATTCTGCATGAACAAGAAGCAGCAAAGCATCCTCTAAGCTTTACATACAAACTGAATCATTTCCTTATAGGACATGCAGCGACATGTGCCCCACAGCAAACTAAAAGGTTGCCTAATCCGGAACAGAATCCTTTTTGCTGATCGTTAGTTTTTTTAACAAATAATTGTATTTGCCTACTTAACGCCTCAGGGGTATTAGGAAGATAGAGAAGAGGGAGAGCCACATCAATATAATTGGTACTATAAAAGTATATAGCAAAATCATTGGTATTACTAGTTTAGTCCTGATCAGACATTCAATCAGTGACACACAGGTACGGATAGACAATGAGCAGGGATTAATATGAACATTTTCATTAACTGGATCTTGTTCTAATCAGTGACCTCCACTGAACCTCAAGTAATATGAAACTCAACTCAAAGTTCAATATCTACACTGCAGTCTGTATTAAGGCAGTGATGCTGGCTGTATGTTGTTTTTATTGTTTTGGCTCAGCACATGGATTTAAAATGGAACAGCTATGACCCCTCACCTTAAGGGTTTAACAGAGATCACATCTGTGAGTGAAAAGTGCAGGAAAGTCAGTACTTTAATCTCATCATCATTTTTTCATGTCAAATGTGCTGGAGTACACAAAACTCTTCTAATAGTTAAGGACAGCAACTCCAGGTGGGCATGTAGGTGTTCAAACAGTCTGGATATATGGAAAATCTTGACATTTTATTGGATTAAAACTTTGTCACATCCTTGTATTTTGCCATCGTCGCTGTATCAAATTTTCGGAGCCTGCATCCTCTGAAGTTTGATTTTGTCAGCATGTATAGTATTTTACCCATAAATGGAAGTTATATGGACATATTCTCATTAACCTGGTGCACTAGTTGCCACTGTAAACTTGGTTGTCATCAAATTTGAATATGAATATTTTTCATGTTTGTTGTTTTGTGGTATTTTTTTTTAGCATTTCCTGGAAAATTTCTGATTCCTGTCACAAACTCAGAAATCATTCACTGGGAAGCTGATCAGGAACACCTGAAAGTGCCATAGTTTCTGTCTCTGTGAGGCTAGGTATAGGTATAGGTATGTTGTTTGAGAGGACGCACAGGCTTGGTGTGGCTTTCAGATACTCTGTAGGACCCACCGTCATGGGCCGTTGGCTTTTGGGGGAAATCAAGCTTTTGATTACAGTGCAGTAAATGTCTTGAAGAACTTTTTTTCTTTGCCTCTCTTTTGACTAATTTGGACATTAGGCATGCTGCTGATTACTTGCTTGCTGTCCTATAGGCGCTACTAATTGGAAACCTGCACAGCTGCTGCTAATTGCATGACCAGGTGCAACAGTTCCCTGCAGTTTAGTCTTCACTGGTTGCAGACTGCTGTTCAGTTCAGTTCAATTTACTTCAATTAAGTTAAATTCATTTTATTTATATAACACCAAATCACAGCAGAAGTTATCTCAAAGCACTCTTCACATAGAGCAGGTCTAGACCGTGCTGTTTAATTTAAAGAGACCTAATATTACCACATGAGCGGCACTTGGCAACAGCGGCAAGGAAAAAAACCTCAAGCAGAACTGGGTTCTAGGTGGGCGGCCATCTGCCTTGACCAGTTGGGGTTGAGAGAGAAAGGAGAGCAAGTGAGTGAGAGAGAGAGGGAGAGGGAGAGACACACAGAGGCACAATAACAATGATAGTGATAACAGAAGTCTGAATAATAATAATAATAATAGTAGGCACGTGTGTCAGGTACAGTCATTGGTGTCCCCGCAGCCACAGTTGAAGCCAGCATCCAACTAGGCAGTCCAGGTGGACTGGGTGTCTAGAGGGTCTTGGGAATTGCAGGAACCTGTAAGTTAGTAACATGCATTAAAGGTACATGACTGTGTACAAATAGAGAGGGGAGGAGGAGAGAGGAGCTCAGTGCGTCATAGTAAGTCCCCTTGCAGTCTAACCCTAACCCTAGCAGCATAACTAAGGGCTAGTCCAAGACAAGCCTGGCTGGCCCTAACTATAAGCTTTATCTAAAAGGAATGTTTTAAGGCTGAAGGAAGCTGCCCATTCTACTTTTAGAGACTCTAGGAACCACAAGTAGGCCTCTATTTTGTGGGGTAATAGGGTACTATGAGCTCTTTTAGATATGATGTTGCCTGACTGTTCAAGGCTTGTGGGTGAAGAGAAGAATTTTAAATTCTATTCTGGTTTTAACAGTGAGCCAGTGCAGCCAAACAAAAATGGGGAGAAATAGGTAGTTTTTGTCAGAACACATGCAGCTGGAGAGTCTTTAGAGACTTGTTAGGGCAGTCTGATAATAAGAAATTACAATAATCTAGCCTAGAAGAAACAAATGTGTGGACATTTGAAAGGAATACTGTTCCTTTACTTTATTGTTGAGCGGTTTCTTTGTGAATAGAAAACCTTTTAGACAACAATCTGACAATAAACTTTCATGGCTCGAGAGAACACTTGAGAATGTACTTCATTGTTAATGTTGAGCTCACAGCAGAAATATCATACACATATGGTTAATAGTGGACAAGGTCTTTTAGTTTGTCTTCAAATCTTTATGCCATTGTTGTTTGTACACTGTAGACAACTTCACTACCCCTCTGATTCATATTTGCATTTTGCAGATGTGCAGCATTAATTTTTGAGGACTTGCACAACAAAAGCTTCAAACAACTGTGTTGTCACCACCTGGCTCAACGTTTCATGAAATAAGTTAATTTTACTGAACTAAAAGAGGAATTTAAACTAAAGACAAACCTAGACTTAAAAAAAGTAAAAGGAGGGCAGGGGGGAGAGAGAGGGACCGGCTGATTGCCACAAGCTTATAGAGGATAAGCGGCTAGTCAGACCAGGTGAGCTGAATGTCCCTGATGACTTGACACCACCCTCCAGGCTGCTGCAGGAAAAGGCCAAGGAGACGTGCCCAGGGAGGGTCGTGAGGAGCTTGTGCAGTTAAAAGCAGCTATTTCAGCATTCTAACACTACATGAGCATCGGTCTCATGTGGCAACCATGGTGGGGAGTTGATTGGCAGCCTATCAAAATCTAAGTGCTGGAGTTAATGCAGCCAAAAGAGGAAAAATACAAGTGGCACACAGGTCTAAGTGCACTATCAAGCATCTTAAAGATTCATGTATTTACTTTGTTGGGTTCTTTGTTTGCTAATTTAGCCTCTGTATCTTAAATGTTACTGTCAAGTCACTGAAAATATGAGTTTAAGGTAAGGATTCTTGCTCCAATTTGTGCTAAAAAAAAGTGAGTTTTGAAGCTATAGACCTCAGCTCCTAGTTAAGTAACTCCAGAGCCATTTGAAAGTGAGTCATCCACAACCTTTTCAACCCCATACTAATATATTACAACCATTTTGTGTCATGGGACTGTAAATTCATACTTATCGCCCCCTTTTAAAATAAAAATACCAATTAAATCTGTAATGTGAAACCAGCAGCATTACAGCATCAATGTATGATGGACAGCAAATATTACCTCAGTAGTGCAACGCTTAAGAGGCAATAAGGATTTTCCAAGGCGGGTCACACGACAGAGGAGAAATGTTTTTTTTCTTTTTTCTTTTGTCAAGTAGAAGTACATCAAAGTTTGATGAGAGATTTGTTTCCGATACACTTCTCACAGCTCCCAGTTTTGCTCTGCTCCGGTGCACATGGTGGGAGCTCCCTCAGTAGATGATCTAGTGTAACACTTAAAAGTCGGCCGACTGGCTTTATAACCACATTAATCATTGTGGCTCTCGTACGCTCGGCTAGCACCCTCAGCCACTTGTAGAAGGGAAGAGCTTAGCGGGGCTTTTCATGAATTAAGACCCAAGCAGGCCAGAGGCCAATTGATAGCACATCACACTGTCTCGCATGATTTCCCTCTGTCACCTTGCTATAAAGTTTTGCCTTGCAGTCTGACATGAGATTGTCTAACCATCCCTCATGTTAAGTGCACAAAGGTTGTTTAAGTTATTATTGTACTTGCTGGGATTTTGCTAGAGTTAAAACTAGATGTCAAGAAAAAAAAAGGCACACAGGTTGAGGTAATCTTTGATCACCATCAGTCCATTTCTGTCTATAGAGGCCTTTCTTTCTAGTTAATATTTAAACTGCTACCATGTTTATTGAGGACAGAGCAGAGAAATGGAAGAATCTCTGGAGAAATGTCAGTGTCTTGGAGACTTGTTGACTTTTTGTGTGCCATGATGACATCAAACTAAAGGGCAACACATCCCATCATCTGTCTGTCCATGTGGCACATCCAGCATGTGTTATACGCGTCAACCGATACTTGTCAAATGATGCAATGCTATGTAATGTGACTCGACTGAATGGATTCAGACAACATTTGAAGATGTAAATGACAGCATCTCAAGCATTTTCAAAAGTATACTCATTGGCCCCGAGGTGCATTGCATCCTTTGTGTAGGACATGTAGTGACTACAGTATAGTTATTGCTATGATCTTTTTCTCTGAATTCCAACAGTCCCTATTCACTTCTCCTTTTATCTGCTTCCCTGTTTTGCAGCCCTCTCACCCTGAAAATAACCAGACACCCTCAAATCCCTCCCTGCAACGACTGTGAGTGCTTCTGTTTGTTGCTCCCACAATGCATTGAGTGAGAAGTGAATCCCCCTGCCTGCCTCCAACAAGATTTCACCATAACCAAACAGCAGACAGAGGTACTTATTGTGTTCTGTGTGGAGTCAAAACCCCCAACTGTCTGATTGGCACCTCATTTATTCAGTCTAATGGAAGGAGGTGGGCCCTTGGGTGAAGGGAGCCACGCAGATGCACCGAGTGAGTGACAGGCCCGCTACATTGTTAGAGACTTTCCCCTAGCCTTGACTTTGTTGTACCCCAGACGCCTGCTCAAACAAGGTGGAATTAAAAAGAATTGGAAGAAGCAGCCTCTTAGTCGGGCGGAGTTACTTTATATGAGGTGTCATGTTTCCCTTCTTTTGTATTCAGTACTAAGCTCTTTGAAAGTGGGCCAAAGAGTAGGTTAAATGAAGCAAATCTACTGGGAGTTGTTAAAGATGTGAGCTAAAATGTTTAAAAAGTGTACAGCATTCATCCTCACATCAAATTGGGGGAAAAGGAAAATTTCAAATATTGTATGTAAGCTTCGAGTATTACAAAAATAATTCTTACAGAAGGAAAAAACATTCAATTATTTACTTTGGGTTTCTTCAGCATCACTGAAATTACCGGACAACCTAATAATGTAATTCACTATTAATGTTGATTTTTGTAACACCTACAGCTGTGCTTTAATGAAACAAATGATTAAGGTTTTAATATAACTTCACATTACAATGAAAATTGCAATGACACTTTCATATCCCATAACACAATGAGTGCACTCAGAGGATCATTCTCTTTATTACAACTGGTGTCTTGTTTTAGTAGCAATAACGTTGTGCTCACGTAAATTGCTGAGACTGGCAACTCAAGACGTCCACTAGGTTAAGAAACATGAGCAAGTGGCTTATATTATAGTAGTATATTTGAAGTTAACCAAGTTAGCCAAACTGAACTCTAAAATTATTACCTTCTATTCACTAAAGCTTACAGACTGATTTGGTTTACATAATCTGGTTGAACATGTCTGATCGCCTGATGTTTTCAGGCTGTTAAGGCTATACTTGGTGAGAACGTTATCAAAACATAGAGACAATGACCAAAGTTATAAAATGAATACCCATGTTGTAATAAATTGGAAGAACAACGCCTGAGAGCAAGTTTTTTTTCTTCCTCCACATTTAAAAGTACCTTTAACCCTTACACACTGTTCATATTCTGACTCTGATAATTAGTCTCTACACCAATTCACATTCATAAATTCCCCCTCAGCCATTAATAAAGAGTGTATTCTATTCATTTATGGAAAAAAAGACATTTAAAATCATTATTTTATGATCCAGGAGAACTTTTGATAGAATATAAAGAATACAGCAACATTTTTAAATGATGATTTTTGTCAAAAAATGTTTAAGTCAAATTTGTGTTAATACACAAAAATGTGTATCATCTACACAAAAATGTATTTTTTATCTCCATTTTTGTATATTCAGGGTCCCATTAGGAAAAGTCCACCTGGAGAAAATAAGTATTGGGTGTTTTTACAGCTCTTAAACAAATAGAAATAGGTCAAATTTGACACTGAACAGTATGTAAGGTTTAAAATATCTGATTATTCTCAGTTCGTGAAAATGACTTCCTTCTTCATGAGTGGACCATCATGTGTAATGCATGACCTGAACAGTGTTGTATATTTTATGAATGTGCCATTGAGATACTTAATAGTCTTCTACAGCCAGTCTGTGGTTTGTATTGATGTTGGAGGTAATGCGTTTTTTATTGATCATGGGTTTCACTGATCCCATAGATAGCACTACTAGCAATGTTTTATATATGATAGTAATCATGGGGGAAGTGCAGAAATTGATCACTTCTGTCAAGTTTCAGCACATCACTTCCAAGAACACACCTGTAAGTCAAAAACTTGTCAAATAGTAATCAGGACTTTGAAGTCTTGGTGTATGATTTTCTCCCACTGAATTTTTAGCTTCTGTAGTTTCTCAGAATCAGACTTATTACACACATCTTTCCCTTTTCCAACGTTGTGGCTTTCACTGCTAATGCTACTAATAATAACGGAATCCAGTTAACTGGGAAAGTACAATGCAAACTGCTACATCCGTCTCAGGAACATCTGCATGCCCTCCACCTCTAATTTAATACGTCCTTAACCTGCTGCCAATCCCTGAGCGGCTCTTTCCCTCTCTTCGTGTGTGTGTGTGTGTGTGATTGTGATTGTCTGCAGGTGTGCTGGAGTCACAGCAAAGCCACACCAGCTGCACCTTATCTCAGTAATCAAGACCTCTACAAATATTAAGCCCTCCCACTTCCACTCGTTCAGATCATAGTCTCCGCCATTAGTTACAGTTGATTCGAGTCTTTGTTCTTGACAAATTAGAACTTTTGAGTCTGCTTGTTTCATGACCTTTGTTTCCTCTCCCCTGCAGTCTCGCCTGCTCTGCCTCCGGCCCCTGTTTCCGGCCCCTGTTTCCTGCCCCTTGTCTGGTCAAGTCCTGCTGTTCTGCCTTCAGTCCTGGGCAATTTAGTCGTCCTGGATCTCCACTCTAGAGCTACTTCCTATCTGCCCCTTTCCCATCCTCAGCTCCTGGCTCCCGGCTACCAGCACAAACTCTTCCGTGCTCTGCAATAAATGTTTTACTTGATTCTAGTGTCCTCATCTGTGTTCACTTGTTCTGCAGTAACACTTACATCAAAGCCAAAAATCTGATATCAGTTGCTCCTTTCCTGATCACCATATCAAATGACACTGATAAAAACATTTAAACAGAATAGTAAACTCCTTATCTCATTTGGGTTATCTTTAGTCTTTATCATATTCGCTTTACTTGTGTGTGTGTGTGTGTGTGGAAACTGAAAGGGGAAAGTCATCACAACACAATTTATTTCCTTTTTGAAATAGAAAAAAAACCTTCACTTTGAGTTTGTTATCATATAGGAAACTTTGACCCGCAGACAGAGAGAACAGACTTCCTTCTTAGACAAAGTTGAACTACCAATTAGTGAGGGAAAGTTGCCATGAAGAAGCAAACACAGCTATTTGCTGTAGAGCTAAATGACTTCAACAAAACGCATCAACGCACACGTACACTGACACGGAAATGGATGGGTATTTACACACACATACACACAAAGCAGTTTTCCGGTTGGAAGCGGGGAAACAGCAGCTCTTGTTACCTTGATCTTTGACAGAGTTCATATTTGTGGACAGGAGTGCTGTTAAGTTTAGCCTTTAGTGGAGCTGCTTCATCATTTTGGATGACCTCTGCCTTTTTAAATAAATAAATCTGTCTGAGGTGCAAATGCTGGTCGCTTGCACTACTGGAATTGAACATTTTCTTTTGGCAAAAGGCTCTTTTTTTAAATCCTAAAATTCTCTGAAATACTGCTCTTTGAATCCTGAAACTCGAAACTGAAATTGGTTTTGAACTTATTTTCTCATTTACATACTGCTATTGTAGCAAATTATCTGGTATGCTGCTCTTAATGTGGTTCTTAACATGCTATCAAATATCATTTATGAAGTTGTCACAGCAAACCACCGAACTCTGGAGTTTGTTTGTGGTTCTTTCTGTCATGATAGGCTGGATCTGTCATTTCACTAAAGCTCTGCCTAAACAGGCTGCGCTGCTGAGAAGCTAAAAAGCTTTTCTGATAGTTCCTGCTTTATGTTAAAATTACCTCTCGCTTTCATCCCCCTGTGTAATTTCAATTCTGTGGCTTCCTTGCTTGCATGCTGCACAAACACACACAGACACACACAATTTATGTATTTATTCACTTCTGCCTCAGCTTGTTCAAAGCGATGTACACATCACCCTCTCAACGTGTGAAGCTCAGGTTTTTAATTATTCATTCCGCAATATCTAAAGCAGATATAATCCACCACTTTTCTGCTGACAACCTGGGTTTAAAACTAAGTAAAACGGAGGACAATTTGAGAGAGCAAACAACTCCTACATGGTAATGACATCATTTCAGCAGCCTGGTTTCTTCACCCATAATCAAGATTTTCAGCTCACTTTGACGTGGTGGAACAATGTCACTTTGCTACAAGATAAACTCACTTTGACTGACAGAATATCCCACATGCAGCAATCTTTTGTGGGTGATAACTTTGTTTTACGCAAGACACTGTAAGATACGCCTCCACAGCCCTCTGTGTATTTGATAACCACTTTAATGGCTCAATGTGAATGTGTACATGTGAACAAGCTACAATGTATCAGCATTCAGGAACTGAGGTCAAAGTTTTCCCCAGGCTGACTTGCAACTGAGCGGCAACACTTTAATGCCTCTTTGGTCACTAATGGCTTGGAGCCTTTAAGTTCACAGCCATTACTTTGGATTTGCCTGCAGTTCTTCAGCATGCACTGATAACACAAGACACGTTTTTAGCAACAGGGCTGCTTTTTTTTCTCCGATGTGACTGACACTTTTTGTGTATTATGCAAGTGACACACAGGGAAACTTAGGACAACTGCCTTGAGCTCACAAAGGGACCCTGTGAAAAATGTCATTTGTATTTAAATGAATGCACCCCCAAATATTCATGCACAAATTTGCCCCCTGAGTGATTCTTTTGTTAGCGACAATGAAACCCCCCATGGGGTCAGCCAACAGTGATAATATTCCATTTTACTACTTGTGAGGGTCAGTCCAGGGAAACTATGTTGTATTTCATCGAGCTTTTTGTAACAATTACATGATTGGGCCAAGACTCAACTTCCTGCCAGTGGCCCCTACAGGTTGCCATGTTCACTACACCTCAAAAATATGAACATATTAGACACAACAATGTATTTTAATAGTGGACCTAAAAATGTAATTTATGTTTCTTTTGTAATGTGCTTGATGAAAAAGAATGCATTCTTTAAAGTGGCTTCAGTTTATTTTTGGCCACTTTAAGGACAGATGAACAAGTTCTAGTAACAACCCTGACATTACCGCCTTTATACAGTTGATATGGTGAACTTGTTAACACACAGTTGTGTATTTACACACCCATTAGACATTGAACAACATTATTATTCATTGAGAGTCCTGGTTTGGACCATCTGATGAAATCTAAATCCAGTATTCACTCAATTTTTAGTTAGGATTAGGGTTGTGGTTAGTTCTCCACCATCTACTCAAAGTTGGCTCTTGGCTTTTTAGCAGCAAAATACTCCACTTTGTTCACCAGTCAGTGGCTAGAATTGTCAGACATTTGTTACTGGGCAGGTAGTGTGAAGTCAGTATATCAGTGCTATTTCACTGAACAGTTGCCACCGTTCTCAATTGCATAATTTTCTGATGATGGATGTTAACAGTAGACAGTTTGGCTTGATGGTGGTGCTGGTGGTGCCCAACATGGCAAGGATTTATCCCTTTTTTGAAGAGTATGAATGTGCACAGTAAATAAAAAGTAAAGCACCAGAGGAAATGTTATAGTGTCACCAAAAAACTCCTATTTTACCGTCCAAATTTTATGGAAATCTGACATGACTTTTCTAGATCTAAGAAGCGGTGATCAAGCCTGATTGTCGCACTTGAAGATGAGAGGGTCATCATAATCAGATAGCAACCAATCTCCTAGAACAAGTATTTATACCACATTTTATATCAATCTGGTGAGCCTGTATATGTTATGTATATGTGCAGCTTTCAACCAAAGTGTTGGCCAAAACAACAGACCAAATAACACAAGACAGACTGCTGAGCACTGAAGGGGCAGAAATACAGAATACATCAAGAAGCAAACTGGTAAACTTGCAGCATTTTCTTTTTGAGTCAAAGTGCTGCAAAAGAACATCCTGATGTTGACACAAGAAATGTTATTTCCTGCATAAACAATAAGGTTGTTTGCTGGTTGTTGCTGTTGTTGTTAATGGTAATAATGATGTGGCAACCCTCTCTTTTCCTACTGATGCTTGTGATGGTGACAAAGACTCTGTTCTCACCTGGCATTAAGATGCATCTTGGCTGACATGATAAGTGGACAGCTCTGAGTGCAGGTGTGAATGTGCACAAGATGCATTGAGGACACTGAGATCCGATTGCTCAGACTATATTCGGAGGTGGTCTGGGGTGCATATGGCCACATTCTTTTAGCAGTGTGTACGCAAATGTGTCCTGGGCCACACTGAAGGACCGCCAACTCAACTGATGTCTTGAAGTGTGTGTGTGTGTGTGTGTGTGTGTGTGTGTGTGTGTGTGTGTGTGTGTGTGTGTGTGTGTGTGTGTGTGTGTGTGTGTGTGTGTGTGTGTGTGTGTGTGTGTGTGTGTGTGTGTGTGTGTGTGTGTGTGTGTGTGTGTGTGTGTGTGTGTGTGTGTGTGTGTGTGTGTGTGTGTGTGTGTGTGTGTGTGTGTGTGTGTGTGTGTGTGTGTGTGTGTGTGTGTGTGTGTGTGTGTGTGTGTGTGTGTGTGTGTGTGTGTGTGTGTGTGTGTGTGTGTGTGTGTGTGTGTGTGTGTGTGTGTGTGTGTGTGTGTGTGTGTGTGTGTGTGTGTGTGTGTGTGTGTGTGTGTGTGTGTGTGTGTGTGTGTGTGTGTGTGTGTGTGTGTGTGTGTGTGTGTGTGTGTGTGTGTGTGTGTGTGTGTGTGTGTGTGTGTGTGTGTGTGTGTGTGTGTGTGTGTGTGTGTGTGTGTGTGTGTGTGTGTGTGTGTGTGTGTGTGTGTGTGTGTGTGTGTGTGTGTGTGTGTGTGTGTGTGTGTGTGTGTGTGTGTGTGTGTGTGTGTGTGTGTGTGTGTGTGTGTGTGTGTGTGTGTGTGTGTGTGTGTGTGTGTGTGTGTGTGTGTGTGTGTGTGTGTGTGTGTGTGTGTGTGTGTGTGTGTGTGTGTGTGTGTGTGTGTGTGTGTGTGTGTGTGTGTGTGTGTGTGTGTGTGTGTGTGTGTGTGTGTGTGTGTGTGTGTGTGTGTGTGTGTGTGTGTGTGTGTGTGTGTGTGTGTGTGTGTGTGTGTGTGTGTGTGTGTGTGTGTGTGTGTGTGTGTGTGTGTGTGTGTGTGTGTGTGTGTGTGTGTGTGTGTGTGTGTGTGTGTGTGTGTGTGTGTGTGTGTGTGTGTGTGTGTGTGTGTGTGTGTGTGTGTGTGTGTGTGTGTGTGTGTGTGTGTGTGTGTGTGTGTGTGTGTGTGTGTGTGTGTGTGTGTGTGTGTGTGTGTGTGTGTGTGTGTGTGTGTGTGTGTGTGTGTGTGTGTGTGTGTGTGTGTGTGTGTGTGTGTGTGTGTGTGTGTGTGTGTGTGTGTGTGTGTGTGTGTGTGTGTGTGTGTGTGTGTGTGTGTGTGTGAGGGGCCATTTGTCAGTGAATAAATGCTACAACTCCTCAATACCCAAGCCAAGTTCCCATATCTCACTTGTCACATGCTGATTTAAAATGAAGGGGATTAGCACTGAAGTTATAGTGTCAATGGGTTAGCCTAACCTCACCAGGTTAAGGTGGACCAGCTTTTTCATTTTAGTGACCATCTCAGCTGCTCTTAACAGAGGAATGTCTGGCTGCTGAGTCATTCCGAGTTTTGCTGTCCTCTGTACCACATTTGGTCTTTGAAAACAGAAATAATGTATATATTTTGTGTTTATTTGCATATAGAGTGTGGGAGTGAGATCTGATCACAAGTGGTCACTGGAGACGCATTCTAATGCCAGGTTTGAACTGATGTACTCATAGATGTCTGGCTGTGATCGGTTCACCCATGTGATTGCCAGGTGTGAACAGGGCCAAAGTGATGAAGTCAGGAAAGTTGAAGTTAAACAAGATAAATACTTGCATCCATTGCATTTAAATGACAGTGAAAACAGGCTTCATTATGCTGTTTTTTAACAGAGAACACATTTCTTTTCTCACAGATAACAGTCAGGATAAATTATTGAAACTTTTCACTGTGCTTTGCAGCATCACAGAGCTTGCTGAAAACTTGTAATGAAAGAAGTTCTGAAAATGAAGAGTGAGAATACAGGGTAAGGAGGGTCTCTAGTATGTATTTGCCTTAGGCCCCCAAAACAATGTGTTTGCCTCTGCCTGTGCTGCATTTCATATTCCTCCACTTTAGGTACCTTGCATTTTGGAAGAGTGCCTTAAGCACCCAGAGTTGTAACAAATTTGGCTCATTGTTTTTGTTTGTGTTTTCTCTGTTAACCAGTTGTATTAATGCAGAGAGGGGCCTATGTAAAATAGTAATGTCTTTTTTTTTCTCTGCACTTTTAACAAAAATGCAGTGTTGATTGCTGTGTTGTACCACCTTCAGTTTGTACAAGGTGTGTCTGGATCTTAATGCAGCTGCTCTGTTTACACTGTAACTGTCACTGGGAGATGTGGCTACATCTTGGACAATTAATTACACTGGAATTCACCAGACCCTTAGTGATTATTTTTAATGGTAATGAGGTTTAATCACTATAATACCGTCATTATTAAATTATAAAGAGAGTTCTTATTAGTTAAACATGAATACATTACATGCTATTATTCACTTCATCTGCTGTACAATACTCTATTGTTTTGTTGAATTCATTAATGTGTTCTTAAGACAGCTTAGAGCCATATCCAATGTGTAGTGATTGCATACATTGTCTATTTTTAGTAGTCTTCATACAAATCAATCTTATTTTATCTTAGCTGTAGATTATAAAATGTGTAATTAGAAGTATTAGGTACTTAATCCATAAACTGAAGCATAAAATATTACATGGAGTTGACATGAAATATATTGGTAGTCATCTGTTTCAATTGCCATGCAAAGCTGGATTATAACTCTCCAGAATATATACGTTTGGCAAATGTGCACAGGGGTTGCTCGGAGATCTTTGCATGTCCAATTTCTGCTATTTTTTATGTAGCATGTTTATGTTTGCTTCCAGAAATTGAGTCCAGCAACTGGCTTGCTTGATGTGCAAATCCACACACCATAACATCCTTTTGATCTTTTCTAAATGGTGTTAAGTCATCCAGCCACATCTTAATGGTTGGGACATAAGTTTTACCCCAATGTGTAAGGATTTTTTTTCTGTTATAAGGGTACAAAACATATTCCTGGGCTGAAGTGAGATTCATCATTGATTCAGATGAGCCGAGGAGGACATTTAAAGGATCTGGTTCTTTATCTTCATTGAACCATTCTGGTTTGAGTCACTTTGGGCAGAATTGTGCTTGTGGGGTAAAAATTGAGCCCATGTATCCATATTCTGTCAATCTAATTAAATTCACATGCCAGCAAAAAGTAATTGAATTACATACACATTTTGTTAAGAGGTATTCAGTAGTATTATTAAGTAGATATTATGTTAAGAGTGCAAAATTGACAAGGTTTTTTATTTTCATAAATCTTTCCAGTTCATAGTCTGTTGTGTTCTTGAGTCAATTACGCCATTATTATTATTATGCAACTATTATTAGACAATCCAGCTTCAATGAATAGGTTGCAGCTACAGACTCATCTGGCCTGAAATGCAGGACCAGAATCAAGATTCTGCTGATCACATAGATCAGGACTCTAATATCATCTGATCAGAACTTACAGTATCCCTTAAGTTAAGACTGTTAAGTGATTACACATCCAAAGCTGAAAACCCAAATCATTTCCTCAGAGGGTTAAAATGAGAGAGATTTTTGGTTTTGTATGTGGAAAGAAACATGACTCCAAATTAATGCTAATGCTGCTATGTGTCCACTGGATGATAAAATAGTAACTAATCAGTCATCAGTTATCCATAGCAGCTATACACACCTTTGGAAATGGTTGTGGCTTGTGTTATGACCTGGCTCAAGTGGCCACGACAAAAGGGAGACACACCACGGCAAACATTTAACAGAATAAGTTTATAAGCCAAAAAGGATCAAATTAAAAGTTGTGCATTATTAAAGGATGAGGTATCGACATCAGTGGCATCAGTAGTGTAAGGGAATGTGTGTGAGTGTGTGAAGGTGTTGTAATGTGCAGAAAACAAGGTAACTCAAACTGTAGCGCATATCCAGAAACCAAATCAAGAATGGTGCCTGTGGGGAGAAGCAGAGGGGAGACAGTCAGCAGGGAGGTCTGAGCCACAGCCTCTACAAGAATGAGAAAGAGGAGTACAAATAAACTAGAGGGCCCTGAGTTACTGCAATCAATCCCAGCTCTTCACCTGCAAGGGAGAGAGAAATTAGTCATGCCCACACATGACCCCACAGGGGCATCACTCTTGTATTGTATGTCAGCTTGTTTGGATGCCCCCTAGTGGCAAAAGATTAATTAATACAGCTTTAAGGGTTTAAAAAACGTAAAAGACGTTTTAACTTGGAAAAAACAAGCACAAGCTCACTTAGCAGTAGTGGTTCACTTTCCACTTAAAGAGCTAATTTATTTCTTAAAATATAGCGACAGAAAAGATGGACTACAATTCCCCTTTTGCTGTTTAACCCATTTTTACAGTAAAAACACATTCAATCATCTTCCATCTTCCATTTTTGTTTCTGTCTTCCATCTTACATTCCTGAAATTTCTCCTTCCTTTCAAAACAGTGCACCCCAGTGACCCACCCCCCCAAACTCAAACACATTGTTTTGCAGCTTGAGGAACAGATGTGGAGAAATTATGAATCTACTATGATTGCTCTGAGGATGAACAAAACAAAATGGTGCTGGGAGAAGTCAGCATTTCTTCAACATATTGTGCCCCAGAGCAAAAGAAACTGAGCACCACACAAGACTGCACATTGTATCCATTATTTTTATGACTCAAACACATTTAGAAGGATGTACACATTTAGAGTCATTCAACACTGAGAGGATTATATTGTCCCTCACTGCCAACGGCTGAGCAACAGTGAGCCCTGCAGCAATCAGTTCAGGATGCCTTTGCATCGCCTTCCCAAAACTCAAAGACGTCTTGGACTTTTTTCGCTGGTGTCACACAGTGTAAACACATCAGACCTGCCTGTGCAGTGATGGTAATCCTTCAGGGATTTATGGAAGGTGTGTCACACACTTCCTGCGGCCTTCAGTTTTATCCTCTGTCTGAGATTGGCTGAGACTGTTATTTTTTTAATAAAAAGCCATCATCGATCATTCAAGCAAGCACTTAAAACAACCAATGTTTACATTTTAGTGTGCAAATAATATCACAAAACCACGTTTTCTTTGAACCATGATCACACTTTTCCAACCTTAATCTAATAGTTTTATTTAATCAGCTCTTATTCATAAAGGTGGCACTCTAGACAACAGTTTGGAGTCTTTTTTTAATAAAGAGCTCAGCAATCTTAGTTCACCAAAGTGGTTTGGTATTTTTATCCTGGCAGCCACACGTGAGTTTCTTGATGGTGTTTGGTCTGGGCAGAAAATCGACATGCGATTGCCAGGATGTCTTCCTCCAATGCAGGGAAACACTGTTACTGTGGAAACACAAGGAGGGAATTTCTTACTAAAATGTAACTTTGGAAGATTCACACTTGATTTTTAAAACTACCTGCTGAAAATTAGCTCCAGCTGTACTTTGGAATGCATTTTTGCATAGAATAAACCCTTATTTTCTTTACAGTGTAGACATGCTATGAAGGAAACGCATCAGCCAATATAAACACCTGGAATGATTTCAGTGACCAGTAACTCTATCAATGTACACATGGCATTATACTGTAGTGCTGTATTTGTTGTGTTAGGAAGATGTCACACATGACAGATTTGAGTTACTAGTTGCATTTATTTTGAATTGGTCTTTTGTTTTGTATGTATTTTGAATTATCTTCTGATTATGTAGTTTACTTTGCATGTTTGTTGAATCTCGTTGTCATAATCCCCAGCAACACCTGCGTACAGTACTGCCAAACTAACCAGTCCCTGCAGATCCTAGTGAGCACAAAAGAAGGAGAGAGAAAGCAGAGGGGGCAACAGACACAGTAGACAGGAGGGGAACGGCAGCTTTTAGCCCCGACTGGTGTAAGGACCAGGTGGGTCAATTCAAGTCATGTATGACTCAGCACTTCTTTCTCCCTTGGTGCATCTAGGACATACTGTGGAGGAACCACAGGGGAAGGGGGAGAGATAGAGGAAAGGTCCAGAGATTGCCCCACAATGGTGACCAGGAACCACGGGCAGGGTGATGCTCACCAGCCTCCCCAGAGAGTCATTCCCCTCTGGTCATGATCGAAGAGGACATGGCATGGAACCACAAAGGGACAGACAGAAGTTCAAGGCATCCTCTACTGAACCCATGGACCAGAAGACAAGCCACCACAGGAGCCTCAAGTAATGCAACCCGTGTCTGTTTGTGGGAATACTTCAGCCTGGACTGGCAGCATGTCATTACCACCCAGGAAAACTGAGTTGCTATCACCATTGTTTTGGAGGGCTGGCTGTGGAGCCAGGCAGGGGGTGGCAAATCTGAGCTTTTGTGTCTGCTGGATGCTGGTGGTTGTTGTCTATTTCCCCAGGATGAGTAGAGGACTGGAGAGAGACACGAGGAGCTGGCAACTGTGTGGAAAGAGGAATGAACCACAAAGTATGTTTGCAGCTGCTGGCATGTTGGACTGGTGGAGCGACACTAACAGTAAAGTACTTGTAGGAGGACTAGTTGTTTATTTAGAGGAAGGTTTAAGATTATTAGACATATTGCATTTTAATTTTTAAAGTTTGGTTATAAATTATTCTTGTACTTACCTTTTAGTGTCCGGCTCCTTGGTTGTCTATGCAGTGTTGCTCTCTACTCGCTCTACAGAACCCTTAAAATCCAATTCTCCTTCCTCCTTCACTTTACAAAGACTTCGCCTTTAATATGTAAAAGAGGACTTTTGTCATATCAGTTTCTTTTTTCTCTTTAGTCCAAACTGTATCCAAATCCATGCCAAATGTAATACTTATTATACATGCCTTGTACAGCTATTATTATCAATTAAACACCATTATACTTGCTTTGATTATTAAATTCAGAAACGTCTGTGCTGAGAGTCACTGGGGACATTGAGGTCTAGAGGAAACAAAAAAGCTGTTACAGCTAAAGACAGCATGAGAAAAACAAAAGACAATTATAAATATGATCCTTTCATGTGGACAACACAGCAAAATGGTTTGAGGACATCATTATTCATATGTTAATTCATATATTAAACATGCTCCAATGTAAAAACAGTGATTGAAAGAGTTCAAACTGCAGAATTTAGCAGAATTTTGGCTGTGAGAGAGCAAAGTTTGTTCAAGGATGCCTCAATTTTTGGTATTCAATGACCAAAGTCACATGAACTTTTCACACCGTTGATGATTGGTTTATTGTTTGTCTTCAAAGTTTGGTTTTCAAAAAAAATCTCAAGAATGCAATGCTTTCATGCACCACCAAGGATATTCAAATTTGTTGGAAACTGCACCGGAAAACAGTGACAAACTAAGAGTGGACAGCCTTGCTAGTGGCTCTTTGATGCTATACAGGCATTCAGGGGTGCCACCAGGGTTTTTGGGCCCCATGAAAACGTATTTCATGAGCAAGGAACACACCACCAATCATATACGTTTGACATATTTATTGAACAAGATTGAATGAATGAATGAATGAATGAATGAATGTTGTTCTCTTGATGCGGTGTGGGGAGGCCGGATGAGGGATCTGCCGCAGCGCCCAGGCAGTGATGAACCCCCAAAAACCTCCATTTATTTGAGACGTGCTTGTGCAGATCTTAGGTCATTGAGGTCTGAGCAGATGTAGCGGTGATATGTTAACGAGGCCCAACGACCCATGATTTGAATAGTGTTCGGGTACGCCATTGCGGGGAGCCGAAGTAGCGGCACCGATCCTAAAGGAGTGCCCGGAGTAGTGAGCAGGCAATAAACCGGATAATGAGAGTATTTGACGTAAGTGATGGTGAAACCAGGACCGAGTGGTGATTTGACCGGATTCGGAGAGGAAGAGGGGGTGAGATAGTGGCGTGCCATTGGATTTTCGGAGGAGATAGTTAGTGAGGATGATGAATGGATCCAGGGGAGACTGGTTTTTAAAGTAGAAAACTGGTGTAGGATGGCCGAATTGATTGGTTTTGGTTTTCTTCAGGTGGAATACTATGGTGTTTTATGTTCATAACCGAACGAGGGGAGACTGGTTTTTAAAGTAGAAAACTGGTGTAGGATGGCCGAATTGATTGGTTTAGGTTTTCTTCAGGTGGAATACTATGGTGTCTTATGTTCATAACCGAATGAGCGTAAGTGATGTAACGGATGACGGTGGTGAGATCGAATGAGGGGAAAGTTATGTTATGTCGGTCGTGGAAGTGATGGAAATTGTTCCAAGCTGACCAGTAGGAGGAGAGAGTAGAGGGTGATAAGCTGTTAATGATGTAATTTTGGGATTCGACGATCAGGGGTACTAATGATGAATTCACAGATTGAAAGTCAGTGCACAATATGGAGGAACTGGAGTCGGCAGCGGTTCGGCGTGCGGAGCCAAGTTTCTGAACTTCTGGAACATTAAACGAGAGAGAGAGTCAGCGATGGTATTAGTGTGACCAGGGACATGAGCGGTGCGGAGAATATATTGGTTGGTGACGGAGTGCCAGGTGAGGCGGCGCATGAATGGCATGATGGAAGGGGAGTTGGAGCGACCTTTGTTAATGATGTCAACTACTGCGAGATTATCAGATGTATGAGCATGGAGTGACGAGACCATTCGTGCCCCCATAGGACCGCAGCGGCTACTATGGGGTAGAAGAGGGAAGAGGAAGCTACCTGGCAATTGTTTATGAGCTCTGGGGGCCATTCTGATGCGAACCATCTCCCGTTGTAGAAACCCCCAAAGCCGGCAGAGGGAACGGCATCAGTGTAGAGCTGGATGAATGACCCCCCCTTGGGGGATGATGCGTAGAGCGAAGTTAAGGTGGTCGAGAAGGGAGAGGAGTTGACGTTTGCAGGTTCCTCGGGAAGAAGCCCTCGAAATGCCGCGTCCTCTTTTGGCTGGTGGAGGAGGTGTACCGGAAGAGGTGGAGGAATCGTCAGATGAACTGTAGTTTTGTAAGTTGAGGAGAGAAGACCCGGGCGGGATGGTGACCATGGAGGACACAGAGCCTGCAGGGACCGGCCGCTTTCTTGGCTGGTGTAGGGGCAAAGATGGTGAGGTCTCCGGCACCGAGAGTACTGGGGATATGGCGGCTTCTTCAGACGGTTGAAGACCTTGGCGTTGGGTGTGTGGTGTATCTCCGAAGATCTCATCATCGGAGGGAGAAAGGGAGATGAAGTCCATGGCTGGTACAGGTGAGTCGCTGGTTGAGTAATTCGTCGTTCTTGAAAAACAGACTAAATAGCTGTTTCTCTGTTGAAACTCGAATACGAGAGCGAAAAGCGGGAACTCGAATACGAGAGCGAAAGAGGGGGCAGAGGGTTAGGTCTGTTTATATAGGAGCCGGAAGGGGTGTAATTGGTGTGTTTTCCCGCTCCTGAAACTGCGCTTATCAAGCTTCGACACATTGGGCCACACCACCACACAGAGGCAACACCAACCACAATTGCTGTAACCACACCTCTACCTGCGAAGGCTTCTTGTAGTCCAATACTAACTGTGCAATATCTACTGACATTGAGCTGTGAAAATAGGAGACAGGACTGAACCATTTCATGTAAATAGAAAGGTTGTATGGGCAATACAGAGGCTTTGGATGGTAAATTGTTTGCCAGAAAAATAAAGTGTTAGTTTAATGATCACATTCTTATTAATGTATATTGATGATTATAAGTTTATTTAAAAAAAAAAACACTCATGTTATAATATTTTTAGGGTCCCTGTCAGTCCTGTACTAGCCTGCTACATTTGCTAATTAGCATTAAACACTGAGTATAGCTGACACTGATGTCATTGGTTTCTCAGGTATTTAGTCACAAAGTAAAATACATTTTAATTCTGACCAGATGCTAGTGTTAGATTACAAGTCAGAGGATCATCAAAGTTAGTAGGATTCAGCCTCTTGGGACCATAACTGTCTCTACAAAATTGAATGACAATCCTGCAGTTGTAGGGATATTACAGTCTTGACCAAAGTGGTGGACCAACTAATAGACTGACATTGTCATCCACAGAGCAATCAAGTTTCAAGTGTTTTCCATTAAATGAATTAAAAAACAATGGCAGTTTGTAATGTAAAGGGGAAACATAATAATAAAGGTAAATCCAAGGATGCATTCATCCAGATAATAACAGGTAATGTGAACTGCGGAGCACACAATTAAAAATGTATTTCCATTATGCTTCTCATTTAAAAGAGGAGAGAAATCACAAGCTATTACAGTCATGATGTGCCAGTAGTGTAGCGGGTATAACCTGGTTCCAAAGCATCTGATTGCTTTCAATGATTCACATACATCTGGCGTTGCATTGTGCTCAGTGACAGCTGAGTCAACAAGAATGCACCAGAGCCCGAAAAATGACATGAACATTTAACTTTTTGAAGCAGATGTCCACAAAATCAATTTGACTTCTGTTTCAGTCAAATTTCAACAAAGTGCAATAAGTGGAAGAGGACATTTCAGTCATTGTTTTACTCCTTAACAAGGTTGCTCTTAATGAGTAAGACACACTTGCTTCCATCAGCTGGCACAAGTGTTTTTAGCCCGATCAATCTTGATCAATTGGGGACTGTAACGGACAAATTAATCTCAGGTAATGAAGACACTTAACAATGTTTTTCTGACGTTGAAGCGCCCCCAGAAGCGCTCGGAAAATACTGCTTGTCTGGTAACTTATCTAATTGCCACAGGGCATCACCTCTGCGTTAGATTTCCTTTATTAGTTTTCCGTACCCAAATGAGGCTCATTAGCTGGCTTGCTCTAATTAGAGGACATATATCAGAGCACTCTAGGGTTTCCCACACTGCATGTTTGGAAAAATGAAATGCCATTAATCAATCTGGCCTCCTGTTTAATGTTCTGGACAGTGGAAACAAACAAAATGCTGATTGAGTCAGTGAAGCAGAAATAAAGTTGGCTCAATGCACAAAAAATAAGTGTTGAAACCAGTGAAGCGTTGCAGACATGCTTATGTAGAAAGTTCTCAAAGGTCTTCTAAAGCTAGGCATATTTTAGAGATTTTTTTTTACACATTTCAAGTTAATTAGCCAGCGGAATGCAGTTTATATGTATATCCTGATATGTAGAACATTCCCAAGAAACAAATGTTTCAGGCAATTAAGGGGGCATATTTCTTTATTGCTCCGTTTTAATTGCTTGAGTTGGGAGAAGGCTCATTTTATATGCAGGTAAGACAAATACAGTTGTCAGGAACCTGGAGAGATTCCAGTTCAATCAATACAGCAGGAAGACCTCAGCAGCGTAACTAACCCATTGTGTGCTATTAAATATATTACGACATTTAGTACAGCACGTATGTGGAGCTCCTTTAGTCTCACCCAGCGTTTGAGACATTCATGAGTTATAACAGCTTTCATGTCGTTTTCTAAAGTGGTTCTATTACCCCGAGGAATATTTTGTGATTTTTAGTCTGTTGCAATAAAACTTTAATACAGATGGCTAAAAAGGCTCAAAACAGCCCCTCATATGTTTTCATTGAAAGGCTGATTTCTTTGTACAAAATATTTCTCACTTCTAATTTATTAATTTCTTACTTTTACATCAAGTGTTCACTTCATTTTACCACAGGGAGTCAATGTGTCAGTTGTCATTCATGACCAGCTTGCATGTATAGAAGTTTCAAAAAGGCAATGATTGATACAGCTTTCCACATGACGACACTTTTATGAACAGAAAATGTCTCCATGCATCTCAGGATCTTTGTTATTCAGTCTATGTTAAGAAACAGACAGGACATAACAGCAGCATGTATTCAAGAAAAATGCACATAAATTATGTTTCTATTGACCGGACAAAAGAAGAAGAAATACAAGACACAGGTTCTTGATTTAGACCCAGGATGTTTTGTGGTACATTAAAATCTTATTTGGTTCTTTCTGATTTACAAGCTCAAAGGCGAAACCAGTATCTATCCCAAAAGTAGTGTAAACTGCAGTGTGTTGGACCAGTTTCATTTGCCCGTTCACTGCCTCTTTCTTTTAGTTTTAGCACTGATGTTTTAATGAATTGGCCATGACAACCAGGTGGTGTAGTTTACCCCCTTTATTTAGTGCTAGACTTGTGATTAACACAAATTGAGAGTAAGATAAATGATGAAGACATATGACTTGGGACAGTATAAATGGGAGCGGCAAAGAGGAACAGACAGTAACCCATGACAACAATAACATGAAAAAAACAACTACTATTTAAATACAAATTTAAATTGATAAATAAAAGTTTTGGCTTAATAATATATATACTTGTAAGGATATGGAGGGAAGGAAACAAAAGAAATAAACACTAAGAGAAAACAAGCAAATGTAGAAAACATAGATATTGAAGAACTAGCCACCTGAAAAAACTTGGTATATCCATTTTGTCTAATATTGCATTATGTAATTTCGTGTGTGTACAACAGTAACAGAATACAATAGTGAGTATTCTTTATTTTTATGGAGATTTGATTGGGAATGGGGATTAACTCCTTCACTGGCCACAGACAAGGATGGTTTGGTTTTCTTATCTGCTGTCTGATCCACTACATGGAGACAGTCTCAGATGGTTCTCATAGAAAAGTTTAGAGGCTGTGCGCTGCTCTTTTTCAATGGTGGACAAGTTACACAGATGCACTTTTGCAAAACCCAGCAAGTTAGTCCTCATCCTTAAAAGTCTTTACTTTAAAAAAAATACTGTTTGAAAAAAGCAAGGTCAGATGTATGCTTTGTCAGAAGTGTTTTCAATGAGGTCACACTCTGACAGACTCAGACAAGCCACACAAAGATAAGCTTTATGCTGTCTGAGAAGTGTTTTGAGACAGTGTTTTTAAACTTTTACAGCAGAAAAATATGAGGATTTAAGAATGAGGACTATAAGTTTCGCAAATATATATTTGATTAACTCTCCCACCTCTGTGGGAAAGAGCAGTGCACAACCAATTTCCTAAGCTTTTCAATGAGAACCCTGTGGGACCACCTCCTAGCAGTGGATCAGACAGTCCTGAACGGGGCTGTGAACTCATGTAACTACTGAAAGGAAAGTCTTTCATATACCAATGAAATGTTGAATTTATGATCAATAACACACACCCATCAACTACATGCAGGGGTTTTGTGCTACAGTCTAACTTGGTTGAGTTCTATTGGCAAACCTAGATGCTATATGTCAATGGTTTTGTCAGAAGAGTAAAACACACTGCACCATTTTAGGAGATATGGTTGTTATTGTTCATTTCACTCTCTGAATTTGTTTGTAAATTAAATTGATTATTTAAAAAAGAAACTGAAGAGAAGGGTGGGAAATTTAGGGAAATTCAATATGGCAACACATGTAAACACCCTTGTGGCAAGAGAGACTACTGTGTAAAAAAAAAAAAGACTTGCCCTTCATTCACTGATCTTTTATTTATAAAGCAAAAAACTAAAAAAAATCAATAAAAATAGGGTTTCAAATGTTCAGGAGACAAAATATGTTGTCAGATTAACATGCAACACCAGTAAGTTCAAAGTAGACTATTGCTTTTGTTCAGTTCAGTATTTCCAACACTGCACCTCCTAAATGGAATACGATTCAATGGGTAAAAACACAGTGTTGGTAGCTTTGAATGACAGCTACAAACACACTGTGCAGTGAACAACAGTCTAGGTTGGGGCAAAGAGCAGGAACAATATCAAGACAAGCACTGGTATTTTCTTCTGACGACAAACAAACCACCCATAAAGGACTAAAAGATTTTCACTGCACTGAATCCTTTGTGAATCCTTCTCTGTTTGATAAGTAAGATAGACCACATGTTGCTCTTTTGATCAACACTGCTTTGTAAGATACAACACAAAGAATCAGTAGTATGGTAAACAATTATCTCACAAATTGGAACTCGTTCAAATGATTAAATGTCTGTTCAGGCATTTCCAATTGTGCATCCACCTGTCATCCACGCATCAACTCCTCTATTTTCAGTGAAACACAGGAGCCCTCGTCTGTGTCACTGGTCACTGGTTAGAGCTGAGAGAGGGGAGAAAGCCCTCTAAGCCCATCCTGCAACCTCTAATGCACTGAAGCTATTGAACAGGCAAGAGGGGCTGTATTGACTTTGATCTGAATTGAGCGACTTTCATGGTCAATTTTACACGGGCTGCTAGCTCTGCACCGCAATTTACCCCGAGCCTTTTGGCCAAGAGGAAATGAGATTCTTTCTTCACTTGAGGATCTACTGCAGTGTGAAGACCAGATACACGCTCTCTCACTGTCATGTGACATGATATTGTCTGGTTAAGACACAGACACACGCTTATGCAACATACAGTTGACCTTGTATTCCGATATTTGTGAATACCTTCAGTTGAATTACAGCCATATTCTTACGATTACCATTTACGCTAAAGAATTTCCAAGAATTTTACATTCCACTCATAACATTCTCTCTCATAACATTTTGTGAAATGTGAGTGGAATTTGAAAGATGAATAAAAAGATGAACATTACATTTATTCACTAGAGACTGGATTCACTAGAAGCCTTGATTTGCATGACTTTTACAGCTGTTTCTTATGTGTCAAGGTTACTTTTTTCCTTTTCTAAACACAAGGTTAAAGCAAGCAGAGAAACTTTGCCTTAAATTATGTATTAGGGCAATGAATAACTTAGTCATGAGTAGACTAAAAACAGGTCAGTGGTTTAAATGCACAAATGCCAGATAAAAAACACAGTAAACACAGGTGAACACAGATCCCTCTTTTTATTGTAACATTTCAGATGTGAGGCAAATTAATATTTCCCAAGCAAGATTAATGCCTCTATATTCCAATGGTATAAACCATCATGAATGGACGTTTGAAGGCAGAATATTCACAAAGCATCCACATTGGGATAGCTACAGCGCAGCGGTGTGTGCAAAATACAAAGTTCTGGTACGTGACCACTTATGACAGGCTTCTTGCAGAAAACAAACCCCTTCATCTAGAAAACACATTAATACATATGACTAATGTGCAGGAAATGTAATGCAGCCCAATTGAATTTTGCTTATTAATGTTCTGGCAAGTCATAAAATGTTGGTTGTAAACATATCATTGAAATTTTCACAATGCATTTCCCTTTGTTTTCTGCCAAAATATATGATCTTGTAATACAATACAGCTTCGAGCAACTACGGCAACTTTTCTTTTCTTAACTCTTTAACTTCACACTTTTGTTTGGTTATGTTCAATCATTTGCTTGTGCTACACACACAAATTGCTTCCAATAGAAAAATAAGTTTATTAAACTAATTAGTAAAAATAGGATAAGGAAGGAGTCAGTGGTGTTAAGCATGTCTTGATGAGTGGAGGTATGGATGTAGTATACAAAGTGCAAACCTAAAAGAAGTGCAGCAGTGTGGACACCATGTGGAGGTTGAGGCTGCTTGGAAAGAGAGCGTTACCTGGGACAGCAGGCCTTTATACCCTTTAGCCACTCCCACATGTCAGGTGAAGCCAGTTATTTTGATGAACCACGCATGAAAGAGTCAGCAATGATCTCCACCTGCATCTTTTCAGTGAATGTTGAAATGTTAACGCATTTAATAAAGAATTATTTGCCAAAGACCCGTCACGCTTGGTTAAGATTTAATACTGAAAAAGTGTGTGCAAGATACAGTGTATTGACTAACATTTAATTGAACTACACAATTCTCTGATCTTATCAATTTTTCAAGCTGAAATAAATGTTTCCATGGGTCAAAAAGAAACCATCAAATCTAATATTGGTGCAGACTGTGCTGTGTTTCATGGCCTAGTGACAGCTAGGAGCCATTACACATTACACATTGTACAGCTCGTACAGGAAAACCAAATTGTGGAGCCATGCTGGTGGTTATATGATGGGAAAACTCAGCACAAACTATAAAGTCCAGATGGACTGTGTGGACATACCTTTGAAGATGAGATCCCTGCAGCTGGAAAGAATGTAAAAGTAAACTTTAGATTTTTTCCCCCCGAAAAGTTGGCATAGGCAATACTACAGTTTGTGACCAATTCACAGAGTAACATATGGAGTGCTGAGGTTTCAAATGGGAACACCTGGAAGGAGGGAAATGAATCTGAAAAGTTTTGGCACATGCTTGGGAAAATGATCCAAAATTTTTGAACTCAGATAGCTCGAGATGTGGCGCTGCCAAAAAATAGACCACAATGACGAGAAAAGGAAGCACAATATTTACTCTGTGGAAAATATAAGTGTCTCTCAGTTAGCAAATAAACAGAGCTGAGCTTCAGTAGCAAAGCAATAATTTGGCTTTGGAAATGGCTAAATACAAAACCCCTTTTTCTTCGTTCAAAATTGTATGTGTTCCACATTATGTTGTGAAAAGTTATTTTTTAAATCTAATTTTAGAACAGGCCATTTTATAATTAAAAACATTTTTTTTTAATTTGAATTCCTTTTTGTTTAAGTCCAATCGAGATCACATTAAGTCATCCCTTTTGCAGTTAAAATGACATTTAAAAACAACCCATTTTGACCAAAGTGCTGTACAGACCAGAGCAGGTAATTAAACTCACAAATACAAGAAACACTGACATAAACAACAAGGCACAGAGCTCATAGGCACAAATAGACAACACATTGGCATAGGCACAAGGCTGAAATCAGCAACATCTGGAGGATTCAAACAATAAAAGTATGCTTTGAGCCTGGACTTAAGAGTTGATGGAGGGCAGATCTGATAGGGAGGTGAACAGTGTTCCAAAGTCTAGCGACTGCAACTGTAAAAGTCACCCCTGAGTTTCAGTTTAATTCACTTGACAGCCAGGAGCCCCAAATCAGCCGACCTGAGGGACCTAGAGGTAGAATAAGGGGTTAGAGGATCTGCAATAGCTGGCAGGCTGAGTGTCACTCTTAAGGCCAATAAGGCTTTCTTAGCATTATTTTACAAAGTGCTGAATGCTGTTGAGAAGTTCCTGTATGTTACAGAACAACAAGAAAAACAGTAAAAAAAGGGGGGGTGTGTGCGAAAGCTTAATGAGAGCATGAAAACAGTGCATACACACAATGGACGAGACAGGCTTTCCTGTTTGCTTTTCCGTCACATGCACAGTTGGCACGCTAACAGGTTGTAAAGTCTGTGCAGTCTCATATTTTGTTCTGTGCATGACAATGCAATCTGGATGCATCTTGGACCACTGAACACACTGGCTTGTGGGTGACGTGGTGGGTGACATCCAGCTGTTGGGCAGTGCCTGGTCTTTGCAGTTTTCAACATGGCAGCCACAGCTAATGGTTGTGAAAACATTTGAGGCATAAAAAAGGCAATGCAGTCACACAATCTTGATTCATATTTGATCCGCACTGCCTCGTTTGATAGTTTGATCTGAGTGTCGTGACTCAGCTGCATTGCCCCGGTTGGACCTTATTTGCATGAAGCTGAGGTTGAGTCATAATTATGCATATTCCGATACAGTGGTTGGTCCGTCAACTCACCGTGCCGTGTCCATCATGCGGCTGGACTCCTGCTCCCCAAAGAAAATGAACAGGACCTGTCCACTTGACATCCATCAACGGCTCTCGTGAGTCTGCACCATAACCCTAACCATGACCCACAGGGAGTGAGAGACAAAGCAGACAAACTTGAACTGTAGCTTACACGCCATGTGCATACAATGTGTGTGTTGCAGTGGTATTACAGAACAAGGACCACACCAGCTTCTAAACAGACTGCAGTGACAATTTCAGGTATGATAACATGCTGTTTAATGTTCTGCACATGCTAAGCATCTAATTATCTATCTAGCCTGCATACTGATTTTAGAAGCACACTTTTCCCAGTGACTGTTCGGTGGCTCGTTCAAGAAGCTACGGAGGAATTAATGCAAAACTGCAGGGTGCCATCCCGAAACGAGAAAATATATTGCATGAATTTCTCCCTTTTGGTTTCAGATTCTCAGAGAAAACAAGTAATTTTCAGAGAAGATAAGTATGGAGCAGATAAAAAAAAGGATTTAATTTCAGTTGGATGGTTTTAGTAAGGTCACTCAAACATCCTCTTGTCATTTTTTAAATTTTCTGTTACTCATTCAAGACATTTTGGTCACACGCAGATGACCACTAAATAAAATGCACACACACACACCACTGTCTGGTTCAAGTTAAAAGGGGCTGTGTCATCTTGCAGCTTTTTCAGGAGCCATATGATGCTGCGTATCTCTCCCAGTGGTTCTCTAGCTAAAGAGCTTTGGCAACTGGGAGATGCAGCGGGCGTGAAGTGTAAGGATGAAATTAATTAAAAATGCAAGAGAACATCAGCAGACTCTTTTCTCAAAGCAGGCGCTCTCACGCTCTCTCCTGGTATGTGTCATATAAAGTGCATTTTCAAATATATCACTGCTGTACTCATTTGGCATTACAAGCTGACCGCACTCACTGTCGTCTGTTCTGTCCGACATAGGAGTGAGGGGCTGAAGAGGAGGAACATCTTTAAAACTTCAGCAGAGTACTTTTTTTTCATGTAGGATTGCCAAATAACTTTATGGTAGTCCTTCGGTGTGCTCTGGGCTCTATGGTGGATTACCCAATCGTCACCCTGAGGAATGGAAAATTCAAGAGACATAACTGAGCTTCTTTCAACATCAGTGTGATCTTTTATGTATTTTAAACTTCTTAAATCAAGAGCCTGAGAAATAACCTTTCTCTTGACTCATAATCTTACCTTTTTTTCTCACTCCCATGGCTTTGTTGGTTTTTTTCAGTTCTAGGAATACCAGCATGGTCCAAAAATAACCTTATTGACTTACAAATGAAATTGTCTGTGGTTAAACTCAGTCTTAAAGAGACAGAACAAACCTTATTGTTCTGTTATCAATATATGCATATCAACTCCCCCTCCACCTTTTGTATTTGGATTAATTCAGTCCAATGTAATTTATGGCAAAACAGGACAGGTGGGAAATAAGGTTAGAAGGAGTTTGATTTGAATGCTGAAAAGCATGTGTCATTATGAACCTTAACTCTGTGCTACTAAAATCTGAGGATTGATTGATGGATAGATGTCATAATATTATTGGTTGAAATTGGTTGATTCAAAGCTACATAAGCACACATCATATTTTGATTTACAGAAGAACAACATGATTGGATTTTGATGTAAGAACACAAAGACATATATAGTTTCTGGTACTTTTTGGCACATATCAAACAGATGCACAATAGGATTGGGAATGTGATCTAAAAGGGTTAAAAAGGCATTTTTCATTTAATATTGACTTTAAACTGCAATTCATGTCATTAGTTTATGGTTTTCACTAGCTGTTTTGTTTCACTCAGATACTCAGATATATATCACATTTTAGAAGCTAAATGAATCCTTTTTTCTGACTATTTAGGGGCAGAAGAATTCCCAAATCAAATGATAGGTACACAGACCTTATGTGGCCTTAATGTTGTAATGGCAAATATGTTGGCAAACAATTGCCTGAAGTTGAGATTGTGCCCACCGTAGTAATATAAGTTCAATACTGAATCTTCTTTCAGCTTCTTTGGTCTCAACTTCAGAGAAAAATATCTGGCTCTTTGCCTGTTGAATGCTCTGCAATGAGGTTTTTTTTGTGTGTTTTTTATGTTGTGGGAAACTGCTTCCTGCAGCCAGCTACATGACTGAACCAAACATTTAATGTGCTGCAAAACCAAAACAATTGGCTAAAAAAGGCCACAAAGCTCCATAGAGCTGCAGTGTTGATAATTACATGTTGGTTCATCACTGGGAGTAGCCTTTTTACATTCATGCAGTCATTTTGATTCATTGTTGATAAAACTAAAAGTGTTAGGTCACATTTATTTAACCTAGCCACACGGCAAGTTATGTGGGTTGTTGTTAAGAGTGTGTGGCTCTTCTGTTCTGTAGCAGGATGCTATCAGGCTCGGTGTGACCAAATCACTTTGCTTATGATTGAATACCATGTTATCACTTTACCCAAGATTTGATTTACTCAAAATAAGGTCTCCATCCACGTGGACGGATTACAGAAAGCTATTCCATTGAATTCATATATAACAAGTGAAAACTATCATAAAATCAAATAATTTTAAATATAATTTTCTTGGTTTTTATTGTTTTTTTCCTCAAAGGAGAACACAGCACAAGTGATTTACAGATTAGATGTGTAAACTGTTGTGGACAAAAAAAGGTAAACTTAATTTCAGTTGGACTATAAGGAAAGATAGTGGTTTGGATAAAAACTACCTGGGTAATGTTAGGGAATCTTTACCATCATGATTAATGAAAAAATACCTTTAACAACATCAGGAAAGGTCTGCCTTCACCTTTGAGACACAAAAGCAATAATTTGCACAGCCACAAGAGGTCCTTATCAGGTAAATGTAAACATAGATCATGTAAGGCATGATGTTTTTCTGGTGGGGACAGTATTGCGGACTCTGATAGTTTCCTTTTCAAGTAGTTTGAGTATATAGCAGCACTACTAATCAACAATCCAATGAATCACACATTCAGCTGTTATATTGTTAACAATGGCACCATGAAAATTTTAACATCCACCCAGATGATGTGGGAAATGAAATCCTTGTGGTGATATAATAGACAGAGCAGTGCCCTCCTCTCTTTTCACTGAAGCACTGAAGAATTCAATCACTGTAAATTTGATTAACAACAAACCCTGTGTTGGTCTCAGAGATTAAGTTTTGTTTTATATTTAATCAACTCTGTCAAAAGATGGTGAGGGCAGTACTGCTTATAGAGCTGGATCAATGAGCGATGTGTCACTCGCTGAGAATTAAGCTTCCAGTATGGTCATGCAGCATTGTTTGCAGTGCTCTTTGTATTGTCAATATTCGAAGACCAGCAGACCAATATTATTCACATAAACATGCAAAAACAGAGTAAGAGCCTGGCTGTTACAGTACTCTAAATCTAATCCTGATGGATTTTTTCCTTTTCTTTCGTATGTAAGCCTCACAGACCATAAAATCAGAGACTTCATTGCTAGGCAACTAGTCTCTGCACAGAGATGGGGAGGGTGTTCAGTGTTTACTGTCAGAGATCTGCTGCTAGTGGGAGTGCAGCCTCTCCAAAAGAGAATAGATAAAAAATAGATAAAACAGAAACCAGTCATTTGTGCAGACTTAAAACAATTCCAAGTAATTGCTGAATCCCACAGGTACATGTATGACTTGTTCATATTAGAGGTTCGTCCTGACTCGTGTCGTTCAGCGCCCGCTCCAAACGCTGCATATTAAAGTCTCAGGGCGAGAGACGTACTTTGGATTACCGTGCTGTAAATTTACTGGGCAGAGTACAGAGGGAGAGGGAGCTCTCTGGAGAATGGGAATGATGAGGTAATCATTCACCCTGATCTGAATTAATAAGGCCTCATTAGGCAGTCAGAGACACACTGCAGCGCTGATAAGAACCACAGTGTGGATTCACCCCATCATCTCCTCCAGTCGGATTTGGCTTCTGCAGCCCGCCGGCGCGCACCGTGTTTGTTAGAGAACTCCATGTCTCATTCGTACTTGTGCATTAGACTGATCTGATATGCATGGGAATTGTAATGTACGTCGACTGCAGGAACAATCTTGTGTAACATGCTCGAGCTTTGTCACAACATAATATTTGAGGTAACGGCTCGCCTTTCAAGGGAGCTGAGGATGTGAGATAATTTGACTCAATTTACTATGTTACTTGTTGATTTTGTTGCTGATTTCATGACATTTCCCAGCATATTCCTCTGTACTTGAATGCTCTACCTTGTGAATAAGTCTTTATTTTGAGTCTGCCAATGCACATGGCGTGTTCTGGGTCAGCGTGAGAAGGCCTAAAGCACCAAAATACCTGAAAGGCAACTTGTGACTACTCTCATTTCCTTCAACTGTCAGCAGCCTTCCTGGGTTTGCACCCCTGTGTAGTGAACCTAAATGTGCGGACAGCCCCACACAAAATCACTCAGGATTGATTAAATGGCCAAAGACCTCGCCACAATCTAGATTTCATTACCCAGAATAAACACGTTGCATCAGGGCCTGAGCTTTTGTCTCCCTGCCAGTCTGTTTTGAAATTCGATAGATTGTAGTGGCAGATCTCTGAGGAGTGGCAGAGAGAATTGTTTCATGGAGTGGAAGCCTGTGGTTTTGGTTTTATTCCCAGGGAGTACTTGCCCGAGCAGACTGAAGGGCACTTTGGTTCAGAAAGCACCCCACCTCGCCTTAGTCTAAGTGGATGTGACAGGTAGTCATGAAAAAAACAAAAAAACAAAAAACTGAAACGCACCAAAGACACAACAGTGAAATTACTGACATGAAAACCTCTGCTTATCCCAGCTTTTTTTTTTTTTTGTCCCTCTCTGCTGTATATGGCGTTGCATTTGGAGCACAACCAACCAGAAACACAAAGTAATGGAACAGTTCCAGTTTGATGCATCTTGTTTATTTCCATTTACCTCAACCTTCAGAATCAAATTGGAGTTAGGTAACAGTATTAAAGATTGAGTAAGAGAAGTGAAATTAAATGTGGCAATTCCAATGCAACATACATGTTGGAAATAGATCTGTCTCATCAGTATCATTTGTCAGTTTTTTGAAAGGTTTGGCGAACAAATGGAAAGAAACTTTGGGGTATATTATTGATGAATTAGTCATTAACCTACTTCCGCTGTTTAGACAAAATTAGGCTCATCTAAGAATAAAGCAAGAATTAAGGCCAGACACTTGGAGACATGACCGAAGCAAGTGCATTGTGATACGATTCAAACTTGTAAATTGCTCTGTAAGCTTTGAAAGGTGCTGAAAAGCCAACGGGGAGGCGAGCGTCCACATACAAGCTGATAATATGATCTCTGTTCCCTATGCAATACCTCATTGCAGGCTTCTTTTACGACATGAAAACACTAATGTGCTTGGATCTTTTAAGTCCTTACTAGGGCAGATCTACTGCTGTGAAAAGAAGACAGAATTCCCAGAGGAGAGGTCATTAATAGGACAGAGCCACAATGTCTGTCAGAGCAAGGTTTGCATTGCACAACACAGACGGAACGAATGAAAGGAGAGTCGTAGAGAGGCCAAGTGAATCTTTGTAAAAGCCAGCGCCATCTCTGCTGGTGCAAAGAATGGAGACAGAAAGAGTGGCTAGCTAGATATGTCACTTACAATCAATCACTTTTGTCATTTCGAACTGTAATCATGTTACTTTTCTTGTATTGGAGTAAAGATATTAGTGTTTCAATGGAAGTAATCACATATCTATCCATAAGATTGTATGCTATGCAGAGTCCTTTAGCCTCAAAACCTTTTCCTTAGTGTAATTTCTATTGATTGCTTTCATTTTTTCTCCCAGCCTTCATGTCAAGTGTATAATTGAAAATAGGAGTAGACTGCAAACCTACAAATGACCTTGTTTATTTGAAAAAACCTTAAATAAAGGCTTGTAAATGGACTGTACTTATATAGCGCCTTTCTAGTCTTTTCAACCACTCAAAGCGCTTTACACTACAACTCATTCACCCCATTCACACACATTCATACACTGATGGCAGGCAGCTACCACACAGGGTGCCAACGTGCACATCAGGAGAAGCTAACCATTCACTCGCAATCATACACCGTTGGCACAGCAAGGGGAGCAATTAGGGGTTAAATGTCTTGCCCAAGGACACATCGACATGTGGACTGGAGGAGCCGGGAATCGAACCGCCAATCTTCCAATTGGAGGACCGCTCTACCTGCTGAGCCACAGCCGCCCCCCCTTGTGTCTACCATGATTTAGATACTACCCATTTGACATGCTGGTGGTGTTAGAAAAAAGGTCAGGGGTCGCCAATGTCTGTATAGAATTCCATTGCCAATCCACCAATTAGTTGTTCCCATATCACCATCAAAGTAGCATAGCAAACATTTCTATTGCTCATTGATGGGACTGTGGTACAGTAATGGCTTGAATGAATGACTTTGTGAATTTTTTTTTTTGTAATTTCAAAATTAATTTACCAGACATGTCCTGTGCACATTTTTGGATGTTGCTACATTATTTTGTAGAAAAAGTTGAGATTAGTTCTAGCCTAGTTTTTTTTTTATCAGAGCCCTCTGCGTTGGCACCACTGTATCACGCAGTGGTTTCATTCAGATGAATGAGTGGGCTGTGTTTTTAATGTACTGTAGGGCTAATGTTGCTCTGAAAGCAGCTCTATGCAGGTAAACAAACCATTACAGCTGTCAAGAAGTGATGTGATAAAACCATAGATGTATTCTTAAAAAAAAAAAAAAACCTTTACTTTCTTCAATATTCCTTTACTTAAAAAAGAAGGCCTGATTCACTGGATGAAGTCAGATGCAGGAAAGATAATAAAAAATACAGGAAATGTGAGTATGACTCAGGTACACTAATGGTTGATGGTTGATATAGGACTGCTGTCATTGATCAGTCTCTGGTATCACCCTTAGCAGAGACTCTAAGTATCCTCTCTCTCCTTCTGTCTACATGTATGCACCCTTACATGCATGCTTTCCATTTCTCTCTGTCTTTCATTCAGACAGACCGTTGGCGTGGGCGCATCACTGTATCCTTGTGAACCGGGCATTCAACACATTCAACTTCAAAACAAGAACGATCCGCGAAGTGAGCAGCACCTGCACGGTCAGGTTCAGCTTGAGCCACCGATAATGCCGAACATTTCTTTCAAACCCTCCCACAGAAGAACTATCAATGCTGCACCTTCAGTAACCATGGTTAAGTATGCATGATGCACCAGCAGCCATGGCATACAGCATTAACACCGAAAGGTCAGAGAGAGACAAGGCATGTGGATGTGCATCGATATAGAGCCATTAGTCAGGTCTCTCTTGAGAATTCTCACTTAAATATAAAGCTCCCTATATGACAAGCAACCTCAATAGCATGAACTCCCCCTTTTAAAGCAGACTTGTCTCTTGTGATACACGACACCCACAGCCTCTCCACAGACTGTGGGGAAGCAGCAAGCCCTATTGGTTCCTGCAATTTGCCCTAATGGTTTTACATACCTCATTCAGTGAAACAGTCACTTTGATTTACCTGAGCAATGCAGGCAGCTGGGAGGACATTGAGATTCCGGTGGATGGGTGCCGTGTACAACAGCGATAAATAATCCAGAGGGTGTGTTTAACAGATAAATGGCTTTTTGCTTGAGTGCCGTCCCTGCTGTGTAGACTTTGTAGGCCTGGAGGGGCTGCCATGGTGTCGTCCTACTCTGCACACTGTTTATTCTCACCGCCTGCAGCTTTAATGCTCAGATGTTTCGCTTACTTATTCCTTTCATGAGACGGTTCAAGTACATACTAAGAAAGTGTGACCTACCAACACAACGCACTGAGTTAATAAAAGTTTCTACACTTACTGTTCCAAACACTTGGTTTTTAATAAGTGCTTCACAGTGTTTACACAAAATTTCTTTTACCCAAAACTGCTCCTCCCTCGGGTTGTTTTCTCAGTTTCACGCCAGGCAAGAAAATGACATCAGTGAATGTTTTTATTTTCTTATTGATGAATGTTTAAATAGCACTTCTTGAATACAAATAAAGAAATAAGTCACTGAATCTCTGTAGTCGTGTCTTCATGAGCAGAAATAACACTTTTTAGTTTTAGTTATTGTGTGTATTATTTGAATTCATAAATCATTAAGTATTCAAGGATGATTGAATAAACTTAACTTCAAGTGTTCAGCTCTACCACAAACACTTATGGTTATTTTTTTCTAATTATATGTACAGATGGCGACACCTCCAGCCCTTAAGTAAATGCTGTACCCAAAGTTTTTCTTTTCTCTTCTATTTGGAAGTTGTCAGACTACTTGTCATTTATCAAGAACAATTTCCAACACAGTAATCACCTCAGGAGATACAAACTTTCAACACTGGAAAAAAGTGCTGTGATATAAATCTTAAGAAGTTATTAAAGCTGTTCAGAGTTCAGAGTTAAACCAATACTGAATTTGTGAGGCTGATTGAATATCAGTTCAATCAGGAGGGAAAAGTAAAGGGAGAAAATATTATGTCTATTATAAGAAAGATAGTAATGATAGTTGTAAAAAGTGAGGTTTGGCAGTTGGACTCCACAGGGACATCATCACTGAGCAGCCGCAAGATAGATCCCCCATGGAGTCCAGACACTGGTGGTGGTTTTCTGATGAGATTGACGGGTGAAGTGATGAGACTGATGATCGTGTGGAGATGGGGAGGAAGAGGGGCACGCAAAACATCTGCATGCCGGAATAATGTAGATAAAGAGAGACATATTTTTTTTAAAACAGCACCCAGATGACAATGACAGTGTTTTGCTGTGCTATTGGATAGATGTGACCAGCTGATACTCAATCTAAGTCCCCAGGCAATGACAGCAAGGAAATGGATTGAGTATGTGTGAGATGAGAATGACAGGATGGTATATGCATGCACAATATGTACTTTACTGACTACAATATGCAAGAAACAAGATTTTTTACAGTTCAGAGTGAGTCTGAAGCCATGCTAGCAGCTCTGTGAGGCTAAACTAGACTTAAATGCTAATATCAACATATAAAATGCTCACAAGCTGATATTTAGCAGGTACAATCATCAACATGATCAACATCTTTGTGTTAACATGTTAACATTTGCTAATGAGCACTAAACAAAGTACAGCTGAGGCTGATGGGATTGTCTAGTGTAGTTTGGCATGTATTTGGTGATAAACCAAAGTATTGAATTAATTAAAATTTTGATCTGATAATTGCACTACAGAAAAAAGTCAGGTGATCACAGTGCTTGCACACAATCACATGCACAATGGAAGGAATTACATCCATCCTGAGGGGGACAAGAATCCAGTTATCACACCACTCAAAACCAAAAATGGTGGCACAAAAAGAAAAGTCAGGGGATTACCAATGTCAGGTTGGATTCATCCTTTGGGGAACATAAATGCCCATAAAAAACTTTCACAACAACTGAAATATCTCAACAAGTATTGGATAATTGTTAAGGTATTTCAGTCTGGACAAAAGTGGTGGGCCGACAGACTGACACTGCCATGTTTCGAGCAGTATCAGTAGCGTGGCTAAAAATAAACGTGTCAGTGCTCTCTTGTGGTCGAACGACATAACGATGACACCGTTTCTAAAGTGCCTCAAACATTTCTCTCCTGCAATTTCTTGACACTATTCCCGCTGACATATACAGATACTGATATATCTGTGATATGCTAAAATCAGTCAGGCTCTGGTTCAGAGTTGGGATCAGAGTTGCAATTTAGTTCACTCATGTCACGCTACTATAGAGAGAAGGGCAATGAAGCCTGCCACATTTTCAAACATTGCACATCAAGCCATCATGCATGTTAAACATTCAGCAATAAAACGTGGGAGCAGATCTCAAGCTCTACCTCTGAAGACACCAAAGGCATGCCCTCTCTATTATTTATGGAGTTTTGGGGTTTTACCAAACTGTGAAGCAGTTTATACAATCAAAGGTTCCACATGCAAATTTCATACATCTATTCACAGAAGTCTGACAGTGTTTGAGCTGGCTTGGATTCACCAGTATGACATACTGTTCATGCTTGATTTTTGTTCACCTGCATGCCGCTGTTTCCTTTTATACTGCCACTGACTAAAGAGTGTAGGTACAGTATGAACATAGTTATTTTAAGTATAGGCTTGGATCCAAAGTGTTCCTCCTCAAATAAGTATAGAGAGGAGGCCAAAATGTTTTTGTTGCTCTCCTCCTCTCCGTGGTGCAATATGTGATTCAGTTCCGCCGGACAGCTGCTGGATAACAGCTTAGACTTTTGCTCTCGTCTCCCAAATCCTGTGTCACTAAATGGTCTGCCATCACAGTACAGTGCTGAGGTGCAGACAGCAGATAGGGCCAATCAGTGTGTGGACGGACAACCGGTTTTATGGTACTTTTCTATTGCTGAAATCCCCCCATTCAAAGTGCACAAATGCTCAGTGACTAAGGATTTGTGGGTTTTCAGAGAGTGACATCCTTTTGACTCCAAATCCTGAAGGTGTGAAGCAACATGTATATTTTTCTATGGCTGATTGACAATTATCCCATATACAGTGTAATCTGACTGATGATATTACTGACATAAAATTTACTGCATATTAGCTTAGTTTGTGCCTGCCTTCCCTGCTTTGTGACACCAACAATGTAACTACAGCGGCTCCAAGGACAAACAAATCTCAAGAGTGAAAGAACAAACATGAAGGAAAATGTGCTCTAAATCTAGAAATACTGCCAATATAAACAGTTAAAGTGCAAGAAATGATAAGGCTTGTCTTTCCATATACACTTTATTATATTAGATTATACTATATTCAGTAAACAGCTGGTCACATCAGCAAACTTTACTAATAAACCATGCGTTTGTTTGGGACTATATTCAGCCGTGGATTTATACACATTTAGTGCACTACTCAATATTAATGGTTGCAGGATTGTGTATGTGGGATTGACTTCAAATATCTGTTAAATGTAGCATACTCCAAATATTATTTGCGCTTTCACTCTAAAAGTGTGATTGTCACTGGGGGGCCACTGAAAGCAGCTGCTTCTGAAATAACAATCGGCCTCATTCAAGGACACTTTCCTACAAGTCCTTCAAACTAAATAATAACATATTTTACACTGTTAATCCATTTCCTCCAGAGTGCCACACATACATATTTTCTGATCTGATGCTGTTATCGACAGGATGACATTGCAGTTTGAAAAATTCAATTATTTTCTGACAATACTAAAGTTGAGGTTTAGACACAGAAACAACTTCAGGGGTCAGGGAAAATCCTGAAATACTACTTTTCTAAGGTTATCTACTGTACGTCATCGTGTACGTAAAGTAGATCACATAAATAAGACATTTAGATATTAAAGTTGTTGGATGGTCAATCTTTTAATATGTGGTTCTTTTGTACCAAGCTAGGCTAAACACCTTCAACCCTAAACAAATGTACATTCCATTATGTTCCATTTAAAAGGCTGATCTACTTTTCTGATCCAAATATACACCGTTAAATATAATCGGAGGTCCTCCTTTGCTATTAGCTTATTCTTATTCCGTCTTCCAAGTTTCACCTTCATATTTTTATCAACGATGAAACAATGCTCAGTGAACCTGCATATTAAAAGTCTCCCAGTCATTAATTACTATGCAAGGGCAATCAATCCTAACTTCAGTCACAGTTTAATGAGCGATTGTTGGTTGGCCTGTTCTAATGAATTTATTTTGGAATGACCTCGACAGCCACTTATTTACAAGTGCCTGTTGTTTTCATACAGGAGTGCTTGACCTTCTTAAGTGCTCAGGGAGATGCGAAGGGGATTGAGGGTAATTGTGTTTCATTCACTCAAATCATGCATTCATCTGTGCATTCATCATGTACTCATTCACCTGCTAATATCAAAGCTCTACTGTATTAGTGCAGCGCTGTAAGAGCTTTGGATGCTCTCTGAACAAAATATTGAGTTTGTGGATGTAAGAGCTGCAGTTACAACATCACTGAGATACAGTGAGAGGTGTCAAATTGATCAAATTGACCTCTTATGTCCCTGTGGAATTCAGAGGCCAGTGGTAACAAGAGTCCTGCATTTTATTACCCATTTATATTTATACGAGACGATTGGAGATCTGCCGAAGTCTGGGGATTTCTAAATGCTTAAACGATGGTGCCAACAACCAACTGCAAATGATGTTCTCCCCCCATTCTCCTCCATAGTGATCTGTATGCCCCAGTCCAAATATGAAGGTCCTACCCTAAAGACTTTGGATTATCTGTGCAATGCTTAAATTGTTTAAAAACTCTAATTGTTTCCTCACAGTTTTAACAAGAAAACCTGCATGATCGTCCTCAGTGTCTATGAATGAAGCATTTGGAGACTGACCTGTGAGTCTAGATTTAAAACTCACCTCATACCGATCCATTTATTTAGGTTATTCACACCCCGTCTGTTCAGTCAGTAATGAAAATAAAAGGTCCTGCAGCACTGTAGCAATGAGTATGAATAGAAAAAGAACGAAAAGGTAACTGCACCAATGGGAGCACCACAGGATCATTCTAAGGAAGAGGCATAATGGGCCTATTTTCTCAGCTGGATGAGTTGCCTGTAAAAAACAAAATCAACCCAGTTTGCCAGTGCAGCTCCAGGTTTGTGTTATGTCCAGCTGCATGCAGATGTTTGATTGCTGTTTTATTTCATTTTTTGCAGTAGTTAACAGCTAATAAGTTGAACACCAATCTTTCTGAGCAACAACTATTTTAGAAAAGGAGAGGACCCCCCCCCCACCAAAAAAACAACAACAACAACAACCAAACAAACCAACAAACCATTTGAAGAGGCCAAACACACTAATGGAGAAGGAAAGTTTCTCTCAAGAGCAGCTTTATTAATATGTAAAGCTCATATAAATGCAGGATCTGTCACTTGTCACTTGAGGGGGCGCAAGAGCGTCAGCAGAGTGACTTTTTGCCTCTACTGGAGCTCCTCTCTTTCTGTTGAGGCTTTAGTTGGAGGAAGTGAGACAGACAGAACTTTTCTGCTATCAGCTGACAGTGATATTATTTATTCCCCTCATTTAATTCCCTCCCACTCACTGTGAAAAGGATAAGACCCACGCATATCGAGCACAAATGGGTACATACCAAACTTAATATAAAATTGAGCAATTTGTGGTGAAATTGTTGATTTATTTTACACTAAATCTTTTTTCTAATGTGCACTAAGGTATTTCCCTCTTGGTTATGCAACAGATGAACAGAACACTCCTGCTGCAGTCACATGGATTCATGTAGACGGCAGACGAACAACACCTTCTGGATGTCACGGGAAAAACACAAACAGTCTGACGGAATGGAAGGACGGCAAACGAAACATGCATGATAATATGTTGCTATGATGATATTGTACTTTTTTTTACTAAAGAAAAAAAATATATCCTTATATGTATCCTTTAAAATGATTCAATTATGATTCAATTATTCTCTGCCAGCTTCAGTTTATTTTACTATCCACCAGTAAAATTATATGTGGTTTGCCGTCTACCGTCTGCCTGAATCCATGCAATCACAGCGTCAATCTTCCATCCAAAGCCTCCAGCTGCAGATTAGGATTTAGCAAGCAGCATCGGTGCAAACCAAGCACCAATTGTAGGGAACACTGACACTCAGAGCATCAGTTGTTTTTTTCCAGCTTTGTTACCCAAACAGCACTTATCATTACATAACACCTAGCTGGATAGATATTACCCAGTCCCTTGGTATGGTGTTGCTTTTCCTCATTATGAGACCAGGACTGAGCTGTTAATTTTCAGCAACTTTATCTGAGGTGGTACATCAGTTTGTGGCTGTATAATTAAGTCCTATAGGAGATGATAGAGAGAGAGAGTGGACCCATCTCACAGGTCCTTCAGTCTGCCATGACTTTGTCAATTTGTTCCTAATAACTTCATATCATTGTCTGCTGTTCTGTTTTAATGAGTGCTTCTTAAAAATACCAATGTACTGGGGTCCTAAGGGATCCTTATCAAGAGCACCAAATTCTGCCTATGTAATTTTAATAGATGGAATTATTAAAAAATGTGTTGAGTACATGTTTATGTTTGCCATGGGTCCAAGGGGGTAGGAGCTGTCTGATGACATTGATTACATAACTTATTTCTCTTCAAAACATTATTATTTAATATTTTGCTATGACGGTTATTGTAGTCTATTCTTGAGGTCCCCAGGGACCCCAATTGGAAGTCCTTGGAATCATTTAGTTCGGTTCAGGTTCAAACATCACACATTACAGTTCAGAATCATATAATATCTATACACACACCAGTAAGCAATCACATGGTCTGTACAAAGTTCAGTCAAGTTGCTTATACAAACTGTTGCTCTCGTGTTGCACCCTATATGCTCTTAACATACTGTTTGTCACAGCTCAGCTGAATAATTGCTCTTTCAGTCACAAGTCAGGGGAGCTCCGCCGCTAAAAGCTACTGATATAAGCAGTGAAAATGATGACGCAGTATCACCAAGTTCAGCTTAAAGATTTGTTTGTATGTGACGAAAACTGTGTTACTACTCTCTCCTCTAAACACACCGCGGCAATACCCTCCTATCCCACTCCTGGTAAGACAACAAATGAGCCAAACCCAAAACTATAAAAAGTAATGGAGTGTTACTGGAATAAGTAACTATACATAATTTTAAACCTGTGATTCATTACATTACTCTGAATTATCACATAACTAAGTAATTCCTCACCCAGTGATGTGTTAATGACTAACGCTGATTGCAGCAAGGACAAACCATTAAGAAAAACAAGTTAATACTGCTCCTTATAAAGCTAGTTTGTTATTTCCTTGCAGGTTATGGTAGATGGACTGGACCTCACACAACCAATCCTCTATCGAACACCCACACAGAAACAGCATGACAAGGTTAAACTGAGACTGTCGGACTTAAACCCCAGGAGGGCGGACATTAATTAAAGCAAGCACTGGTGGAGTAGTAGGACAATTTATGTTTTGTTTTCCTCCAACTGTGGTGTCAGGCACATGGGCAAGCCTCAAGGCTGTTTCCTTCCTTTCACAGACTGAGTTGAGCTGTTACAGGCATTATATATTTAACTTTACCCCAAGAGGTTTCAAATTTGAATACACCCACAGTTTTCCAAGTCCGCTGTGCATGATAATTAAGCTTATGTTTTTTCTCTGCCGTACACTTGAAAAAGAATTTCCAGCACTGAAGTAGAGTGGTGTGGAAAGTTTTCAAATGTATCATTTTATCATACTCAGAAAGGCTGATTACAAGCCTCTGAGTGGACTTTAAATTCGACTATGAATCGCTTAATGATTTGAAAGACTTTAAAGGTAAAATGGATATCGTTCTCAGGAGAAGTCTTGATCCCATTAGAAGTTGCACAAAATCATGGCTGAATGGCTCTGCTCTTTCATAATGTCAGTTTCATTCTTGAGAGGAGGTTTGCCGAGTCATTTTCAGATCTTAACAACATAATGGTCATGGTGAGAAATGGATTGTTAAATACAGATTACAGAGGCACTGTGATAAATCCTGAGCCACAATTCAGCTGGGAAACTTTCACCTCTATGTAACCTGCACCTAAGTGGGGAACATTGATTTGCTATTAAAGGGATCACATACTCTCTCTGATTCTTTTTTTTTCCTGCTGACCAGACTGCAACATGTGTAAGAGATTCTTTTTTCAGGTTCACTGGACATTCACGGATGTCTGGCGGAGTCAGTATGATTCCCTTTTCTGAGAGGACAGAGAGAAAGTCCTTGTGTAGGTGCCTTTTATCCATTTATAGCTCTGGTTGTGTCAGGGTCTGAGGATTGGGAAGTCAGTTTGTTGTTGACATTTTGACATCTGCTGGACAAGACTGTCTTGAATCTTTAGTATAGATATTAATGGTCACCACAGGATGATTCCTGACCTTCCACCTAGCACCGCCATATTTGCTATTTCGATCTATTGAAAGTGATCTTGCAAATTAAAGGCCTGATTTCAATAATCATGGTCCATAGAAGATGAATCCATAATGTAGTGACCCTCTTTCCCCACCTACAGGTCAAAATATGAACTTGCACACAAAATTATCAATACCTAGGGAGCAAATTGCAATTCATTCATTCATACTCTCCAGAGGATGAATCTTTCTCAATTAATCCACATTATTTCCCTTTCGGTGCCACTATCACACCCAAAGCGCCACTGTACGGCAAATATTACACACTAGTATTACACACATTAGAAAGGAGATTATGCTGAGCACATTCATGCCTCCCAGAGTATGAATCCTTTAGATTTTAATGACTCCATGTTGTCTCCTCTGGTGCTATTTGAAGGTCAACTTTACATTATTAGCCCACTACTGGTAAGACTTTGTAGACATTAGACTCCATCTGGGTATCAGACTGTATACGTGGATGTACATTTCATCCACGTTTCTCAGCCAGTCTCAGCCCTCTGATGTACATGAACTAATACTACTCCATCTTAACATTCAACTGGCTACACCGGCCATGAAAGGGCTTCTGCTTTCCTTACGATTTGGAGTCTGTTAGTAGTGTCACATGCTTGTGAGTCCACAGCAGTAACTAAGTATCCAGTGTGGACACTTAAGCAGCTGATGTGCTGCTTTTGCATGGCAGACGCAAACATCTCAGTGCCCTGAAATCAAGACATCAGCTACAGTTACATAAGTAAAGTGTACACTTGTCAGACCTAAAGTCTTATTGGCTGATAATGGAGGAAGTGGTGATCAGATTGACTTAGAGCGATTCTGAAGACTCTTGGATTTCAGGCTGAAGTTTGAATTCATGGTTTTGTGAGAGCCAAGAAAAATCCCCTCCAGTTATCCTATCTGGTGGCAACATCATAATAATGAAGGAAAAATCTACAACATCTAAATTGGGAAAATGAGACCCTCTCAGTTTCATTTTCACTTAGCCTCAGGAGCTTCCTTGATAAAATTAGCATTAATGGAAGAAATGAATTTCCAAAGCACAAATGTGAAAGTGTTTTGTTTCAATATGAAGGATGAAAATATGAACATTTTAGCACCCCCCCCTCCCTCCTCCAGAAAAGTTCTTTGAATACTCAATAGATCAAAAGCATTTTAAGTTGCACTGATGGATTAATAGTTGAAATGTCTAGACAATGCATACATCAAGTATGCATTTGTGGATTGGACACATCTAGAGAAGCTCTGTTTCCGCTCCAGATTTCCTACTTATTGTATGCAATCAAATTTAACTATTTAATTGCATCTTAAATAATGAAGTTAAACTGCAGCCCACTCCTGTGCCAGCTAACAAATCCTCCACTGTGGATAAAATGATGTGTTCAATTCTTGATGAGCGATGGGAGCGAAAGCAGAGACTGCTGGAGACTATAGGCTTATGATGAATGAAATAAGCTGAATGCATTTCCATTTAGAGCAGACGGAGATTCAAACAGACAATTCAATAAAACTGACCCGCAGAGACTGGCCTCAATAAAAATGGAGACACCATTAATAGAACAGGTTAACTTTCTTGAAGCAATTATAAGGAAACACAATTGCAACGGTCATACCTGAGCATCATTATGCGATAAGGAGATGTGGAATATGCTGATATGATGGAAAATGCGTTTTCAAGGTTACAGGAGAACATTAGGCAAAAGCCACAGTGGAGAATGAAAGGAAAATGTAGTGGACTTCAAAGGAATCAAAGATTATCAAGGTGAGTCCTTCTGCAGGGAGCGTGATATAATTGCTTGTCATTAAAATATGCATTACAGCAAAGAAATAAGCAAGCGCTGTTGATAAGTGAACTCCATTTGTGCGGCCCTGTTTAATGGATCTAGTGGCACTGATAAAAATGTGTGCTGTTCAAGAAGAATTAATTACCACCCACAGCTGAGATGGCCATGTTCTGAAAAAAAAGCTACAAAACAACTGTGTCTTTTGTTGGTAGGAGAGTGTTTATAGGGCTTTTAAAAGAGTTGCGCGTTCAACAGCGGCTGCCCTTATCAAGAGTTTGTCACTTCATTAACAACCGCCCTCAACACAGGAACAGAAAGGTTTCTCAAGGGTGCTTCGGTTATGGCACTGATCTAAACTCAGCAGCAATAATTTCAGAAATGTGACAATTTATATAAAGTACCCTTGTGGTTTTCTTAAAGATATCCTTTAAAAAAAAAATCATTCCACTGGAAACCTATCTTTTGAATATCAAATACTTGCAAGTTTGCAGCTTGTTCCGTGGCAGAAGACGGGACCTGCCTTCAGCTTGTTTCGGAGTCATAGCAGAAATCTGTCAAAGCTTTCATAGAAACTGCAACATCATCTACTTTTCCACAGGGAGGGCCTGCACAGAGTCCTGATTATGGTAAATGGGGCGCTCCCACACCTAACTGAGGAAACCATCTCTTTATGCACCTGTGCCTTCTTAAACTGATACCACAAAGTTGAAAGTGCTCGTCTAAAATATAATTAGATTTTGTATTAAGATTCCCTTGATTGGAATTAAAGGGATCTGTGTGGAGCTCCATTGTAACTCAGTGTATCTGAATTGAATCCAAACTGACTACAGGTACTGTCTTCTAAAAATGAGTCATCTACAAACAGTTTGTGCGACCTTTCAAGCTTCAAGAGCTTCATTAGATTTCTGGTGAAGTATTTCTTTAATACTAATAGATATTTGATGCATTCCAATGTCTATTTCCCAAATCATTAAACATTTAAATATCATACAGAGCAGTGCGGAGTTGTACAGTTTGTTATAAAACATTTAACAGGATACATAAATAGAGCTACAGCGAATAAGCCTGTGGACCAACATTTGCTTAGATTTGTGTATGATAAGGTTTCAGTAGCTGATATAATGAATTGTGAAACTGAGCAATAGTAGTGTTTATGCATTCTAAGCTTTTATTTCCACTGAATTAACAGTTGTGCTGTGGCAATCTATTGCAAATCCTAGGACCCCACTGTGAAAATCACTGAATAACTATTTTTGTTCCATACTATTATTGCAATTCATTCATAATTCAATACACCCACAAAATGTCCAATATATTTTCATGTCCTTGCAATAGTTTTCCTGTGTTTTATACATTTGGTGATTAAAAATGAGAAGAAATATAATAGTAATTTCATGTATGTACACATATACGTACAAATACACACAAGTATTTATAATTAATAACATGCATTTTTTACATGCATACAATGTGTGTGTATGTGTGTGCACTGAACATGTCTAAACATGTATTCTTTTGTTTCAAAGATCTGCCTCTGTCCTTTTTTAAATTCTTTTGTTCATCTGAATTTATGTAATTTTAGTAGTTAATTGGTGCTCTCCTATCTTATCTACTTCATTCCACAACATGTTTTATACTCTCCTCATTTCTAACTGTGTATGCTATTCTCTCCATTTCTGAGATTCCCTGTATTGTTATGTTGCATCTTTGAACTGATGAACTTGAAAGTTTGACCCAGTTTCAAGTTATTTGCTTCAGGGATGTATTTCTGTGTAATCTACATAGGTACTGATCAATTTCCTGCATTAGCTCTGATGGTGATTTTACAAAAATAATATCAATTGGGTTAATTATTGTTTTATATTGAGAATAACCACGGCACCCACTATGACTGAATGCCAATCTATTTTAGTGGAGAGCCGATGATGATGTCAATGTTTTATTTTGCCCCAATTTACACACAGCTGAACTGGACCGTGATGTATAGTACATGATGTACACTGCAATCGAGTCAAGCAGAGAGACAGGCACCAGAGCAGCTGAAAACAAGGACGCCACAATACAGAGGGCGAATTCCTCCACAGTTGGCTCTTCCGTGGCTCGGGGCTCAGGCAAACATCTGTTGAATGTATTAAGATCTAAAACTGAGCCAATTACCAGAGAGAAACACAGCCCCTGGTCAGTCTGTCCTCAGCCCATTTCTGGTCAGCTGTTGATGACTGCGGCTTGCTTCAATCTTCCTCCCTCCTGCAGGCGTGATTGGCTGAGTCTGGTCCAAGGACGGGGATGTGGAGAGCTACAGCAGCAATAAAAGCCAACCTGACTGACTCATGTTGTTTATAAAGGAATCCATGCGGGAGTGGGTGTGAGGAGGTGGACCTCTTTGTTTATGTGTGTGTGTGTGTGTGTGTGTGTGTGTGTGTGTGTGTGTGTGTGTGTGTGTGTGTGTGTGTGTGTGTGTGTGTGTGTGTGTGTGAGAATGTGTGTGTGTGTGTGCGTGCTTTGTGTTCAATCTCTGGCAGCTATTTAACATCAGTATATTCATATTCATATATGTGCTTCCAACCGCTGGGGTGTTTTAAGGCTCTTCTCTCTGTATAGGTGGCTTGATCTGGAAGGAGGAGGCAATTATTTTTGATTGGACACAGATAAAAGGCTTAGCTAAACGGGTATGTGGCAGGTCTGCTCTGCTATGTAGCCGGTGGTTCAGTGGCATTAACACTGGATTAAAATGACAGCAGAACTTTAGATAACAGACTAGTTATACAGACGATAAACATGTAAATATCATACACGTGACCTGTTTCAATCAAGAGTTACTATGGCTCAGAGTAGAAGCAAATATATGGTAGTAATCTATTCAGATGCAGTTCTGAGTTTGCCCGTTTGACAAGTGTTCCGGCCTATCATATTCAGCTGTGATGGTTGCATATTGCTCGTCTCACTTTAGCTTCAAACAAACTTTCCCTGCTCAACACAACTTCAGGTTTTCTAGCTCCATTAAATGTCATTTTGGTGCTTAATGGAGCAAATTAATGGTTAACATGAATGAATTTGTGTCCACATTTTTAGCCAAATGTCTATTGCAGTGGTAGGTAAACAGCAGCCCATGGCTGAAATCCAGCCTTCCAGCAAAAATGTTTGGCCCCCTGAGACATTGGTTTAATCCCACAACAGATTTGCTAAACACAAATAAGTTGCAGTCTAACGGAAATGGTATGTTGATGCCATTTTTTCTAGGGTAACAAAAACAACAGTACTTTCAGTCAACCACAAATGAACTGCTTATCATGTGTGAATAACAGAGTACGTCTCTAGTCTTGAAGTGCAACAGAGTACATGAGTCACTTGAGTATTGCAAAATGTAAAGGATAATGCCCTTTACAAAGAGACATACAGTAATATTGGTAAAATCTACCAACCTTGTTTTTGGGGTTAGTGAAGTCTAACCAGCACCATATCAAGACTACTACTACTACTACTACAGTACTGCTACTTGTGGCCAGATCGCCATAAAATGTGCTCTGTATATGCACAGAGGAAAATTCCTAATGAGATGATGACTTGCTGACATTTTATCTCGTTCAACTCGCAGGTCAATGCGACCTTTAGTCCAATCGTTCGACCCTTTCCTTTGGTGCCACCATCACGGCAAGTTTACCATTTGTACCATACGTTTTTAAATCTAAAATGTAGATTGTGATGAAATTAATGGAGCACATTTAGGCTCCCCAACGGGTGTACCCTGTCAATTCTGGACACTCTGTGAGCTTTTCTGTCCCATTCTCAGGTCAAAAAGTCAAATCACACATAGAAGATATCCTAACATTGCAATTAAACTGAGTATAGTTATGCAGTAAAGAGGACGAATGAGACTGTCCTTGAATTGGTTTAAATGTCTAAAATGAACTGTTTAAATTTACCTGGCTGTACAAATTATGACTTTTTGTCTCTCAAAAGCAAAGGCAAAAGTTTCTATGATCTCATTATACTGCCTTCAAACCCCCTAGGAATGAGGGTGTAGTGGATGGCTGAGCAACAGTGGGACTTTGACCTGTTTGCATCTTGTTTTCTACTGAAAGCATTGATTTCTTTTAACTGCTACCATTTTCCCCAAGTAGTTTTTGTGCTTAAACCTGAACAAATCTTAACAACAGTGGTGGCCGATCAGACAACAGTCATTATAGTTTTGGAAGGCACTGACAAACAATGTTGTCCTGATCACTGCTGTTAAGGCTCTGAAAATCATAAGGTATCTTTCCAGTAATTTTATATTGTGTGTTGTAATGGCAGCCTGCATGGCCCACTAATAGAGCTTCAAGTCTTTGGTTGTAGGGATTTTAAAAGGCATGAATGCTTAAAAAAATCAATTCCATTGTGAAAAACACACACAAAATAAGCCCTGTGAAGAAGTACTCTGGTGTTACACTATATCTCTCTACACCAAGTGTTATTTAGAGGTGTCAAAGGATGTACAGGCTTGTAAATGTAACCTACATTTGGCCACCTGGACTGGGTGTTTGATTAGCGGCACAGTGTTTTCTCTTCTAGTTAGTGTTGTGATATGCAATCGTTCTCATCATACTAGCCAAGCAGACCTCCAGGTGGCTTCCCTCAACGCCTTGCTCTATTTCAGACTCCACAGGCTACTCCATTATTCTGACAGTGAAAATCTATGCTAACACCACCATGGGGATACACTGCCTCAATTTCTGTTTCTGATATGACAACATTGTTTCAATATTGCGCATTAAAAATTGAAAAAAGTAAAAATGAAATACAGCATGAGCTTCACTTGCCTACTATTGCGAACGTGACAGATGTACTTGTAGTCATTTGAAGTACATGACTCGGCGCATGTTGCTCTTTTGGCTTTTCATTTCTTTACACAAGCTTCACAAGGCTACATTTTCAAATCATAGAGCATCAGGCTGAACTTATAGTGGCTTGAAACTGATCAACGAGAACAAAGTCACCTCTTCACGTCTGCGGTTTAGACTGAAGTAAGCTTTGAAAAGCAGAAATATCAGCAACTGGTGCTAAAACAATATTTAAGGTAAATCTTACATCTACTCATGAAAGCTTTCAGTAAACACTGTTTTCCCAAAAGCAGGAGATTTTACTCCTTTTTCTGTTGCTATTGAGCAGCAATGTGATTTTGTATTCTCTGAGAAGACTAAGCCCTGTCAAGCAAGTGTTCAACTTATTCAGTACTATAGGTCAAGCACCTCCCATAAACCAGGGAATATAAAATGACATGCTTACAGCAGCAGCAATTCAAGTCAAGCCTGATTTATGTACAGCTCAGTACATGAACAGCAAAGGTCAACAAATGGCCTTTTCACCTGTATTCACTGCTAACAAAAGATGGCCGTATTTAGACATCTGACTGATGAAAGGCCAGAAGCCTCGGATATCTACAAGTTACACTGACACAAATGAATCAGGGCAACCTTTCTTATCTCATGCAGCAGTTAGACACGCTATTGTGCACAAAAGGTGAACATGCAATCGTATGAGTATTTATGACCGTGCATATGGGCTGCTTAGTCTGGTCAATTACCTACACATGTAAAGGGTCACTTGAGGCTGTGACCCCCCATCTGGGAGAAGAACATTCTCCCAATATCCCCATAGTGCTGCTGTTGGAATCCATTGACATTTCTTTGTTTATGTTGGGCGGACGCTGCTATCAAACAATGCACAACTTTCATGGGGGTGTCTGTCAACCATATAAAACTCAATTATTCCCAGTGAAGTCAGATACTTATGCCTCCACCAAAAAAGTAATTTCACACCAATTAAAAGCTGCAACAACAAAATCTGCAATTCGGTATTGCAGACCCCTTCAATCCTGCCTGCAGCTCTGACAATGTGATACAATGAGGTCAGTCGCGAGCTGAGCATGATGATCATTATGACTCTGTCTATTTTTTTTCTCCACCAGATAAAAAGTAACATAACAGGAAGGACAGATATTAAGAAAATCCACACTACATGACATTGGGGAGTCTATAGGGAAAAGACAGATGAAAGAGAGGGGGGGGGGGGATTCAGGAGAATAGAGAGCTTTCATTTAAAGTGTAACTGCACCCCAAGGCCTGAGCCTAACTCCACCCACTGCATAGTTTTGAAAAATGCTAAAGTGGGCAAAGGGTTGTGAGGGAGGGCAGGGAGGGGAGCAATGTTTGGAGGGGGGCTGGTATGGTTGTGTGAGGCAGGATGGCAGGAGTTGCTCAGTATGACATCCCTTGGCAAGAGAAAAATGATTATAATAATGAGAGGAATGCAAACGGTGCAACGACATTTTAACGAGCCAGAAGTCATTTTGAATAAACCTGTCTACGTGTGACGTGCTTTATTTTCACATGAAGACAGTTTTAACAGCGGCGCTGACCTGCTGGAGGAGATCTGTCTGTGACTGTCTGCGTGAGGAAGAACAGCCGGAAGCCAAAACAACAGAAATCCTCTTCACATTTGCTCCTGTGGCTCTTTACCTCTGCGGCTGCCTGTTCCTGCAGTTATCAGCTGGTAAAATCTTGTTTTAGAATGTTAAATCGCAGTGAAAATGGAGCTGTTACTGGACCCGTTCAACCACAGCTCTGCTCCACGGTGGACTGATTCAGTTTCGGTGGAGCTGTTCTCGCAGTAGATAAGTTCCACCCTGATTAACATTTTAAAACAAGATTTTACCAGCAGGGAGAGATTCAAGGATGATTTCTGTTGTTTTTGTGGCTGATTTTCCTCTAGATTTCCTCCAGCAGGCCTGCACTATTGTTAGCTGCTGTTAGATCCTGTAGGTAAGGCTGCACTGTTTCACAGACTCTCACACTCAAGGGTGGAGACTTGGGGAGGTGGGCATTATTAACCTACCATTTATATACATTTCATGACATAGAGAACTCCCAGACGGTAGACTCTACATCACCATCGGCCCTGCCTTTTCAGTGGTGATTTTAAACAGCAGATGACAGGTCGAGCCATACTCAACCCATGAAATGCAGAGTTTTTATAAACTGTGTCAGTGTCAATATTAAGACCTGCACTGATATGTTTGTATCACAACACAGTCACATGATTTAGTTTATAGCTCAAAAAACACATTTTTAGTGTGCAGTACTCTTTAAGTGCGAACAGAAATGAACACACAGCATCTGTTGAAGGCTATTGGTGAGATAATTAAAACCCACACAATACCTGTGTCTGCTCCATTGGGTTTTATAGTTAGTGTTAAACTGCCAGATTATATTTAATGGAAACTGGGTTATCACTGCAGCCTGAAGAGGTGAGGGAAAAATTAGCACGGGTTAGCGAAGCAACCCATTTGCGCTGGGCTATGTTGTCGTTAAAACCATCATAAAAAATTATTAAAAAAAACACTGATGTGCATAGAAAGAAGTGTTTGATCTCCTGCATCCATCACCGACTTGAGCATCTAAAACACCGAGCCCGTCGGGCTCCAAAAATCCTTTTATTATGTTGTGCCAGTGGGACATGGCCTCTTATCAAATCTCTCATCCCATTGGACCTGTTATGGGGGATTTTCTCTGTGGGAATCTTATTATTGATGGTTTTCTCATTTGAATAATTTTGCAATAACAAGAAAATGAATATCCTGTGTCCCTAGCCTGGTAGCATTTGTGGAGCTAAAAAGTGTATCAGTGTTTTAATAGCTTGCCTGTGGTTGTTGTTGCATTACTTTGAACACATTCTGGGAAACTATTTGAATAGTGTCTGCTTGAAGATAATCTTCAGCTAATAAGGGTATTTGTATTCCTCTGTCACAATGGTTTTATTTGCTTATTATTAAATGCATGGTTTGAAACATGTGCCCCTGTCGTCTGTATAAATCAAAAGCTGTCTATGTGATGGGATTTAATGCAGGAACTACAGTACCAAATGTAAGTCTGTCACATAACATGCATCAGATGGCATGATGGAGAACAACACACAGCACTGGATTCAAACTAAATCCTGTAAAATTCCATAAAACAAACAAAAGAGTGAAATGCTGATCATCAGTGCTGGCAGAGTGTATGCAGGTCTTTTAACTCAGTCAAATTAGCAATATCAAAGAGTAAAAATACTCTACAACAGGAGTTTGAGACAAAGCTTTGAAAAAGGTGCCCCCTCACCTCAGTTTACTTGCTTAATTTTGTTCAATTCCTGAATGCCTACACGGGATCCTGATTGGGGTAAATACATTTTTGAAAAAGTCTGTTTGAAAGCATTTATTAGTGTTAAATTCCCCCAAACTACTGTATCCCTGAACTATCCCTCTAACCAATTCACACACATTTAGGTTATTCTATGTGATCTCCTTTTGATAAGTTGTGAAGTATTTTTTCCACTTCAATTCACTGAACCTCCCCTGAAACTGTTTGGAGCCCCCATGGGGAGGCCTGCCTCCAAATATGAAAATCTCTGCTCTACTACACATACAGCATTCAAAATTTTACATAAAGCTACAGCGTGTATGTTTTTTTAGTTGAGATACGACACAAAGTACATCTTAACATAGAAAGGTGTTATCAAATGCTTCTGTGGCCCAGGCTCACTGAACAGTCTGGTAGCAGTACAGATATTTCCTACTCAAATTTTTAAGCGAGCCTTGCCCCCTCTTACTATGAGAGAATGGGCACTTACTTCCCTATAAATTAGTTTTGTCCATATCCATGGAACTCCCTAACGCTTTGCAATCAGTGTTGTATAAATACTGGTACAGCGTTTAGTCCTCTCTGTCCTGCTCTTATTACAGATATATCTGAACTAGCTGCAGCCTTTCATGGACTCTCCTCTGTTGGGCCAATATGTAGGACTTAAGGGAAGTGATGTTCGTTAAAGGCTGCAAAAAACACATTATATTAACAACGATGTTAGCTCATTTACCATGAAACTTCAGTCCTTCTTTAAACATATGAAGCAAGCCACGTGACACACAATTGATAAAGGCTCTGTTCCAAGGCTGGATTTTTAGACACATCTGTAGAGTAACCACTGCTGTAATATACAGTAAATGTGGTGGAGTAAAAAGAACCAAATAATCAGCACCCAATTAATACTTTTAAAATGTACTTGAATAAATAAACTTTATGTAGTTATGATCCACAATTGCAGAAAACTAAACCTAAAATTGCCATTATTCTACATTAACAATAGTCAGAGAATATATTAAAAGCAAAAGTACCAATATGAACTTAACTTTCTTTTCTCTCAAAGAAATGAGCAAAAGTACACATTTTTCAGCCCGGTTGCATCGCCAATTACTCTAATACCAAAATCCAGGTTTGAAGTCTTTGCCTCTCTGTGTTACTGTGTCAACTGATCATGGTAGTTGAGATTATTTGAAGAGACAACACACTTCCTTAATTAACCAGACAAGAAATGTGAGCTTCAGAGCACCGTGGCTGTCTTTGTTTGATCAGTCTTGTTCTCTCAGAAGCAGGTAGCACTACTACACCAAGAATGCTTGCTGTGGATTTGTATTGGTTAATTAGATTTTTTTCCTCCCCCCAAAGACGGGGAACTTGTTAGCACATGTACAGACTGTCCTCTCACTCATGTGAAAATTCTAACAGACATTCTATTACAGATTCCTGCTTTTTGTGATAACAAAAGAGAAATCATCTAAAGAAGCAGAAAGCGACCGCAAACTTGACAAAAGTAATTTCAAGGCCTGTCAACACAACGACTTGCTCAAGACATCGCAGCAAACAACAATGGGTATCAAGTCAGCAGAAAATGAGGGATAAGACTTGAGGTATATTATGATGACCTTCTGTTTTGTCTGGTTTCAGTGCTCAGCTGGCAGGGGAAACAAGGTGTACACAGAGATTTGTTGTCTGAGTGTTTACGTGGACTATCGACAAAGCCGCGGATGAAGAAGGTGTCCATTAAAACACCTCAGGCTCTGCTTGTGCCATTGTTGAGAGAGTCAAATAATTTATCTTTCTGATGTGAAAAGACGACAAAATCAATGTGGAGAGAACGGCCAACATCGATAAGCTGGAAGAATTACTATTGTGCAAGCTACATGATATGTGGCAAAGGCAGGGTAGAAATGTGTTTTCAACAGAGTTAAGAATGTCTTGAAGTCGGAAAAGTTCTGACCAGAAAAATCAAATCCAAATGTGGAAGAGCTAGAAGGAACACTTTTACTTTTTATGGACTGCATAGGCATGAGACATAAGTTGTATAAGTGCATATGGAAAGGCAAACCTGGTAAATTTTCTATATTACTCACATACGTTAAGAAACTAATCACACAGAAAACACTATCATAACTGACTTAGAGTATTATGACTAGGGATGTTAATGTTTAAAAGTTAATCAATTAACCACCAAGAATATGTTTAATCAGTTACACATGTTGATATATAGGTTAATTTGCATGTGGGTATTGAACTTGTTAGTTCATGTTAGTTCATGTTATTCATATTAGATCAGTATGTGCCAAATTTCACAACCTTGCAGGTCAGAGAGTGTGCACAGACCCTGAGAAATGAAACTGACTTCTGTCCAAAACTAGTAGGAACACCAACTGACAAATACGAAGAGACATGACAGATCCATTTGCACGGGGGCTAGAAGCTAGTTAGCATGGCCAGCATTGTTCACATAGCCGAGTTGTGCTGTGTGTAGCCCACAGATTATATAAAAATAAGGAGCAACTGTGGTGTCATTGGTTTAACAGCACAGTGTTGGGCAGGAGTAGTATGCCTAACCCTAACCCTATAACCCATGTCTATGAGGTTTAGAACTACTGATGATGGCCATTCAATCATGTGATAACATCCGAAATGGGTGGCACATCCATAGCAAGTTAGTAAAGTCTTGGACTGATGGGTGGACAGTCAGACACTCCAATTATTTGTCAACAGGATAAAACACTCACTAAGAGGGGAAATATACAAGCAAATATACAAACTTCTCTGCAGAAATGTCATGATCAATTCGCTGTGATAGGGCTTTGCAAGTTTTCATTAGGCTCATACAGGCTATTTGGAGGTATTTACTCAGGGGTTTGGTTTGGCTGTCGCTCCATTTCAGCCCATTAAACGAGTGTTAATATTACATGCCTATACTGCAGAAGGAATTACCTCCACTCTCATGAATATTCCAACAGGGTTAGGTAGAGGTTCGGGCAGATATCTTCTCTCATCAGCTGAACTCTCTGCAAAGATTATACACAGGTATCAGTCGCCTCAAAACAAAGAAGACAAAGACAGAAATATAACTTCAGAGGGAGTTGTTGCAATTTTTCTGTCAGCTGAGGATATTAACAATGTATGCTAAAATGTTTTGAGGGCGTTCTGCACTTATAGACACCTTTTCATGGTAGCAACACAAAACAAGCTGAAGACACTTCAGACAAAATTGCTGACTTTTGTTGATTCAAACACAGGTAAACATCTTAGTAGCTGTTACAGCTGCATGAAGGTAATTGTCAGAATGTACCATCCGGTGTAAATAAATGTCAGTAATACAAACAACATACAATAAAAACAAAACCAAGCTGAATGTATCAATCAAGATATTCTAAAAACACAGTAATGTAAAGTCATTAAATGGAAGGCACTAGCCTTAAAGCTGGTATAATCAATATTATAAATAATGGATCAAATGACTTGTGAAATGTATATGAAAGGTATCATATAGTGATGAACCTAATGATAATTAATACCCAGTTCTGCAGTTCAGTGTCTTTTTAGCTCAATCTTTTGGTTTTTTGGCCTGCAGCTTTACGTGTTGTTGACTCTCACTACTCTCAATCAGCTAGTAAGTAGAGCATTTAGAAGCTGAAGAACCTGAAATTTCCCTTGAGAGTTGGAGGAGAGCAAAACCGAGCTAAAAGGAGAGTGAATATTGGACTCATCAGTTGGACATGACCACAAAAACACACAAAAAAGCTATTGCTGCTCTGAATATGCTACTGTGTAAATATGTTACTGGTTGCTTATAAAGATCATATTAAGATGACCAAACATAAGCAGTGCCAGCTCCAGAAAAGACAAGAGAGTGCAAAGTGCACATAGCAAGGAAGGACATTTTGACCCAAATATCCATTATCCAGATATCCACTGGCTACAGCAGTAGCCCTGACATATTGGCCATTGGCCCCAGAGGCTAAATCATCATCAGTTAGCCAATTAGTTCCGAGACTGGTTTTGGAGGAACAAAGAGTAGTGTCACCCTATCTACTGATATGCTACACAACAGTACAGTGTGTCTAAGAGTAGTACAAATCATGTTGAAGACATCAGCAAGTCTCACTAGTGGACCAGACTGTTTCTGAATCAGTGAACCAATCTGGTTTTCTGGTCTTCTTTTGGGGAGAAGTGACATTTAGTTTAGTGCACAAAAGGGTGAAAGTGGGAAAATCACAGAAAAAAAGACGTTTGATTAATTGAAAGAAGATTTTGGTAGTTTATTGGATTCAGTGGAAAGAAATGAAAACAACAACAACGACAACAACAAAAAAGTTCTTCAACGCGTGGAAATTTCAGACTGAACCTGAAAAACCTGCTATTTCAGTGAGGCAGAACGTTTTCTTCCAAGCCGCTGAGCTCTGTACTGCAGTAGTTGATACTGCCAGCACACAGACAGGACAGCACGCCAACTGATTCCACCTGAGACCAAAGCTACCCTCACTCTGATAATATGGGACACTGATTATTGAACCAAGCTCATGCTACATACCTCACTCTGGGCATACATTTCCAGCTGATGACTTTGACCTCAGTGTCAGTGGAGAAGTGGGAAAACATGTAGATGAGTTAAATAGAGACATTGACTTGGGGTGGGGGATTGAGGAGAGTGATTACTGTTTATGAATAAGACTTGAGTTAAATGTTCAGAGGCACTGACAGTGAAAGTGGGGTTTCCTTCTTACTGTTAGATAGGGTTTGAATCGTAAGACATATGATAAATTTAATGACCTCTTGTCACAATGAAATATCTGATGTCACCACTGCAACCCCTACACTGATGATTTGCAGCACCACAAGGTCATGGCGGCGATATATCTGCCAGCCAGCTTTACTCGTTTACTTCCAACAGTTTCAGGCCTACAGTATCATTCAAGGGTTGAACTCTAAAGCAGCTGTAAGATAGATGGTGTGATAAACATGATGTTCCTCGTCTGATGTCAGCGATCCACACTTTGAAACAGCTGACATCTAAACAGGGACAGATGTTCTTTGAAATGCATGGATTAACAACAAACTACGATGACCTCCCTCTGGAAAGAAAAATGTGATATGCTCATTAGATTTAGATATTTCATGGATACTGTCAATTGTGATTTGACGGGATCGCTCAATAAAAGGTCAGGAGTCACCAAAATCATTTAAATTAGTATTTTTTACAAGTGGGTCCCTCTATTGTTTGCATCATGCAACTGCTCAGGGACACACATACATCATGTGAAGAGTGTGAATCATATCATGATGTCAATGATGATGTAGCAATGCACCAACAAAGGTAAGTAAGAAGAAGACTGCTGGCAGGCAAACATTGGTGTAAATAAAGCATGATTAAAAAACTTTAAAACAACTGGATTTGCAATGTTTTATGAGGAAAGAAATGCACTCAATACGTCAAATATGTGAAACAGTGTGTTTTGATAAGAAGTTTGAATTTAACAACTTTTTCTTAACAGGGTACCTTCAATTGCTAAAATCTGGGAACACGTCCATATCACTAAAAATGAGTCTAACAGGGATAAGAGACATTATTCAGTCAATAATAATTATACAGATTGTGAAAAAACTCCCAAGTCAGGCATTTGGAAGAGAAAATGAAGGTGAGTGCTATAAAAAATGACCCAAGCAATCCACTTCAAGGTTCAAATTATTGTACTTACTGTACTTGTGCACTCACACATTTTAATGTATTTGATGTTTAGTGGTTTAGATAAAATGGCTATATCTGATTGAAGCTCTTTTGTTTGCATCATCTGACTTTGAATGTGTGCAATGTCATCATAATTGTTATAAAACAATGGCCAAAAGTACAAAAATTAAGATAATAAGATAAGTTGTAACAAGCTTAAACAATACTTTTACACAATCTCTACACAGGCTGTCTTAGCATCACATTAGCAGTATGTAGTGTAGGTCATCTGCATTTTGGCAGCGCTGAAAACATACAAGCCAACACACAATCACCAGCTACATATGTACAACAGAAGAACATAGACTTGCAGTTACATGTGCATATCACATATAAAACATGAGCTGTTACCATGTGTAGACTGCAATGTACTGTATCAATTAAAACAGAAAATATGAACCTATCCTTTGATATGCCAGTTAAACCAAATACATAAATACAACATGTGTATCATCTTATACTCCTATTAATTGATACCCTCAGGATATTTTTCCCCAATTTCCCAAATGAAGCAGGTGGTAGCAATATATGATCGTCTTTTATTTGGAATTTTCACCCAAAGCTGAAAATGTGGAAGAGTCCCTTCTTCATTCTGTGTTCGTCTCATGGTGTCAAGAAGAAAGTATATCCAATTAAAGCAAAACAAAGATGACAAGTACATCAGTGTGCCCCAGTGAAACTAAATCAACTCCATTAAAAAGCAGCTCGTACATCTAACATCAGTCCAGCATCGTGCTTGTTGAGTCTGCCGACTAGCCTCCTCAAAAACCCTGCCCATTACTTTAAAAGGGTCTTCTTTTAATATGCTTTTGATCCTGCACCCCTCGAGATATCCTTTACTATTCTACAATTGGCCAAATGATGATTATTGTTCTCAGGCTGCCTGACCTGTGGAAAAATAACGCTGTGGTGCTCAGTCATAGAGTGATGGTAATGAGTGAATTTAATCACAGCTTTCGGCCTCTCACAAATAACGTGATGTACATTTTAAAATGAGTTGTTGCCCTAGCCTTGAAGGAGGCATGAGGACTTAAGTGGAATAACGGGAAACTGAAGTAAACAAAAAATCACTGTAGTCTTTGAATGCCCAATCAGTATTTATGAGCATGACTCCAAGCTTAGTGGCCACAACAAAAGGGAGACGCGCCATGTTAAAGTTGAACAAAAGATCATTTATTTAAACTAATTAAATCAAATTAAAAGGATGTAACTAAATGATTAAAGTATGAGGTGTGGAAGTCAGTGGGATCAGTGGTGTATGTGATGCATGGGTGGTCTCTGTGTGTGTGTGTATGTGTTGGAAGGTGGATGAGAGCAAAAGAAATAACTAAGGCAGCATAACCAAAACTAAAACAGGTGCCTGAAGGGAGAAGCGGAGAGCTGCAAACAACAGCAGCAGCAACAACAAGCAGTCAGAGGAGAGAGAAGCTGCTCGCTACAGCTAGACATTATCACCTGGGAGCAACAGCGCCAGGTGTCCCCAGTTGGGCTAACGAGCCACCTGTAGAGCAGAGCAGAGCAGACAGATGGATTAACAGCAAACCAAAGATGACGGGTTATCACAACGCCAACAACTTCTGCAGGACCAGACAATATTAAAACAAATTTGTTGATGTGTCGTTCTAGTGTACAGCCTGAATACAAATTTACATATTAAAAAGTTAGGAGTCAGTACTTTTTTTTTGATAGTGTTGCCTGTTTATTCAAATATAATCTCCTGGTTACCATATCCCAGTCAGTCTGGACTCTACATTCTGGGTTGCAGTCGCTTTTCTACATCGATCACCTACACAGTAATTGTCATTTACTACAATTAATTACACTCTGTGGATGCAACCGCTTAAAAGGCTATCAGGATAACAAACGTTTATATTAAATAATAGAATTTTACTTGCATTCATTTCCCCTCGGGGCACCTCCCTTTGATAAGGGGAAATTGATTGCCAGTTAATTAATTTAGTCTCATCAAATATACTAAACTATCAATTTGAAACTCTGATTCAATTAATAACTACAACCAAAATTACTGTATCAAAGCTGGTGAAGGTGAAGCGTTCTCAATAGTAGAGGTTGGCAGCATTAGCTCCTTTGCAATATTAAATAGACCGGCATGTGTATTCAAAAGCATTCATTTAAAAGATAAAGTAAGACACACAATATGTCATCTAACTAAATTAACTTAACTAAGGTACAAAAGGCGGTGTGGTATTTTTCAAGTGACTGTGTGTGTGTGTGTGTGTGTGCATGCTCGAATGTGCACCAGAAAGAATGTGTGTTCTGCGGAAGCTTTGAGTTTCCTCTGTACACTAGTATGCTACACCCACTTAATGTTAACAGTCCATGAGGGGAGCAGGTTCCTTGGTGTGCATTGTTTGCTGTGCTGCTATGTTAGCTGGCACTTTTGTAGGTTGGTTGCTTAGAATATTTGTGGATTTGAGTGTCTCGATAAAGCAGGTCGGAGGAAACTGGTCACTCCTTTGTTCTTCTTGTAGAGTTACTGTAGCAGCTTGGCGCTAAGTTGCTTTGTTGTAATAAATCAGACTAATCCTTTAATAGTCTTGCAAATAATGATAAAATATTAATTGTAACATTTATTGTTATAAAATAATTCAACTACAAGTTTATGCATGTATTTGGATTACTGGTATACACTCTAACAGCACTGTGTCTGAAAATATATCGTAATTAATACATTAGAAATACACCATCTCACACAATGCAACTAAAGATGAAAATAACATTCATTAAAGGAAGAAAAATTAAGTACTTATTGCCTAATTACGAGGTCAGCATCTCCACTATCTCATAATTATGATATCTTTATGCAAGATGCAGATCCCATAATTCTGAAATCAGTGGCCTAGCTTATCAAAAAATAATTACATAATTATCATGAGTTTCTTGTTTTGTAATGAGATACAGATCTCAGAGCTTTAATTCCATGTTTTCAAATGTATTTATGAGATACTCTGTTAAAATTACATAATATTGAAGTCATAATTATGACAAAGTCTCTAATTTGGTCTCAGTCCAATCTGGTGAAAGCAATGTGATTCAGTGCTTTATGCATTATGTCTTACGTGGAAACAGTAAAAATCCAATGAACCCTTAAAATCAATACATCATTGACACCCAGAGTTATAAACAAGCAACTGTGGTGCTTTTTTGCTAATAGAGCCTTAAATCAAAGGCCTCACATTGAATGAAGCTACATATCTTGAGGGTGGATAAGTAAAATTATTCAACATCCAACAATAAATAGACACCATAAAAGTGGCAGAAAACTGTGAGGCCCGAGCCAATTTCAATGATGTGAGCAACATGAGAACAGGGATTCTTGGAGCGAGCCGTGACAGTTCACACTTATTTTGCTTGAGAGTGTTGTATTTCAAGATAATTTCCACCTCCCCACCTTCCGCTCATCAGCACATTTGGGTATCCTCTTGCGAAAGTTTGGCAGCCAATGAGAGCCTTCTAATTCTGTTGTGAAACATCTCTATCTGAATCAAATGTGTGTTTTCTCCATGCAGAACCCTGGCACAGGGCAAAGTAAGTGGGAGACTGACTCTTACATCACCAAATAACACTGCCATTGACTCATATGCAGAATGATCAATATCAGTCATGCTTTCTGAGGATTAAAACAGGATGACAGTGTATTGAATACAGTTGCAGCGTCTTGTACAAAGTTGTCAATGTGCGAGTCATCAATACATGAACTAGTCCTCATTTGCAGAGCAGATTAGAACAAAGAGGCTGGATTTTCAGTTCAGACACCCAAAAAGACCTACTCAATACATTCAGTTCAATTCTTAAAGGAGCACTTAGTAATATTTTACATGGCCATAATTTATCAGTGGCTGCTCCTGCAAGTGTTACTAATGAAGTGTTTCTAATGACCCCAGTAGCTCCAAAGATGTAAAACTTTCTCACCAGGCAGTCTTGGCCTGATCTAGCTTGAGTGCATCTGTTTTGGTCTCTCCAAAAACAGAGAGATCATTGTTGCAGTGATCTGTGGTTAGCTAAAGTTTACTGTTGACATAGCTACTGTCAGTTTCTCAGAAAAATATATGAAAACATATTATAAGCATCCAGAGGAACTTTCATTGTGTTTTGTCTTGCCAGTCTAGCTAAGGTCATACTAGGGCTCGATCGATACTGGATTTAAGGTGGCAATGCCGATACCGATATTAGGGATTCTGATATCGATACATTTTACGATAATGTTATATGCACAGAATATATACATAAACATACATTTGTTTGTGATGATCCATCAAATGTGACAAAGATATGTAATGGAGAAATGATATTTTACAGTCTAACAATAAACCTTGTATTAAATGACATCAGTGCCCTGAAACAGTAAAACACATTTTTTGCTTATATGCCAGGCTAGCAATTTACATTTAACTGAATAGGCGTCATCTTTGACTCCACTATCCAGTTCCGAAAATACATCCAAGCGTTGTACTCAGTGGAGATGTGGAGCCTTTTCAAAGGAAATGGCAGTGTGAACTTGGGATTTTTAATTTATACAGACAGGTGACAGATTAGAGGAAATTAGTGATAAATAGAAAGACATCAGAATAGTTTAGAGTAGTTCTAAATGCAAGTTTAACACTTGCATTTAGAACACAAGCAGTCAATGAATGGTTGTATAAGCATGGAAATAATGTGAATTATGTGAATACGGCCTTCACAGTTATCAGAACTCTACAACTCAATGCACTGCAACTGAAGAAAATCCAATGCAAGTAGACAAAGAATAATCAAGTAATGACGACAGCACATACTGTATGTTGCATTGACAAAAAAGCAGTAGATAAATAAAATAACTTGAGAAATTGACAACGTACAAGAGGCATACATGAATGCACATAAAAAATGCATGCAAATTAAAAAAAAAAGGGAAATACAAAAACAAAAACTGATGAACAGCATGTATTGTGTGCCATTCCATATCTCTGCAGGTTATTAAAGTTTATAGAATTAATTTGAAATGACTGATAGATGGTCTGCATCACTTAAATGTTTATTCGTCGTGCAAATGACCACAGTCTTATTGTGTGCCATATTTGAATATGAAGGAACGATGAAAAATGTTTTTCTGGTGCACATTAGAATATTTTTGCAACTGATCTAGTGAACTGTATGGATTCACACAGGATGTGCCTGTCTGCTGTTTGGACTAATTATGTAAATGAAAGTTTTAGTTCATCAGAAGTTCAGTGAGAGTTGGCAGTTAAGAAATAATTCATTTTATCATTTGAGGTCCACAACATGACCCATTCGTTTCCGCGTCATGGGAAATAATCATGATTCATTCATGATTCCCGGATAAATTCCCCTGCTGAGATGAGACTCACATCCATACATCCTCTCATTTGTTTGATTTCTTTTTTGTGCAACATAACATTCTGATCTGCATCTACATCTGCCACCATGTACAACTGCCTGAGAATACATACACTAGATAAAAGTTTACATCTATCTGTTCTTACGCAACAGATTTTTCTGACATTCTGCATTTTAAATAAATCTATATATTGCCCCCCAAGACCTTCTTTTTTTCAATTCAACTCCACTATTGGCAAAAGTATAAAGATATATGCATTACATATACAGTATATGCTTCATACACAATGCATTTTAATTTAAGAAGTTATTGCTCCTCAACTATAATTATGATTGATTGTCCCAAAGAGTACTAGTATCATTCACAGCAGGTGACATGTTTATTGTTGCTCAGTTGTACAGTCAGTCCACAGAATCACAACTCATTCATAAAGTACTTGTCTGTGCCATGTCACTGGACTCAGGCTCAATGCTGCAATGTAATTTAAACAAATGGTACAAGGCGCCATCAATTGAGCATCATGGGGGCTTGAAAAGTCATGTATTTACTCTAATATTTCAGTTTTCTGCTGCACTCAATCAACCCTCTCCCAGCGCTGTGGGAGAAAAAGTGAGTGAGGAAATTGAAGGCAAAAGCTATTATATGTAAGAATCCCCACAGCACGCTCTCTGATTTATTTTGTTTGCTCTCCCTCGACTCTTCTCCCTTGCTTACCTCTCCTTTCCCGCTCACTCGTTCGCCCTCTCTCAATGTCTTTCTCTCTCTCTCCCTTCACAATTATCTCTTATAGCCTGTGTGGTGATTAATGGGTTTCATTTGACATCTTCTCCTACCCTTCGCCGAGCACCAACAAATAAAACCAGGGCCCAACACACAAATTGTCCCTCAGAAGAGCAGTAAAACTGGCGGAAATACGGGGGCTGCAAAGACAATGAAGCAGAGAGATCTGGCCTTTGGAAAGAAAAACATTTGCCAAGGAACGGCCTGGAACGATTTCCTCTGTAGCTTCTCTCCCCAGAGAAATCCCCCTACTGCTAATCTACAGTTATTGCTACTGCCAACGGCAGACTCCAAATTAAAGAAGGGAAGGGATAAAAAAACACTTAGACCTTATCGTCTCTCCGCTACTCGTTGTTATAAACACTTTTTGTTTTCTGTGTTTCTGCAACGTTTTTTGGCTTCTCATTGGATGAAGATTCGTGAATGAGAAAAGGCAGATCTCATTGATCCAGATTCAGAATCAATGAGGGCTTTCATATGGTTTTTGGTTGGTAGGAACATTTTAAAGCATCGGTTTGTGTTTATCATTTATCATCATTTCAGCAACTTAACAGGGCCATAACCATCCAAATAAGGGCAAAGAAAAGCCTTTATATATGTCTGAAATCTATAAAAACTCACTGGGTATAGAGGGGATAAAATGAGGAATTCAGACCTCAGTTGTTGCTTGGGATGTGACCGATGGTGAGATCCTCATCTCAGAGTATTTTTTTTTACAATTCTGAATGGGAATTGGAACATTCATTGGTAAATTGAATGCAACAAGCCTCACTGCATAACATCAAATAATAAGACTGAGTTTGAGGTCTGTTTTATCAACTGGACTAAATCCATCTTCTTATAGAGAACATGACATGTGGGTGAAAGCTCTGGAAGAAATGTGTAGGTGGACTCTGAGTTCATTATTGATTGTTCTTTAATTGTTGTCAAACTACTATTTCCAAGGATTTATACTCTTCTTCTTAAGAGCTTTGTTCCGTTGTTGCCTCCAGCTCACTGCTATGGACTGCTTAAGTAGAAACATATGGATTCAGCCCAGGAAGCCTCTGAGAGTTTTGGGGTTTGCAACAACCACCATGGCAGACTGTGATAGACTGAGATAAATGTCAAATAAACAAACACTCCCTGAATAACACTTCTAGTAAAGCTTTAATGAAACAATGATTCTTGCAGTCACCATCAGAACTATGACCACACTGTTACAAGCATAAAAGACAACACACACTGCTAATAATCACTCCTTAGTGGTTCAGTTATAGTCTTTGACAGTCAATCTGATAGGATCTTTTTCAGAGAGCAAAAATTGAGCTTACAACCTTGTACACGCAGCCCGTCTTCTCCAATATATCCAACCACTTTGATTCAAAGTTGTTTACTAGAAATCCATAATCAGTATTTAAGGAAGTTTAGCACTTCCCTTTGGGAAACCTGATCACAACCCCAATCATTTCTTTCCCTGTACATCTTTAAACTGAGGTGGGCCTTTCCTTCCTGCTTGGGGCCATTTTCAGCAGTCTTATCCATGAGGCATGGTGGGAAATGCCAGCCAATGACATTCAGCTCAGTAAAGGGTACATCAGTCCATCTGCTTTGCAGTTCACAGCCGTCTGACCACTTACCAAACCCTGTCTGGGCATCATTACCGTATGTTCGCCGCCCTTCTGACAAGTGGACCCTATGTGAGACAAATACAAAGGGAGCCCTGAGGTCATTCAGAAGTGGATGTACCAGAGAGGAAAAGGACATAACGAATGGAACTGTGTTCATGCTCACTGCTACAATACTACTAGTGGTGATATAAGTGTCCTGGCAGGCTATAACACCATCAGTACATACATACAGCGTGACATTTAAATCATAACCAAAGGCTTTTCATAATTCTTTGTCTTCCCCCCCGCTATGGATGATCAAATGCCATTGTCATGCAAGCATGATACCAGCAGAGTCACACTCACGCCTGCTTGAAGTTTGCCGATATTCAGTTTCCAATTAGCAAATGGTAAAACATTACCCATACAACTGACCACAACAAAGGTATTCAGCACAAGTGGATCTCCAATCAGCAAAGTGCCAGAGTACACCTCTGTGTTTTACGTTAACGGGGAAACTAAAGCAATGTGTAAGTAAGGGGAGATATAAATCATTCAAATCACCTGTCTTGAAACCTTGAAGGAATTTATCGCCGAGTGTGGAATGAGAAGGTGGCGGCGGCGGTGGCGGTGGCAGCAGCGGGGGTGTCTGAGCGAGCTTTACAAGCTTCTCAATAAACATATGAATAATTTTGAGAGAGTCATAAAGAGCGGCCCGTTCTCTGATCTTAAATCGATGGATTGAGGATAAATTAGATGCCACAGAGAAGAGTAAGAGTAAGCAGAGGAAGAAGGAACTGAGCTCAGGCAATATTACAAGGTGATTAAAACAGTGTCTCTGTGAATTGCTACACTGGGAGGCTGTCACACAATGAGGAACACCGGTGTAAAAGAAAAAAACAAAAAACAGGAGGCTATCTTTTACCCTGATTTGTTGAGGAAGCAGGCTCTCTTTTTCTCAGAATGTGCAGATTTCAGGTTTTACATTTGAGCATTTGTAAAGTGTCTGACAGTTAGTGCTCTATATGCTGGTGGGCCTTCGTCAGCACAATTGTGACGAACTGGTGGTGCTGAACATAATACTGTAACACTTTTTAGGCGTTTATCCAAGATTTCCAGCCCCTTGACAAGCAGTAGTTCAGTGATGATTGAAATGAGTATTCTTGCCAAACGGTGTATGTATGTTTACTGGCTAATAAACTCTGGCTAATGCAGTCTGAACCATAAAAAGCTGTTATTAAGTGTTGTTATTAAGTGATGTCATTGTTCTGTCAGGGTTCTGATGTTCCATATTGAGAGAAGTGGGTTTGGCTCCTGCCTTACATCGGATTAAACTAATCTGATTTGAGCCTGAGATGAATCTTATTGGATTTGTGACCCTCATTTCACTGACATGGCATAGAGGCAGTGGAATACTAAAGAAGAAAATAGGTGTGGAGATGAGGGGCAAGGCGAGATCAAGCAAATAACACAACCTTAAATGCCCCTTCCAAATCCAGAATGACTGAATGTGCGCTAAATCTGCATTTACCCACGAGACAGAATGGGGGCATTAGGACAGAAAAAGCAAATTATTATGTTCGTACAGCAAAATCCTTTGAATTGCAGATGAAAGCAAGTAAAACCTATTAACTGCCTCATAATACGCTAGTGGCACACAAGCTCTTATCAAAACACACTATTATTCAGCCGCTGGCAGATAACAGTAGTGGTATGGTATGGTCGGATATGTTACAAGGATGATTGCTGCTTTTGCTTCAAGGGTCCTGTTAGTTCCAAATGTCATATTTGTGTAGCTTGCAAAGAGAAAAGAAAAGTTCATAGCTAGAGTGTCTTTAATCCATTGGCTGACATTTTTTTTATTGCTCAGCAGCAAAGTGATTTACACGATCCCACTAGTGCAGCCTGAGGAGTAATACCATCAATTTGCCCTGATTCGGTTTCAGTGACAAACCTCTCACACTGGGTAAACCCATTCCCTCTGATCACCTCACTGCTTAAGTGGCCGGCAGTTAAGAGTGTGTGTTTTTAGCACAAAGCCCAGTGTCCTAAACGGACATCCTGACAGCAATGTTTGAAGCCAGATTACTGTCAAAATCCAAACTATGCTAACAATAAGCAGGTAAGACAATATCTGGTGGCTTTAATAGACAGCTAGGGCTACAAATTCTAGCAATTTGTCCATTTGGCTTATAAACTAAGGTACACAGCTCATCCTTGACCTTGAGAAAGGAGTTCCAAAAACAGCCACACTGCTAGATCAATGTATTAGCTGTTCTTGAGCTTTAGATCATATCACATAATCCTCATCATCAGGTAGAAATGGAAGAGAGAAGCCCGTAAAATGCTCAGAAAACATCTACAATTCTGTGACAACCTCCATCTGCTGATGAAGATCATGTGATAGGATTGAATGCTGCAGGACAACTATTAGATGGACCCTGTGGTCTTTATTGTTCACAACAATTTGCACTTACAATTAACCCAGTTTTAACACAAACAGACAAGACAAATAAATGCTGGGTGAGGCAATGACCTTGTGCTACACAAGAGTTAAAGAAAAGGTTTTCAGATATCCGACAACAGAGAGTGACAAGAAACGCAGAGAGGAAGACATGTTATTGACATCTAATTAACCTCCTCAGCCAGAATCAAACCAAGGACATCGCAGTTCTTGCTTTAAAGTAGCTTTAAAGGTCCATATCTAAGATACGCCACTACTTACTTCTCACAGCTTCGTAAAGCTTTTAGTGGCTAAAAATGTATTTCTCTCGATGTAGGCACTATCTTTCTATAGCCGCTACCATTTTCTTTAAGTTAAAGCCAGTATTCTATCGGCTTTCCTCTGAGAATACCAATAACTGGAAACTTGTGGTCTGTCCACTTTTGCTCCCTAGCTCTCTCTCTCTATAGATATCTCATCCTACTTAATACCAAAGCCAACCATGTGTGATATTGGCTGTGCTGGCTTTCCAATGACCACAATCCCCCCACTGCTCTCCAGCTGTATTTTGCTTCACCAATAGTCAGGAAACTGTGGTTATTCTGGCTCAAATTTTCTTATATGAGGACAGCATTTTTTCCAGGTGACAAGGGCACCATAGTGACTTGAAATAGATCAAATTACCTTTTTGGTCATGCTGGTCATCATGCTCTATTTCCCATGATAGAGGTGAAGAGCTTGTCTTCCTGACCTGTGTTCTACCTCACAGAGTTCTCTAGTAATAAAAAACTGAGATCCTCCTATACTTCATTAGAGGAGAAAGATATGTCTTTCCAACATTTTGTGTATTCTTACTTTCACAACAAGAGGAATCAAGTTCAAGTTCTCAACAAGGCTTATGTTATAGCTTAGAAGTGTTTCATTTTGCTTCAGGTAATATAACAGGATCGATCGAATAAGAGAGAAACCCTTCTGTCTGGGCTGTTGGACATTCAGACTCTAGCTCAAAGCTACTACACAGACAAAGCTCCTCTCTGCAGGCTTTATCCATTGTCTCTCTTTTTTATGTGACCTGGGAAAATGGAACAAGGCATTTTTCTGCACTTTTGTTGGCGCTTTTGACCAATCAATTAGAGCATTCTTTTCTCCGTGGCACATTTTCTAGTTTAAGTTATGCCATGCATATGCCTCTTTTGTGTCAGTGTTATGCTTGTTTCCATAGCGATGACTCCCATGCTCCCACAATCTCTACTTCCAGGTAGGCATTGCTGGGGTGACAGTGCTTCACTGAAGAATTTCTCATCATTACAGCTCCTCTGCTAGACTAAAGAGAGAGATTCTAGCAGTTATAGCAGTAAGTCAATTGTCCTTCAATGTGCTTCAATAAATTTCCATTGATATCTCATTGAAAGGCTCAGGCGTTAACATTCAACATTACCAGAGTGGCTTTATACTTGTGTCTCTGTGTGTTAAGCTGAATAAAAAAGGGTCAAAGTAGAAGAAAACAGACTGGAACGGCTTTAAAGTCGATAAAAATCAAAAGGAAAGGAGAAAGATCGAGGACAGCAGTTTGTTTCAATATGCTTTTTTGTTTCATTGCTTCACTTCAAATGACTTCACTCTTATGTCAAAAAATGTAATATTATGCTTTACCACTGGATATATTGGTATCCTCTGGGCTTGGAGAATACCCTGCTCCACCAAAATTTAGCCCCCATCACTAACACAAATTGAACATTTCTTCAAGGTCAGCTCCCCACATTTCACATCGCTGCTTCCCCTTCCATCGGCTGTGCTGACGTTGCTCAAATTCTAACTGATTTATCTGGCTGCCTTTGTATGATTTGACAAAATGACAAAATGTAAGAGGTAGCACAGAGCTGGAATTGTGGAGATGTGCTGTAACAGCCTTTAAAGCCATGCATTACAACAATAACCTCTTGATAGAGTCTACGTGATGAAGGCTTCTCTTTTTTTGTGTGCCATGTGCCCCACTTTTTCGGACTATAATTTTCATGCAATGCTTGCATCTGGAATGCACGGGGATAAGGGTCTTGCGGCTAGTCAATTAGCAAATCGAGCCTGATTTAATGTTCCCTCCACCATCTAATCATGTAAAACACTCAAGCACTGTGGTGATTTATCATGTGCCAATCTTTCCCACTTCCAGCGGGGACCGCACAGTCTGTGAAATGGATCGAGTCACTTTGTTGTTTCGTTTCTTCACTCATTCCAGGCATATGCCTATCCATAGATGCCAAATGAAAGATCCACAGCCTGTTTGCTTGAGAAAACATATGGTAGTGGCTCAAAGACAACAGTTATTCATTGTATTGTATTGTACACCCCTTTTCACAGTCTTTTCCACCTCAGTTTTTCCCTTTCCCTGTTTTGTCTTTTTTTTTCTTCTTACATCCGTCAAAATGAGCTTAATTCCATCTGCGGGCACAGATACTTAAAACTTTGCTTGCAGCTTTACAGTTGCAACTCGAGGGTGTCTGAACTTGTTTGCCTCACAGGTTGACATGTGAAAAATGCGTGTAACTTCTCTACAGCTGGGTGAAAGCAGACGAGGGAGTTGAAAGTAGTGTATCAAGTAGATACTAGTTGTTACAGACAGTCGGAGCAGGTGAATGGGTACATTTTGTAAGCGAGCTGTTCCTCCTCTCCTCCTTCAGCATTCATCTTCAAGCTATCTGTCAAGACATAAACTGCCAGTTCTGTTTCCGACAGACTTCTCCCGCTCTTGTGTGCAGCACAATAAAAATACATTTTTTGTTTACCTTTCCATGCCAAATACCACATGTAAACTAAGGTGAATGTGAGTTGAAACTTCATTGAAAAAAAATCTGTTGTATGTCTTTGAATAGAGAAGATATGACATTTCCCTGGGCACCGGCCCAGTGTGCTGACAGTGCGCCTTTGTCTATTTCTGGGTGCATGTGTGTGCGTGGGCTCTGTATTTACAAAGAGAGAGAGTAAGTGCATGCAGTAGATGTCCAGCTTAATGCCAGAGTCTTGCTGGGGAGTGTGGAGCATCAGCCCCGGATGGCAGGAGATCAATGGAGGTGGCTCATCCACAGACTCTAACAGCCACCCTGCTCGCACTTGCTCACTTTTATCTTGTCACTCACAGACCCTGTAAGCAAATAGGCTTACACAAATAACATAAAATAAATGTAGTCTGATGGTAAAGGTAATTACAGTTTCAAGAAAATAATTTTTTCATCCTCATATGTGTGTGAAAAATGGACTGTGCAGGCCACTGCAGCAATTTACAAAGTCTGGAGGTATTGCGAAAATATATTTTAAAAAAGAATGGCCAAAATCAATCCATCAGAGGCAGTGGTATCTTGATTTATAGTCCTTTGTGTGGGTTAAGCTCCAAAAACACTGAATCCTTCACTTCCTATACTGCAACATTGAGACTTAAGGCTGTGAGGCAATTTCAGAGCAGTGGTCACAGTCTGTATTGTGGGATCACATGATGCACACTGGCTGAAAAATACTTTTTGGAGAGAGAAATCACAATCATACATACTTACAAATGAAACAGCTGTAAAACAAATACATTTTTCTCAATTTTACAAACACTCCAAGATGACTCCATGTATTGACATGTGTTCCATTAGATGTGATAAAATTTGAAAAGCCTGAAAAGAGATGTAGCAGGATGTCGACTGGCTCAACTTTAGAAAAAATATTGTACTCATGCTCTATGGTTCCAAATGTGGAAGCCTGAGGAACACAGCATCCAGTTCTCTTAACACATCCAGTCTTTCATTTGATCCCCCCTGCCTGGTAAAAGCCTACATTGTACAACTGTTTTTAAAGGCTTACTACTCCCCATGCATAATAAACGAAACAAGTCGTCCAAATTAACAACCCGTTCCCATTCCAGAGCATCAAATAGTGATGCTTTGTCACGCGCCTTGGTGTCTGATACCCACACACAAGGTACCCTTTAGCATCTGTATGAGACGCACCAGGCTTTCAACTAATTCCAATGTAAACCCATCCGTGTCATTATTAGACGCTCACTCCAATATTAACCCGAACGCAGTGCTATAAGATGCTCTGAGTATCAGTCAGTCCACTTATTCCACTTTTTGCAAGTTAGGATCAACAAGCAACCCGTGACCTTCGAATATGGGAATTTTTCACCTTTTATATCGACGTCAACTGAACTGCTCCACTTCTTTGGGTCATAATTACTAAGATGGCGTCTAATTAGATGGCGTTTGTTGCTCAAATGTGACTTTAGGATGTTTTTGGTAACTGACATTACAAGAACAGGCTTGTATCTTCACTTGTTATGATGGCTTTTGGTGTCGCTTGGATCTTCTGCCTGTGCCGCATCTAATGCCTCACATTCTCTCACTTTTCTTCTCCTGTGTGTGACCCTGCTGTTCTGCACCTGTCCACTATAGATTCATCTGATTGCGCTTGTCATCAGCACACTCCCTGCACAGTTGTTCTTTGTTTGCTCATTAGCTCCTCCGTAGATCCAAAGGATGGGACCTTGTTTGTCCTATTGACCATGTTGCTGGCAGTAACCCCTGTAAGACCAGCAAGTGAATAGCCTTTCCATGTAACTGTATCCACTCAGCCTGTTGAGTTTGCTCTTTGTCCAAACATTGTCCACCAGTCTAAAATGACCACAAAACAACACAGCCGTAGCTAATTGTTTATTATGATGATGTATTGTGCATGCTGGCTCACTGACACATTATCATAGCTTATTGGGAAACTTGAGCATGCAGAATAGAGCCATTGTTAATGCAATTAGTAACACCTGTGCTTTTCCTACTTTGGAGTCAAAATGTCTGCTGTGAAAAAGATCAGTCTTAAACTTAATTCTCTTGAAGTCCCAGTTGTGCGTTTACAATCACAATCAGCTGTTCGAATCCACTGCAGCCGAGAGCTGTGGTGCACAACCTCCAACTGTGGGAACGACTATAATCAGCAAAAATATAGAAGATTGCAGAAATTATGAATGATTTACCAAGCAAACAAAAGACTAGTTATTGCCTTTGAATATATTAAGGCATTTAAAAAGATGTAGAGGGTACTCACAATTTTAACCACCTAATAATCCAATGCATTACAGTAAACAGCACTAAAGTGCATGCAAACCTACAGTGGTCAAGTGGTAGAAGGCCATAACTTGTATGATTGCATAACAGTGTATTATAAGTTTTATAATGTAATATTTTATTCCACCATACTCACTCTACACAGTCCAATGCATCATATAGTTATTGGATGAACCCCACTGACACCCACCTGTGCATCTAACAAAAAGTGCACTGATAAGCAAAACTGTGGCTTTGATGTACAGAAGGCAGGGGCAGTTGGTTTATTTATTTTGATGGTGTTAAAAGGTATACTAGGTTTTTCTTTAAAAAAACTCAATGTATAGACTCAGCACTAGACGTGTGTGGTATTAATCTGCAGAGACTCTGCCCTCTGCCTGTAATGTATTCTTTTCTTATTATTCTGCTGTGTTTGGGATGTTTATGGGGGCCAACCTTTGGGGCAGTGGGTGTCTAGCCCTCAGCCAATGACAGCATGCAGGATGAGAGGTCGGGACTCAATGCGTAGCAACCAGGTTACATCGCTGTCTCCATCTCTCTCCTCTGCTCCACTCTGCTCTCTTTCTCTGTGTCACGGATGTATAAAGACTGCAGGTCTGTGGTTCTTCTTGACTGAGGGCGGCACTGAGCTACACACACGCAGAGCAGAGACACCACAAAATCTGGCAATGCGACACCTTCCCGCAGGGTTGTGTGGAGGTGTGGACTTGTTTATTTGTGCTTTAAAAAATAACTGCTATGAAACAATCAGAAAATAACGTTTCATTTATCTGATTTATGTCTTTGTTCTTGTCAGTGCTGCTAACCCCTTCATTCACTCTCTAACTCCCTTGACCACCGCTTCTCTGTCTCTCTCTTGCTCGTACAGAAGGAAAGGCCAACGTTGAATGCTGTGTGTTTACACTCAGAGCAACTGACAAATTGTGCTTACTACACCTGTGAGCTGCCACTTGAATTGTACACTGACAGGACTGTAGAGAGAAATAAATATATATGAATGGATGATGCACAGTTTAGAGGGAGTATTAGTAGAAACATATTTTAACATGAAGTAGTCTTCCTGACTAGACTGTCAGTAAGCTCCATTTAGTCTCTCTTGCAGTGAGTGGGCAGTAGAAGATGCAGGTAATGCTTCATGCTATTTGAAGTCAAGGTGGAAGTTGTGGCTTCATGTTAAATATCCTTCTTTGTCAATTTGCTGTTCTGCTGTATGTCTACAGACAAGCCACTCATTGGTGAAAAGTGGAGTGGACAGTTCCCTTGAGTCCACTCTGTTCAGTTGAATTCCCACAGTCATTAGCTGATTCCCAAACGGGCTCAAGCTCTCCACTCTGTAGGTCCTAGTCCTCCATTATTACCCAAGAGCTGAAGACCTACAGGGCATTCCAATTGCCTAGCTGACCATCCACACAGTAAATCCCCACTATTAAAGATTTAAATGCACATTATGCAATTTCTGCTGCTGGGGGTCTCTCAATCAAAACAATAACAAAAGATAAACTTTGATGTTGTGAAGTAGCGTGAGATGGGAGTTGTTGTCCTTTTCGTTGGGCTTGTTACTCAATAAATTTATGCCTTTAAAACTGAAAACATAAGACAATTAAATAGGCACTATTAGGGTTGTGACGAGATCTCTCGCAATATTAAAACATGACGAGATTTCTAGTCAAGGTGAAACTGTCTCGTGAAGCAGTGTTCAGCTGCAACCAGCAGAAGTGGCAGATTTAAATATAAGCGATATGGGCATCATGCCGGGGGCGGCACTGAGCACACACACCAAGAGAAAACAAAAAAAAGGCAATCCGGTTTCTATCGCTCATTTGCATGTCACGTCTTCTTTATATGATGTCACCATGTGGGTCAATTAACCTTGTTAAAGTGGGCGCCCTCATTCTAGTTTGTGAACTAGCAGCTTTTACCTTCTGAGAAGCAGGGAGCAGGGTTTGATAACCTGAGGTCTCTCCACTGAAAGCCTGAGGTAGGAGGAGCGGAGAAATCTAGCGCACTACCAAATTAAAACACAATTTATAAGTATGTTGTTCTATTTGTGTATTTGTGTGATATAGGATTTTTTTCAATTTACTTTTATTTCTGTTTTTTATTAGCAATATATTATAATTTGTGATAATTTGATTCTTTATTTCATTTATATTTATATACTAGAATTGTTTCTATTCTTCATACTTCATTTTTGGTATTTATGGTTGTTATTTCTATCTATCTACTATATGGGGGGGTGCAAAACTTTTTACAGTGCTTGCATACTGCATATGATAATTCATACTTAGAAAGTAGAACTGAAGTGACATTTATTACAAGATGATTAGTTAAAACTTTTCACAGTTAACCTGCATTTTTTTGCATTTTCAGTCAAATAAAAAACTATTTTTCCAGTCATATTGTCATTGAAGTTTTCTTAAAAATAGTGTTAAAATCTCGTCATGTCTATCGTGTATCGTCTCATCTCGTGAGCTGTCACACCCCTAAGCACTATGCTATTTGCCTTCCTGCTTTAACACTTAATCTGGACCCATTTCATCGCCTATTGCTTCACCACCAGCTTATTTCACTGCTCACATCTGAAGTGGTGTTTATATCTCATCAGGAGAAGCTTCTCAAACCCTTTATCTGACGGTCTGTTCCTTCTTGGAGTCAGCAACAAGCTTCCTACGCTTTTCTAAGCCATTGTAGGGCTAAAGCCGTCCTCCGCGGCCTCAGAGAAAAGGGTCATTTTATTAGCAATTCATTATTTTATTCACTACTCGTTATTGGGGCAAAGTAGTGTGTTTCCTTTAACGCATTACTGCCCAACACTGTTAAAAAAGCACTATTGCCACTGAAAATTAATCTGATGTGACTCAGACAGAGAGAGAAATCATGTTCAAAGTAGACATAATATAAAAACATAATATACTAAATTTCATTCAAGTGAATGTTCTTGTTTAAAGTACAGTATGTACAAATATCCCAAATTATAACTGTATTCAAAAATGGAATACATTCAAAATGGTTCTTCTATTCTTAGTAGTATTAGGACAAAATGGATAAAAAGGACATTTAGTACCCTTTTTATACATCTACTTGAGCTTTCTGTACAAATTTCATCTGTTAGAAAAACAAACATCAAAAAACATGATCCCTCGAAAGTTAGACTGTTCATCTCAGCTTCCACTGAAATGTTCATCCAAATGATCTTGTTGCCATAGTAACACATCAGCTTTCTGAGTCTCATGCTCCACATTTTTTGGCCTTTTAGATATAGTGATTATGTCAGATTTTCATGACATGCTGTATGGTTGCCATGGCAAATGACTGTACCAGGAATGTAGATGTGGATATATATGTCCAGTTTATCAGTTTCAGTTAAGGATCCTTTTATCTGAACTGGCCTGATATAAACTGTGGCTGCAGCCCAGCTTGTCCTCCCCCTGAAGGTGTGGAACTCAAATCAATAAGTGGTTATTTTTCAGTGTGACGCCTCCCACAAAATAATACAGTAAATCAAATTAAATGGAAAGGTCATCTGTTACACGTGCATCTGTTACACTCAACTTTTTTTTCGTGATGTATTTGTTTTCATCAACTCAAGTAAGCACAAAATTGTACAATTATACAAGTCAGCCTTCACCAGAAACATAACACACAAAATACCCAGAAAACACTTTTAATATCACCTGTTTCTACAGGTACAATAACTGTGGAATACACTCTCACATAGAAGACATTTATCAACTACAGCACTGCATTTTCTGACATGCCGCTATTGTCAGATTGTGGTCGTACACTGAATGTATTGTGAGTTGTATATTATCAGTAGAAAGAACATTGAAATGCAGGCACTACTTTGTAACATTTTGTAAGACGAATATTTTCACTCCATTAATGCAACTTTGACTCACAGAAACTTTCAACAACGTGACTACCTGAATAAGATACTTTTGTCTTTCCACCCCTGCTCTTATACCACATTTTATGACTTAAAATAAGTAGCTTGTAAAAATGCACACTCCCCTGATAGTAACTACTTTTCCTGGGCTTGGGGGAGACATGTCTTGCCAGCCTGTTCTGACTGGCACTACTTTACCCTCTAGTAGCATGAAGAGGAAATTAACAAACGCCCATATTGCAGTCTTTGCAATATATTTTATCTGTGCTTGTGATTTCAGTTTGAAATTCCCACTAGCAATGACTTTGAAAGCTGGAAACCTGAGAATAAATTCTCAGAGTTTGTGCTTCATAACTTTTGGCAAGGGACCCATCACACGGTGGCAGAATAATTGTTTGTTGCAAGAAGATTTGTGGGATAAACTTGATCTATGCTGATAATTAATTCAATAAAAAAGCCAAACTTGAAAGTCAATCTTTGGTTCTGAACAACTTGCTGTAGTTTATAGTGAGTGAAAGGGTTCTGAGAGGGATTGCTTTGCTTTATGAAGTCAAAAGTCAAAACGATTAAATCCCATTTGTGAATGAAAACCAGAGCTGCTTCAGTTATTCAGTGTATTCCTGCTCCAGATTTACTGTACAATTGTCTTTTTGTTGTTGTTTATTTTGTTTTTAGAAGCAGTTTTCCATGTCACACTCATCAACCATTACATTTTCAGTATGATTTCATTTAGTCATATATAAGGTGTAGCCTTATATATAGAAACCTATCATGGGCCATCTTGCTCTGAGGATGTTTTAAATGTTCACAAACACAGACTAACCACCAAAGGAAGATGTGGATTTCCTTTTTAAAAGCATTAACACTGTACAGACATTACATGTTTGACTAAATCCTGTATTAATGGCTGGTTAAATGGGGTTTTGCATATACAAACAGTGTAGATGGCTCCTGTGTAATTGAGCAAAAGCAAAACTGAAAAGCTGCCAAAACACTGGATTAAGTGATTTTATAATGGAAGCATATGGACTGACCGGTAACCGTGCTATCACTTGACAAGAATTAACTCAATTACAGTAAAAAATATATTATGAGTGTTCTCCATTAATCCGGTGTTGTAACAGCTGGCTACATTATCTAGCATGAAATTTGAAAAGCTCCCTACTAAATTTCTTTCTTTCTTCTTAAAACAAATTTAACAAAAAATATCCAAACCTGTGCCTGGCGTCAACACAGTTATTGTGTTACATTTTCAACAACAGTTTTTGTGACATTGTTAATCTTTAGATGGAAATATCCCATCAGATTTTAGTCACATTGTGCAACATGGTAATATCTAACCAAAACTGTAATATTTAAATTATAGTAACATTATACAGTATAATACTGCTGCTGCAGTTATGTAACTGCAGATTAGACGATGAGCAAGGCTGTATGACTATAATTACATTTTAAATATTAAGACATCCCTTGATATCTGTTAATTGTGGAGCTGCGTGGTAAGGTTACAATGTCAACTTGCTCAGGACTGTGTTTTAATGTTTGTCTATGCATAATGATAAACAGTAACTTCATTTATTGTAAAGGAGGTTTTATTTATTATTTGTTTGGTAGTCTGCAATGGAATATTGGCAGTTTTTCTTCTTCTTTGTTTTTCATGTTGTTCGTCTACTTGGCAATATATATTTTCATTTATTTATAAGGACAACGCATATCAAGCTGGCTAATTTTCAGCTGCAGTCCTCTGGTGAGAGGTTCTGAAACCAATTAAGTGATAGTTAATAATGACAGACAGAAGACAACAATATAACATGAAAAACAATAGCAGCACTCTCAAGACACACTGCAAGTCATGCAGACAGGAAACTGCTATATTAGATTTAAAGAGAAGTACTTCCACCATCAATATAATCAAGTTATTCATATTTATTAAAGCCACTGCTGACGGAATACATAAAAGGTTGTCTTGTTTTTCCCCTGACTATAAGTTTAAAAAAAAAAAGGAAAATAAGCAGCAGTACAGAAGCATATTGCATTTATCAAAGAAGAAAAAAGGAATAGATTGAATTTCCTCATGAATTCCATCTCATGAATAAGAAAAAATATATCATATTTATAAGAAAAGTTCTCATTTACTCAATTACGAGATAACAGGTATCAAACTGCATTCTGAGACCCATCAGATTATGTGATCTAATTAGGAATTTGGATATATTGGATACTGCAAACATTTTTATCATACTTTATTGCTTTTACCAGACATTTTTTGTATGCTGCCCACTTGATCGGTCCCGAGGATTTAGATGTGTGTTGAACAATTTCTTTTAATTGTATTGTCATTCTTACATAAACTCACTGACAAGGATATGCAGGACAATACTGCTTTATTTCATGCCCTTCAACATACCAAACTCACACACATAATAGCATTATGCTGTTTGGCCATGCAATTGGTTATTCACTCAAGACATAGAATATCAGACAATATAATACTGTCCACATTACTCAGTGACACTGATATCTCCCACTGTCTCAAACCAAGGAGGGAATAAAAGAGAATGAAATCAGATAGTACCATCATGCCTCTGTCTACTGCAATAGTGATGGTTTAACCACTTTAATCATACCTCATAATCACGAGAAAACTGTCTCATAATTATAAGATATAGTAGTTTTCTCGTGATTATGAGATCCTGATCTCAAAATTATAAAACCAGGATCTTGTAATTAAGAGATCTTTTCTAGTAATTATGAGATAGTAAGTCATAATTTTGAATGCAGTGCACTTATGTACAGCAGAAATAGAAAGTATGAGACAAGTCTGTTGTTTCCCAGTACTATCCCATAACTGGAAGGGCTTTTTCTTATCCTTAAAGCTGCACTTATCAATATTTTCATATTTCCAAGAATCAGATCTTCATATTTCCAGGGATCAGGTCAGACTTGAATAGCTCAAATAAATCAATCAATAAATAAAGTAGCCTTATCACTCAGCTTATGCATTATTACTACACCCATCCATCCATCCATAAACTATATACACTGTATAACATTTATATATTCTCATAAATAAATATAATGAATATGAATGCATCTTCTTCTTATTATAGACAATATGATCATCAAAAGGCAAAGTTATGGCTTAACTAAGTTATTGTCTGCTGTTGCCTGTAGCTAGGAACCAAGCTACACCAATGTTAAGAGCTAGATGACCGCAGCCAGGCCCGTCTCGGCCCGTTGCCGGTAAATTTTGTTTTGCAAAGCACTTGCCCGGTTTCCAGTCCTGTTGTTTACTGCTGTCCTTGAAGGTTGACCACTTCAACTTATTTTATGGTGGTTATTTTCCTGATTGCTATGGCTGCTACCAAGTGAACAACTGAGTCATTTCGCACAATTCAACCCTACTGCCTGCAGTTTTTGTTTTGTTCCCTGCTTTCAGACTCTAGATAATCTCACTTGCCTGACTGCGTGCGACAAACTACAGTATACCCCATTTTCCTGTTGGCACTGAATGTGAGTTTGTGACCTAAATGGACAGCTAACGTTATTAGAAGGATAAGCTGGGTCAATCTCCTTACCTACTTTGACGATCATGTCTCTCCGGCTGTCTGACTGAAGTTTCCTCCCAAAGAATGGCTATGACATCAGCAATCACAGACATGAAAACTGAGCTGCAATCCATTGAGCTTCTTATCATGGATCTTCTCGAGTGACAAACTGTTCTCGATTAGCCTATTTGGAACGCCTGGGCTGTCAGTCCCCGTTGGTCTCTGCAAACACACCACCAGGGGGTGCCATTAACCCTGGCTGTTCCTCCTAGGCGATGGTGGTTAAAAGGAAAAAGGAAAAGTTTTCCCTCTCTCTCTCTACAACCCCAATGGAGAAGATCACTTTACTCCTCTGGCTAAAGTCACTGTCAACCCAGTTTCCCCATTTTCTCACACTCTTAGAACTTATCAAATTACAGCGTCATTCAACAGGCGCTACCCACTTACAGACATCCCAACCTGCAAAAAGTCATTTCGCAGACCCTCTCTAGAGCTCTTGCTTGCTTGCTCCAAATTCCGGGAGATTGTATCTCATTTGCGGGCGTCGGGGAGCCGCTATCAATGTGCGGGAGACACTATTGTCACACCACAAAGCCACTTCTTCCAGCAATGTCAATGTGGCTAACAGAGCTAGCGCAGTGATTGCTAATCACCAATTGCCAGCCAAACCCTTTGTGCACATTGGCAATGGAAAAAATTATAAACCCTAAGTTCTGGTTTTAGGTGTCTCCATTATCAGAATCCTATTCCCACTATGTCAACCAGATCTGAAAATTTCAGCCATCTTTTTAGCCTCCATCTGTGGTTGCAAAACATCTGTACAGCAACAGTTTATGGTTTTATCCGCCATTTCGATTCATTTTGGACTGAACATGATTTGTGTAAAACTTACTCCCAAACTCAAAAGGGACCAAGCAACTGGTTTCAAATAACCTTTGTATCCCACATCCAAGCGAAAACATAACAACCTCATCTTTATTGTAAACACATCCACTTGTGATATAGAGGTTCCTGCTGGCTCATGGCATGTTCTACTCATTTAAATGATACAATTCCTAACATTTACTTCAACTATAGTCATATTCCTGTCATAATCATTGGTAACTGGCCCATCAAATTAAGAGTTACAACTTTTGAAATCAGGTACATCGTCCACATTAAGCCCTCCTTTCCCCCCCCAACCCCTACCACTTTGTTACTTTAAATATTGGCTTTATTAATATGAGATCACTTTCTTCTAAATCACTGTTTATCCTTGACATGACAAATTACCATAATCTTGATTTTATGGGCTTATGTGAAACCTGGCTGAAGCCAAATTACTTTATAAGCTTAAATGAGGCATTACCTCCAAATTACACTAGTTTACAAGAGTGACATGAATCAAGAAGAGGTGGGGGCATAGCTGCTATACATGACTCCAGATAGTTAATGCTAAATCGATTAACACCAGTTTTATGTCCTTACAATCAGTTTTTATAGCAATATATATATATATATATATATATATATATATATATATATATATATATATATATATATATATATATATATATATATATATATATATATATATATATATATTGACCACCAGGGCCTTAGAATTTTCTGCCTTTCTTTGTGACATACTGACACAAATGAGGAGTCTTTCTGTATGGGGTATTTTAATATTCATGTTAAGGACAAATCTTCTTCTTAGATCTCATAGATTCCACTGGTTTTACACAGCATGTGTAGCCACTCACCACTATGGCCACATGCTTGACCTAGCCTTGATACTTGGTCTCTCTTTCTCTGATCTAGCTATCTCACCACATCTACTTGTCCTTTCAAATCACTGGTTCTTAACTTTAAAGGGTACACTGTCTAGGCATTGTATTAGCCATTCTGAAACCTACATTACCCATTGTATTGACTCAACTACCATTAAACACACACAAACATGCTGATCAATTTGAGTCTGCTGTAACCACCATTTTCAATCTCACATTGCTGCACGTGTTTAATTCACTTGCCTACCTGTCTACTAGGATAGCTAGACGAAAACCATGCTGGTGCAAGTGAGACACTTGGAATGCAGTAAACTTAAACACAAATAGAGAACAACCAAACAAAAAAAAGGTTGTATAGCGTGCTTGAATATAAACAGGCTCTTCATGTTTTTCTGACCTGATACAAAATAATTAAAATAACTCACTAAACTCACTTGTAAACTGTCCCCTTCATGTAACACCTTCCTTTCTGCAACTGACTTCATAGAGTTCTTCACCATTAAAGTTAATGAAATCAGAAAAACAATATCCTCATCCTTCCCAATTCCCACCCCGGACGGGGTTATTACATCTGAACACTCTTTTTCTTGCAAGCTCACACACTCTGAGATAATCTCCCTTGAAACACTCTCTAGGCTGGTATTTCCCTCGAAGACCACCATTTATAAACTTGATCTTGTTCCTTCTTAGTTTATAAAGGACCTTTTTCCATTTCTTAGCCCAATATTACTACAGATAATAAACAATTCTCCTATTAGTAGAATTGTTGCTTCGTCTATTAATTCATGAATTAACAGGCCATTCCTAAAGAAGCATAACCTGGACCCCAATTTCAGCAACTACAGCCCAATTACAAATCTGCAATTCTTCTCAAAACATCTTGAAAAAACAGTGGTTCAGCGACTGTTAGATTATCTTTCATCCAATAATCTGTGTGAACATCATCAATCGAACTGAAAATTCCACACCACAGAAACTGTTCTGATAAAAGTGGTATATGATCTACTATTTGCTTCAGACTCAAGCTCAGGTACATTTTAGGTGCTCCTAGACCTAAGTGCAGCATTCAACATGATTGATCACCACATTCTATTAGATTGCCTAGAAAATTATACTGGTCTGACACTGGGACTGCTTTCTCCTGGTTTAGATCTGATATATCTCATTTTGTTTTACACAACAACTGTTCACCAGATCACATTAGGTCAATTGTGGTGTGCCACAGGGATCTGTGATTGGTCTTATTGTTTTCTCTATTTACAAGTTACCTCCTGATACATGTACAATACAATTAATTATACAAAGTAGGTTTCCCTTTCTATACAGATGATCATCAGATTTACATCTCCTTTTAGCCTGACGCCTGTCATCAGCTGGTGAAGCTGGGAGAATGCCTGTTAGAATCACACGATGGATGTCATCTTTTTCCTCTTTTTAAATGCTGAGAAAACTGAAATGTTACCTCTTGGTCCAAAGCAGATTAGAAACAAATTCAGTGATCTCCCTCTGAATTTAGCTGGTTCCACAATTTCACAAATCCCTTGCATTAGAGATGTCAGTGTTGATTCTAATCTCTCTTTTGGAAAACATATCAATTATATTACAAAGACTGCATATTTCCATTTATGAAACATTGCCAAGATTAGTCTCATTCTTTCCATGGCCGATGCTGAAACATTAGTTCAAGCATTTGTCTCATCTAGGCTTGGCTATTGTAACAACCCTTTCTCTGGCTTACCTAAATCAAAATTAAATTACAACTGTTGCTAGGATATTAACTAAAACCAGAATATTTGATCATATTACCCCTGACCTTATTTCACTACATTGGCCCCCTGTACATGCCAGATTTGACTTCAAGATTCTACTTTTAATTTATCAAACATTACACAGACTCGCACCATCCTACTTTTCAACTTTAGTCACTCCTCATATACCTGCTCAGGCTCCATAATCACAAAATGCCAGTCTCCTGACTATTCCAAAAATAAATAAAACATCAGTAGGTGGCAGGGCCTTCTCTTACTAAGCCCTCTTTGGAATCATATTCCTCTCCAAATTTGAGAGGATAGCTCAGTTGATTCATTCAAAAGTAAATAAAAAAACGCATCAATTCGCATCAGCCTTCAACCTCACTTAGTCTGCACTAAGTACCAAACTACTGTTATCCATCTTCAGTTCTGTGTGCATGGTAATGTATATGTACTGTATATTACACAGTTTTGTATAAGTGTGTTTTTATCTGTGTCCAGGTATGAATGTGAGTTTTATGTGCATATTGTGCACTTTTCTCTTTCACTTTTTAAATATTTTTTAAATATTTCTAATATTTTGTTTATAATGTTTTATATGTAGTTTATCTCACTTTTTCACATGTTTATATATTTTGCTGATGTTGTTCATTATGGTTTTATTATATATGTACAGCCCTTTGTGGCATACTTTGTGATATTGGGCTATAATAAATTTTGACTTGACTTAACCACCCATATACTAATACAGGGATGATCCAGTTAAACAAAGCCATTCTAAATGTTCCCATTAGTGGCAAAGCCTGGGGACAATTGTGCAATGCTCTCAGAGTTTTGCACTAAAGATTTCAGAAAGTCTCAGACAGCTATACCAAGTAACAAAATGTTTCCTATGGTAGGAAACGTGTTTTTTAAAAGAATTGCACGAAGGATAGTTTTCTGATAACCTCAGGTCTGGACATAACAGACTGAGCCCTTGCCCAGTGAGGACCATGTGAAGGCACTGCATTCTCTGTCTCTAACCCCAACAAGACAGCCATAAACCCCCTCTGCAGCATCCAATTCCCCCTGCACACTCAAACTGTACCCACAACTGCTGCTGGAGAGTGACTCAATCCAGCTTAGCAGATACACAGCAATACTCAAATCCCTCTTCCTTTTAATTCGCACTCTCGTGGTGGGGTGTTAATAGCTTACACAACAGATGTTTAGTATGCTGCGTTTATGTCCATGTGAGCTGAAGCCACCCGCAGTCTAAGACATGCATGACAACCTGTGACTCTGTCTCTGAGGCAAAACAAGCCTTTTCACACTGTGTCACACTTACGTTTCTTGCATTAGCCAACAGAAACAAACCCTGTATGAGAACATACACAAACATGCAATACAAGAAGACAACATGCAAAACAGTGAGCGTGGGAGAGAGTGTGAATGAGAAGGGAAGAGATGGAGGAAGTGACAGAGAGAAAGAGAGTGATGACAGCTTCCATCTGCTGGGGAGCTACTGACAGTTTCCTCAGACAACGAGGTATCCACTTAGATCAGTATGTATGTATAACCACTAATGCAGTAATGAGGGTATTTGACAGAAGTGTGCTTTATGGCAACAATTAGAGGGGGAGGAAAGTTTCTTCTTCATGTATAGAGCAGTCAATTTTATAAACAGCTGCAATTCATCTGATTGGGAGAAGAGCGGCTGTGTTCATTATACGCTGATCAAGGCAATCCTGGAGATTATAAGCAAAAGCCGAAATCAAGCTACAGAACCACACCAGATGCAAAGAGACATTTATTTTTCAGGTTCAAAATATGAAACTTTAGTACATAGAGAATTTGTGCATAAAAAAAAATCTAAATACAGGAAGCATAAACAACTTGGCCCTGTAATATTTTTCCAGGAAAGGCCAGGGCAGTTGCTAAGGCTAAAACAGGTGTGATGTGTTCATTGGTTTGACACTTTGACCCTGAGGTGTACAAGAAAGGCCGCCACATTCTCTCTTTTTCTCACGCAAGAGTTGAACTTGTCATAGGTAATGTTTTCACCTATTTCGCTATGTGGTCATCAGCACATTGATTCTAATGTAATGGGATTTTGCCTACCGCTGACATCTTGTAGTACAGGTGTGCAAAAAGCCTTCAGGGTGGCAGTTTAATGCTGCATTCATGTCTGGAAACATGGTAGATATAAGCCCCCCACTAGAAAGTACCCTTCACTTTAGCATTCAGCTGATGAATATTAAGTGAAAACACAGTTAACCTCAGCTTAGGGAGTTATTACTACTCTGAAGCTCAGAGTGATGTGATGGATCCAGACTTTTAACACTACCTGAAATCTTACATCACTACACATCTGTCCACATGTGTATACAGTATAGCTAGGTATATATTCAGTTTTTTCTTCCCACAGCTAATTTTACGGTCACAACTCTTGGCATGGCAGGCCTTAATGTTTGGATAAGGAGCAACCTAAACCTGTACAAAGCACTGATCTTTGAAGCATCTTCAAAGCTTCAAGAACAAATCCTTAGTATCAATTTTGGGGACTTTGGTGAAACTCTCTGGTGCAGTAACATCAAATAAATAGATCCAAACCCAGGTATACCAAAGCCACACAGCTCTTGAACTTCCTGACACTAATTATCAGTATTCAAAACTGTAAAGCTGATCACAGCACTAGCAACCTCTATTGGTGGGTGTCACAAACCGGCTCAGATTCAGCGACAAAAAAGAGAATCACACATGAATAAAGCCTCTAAAATACCATTTATTATCAACTTAAGTTAAAATATAATAATGTTAATCAGCTACGTGAGTAATGAATGCAATGTGTGGATGAGTGAAATTTGTGATGTGTGCAAACAAAACAAACATCTTAACCCAACTGGCTGGTGGAGGCCTGAGAGGAAGAGAAGAGAAAGAGGTTAAAAAAGAAGCCTAAACTACCGAGGTGCAGGTACTTTCCTGATGTCCTCTCCAATCCCGCCCACAGTCTCCTGGGCCATGAAGCAAAAGCAACCTCTTAAGCAAGCAGAAGAGAGGGATGTCACAGTTGGATGGAGCACCTGTACATACAAAGGGTGGAATGAATGCAGTACAACCATCCCAGTGAATCTATTTGCTGACAGGAAAAGATAACAGGCTGGCAACTCATACACTAGGCTAGGGGATCAGACAAATTAGAGATGGGGTGGGGGCATCTTATAATATTCATAACAGTTCCTATGCCATATAATACATATAGTGTATCCTCTTTACATAGACATAAGCACAATGAATAGCTATACTGATTACTTGGCCACCAGGATCGCCCCAAACAAGGAAACTACAAGCAGAGTAATCTTCATTATTCACGATAAGGCCCATTATTATAAGAATTATTTACCAGACTCCAAGATGGTGCCCATTCATTCCTATGAAAATTGCTTACTAAGCACCAAAAAGTTTTCTTTAGTCATGATTGTCTTCCACAGTGTGTGGTCCACTGCACATGCTTATTAGTGTTTATCTCCATGGCCATGCCTGCTCAGCTCCGCTCATCCCATAGACTTTACATAAGGATGACATCACCCACATATAAATAGCTTTAGTTTTGCAAATATAAAATCTGGGATTTAAAGATGTTTGGTTAAACAAATTTATGGTGCGAAGATGGGGAAATGGGGAAAATACTTTTAGGGCCAGATTGGACTTCCTTTTTTTATATGTAGTTCTGTGGTTGGCCACTGGAGGAAATTGGCAGCAAAGGTGAGCAGCTGTGCAAGCTCTCTTAATGTGTTCATTGGTGAAAGCCACTATATGTAGAATTTGAATGTGTCCAACTTTAGTGGCCCCCAACTGGAGACATTGTAGCAGGCACCTATGCACATCAACACACCCCTACATCTTTCAGAGATTTTTATTGATTCTTGTTTTGCTCATTTCAACTTTTTTTGTTGAACCCAATTTTAAATGCCTTTTGCGCTGGTCTGTTATATCAAATCCATATTTATGCTACTGGATCTGCTAATATCAGTAATTATAATAATAATAATAATAATAATAATAATAATAATAATACCAATAATAATAATAATAATAATAATAGTATTAATTTGTATTAAAATATAACATGTAGGCACTGCATTATTAAGAACACTCTAAACTGCAGGGGTGAAGGACTTAAATTTTGCATATTAGCTTAAATTAAGTAATTCCAAATATCTTGTAGGACATCACAAATTATCAGCAGCCATGAATACCTAAAACAAAAGGTCACATCTTATATTATCATGAACACTATCATTTGGTCCTGAATTCCAGCTGATGTGACAGTATGTTTTTGACACAATTCTCTGTTTTCTAAATATATTTCCATCCATTTACACACGTCGTCACTCTTCACTAATATGACCATGATGCCTCAGTCATTCACAGTGCAGCCCTGTGCAGCTCTGTGTTGCACGGGACAGCGCTGCCCATAGTCATACTCAACCTGACACTCATGAGTGTGCACCCATATGACGTGAGACACTCCGGCACATGACATATTTGGCTTTAAAATGACGTCACGGCAGTGTGGGGCTCAGCAAGCAGGTCGCTCGTCAGTCTGAGAGAAGAGGAGCAGCAGGAGGAGACGGACCAGCCTCCTCTCCTCTCGAATGATAAGCTCTCATCCCCCCCTCTCTCCAACTCCTCTGAAACAACTCTCAACCTCCAGGATTCTCCTTTCGTCTCTTCCCTCTTCCTTTTTTTCAGTTGCACCTAATTTTTTTCTTTCTTTCTTTCTTTTTTTTCTTCTTTTTTTTTTTTTACTTTGTCTTACCCTTTCGCGCCCCTCAACACCTCCAGAGATGTGAGTAGATAACGAGGACCCCCTGCCAGCAGTGACTTGTCTCATCCGTGCTTCAGAGAGCCGAACATCCTCGTCTTCCATCCCTCAATTTCTGGACGTTCATCTGCCTTTCAACGATGTAGGAGAAGGTGCGCTGTCATTTCAGCAACGAGGATGCCAACTACATGGCTTGTTTTTGTTCTCCGCAGCAAATATCGTTGTCTTTACGAGCCCCTGGGGGGGGAATGAAATATTTGCGTGAAGGCAAAGTTTGAGCGTACCACCTTTTGGTTTCGCGCTCACCTGTCCGCCTGCACGAGCTTACTGCTCTCCTTTCAACTGATAACGAGGAAGATTATCGCCAATTAGAACAATTGACGAGCAACTTGCAAGAGACTTGACGATTGTTGTGGTATTTTTTTGAAAGAGGGATCTGCCAGCGTTGTTGGAGGAATTCTATGTGCGCAACGTTGAAGGATATGGCTTAAATAATGTTTGCGTTACTGACAGCTGGAGTAAGGTCCGTCACTTGAGTGTTTTTAACAGCCATTGTCGACTCTGGTGGAAACCCATCTAAATGGGAGGATACCTGAAGGACTGAGTCGGATTCGGCAGTCGAGAAAAATGTGGATAAAACGGAGTGTTGCGCGCAGGTAAGACCTCATTTTTAATTCCATTTCATAGCAATTACATGGCATTTATCAAATAGTTGGGGGGCACCGAAACACGCAGATAGTATTTTAATTGATTCACATTTGACGACGCTGTTCCACAACATGTTGTCTCAGTTTTTTTTAATCGACGCCACTGCAAGTTATGAGAGTCTGCTGGAATTGATGGTTGAACTACATGTATTTAACAGGTCTGTAAAGAACATGCACACATAGGTTGTGTTCAAAGTTATCAAATACACGCCGAGTATTTTCCACTGTAGTGTTGGCGCTGAGGAATGTTAAGGCGGAGGCTTATATGGATATGTTTTGTGAGGTTTTAAAGGAATAATATGATCGAAAACTTCACTTCCTGTACGCTGGGGGTCGCCAACAGTACGGCGTAAGCAACACACATATACACTCGGGGAGACACGCAAGTGTACAGCCGCACGCGCATTCACAGCTTCAAGGTTAGGTCCGTCATCTCTTCCCCACCTGTAAGAACAAACAAATGCACGCGCTCTCACTGAAACGCGCAATTAATGAGTTAATTAGTTGGGGAAATTAGAGGTGAAAAAAGATGTAGAGATAGATACATATATTTCTGTATGGGAGTATGATTAAATTAAAGTGTCAGTTTAAAAAAAATGTTGGTTGTAGGTTATTTATTTGTATTTTTAGTTTGTTGCCAAAATATAGAAATCGTTTCTGTTTTTACTGAGGCAGGTCTTATTCAAGATAGAGGAGAGGACGGCATTGATGGAGAGGTAACCTTTACCATATTCATGCCAACAACAACCACCCACACTTTACCCCTGGTCTCCTGTTGTTTTAACATTACAATGAAAAAGGAGATAGCCACTGAACACAACAGTGCATTGCTATCTTCTTTGTTGTCAAGATGAATAAAATAATAGCCCTGAACTGAAAAAGAGGACCAGTCTACGTACTTTGACTTAGTTTGGAGGTCTGCAAAAAAAAAAAAAAAGCTAAAATGTAGCTCATTCATTTAGTGTAATAGGTAATGTCATGCTGTAAAATGAGAGCAGACCTGCCTACGGTGAGATTCTCCTGCCACCTGCTAGATCTCATCCCCACTGGTAGATCCAATACCTGACCATTTGCATCCATATATTTATTATGCATGACACACACTGTACATCTTAGGGCTGACCTCGCAGTGAAATAGCAATGCACGCTGCAGACAGAGCATTTCTACAAGATGATGAAATACATTCAGGCCCCCTATCTTTAGATGGATCGGTCAGGGTCACAAAAAAAAAAAAAAAGCATCTTCAGGAATTTCCCTGTCACCTCCTGACATGATGTGGAATGTAAAATTGGGATGTGGGATGAACTGTAGCTGCTGTCATGGAATCAAACTGTTATTTATTTGTAGTAATTCACCATGTTTCAGATTGTGTTTGTAACTTCAGGCCAAAATCTTGCTTGTTTTTGTCATTTACTAGACAGTGATGGTAACATTTGGATGGTAGATTTTTGCTGGGGTAAATTCTTGCTCTCCAGTGAGGGTTGTTTTTCACATTATTCATTGTTTGCAATGGGCAGTGAGCATGTGCTGAGAAAGCTACTGTACCTGTTTGAACAGACAAAAACCATCCACCTACGAAAAGTAGATACGTGGGCGTAAACACCACAGCAGTGACTTCAGCAAACCTGGAGAGAAGGACTGATGGATAGATACCTGAATACATTAAAACCAAGGATTTTGAAGATTAACACTGTAGTTAATCTTCATGTAATCTGGGCAAATTGTGTCATTAAGACAACCTGTAGCCGAGGGCTGGGTAATATTTCAATATCATTCTTTAGAGACACCTTGGTAAAGTGATGCTTTATATGATCATGTTATCATTTCACAAAATTCTGTTAATTGTAATTCAAAATTAACAGATTAAGTTGTTGTGTATGTATGTGTGAGGTTTTCACTCACGCTTCACACTGGAAGTGTTAATTGGAAATCATATTGAATATTTCTATGATTTTTCATGCATTTAGGCTAATGTGATGTATGTCGATATTATTAAAATATTCTACAGTGTGATAACTGAACTGCTGAGCTTTCAACCATATTGCCATTCTTACTGTATACTAAGAGACTTTTGCTGTGAAAGATATGTGTATGTATATTTTATGGCTGCAACTAACGGATTCATTCATTAATCTATTGATTATAAAATGTGGATAAATAGTTAAAATAAACAAAAAAGAAGCACAAAATCCCACAGCCCAATATGCTATTTTAAAATTGGTTCTTTTGTTTGACCAATAATCGGAAACCCCAAAATATTCAGTTTGGATTCATAAAAAAATTACTTCAATTATCAGAATTGTGGTTGATTATTTTTTTATATATATGTCATGTCAATATCAGTTATGTTGCAATATATTTCTACACAGTGGCACATTCATTCTCACTGTGAACACAATTGCTTGTTGAAACTTCTAAAGCACTTTGGGTAGTAAAAAAATTAAGTAAAATCTTGTTCATCATAACCAACAATGGGTAGATTCTTCATCCCAATTAAACCGCCTGACACTCAAACTCTGGCAGTGGTGAGAGGTTTGTTTATTGGCTTGACTAGTGTATGTTGTTAAATGCTGCCTGCCCAGCACAAACTATTTGCAAAGGACACAAATGAAAAAAGACATTTTAGGAATGCAGTAGACCAACATGTTCTTGTTGTTGAAAAAAATAGACCATGCTTCACCTAAATGTACCATTTTACAAGCAAAGCAATGTGTTTGTCAAGCTTCAAACATGATATATTTGTCTCAGAGAAGAAATATTCATTTCTCATTGAAGATGTAATGCTACAACATTTTAACAAGCTTGAACCGGATAGCATCTCACTTGAGGATTAACCAGCAGGGATTCATCTCTCCCGATCTTGGCACCTCTTGACTCAATCTTTCACTGATATCGCACAGTTTTAGGCTCCCCATGGTGAGCCCTCATATTGTTGAAGCACTGGAGAAGCTATAAAACCACGGCACACTGCAACTGCAAAATACCACTGGCAGAGACACTAGTTGCCCTTTAGGTGGGCCTCATTTGTCTGCTACACCTTCAAGTACAGATGGGCTGTTCCTACACATATCTATCCTTTTCTGGCCTGGATAAAGTCTTAATTCTCATAATAACTGGAAAGGGGATGACTGTGATATGTCAAGTGATTAGTGTTAGGTCGAATGAACGTTTAGAATATATTATAAGAAAGAGACCAAAGTGGGCTTAATGAATTGTAAGCAAAAAAGTCAGGATATCTGTCCTCATTGATATTCCCAGTGAGCCTGTGTTTAGTATTCTGTGTGTTGTCGTCTGTTTAAAAAAGAAAATGGTTGTGGATCCCACTAATAGTTTAATTCTGATTAATATCGCTGGCTTAATGAACCAGGGTTCCTAATATATTATAGTCTACACTGAGGTGTTTTTCACCAGTGAGAAACAATTGCTCCGTGCAAGATATAAGTCTAGAGGTGCTTAGCATGTATATGACCAGTCGTAGTCCTCACAGCTAGTGCTACCAAGATCTCCACAGCTAAACGTGGCATTACTGTGTAAGAAGCCATCAGATATTCAGATATTCCTGTGATTTAGGTGCCATCTTAATAGCCTCTATGAGGGTTATTAACTGGGACTCTCTGGAGCGTGATTAACCTAATTTGCAGTGAAATAGGCTGTGTTGCTTCTCTGAGATCCTATCCTCTGGAGATGTGTGTGTGTGTGTGTGTGTGTGTGTGTGCGTGCGTGCGTGTCTTTGAGTGTGTGTGTGTGCATGTGCGTCGTAAACACCCTGTGCTGCTCAGCAGTCTGTTAAATCCAGAAGGAACAGGTTGTCCCTGTGAAGTAGGGTAAGAGACAAGACATAGATGCTGGTTCATCTGACCATTCTGGAATCACCACCGAGAAAGAGAGCGAGCGAGAGAGAGTGGGAGAGAGAGGGAGAAGAGAAGAAGAGAGAAACTTGCTGTTGCTAAGCACAGGAGTGAACCATAAATGACTCGTCACTAACTGGCAGAGCAATTAGTAGAGAAGAGACACAGGCAGAATTGGACCATACATAACTGCTGTTATAAAGATCTTTTTCCCACCAAAGCAAATAACTGCTTAGTGAATGTGTGAAATAAGAGGGATGGAGTTCAGCTCGTACAGGCTTGGGCAAATTTATAATGATATCTGAATGTAAGCTCTGATTAATAAAGTTTTGTGTAAAATTCAATAACAAAGATTATAACTCAGGGCCAGAATTTCAGTGCGGGATTGCAGGTATTGCGCATAGTTTAATTGATTCCTATAAATCTAGCACTTATAATGTTGGAAATTCCTGCACACGTTAACAGTGATGTATATTAATGCTGTAAAATGTATTGTAAAATGTACAGCGCCAATCAGATGGCGTTTCTCATACAGCAGCCTTGAAGAGAAAGCACGAGGTAGACTCACCAAAGAACGTGATGGCTAATGCTGTTGAAGTTGCAGTTGTTCCCCTCTATCAATTATATAGTTCAATAAAATTGGAGGAGTGACTAAATGTAATCTGAGGTAAGAATTGGACAAGGTGAGACCTGTTGCCCCCCCCCAACAATTATTTAAAGCGGGAATTCCCCCAGTTTTGAAAAATGAATTTCAGGGCCTGTAACTGTATTATTGTTTTGGACCTAAATGCTGTGAAACAAGATTTCAACCATCCTGGGACGGTACAATTCTCCATAGAAAAGCATTCTTTGTACAGTTTCTTAGTACAGGTTTTTTAGCAGGCTTTGATGATGATCATACAGTATGAGAGTTGGAAGTTATGGTAGTTCAAATATGGCAATATATCTTTCTGTATTTAACTCAATTTACTTTAAACTTATATGTTCTATGGTTTCTCTGGGCTAACAATGACACTGCATTCTTCCTAAACGCAAATCCCCACATTCAGGTTTCATAAAATACCAGTCCGACTTCCCACCATAGTGCCAGCAGCCCTCAGCCTGACTGAGTTTAATGACCAGCTTGTCCAGTTTGGGCTAGATGAGAAAGTGTGCGTTTCTTTTCCACTGAAGCACATCCATCTCACAGAGTGAAGGAACTAACAGCACCAAGCTCATACTTGATTCATGTAGTGAGCTTTTGCTGGATCAATACTGCCTCTACAAAGGATCAGATTTATCCGTCATGGCCCTTCTCGCTAACTGGCCTCCTCCCGGCGCGGGGTCCTCTCTCAGCGGGCCACTTTCTAATAAAATACTTAATAAATGAACAGCAAAAAGTCTCACCACCCCTCTTTATTTTGTTCTTGGCTATTCTGCGGTAATTGATGTGGATTGAGGCACAAGCCGAAATAAAAACTTGAGACCGCGAGGGGCCGAGTTGATTGGAACATTGTCCAGTTTGCTTGATCCTTTTTCTTTCTTTTTTTTCACCCTATTCCCATGCTCTTTACAGCCCAGCTTATCTTTCTGTGCATGTGGGTCATGTACACTGTAGTGGAGGACATTGTGCAGTGGGAGTAATTAATGGGATGATGCAAGACCCTTGGCTATACACACTCCATCCGCCCCACCCTTTTTCTTTTTTGTTTGTTTTCCTCCATGAATTTATGTTTCGACTTAAGCAATGTAACAGTATTTCTTACAGTGCAGCCATAGTAGCAGCTGCTGCTGTGCAGTCTTACAGGCATGGATGGACTGTGTGTGTGTGTGTGTGTGTGTGTGTGTGCTGCACGCTACCAAAACATTTGGATTGTTTTGATTTCATAGGATATTTGCCTCCCAGATGCCTGCTGCACAGAGGCAATCCATAAATCTCTGGAACTCTTTGGAGAGCCAACTGTGGTATTTATCTCCCTAATACTGGATATCTACTGAGGAGAGCTTAACTCCTACACCTCAGAGCCTGTATTTTTCAAAGCTACACAACCACATGCAGCTGATATTCAAAAAAATAGAAAAAAAAGGGGAAAAAAAGCACAACCAAGGCGTAGAGATAATTCCCAACAGTACATTTTGAATTATGATGAAAAGATGTTTGGAGGTGAAACTTGTTATAGAAGTCCAGTGGAACACAGTTACTGTACTTGCCTCTAAAGGAAAAGGTCAAAATAAAAGATTATGTATCTACAAAGATGAAGGTGATTCTCTGCATCCCCCACTCAGTCATTTTAACCTCTGGAGGAGTCACTGAGTGTGTTTGCATGTTCGATAAGCTCAAGTCTTCATGTTGAAGATATCTTGCGTATTGATAATCAAGGCAATCAATATTTAAATGTGGTTAATCAGCCTGTGAAGTAAATACTAAATGCTGAAAATGGTATTTGTCAGATTCAAAATAAGAGTGTAAGTGGGCCATTATAAAGTGATATTATTGATATGCAGGGCACTCATTAGTATAGCAGATAAGAGCAGGGATTATGATGACCTGTGCAGTCAACACTCAATAAATATGGGGACGTGTCACTTAGGGGTGTTCAATATGTCAATAGTAGAACGTCAACGATTAAAATGTCTCTAAGATCTGCTTTACAGAGAGATTGTTAGTATTGAACTACAGTGCACATTGTATCAATTCAGTTTCGTGACTAGCAGGGAGCTATCAAGTAACAGTAATACCACGTCTCCAGCCAGCTAAAGAAAATGACCTCTAGCAACAAGGTTTTTTGGATAAAAGTGAGCTCACAGCAGAGGAAACTTTGTGCACGATTGACATTTGTTTTTAGTAAATGCTGAGCATGGTCACATTGCCAGTTCACCAGTTAACTGGCAGATTTAATACTTGGTAGTGTGTTTGTGAAATCTACAGCAGCTTTAATGTCCTGCTAGGAAGCTCACCTGCTGCACATCATGTTAAACTGACAGCTGGGCTGCAGTTAAACTACTAACTAACCTAACTTCTGTCATGCTGAAAGATAGCATGATGTCAGCTCAGGTGTACTATGTTGGTTGTTTCTTTTTTTTGCTAGTTATCTGAAATGACACACCGTTTTCTACACAACATCAACTGTTTGCTTTTCAGCTGTGAGATTAGTTAGTTTGTACTGTTTGCACACCTGCTCTTGTGTATTTATGGAGTTGTTTGTGTTTTAACGTCATGTTATGTAAGTCTCTCATGGAAGCATGTTTTTATGTTGTTTGTGAGCTCCTAACCTAAGACGCTATGAGATACACAATAGTTTTTTGAGATAGTCACAAAAGTTTTTTGAATCTTTAACCTTGAATACTGTTCAGTAATGTGTTAAATAGTCTAAAAAGATTGTGGATAGTGATGCTGCCTGAAATAAAATCGAGATATGATATTTTAGCTTTATCAGCCACCCCTAATGTCACTTGGATCAGGATCTAGGTGTATTTAGTCACCATAATCATCAAATTCGAAAACACAACATAACGGGAATAAACAATTTGGTTCCTGTGTATCTTGGCAATAGAGCCTTCCATCACAGAGCCATTTGAAAGGGTGTATGTGAGTTTGTGTGTGTGTGTGTGTGTGTGTGTGTGTGTGTGTGTGTGTGCGTGCGTGCGTGCGTGTGTGTATACATGCTGGGTTATATTTGCCCCATCGCTTAGTCTGAGAGCTTGAGCACACAGCCCTCTTCAGTCCTAACAAAGGCGTGATTGCATATTCAACAGGCAAATAGAGACTCAAAGGTGTCACGGCTCTTCCTTTTAGTGGACACAGGATGGACCTCCTCAGATATACTGTGAAAAACTCAAATTCTTCCACAACTGTGCAGCAAACACAAGCAACAAGTGGGAAATGGTCATTTGCTTTAGTATCTGGTGTGTGAACCTGAGTGCCTCATACAATATGTAATAAAGATCATGACGACATTATGATCAGAAGATAATAGTGCCAAAATGATATCCAAAAATGTTATGGGCTTCTGTACATTATGAGTAAAGGAAGGTGACAATAATAACTCCTATGATAGTGTTGAGCCAGATATACAACATGTTAATGCAACATGCAACTTAAGTAACATAACTATTCCACATACATATGTTATGTGATCATTAAATGATAAGGCTTAATGCTTTGTTTTAGAAAATGATTTAGCGTTTAAAAAAAAAACAACTATATTTGTGACCCATTTTTAAAGAGTAACATCTTCAGTAGGAATCAAAGGGCTTCATTCTGAAAGCGAGAAGTCAGAAAGTATTGCAGAACTGACTAACTCATCGTTGGTTCTGGTTTTTCATGAGACTTGCTGACAATTTTATAATACTAAGCCAATGTGATGAGATTATGATAACCATATAAAGTATTTTGACCCATGTCCGAAGGCCTGACAGTCATCAATACAAAGTAATATTATTCAGATATCGGGAACTTAACTTCCATAATCTGCCGTCCCCTGATCCTTCAGAAATACAAAGGCTGTTGGAGCCTTATCCCTGAGAAGTACTCTGCACAATGGAAGAAGAGAGAGTGAAAAAAATGTCAAGCAAAGGAAAAAAAATGAGCAGTGGATTAAAATAACAATAGAACGTTTCGCTAATGGCCAATTTTGAGCTACTGCCACAATATGATACTGCCTGTAAAAAAATATGGCAGATAAGAAAGGTGCTAATGTCTCTAGAGATGTCTGAGAGAATATTAGTATTTAATACCAGAAATATGCCGATGTTCTCTTTCTAGAACATTTTTGCCTTGTTAATACATATTAAGGCCTATAGGCAGTTGTGATAATTTAGGCTCTGCTTTCTTTTAGTGAAGAGTTTGCTTTAGCGTCTGACTAAATGTGAGGCACCACTTCTACAATGTGCTTAAGTTTGCCTTCAGTGTCATAACAGATTCTATTGTATTCAGGACTGTGGGCCAGGTGCCAGTTAAAATGAGTTTTAAATGGAATAATGGAGCAGGCCATGTAGCCTCATAACTCATAAATATCCAATATGCAGCACCATTCATCAAGGTTGTACAGAATTCTTCTCAGCATTTTGTATACCTTCTGACATTTTCAATTTGCTTTATTATTAACAGTTTATTGAGTTTATTCGACTGGAAAGGCAGCCGTGCCATATTTTTCATATGAATAGCACATTTCTCTGAGAAGTTCAGCCTTTGTAACAGCCATATATTTGCGGTGTCTTTTAAAGCGTACGCATGATTACACTCCCTTGTGCGGATTTGATTTCCTTTGCAAGTGGAGATGATTCCAGTCAATTTATGCATTATCTCTCAACAGACGCTTCGATTCCACTAGACTGTAGCTCTGATCATCTTGTCAGGTGTCAGTGATGATCAGTGTATTACAGTCAGGAAGGGTGAGATTAAGACAACATATGATAGCATCAGTACATACTGACCACTGTAAACAACAGTTTGTAGAGTTGAAGCAAATTTTCATAAATTCATAAATAATAATAAATGCATGAAGAATATTATAAAATATCAGGGTGGGTTGAGTCTTTCAATGATCTAAGAACATTATCTTTATAGCTTATACTGTGATAAGACCTCCAGGTAAACAGGTAGATGAGAAGAAGATGTTGAAAATAACAGGCAAAAAAAGTTATTTTTTATGTATAATTTTTGCTATAAATAATCTGCTAAAACCTCAAAATGTAATTCTTTAAATAATGCAGAGCGTTTTCTATTTCCATCTCTGGTTCCGTTGTTCTGTTGTCCTTGGTGTATATATAAAACAAGACAAAAAGAGGAGGCACCCCTGAGAGACAGGTGTATTAAGGAGAGCAGAAAGGTCAGGGAGTGTGTTTGAGTAATCGTGTTTCTGGCGCTTGCTGAATTGAAGCTCCCACATACTCCTGCACTCCCCTTGAGAGTTTTGCACTGCACAAGCAAAACACATCAGAAGAGCCTCGCTTTTCCTCCATAATCTAAACGTCCCAAAAGTCCCCAGTCCTATCGTCTGCTTCACCCCTACACACACGCATACACACATAAGATACAGAAGCAGTGTAAAATTAAAACCTGTGATAAGCTGTCACAAGGAAGGCAGGGATTTATTGTGATACGCATTAAAAGGCCACCACTTAATTTGTTCCCTGTAATTCTTCAGATGACATATAGTTTACAGCCATTTTATCATGCCTAGTATTGTGTGCAGTACATTCACTTACAGTATAAACAAGTACACACGAAAACAAATACAACAAACTAAGCAAAAAAATACGAAAAACAAACAAACCCATGAAAAAGTGGAAATAAACAGTCATGAATAAATAGAGCAGAAAGCACAGTAGGTTAGTGGCTACTTACTCCTGTGCCCTGCAGACTTCTACTGTATGAGACAGCAGTAGGTTATGCCAAACACCAACATCACACATGGCACAGATTTGATTCCAGCTGTTAAACAGGAACAAGAGATTGTTTAAACCTCCTTGTTTTTATTGTATGTGTCAGTATTGGGTTAGGGGATTTGCAGTTCCACCCAGCACCCTCCCGTCTCTTGAACTGCAGGTTGCAACCACACTGTTCTCTGCTGTGAGGAGAGTGTAACATTCAACTATTGTGACAACACTTGGCCTCGGTCCTTGTAAATGTGTCTTTCAGAACTCTAAAGAAATAATAACATAATAAAAACAAAGTAAATTGGTTTAAAATACTGGTTGTACATAACAGTTTTCTGACTTTTCTGTCTTGAATTTGATCAGATTGTAAAGCACTACAGTTTATCACTTGAACCCTTTGTAATAAATCACTGTGAACAATTAGGGTTGAATGTCTGGGATTGAGATTTGAAGATTTCCCAGCATTTATTTCCAAAATCTGCTCTATGTACTATGTAGACTATACTCCTCATTAACCTACTACTTAACAGCCATAGCTATACTAACCTTATAATGCTGTTATTATAGGATCATAACTGGATCAACTTTTCAGCTGCAGACTAACTGTGTGCTTATATATTGTGAAAAATCCACAGCTTCACTTTCAGGCACTGTCCCGCACTGACCAAACAAATCTATTCCAAGTAAAAGGAAGTGACAAAGCCACAGCTCAATGAAAATTAAGTTTTTATAGAAAAAAAACACAATTTTTTGCTTTTCCCAACATTTCATTACAGATATTGGTCTATAATAAACATTACAGAAAACAGAATATACACAGTTTCATGGCTTCAATTGGTAGAGGCAAGGCTGAGTCTGCACATCAATGAATGTTGTAAACTGGGTTTCCATTGAAACTTCATTACTGATAGATTGTTTGCAACTGTTTGTATGCAGCATCTTTTCCTTAGAGTTAATTAAATACCTGCAGTCATCACACAGCAGCAGGATCGATTCGTGCATATCCAATTAAAGAGGTGCACTGTGCATATTTTCATGCACGTAGCAGAGCAGCAGTAACTAAATCTAACAGTAATTAATGTTTTTCTTAATGCCAGACCAGTATGCCAAGTTTAATAGTGAAACCATTTGTAGCATAACAGATCCATAAGAGCTGTCAGCATTTTTTTTTATTGTCAGCATAAAATCAGATGATAAGTGTATTTTTTCACCTAAAAGATCCATCTATTTATAAAAAGAATTGCTGTTCTACCACATAAACTAATGAATATGGAAGGCAGACATTATGTAATGAGTTTCTTGCAGTTCTGTGTTTAAAATGAAAATGAATTCATGGAGAGAAATCTCAGGAATCCCTGGAAAAAAAGTGTTTTATTCCTGGGAAGTAAACATTTTAAAATCATGGGAGACAATGGCCAGACAATGGCCAGATTGAGTATTTTGGTGGTGTGTAGTACCTTTGCTTGTAGTGCTTCTCTTTTACAAAGAGAGCAGTAGTTGAGTTTAATTGTTTAGAGCAACCATACTTGAGGCTGTCTCAGCTTTACAGCACATCTCCGCTGACCTCCTCTTGAAACCAGTGATTATTCTGGGTCAGACTCTCTTAAAGCTACATGCTGGAATTAATGGAACTGGGAAGGGCAGAGAAGGACTGTTATCATGCCCTCATTTTCTCAATACACTGCAGTTGAGGCAAGAAAAAAAAAACTGCTTTCCCTCACTAATCCCAGAGGGGTCTGAGTCATTTCCATAAGATGTGAATGTATGTTTTCTATAAGAAAGCAAATCAACTACCAGTATATTAAAAACGTTGCCAGTAAGTGAAAATGATACAATTATTAACTATGTGTCAGCCTCATGGTTCATGTTTTTTTAGAGGTCATTTTGGTCTTTGGGGAGATTAAGCAGCATTTTCAGATCCCTAAGGCTTCATGCACTTGTGATTTTACTGTGATGCTAATATGGCATGAACCCTCCTCTATTATTGAAAGCTTAGGTCTGTTACCACAGTGTGACAGTGCGTGATGTCATTTATGTGCTGTATTTTCATCTTTTCAGCTGACTAAATAGTGATCTGTGGAGCAGAAAACAGATTTATTTTTTCCCTGGACATTGGATAGGTGTGCGTACTTGAAACGTGGAGAGTTCACTTGGATATGTATATTATTTTCAGGGCTCAGCAACAGTATCATGTCAAGCTGCTGATGCAATAACACCATCCCATTGTCATAAGTGTTTGGGTAAATTGTTCTGATTCCAAGAAAATTTTAATGAAAAACTAACAAATGAGTTGTTTTGCCTGTTGTATTGCAGAACAGTTCGGACATTGGTCATTGCATTGAACATCAATTTGATTATATAGAGAGCTGGAGCAAAACCAGAACCCATTACAAAAAATAAAAAAATTGTAATAATTCAAATGACTAAAAAAAGCCCTGGAAAACAAGCTTACTCAGTAAATGTGTCTAGACGGGTGGTTTTTAGCAGCATTAATGATCCCTATTAATGCTGCAATAGTCTCACACTCACAGGTTAAATGGCACCAGAATGACAGAATGAAGCAAGCACATGGGTGAGTTGAGCTGCTGTGCCTGCAGGTAGTCCAGACCAACTAAGGCTTAAAATTGAAGCCAATGCAGAAGTTCCTGTCTCCAACTGACTCCTATTCAAAAAGCCTCAACATCTCTCATGAAATACATTGTCAATACATTTTTTCAATGAGTCATTATCGTCTCATTTGCTTAATTCGGGCCCTCTAATAAGTATGTTGGTGGTCATTTAGTAAATTATTGCTCCATTAATAAGACTCGCTCTGTTACAGTGACCCCTGCGGCCCAAAAAACATTTTCCCCATAGACCGTCATTGTAAAAGAGACGTCTTTGGCATTAATGACTGGACACCACAAACTGCGAACAAGGTCAATTATGACTCTTTCTATTATGAACTTTTGATCCATGGAGGTTTTATATGTGTTAAACTTTTCTTGAGCCGAGAATTTTTTTTTTAAAAACCTGTGATGTCATCACAATGTAAAGTCTATGAGTGAAGCAGGAATTTGCGGGCAGGGCCTTCGGGAGAAACACCACTGCGCATATTCAGTGGACGACATAACGCGGAAATAAACCCAGAAGCTAGAAACTTTTTTTGTTGTGTATGCACCAGCTGAGCAATTCTTATTGGACTGAAAGGGGCACTATTTTCGGTCTGGTATGTTCCTGGTAAGTAAGCGTTAGCTTGGGTCTGAGGTAGGAGGGTGTTTAAAAAAAAGGATGTAGTGGTGTGTTGTTGTGCTGGTATATTTCCATAGGAGCTGTAGCTCTTTTGCATGAGAACAGGTTAACTGTTGTTTAAACTTGTTAACCTTACAAAGGTTTCAGTTTCTAATACCAAGTGTTGGATTTGATAGTCATTTACAGTACTAGTCAAAAGTTTGGACACATTTAATGAGGAAGTGTGTCCAAAGTTTTGACTGGTATATGTTAACATAAACTGTGTTTATGCTAGAACACAGTCTGTATAGAAAACCTCAGAAAGGCAATAAGAAATTACATTGAGTCATTGAGTTACTGTATAAGCTGGTTGAATAGCAGCTAGACAGGAGGTGACATCAGGACTTCAGCTGTTATCATACATTATCTTGCATACATTTGCCATTCAAGAAGTATTCTTATTAACACAGTGAAATTGGAACTTATTTCTGTCTGTATATATATTTTCTTCTCTCTCACTCACACTCAAGGGGCCATTGTTGTAATTTGATGAAGCAGTCAAATAGCTTGCTTTGCCAGTGGGGTCCAATCTGCACTCCTGTGTGCACTGCCCTCACAGTGAGTCATCTGAAAGGAGAAGTGTCCTTGTTCTATGGCCTGGATGTTATGAGAGAGTTTTTACCCCCTAGAGGGGTAAGACTGTCACACAACTCCTTCCCTGTTCTTTCTTTTCTTTCTCCATCTCTATCGCTGTCGTAGGGTAATGTAAATGCATACACCATATCCCCCCATCTCTATATTAAGAATCTTTTCCCCAGTGTGAACGGGCTGTGCTGGAGGCTGGTAGAATCAGCGGAGGTGGAATGAATAGAAACACATTGTATGAGCTCTCACCAGCATCCCTCTGTCTTTATTGCATTATCAATCCATAATCCTTTAAATCTGTTCAATCTAGCGTCACAGCAACTGGAGATACTTAATAGTATGCCTCAAAGTGTATGATTTTAAAGGAACCAACCTACATATCCCCTAGAGGCTTTTAAGGACAGCTATGACAGTGTTGCCTTTTTCTTGGAATAAAGGAAAATCTACAATCATAGCTATAAATAATGTCCAATGCCATGATCTACATAGTTACAAAATGATGGCATGAATCTGATTGTTAAGACACTGTCAAAGAAAAAATAAACATCATATTCCTACAGATCTTGTATCTGGTGCTGCCTGATAAATATACATTTTTCTATATTTGTTATAACATTTATCATCAACCTTCCCCAACTTGAGGAACATGTGACTTGGATCCCTGAGACACCAATTTTAACCCAACCTACTGTACTGATGTGGGTGTGGTTATAAGATAATGTATTTTCCTGTGTGTCCATAAATGCAGGTGTGGCAGCCAGCCAGATTCAGAACACCCAGGCTTAGTGCTCCCAGCGTTGTTCTGGCTCTCTCTTACCTGGATTCATCCCAGCCAGCATCTGCAGGCGTTTGCCTTTGTTGGACTGTGTGTACAACACCTCACACCCACTGCTCACACATTCATATCTACATCACACATGTTACTGACTGACACACTCCACATTTGTAGTTATTAGTTCAGTTGTTTACTTTATAAGAATAAATACTTTTAATTTACTGCCATCCATTGTGTCCATTCCCGTATTTTTCCTGGCCTAGGAGTCAGGTTATGACAGTTCACTCATCGACTGATAGCGTAGACAATATGTCTACACTTATTTTTCGCTATGCAAAAAAAGCCAAAATATCCCCTTTCTGGGAGCTGTCAAAGTCTGTGGAGTACAATTGGGGCAGCACGAAGTTGGCAAGCAGGACACACTCCGTCGGTCATTCCGTTGCCTGATGGAGCGCCAATCACAACTGTCAGTCATGCCACCCTTGTTCTATCATGAAATAACTAGTTTAAAAAAAATAAAAACATAAATAAAAACTTATCAGAAAATCTGAGCACTTTGACAAACATCAGCATGATAAGAATGACCTAAAATGACAGAAACCATCTTTGGGATAAATTGATTTGATTTTTTAAATTTTGGCTCATGTCCCATACTGCAACCAGCCACCAGGGGGTGATCAAGATGTTTTGGCTTCACTTTTGGAGCGCTGTCATTACGTCCATATTTATATACAGTCAATGAGCAATAGTTACCAGATGTTTTAGTTGAAACATAGCAGTTGTCATCATAACAGGATTAAGATAATTTGTGACAGAACATCGTCAGATTATGAGACTCGTGACTAAGATATCCCAGTACAGTTTTGTGTAAAACAGCGTATCATGGCATGTTACTGTTGTCTGATTTTCATCATGTTTTGTTTTACTAGAAATAAACTGGAGCTGTCAACAGTTTGAAGAAAGTCAGTGTGTACACAGGGGTGATGCTGACTAGGTAATCCATGCTGTGCTGAACCCAGCAGTAGTTTTGTTTTTCTCAGTTCATAGGTGTTTGGTTAAGCCTAGAGGCTCGAGTTCCTCAAAGTGTTTGACACAACAGTTCAACACAAAAGCATGAATCATAGGTGGAGATGTTCCTTTATAGTTTGTTCTTGAAAGGGTTTTTTTGAAAAGTCACAGACAGGAAAAGCCTCTCATTCTCTCAAAGAAAACATTCAACATATCCACTGGCAACTTCCCAACATGTTGGCAAATTGAATGTGTCCTAGTATTTGATAAAGTATATCTGGGCTGACAGCTGTTGCTAAATACTACAGGACAACTGCACAGGGTTTTTCCTGGCTCAGAATGGGCCTTTGGGGCGGGACATGACTATGCATGACAGTAAGTATGATACAGTATAAAGTAAAGGCAATGAGTCTGTGTTACCTTATTGGACAGAAATCTGTACATTTTCCTGTTATTTCTCACAATTTAGTAAACAAAAATGTCTATTACACTTGAGTAACAACACTATCTTCCAAAAAGCTCCGCTTGATCTCTAGTGTATATGGAAACAAGCCCAAAAGAAGCGACTTGACTCAAGTAAAGTAATCATTAAAAAAATACTCCAACTCGTTATTTCTTTCTTTTTAGGCCTACTACAAAACCAACTGGCCAACAAAAAATGAAGAATGAATAAATGAATGAATGAAAATGAAATTTAAGCAGTTGCAGTATAATGAGCAGACAAGTCATTATATCTGTAAAGGCAAAACAAAGCTATCTTGTTCTCTTTTGAAATAATGTGTAAAATATGTAAAAATGTGTAAAATATAGCGGCTGTGGATGAGAGGGGAGTTGACTGCTGTAGGTTAAAGATATTGTATGTTCTGCTTGTTCATTATTTGTTTAATAAATTGCTATTGAACACATTCGGAGAGGATTTAGTTTGCTATTTTTATTCTCAAGTCTTATCATTTTGGTGCTGGCTAAAACCTCTTTGGGATGCGCCAAAAACCCTGCTGCAGTATTGTTGTACCAGTGGCAGTAATCTGCAGCAGTGAATATATTCTCAAACTTGGCAGCTCATTATATGTGCATTTGTGATATCATTCAATCTCTGTGGTTGTTTCCAATGACTGAACTTCAGCTTCATTATTATACAAGAAGAATAACCAGACAACATTTTAACCATTCATCCGTTGCAAAAGTATCACTTCACAAATGTTTTTATTAACAAGTAGTAACAGCAAAGCACAATTTAGAAGTAAATGATGGTGAAAAGCCATCTTCCAGTAGACAGAATGTACACTGACCTCACTGAAACATCAAAACTCTCATCTATTGCATTCTGTGACTGCTAATTTATTTTGCAAAATGTCTCCCCTGAATGAGCTAAATCAAGCATGGTGATGAAAAAGATTTATCAAAATAGTGTGTTACTCAATTTACAAATATCCATGTTGGGATCAAATGAAGCAATGAATTAATATGCAATATATGTATGTTTTTACGTCCTTGTATCTATGGAAAAATGAATACATTTTTATTCACACAACTAAGAAGTACTTCAGCTAGGACAGTGTTGTCTGTCTCCGCCAAAAAAAGAGTGTCTGTAAAAGCATAAAATCGTCTCTGCTGAACAGAAAAAAAACAGGTCAGCTGTGATAAGGCAACAGCTGACTTGCCTTAGAGATTAGGCTGTAACATTTTTGGTATAAATTTAATGTAAAATTGTTTGTGTCCTAGTCAGTCTTGACTGATGACATCAAACAAATGAAACGTCAAAAAGAATAAGTCAAGTTAGGGAAAACAAGTTAGTTGTTGAAATGCAGTCCTCTTGTACATGCTCACAGTCTCATTTTAACCTCTTGCTGCATCAGTTTGGACCTACCAGAGAAAACCACCCACTGTAGCTTGAAACTGTGTGAACTGTAGCTGCTGAACCTTTTCCCCAGTGGATCTTTTTTTTCCTCCAAGTGCCGTTTTTAGAAGTGTGTAGGAGAGACATGGATACCATAGTTCAGCGTGTAAATGCTCTATCAATTGCTAGTGCTACCCTGAATAAAAACACTGGTTATTTTTTGTACTCTGAAATTGTTAACACAAGGCTGAATAGCAGCACCTTTCCCGGGGCAGGAAAGAAACCCCACTGAGAGGTTAAAAAAGAATAAACCACTGATTCAGTCTAAATCCTGCCTGGCAGATAGCGTCTGCCATTACACACAGCTTTTTCAGTAGAGGTGGAGTCACCTTCAACAAGGCACCTTTCAATGCCTGTGTTGGCTAGAAAATTATGTGTACTCAGTGGCACTGCTGTCGAGACCATGCTGATAAAAAATTCTACTGATGGCAGCCTGGGGATGCTGGACGGGGGGGGGGGGGTGGAAGAAGGCATGCCTTTTTCACCTCCCTCAGGTGGGAAGCCCATCTGCTGAGGCCTCACTTCTTCAAACTCCTAAGAAGTTCTAATTAAGACCTACTTCACACAAGTGATCACAGTGTGATGATGACACAAGAAGTGGGCCAGAGATACAGTGCAGAGGACAATAATTAGGTGCAATATCTGATTAGCTGTAGAGATAATAGTTTTGATTTACTGTGTGTAACATGACGCAAAGGATGAGTTCAAAGAGTCAGATAATCCTTCATTAGCCTCTTGTACTCTCATGACAATAATTTATATACACTATAAGGATTGAATTTGCCTCTCAACTCTGACTTTTTTAATAGCCCCAATGTGTACAGCTGCTTTAATGTATCCTTAACGGTTTTGCCACTTTTTGTTAAGCTTGACACCATATGATTACTAAAACATTGAGGCTCTGTAAAGGGTTTTAAAAAGGCTTCTGAAAAGCCTTTAAAGTTGGCCTCATTCAGAGAGACTATATCCTGCCCTTTGTTTCTTTGCTTATCTGTGCCCCACTGGCACATGGTTTGCAGAATTGCTGCGCATAATAGCCTACACAGCACTCAACTACTTTGATCTTTTCCGGGGGAAGAGCAGAATCATCAGGCACTAGGCATTGCATGCCTTTTTTCAAGATGCTTGACATGTTGGAAGCCCTAAGTATTTGATGAGTTTCCTCTTCTCTTAGAAAAAAATGGTGGCTACTGCATAGTTACTACTGCAAATCAGTCTTGTCAGTCTCTGTTAACTGACAACATTTCAACCAAAGTACACTGAAAATATTACTAACAAAAGCTGTTAAATATGGGTGACAAAATAATCTCAAACAGCACAAAAAAGTGGACGGTTGGAAAAAGATAAAGGCCATAAAGAGACATTTTTGAAGAAAAAAATGTCAAATAATCAGTTCCAGCTTCTCAGTAGTAATGATTTGCTGCTTTTCTCTGTTTCATGTGATAACAAACTGAATCGTTGGTTTTTTTAGCTGTTAACTGGACAAAACATCAATGAGAATATGTCACTTTGACTCTTAGAGATTGATGTTTTTCTGTCTTTCTGACATTTTACAGACCAAAGGATTAATCAGTAGATTAATCTATGTAGGAAAAAAATTATTAGTTGCAGCTTTAAACAATATTAAGAGTATTAGCATACATATGGACTCTATAATGATACATATTATTCAGTCTGTGTTTATGTGTATGCATGATCAACTGCCCTATATAGTGAATACAACTGTGGTTACTCTGTATGTGTGACTGCTTAAGTTAGCATTTGCATACATAAAGGTTAACCAACTTTGCATCCTATCACTGCTGACTTCATACATGATATGAGTCATAACACTGGAGCTAATACACGGAGAATGCGGTTACATTAGCACAAAGTAATATACAGAAAACAGTGGTGACTGGAAACTGTGACTAAGATGATGATTAAGGCTTTGGTCATCATGGGTTTTTCATGTCAGTAAACTACATTGTAACTCATGACCAGGCCTGATTTCGTAAACTGAACCAATTTATGCTCTCCCTGGCATTTAGAGTGTGATACACAGAATCTGTGTAGTGAGTGCGGAGCAATAAATTAACTCCGAGAAGTTTTGTCACATCCTGACAAGTCGAACTTTCACATAAATTAACTTAGCACAGACTCAGTCATCCTCCATAGACACCGTTTTCCTGTCATCAGTTTCAACATCTCTATATGATCCCGTTGAACTGATGCCACATACAGTATGAAGCAGAGGGAGAAAAATGCAATTATTTCATCTAGAATGTCTTAGTCATTGTGCCGCTGAGAATGAGCACCCTCAAACATTGCTCCGGCTGAGTTCACAGATCATGAAAGAGCGAAAGAGAATAGGCTGGGAACCTAGCAATCACGCCACCGTGCAAACCGCAGTAGATCTTGTCTACGTCTCATATCTGACACGTGGGCTGTAGACAACATCCATCTCATTCAATGCAACCTGTATCCTCGAGCTGTAACAGGCTATATGAATGGCCTTTTTATTAACCGCGCTCACCCTTTGCTCGAGCATTTGATTCAGGATTATGCTTTAAATCTTTTTTATAGACTTCAAAGGCTACTTTTCATTCATTTTGGTCTTTTGATGGCATTATGTTGGTTATGTGAGGTTTCCAGTTTCAAGGGCAGGTAAATGGTATTAAGTTCTGTGTGCAATGGATTACTGAGTCTGATATTGTTCCTGTTTGCACAGCAGTACAGCTTGGGTTTTGAATAGAAATGTGAGAGAAAATCAGAAGCATGTCCACTTCGGTTGCAATATTGGCTGGTACCAACTTTTTGTTTTTGGCCATAAGCATGTAAACAAAGCTGAACACTATTATTTATTCATGACCAACTCTAAAATGCAATTCAGCGGTATAAATCCGAGCTTGATTCGTATGCCAGTGATATTTAAATAAAACGGGAAACCCTAATTATGTTCTGCTGACTCTGGCTCTCAAGCACGAAGATCATGTGTTTAATTTGGAGTTTCTGTCAAGGCCTAATCCTAACCCCCCTGACAGTGGCATTTGTAGGAAGCTGCAGAATAAGTTGGAAGTAGATTTACTCAATATAGTACAGCTTAAACTGGCAAAGAGGAGAGGGAGAAGTCAAGCTTGGTGAAACCTCCTCCAGTGCTTTTTCGTGTTTGGCCTGAGAAACATTAATCCAGATATTTTGCCCGTTGCTCAATAACATCACATCTTACATACACAGTGTTACATCACTGGATTTCTGTTGAAATTCAGCACTGCCTGAGTTTGATGAAGGACATGGAGGTTTGGATCCCAAACACACACATTCATTATGTGTTTCTCTCAGCTCTGGTTTTCCAGTGTAAATGAACCAGTGTTTGTGTTTTTATGGTAGCAGTATGTACATGCAATGCAGGGATATTTTGTTTCATGAATATAAAACCACGCTGCCGCTTTCATCCGCTGTCTGTCAAGTCATTATTCAAATCATCACCTCTTCAGCTGACCTTCAAAATCTGAGTCCTCCAGGCCAACGGACATGCTAATTAACGATCCTCTCCATAACTTCACAGAGTCATTTCATTCCTTGTATGTCTGGCTTTAAAAATGGGCTTGGCATACTGAGATCCAGGACTTGAAATTAGCCAGTTGGGTCACTGAATAGGGGCTGAATAATAAATATCAAGTAGCTTATAGTCAACTTTAACACCCCCCAGTCCTCCAATAAAACATATGCATAGGGATGTTCCCCTCCTCCATCTACATGCAAGTTTTTAAATTTTTCAGCTGAATGTGTTCTTCTTCTTTTTTTCTCCGTGAAAAAACCCATCTGTCCGTGTGCCCCACAGGGATTGCATGTACAATCACAATGCTTTGCGACGATAAAAATGTTAGAGGAGGGCAGCACGAGCTCAGAATCAGGAGACGTCACAAGCTCCATTAAAGGGATTCCCTGCCATATTGTCGAGGCTTAACTTTATAACTGAAGTTAGTAATGATGGTACGATGGAGCATGTGCTCATAAAATAGGACACCAGACACACATTCCCACCAGAAAGCAATCTGCTATGTTCACGCTGTGAATGCTGCACTTTATCTGCCATCTGTGCAGTATACTTTCAGATTATATTTTCATTAAGTGTGATGTCAAAGAATATTCAAGAAACCGTCTTAAATATTGAAACCACATGTCTTAGAAAATATTATATGCCATTTTATCTGTAGCATGTGCTGCTGGTATGGTATGTTAAGTAATTATACTGATGAATATCCGATGATTGTACTGATACTGATCATTATCTTATAAAAGATAAAGATAATACAGTTACTATCATGTATGCATTCAAATCATCACATTTTAGGGTTTCAAACCAACACATTTTTAGTATTTTATCTTAAAATATGACTGAAAAAATGGTTGCCAATTAATTTTACATCAATCAACTGTATCGATTAACCAACTAATCATTGCAGCTTTTAGTTGCTTATAAATAATGTATAGCTATGTATTGCAATTCTGAAAAAATATAGAGGAGCAACAGTAGTGATTTAAAAGACAGTAGGACACGGTTAAGATGTGTATTTCTTATGCTGATCAGACAGCAGATTCATGTAGCACCAGGTAGCCAAAACATTACTTCAATAAATCAGTTCATTTATGCTTAAATTATTCAATAAGCTGTTATAAATAAATTAAGAACAGTCATAAATAAAAATAACACATTCATCATTAAATGTGTTTTTATGTTAGAGTTCCACAAGAGGGGCACTTCATTTCTCCATGGTGAAACCTGTTGTCGTAACCTGAGAATTAGCTGTCCTCTTTCTTCTTCAAATAAATAAAGAATGATGGAGTAAAACAGCTAATTAAAATCTAAATGTGTAAATGATAAGTAAGTTATGTAAATGTTGCTGACTTTATATGTTTGGTACGTTTGCATTAAGTGTGCATAAGTTCATAGATATGTGCATTACTCAAAGAAAATTATTGATTGAAAATCTTGAATGAACACTACACTATCTATTTGTATTAAGCGTTATATTAATTGTGTAAATTAAATGTGCTAATTAATCACCGCAAACTGTTTTTTATGCTCATTAATCAATAAATAATTAACCGCAAAGCTATAACAATTACGGTAGGCAGTATAGCCAATGACAATTTTAATATGATAACAGATGAAGTAAATAAGCACTGGTTGTAATAGAAGGGAGGCACTACTGAGCATGCCCAGTGCTGGCCAGATTTAATATTTTTGCACACATTGTACATCTTATAATGATAGGCTCCTTGAAAACGTTGGTCCTGATTGTGATATTAAGGATGACGTTGGTGTAGAAGTTTTAAAAAATGTACTATGAAACCAGTTATATTATCCTTAAAATTGTTAAGTGAGCATTTTTAAAAAGAAGAAGATCTACCTTATTAAAAGGCGTTCTACAGCACTGAGGTCCTTCTCTTCCACTGCTGTGTTCAGGATACATTGTTTTGACATGTTTAGTTGAAAATGATGGTTGCATTAGTTTAACTCTTCATGTATTAAGTAGTCATTTTTATTTCTAATGAGAAAATTTGCACATTTTTCTCCAAAATTAGTATCCAACTTGATTTCAATGTCAGTGATCTATGGTCTTTACTCACAGGTCTAATTACACAGAATAATTTGACTATTTAAGATCACTGGAGTCCCGTCTTTTGCCTTCTTTGCCATCCACCCTCAGGCTGCACTTCCAGGCTCCTTTGACCTCTCATTTTGTAGCCATGTTCAAGCCCAGAAGTGCAAAAGAAAAAAAGAAAGAAAAAAATGAAGGTGCTTAACAAATACTCCCTGGAATCATTAGTGATTCCCGAGAATGCATTAATTTAGCCTGGAGAGTTCAAATTTGAGTTTGCTGACTGTGAAAGTGCCAGAATGTCAATCTGAGGTCAGGGCCAGAGCACTCACAAGACAAATTATTACCCATATTTTTAGCTGTCAATAGTACTCTGACCTTGTCACTGCTCTTTCATGACCACATCAGTCACCATTTATGGCTCAATTAAAATGCCATTCTGAATTATCTATCAGTTAGTGGTTTGCAGTTTCCCCCTCGCAACTTAAATGAAAGATGTGGTGAATAATAAAAGCACAATCCAGAATCACTCCTCATAGCCACAAAACAACTGACTGAATATCATATGAATGTTATGATTATTTACTCTAGAATTTAAATTTAACTGCATGTCAAAGATGCAAGAAAGCACAATTCAACACATTTCAATTGGTTATATATGTTATAACATATATATAATATGTAAAATTATATTTTGGAACTACTAACTACAAAAGTCAGTGCTGTGACAGTAACATACAAAATGAAATAATGGTATTGTGAACAGAAGAAAGCCATATGATGATTATCCATTCACCACAACTTGCTAATTGTCTTCTTTATGTCTTAGCAAATAAATTAACAATGGCCTTGTTACCCAGGGCAGCAGTGGTTCAGAGGAATAGTACAGTTTTGAAACAGCTGGCTTACAAGACACAGCCTATTTGAATGGTATATTAGATTCCAATTAACATTTACATAACCATGAAATAGGAAATATATGTAAAATCTATATCAGAGGTGTTGTGATCCATCAAATCACTATATGACCTTTCATCTGGCTGTGTGCAATCTCCACACCAGTCCATTTTGCTGAACATTTACACCATAAACATAAGACACGCTATAATGGGAATTTTCATGTGAGTAGAATCACTTATGACCAGACCACATTCTCCACAGTAGGCAAGTATCTTGTCAAATGTCACTACAGTACAGCTAAACAGTCGTTAGAGACTTGTAAAAACATAACATGGTGATTATATGATAGACAGATATCTTTGTACTGCCTCTGAGATTCGATGAACCCATTCACACTTTTCCATCTATCATCACCTTTGTGATGCCTCCAAAATGAGTCCTCTGTGTGAGCTTAAATTGGCCAAGGACAGCAGAGATGAAAGATAGCCCATAATGAGGTTTCTCCCTTAGGAATCAATGTGTAGCCTTGTCCCAGGGGCCACTGAAGGTTGTCTGTAAAATCAGCCTATGGCAGGGTCCTAGCCTCTACAGGCAGCCTATCTATCACCTTGCTGTCTCGTTGATGAACGGATTTGAGGTTTATCCAGTAACAAAGGACATTTTGGGACATACTTGGGTGACGAATAAATTAATACAATAGCCCTATGGGTGAAGATTTCCATGATATACTTGTCATGCTGTGTCTACTGCCAGCGTTGCGTGTTACCTCCCCGATCATTGCACTGCATAATCAAATTGCCCTTTGGGAATCAGATGACTTTGTGTCTGTGGGAGATAATGCAGAATATGATGATCAGCTAAACCAGGCCTGACCTTGTGTGTCAGTGTAATCATCCCCGGATTGATATGAATCTGTAACATCAAGGATAAGTCCTTACTGCTTTTGACAGCTGAGAGGAAAGAGTGCAAATCCATAATCTTTCACATGTTTTACGAATTTTACTTTGTGTCTGACCTCTATACTGTAATTCAAGAGTTTCTCTGTGAAGCAAATTATTATCTAAGCTTAATTGAGTAGAGTTTAAGAAGTTGTGGAGTAGAACATTGCCAAGATTGTAAACGCAGGGTGAATACAGATGTGAATCTTTACAATAGATCATTAAATTGAAGGTGGGGGGTGCAGGGAGCCTGATTTGTATGGTTTGGACATGTAGTGCACTGTGTCTGAATCTAAAATGGTTTCTCTCATTTACTCTCTCCTCTCTCTGCAGTCCGTCTGCCTCCCGGCCAGGCAGCTGTGTGGGAAATCGGGTGTGGATCCTGCTGGCCATGACCCACCTCACCCTGGACTTCTCTGTGTGCAGCCCCCTCAGTCAAGGTCTAGGGATCAAACTCACGCCTAAACCGGTGCCTCGCTCGCGGCCTCGCTTGCAGCCCATCTGGGAGACGACCAACAAGCTTCACTGGAGAACAGTGAGCCCTCTGGCCCGCCGCCTCCTCAACCCTATCCCTCCACCACAAGACAGTAGGGCAGGGATAGGGCAAAAAGTGAAGGATCAAAAGCATCGGAAGCCAGCACATAAAGGACAGGCAGCGTGTAAGGAGTGCCGCTTAAGATACTCTCAAATGGAGACAGGTGATCCTGTAATAGCAGAAGCGCCTGCAGCTTTATCCAGCGGGAGCAGAGGAGACACAGTGAGGTTGTTACTTAGAGCCAGGAGGCAGCTCAAATGGGACAGCTATGACAAGTCTCAGGAGGGCCGGACTACCACGGTGGCCGGATTTATCGACTGGGGACCCACAGGGACAGATAGCATAGATGATGATGGCAAACCAGACCCCAACATTACGCTGTCCACCAGGGTCTCAACTACCACAGTGGCAACAACCACTAGCACTACAACCAGGCTCTCCCAAAGGACGTTCACTGTGGTGACCACACCAGAGCCCAAGAGGCTAAGCACCTCCAAGGCCACTAACACCTTCGGGGAGACTGTCAAACCATCAAAGCCATATGGAGAGCCACCAGGTAAGACCTACAAAGCAGCTACATAGTCATCTAGTGTGAACATTATGATTAATATGAGTGAGTTAGGTAAAGAGATTATTGTTTTAGTTGCCTTCGTCATGTTTTTTTGTTTCAGTCACAGTTTTCAGACTCATAGGTCACCTCATGTCTTCCATACAAAACAGACTCAGCGCTGTGAGGGTGTTCTCTCAATGGCAGCATTGTCCAACTCTGTAACTTGAGATTTGTGCTGCAGGTCAGCATTTTTACAAAACAATGGCTCACTTGACCTTCAATTTAGACACATGAACAACTTCTGAAAGCAGTACTGAAAACAAATAAGACTCCATCACAGAAATGAACACCACTAATTTAGAGTGGTGTCTGGAGTGTATGGTATCTACTGTACATAAAAGGGATTATGCTCAACAAAGTTCATGCGTATTTGGCCTGTGATGTGATGAGGTATCGAAGGCTATGTTGACAAGATACTCATACCAAAAATTCAGTAATGGGCTTGAAAGCCAAGACAAGTATACCAATGGGTCCACAGAGTGATGTATATACATTCTGACAAGATCAAGACAAAAAAGGTTTTTTTCCACTTGATACCAAAAAAAAGCCATCAACTGAATGTTTGCCTTTTGTGGAGGCTGGACAAGCAAACTGAGTATGTAGTCCTGAAATTCTGAGAAGTGTGGATGAAACTTGAATGCTAAAAAAATATATAATTTTCAACTTGGGTCGCAATGGGGCAAAATTCTCAGGCACCACCACCATGGAGACCCAAGATTTGACTTGCAACTAGCATTACCTCCAGCTTGTAGTGCACACCAACACGCACAGTTGACATGTGTTCACATGTGGGAAGCTGGTGTGGGATTACATTCTAATTGTGGCACCATGTACTTTTACTGGACGGTGAAAAATCACTTGTATTAGACACCTCTGAAGAAGCTCCTTGCTGGCAGGTGAAAAGATGCATTTGGTAACATTTTGCATCATGAAAGTAGACTAACACTTAGCTGTCAATTTCCTGCCCATGTTAACAGGGTCAAGGAACACATAGTACAGGAAACTGATAAGATAAACATTTTCAATTCCAGTCATATCTTTTTTCTGTAATGATGGTGCAAGCCAAACTCTTTTCACGTCCCATCTGGAGTTCATTAGTAGTAATAATGATCTACTTGTCATTCATCTGACATTGCAGCTTGAGAAAATATGCTTCCACAGAGGAAGTCCTTGACCATACTGTAGCCCTTGTACTGTACATACTAGGCATATGTGAAGCTGGTCGGTCCCTCTGTGCTGCGGACACACAAACCTCCCAGCCAGGCATATTAGATTTACCATTTCATTAAGTCCATGAGGAGCGCTGCTATTTAAATGGACCATACAGGTAGTCATAAAACATAAGTCATGTTTAACAACTCATGAACAAGCACTATGCTAATTGAAGATTTCCCATTTAGTGCATTAATATAAATGTCATAAAATTAGGGAGTTAACAGTAAGGGTTGTTGAAAGTCCTTGGCCACTGTGTCAATTACAATGAAAAATGCCCTGAAGCACAGATGATGGTGAAAATGTATGCTGTGGAGGTCCCACTGGTAGAAAATAGCCTTCACTGAGAAAAAACTGCAAAAATATTATTCCAGCTCAATTATGAATTTAAGACAAATGTAGTAGACAATTCATTTATAAGTTGTGCCAGTGAGAGACTTCAGTGTTTATGATCATTTCACTCCAAACAGCGGAGTTATGCTGTTTGGAGAAATGTGATGGATATTTGTTTTTGTGGAGCTGTACACATGACTTTATCAACCATATACGTTTGGGTGAAAATGTGCTTCTACATACATTCATCAATATGAATGATTGGGATACAGCTTTACCATATCTCTTGTATTCAGATGATAACTAGAAAGAACACCAGTTACTGAAGTGGTTCCTCTGGGAAACTCGGATCTCATAGCTGATATTACTTTGAGCTCTGAGTACTCGCAATGTTAAAAAAAAAGAAAGAAAGGGAAACACTCAGTTCAGATGCCAGAACTAAAATGACTCCTGAAGTAGGTTTTAATGTTAGTAATATAAATATATATTGTGCTTTGTGACTGAAGAGTATGTAATGAATGTGACATGAAATGACAGTATGTAATTGTCTTGTCAGTATTGTTGTGATCTCTTCATTTTGTCTTGATTGGGAGGTGAGTGTGAGACCACCTGTGATTCAAAATGATGGCTTGATATTATATCCTGGAGGAAATCAGTCACCACTAACTGAAAGCTGGTGACAGGGGGAAAAAGAAAAAAAAAGTCTGTTTTTTTTCAACCAGCTGCACATTATTGTATCAATAAGCAGACTGTGTCTCATCAGAACAGATGAATAGTTTCACTTTTCAAAGCAAAGCCCAGGTGCTTAAACTGTGGTAGTAAAACTTTCCTTTTCTTTCACATCACATTAACCCATGTCTGCCTCATATTGGCCCCAAGGCAAGATATAATTACCACACAGACAGCACAGCACTGGATTGCTGATGAAATGAAACTATTACCGTAGAGGTGTTTTTTTAACTTTGTCTCGTCTCTTACTCTTATCTTTCCTGCTTTGTCTTTGAGGATGTTTATGGATACATTACATTCAATCTTAGTCTGATTAATGCAAACTTAGATTAGGAAAAATGCATAAAAGCACCTTTAAGTGTTTAACTTAATTGGAGAAAGATCATAATCTGAGCTCATATAACAATTTAACTCTTACAATTCTGCTTGTATCTTGTGATTTATTTATAGTATATATTCAATTCAGTTCAATTGTAAGAATCATTTGTCCCTCTTTGGGGAATTTAAGGGAAATGGTTTTACGAAGAACTGAAAATAGAGGACACATACACGTTGTACGAAGCTCATACATATTGCATAATATTAAGATACATATATGTTTTCCACATGTAGAGATCTGAAGGTTTTGTTTTACTCTACAAGGAGAAAGAATTCATAAATGTATGTATTTATTTGAAACCTTAAAGGATAAATCCAGTTAATTATAATTTATTTTTTGCAGTTTTAGCCTTCACTTCTATTAGTTAAGAAAATATCATGTACTCAACAGTTTAAATGGGGTCAAAGAGAAATTTCAGTTTTAACTATAGTGTTCACAAGACATCATAGTAGTATGTTAGCTCTTAAAAGAGTTGTATTTTCTTATTTAGATGTAAACATCCTTTTAGGAACATGATTTAGAGTTAAGTGGGTGTACAGTAAATTCTCGACATATGATAACTGTCTCTATCATCATAAAGTAAGGCTACAGTATTACCGCACATCCTACAGTATATCAGTGCTTAAAACAAAAGGCTGTTTTGACACTATTGAGAGACGTTTTTTGTGCTAGACCAACCAATACAAGTCTGGCTCACGTCCGAAAAGATTTAAACAGGCGTATCAACTGCAATTTAAGGCTAATTGTGAGTGTAGGAGTTAGACTGGTGCACATGCTCACAGTGTCATGATAATTTAGATGTATTACACAGAAAAATGCATAACTGGGGCAAAGACCGTCTATGCATTATAGATGTTTGCGTTTGTGCATGCGTAGACTATTAGTCCTGCATCTACAATATGTTGAGATATGAGGTATGTGGCATTTGGCACGCAGCTGTTTGGTGGCTATGTGGCTTTCTCTCCATTGTTGTGTCTTGTCATCCTCCAGGCAAACCCTCGATGTGCCAAGTTAACTGTGACAACTATCTCAGGTGAATGATGTAAGATGTACTGTACTTATTTTTATGGAAAGGCTCACATGTTTCAATGTTACCATTTTAATGCAAATGGGGAAGGGTGCAAAACATGTAACTCTATGCCCCCCCACCCCCACCCCCAGGTGATCCGTGCCCATTGTGACGAAAAAAATACTAATAGGGACACCTTAGGTTGCAATTTAATGCAACTTTACACATCTTAGCATGTTAACCATCTAACAGTTAAACCATGCTACATTGAACATTTTTTATGTCCTCGCTCCCCCATCCCTTCTGTCTCTCTCATCCAGCGTCTCCAATACAAACACCTCAGCTCAGAGTAGACAAACTCAGCCACCCTGACATAGCACTTGCAGCTAATTGTAATCTAAAAAGAGCTGATGTAGAGATGACAGTTAGTTCTTAACATGTCTGTATTAAATGTATAACTGACCTAGATTTACTATTATTTAATCATGGACTTAACATTTTTCAGGTCGACTGTAGAATCATTTTGTAATTTTGTAATGAAAACAAGTTAACAAAGCCTAAATTAATGTTAACTAAATTAGACATCATTAAAACAAATTCTTAATACAAAAACAAGCCTCTAAATTGTGGGGGGGGGGGGGGGGGGGGGGGGTCTAGTCACCTCTATTGTCCTGTGTTTACGTCACAATACAGACAAATAATATCTTACATAATCTTTTCATGTATGATGTCTTTTCAGTTAATAGGAAGTGCAAGTTCAAACTATTTTTAGGCTTTCGATTGTTGCTATGGTGGTTGCTATGGACGCTGCTATTGCGGAGTTGCACGTTGTTTGAATCATTTTGCATTATGTAGTTACCTGAGCTCTTATGTTGTTTACTCTCTTTATGTAACTGTTTGAGGATTTTCTGTCAATACGTTCGAAATATAGATTTTAGAGCGCCACAGGGATGAATGTTAGTTGAAATCCAGAAATGGAGGACCCGCTTGGAAATATTTTCCTCACTTTCACTGTGTAAAGGTTTTCTTTAAATGATACTTTTTAACATTTCTCTACACACTGCCATCAGCTTTAATTATCTCTCCTTTGATTCTGAAAAATCTCAGCCTTTATTTAGAATCAGTGATATATTGAGGTAGAGACCTCATTTGCAATATAGCCAAGCACAAACATAAACATCCCAGGCAAAAGAAACACATATAACATACTTACATAAGGATTATAGTAAAAAATAATACAACCAAATGAATGAAATACTAACATTTTTAAACCATAAGCAATTAAAACTTACAGCAAAGTGAGTTGGCTGAAAACAACAGCAGTTGGAAAATAAATACAAATTGAAATTGCCCTGAGGATATATTAGCTTCAGAATGTTCTTGCCATGGACATGTTATTCTGGGACTCTTTGCGTTATTTTATAATGGTACACATTTGTTACTTAGTCCTTTTTAGTCATTTGGCCCTGTCCTGCTCCCTGTGTCCTCCTTAGCCCATCAGCTCCCAGCCTGCCCTTGTACTGTGCCACCTGTCTCTTGTTGTTTCATTAGTTTGGTTTTTTATATTTAAGCCTTGATTTTCTGTTCAGCCTGTTTGGTCAGTTTCATAAAGTCTGTTCAGTTCTGTTCTGCTCAGCGCTACTTTTGGTTTTCTTAAGCATGTCCAAGGAAATAAACCTTTTTTTTTTTTGCAGTCCTGCAAGTTATTCCAGGTTGATCGTACGCAGTGCGAGAAACTGGATCCCACAAGTTCAGTAAAAACAACCAGCACCTGCGATATAATCCAATCAATTGAGCATGTACAGTAAGAGCCTGCACGAAAACACAACAATGAAGTGATATGAGGAGGTGAAAAGCCAGTTAGAGCTTTATAAATACATAAAACTCAGTGTTTATAACGCCTTACAGAGAATGGGGCCACCCAACCTTATCATACATCTCACAATAATGTCTAGTGTAATTATCACCAGTAATACATCTTAATGCAGAATGGTGAAAACTGTGCAAGGGCTTTAGAGTTAAAGTTGAAGCAGGCATGAAGTGTCTTCAATAGTGCAGAAGAAAATGTGTTTTTTAACCTGTAAAAGAAATCTTTTTTTTTCTTAATTTGTTTATATAAATACAGTTATATCTGTATAGCCAACATCAACATCATCTAGATGCAGTGTAATTACTAGTTTGCCTGTACTAGATATAATAGTAGATATATCTTTTTACAAACCTATTTATAACCCTACTTTGCAAACCCAAGAACTACAACTGTGGTTCTGATTTGTATCAAGCTGCATGGTGTGGTTCAAAGGAATTGTAGTTTAAAATATGTTTTATAATAGAGCTTTTTTCCTAGAATTGGAAGTTGTTAATACTGAATTTTAAAGTACATTGAAGAATGTATGGGGATGGTAAATACATTTGTGTTATCAGATTTTAAATATCGAATTGTTAAATGGGTGAAAATGTATTTTACCTTATTTTACCCATATATGACAACGCCCCCAGTTGTTGACCATACTCGCATGACAGCAGAGGTCAAGAGCTCTCTAGAACTGTTGGTCCCATGTGTGCAGTCCTTTTTATTGTTGTTGCTGAATTATAACCTTTCAAACATGCAGAAAGGTTGAGGTTCAAAGGTCAGTGTTTCAAAGCAGGAGCCATGTAGAATCTTCATACTGACATATGTTTCTCTCCAGGTCGAGACCTTTCCAACAATGTATTTGGTTTTCGTTTTTCTGCTTTCTTGTACACAAGCCATCCCAGGCGTAGTTTCAGTGAGCACTTTGAAGGGCCATAATATAAAATGAAGCTTTTTGTTTGTTTGGGTTTTTTAGTGGAAATGGTGACCAAAGGAAGGTCTTAGAGGAAGGCCTGAAATGTTTAGGGCTGAAAAGACCAACTCATTCTCATTCCTAGGTTGACATATACCAACACATGCTACCATTTACACAACCCCGGAGATTCTTTTGTATCTTTATTATTCTTGGTTTTTGGATTTTCTGTCATTTCTTGTCCATTCAATCAGAATCTGATTTATTAGCCAATGCAAGCATACAGAATGTGTCTTGGTGTTTGCTCTAAAAACACACAACACAAACGAATGAAAATAGACAAATGTAAGGTAATAATGATGAAATAAAGTAATATAAAAATGTAATTGACATTTTAAAAATCTTCTACAAAATGGAATACTAATGGTTTAAAAAGGGATATAAAACTAAATGTGCTATGGACAAAGAAAGGAAATGTATGAAATAATATGAAGTTGACAAGAGCTCAGATTAAATGTGACATGTGCATAAATAAATGATGTAACAGTGGAGGCTGAGTGCAATGCCCAATGTAAAGTTCAGTTTGATTAAATATATGAAACTGACAAGTGCAGGGATTAACTGAGGGATATGAAATAGAGTCCAGTTTGATAGCTGTCTTCTTCCCGCTTATATGGTCATGGTACAAGATTTGATGCGTGTGCACACATACACGCACAGTGCAAACGCATGTTGGAGTGCTTTATTGGATTATGTGGCTCAATATTCATCGAGGAAGACTCTGTTTTAAGAAAGATGATTTCATATCAAATATCTCAGACACACATTCTTGGAAATATGAAATTATATGAGCAACTTCTCATTTTACAATCACAGGATATAAAACACCTTTCTCGGTTGCAGCTGACTGGTGGTAATTTTAAAATGGAATAAAGCTCACTGATGGAAGACAACCCAAAACAGCCTAAAGCTCTAAGCCTAAAAACTGATAATAAAAAAACACTTTCTTAGAATTGATGCAGATATAATTCAAATGTGACCGCCTTAACATTAACCTATCATGCTGGTGAGTTATCCAGTCAGCTTTCTGTGTTGAAATGTTAATGGTATCCTTAAAAGACTTTGAGAAAAACACTACTACCGGGTTCACCAGTTAGCCAATCGCAAAGCTTCATATTCTGGATTTAAAATTCAATTAAACCTTGAAGCACACTAAAATCTACTTTTTTTTTTTTTATTTAAAGAACAGGCCACAATTTTAGAGCCATTATTGTGAAACTAATACGTTTTGCACTGTGGACCAACGTAGCTATTACACATTTTGATATGAGACAGAGTTGTTTATCATTGCTTGTCAGGCTCTTGGTAACAGCAAGATTACTGTATGTGCATTCACCCCTGCAATAAACAGGCTCCATGGACTAATTCACTATGACTCATGAATACTGTAGGCAACCAGCACAAATCTAAGCCATTAGTGTGCTTTGTGTCAGCCGTGTATGCCATGTGTGTATCATGGCCGTAATCATCTCATGCTGAGTGTGTGGGGGTGTGTGCACATCACTGTCAAACATGGATGCTTTTGTGTGAGTAGGGAGAAATTAAGGAAGGCAATGATTCCAAAATTCTTTTCTCACATAGAAGTATAGATGTAGTGAAAAGTGGTCTGAATCTTCTAGTTAGAGTGGTCGAATATAATTATTAATACACAAAGTGATGATGCATTTTTGACAGTGCAGTGTATAGCACCTGTTCCATCATTAAGACAGAAGAAACCAAGGACTGCAAGCTTCAGAGCACACTGGAAAAGTTGTCAAAGTTGCTTGCCTCCTAAAATGAAATGTCTCCTCACATTACTTCAGATGTTCTTGCTAAACAGTAAACACACACACACACACACACACACACACACACAAACACACACACACACACACACACACACACACACACACACACACGCACACACACACACACACACACACACACACACACCCTTTGGACCCACAGACAGAAACATCATCCACAGTCTCCTCATTAACTTATTTGTTTTTTCCAATATGAAGAACAATGCCTGGCCATGGGGTCATTTCATTCACAATTGGATCATTCAATTGATACCAGCTAGGGTCGAAATGACACAGAGAGAAATAACATGGGTGCTTTTCATTTTGTTAATTTATGCTGCCCTCTGTCCTCCCTTCTCCATCCTCCAGCTGTGACCCGGAAATCATTCTCCCTCTGCCACCATTGAAGATGTTCTGGTCACTAAAATGCACCTCAAAGGAGAGAAGAGAGAAGAGAGAAGAGAGAGGAGGAGCTTAGAGTGAGGGGCCACAGGTGTATCCTCCACAGGGGTGTTTTTACCCAACGGCAAAATCCCTTTGATTGAAAGTCTTTAGTGATTGGTCAGCTGACAGTAAACAGCTCAGCTCTAGCTGCTCTTCTAATATAGCAGATAAGAAAAACTACCTGCGGAAATAGGAAAGACAACACAAACAGCAGCTTTTCATATTTATACAGAAAAATAAAAATGACTCATTCATAAATCAATCACAAGCAGTCACACTTTTTTTTCCTTCTAATGCCAAAGCTTCTTTTCCTCTTTCCGTTTGAAGTACATCTCAACCTCTGCATGTCATTCTGAGCCTGAAAGGGACATCAGACTTTTACAAACTAAATAAGCAATATTTTATTAAAACATATTCTGCAGGCTACAGCTATTTTTATTGCTCCTTTTATATTGGCTCTGTTCTTCAATAATTAATGGATTTAAATTGTCTTTTTGTGTCTTCTTTTGCTATAGATGTTTAATCAAATGATTAAAACAATTGGGAGGAGTTATCAGTTTTCCTTCTAGCTATATGTAGAAATTATTAAGCAACAGTTTATTGTTCATTAATTTTAAGTTTAAACCTTAATGTTTAAACTGTTCATTATTTCTTCATATTTAACAGTTGGAGTACTGCGCGTCGTAGGTTGTTTCTATCCCCTCAAAATGATGCTGGAGTGAGCGAGAACGTCCTTGCATCTCTCACTCACATCTTCGTTGGAACTGAAATGTGAGGAGGAGTCATGTTAACCAAATGAAAAGCACCCCATGAAAGCTCATGTACTGTGTTGCACCTGTTGACCGTAGGCTATGTGTCTTAACTTGTAACTGTTGGCATCCATAGTGCAGGACAACAAAAGGAACAATTCATTCTGTTATTGCAGAAAGTCCAACGTTTAGACACTCTTTGTTTAGATTTTCCTTTTACGTTTTTTTAATGCACAGTTTTGCAATTATCTGTGTCATCTGTCAACACATGGGTCTCATGTCTTATGAGGCTGTAACTCTGTAACAATGAACTGAATCATCTAATTAATAACTGACATTTAATGTGCAGTTTCCTGACAGTGTACCAGCACTGAGCATCGTCAGCATTAGAATTTATCTGAGCACATCTCAGTCAGTTTGATTAAGAGTTTGTCTGGGTGCTGCAGGTCTAAAGGGATGGCTCCTGTTGCTCCTGCTCTCACAGCGCTCCGGCCATCATGCAGGAGGTGTGAGAGGAGGAGGAGGAGTTGGGTGCAGGGGTTTATAGATGCGGTGTCTCCAGATGCTCACTGATTGTTCCCGTTGATTGTGCTGCTAGTAACTGTGAGCCCCTTCTACTCCACGCAGATGGAGCTGTCAGCTCCATTATGGATATGAGATGATTAAAACTGCAGTCAGTAAAGCCACTACTGATAACGTGGGACTTGACAGAGTTCTGAGAGTCGCAAGGTTATATCTTAAAGGATTGCGTGAAGTAAGCTTACGGTACCATGTGTTCCTGGAAGACACAGTAGAGCCTTACAGATGTATCCTGTGGCCTCCTGAAACAGACAGATTTAGTGGATTATTTCAAATAAAATCCAGTGTAGGGTCAAACCGGTATTTAAAATAAATAGATCGATCTGGCAACAGTTCACATCACATTATCAAGTTTGTGAAGGGAGTGGAGGGTTAAATGAATGGAGTAAATAAATAAAGTCTACATTGACTGTAAAGCAAAGTGAGCACATGTAAAATGTATGTTAAGTGTCTCAGGAATCTATTTTTAAAGAAGCAAGCACAGTGCACATTGTAATGCAGCATTTTGACCCGTGGTGGACCTGTAGAGGCGTAAAATACAGCCTCTTCAACAGTGAGAGACACGCATAGAGACAGAGAGAAACCACTTTCCCCAACGGTTACCATGGCAATCTAATAAATTTGCCATTACTCTCTGTATCGACTCTCAATAAAGTCAGTAAAAATGAATCTCCTTTTCTCAAGCGTTAAATATGGACTTAAAAGCTGATGCCTGGTGACAGGAGTGCAGAGTCAAACCCCTTACCCTGATTTACAGAAAACTCAGCCAAGAGGAGATGAAGAGGCCAGACCGAACAGATGCTGTCTCACTTTCTGTGTCTCCTCTGCTCAGCTCTTTTTTCATGGCTTGACACATCTGCCTAAAGGAAGAGGACTGCAGATGTTGACTGAGACCTTATTTTGAATAGAGGAGATTATGTCAATCAGAAGGGACAGGGCAGAATTTTAATACGAGCCTTTTTTACTTCTGTTTTTTTTCATTTGATTTTATATTCTGAGAGATTTGCTGTTATGTTGAGAAATTACAGAACATTACTTGACAAGAAAGACTATATAGAGAGAACTATATATTATGCAGAAGAATTGGACACCAATCCAAATCATTGCAGGTGCATGTTTCCCAGCCTATTCACCTGCTAAACAATTCAGCCAAGCATTGTTTGATAAAAAATACCTCCTGTCACCAAAATGACAGTACACGGATTTCAGGATGGTTGATTGAAGCTGCCTTAGTAGCAACGCCATTATACAACGACCCGAAAATTGCAGCCATTTCCATTTGTCTGCTGTTAACAGGATGAGCGACTGCGAGTCCCCCACTGTTCCTAATACCAACAGGAACACAAGACAAGTGTATCCTTTGGTGCGGGATGCCATCATAGAAGTAATATACTCTGGCTACCTCTTTTTGGGCCTTTTTTTCCTTTTTCTTTTTTTTTGTTCTCAGCATTTGCCATTCAACCTGACTGCATTATTCAGCAATGCCTTTGACATTGAGAGAGAGAAGGCATGTAGAGTAATTGTTTCTGATCTATCCCTCTTCAACTTTCCTCTTCTATCCCTCTTTCTCTTTCTCTCTCTCTGCCCTGCTTTCTCTCTTCCTCTCTCTCAGCAGCATTCACCTCTTCAATAAGTGTTTTAGATTGCTCGGTGACTCAGTGGAAATCAGCCTAGATTGACACTTTGACACCAACGTTAATTGGCAATTCCATACTATCAGCAGGCCGCCTTTGAAGGAAATCTTTCCCCAACCTGTCCTGTTCAGGTGTCTGTTTGTGGGAATGGCGATCCTGGAAGGGCCATTAAGTGTATTAGCTTGTATTAGATATGCCTGTACAAATGTGCATTGTGGTGTGTGGGATTGAGGTGGCTCGACCTTTCCAAAAGGCAACTACATTTTACAAGTGAGGGGCCTTCCCTACATTTTCCTGGAGCTTTTAAGCCACCTCTGTGTGGGTGTAGGCACCATTAGCCATCAGTGGCTCTTTGCAATGCTTGAGAGGGCTTAGCACTACACGTTAATGATCTGTTAGGCAGGTCGCTGTCTGTCATGGTCAAATAGTATCTTAAGTGATACTGTTTCCAATGAGTCTATGTGCATAGGCAGGGTATAAGCAAACACATTACTGTTCTCCGTTCTCTTGATGTATATTTGAACAATATGACTTTTTTGACATTTTGACATATCAAGATCAAGATATACTTTATTTGTCTCAGTGGGGAAAAGGACATTTACACCAGAAAAGACACATGTAAATAAAATGAATGATGTCTAAACTCAATTTACCTGCTTCAGTTTCAGGGTCCTGTATTGCTCATGCTTGCTCACTGTCATACTATCATAGCTTAGTGAAGATTAGAGTCATTGTTGAAGTTATTAGTAAAACTATGTGCTTTTCCCACAATAAGTGTAATGTCGAGCATGAAAAAGACTTCTTGTCTATCAAACGTTACAAAACACGCTTTATATTATACATATTTAATGAAAAGGGAAATAAAAATCACATTATGGATTCATGGCGAGTATATACTGTATATATATATACAAAGGTTAACTGTTGGACATTGCATATAGTCATTTGATCCATTGTTAATATATAAAATAAAAATATTGATTAGTGCAGCTTGAAAGACATCCTGATCTGTTAACAAGTTAGATTTCATTTTAAGCTCACTTTAGGGAACAGCAAGTCTGTGGTTAATGTCAGTCTGTCACATACTCATCCAGCACAGTTATCTACTTGAGAGGGGCTTAGTTCAGGTCTGTGGCCAAGCTAAACACAGTAACTCATGTAAGGAAAGTTAAATACTCATTAACTTTTGCCTAAGTTCAGATATGATTAAGGATGTTGGGACCACATTTTAAATATTAATATAATGTTTTTGATGTGTAAGGTTTTTTTCCCCCTGTATTTTAAATTTGTAATGAATGTGTTAGAGCCGTGTTGTATTTCCAGCTGTCTGCTGTGTGTTGGTTACAAAGATAGTTTAAACTGTGCAGCTGTGTTGCTTTTAATAGTGCATTTTCCATTGCGTAAATTGCTTTGTGATATTGCATCTGTGAACGGTGCTATAAAAAAAATGCTACTGACTTACTGAGGCAAACATTTTATTACTAACGATTAGTGTATATCTTTAATACACACAGCCTGAAAAACAAGATAATGTGATGTGACAACAGTTAAAAAAAACACCATGAAAAAACACATATTGATGAGTTTTCAAAGGTTTTACAGAGCAGACATTACCTGCTAGGCACATTTATTGACCACACACTGTTTTTTTGTATCGAAGCTTGAAATCTTCTATTAAAACTAGGTAGCAAGTGGAGATTTCATTTAACCACCATGCTGTTCTTTGACATGTTCATCAAACTGTCACGGCAAAGAAGACGAAAAGTCTAATTTATTTCTCGCTGGAAGCTTTGATTGGGGCTCAAATCCTGCTGCCATAGAGGTCACAATCTATGTCCTCTCTTCTCCGTATCCCTCTCTGTCCCATCCTTTTTCTGTCCTTTTTTTCGCTATCTATCTTCTTCTCAGCCTCTCTTTGTTTGGCAGTGATTTGACCAAACAAAACCGACGCAAGGTGACTGCCAAAGGTGATTTTTCAACCTGACTGCCAGGACACAATGAGTTTTAGATAGGCAAGCCAAATTTCCTTCCCTCCAACTGGCAGTGCTGGATGAAAATAGAACTGGCCTCTGCACTCAGATGTGTCACCCATGTCATTATCTGCTCTATTATTCCTGCACCCTTAAGCATACTGCCCTGAAAATGAGGTTATAATGGACCTAATTTTGGTGTTTATGTTGCTGGACCTCATGTTCTTCCTTTCATTTGCATCATTAAAGACTGTATAAGGAATGTGTGAATATGTCTGTCTCCAAACTGCAGCCTGAAGTAAACGTAAATCTTTATGAGCTATTTAGGCTTTAAATACCCCTGAAAACATATAACATAGCATCAGTAAACTACACACAGTGTTGAGACAATTGGATTCTAATGACAGACTGACAGCGCTGCTAAACAGCATGTGTTGTGTTCACTGACATTACGTTCATCAATAGATTGTTACATGCACCACATCAGTTTGTACATTGAAATGGAACAAGTGAAATAGAGTAAAATACGGAGGAGTATTAATATGAGGCTAGCATAGGGCTCAATTTAATGCAGCTCCTTAATGTGATTTAATCAGTTGTGGTATTACAGGACAAAGTGCAGCTTTTGATTTAAAATCTCCTGCCTGCCCCCTTTCTCTCTGACATCAATGTAAAATGAAACAATTCTCAGTAGAGGCCTCCGCTATTGATCAAGGTCAGGGGCAAGCTCTATTATGCCTGAACTTCAACAGATGTTAATTTATAACTGAACACTTTACACCTCACAGCCTTGACGTCAGCCTTAGACAGGCAGAGGGGGAGATGGAGGGGAGGATGGAGAGTAGATATGAGAGGAAATGAGTTGCCAGATAAGTTAATGTGCCTTTGCCGTAGCAGGGCACTCTGATTGCGCTGGGAAGGTAAGGTTTCCCTTAGCCAGGTGGAGATATCATTAATCCTAGGTTGACCTGGCCTGCGTTTTTTTGCACGGCCCTGCCCGCAGAAGTTTATTATCCAAGAGGAGGCTGTCCGTGCAGCAGGCAGGCAGAGGAGAGGCCGTGTGCTTTTCCAAAATGACCGAGCAGCACTTCCTTTTGAGCTTTCCCGAAGACAAATTGGCTTGGATCAGCAGCTAGGCAGCTGGCTGATGGAGAGGTGAGATGTATAAGGCCCACGTTGGCATTTTCATCATCACGGCTTTTCTTTCTACTTTTTTTTCCTTTTTTCTCCCCCTCCTGCAGCATGTCACCTGCTGCAGTGTGTCATTGTGTCCTAGTCACTCTCATGCTCTATCACTCACCCACACACATACACGACACACTAACTGTGCAATAGGCATGCACTAATCCTCACTTTAGACATGTACCTCACAGTTTTGTTTGTGGATTACTGTCCTCTGGCTAAAGTGAGAGATCAGCACACGCGGGAGTCTTGAGAGTGTAAATAAAATAAAAAAAAGCTTTTGTTTTATTTAATCACACAGAACAAAGGGAGTAAGCACAGAACATTTGGTCCTCATTCATATCTGCAAGCTGGTTAAGATGCAGTGCATAAGCAAAAGGCTGCAATGCCTCATTTAGAATATACTCATAATTTCATGGCTCTGCACTGTCCAGACGGCTTAGCAAAACAATGCTATTAACCAGAATCCTCCAGGATTTAACATAAGTGTGTGATAATGTGTTATAGGATTTTGATTGCTCTGGTTTGACATGCACCAGTCCTGACAGGTGTTTGTTCTCCATTGACCATTTAATGTTTATAGAAGAACCAGTCTTTACGAGTTATTTTCTCTTCCAGTGTCCCTCCTGTCCTTTTGCTAGTACTATAATTGGGTTTTAATTTTGTCCAATAATTACATTTTTCTAAATGCGGACACACAGTCCAAGTAGATCTTAAAGTCCAGTGTATAATGCATATTAACAAAGCAGTGGGCATGCGCTTGGAGATGAGTCAGCTTCTGACATGTGAAGTCCTGGCTGAAGTTACTCCTTCCCACTGTCACATGTGTACTGTGGGTCAGATACTTAATTAGAGGCAGAGCATTGCATTGCAGCAGAAATACTGGAATTAATCAGTATTTTTAAATTTCCAGTGGATCAAATGATGTGTAATGTGAAAAATGTTGCTTTTAGTGATGGAGAATGATCACCACCTCTGCTATTCATCTGAGTTCTGCACGGGATTTAAGCCTCTTAGCCTCAATTTAAGTGATTGTTTTGGGTTTTTTGCCCATAAACTAGGCTCTCAGCAACCTCAGTTTCAGTCGCAGCAGGATGGTCATTTTAACAAAAAACTATAATAAAGCCACTGTATTCTACCTACCCAGCAACAAATGGCATGACAGACAATAATGACTGTAGCTGGAAAACATGGGGAGCATTTAGCAGCCAAAGAGTGTTTCCCTCAGGGGTTGGTGGGGACCAAAACAGAGCCAAAAGGAGAAAGGATATTAAATTGATTTCCATTGAGTGAACATGAGCATGACTACAAATGAATATTGTTATGGTGCCAAATGTGTAAATGCACAATTGTGCCACTTTTAAAGTGATAATATTTTTCAGTTTTTGCCCGCCACAGCTCCAAAGGGCCCCAAAAAAAAGTTTTGTGCAGCATGAAAACTTGTAACGGACTTAATTGTAAGGTCTTAAGAACTGTCAAAATGTCTGAAACTGTTTCTTAAAAGCTTCTTCTATATGCACTGTACATTTGACGATATCAAACAGCAACAGTCATGGAAATAAAGCAAACACTGTGACTGTGTAGTCTGATGGAGGGATGTGAGTGGTGCGAGCAGTGCTGTTGAATTTATTTTTTATGAACATTTATTTGCTGCAAGTTGCTCATGTTAAGTTTTCATACTGTTCTGATTGTCACATTGCTCTGTTCTAGTTTCAACTTGTTGATTAGCTGCTCAGTAACAAAATGTTTATTTTGGTATAAATAGTTAATAGTGTTGTAAACAGTGTCTTAATGCGTCTCTCTAAAAGCCCTCAAGAATAGTAATAGTAGTAGTATTAGTAGTAATTTGTGTATTTGGACTGTTTACAAGTTTATAGCTCATTTTCATCCGCAGTCCCTTCAGTATTTAAAATAGTAAATAGTACAAATCAGAAAACACAGGACACATAAAAAATACAAAGCTACACACAATAGCACATTACATACAATGCAGAGTCAGTGGTTACAGAGCTGAGAAGCTTTTAGCAGACTGTTTAATTTGGTTTTAAATGTGCTGATGGAACTAGAGCTCCTCATGTCATCAGGTAGGGCTTTCCTGAAATGGTTTGGTACAATCTTTTACAGAGGATATTCTGGGGGATCTAATATAATTTACTGAGCAAGTATACACAAAGTCACATAGTGGAGGAAGGGACAGACCTTGTAAAAATTTATAAACCAGGCACAAACTTGAAAATAATCTAAAGTTCTCAAAGCTCAGTATATTGTATTTCTCCAGTACTCTACAATGATGGAAAAGCATTGACCTTTTGTCTGAGAGAGTTTAGAGTTTTTTGAGTTAGTTTGTATAATGACTCAAGAGGTCTTAGGGCTCAGTGCCCCCATTCTGTAATACAATAAGGCATATGGGAAAGAATCATAGCGTGCATACATATCTTGGCTGCATCCAAATCATGAACAACACCTAATTTTTCACTCTAACAACCCAATTTTAATGCTTGTGTGTGTGTGTGTGTGTGTGTGTGTGTGTGTGTGTGTGTGTGTGTGTGTGTGTGTGTGTGTGTGTGTGTGTGTGTGTGTGTGTGTGTGTGTGTGTGTGTGTGTGTGTATCCTTATTAATCTACCCTGCATATAACATGCCTCCTGTTTCAAAGCTCTCAGACTACCTATCAAGATCACCTTTTGATCAAATATTGTTTTTGATATACCACATCAAATAATTTGCGCTCACTTAATGTTTAAATAAAAGCCTTGGGGCAAATCTACTATTTGGTTTAAATAATTGAAGCAGATCTTACCCTAGGATTTTTTATTTTTTTAATTGTCATAATAAAGTCAACTTCAGATGTATGAATTTGGGTTTATTTTCTTCTTTTAATGACATAAGAATAATTAGTTTTATACTTGAAGAAAACTTGGACTTGGACTTAGTTATCCATTACAGTTGGCTCTACTGTAATGGAATAATTCATATCACTCTTAAATTATGAATAGCAGTGGGTGACAGTGTCATCAATACTTACTGAAGAGCAAAAACGTTCTGGGTTGTCATCCTCTACTTCTCTCGTGAACTGCCCTTGAGACTTTGTATAGCGCTGTTGGTTTGTACATTACAGAAGAAAAAAGATAAGCGAAGTGCACGGCTCTCTGCTGCGAACAAAAAGGATGAAACCATTTTCTCCACAAATGACTGTAATTCTCTGCTCTTCTGTTTATTCCCATCTTTTTTGCAGGTTTGGCAGTTCACCAGATAATCACAATCACTGTGTCTCTCATTATGGTTATCGCAGCCTTGATCACAACACTCGTCCTTAAAAACTGGTAGGAAAGATTCCTTTACTTTTTCTTCCTAAACACAGCACACTGTAACACCTCACACTTTGTTAAAAATCCTTGTAACTGACCAAAGGTACAAGGTATGATTTTATGTTTGCTTTTTGTCTTTGGTGCGTGTTTTTGTAGCTGTGCACAGTCGGGAAATGGTCGCCACAATAGCCATCAGCGCAAGATCCACCAGCAGGAAGAAAGCTGCCAAAACCTGACAGACTTCACCCCAGCCCGGGTGCCTAGCAAGGTGGACATCTTCACTGCCTACAATGACAGCCTGCAGTGCTCACATGAGTGCGTTCGGACTGCCGTGCCCATCTACACTGATGAGATGATCCAGCAGACACCTGTCTACAAGACTGCTTACAACGGAAACAGGTACGCTGGCCCGGGACTGTTTATATCATGAAATGTGGAAGCACAGTGAAACAGGAGGAAATATATGTTCTAATAGTTTGCAATATGATTTCCTCTTTGTAACTGTCAGATGCTCAAATAGATGAGAAAGAACATGACTCTTTTTTTATCACTATAAACCTTTTATAAGCTTTTGTCAGAGGTTTATGTGAGAAAATCCATACATAAATTGTTTTTTGTAATGCTGTTGTCCGTCGCCTCATTCCCTGTCCATCTGCCTGACACCCTGAGTGCTGAACAGTGTGCCTCAGCACGCTCAAGCTGCACACAAAAATCTTGATGCACCAGAGATTTTTGTTGCGTAACGAGCGAGTTCATTGATGTGGGGCAACGGGACGTCAAGTCTTTACAGTGCCATTTTCTGTCTGCTTGATATTTCTGACAGCATCTCACATTGCAGACAGGTATAATACTTTGAAAACTGAACTCCAGTACCTTGTCTTGTAATGTAATATCAGCCAACTGCACACACCACATCCATGTTCACCAACCCAGCAAATCTGTGCTGCTTTAAAGCAAAGGACAGACAAATAATAACACTGGTAACAGTAACACTGGTGAGTCATTGGTGTGTTTGTATTTCACTCTGACTATAAATCATTACTCTATGTGGGTGAAGATGTGTCCCACTTGTGTATTGTGGTATTATACCTCCAACTATCATTATATGTATAATTTGACAATAGACTTGGTTAAAATTTTGACAGGGTTTACTGGATAACAGTAATAGTCATCTAAGCTGCTGAACAAGCAAATACCCGTGCAACATATTCATTCTGTTGGCAGTGAGGGAAGGATTGTTAATCTGGTATGAATAGTCCTGTGTAATGTCATTTTGTCTACATGTTTACTGCATCTCTCATGTTTATCAATAAGATTGCTAACATTGATATGATTTTTACACCCACTTTTCAGTATGTGATTACCTCAGTCTGTTATGGTCTAGTGTTGACTGTGTCACTAAAGGCTAACTATGGAGATTATTAGGTCCTGGAGGAGGTCTGCAGTCTATAGAAAAAATTGTTCATCCTCTTAGCAAACCTAATTAAGCACCTTTTCCATAGTGTCACATCAGAATCAATCCAGGTTAAGAGCTTTCTATTGACAGCCAACATAGTACTAATGGGATATAAGATGAATATGGAACCAGTCAAACTGCATCATATTCATGTCAGTGTAGTTGATGTTTGACCCTCTTGCACTTTAACCCACAGGCCCTCCCCCACTGAAAGACAGCTGATTCCTGTGGCCTTTGTGTCAGAGAAATGGTTCGAGATCTCTTGTTGACGAGCTGAAGGCCTTGTTCACTTCCTGTGAGTGGAAGAGACTTCATGAATTCAAGCTCTGGTAGGTACTGTTAAGCTTTGTCCCCTTGCAAATCATTGCCTGAGCCTTAGCCACCTATATCTCTGTGGTAATGCTGCCCCAATTTGGGAATAGAATGGAACTTGGCATGTTTATTTGTGACATCAATATTCTCCTCTCTGTATTCTGTACAGTCTTGTGTGGTACCATGGGTTTGTTAGTTGAGATAAGAGACTATTTGCGTATGCATCAGTATTAAGAAGTTATGTGCTCATAGTTAATGAGTTCATACCTCATATCTGAAACATTTTCATTAATATGTATGTTGCCAACCTCGTTCTTACACCGATAGCATATTATTTTGAACATTTCAAGAAGTGAAGGGGCACTTTCACTTGAATTGTGACATATTTTTTATCCATGGCTATATGCCAGAGTGGCCTGTATTTGAAATTCAAAGCGTGAAAGTTAAACACATGCTCTGGCCCCACAGTGTTGCTGGAAGCCCGGAGGGAGGTGTAACGTCTGCTATTGACCCAGATTTTAAAAGGAATAGATTGCCTGCAGGTAGTGTAGTGAGAGGACAGCGCCTCGCTGATGTCTGGACACACATTAGTCTCAGTCAGCTCAACTCTCTACAACGTGCTCCCAACGCTGAAGTCTTAAAAGACATAAGATCCCTTATTATCCCTGCAAAATTAATGTATTTCTTAGGCTTAAGTGCAGGCCTTAACATTACAGGTTCTTAACTAAGCATTGCTCTTTCATCTGGTTTGAGAAAGGCACTGGGTTGTGTGTTTTTCAGGCCAGAGCTGGATACCAATTCCTCCTAAATTAAGTGGAAAGTAGGCTAGCTTTGAAAATCTTATCTGTGTTACAGTGATTGCTTTATTATGCTCTGGGCTGATAATGAGGTGTAATCGTGATTTTTTGTTCTCTACGTCTCCACAGGATCCAGCTGGAAACAATAAACACACAAAAACAGCTTCTTTTGTAAAATAGTGTGATCACTCTTTGGACACTGGTGAAGATATTTATTTTTCTAGAGATGACAAGCAGAGCAGCCACAACGCTGCCAATCCATATTTCCAGGAACGTGCAGTCATTTAGATATAGATCATATATAGGTACATTTACAGGATGTGTGAGGCAAGACTGTGACCGTCACGGATGTCTCAAGAAAAACACGGAAATATATTTGACATTTGACAAAGGCACCCAAGGAGCTGCTGTGGGTGGAAGATGAACTGTATTTCTGAACAATGTGCCAATAATGCCACTATGTGCCACAACCTGGATAGAAGGAAGTTTCAACAACAACTGATGGACTAAACAAAGAGCGCTATATTAACCCTGTATCGACTCCAACTACATTGTTTTTTTTTGTGTGTTTTTTTTTTAAAGAAATGTGAAAGTTAAAAAATGCTACAAATGTATTTGAATATGTTTTGAAATAGTTTTAAGAAGTGTGTTGCAAAAGAGTCTAAAAGATATTTATATGAAGCACTATTCTATTAGTCGGGGAAGAGAGAAGATAGAAAAAAAGAAACGGTATATGCTTTATTGAACAGTTGATTTTAAAACATTGTTTCTAGAGGTCCCATTTTAAAAACAGAATAGTTATGTCTATTTTTTTACACAGAAGAGTCTGCCACAGCCCTAACAGTGGAGGTCCGAAGCACCTGGGATTTAGCACTGTTAATTAAATACTTTCACCCAAGCTTAAAAAAAAGAGAAATCATCTGAATACACTTTGTGCAAGCCAATCCAATGCCTGTTCCAAATGCTTATGTGCTGATTTGGCTGAATGGAAAAATACACAAAACTTTCTGTGGCACGGGCTTACTGCTGCAATGAGTCCCATAGCAGTAAATTCATATACAGATTGTGTAAGGACAACTATAACAGACTGCATAGAGCTGGACAGGACACTCATACTGCCTCAGGTCTGTCTAGCTCTTGCACACTTAATTGTGGTTTCAGTCTCAGCAGCTGTTTGGAATCAATTCTAATGATTGGTTATAATTTAGATCAGAGCTGCAATGCTGAAAGGGGGGGAATAGATTTAATATGAGCGTCACATTCAAATAATTCATGTGATAATTTGCATAAATAGGAAAGAGATTGAAAAATTCATCCCCCTACAGATAATTAATGAACATCTCCACCCAACTCCCAGATTGGTTCACTTTTGACAAATTATTTCTGAAGCCTACAAGGCTGAATTATAGTCAGAAAGTCAAGAAGAACATGAACCAGTTTGTTTAAGACGGTGCAAAAAAATTATTCTCAGTTTTCAAACGTGGACTTCGAGAAGCTGTAAAAGAGGTGCTGCAAAGGGGCGTCCCTCAGGATTAAAATAATGTGATTCACAGTGCAAGCAAGAAGGAATTCCCTCAACAAATGCGGTTAGTTCACTCCAGTGCCAGATCCACTCAACAGTTTGAGGACAATTTTTCTACCATATCAGCATTACAACTAACACAGACAGTATTTTAGGCATTGGGCACAAATAGATTGTTTTATTTTGTGCCAAAGGAAGCAGAGCAAAAACATGATACAGACGAGTTTAATTTTATTCTTTCAAAAACCTGAAACACTCAGTGTCACTGTATTGTTGAAGTAAGAGGATTATGACAAGCCAATCAGCCACCGCTAAATTGGTTTAAACTCCGAAGTAAAGGTGAGGGAGCTCCATGGTCAAGCAGGTTAGTAAAGCTCTCCTGAGAGCATTCTAGCACCAGTAATTTTATTATCAACCTCAAGCTCTGAAAGACAGATTATCTTTGTGCTCTGAAACTTTTGAGTAGGCCGCCTATAAATCTACCTTTATTGTGCTGTGGGTTTGTACAAAGCACAAATACAATTCTGTAATTGTAAACGTTTTTGGCTGCAGACAGCAATATGTACAGATCAAAAAAGGTGGATTTTATTGCGTGTCGACAGTGGATCGGCAGTAATCCTCCTTAAAGGATTCAAGAAAACAGGTTGTACCAGTGAGATCAGTATCTGTAAATGTGAGCCATTCAGGAGGTGCCAAGACGGCATGGGATAAACACTGTGGTGCAAAACTCAAAACTGCTTTTGCCCATTCACAACATAAAAACCACTCTCATGAATGACCCATACCAGTTCAGCCTCACATGTGTGTCAGGCTGAGAGTTGCTTCTTTGACATAACATATATTTTTTTGAATGAAGAGTGTTATCTTAATAGTCAGAGGGTTGTGAAAACTTAATGTATATTATACATGTGTAAATGTATTTTCTATATATTTGCTTCTATTTGTGTACAGGTGTGTTATATTTTTCAAGACCTCTCCTGTTTTTGGGAAGGTTTCAGCTAGGTCGGGGATAGTGTCTTTGTTTACATGTGTAACTACAGTATTTCTTTCAAAACACAAAACTAACCTTGTGCCAAGCTTCCTACCTGCACTTTCAAGCAGTACTTGTATTATATCTTTAGCTAGCCAGTATAATACTTCAGTAGACGCTGCAATAGTTCAGAGACTGGAGAGTGATTTCCAGGTGGAATGTGTGAAAGTAACAGTGCCGAGTGGGTCGAGGAAATGTTGTGATCATATCTTGGGTTCTGCTGTATTCATGGTTGGCTGGGAAACCAATGACTTGCTGTTCTTAAACATCATTTCTACATGAATTATAATATACAGTGTTTCATCACATGAATAATAAACAGTGTAAATCCAACAGTAGCTGCCAAGAAACCAACTTCACATGATCTAGACTGGGTTGCATTCATTTGTCATATTTCTCATATTGTATTTGTATATACATATTGCTACAACTGCCCCAGACAAATGTATGATTTGTCACATTACTGTAATGACTGCGGAAACTAACACACATAATAACACATATTATATTTTATGAGCATATGAAATAATCAGTGAAAGAATTGTAAAGAGAGGATGGTTAGGACTTGTCTAGAGTTTCCTTTTTGATGCAACTGCTGAATTGTCAGTGGTACACAAAAGTGTGGGAAGCCATTTCATTTATCAAGGTTTTTAAATGGATAATTTTTGTTTATTTCAACTTGGGCCTCGTCTTTAAGTATAGGCATGGCTCTACGGTCAGCAATTCTGGTCTGTTGGTTGGCCAACCACCACTTAAATCCAAACTGAAATAACTATTATTGGCAACAAAATGTGTACACTCATTGTCCTTAAAGTAAGAATCCTTAAGAATCCTAAAATAAATGATCCCCTTACTTTCTTTCATTAATCAATTCATTTTCCATACTGCTTATCCTCTAGAGAGTCGCAGGGGGATTGAGCCAGTCCCAGCTGTCTAACGCCAAAATCAAGTTGACATATTTGGTTTGTAGTGTAATGTCTTGACTACAAATTAATGGACTGCCATACAATTTGGTTGCGATTCGTTGGCCCAAAAAATGAATCCTATTAACTTTGGTATTCCTTTGATTCCTTGACTAGCATGTAAACACACTTAACTAAGATGGCTAACATTGATGTTCATCGTCATTGTGAGCAAGTTAGCATGCTGATGTTAGCATTTAGCTCAAAGCGCTGCTGTGCCGCCTTTCAGACCCAGTGGCTTCAGGCTCTTCATCTTGTTAGCTTTGACCAATATTACCATCGGTTCTGATGACATTGTATAGCAACATAGTGACATTGAAATCCTCCAAACTGTGAGTTTGTAGTGGTATATTTAATTAACCTACAGAGGGTTAGTTAACTAGCCAACGGCAGGTTAGTTCATCCTTGATTTTAGCTTGTAAACTAATGTTTTCAACCGACAGTCTGGATAAAGTTGTTGAGGTTTGCTAGCAATTTAGCCAACTGTTCATGTTACCCCATCTGAGTTGCCAACTTCCCAGATCTCAGCAATTAACTCGTTAGTACAATGTTATAATTACTGGAAGGAATGATGGCCTAAAGTACGAAAATGAGACCCAAGTTATACTAAACCTAAATTATCCATAAAGCATACCAAATGCAGATTGTGCTGAGATATGAAGGTGTCCCCAATCACAGCTACAACTTTAAAAAATTTGGACTACTGGCCATTTGTGACCATGAAAGTTCTGAACTGCTGTGAAAACTGTTTTTTCAAAGGTACTTGTGGTTGCAAAGTTTCTGTACTACTTACACTGTACCTGATAATTGTAAAATGTCAATGTGATCCTACTGAAAATCGTTGAAATTTTATACCAAGCTAATAATGTGTGGGACTGATTTCTAATTCTACCAGATCTGATTGTTGGACACAGGGGAACTTTAACATTTTGAATTTCTTTCTGTGTTAAATACTGTTGGGGGGAAAGGTTTCTACTGTTTCTGGGTAAGGGAAAAGCTTTTTTGCATTGATTAAAACTGTAGGGAGCTGCTAGCTAAAAGTGATCCACTTTGAATTCCTGAAGGACATTTTGACTAGAAAAATTGTAACTCGTAGCTGTGACATAAACAGACACGTGGATCCAGAGACATTAGCAAACATCACCATTCCTCATTTTACTTCTATCTGGAATCAAACTGATATGCAAGGAAATGCCTTATTGCGCTCTTGCCTTTTCAGTTTATATTTCAGGATAACTGATGAGTGGTGTATTATAGCTAAGAGGGAGGGAAATTATTCCACTCCGCTGTTCAGATTTGATTCAGGTAACATTATGTGAGAGCAGTGCAGGCAAAGGCATGGGGAACGGTGTGGGGGAGCTTGTAGAAAAAGTCTTAAATAGACACCAAAGACTTGACATGCCTTTTTTCACAACAAATGAATATTTTGCAGCTCCCGTTTCTGTCTCTTCAGCAAGCCACGAAACCTATGCTCCCTTCAGCACAAACAAGCTATCAATCAGCAAGGCTTTTCCTGTCAAGATGAAGGATGCGTTGCGCATTCATCTGCGGGGCCTGTGATTCCTGTTTGCATGTCAGACATAAGGAGTGGACCTTATTGACAAGCTATTTGAATTAGATGTTGGCTGAATGTCTCCAAGGCCAAGGCTTGCTTTTTCTATATCACTGGAAGCATTCACATTAGAGGAGAGGAATCAATGTGTCGATTCTATTTAATCATGGCCTTTGGGTATTTAAATTTCCAAGAAACATGTTTCACAGCCTGCAGTGATGGCAGTTTTAATAAAGACAGTGATTGATATTCTCAAACAGCAAGGTGAGACTCAACAGAGCACCTGAGAAATATTTAATTTAACACTAAAGAACGCAACTCAGAGGGATAGAAAAGATTTATCTTTACAGACTGATATGTATCTTACTGAATCCATTTTTATCCGATCAGAAAACTGTAGCTCCTCACTCCGCTTCTCCTCATCATTAAAAAAAAAAAAAAAAAAAAAAAAAAAAATCACATACTGTGCGCTTACTGTATCTAAAGCGGAGGGCTGTGACTCTCCTCTCGGGTCATGTTTTTACTTTTCTACTCACAAGAGCTAAGGCACTGTCACTGTCAGTGCTTATCAATACAGTAAAAGACTTGAAAAGAAAAAAACAGCAACACTTTGTTTGCATTATCACAATTCTCGCATAATCCCTCTGCTAGAAGGTGATGATAACTGCGTGACCCAAATCATCCTATGTGGCATTTCATTTGCATGGAGGGCCAGCGAAGATCTGGAGTGAGTGACAAGGACATTTGGGATATCAGGAAAACAATGAGTCATGGTTGCATATTTCCATAGTTGTTAAAAATCTGAGTGGACGGAGGTGTAAAAAAAATATAAACATAAATAGCATACGTACAGTTTCAATTTCACGGGGTGAGGAAGTTGTATAGGATTATTGTCTTTTTGGGGATTGGGGTGGGGGGGTGTTTTCACATGGGGGCACACAGTGGTTTGTTCATTAAAGCAGACTTACAATCACAATTCATACCTATCATTAAGGAACCTGACTCGAGTTGTGTTGTCGCCATAAAAATGAAGAGTTTGTACTTTGTGACTCTTAAAAACTTTTTATATTTGTGTTTAATATATCAATAAGTACCTCTGTTAACTTTTGTATAAGACCTATTACTATAGTATATACAAACACACATACACACACAACACACCTCCACAAAGGGACTCCAGTCTGTCTCTGTGACGGCTAAATGTTGTATAACTTTAATTTTGTGTCTTATGAACCACATCTCTTCCTTTTGTAGTTATTGGTAAACGTTTCGATTTCCAGGTGACTTTGATTTGGTTACTCTTGTACTACTAAGCTCTGTATTTGCAAGCACTGTAAATGCGATTCTCATTGGATTCGTCCTCTGTACATTTAGTACTCTGATGTTGCTATTAATAAAACGTAAAACAACATGGGCTTGTGCTATAGGGAGTTTGTTGAGAAGAGTCCAGGGTGGGCAGTGATCAGGGCAAACAGCACAAAAATAAAAGATTTGAATATGACTTCAAGTTGGGTTCTGTATGTGTTTGTTAAAATCTAATGACGTGCTAATTTTATAGCAGCTATGCTTATTGATTAGTTTTAATCAATAAATAATTATCTTGTTCAATTTGATACATTAGCATTGTTACAGCCAACAAATGAGACTAGCACTAAGGGGAACACCATCATCTACCGGCACTCACACTGTGTGACACTGGATACGATTTAATAAGAAATCTATACCAACTGAGTGAAAGTCAATGAAAGAGGTCTTTATAATATAAACAACACAATATACATTCAACTTACAACATCAACATTATTATCTTGAGATATCAAACACTTCTCTAACAAAGAAAGTGTCAAAATCAGGACATTAATGCAAGATAAATACTGCTTAAACTTAATATTAAAGTCATAACCATAATTAGTTTCAGTGGTGTGCAGTCAGGGGCAGCAAGGCTAGCACTGCTAGCCCTGTCAAAAATGGGTTTTTTACTGTTTTTTCCATAATTAAAAGGTCATTCTGAAATGTATCTGGAGTCAATTACTTGTTCAGTATGCAACTTTATCCAGAAAACGAATGGTTATATTTTGTGGAACTCAAATCTCCTATGTCCTATAAACGCATCACAGCTCCTTTCCTCTGCTGGGGCCAGCAGTAGTTGCATTGCTAGCCTCTAATCGAGCTGGACGCTGCTATTGGGTGCGTAACGTTGAGTGACCGTATCATCAGCTAATCAAATTTTGATGTGTTATTGACAGAACGCCCTAAGTCAAGCAGAGTTTCTAGTGCTGGCCTGGGCGTCGTCATTCAAATGAGCTTGGCTGATTGGCCCATGGGCAGGTGCGTGATGACACACTGTCTGTTATTCTGGAAAGGTGATGGCGGTTGATTTAACAGCAAGATCGGTAGATTAAGATATGATTGGGGACCTGCTTCGGGTGCCTTTTTCATCATGAAGGATCGCAGGGTGGATTTCATCTACAAGTAATCGGTGAGTGCTAGTTTTTTTTAAACTTTCTCTGGACCAGATTGACGCGGCTGTTGGGCTAATCTCTGTCTCTCCCTCTCTCTCTTTGTGAAGGATTTTGGTGCTGGCCCTGACTGAAACACCACCGCACGCTACTGATTAGTTTAAACGTGATGATTAAGTTGGAACAACTAAATTAAGTTTTTATCACCGTCTGACAGTCTTAGAAAAATGCGCTATTTATAATAAGTAATGTTCTTGATAAAATGCTATATTGAGATGAAGGTGTAATCTCAAGATAAATGATAAAGAATGATTTGCAACTGCAACCACTCCCAGCTTCTGAAAAATGAACACAATCTTTTCACTATTTAATGACCTGTTCCGTTATACAGTCCATCTCAGTAATAATGACAGGAAGGTAAATATGATTTATTACAACTTCTGTTTGTGATAATAATCACAAACAGAAACCATAATTCCTTTAACAAAAAAACACTGTACAACAAATTAATTGCTTAGATATTGAATGAGGCAACATTGCTCAAAAGGGGTCGGATAAACTACAGTGAGTTTACAGTGTAGGTCAAAGGTCAGACTGGAAGTTGGTCAGTATGTTGGGACCACTGACATTAGTGGCTCCTGGTTTAAACATCTCTTCTTGTTTTGCGGCTGGCAGAATCATATATTGGTTATACCGGTCATTGCTTATATAGTGATACATGAGTAACCTTTAAATAAAGCTTAGCCATACCTCACTATAATCTGCGCCCAATTATAAGTATTGTTTAAGCATATGTGTGTACCAGTGGGTCCTATATAACAATCCAAACAGTGTATTAAAAAGACTACCCCAGGATATTAATCACCATATTATTAACCAATAAACATTATCAAGTGCCATGCTGCTGTGTGGTTCAATAGGCTAAAGTGTGATGTATTGCTATGTTTAAATTTCTCCCAATTTGATTGAATGTTTAATTGACCGGGATTATCTCTTCATGGGTCTAAATCTGATCAACTGGCAGTTTATTTGGGTTCACTGACACTGGAACATCTATCATATTTAGAATAAATTGTGCAAAACATTTAATGGTATAATATCACACTGTATTATTGTCAATATTATTATGGTCATTATGATCTAGTTATTGGCTCCAATGCACTGTTGCTTTGTTAACTGACAAAAACAAAGCTGGCACCATGGTCCCTCTGGATAAAAAGCTCCAAAATGAGCAGTGACATATTTGTAGGCAGAGCCGTAAGTGCTGCAATAGCTATTTTTCTACCTGATTAAGGTGTGAAATGCCTGTTCAGCTGGCATTTCTTCCTATCCAAAGCAGTCAACCATTAATAGAAGCATTGATTAAAGCTTTGTGAGCACAGCCTCCGTTTGTTTAGTATTCACTTCACAATGGTTTGGCAGGCTGGGTGGAGAATCCTGCTTTAACATTCGCCCCAGCCTGATCCCAGCAGCTCACATGAAGAAGCTTTGAAATCACCAGGTCCCAGAGGCAATCATTGGGTTTCTTCCATGATTATTTTCCTTATTTATCTTATTTCTGATATAACATTTTTAATGTTTGTTTGGCTGCTAGTTAATCAATTAATGAACTCTGCTTAGAATTAGTACATTTACATAGGCTGTAGATTTTGAATGCTTATTTTTACCTAAATGTTACATACCTGATTCCTCAAAGTGAGTATTACAATGTCCTGCAGCATGTTAATAATGCAGTTTCCTGTGTTATACTATGTACTAACATGACATTGCACAATTGATACTTATTCATGTTTGCTTCTAAGTGTTTTACGGTATATGATTTGGTTTTAACTAATCAGTGTGGTGATATATTTAAGGGTTAGGGATTTTAATTATTGCAATTAATTTCTTAAATTCTTTGGTTTGGACATAATTTCTATCAGCAGTAATACGATTGTAGTCAAAAAAGCAATTGCTAAAAAGAAGTTGGATGGGCAAAAAACTCAAGCAGCCAAATGATCAGAACAGTTGTCAACAAGACAGCATTGAAAGCAGATTATCCAAACCCCTGTAGAGATAAAGCTGAGAGCGAAATCCCTCTTTACACTTAAGTCAGTCTGTGAACTGTTATGGACATTTTGGGTAATAGATCTACTGTTAACAGTTTTTTGTCCTCCTCAAAATCTCCTCCTTTGGCTAACCTGGGTGTCTCTCTTTACAACTTTTTTGACCATCTGACTGTTTGTGTTTCTTGCCCCATTGGATTATTCTTATTCTAAATGTGTCAGTTTGGTTTGGCCTGAAATGTTATCCTTTTTCAAATGGTGGGAAACAGACATTGGATGCACCTTTTCCCCAGGTTTTGCCAAAATCAGTGGTGTCTGAGATATTACAATACACAGTGACAAATAAGCAATCTTACACACACACACACACACACACACACACACACACACACACACACACACACACACACACACACACACACACACACACACACACACACACACACACACACACACACACACACACACACACACACACAAACAAACCTGATTGATGAAACAATAAATGTTAATTTCCCCAAGCAGCCAGTTAGTGTTTTTCCATTTAACAACCTATGTTCTGATCAGAGGCGATCTATCTCATTCTCTCGTGTCTTCTTTCCTTGTCTCTGGGTTGTCGTATTCGCTCTGTCTCGCCCTCGCTTTCTCTCGCGTGCTGTCTGGGTGTTTTTGGGATCACCTGGAGATATAGTTCTCCTCTCCTGTTTGACGAATCGGCATGGGCAGAATGAGTCCTCCTCTGTGCTCCCTAAAGCCGGGCTCTGTCCTTGGGGAGGCCTGCCAGGCTGCATTAGCATGAGGCTAGTTGGATCAGTCTGCACTGGCTGTGACAGGCCTGAAGCCCCCCTTGCTCCTCATACATTAAATAGAATTATGCAGCCCTGCCTGTACAGACGGGCCCGATCAATGGGGTGGACGGCACATGCCAACAGCTGCCAGGGAGATACTTTAGTGAGGTGAGATCAATCCTCACTGCAAACCTGAATCTGTCAAAGACTTTGCCACCACAAAGCACAGACGGCGCAGTCAAAGTTGATTAGCTCCTTAGTTTTCCAGTGTGGAGTGGAGAGCCCAGTCTACTTCTGACAAACAGCTGAGACAGGTGAGGGAGGGTAAGGAGAGGGCATTGAATCCTGTTGCTTCCTGAATCAGAGAGGAGGCTCCTACTTGTTTTGTTTGTGCTGGAAGGACTGTTTTGTTCTTTAAATTGGTCTGCAACCAGTGGGTTTGGGCTACTCATGAAAATCTCAACTGACTCAAATGCACATCCACCTCAAACCTCTTCCACTGACTGCAGCTGGTCCCTCTAGACATTGCTGTTTAACCCTGGACGACTTGAAAATTGTGCCTCAGGCAACCTTAAGTTTTAGGTGACATTTGGCTGCCTGTGGCTCAGCAATGCCTTTAGCCTAAGCAATACTTTCACTACTGTATAAAATTGGCCATCTTATGAGTCTCATCCATAGACTGTTTATAAAGATGGATGAAGTAAGGTGTGATATCAACCATTGGTTTGCATTGGAGCCCAGAACCCAAAGTTGCTAAAAAAAAAGGAGTACAGAGCGTTGCCTACCATGCTCTGGAAACCACACGTCGCTACCTTTGGACCAAAGCACCAACCAGTGCACACTATCCTTAACCACAAATACAGTAGAACTGTGTGTCTGGACAAAAATCACAGTTTATTCTTTAAACAGAGCAGCAGGTGAGCGAACTGTCAATCACAGCTGTCATTCAACACCCACACGGCAGACATCAAAAACTATTATAAATCTTCAGTCTTATTAATGGAGCAATAATTTTCAAAATGAACACCAGCATACTTTTTACACGGCCCGAATTTACCGATTAAGACAATAATGACTGATGAAAAAATGATTGACTTAGTAGTTCTAGAGAGAAGGTTGTGCTTTTTAATGGGAATCGGTTGGAGCCAGGGACTTTGAGGAGACAGCGTCTAGCAGCTCTCTTGCACTTTAAGGTATTTCCACATTGGTTCATCCTCAAGCTGTGGTAGGTGCCGCTTGGTCTCATCTCATATCCTAGTGTCATTATCCTTCTTCAACAAAGTGTCCTGCAGGGTCCAAAATTGTCTCTGCCTGATAAGCTTGTAGCATCAAGACTGCATTAAGGGCACAAGGGCTAACCGCTTGTTGTTGGGCTGAAGTTTGGGTGTGGTATATTTATGAGTATGAAAAAAGCACTACTTATTAGAGAAAGTGGACTACTAGCAGCACACGCCTTGGGCACCAACTGTCTCATCCATTACAAAAATGTAAACTAATCTGGCAGAATCCATACAATCCCCCTCTTCTTTCTTTTTTGCTAAGGTAAGCTTCTAAGGTGGGAGCTTAACAGTGTTGCATCAGAATCAAGGCTACACCTTCAGCCCCTTTTCTCTATCTACAGATTTACTTCAAAAACAGGCACAAAATTAAGGCTCAAGTGTATGGAGTATGGCACCTTAAAGGTAAAACTTACTACAAGCCTTAGTAAAGCTCGTAGACTTTATATACATTTTAAATATGTGTATTATATGTAGATAGATTCATAGATTGATAGATTGATAGATATGGTATGAGTTTTCTAATGCAGTGTAACTAGGGATGCAGTTTCAAAGCAGTTTGATAAAAATTCTAATAACTATGACGCAAAGATATCTAATCATGGTGGTTGGGAGTAGAAAGCATGGGACTTTGACACGGGAGATTTGGGTTTACATCTTGTATACTGCATGGTAAATTGTGGGTTAAGATAGGGAAAGACTGTGGTTGTGGATTAAAACAGAAAAAGTCAGCACATTCTGTGATCTAAGCAAACATTGTTCAATTTGTTCAATAATAACCCTCCTCTTTATAGAAATAAAATATTCGGATTGAGTTGCATTATGTTTTTATTGGTACTATTGATACTGCAAACTGTTGTAAAAATTAATTCAGTCATTAATTTGTGATTAACAAATGGTCCTGATTGACAGGTCAGCATTTCATAGTTAGCCTTGGTTTGCATGTTTGCTGCATGTCTGTCACTCATCAACTCCACCCAGGCTCCTCTGTTTGACAAGTGTGGCATTTTCTGGCTTCAAGACACACCTAGATGGTGGCAGACGGTTCAAGCTTCAAGACCCTTGAAAAACCTATAAAGCAGGTGGCAACACAGGCACTACTTCAATTCATTCTCAAGAAATCTGTGATTGGAACCTAATCACAAAAAGATAATTTTTATAGCCCTGATAATGAGCTAAAAATGGACAATGAGCACCAGAATATTACACATCGCTTATGGTCAAATGCCATGCTGTAAAAACACACTCATTCTTACCGCCTCCAGTAATGCATTGTTAAGTCTGCAAATGGCAAAACATTTTCGGGTGACGGACTAACTTAATGTCTGCCACTAAGAGGAACTGTGAGATGCCAAAGGGTGAGAGAGAGAAAGACAGAGAGAGAGAGAGAGAGAGAGAGAGAGAGTCTTGCACAGATTTGGAATTAGGACTTTTAAGGTTCCTTCAACAAACTTGAAACCAGAGGCAGCCGCAGGAAACCAGAAAGAAAATGACAATTTAATTCCTCTTGCAACTGAAAGAAAGACTCTGAAACAGGTTAAAACCTGGAGCCTGGAGTTGCCAGAGGTGATTTGCGGTGATGTCATCCAGCTAAAATAGCTCCTCATTAGCACCTCTGAAACAGGTCGTATGATTAATCGTCACCAAAGATTTACAATCCAATTAGAGAGTGTCTGGGTGTGGAACAAATGACTCACCTTTGAGAGAAACACATCAATGAAAAGACCCAAATGGGTTTTTGGGGCGCTTTTTGTGCTGCGGGCTGATTGATGCTGAAGTAGATGGGCGATGTCTCTGGAACTGCAGGTGTTTGTCAGATCTGGAGGCCATCACTCACCATGTTGGGTAGCTTGTCATAGAAACATGGCAAGTCAGTAGATTCAGAGTTCCTTCTTGACATCTAACACTTTGCTGAAGTGATTTTATATTACATTCTGTCAGAGACCAGCAACACACAAAAAAATTGGGTCTCATTTTGAGCCCATTTATAAGTGTGTGTGCACACATGTGCTTGCGAATGTATTTCTCAGGGATTGACTAATTTAGCAGCGAGCGCTTCTTCGCTCTCCAGCCTAGCCTGAAGTTTTAATCCCCACATTTGCATGGCTAAACATAGATCAGCCTCCACACATCTGCACTGGATATCGACTCGAGGAATATAAATGCTTGTTTTGACTGCACGTTGAAAATCTTGATTAAACATTTATGAGCTTGCTGCTTCTCTGTTTCTGTGGTGGTCTCTCAGACACTACCTGTACATGATACAGCTAGACAGTATATGCGCAGGTTCCCAACTGAAGAAACACAACTTCAATTATTTTTTTCCCTTGTTGGGGCCAGGCCACTCTGTGTTCCAAAGAGTGATTCAATTCCTTGCAAATGGGCTTCTCCAAGAGCTTCTTTGCTGAGTTTAAGGAGAGAGCTCACAGATGCGGAACGGAGGCAATAACCGCCGACTCCCTGGCTGATAGAATAGCTTTATCACACACTACTTGCGCTGGTGAGCGGGGGCATTCTATCTTACTGGTATTTTCACACACACATAAATGTACAAAGACACACAAAAGCGCTAAATAATGGACAATGATATACATGGAAATGAAAATGCTGTTGGGTTCATAGCAAACATCTTGCATGCAGTCAGAATATATTGATTTCCGTATAATTAAGTCCTGGTCCTCCTGTTTGGTAGAGCTTCTTATTTGCGCCCTTCTAAACTGTGTCGGCTCTTTACTGAGAATGTGGCAAACCAATCACTCGTTAGTACAGGTAAATGGATATATGGATCAATAAATGCAGTATTGGAGATGTTGTTAGTTCATTGTGGAAGCCAGAGTGTGAAGTGTGTGCAATATAGTGTGATGTACATGAAACACTGATGTACATATGACCATAAAGTTGAGCCTTAACTTGTGCAAGGTACAAAATGTCCAATGCTAAGTGCTTGTTGGGAAGGCTCAATACAACAAAAGAGGATGACCATTTCTGTATTTTAATGGCTGATAATATACTTGTACTCAAGGCGCCAAAAGCAAATATCCTGTTATTCATTTATATTGAAACGAAAAGTCTATTTTGGCCATGCATTCATGCATATCACATCACACAAAAAGCTATATCTTTACTTTATGTACTGGGGAAAAGCTGTGGCTTGACTCAGAATTGCACTGACTGCTTGATCGTCCCCGGCACACCTCCTACTGTGTCTGTTGTCCCACCCCAGTCAGGTTCAGTCACGTTCCTGGTGAGTCATCAAAATATCAAAAGAGCACAGACAAGGAAAAAAAATGAGAGATTTTGTCAGTGTGCATTCGACAAGAATGCCATGTTTTTTTCCCACTTTGCAGGCACAAAGCCACAGCATGCATCATATATACCTCAGAAACAGATATCTATTGCTGCTGGATCTGTCATCTGCCTTTGACACTGTTAACCACCAAATCCTCCTCTCCACACTCACTGAGTGGTATCTTAGGATCTGCCCTCTGCTGGTTCATGTCCGACCTCTCACTGAGATCTTTTAGAGTGTCTTGGAGGGGAGAAGTATCCCAATTGCACAGCTTATTGACAAGGGTTCCTCAAAAGTCAATGCTCAGACCACTTTTAACCCTAACCTTAACCCCAGCTCTCCTATCCGCCAGAAGACCACACACAGTCTAGGCTCAGCTCTCATCACGCCTTGCTGATATCCCGGCATGGATGAAAGAATACCGCCTTCAACTAAACCCTGAAAACCGAGCTCCTTATCATCCCAGTCAGTCCGTCTATACAACAACAGATAGGCATCCAGCTCTAATCAACCCAACACATGTCCACAAAGTGTGACACAAACTTGGGTGTCATGATTGATGACCAGTTAACCTTTAAGGTTCATGTGGCCTCAATTACTTGGCCAAGTCAATTTGCCCTGTACAACCTGCCCTGTCAGGAAGATTAGACCCTATAACTGTCTGAGCATGCAGCACAGCTCCTGGTACAGCTCCTGGTACAGCTCCTGGTACAGCTCCTGGTACAGCCTCTACTCCTGCATGTACTTTCAAAAACTCTTACAGATGATCTGGAACACTACGGCAAGTCTGGTCTTCAACCAGCGCAAAACAGTATATCACCCTGCTCTTTCTATCCCCGCATTGTTGAGATATTTCGCTCTGAGCCAAAGTGATGGACTGACAACACTATACCTTTAGCCACACTGCTAGCATAGCTGACCATTTTCATATCATCTTCCTCCAGCCCTGTCATTAGTGGGAGAAGTAAAATGAACCATGTCTATTTCATCATGATGAGAGTTACAGATGCCAGTCGAGCAATGCAATCAGTTCACAGTTCTCAATTGTCCTGTGAATTGATTAGTTCTGTTCTTTTTTTTGGAGTACACTCAGTATAACACTTTTGCTGACTAGGGGTATATACAGAGGATGGAACCAACCTGAAACAGACAGCTCTTCCAAAAAAAGGAAAAAGAGAGTAATGTCATTGAACGTAACAGTCTTAAATCGAGAATGCCTTTGTAAGTCTGACACCAAAATGATACCTGTTTACATAAACTGACAAACATGTTCTTAGCAGTTAGCAGCAACTCATGGGAACACAGGGAAGTCACCTCCTCTGGGTATTGATTTTTCTCCCTGTAAATGTTAAATGTTTATTTAAAGAGTTCATCGAGAGGCAGGGTGCCTTGAGGCGATATCCTCTATTCTCACAGAGGAAGCATCCCCCCCCCCACACACACACACACACACACACACACACACACAAACACACACACACACACACACACACACACACACACACACACACCCACACCCTCCATCTTCCCCACCACCACATCATTCCATCCCTTTGAGCGAACACGAGTGACTTTAGGACAGCCCAGATCCGCCTTTTCCCATCTATCTCCACAGTAGGGCCTGCTGTCTTCCTCGCTCTGATGTCCCTCTACTCTCGTCCACACAGAACTTTGATTACTTTCTTTTAGCCTTGTGGCTCTGAATGGCCGGACCGACAGGTCAGGAGTCTAAGTAACAATACAGGGAGTGGTGAAGAATAGCGCTGACTGAGAGAGCTTCTGATAGATTCACTGTCCATCTGACTTGTTTTCTTTTAGCTGATAGAAGATGACTTCCTTCTCGCTGACTGAGTTTTCTTTCAACCAGGCGAGAGAAGATCAAAGAGGCAGAAGTGACAGTGAGAATGAAAGTCATTTTTGGATTTGACTTGAGAGTTTACAGTTGCTACTTTATACATATTGTTCATTTAATTTTTTCCATCATTATTTACAGGTTAGTGCATTAGTTTTGCCAATTCAAAATAAGAACATCGCTGACCCCAGTTTCAACTTGAGTGGGTTAACTGAGATCAAAGCTGGTTCTGATGTAAATGTTTTAAAGAGATTGGGGAGGAGGAATTGCACTTTGCTATGAAAAAAACACTTTCAGTTTTGTTCATTGTTACATTTACTTGTGCAGTTTGATGCAACGCATCCTCAACATTGCGTGTGAGTGTAAGTGTTTTGGGTAAAGAGCATTAAGTGTATGAGTGGAGTGAAGAGAAGGCAGGGCAAAGAGGAAGTGCTGTAAAGATGTAAGTACTATTAAGTATCTTCAGCAAATCTGATCAAATGAAACATTACAATTTATTTATTTTTATACTCAATTTAAAAGTGCTTCACATGAACATAAAAAGCTGATGTATTTATTTAACATTGCATGGATGAAAATAACATGCGGTAAATAAACAACATTAAATACAATCTTCTGTCAGTCTACTGCGTGTCTGTGAGGGGAATTATTTCACTGTATATCATGTTCTATTATGAAATGAATTTGCACCGTTTGACATATTCCTATCCAGATGCTAATTGCCTGCAGGCAACAGACGAGGTGGCACACTGTGATTATAATCACAGATAAGTTGGAGATTTTCATATTTTGCAGACAGCATCCCGCCAGCTTGACCTTTCAGCTGTTTTCATGGGACTGCCCTGTTTATGATCAATATAGCAGCTGCCCTGCTGAGGATTGGGCCCTGTGCTCAGAATCCTTTATTTCTTCCACTCCTCTGAGTTACTCTGTCATTATAGCATCATCATCACCACACTGTGAGTCCTACAGTCAGGTTCGGTGTGAGCTGGAAGATCTGTTTTTGGAATTATCCGTCAGAGCATCACTTCTGATGCATTTCCATTTTGTATGTTCTATGTGATCTGCCGATCATCACAGGCTTGATTGTGGCTCATTAGTGCATAGACATCACTCACACAGTGTTTTCTTGGCCTAATTCATCACAACCACTTGATCTCCACAACACAGGTGTCTGGTCTGAGGCAGTTTGTGTTCCTGTCTAGTCCCACCAACTGATGTGCTGGCATCAAATTTCCACGGTCCAATTATTGTGGTCAGAAAATGTCACAGTTAAGAGGGGCATCATGATATTCATCCTGTTAGTTCTGAAATACAGTAATATTTTCCACGTTTTGACTTTTGTTAAACCTAATAAACACCAACAGGTGTCATAATTTGGATTTTGAATCCCAATTTTTTAGTAATAGCATTTCTGTACTGCACCTATAGAACTACAAAAATCACACACCCAGGTAGGATTCATGAGGCAATAAGTGAAGCTGAGTTTTAAATGTAGTTTTTTTCTTGTCCCTTCAATTACATGTTTGATTTTTACTGTGCAGAATGATGTAAGTGCAGAGTTTGATACTAAGGCTGTTTTGACATTCATGTGCTGAAGGGAGAAAGTTTCTATGTGCCCCCTGAAAATCTGAGTTTAAGGCCTGTGAGCATGATTTCTGACATCACAACACGTTTGGAGACATCATGGTCCTAATTCGTTGTATGCAACTACCAAATGTGTGATGGGGAAACCAGCGAAAATCTTCGCATATTCAGATATTTCACCATTTTTAATGAAGGAGAAGGAGTAAATGTCAATTTAGGGATTTTAACAGGATAACTGAACTTTTTTGCGGAAAATATTACAGATATTTGATCATTCTTATTCAAAGTAAAGTATTTTATTAACATCCTAAAATATGTCAAGTGGGGATTGTTAAGATTGTAGTTACAAAGATATAATTTGTATGTTTAAAGGGTATTAAAGTAGCCCCTAGGGTAGTAAATCCAACCTTCAGAATATGAGTAACACTTAGAAATGAAACAAACTGACTTTGCTGTATCTCTTATGGAAAACTTCCTATTTCTATGTTTCATTGATCAGTGTTTGAACGAATGGACGATTCCTATCATGATTTTAATGATGGGAGGAAGATTACCATTCATCATCATTACCACACACACAGAGCAGGGCTGTCTCTGAAATACTAAAAGCTCCAGTGTTAGTATTGTTGGAAAGTTTGAGCTTTCAAAGTCATTTCAGTAGGTTTCATCAGTGGCAGCTGGTGAGAACATTAATTGCCAATCAGTTGATCCTGCAGTTTGCAGGGGTTAAGACCATCTCATCTACTTAATGTCATCCACTGCCTCTCCCTTCTCACATTGATCGGATGTTGTTTAATTACCAGCCAACTGTAGAGACTCAATGAACTATTAAATAACTTAATGATTTGGCACTTTCCCCCCAATAGCTCAGATCCAGTGAAGCGGTTCCCTGCACATATTATACAAATGACTACCGGCGGAGGTGTATCAGCCTCGTGCTCACACCAAACACATTGTAATTTTGTTGCCATGAACCACAGAGGCCATGTAAGCACCTCAGAGATCCTAAACACTACAAATAAAATTGTTATCCTAGATTTGATCTGGAAAAGGCTTTAAAAACACATATAAGTCATTTATTTCTTCAATGCTGACTCAATCCCCAGAGCTTGTAACACGCCTTTTAAATTCACCTGCATTGCACTGCCATCTGCCCCAGAGGTGCTGTATCACCAAATTGAACAGGGGCGTTGTTGGCTTTATGGATAGGAGGTGAGATGAATGCCGTCAAGCCCACCATGACCCGCTGTGTCAACACTTACAGCGAGTCATACAGCTACTGTTTCATGCCACCACCACCTGCTTTTTCCTCAATGCTTAAGTGGAAAACTGAAAGTTGTGGATTATTAAAGGAAGTTAAAAGGCAGCTGTGGTAAGTCAGTGTCACTGGAGAGAGGCCAACACGATCCACACTGTGGCCAAAGGCAGCTTTCATCTTACTAAAGATTCTTTTTAGCGCTCATCAGCCTGGAACCTGGAGAGCTCATGCTGTATACAGCACACCAACTAGCCTGCCTGTCTGCATCACTCCCAACAGTCACTCAATGCAAATACATGAACATCTTATCATAAATCATTCAAACATCTCTCTGATCTCAGCCAGCACTGAAAGGGAATACAGAATGTACACATCTTTAAAAGGATCATACTGGGGTTTTTGCTCTCTCCATATTTTAACCCATTAAGTACAAATTGTGCATGTTATTACTACTGACCACTTTCCAAAGCATACCATTTGAAGAAATACAAAGCTTTTCCCCCTCACTTGTACATTAGGTGACATGTGATTTTAAAAAAAACCTTCAAATCACACTTTGAAAAGTGTCCTTGAAAAGGATCCAACCTACCCTGGATATGATACACTTTTCTAGGTTAGAGATTATAGACTTGTTTAAGCTCCTAAGCTTTGAAGAACTGAAAAATACAGGCTTGTGTAAAATCGTCAGTAAAGCAAATCAAACAACTCAGTTGTACATGCATAAAGATCATGGCTCGGGGCCATGTGTATAGACTCAACAAAGTTGTCGGTTGTTAGCTGCAATTCAGGAGTACTTAAAAAAAATTGTTTTCCTTTTACTTCTCTCTCTCTCTCTCTCTCTCTCTCTCTCTCTCTCTCTCTCTCTCTCTCTCTCTCTCTCTCTCTCTCTCTCTCTCTCTCTCTCTCTCTCTCTCTCTCTCTCTCTCTCTCTCTCTCTCTCATGCAACGTCCTATATATCTATGGTTTTGTCAAAACTGTAAAGTATGCTTTATTCGGCTTACTGCACAGATACACTTGCATTTATATAGATACCACATGCTGAACATTTCCAAAAGTTCTCTCCAAAGTATTAGAAACACTTGACACCTTGAATAACAGCAGCAAATGCATTCCAGTAAGGAGCAGAAGCCCAACAGCACAGGACATTATTTTCAAGGAGCTGACACTCAACGGAGCGTGAAAGATGCATGTGGTTACTGATTACAAAGCTCAGTTTAAAATAGTTGCCGTCACTTGCGAGTTGCGACCAAAGGCAATTGGTGCCCATCTTTTGGCAACTCTCCAAATATGTTTGTCCTTTCTGTCCTTAAAGTCTCCAAAGACAGAGAAGGTGAGTCATCCATCCTCAGCCCTTTCCTTGATGCCATGGCACAGTCTGACCATTCATCCCTTCTCGCTGCACTGCAGAGAAGCTATCCATTCATCCTCACTATACTTCAGCATGACCATCCATCCGTCTTCAGCAGCTTGCAATAAAACATTAGCATCATTGCACTATACATCTTTTATGGGTTTGGAATACAAAGCAGGACATATACTGTCCAAGCCAGAATAGAAGAATACTATGTCACTTGTTCAATAAATAATTATATTTCAAATATGAATGAGTATTAATTAAGTTCCCTTTGAATTCCTGGTTCGCCCCCTCACTTTTAGTGACAGAAATAGTTACTAATGGTCTTTGGAAAATTAGGAGGACTTCATGCCCAAAGCAGCATTTCCTGGTGGTCCAGCAATGCAGTGCTGTTGGAGACAAATTTACATTTCAAATGTCAGGTTTGATTTGTTACCTTCAGTGTCTTTCGTGGCCTTGTGTAGTCGATTATGGAACTCTACACTGTCTAATTTAGTGGGAATGAAACACTTTGTTGTCGCGTCGCTTTTTATTTATGCTGATGGTGATGAATGTGATTTCGGATGTGAAAATAAATGAATGTAGGGTAATGAATTCATAATTTCTTTGTGGTGGACTGTGGCTGCACTGTGCACTTCCCAGTGTATATGAATGTTTGTGTTTGTTAATATACACACAAGCACATTTGTATACTGTATGCTTGTATGTACAGTGTACAGCAGGCCTGCAGCTACCCAACCTTCTGTAACTACCCCAAGCTGTGGCTGTGTTGTCTCTCCATCAGCTCTGTAACAACATACTTTGCATATACAGGCCAAAAACAAGTGGTGCACTCACAGAATAATAGGTGTTTTATGAAAGACAAATACTATGTTACACAAGTTCACAAACTTACTTATTATTGTTCAACCCCACAATTAAAGGTAGTGGGAATACTTCCATCCCAAGACAGTCAAAATGTAAGCCATTTTAAATGAAAACATGCTCTGTGTGAAAAGATGAAGACTAAATCTACATAAAGATTAAGGTTTTCATGGCTGTTTCATCACCTGTCTGAGATATATTACCGTGAATTGAAAAACCTGATCGATTGGAAGTAATCTAGCCCTAACTCAGGACCTGATAAGACTCATTGAAAAAAACTGAAAAGAGCTCACCAGATGATAAGATTTATAAATGGAAGATATAGATGAGACTATTGTTTTAATCAGTGGTCGTGCTGCATTATATCTTCTAGCCACCAGTGGCAGAACATGATTGCACTGCAGCTGAGCAGTTCACCAGTTAGTAAGCGAGGAACTAATCCTTTGCCATTTTTGATTTTGTATTGACTGAAATGTAAGAAGCTTTTCTCAGTCAGAGCAAAAACCATGTTTCTTGTTACTTTATGCTGACTTGATGCTTTTTTCACTTAATCGTACTAATACTGATAAATTTAAGAACACCACAACATAATGTATCTATATTGATGAATATTGGAAATTGACTAATAAAAACAAGGATGTTATGATTGGCACAACTTAAAGTTTAGTTGATCACAAAGCCTCAGCTTTTTCTCTGAAGTGAAATATTTGAACTAGGTCACTCATAGTGTGAGGAGTGAGCACAAAATGACCATGCAGCTTGATGAAGAACACTTGAAATCACCCCAGAGGGCAGAAAATAGGTTCGCTGCAAAAAAAGTACCATCAGGTGCATTTATTGAGGATTAATCCTACAGTGTTGTTTACTAGCCTGCAGAGCAACAGGCAAAGAGCCAATAACATGCAGTTTTTTTCATCAACAATGAACAAATTGCTTGAAGGAAAAAAAGAAACTTTATCTTTGTCCTAGATTGCTGAAATGTGTCTCCTTTGAATAGCCTCATTCTCAGGTTTTATGTCATCTTCACTTTGAGTGCTATTTTTTTAGTCAGAGCTGCTAATTTGCTAGACAAGACCAGAAAAGACCTTTTGCTTTATTCTCAAAAGCACACGTACAAGTAATGCAAGAAACTTGCATCAGGTACCTTAGCACATTAAATTTTGGGCAAAGCAACACTTTCTCCCTGACATCATTCCCTAAAGATGTCCTGGTAGTTCCTGCATACCCTCCCTCACCCCCCTCATCTCCTCACTCCCAGCCTTTTGCTATTGTAATGCAGGGAGGAAGAGTAGAAAGTATTGAAAGTCTTGTTTTCAGCAGCTGCTGTGTATGTCTCTGTTGAGTTTTTCCTAATTACCTCCCAAAGGAGCCCTACTGCTGTCAGACAGAAAGAGGGGAGGGCGAGAGCGAGATAGAAGAGGGGAGACAATGTAGGGGATAGATGGGAAGAAAGACAGAATGTCGACGGGAACAGGAAGACAGCAATACGTGGTGAAAACAGAGCGAGTGAGGGAAAATAAAGTATAGGCAGAGAGGAGAGGCTTGCATGCAATCTTCCATTTAGCCTCTCTCTGCCATGTTTACTGTCACTTCGGCTCTGGAAAACAGGTAGAATACTTCCATCTCCAGTACAGGCTTTTGAAAAATGCATGGAGCCACTGTATCACCAAAAACACTCCACCTAATGGATTACAACATAAGTGTGCAATAACTGTTTCATCACATGGTGTACAGCATTTCATGACAGTGATGCTCTGGTGTGATGTACTGTATGTCCTAGATATAAAATGGCAAGCTAATAACACAAGAATAGCACCAACCAGGTCTATGCTGGTCATTAAACCTGACATATCCACAGGCTTCACACTTAAAAGCTGTACAACAAGCTTCATGGAGCCTTTATCTGCACTGACAGTGGTCTCTCACATCCTATTTACTGTATGCTCACGCAGGGAGACTGTAAATTCCACTGCTGTGACCACAAGTGGTAACTACAGTTTAATGGCACACTGAATTTCCCTTCATTTACCAAGATCTTCCTGTGTCAGTTGCTTTTAAGAAATCACTGGGCGATGTGAAGGAGGGCAAATAGAGTGGAGAGCCAAAACTTTTAAGTTCTGTTTTCACAAAACCTCATTCAACATCACATTGACATTTGTGATTTGTGATCAGATAACCTTGCTCTGCAGTATGTTGTGTACTTCACTCCATCTAAAGGTTAAAAAAATAATTAAAATCAGTGATCTGCCACGTTTTACAGTGCAACTTTCTGTCATTTACCATGTAAGTCCCCACAACTTTCTGTGTTACTTTTCTTGTATGAATATGTACATATACAATACTAACTGTTTCCTGCTGGTACTCAAATGTAAGTATGGAAGAAACAAGACAAAGAGGAACAAGGGAGTAATTATTGGGGATTTAAAGTATAACTCCCTGACATTAACAGATAATTTCCCCAAACTTATCTTCTACATATGAATCAGTATATGGATGAAGTGCCCTTTGCTCATGGCGGTTGTGACATTCATTTTTATGCATGTCAGTTTGGCAGGCAAGCTTCACCCACACTCTATGGATTTACTATACATATGTCTTTTACTTCATTGTACGAATTTGACAAAGTACAAATCGAGAAAATTGGTCTATACTTATGAAAATTAATTCCTAGCAGGCATGTTGGTCTAGCACTGCAGCAGCTCATGGGTAATGGGCAGTGCTGGAGTAGAAAGAAAACATATCTCTCTTAGGTGCACAGCTATGGAAGGCTTGTATTGTCATCCCCGAACAAAAACGAACAATATGGTAATGTGATAATATACATATCTTTAATTACTAAACAATAAGGATGCAGGGAGTTATACAAGGGAGTTTAGTTTTTTTTAATTACACAGAAACCATAAGGTGTGTAATGTGTATGTTCTTACTGTATAATTACCCAGTAAAAAAACAAATGTTCATAATTAACACTGCCAAACATTACAGGACCTGTGGGCTGGAACTAGCGGTTTGGTTCAGTTATTTTTCATGTCTCAAACTAGCACCATGCAACATGTCATTAACAACAGATAATTAGAAAATATTATTGAACATGTTTAAATAGAATATGTTGTAATGTGAAATCTTTTAATGTTGACCCTTCAGTTCCCCTCTTCCCCATTCACTATACTGTGTCTAACAGTATATTGAAGCCTAAAATACACATGCACACAATTGTTACATAGCTTTAATTTCATGCTAATGTTTTTTATTTGACCCTGTATGATTTCAGAGCATACCTGTACCTAGCATGACCTGCTCAGGTGGTCAGGTCAGGTAGTCACTGCACAACAAACACACAAAAAATTAATTAAAATTAAAAATTAATTAAAAATAAGTGTTAAATTGTACTGTGCTCTAGGTTTAATACACAATGCAAACTATAACTCACTGTATGTTGAATGCAAAACATACATCACTCCCTAAAATAAGGAGTAAGACTATGTGGTCTACTCTAAAGCAACATATTCCTGTGGCACTTAGCTTAAAACAGCAAAATCACAAGTTCAGATTCTACACACTGAGGTAACTTGTACAAACTTCTTGCCAAAGTCTGCCTAGCATGGTGGATTACATGGCTTATCTTAACTCATGATTAGCATAATAATAAACATTAATTTGGTTATTAAAACTTTACCATAAAGCAGGCAACATATTATAATAGGACAGACAGACTGTCACATATAAAGAAAAATTCATATAGCATCAGAAGCTGGGCCCTGTTGATTCCTATAAAAGTTGCACAGTGGCACATGAAGTCAAAAAAGCCTCTTCTCACTGTAAAGAAATTCTGGTTTAGCCCTCTGGCTAACTTGAATGAGGATAAAATGATTCAATCATGCAGCTCTTCTAAACTTTCCAAATTTTACCTGACCAAATGGATGAAATTCTGAGAGTGAAACAAATCATTTTACTGGGGTTGTGACACTCAAAAAAATTATCCATCATATTACAGCTGCTCCTTTTCCCATGACTGTGTGTGGAAACATTACTTTTGCTCCCATCTTTATGGAAGTTATGATTCCATAGTTTGGCCACCATGTCAAATTGGCAGCCTTGTGCTGCTCCCAGGGCCATGGCTTTTCCTCCTATCAGCTTGTTTGTATACTATGTATACTACACACTACTGTCATAACATTTAAACAGGATTAAATGAATGAAAGTAACAATATAATGACAAAAACTGAGTAAAATTACTGTTAGTAGACAAGAGTCATTAAGTCAACTGCCAGAGTAATGTCTACCTACAGTTTGATTACATTAGCCACCATAAGCTACTTGTCATACCAGATCCACTAAGAATGTAGGTGACCCTGTGACAATCTGTCACCAAACTAATTAACAGCAGAATTTTAGAGACAGCGTGGTAATACACGGATATTGTTCAAGTTCAAGATTAGTGTTCAGCTCTCAGCAGGACAAACAGGAGGCAAATCTAGACATTGTCATAGAGAAACTTAATTTTTATGCACCACTAATCTGGATATTAATACAAAATTATAGTTTTTGTGCTACAGAAGCTCATTTAATATGAGAGTAATTGTGTTATTCATGATAAGAGAAAAGACAAAATAGTTTTATTTCTAACCTACTTATTCTTTTACGTGTTCACACAAAACCAGGTTACTGGAGTAACCAGGCCAGGAATATAGTTCTCCATGAATGGAATTGAGGCCACTAACGGAGAGACTGCACTGTAGACAAAGAGCTGTATTTTACGGTAATGCAGATAGATTTTACATACCACTTCAATTAATTACCACTGGAGTTCTACAGTGTTACAGCCTATATGCCAATACCAGTGAAAAATTATTTTTACAAGACACTGATTCAACATGTAAGCCTCCTGGTTAGTGCAGGTGTGTGTGTGTCGGAAGTCATATGGATAATTGCCAGGAGTGATTCAATAAGCTGAAATGAATGGATATAAATGTACAAACATTTTATAGTTACAAGTAAGCAGTTCCTGTTTTAGCAAAGCAAAGCCTGAAATTGAATACATTTCCTTTGTAGATTTCGCTACTGCCACCCCTTTTCATTACAGGAACCTAAAACCTGAAACTTATAAGTCATATATTAAACAGTTCAAATTGTAGCTCCTTATCAGCACCTATACCTTTTTGAAAACAACACTGGATTTGGTCCGGCACAGGATTAAAAACGCAAAGCCTTTTCAGTTATCACAAATCATTGGCTATCCTCAGTAACATCAGTCCTGTGTAATAGGACCTCAGAGGGCTGTATTAAAACACATTCCCACAGTGACAGGCTTAATATGGTGTCTGTGAAAATGAAGCGCTATTACTAAGGGGAATAATGTGTGAATTATATTTGAGTGTGGATTTCTTTGCTAAAAAGTCAGACCAAAAATGACCAAACTACATCAGCTATCATCACTTGCTGTAATTACGGCCCTAGCTCTGCTCTGTGATCTCTGTATACAATATGTGTGGAAATGTAAGCTAACACTCTATAAAGTTAGTTTATCTCCCCAAATGCACTGCTGCTGTGAGTCATCTCAATGCAGCTGTCCATGGTGCTGAAAAAGTACAGAAAGCTACAAGTGTCTGTGCGTACAAAAAAGAAAGACAAACATCACAAAAGGAGCATTGTATCTGGTTAATTATCACACATGAGTACATGATGAAAGTAGAGCCTGCAGTCTCGCTGCCTTACCAATGTTATTAAATCTTGCAACACTTGTAAGCTTCCCCAAGGAGATACACTGTCAGAGAGTGCAGGTGTTGTCAGTTTGTTATCAAATTAACATTACTATATAAAGCCACTGTTGGGAGCCAGAAGAAAATAAATTGCATACAGTGCATAGCAGAAAGACAGAAAAAGCATGAGAACAAAGAAATGTCAGTGTTTGCAAAAATGTAAACTCTGCATATTAATATGTTGAGGTACTGTATATGTTGGTGCAGTATATTCATATTTTGGGTCCAAAATATTGGAATCTGTTTGCTGCTGTTGAACGGGATGAGAGAAGCTGATTAAATTGGCAATTATTGAAGTTCCCCTCTGACTTGACGACATTCATCCTGCTCCAGCCTCTTTTCCCAGTTTGCACCCTGATCTAGGACAATTGTGCTTGTGCACAGTTTAAGGAAAATATAGGAAATACATTGGTGAACACATCTGCGCTTCAGTTCACTATCGCTATACGCTCAATCACTGTTCATTCCAAATGAGGGCAGATTGATTACAAAAAAGATGTCAATACTGCCCACATTTACTCGACTGTCTCATTTTAAGTAAATGAGGGGTTTTCTATAATGAGCTATAGAAAGCCTAATTGAGTGGATGACAGCTGAATTCTCAGATGGGTTCCTGTGATCAGTGACAAGAGCAAATACTGTTTAAAAGGCAATAACATGACTCAATGTCAACTGTCCATTGATCCATTTATTCTAGCTTACATGCATCCTTTCCCTCCTTGCAGACATGAGACCAAAGTTACTGTACAATTTGGAAAAATACAAATACAGCCTGGAATACAGATTTGCGGAAGCATTGACTACCACTAGTGTCGCTCTCAGCTGCAGTCATTGTATGGAAGAACCCAAGGTGGATTTCTCCTTTGTGGATATACTCATGGAAATGAAATGGGATTGGGCAGGGGTATTTATTTATTAATATATCAAGCGTGGGGCATTACCTCGGTGGCATATTATTTCTCTTCTCCCAGTGCGCCCCCCCCCCCCCTCGACAGGCGGCATTAGTAAATGTGTGCTGACAGCAGAGGTTACCTTGAGCAGGCCGCTGGACCTGGGGGCTGTATGTCTTCATTTACCCCAGTATCTGCAGATGCCAGGAAAAAGGGAAAGTTATTTTCTGTGTCTGGCCCGCGGGGAAAACTGAGGCTAACGATCTTGGCCATGTTGATTGTTACCTTGCTCCTAGAATAGCACTTTACTTTTAGGAGCAAGCGCCGGGGAACGTGAGCAGGAGTGATGAGAAGGCACGGGTGGGTCGGGTGTGTCTAAGTGTGTGTGTGTGTGTGTGTTGGTGTAGCAGGGACAGAGGTGAGGGTTGGGGGGGTAGGGTGTTTTGGTCAACGGCTGGATGCGCACTCGTACGCAGTGGGAGAGCAGTGAACCCGGGTGTCCAGAAAAGTCAGCTGTGTGGTGTGATTATACTGAGCCTGTGTGTCCACCTATTAATCATCTAGCCTACTGGAGGTGGATTATTTAGGTCAACTTTGATGTAAACACCTTCCATTATGTTACTGCATATAGCTCCATTGCACCAGTCTTTAGATCAGTATGGCACCAGGCTGTGAATAGTAAGCTAGTATGAGGACACCACTTAAAGAAATAGTTAAAATAAATACACTTATCTGCTCTCTCAGATTTACTGTAGATGTGAGCATCAATACCAGTCTCATGTTTGTGCATTATGTATGAAGCTGGATCTGGGAGGCTATTGACAGCTTTGCAAATACTGTAGGCACAGCAGGTCTGTCAAGCTCTGGATTTCTCACATTCTGGATGTTAAACTGGTGCATATGGGGCTGTAGCATAAGAGCGATAAGTATTAAGAGTTTGGAGCGTGTTGTTTTTTCCCCCTAGACATTACAAATCCTATATCACACAAGCAAAGGTGTAAGGAATGGATTTAACACTGTGTTTATCTGCTCTAATGTGAGCTGCAATCGTTGGCATTCTAGCTTACGATCTACCTGAGCTGAGCGTTACTTTCGAACTCAAGGAGGGTTAGGGTTAGGGTTATCATCTACTAGAGTAAACTACATTACAACTACATTTATTTTAGGGGTTACAATTTAAAATTAAAGCCGCAAGCGGCGATGGCGGGCCCTCGCTCACCCATGCCACCGCGGGGCCTGAGGCATGGCGGGGCTGTGGCGTGAAGCAGAAAGTGAGAAAAAACCTGGAAGGAGGCCAAAAATGCAATGTTTCGTTCATCCAGTAGGGGGCAGTCACAGGTAGTTACACATATGGTCTGGTGTGGTTCAGGGCGGCCACTCATCAGTCATGTGAAGTTTGGAGTGAATTGGACAAAGCATGAAGGAGTTATGAGAGGTTGATGGTTCATCCACCAGGGGGCAGTAATGGGATGCATGCAGGTGTGTTCAGGGTCAGTCCCTCATCACACATGTGAAGTTTCGTGGAAATCGGACAATGTTGATGCAAAAAATGGCACTTCCTGTTTCCACTAGGGGGCGACATGAGCGACACCCCTATCAGATGGAAGAGGTCTCCACCCTGGACCTGTGTATCAATTTTCATGATGATACGTGTTCAATAAAGCCATCAAAAAGCCAAACGTATTTTCATGGCGAGGAATTGATGGTAGCCACGCCCCTACAGGGACGCCATTACTCGTAGCTTCACAGTGTTCATAATGTAGCTTCACCAACTGGTTCTGCATGTTTTAGAAGTGGAATGAAGTTGATGGGGTCAACTATGTATTTTTCATGAATTTAAGTCCACTTCCTGTTACCACCGGGGGGCGCTATGAGTTACGTGGGAAGTTAATATATCGGGACGTTCAGGGCGGAGCCATCATCATGTCCAGCAAGTTTGAAGCTGATTGGATGAAGTATGTGGGCGTGAGAGCCACGCGTATGTACATGGCGAGCACGCCAAAGTTAGTTGAGCCCTGGCAGACACGCCCTTTAACCTACGGATGCGCAGAGCACAACTTAAGCTCAGCTAGGTCTGGAGATGTTGCGTACCTAATTTGAACTTGGTCGGGCGAACGATGTGGGAGGAGTTAATTTTAGGCGGAAAAAATCAAAACCAAAATGGCCGACTTCCTGTTGGGTTGAGGTCATGAGGTCAAGAGGCTTTTTTGCATATGTCGGTATAATACATATGTGTACCGAATTTTGTGAGCATAGGACAAAGTTAGCAAAATTCCCTACGGGCATTTTTGGACTTTGTAGGGGGCGCTATTCCGCCATTCTGCGTCGACCATGTGCGACCACCCAAAAATATCGAATTTTGGATGAGGCCGGACGTCCGTGCAAAAGTATAAGCATTTTCGCATTTGGGAAAGGGGCGAAATTGGGGCACGAAATGTCGGAATAATAATAATAATAATAATAATAATAATAATAATAATAATAATAATAATAATAATAATAATAATAATAATAATAAACATTACAATTTCAATAGGGCTTTCGCCAGGCGACTTGCAGTCGCCGCTCGGGCCCTAAAAATACCCCATTCAATGCTTGTACATTCACTGCATAGTGTTTCCTCACTGTGAAATTCAGTCCTGGATGCCTGATGGATGAGTTTATGTTAACATTAAGAGCTCTGTTCTGGGACACTTTTGTAACTTTTTCTTCCACTAAAATTCAACTTTCCAATTATGCTGAAAAAATCTCCACAATAACTTTTCAAACTCCTCTTACGCCTACAGTTTCTCTACTTCAAACACAATTTATGCAGTAAACATTTCAGTCATCTCTTTCACAATATCACACTTTAAGCTACTTTTTTAATGCTTTAAATTTGTAAGTTTTGGCCTTCAAATCATTAGATATATATGAGTGAATACTTGCAAATGTATAGATAGATAAATAGATGGACAGATAGATAGATTTCTTTCCAGCCTTTTGAGCCCTGTTTGATGCCGCCACATGTTTTTTTTCTGCTTTGAATAGCGCAGTGCCCTCTAGCTCTTTCTTTTTCATTATAATGGAATAGATAAAGCATATATGGATAGTAGGGAGCTGGAGTCTCAGCAACAAAGCCAAAATGAAGGGTTATTACAGTTAAACACAGGCTGACACTCTGTTGGCTAATCCTCAGGGTGGCCATTACAGAGAAAACTAATAGGCACATCAGTAATCGGGGCCAAATTCATTGCCTTATCTTAGCCCTCAAAAGCACCTCTAAATAGCACTATAACAATCACTGTAAGATGATCTCTCCCAAAATGCAGTTAGACGTACAGACTACAACTGCTTCATGAGATGTTGTAGTGTGATGAGTGTAGTTATTAAAGTCAACTAATCTCCTAGAAAATGTGGTTACAATCAAAACCGGTTTGTTCAAATGTTATATTCCTTTCACATGCTTAGAGTTATTAAGACTGAAACAGAAGCAAAAGAAGAGTGAGTATTACACTATGTATGCCTGTGATAACATGCTTGACATAACAACATTATGAGGACAGGATAATAAGACAAAGTCATGTGTACTGCCCTAACCAAAGACCAAAAAAAATCAGTCAAAATGTATATACCTTATATTATTTGTTCAATTTAACTACTGATTTGTTATGTCTATATGATCAATAAACATTTTAAATGGTATCCATAAGCAGATTTTTTTTTTTTTTTTTTTTTTTTTTTACCACAATCTGCCATCAACTATGTGGCAAAAGTTTGAGAAAAGCTCTCTTTCAGCGTGACAGTGCTCAGCTCTCATGCACAAAATGAGCACAAATTGACAGGCCTGCACCGAGCTCTGACCTCAACAACCTGTCCTCCCAAAAGAACAACAGTATAGGTCGTAAATTCAGCAGCCAAAAATGACTTTTAGTTTGAGTGACAGATGCCATTTAGCAGCCGTAGTAATTATGACCCAGAGAAATGATGTTTGACCACATTTTAAGTGATCATTTTAACTTAAGCCATAATCTTTCCCTAACCCTAACCAAGTGATTTTTGTGCCCAAACCTAACTAGACCTTAGAGTGGTGTCACATTGTGAAACATAATTATTTTTTACAGTGATTTGTAACGGTTTGGGAAAGCTGCTGATAGAGATGACATATTAGAAAGCGCTCACATGAGTTTCTCTAGAGTGCGTTGTACAATCGACCTATTTGGTCATTTAATTATGAGGATGTGTTGGACCTCAACCCCATCCAACACATTTAGATAAATTGGATCTGTGAGCCAGGCCTTGTCGCCCAACATCACTGGTCGACCTCATTAACACTCTTGTGGCTGATTGGGTCAAAATCCCTGCAAACAGGTTCCAAAATCTTGTTTAAAGCCTTCCCAGAAGAGTGGAGGCTTTTAGCAGCATATTAATGCCCGTGGTTTTGAGATGACATGTATGGGTGTCCACATATTAGTCATACAGTGTGTATGAGAAAGTCAAACAAAAACAAAATCATTGCAAAAACAGTCAGTCTTGTCTGATGAAGCAACTGGATAATCTTTAACTCATTTTGCCAAAGATGTTGGTTAACCTATGAAAATGTAAGCGTGCTGAGCTACGTGTATTGAGATCTGAAGACTGTGTCACAGGGGAAAACCTTGGGAAATTCCATTAAATGTCCAAAGGTGCACAAATACATAGAAAGGTGGAAAGCATACATCATTTAAATCTACCCTGATGCACTGCTGTTAGTGCACTCAATTTATTGAATTGAGTTTAGTTTTAATTTGCATCCTAATTTGACCCTGCCACCTCTGACTAAAGCTCAGGGCACTTTTTTTCCCTCTCCACTTTGTTATCAGTCAGTTATTCTGAAGTACTTGGAATACCAATGGTTTTACTCCTCCAGCTGCTGAAAGGTGGGACCATTTCAGACAGTCACATTGTTCACAGTGGCTGTTGAAATTTGATAGCACAATTCTTTTTTTTTTTTTTTTTTTTTTTGTAAACCAGCTACAAAAAACAGAGATAAAACTCAAGTGTAAGTTTTGCCACTCTGCTCACAGATGCGCTGCCACCCCTGAAGTGTTTAGAAATAGAAAACATGATGACTAGATAACAGATTGAAAGAACATGTCAAAGCCAGTGTCGACATTTGATTTTTCTGAACACCATACATTAAAAACGGCTGTGTGTGATAGCTCAGATATGTGATTTTATCAGAAGTTTCTCTTTATCTACTTTTTCTCAACTTTAACTTACACTGACCTACATTCCCCAGAATGTCTTTTAGCAAACCCCAGAAAGTGTGCATGAATGAATATTTTTTAATGTAGGTGGAGGTGCAACAGTTCTGTTGGATGTCATTATGCTGCTCTACCGTGGCTACTCTTGGTAGGTATAGGTATAATCTGGTATAGTATCTTTACATATTCTCTGAGGTATGACTGTTAAATATAAATGTGACATTCATTTTTTGATTTTGATGAACACCAAAATGAATATTTACAAATATTGTGTCTGGATCTATGGTTGACAACTTTATCTATTAGTCTATCCATATGTACTTTTGTCCAGTGATGTGATCCACTGCAGGGTATCTTTAAAACACTGGCTAGCTTCTAAGGAAATGTTCTGTGGATATTTATTGTCATCAGAAGATAAACTCTGATGTTTTGGTGGCTTCCTGACATTCCTCTCTTTCATAAAAATACGAATGCCATGAAATGCACCGAAACCCTTCATACTTACCATCTGGGCCATCACTCTAAACCTAAGGCCAAATAATCAACTTTGTGGAAGAGATCAGCTATCAGCTAAAATGCTGTGAAATTTGCATTTGATAGTGCTTTGAATGAACAGCCCCACTTAAAGCACATTTCCCACTTGCACGCAAATGAGATAATCTGATGTTGTGATTGTCAAAACAATTACTAAAGACATCCGTGCTTCCAATGGATAAACTTCTTCCACATAAACCTCCACGACTTCCTTTGCAGTACCATCAAGAGCTCAACATTTTGATTTTCAACTATTTTTGTAGTCTTCAAGACCAAACTGAGAATACTTTACTTACATCAATGGCGGTTACTTCAGAAGACATCATACAACAATCATACAACAATGTTTACAGGCTGAGAAATATAACCACACAATTAGAGGAGTCAGGGCTGCTAACAGGGCAAATCTTAGAATTTTAAGGTGTCAGTATACTCAATCAGAAGTGCTTGTTGCACAGTCAAACAGCTTCAGAAGCTTCCCATCAACATAAATGCTATAGCTACTTTTTTTAAACATTGCTCAAATATGTTGTTGTTGATTCTTCCTTTTATCATTTGAAAGTCAGCTTAGCATGAAAAAGATTTGTGAATGTCTTATTGTAAGGTTGTCTGCAGAGGCCTGACAGCTGCAAGTTTGCTTGCATTAAAACATGAGTATTATTTTTATCTTCACACACATTCCTTGCCATCCTTTCCAATTTTTTTAAATTGTAGGAAAAGCTTTATCTGTTTTAAAGCTTTGAGAGAGAAAACAACAGCTTGAGCAGTAGAGGTTAAATTGCTATTTGTTTAAGTTGTGGACCACATATGAATAACTCTTGGCTCTGTGCATATGGTTGCTGGCTTCCAGAGAATGATGAGTCCTGTTTCAGGTCATCCTTCCCTTCAATATATCAACATATTTCCCTCATGCATATGAGGGCAGACATTCAGGGGCATGATAATTCACTCCACTTGAATTACTGTCTACATCCCTCTCTGGCTTTACTGACCGAGTGCAAAACCCAAAGGACGGTCCCTTCTGCTGGCGATGCCAGCCACACGCTAAGCCCCCATCCATCTCCCTTGGCCTTTTTTTTAGCAGTTTTGTCCTCTTTCCCTCTCCATGCTTCCCTCTCTGGTTCTCCATGGGTCCCCTAGGCAGTAGCAGGTGCACTTGGGGGGCTATGGAGGGTCTCTGCCAGGAGCCTGAATGAAGCCTTTATAGACTGACTTTCAATGCCCCCCCTGTTCCCCCCTGTGCTATCATAGGAAAACCTCTATCATTACTGTTATGATCTACAGCCCTCCGATGGTGACTGCTCCCCGCCAGACGAGGGGCTTACAAAGACCCCCTGGGGGGCTGTGATGCTCCATTTCAATCCCCCCACCCCCACCTCTCAACCCACCCACCCCCACCTCTTGCAACACACACTCACCAAAGACACAGAAACTGCATGTAACTTCAAGACAGCCAGGCTACAGTGACAGAGAACAAGACAGACACAGGAGTTTGACACCCCAGCATTCAGTGGAATTACTGCAAAATTAAGCTGGTGAACTGAGAAGAGAGGAAAAATGAGTCAGCACAGCCTGTCATTGTCACTAGTCAGGCCAAACACCAGGGCCGCTGGAACCCCAGAGATGCCAGTTAGCTCTTTCAAAAGTCTGCAACATTTTTATCTAAACACACATGTTATGCAACTATCACCGATTGCTATGTGACAGTATGCCAACCTATTTCCAGCTCATGGTAGCTTTTACATTTGTTCCTCTAAAGATTCAGTGTCTTTACTGGCAAAGAGTCATCTGGCACAGATGCATTACATCCATCATGTGTGTTTGTATGAAATTATTGCAATAACTGAATAGCAGGATGAATAGCATGAGCAGTTATGGCAGACAAAGAAATGAATATTGGTTTCAGGCCAGTGTCCGCTGTGGATGTGTTTTTGTTCTGACATCCACAGTGGTCGTGTGTTGGCACCAACACAATACCTTTTGATTCAATGTTTTGTTCACTGGGTGAAAAAAACCTGCTCACCAATCAGCAACGCCAACATTTAATGACTATTGGATGATTCTGCAAAAATCTGGCTTGTATTCTGAATATTCATTGCCTGTGTCTCTGGAATTCTAGCTTTCTTGATACAAACACGAAAACTGACACGTAACCAGAGATACAACCAAAGTGATACATGACCATACCCACAAATTGTGTGGGCAATTCCTAAAAAATGTCTATATCTGTCACTGATTTTGTTAGGTAGTCAGCTATACCTCTTTCCTGATTTTCTGATGTTTCCCCTTCTTAGTGTTTCATGTTTGTTCCTGTTTGGGTGTGGCCTCCTGGTTTCCCTCTCCCACCATTCAACTAAACACCTGCAGCTGAGCTAGTAATCAACTCTACGAGCCACAGCAGTATAAAGCCCTGGTTCATTGCTTCAGACTCTGCCACACTGATCAGTTCCCAATGCGGCTCACCACGCCAGCTTCTGTATACCTGCTATGTCAGCCTTGTCCCCTCATCTGTTTGCCAGTTTGGATCATGGATCCACTGTCTGCTCTGCCCTGCCTTAAGCCCCTCTGCCTGCTTCAGTCCTTCACACTGCACCGCTGCCTGCTGTGTTTTGCCATTGCCAACCTCAAAGAACACTCAGCTATGCCTTCATATGTATCTACAATTCAAGTTAAATAAACTGCCCTTTGACCATCCCTGTGTTTCCTGATCTGTGTTTACATTTAAATCCTAAATTAAACTTTTACAACAGATCTTTCCATGTAACTTTAGAACGCAGGATATATCAGTCTGTGTGACTCTTTGATGTCAATGGTTCCCCAAAATCCAAAAATTTAAGTCTAAAACAGTCCTGCAATGAATCTTACCTAAATGCATTGTTGAGAATGTTCAGATTTGTTAAAACTGTTTCAGAGAATAATAATGTGGTTTATACTAGTGGCACCACAAACTGTGCTACTCATTTCAAATGGTGATGTATGGGCTGACAGCAAAGGCAAATAACGTATGTGTGATCAGTTGCTACTGTATTTTTTACCCACAGTGTTAAAATATATAGTTATATTCATTACAATTTAGTTACTTCAAACTAAAAGTAAAATGGCAAAATAATCGTAGCTGCAATGAATCTTGTCAAATCAGCTTTAAATCAAGCCATGAATTATTTATGTTTTAGAAAGTGTCTCTAGATATGCATAAAACATCAGAAGACATAGTATGGCAACAGCAGTTTGGATAAGAAATGGATACATTTTGTCAATAGTCTGCGTTTTTGTATATCCTGCAAATATAAACCTGACCTAATGTTGTCCAATATGTGCATATTTTGTTTGGTTTGCTGAGCTCTCTCAACTCAGTAACATATTCATACACTAAACAAAGACACTTCTTTCACTGTTTCACCTGTGTGTATATGTGCTGGCATTTTGTTATGGAAAGTTATTTGTGTGATTGCTGTTAAATGTTAAATTCTTTGAACAGTCTTTTCTTCAAGGTTCTAAAAAAGACTGACTACTGACAAGTGAGCAGTCATTTGTGTTTGTGCATCACAGAACACCATTAAAATGCAAACACAGACTCAAATGAAACAGAAAGTATGATGGAAATATGTTTGTGTTTGAGATCCAGTAATGTTTCTGTAATGTGCCCATGACTGATATGATTTAATGGTCCTAGTCAATGGGGTCAACACCTACATACTTCTGCCCTTATGAGTTCCAGGTTAGCAGCACTAACGATACTTACAATCAATGAAATTCTACTGCAGAAAATCAGAAAATCCTGTAAGTCTTTTTCAATAATGACTTAGATTTTTGACTTTTATGCTTTTTGTACTGCATCAAAAATATTAAATACTGTCTTTCCAGAAACAGTGTCCTGTTAAAACAAAATGTTTTATAGAGTTTTCCACCAAAGAAATATTCTAAAATTTGGTGAAACCAGCCATTTAAATCTAATAATAATAATAATAATAATAATAATATCATATTTTATTTGAATAAGTGTGTTTACCCTTGGATGTAAAGATTGAATTTATGTACTGGAAAAGTGATACAGAGTCAGAGATATAGCAGCAGCATTTCTGCGATGGTCGACAGGCTTTAGCGGTCAGAACAGAACAAACTTCTCACCGTGTGTTGTGTCCTGAAAGCCACATGCAGGGAAAGAAAGGGTTAATCATGTAAGGTACGTCCAAAGTCACTTCCTCATTCACTTAGAAATGAGCATTCCCTTCATCCTTCGTTGTATATTCATGAAGGTCCTTTAACCATATGCTGGGACCACTTCCCATTCCATCTTCATTGCCAATGCTGTTTTAAAGGGAAAAAAGCCCTTAGAAGGGCAATATGTTAATTATTAATTGACCCATGCACTTATGCACTGTAGTGATGATGAAGATATGCTTTTAGAAGCCCCTGCCACCCCCCTCCCATCCACAACATGATTTAGATTCAAGACCTTAATGGAGAAACAATGCAAGCAAAAGCCAAATTGCAGAGTTGTCCTTTGCACCCACAGGGGTAGGGAAATATATTGAGTTGAACTTTCTGGGAACAAATGCTCCCCACCTACCAACAGTGTTTCACAATCATCTTTTGTCAAGCAATGCTATGACATTACCCTGTATCAAATCGGTTACCCATCAGCCATCACTCTAATCCAGGGATTTTTAGCGTTGGCACTGGCACTCAATCACTAGTGCCTCTGTGGATTTCCCAAATGCACTCATCCTGCCAAAGACTCCATTGCCTTATTAAAGTGCAGTCACAGAGGCAGTGCTGTCGCCAGGTAGGATGCAGCAGCCTAAGCGAGGAGAATGAGAATCTAGTGACATGTGAATTCATTACACCACTTTTGTTGATGGTGTTGTAAAATAGAGTGTGATATGCTGCACAAAGGTCATCCACTCACACGTTTTTGTTGTTGGGGAAGGATCTGAATGACTGAGTAAGCTACTGGCTATGTCGTGACCCTTCACTCGCATCCGGCAGTCTTATTGATTTTTCACAGCTTCTTGTTGTGTTTGAACTAGGTGGGCCAGCTTATGTGACAAGCACCTTTATGGTAATGTTTGTGTATTGAATCACAATATTAAGTACTAATTTTGCTTAAAGGATAAGGATGGCGATTTTCTATATGTTTATTGTTGTCGACAAATCTCATGTGCGGAGTGAGTCGTTCTGTGCAAGGCAGATGTCACTGCACATGTACAGTATATGGCAGAACACAATTCGGTTTACAGAGCTTTGCTAGCTTGGGCTACATATCACGACCTCTTAACTTTGTGCTGAAGTTCTTTGAAAAATCTACAATGTAGATATTTTAGAAAATTGCTTACACACATTTCATAAAATTACACAAAAAGCTTCATAACTGGATAGATAAGAATAGTTAATTTAACATCAAATCTAAATCATATTGGTAGAGAAACAATGTAATAAATAAATGGAGCAAAATGCCTTTGAACTCATTTTTAGAGTTTATAGAAACTATATATGCTGCCATACTCGATCTTCAATGGATTAAACAGTCTGCAGTGGATTACACTGATCCTGCATCTGCCAAACCTCTCATTATAAAACAAACAAATGTTGACATTTTGAACACACAGCAAAATATATACAGTATAGCCAAGGGACTCATTAGCCACTTTAAGATACTTAATTGATCCCAGTGTGACGAAAACGATTGGTTGTACAGAGGATCAACTCCTTATGCATAAAGTGCAAGCAAAGCAAAATACAGTAATTGCCATGTAGCTGAACATTACTAAATGCTTAATTGGTCTGTGTTTGCACACTGTAACATAGCACATCACATATGACATTCTGCACATTGGTGCCATTTTGCTGGAAGCCTGAAGCACAGCAAGGTGAGAAGAGAAACTAGGCTGCAATTACGGTGTGAACTCTTTATGTTGGCTCTTAATTAATCATCCTTTACAGTATTGGGGTCATGAAAAGGTTGGAGTCGTCACAAAAGTATTGAAAGAAGCTTAAAGATGAAAAGCGACCAAGTGACTATCTGTCAGCCCCCCGACCTTTCTCCTTCTGTACCTTTAAACTCTATAATTATACAGCCCTGTAAGGAAATTCGTTGGTAAAATAAATTGGCTCCATCCTAGGTTCAGTTGTATGTCACCTCTCAGCTGTTAATGTCATTTATTCACACTCTTTTCATTAGTTAACACAATGTTGGTGGACTTAGTTTCATATGGAGCTTTGCGGGACACCCCATTTTTGTCTCACAAATAGGAGGGGGGGGGGGGGTTGTTGTAAAAGTCAACACCTTGGCAGCTTGCCAGAACCCTGCCAGTGAGTATTGGATGGTTAATGTTCAGAGTAAGCGATGCATAATGAGAGATGACATATTTGTTGATGCATGTTATTTCCATGCTGGATGAATGTACAGAAAGTCTTTGTCATTGTTTACTAGAAGAATTATGATTCATGCTTTTGCTGAGTGGGCCACACAAGCAGCTTTACCGATCACAAATAAATAGGACTTCATTAAAATGCAAGACAATACATCAATGTGTCAAAACTGATATCAAATGCTGTCCCTCTAGACTAAATAGCGGATAAATTCAGTGCTGTAAATTAAGTCTGACCATTAACTGAACATCTGCATAATTAACAATAGGGGAGAACTGAGGTTGTGTGTTTTTGTGATGCCTAGAAAAAACAAACAACAAAAAAAAACCCCACATCCCACCACTTGCCACCAGCAGTGCTCGATGTGTTCAGCCACTACAGCTAAGTTACATAGCTGCTGAAAGTCAGTGACTATCTGCTAACTGTGGACTGGCTGCATGTTAAACCTAAAGCAGCTTAGCAGGAACAACTGCTGCTGCAGCAGCTATAATGTAGTGAGAGTCTAGATAGAATTAATTCATGCATAGTATTGAATGTAGATCACCTGCATTTGGCGGCACTCAGAGCTCAAAACACAAACACTTAAGTTATGCATGTAAAACAGCATAATAGGCCGAAAATGTTCAGATTGTGGCTACATGCAGATAGTGTGAGGGAAATGCATGCTGTTAACTAACTCATGAAGACAACTACATTGAAGAAAAAAGAAACATATATACTCTTACAGACGGGATTGTAAATGCAGCTGAAATGCCTCCTGTGCAAGGCTTTATGTAATTAATGTCATTTTACTAATTACTTAATTAATAAAGTGATGCAACTGTATTTTCTACTAATAAAGTGTCTGGAGTGTTGGATATGATGTTTTCAAAGTAACTTGTCTAACACATTTAACTACCAATTAAGCTAGAGCAAAGAATAAGAACATTTAAAAATAAATAACGAGAATCATTTTAATAATATTTGAGATATATTAGTAAGTGCAGGGCATGTTTTGGGAACATATAAGGACAGAATTGTAAGTGTAAGTCAAATAAGGACTGTTGTTACAAAATCTCAGCGAGCAGCCGAACGTCATTTGCTTGGTATAATCGAAGTTCAGCCTTGTCATTATGTTTCTTTCATCCAAACTGAAAGCAGAGAAAGATCCATTTGGATGTCATTTGTCTACAATAAGCATGACTAATGCGTGTTGTCTGGGCTTTATCATGTGTCTACAGACATTGCTGTCACAGAAATTTGATAACAGCCATGTGTGCACATCGTTTGAAGCCAAAAACTGTTAGCATCGCTGACTTTTAAAGTTGTTTTTTTTGGCCACTTGCAGAATGTTGAAGAAAAAAATAAACCTTAGCAAAGAGACATCATTTACATTTGATGAGTGTAAGTCTTATTTTAGCTCTTTTTTGGTCTCCTCCATCTGGTTCTTAGTTTTTAGATGATCAAAGCTAGTTGCCAACTTTATCTATCTGCTGTTGGTGCTGGAAAGCATACATCCATCACAATTTATCAAGGCCTCTGCTGACTAGGTGCTGCTGAAAGTGATGTCAATGGGCTTAAAGAGGCACTCTGTAAAATGCTCCGTAGAGCTCAGGGGAACTGCAGAGTTGGGTTTGTCTCTATGAGCAATACCTTTCACAATACACATAGTCATTTTATCCAGTATTAACACAAAACCATTCAACTGGGATTTCACCATTTTAAAAAAAGCATGGATTTGTCCTGCTAACTGTCAAATCACAACCACACTCTGCTGCTCCTCTTGTAGTTTATATGTCTATTATACACTCTGTGTCTTAAACCAGTCAAGCAAAAAACTAAATTTATCTGAATGACACTGAGGTAGAGCACTTAATGGCCTTGAAATGAGCACTAAGCTATATGCAATTGATGTTAACAATGTTGAAAGCAGGCTTATTTCGACTGAGAGTATGTTTACAAAATGTCTGGCTTTGATTAGATGGAAGACACTCAAAGACAGCAGTGAGTCTGTAATCAGTGTGTCAAATGTTTTGCACCACTTCACACACAAAGTTTAGTCTGAACTCCTCACGCAACAAGACACAACAGTATGTTGCACTGACAGATTTTGGAAGTTGTCTAAAGCTGTCTTTGTATTTTACAATTTCCACCCTGTGCTGGCAACACAGAGAGGAAAAGTGGTTCTGCTGTCCACAGGGAGAAGCCAAATGAGGATATAGAGAGAAGTGAGGAATATTGACAGCCTCATATGCCTTCAAACATTGAATAAGAAAAACTGTAAACTTTCTATTTGCCTGTGTATTAAGATTTAGTTTTTTTGTTTGTTTTTAATTATGTTTACTTTTAAAGATTGTTTCTCTTGTTTTCTCCCAATTTGCAATAGGTTAGAAGACCATCCTTGCCCATGCTAATGTTATCTATCCATGCACCTTACCTTTACTAATTTGTGTACATAAATGACCTGGTCTTTCTTAGCGAAGTGATACTTCTAGGATGTAGCTTTTTGTCTGTTATGCTTTCATAATTTTGATAGATGAAACAGGATGTGGTCCGAGGTTCCTAATCCCTGGTAGTTGGAGGGTGCGCTCCAACTATCACACTACTCAAAAAAGTAAAGTCCATGCCAGGTTGCGGTAAAGGAAACTCCAGTTGATTGTCAAACTTCAGATTCAGGAGGAACAATGCAGATTCTGTCCCAGCTGAGTAACAGTGGACTGGCTTTTAACCTTTGCAGGGATAGCCTACTTGAGGGGTCATGGGAGTTCGAATATCCTGTTAACATGTGCTTTCTGACTTGGAGAAGGCTTACAACTGTGTGCCTCAAGGCACCTGTAGTGCTGTGGGAGTATGGGGTCGTTGTAGCGACCCATTTGGTCCGAATCACCATCTTTGTGATTTTCATGTACATAATCTCAAGGCGCAGCTGGTCGGAGGAGAGTGTTCTGTTTGGGGGCCTCACGATTGCCTCACTGCTTTTTTTGCAGATGATGTTGTTCTGTTGGCTTCAACACACCATGACCTCCAGCAAACACTGGGATGGTTTTCATCTGCATGTGAAGTGGCTGAGATGAAAGTCAGCACTTCCAAATCTAAGGCCATGGTGCTCTGCTAGAAAAAGGTGGACTGCTCTCTCTGGATTGGGAGTGAGTTGCTGCCCCAAGTGGAGGAGTTCAAGTATTTCGGGGTCTTGTTCAAGAGTGAGAGTCAGATGGAGCAAGAGATTGACAAATGGATCAGTGCAGCATCAGTAGCAATGCAGGTGTTGTACCAGATGGTTGTGGTGAAGAAAATGCTCTCAATTTACCAGCCAGTCTACGTTCCAACCTTCAGCTATGGTCACAAACTTTAGGTAGTGAAAGAATGAGATAACAGACACAAGCCGCCAAAATAAGTTTCCTCTAGTGAAAGTCTGGACTGAGCCTTAGAGATAGGGTGAGGGGCTCAAAGTAGAGGGCTGTTCTTTCACATCGAATGGAGTCAGCAGTCAGCTGAGGTAGTTTGGGCACCTCCCACAGGCCTCCCTCTGGAGCTGTTCCAGGCACTTTCAACTGTTGGGAGACTCTGGGGAAGATCCAGAACATGCTGGAAGAATCATATCTCTTCTGGACTGGTAATGCCTTGGGATCCCCCAGGAGGAGCTGGAGGGCGCTACTGGGGTGGAGGATGTGTGGGTCTCTTGAGTCAGTCTGATTCCACCACGACCCGGTCCTGGACAAGCAGCGGAAAATAGATGAATGGATGGAAATAGTTTTTGTCGTTGAGTGATGGAAATATCGGTGGAGGCTGATTACAGGGTGAAGAACCAAGGACCCTAACCCTAACCCTAACTTAACTAATATTAAACGTGCATAAGTAAAAGTGAGTCTATCAAAAAATGTAACCTTCGTAAATATGTGAAAAGAGAGACAGACTTGTGTTTCTATCTCAGCAGCAATTTTTCTTTTGCCCCTTCCTAAAACACCTTTCTGAGATCACAAGTGATTATTTTTCTCATGATCACAAATGGACCTGACCCCGGAAAATCTCAACATCAGTGAATTCCTTCTTGCTAATGGAATACTTTGCACTAACACAACATAATGTTTTACATGACTCAGCCTTTATGCAAAGTTTCTGCTAACTAAAATAGTTACTGTGCATCAGTGGCCTTGTTTATCTTCTATTTAGAGGCTGGTACAGTAAAGCTAGTAAAAGAAAGAAAATGGTGGGTACAAGCAGGCAGTGAAATCTTCTGTGTGGATTCTTCTCATGCTGGCTGAGCTCAGGGTGTGAAATTTGTGAAGCAGTGATTACTGTAGAATTCTATGTGCTCTTCATTGATGGGGGGTGAGTGCACGTGAACTGGCATGGGTTTTACACATGTTGTTGCTACAGTACATCGATGCTGCGCAGGCTTGGCTGGTTGACAGGAAGTAAATTCTGGTGGTTTAAGGGTGATGAGAAACCATGAGTGTGAGGGAGGCTTCATCCGTCTCTTTGGTCAAGGTTGCTGAGCTGGTGGTTTCGACCTTAATAACTCAGCCCCCACATACAGAAAACTGGACCTCGCTGACAGGGATCAGCTCCATCCTTTGCCACCGAGAATGGGGGAAGCAGAGATTGGGGGCCAGAGATGAGAGAAATCATGGAGTGGTAAAAACCACAGAATCACTTAAGTGAAGTGGCTACTTGCCCTGTGAATTGGCTTTTCAAAGCTAGGGCAGACTGTCGAGCAGACAAAAGCAGAAAAGAAACGGTGGTAACATTCATGGAGTGAGTATAAGAGCACTAAATTACACTGGGTTTTCTGCAAGTCAAGCAGAATGACCTGTACCAATTGAAATAGCAGAAGACAATACGACGTTAAACACTATCCAACATAAAAGTATCATTAGTATGAAAACATTCAAATTCTAAAGCCCAGAGAGCTACCTCTTGAGGCCGCATTATTTAGTAATGCACGTGAAGTTTGTCCTTTAGTGTATCACTAGAGAAAGAACATTAAAATAAGGGAGATTTATCCACCTGGGAACATGAATGTTCTTAGTTCATTTTATGTTAATATATTAGGTTATGAGATATGTGTACCATTTCGTCTTGAGGATGATGCTAGATTAAAAAAAAAAAACATTAAATATCCAAAACCAGAAATGGTTCATCATCTGAGGAGCATGAATGTCTCAGTACAATTTATGGTAATCTGCTGATTAGCTTTTGATGCATTTTCTGAACAAAAAAAAAAAGTTACAGATGGCACTAAGAAGTTGTCAGAGGGTTGACAAAATCAGTAAATTTCATTATCATAAAAATCATTAAATATTTTCTGTGAACCATGAAATCTTTTTGAAACATCTTGTAAAATACCATATTTCAAAATGTAAGATGCAAGATTGGAGCTTATTGAGATTAATAATGATATAGATATTTAAGAGTTTAAAAAAACATGTCAACATAGCTGATGGGAATGTGTTGATGACCTTATATAAAATGAAAGCGAAACTTCAGGACACACAGATACACATACTGATGAAACTAGACAAGTGATACAAACAACCATATTAAAAAAAACAACACTGCATAAAATAAATAAATAAAACCAGATGTTGGCAATAGACACCTCCATAAAATAAATAAATAAAACCAGATGTTGGCAACAGACATCTGTTTTCACCAGATGTTGCTAATCGAAAAAGGATCAGAGGTCAACAAAATGAATGGAATCATCCTTTGAGGACAATGAATACATAAAACCATTAGCATTGTGGTCACGATATATTGTTCCCACTCCAAGTGTAGAGCCCCCGCTACTGTTGTGTAGGGGCCTGGGTGATTCAAGTGTCTGGGAGCTGGAAAGGGGCTCTGGAACATGTTTGAAGGATCGTAGATATTTATGTTGTCAGAGCTGTAGTTAAGCTGGTTTCAGGGGGACCAGATTTTCTCATGGTGGTCCTGGCTGTTAAACAACATTTGTCAAATGCTGACTGATCCCAGTCAACAGCTATGGACAGGAGGTGAGCAAATCAGCCTAAACTAAAGCAAACACACACATTTCGTACAATCAGTGAAATCCAGTTTTCATACACACTCCAGACTGTTTCACCGAAACAACAAAGCTCTACAAATCACACTCACCGCGTCCACAGTGACATAAACTTCGATCGCACCACAGACATCCGTTGCTATATTGTATTTGTTCTGCATTGCTGAGGTGCAGATAGAAATTTGTAGTGTTGACATCTTCATTCTAGCATTTCAGGGAGATTGCTCTGTGCTGAAAAAATGATGACAGAAGAGTCAAAACAAATTGATGTAGTCCTAATCTGCATATTGATTGGGAACCTCATCAGGCATTCCTAATGAGTGTATAAAAAAAAGACTGTGAAGATGAGATTGGTGATTATGATGGAGTTGCCATTCAGAAACATACATGGCTCTCCAAATCAAGATCCACGCACATTTTAACATAATCAATTATATTGTTTACAAGAGTGACTGCTTTCTGCAGATGTTTACTAGGTGCATGTTTTGAAGAGTTAAATAACAACCTCATGTAAAGTTTAAAATGCTCAGACAAAATATTTCACTATTATCACTGTTTCTTTTTTAACAATAGCTGCTGAACAATTTGTCAAAAACTGTATTCCAGTATGATAATCATGTGATAAAATCACTTGGATGTATGAATAAATGAGGTTTTTTCATAATGTTTTTTTTCCCACAATGTTATGATGTCTTGTGGCTGTGCTGGCAAGCACATATAAATGAATGCAGTAAGTGTAATATCTTAGGCAGACTTGCCATAAAAAAGCACAAAACATTCCTGAGAGACACTGCTTACGTGAGCTTGCTTTTCTTTTCGGGGCCCATATTAAGAGGTTAGAGCAGCCACACAGCCTGCGTTGTGCAGGGATGCAGGGATTTTCTTCACTGGGAGTGATGGGGTTTAATAATCAATTTAATCAATAGAAAAACACCTCTTTTGTGGAGTATATGTGGCTGACATAGAGGTAGCCCCAATCAGATCTCCCCATTCCCAACAGAGAAAATCACAATAACTTGCAACTGCATTTCTTAATCTTTTTCTGTCTAAACTAAATAATGATAGCGATTGTTAAGTTCATCGTGGTCACATCTTAGTTTGGCGTGATAGCGTGCTAACAAATTGCTACTGTACAGCTGTGGATGATGGGAGGTTGTTTCGCCAGTAGTTGGTCATAAAGTAATGTATTTGATGATGGGACCAGATGAAAAGTCAGATGACCACCAAGTTACTATAGCTCACTCTGAGGGGGGTGTATCAAAAGTCATTGAGACATTTCACTCTGAACCAAAAACCTCATGGTGGCAAAGAAGGAAAGTCATAGCCACACCAAAGTCATTAGGATTTATACTCCTTATACCAAATTCCATGGTAAACCATTACAAAGCCTAGTTGTTGAGATATTTAACTCTGAAACAAAGTTGTGGACTGTACCGACCTACATTTCTGTCCCTGGAGCCCCTCTGCTACCATGGCTAAAAACAGTGACAAAGCTTTCTCATTGTGTCACAAAGCCAACACTATTCTGTTGGACAGATATCTCATTTTTTTGACAGTTGTAAGGATTTCTGCCTTGCAATGTTGTTAGTGTGTCCACATTCCCTTGAGTGTTGTAATCCCATACCTAAGAAAAGCTTTTTCTCCCTGGGCATGTATGTCCCCTGGTGTCCCAGAGTCAACCATGGCTGCAGCAAACCAATTAAGTGCTGCTCTGGAGTCCCATCCAAACCTGACTGTCAGCCAGCATTTGCACTCAGCACACCTCCTCCCTCCCCAACAAAGACAGTGTCAGTGCTGAAAGATTCGACACTCAGGCCAAAACTCTACGGGAGCAACTACAGCCCCCTGTTGATGACCTGTGTTATCTAACCTTGCTATATAAATCCAGAAACACTGTATGTTTCCAAAGCTTTTTTATTCAGTTTTTCTGAAAATGCCTTATTTTAATGGCAACACACTTAATTGAACAGATTATTTACCTTGAGTGAAAAAGGAAACTGACAAAGCAGTGTTACTGTTATGGGAAAATTCCAGTTTATTTGAACCTGATGTATTTCCCATAAATGTGGCCATTGTGGCCCTATGTGTCATGCTAATTTTGCTCTCTCCAGCTCCATTATAGAGATTATAGCGACTTATTTGGATGAGGTGCTGAGTCTCCTACATCTTTCCAAATACATTTTTGCATGAATTGCTTCAAAACTTTGTTTCACATAGAGCCCCAATAGACACATATTGATGAGAAGAAAGAAAGAAGAGAAGTAGCAGTGCCACTTAGTGATATTACTGGTTACTTCCAGGAAACTTTAAATTTGTATCAAAAATGGTCCTGTGTTAATCAGTGAATATTTGAAGGGCTAAGGAGCTGAGGAAAGGAGCTGTCAGGAGGGTTTTGCGATCAGGCACTTTTGAATTCCCCACAGATGCAGCCATAATGTAGTAATTGAGCCAAAAATCTTATGAGGTTAGATCCTATTTCTGTGAGCCTTGGCAGACTGGACATGTGAGATGTTATAAATAAGTTGAATGTTTGCAAATTTAATGACATCATAAATTAAAATGTTCAACTTTTTTAAAATGGTGAAATGTAACTAGCTTCCAGCCCAGATTTTTTATTGCTTGGTTGTGTATAAATATACGATTAAGACCATGAAATTACACAATAACTTAATTATCAAAAGATCATCGAATGCATAAAAATGTTCACGGCAAGGAACTGTAACCTGTTCATAATGAATCTAGCTGTGTGTACATGTTAGCTGCTCTGGTCATCATTTCTGCTGTACTTTACGTGAGAATACACACACACACACACACACACACACACATACATATATATATATATATATATATTAAGATACTGGACCTCAGGGACTTGTTATCTGTGTAAACACATTTTCAAAAAAGGTCAGCAGAAGCATATAAAAGGTAAAAGGATGCTGTTAAATAAATAATACAGTTTTCTGCATTTGTGTACACAATTCAAAAACTTGCAGAAAGTACTGTTTTTTTATCAGCAAATGCTCAAATAATCTTTCTTTAACATGTATCGGGTATGTTGAAAGTGAAACTATAGTTCTGTTCACCATTATATCAAGGATAACACCTGCTAAGGAATGCTCCACGACTGTAAGGTGATGTTGACACACCCAATACAACTGTTGACTATACAACTCAGAACCTGCATTTTTTCTTCCAAAAGTTGGCCCTTATGTTCCCACAGCCCTATGTTCCCACAGGGTTAGAGTTAGGGTTATATTTTACAAATACATCCATTACATTCACCCCCCACACTCGTCTCCAGTCTCCAGCATGATAGTCAGACATCAGCAGATTGGATAGAACTTCAACATTTAAATGTTTTAAATTTGCAAAATTTGAAAATTCGGCTCCATAAGTCCCTGGTTATGCCAATGCTCAGAGCCCATGTGCCGTGCCGTATCAGATGGATTGGTCAACCCAATGAGGAGAAAAGCCTGGGTTACTTGAACTTGCGAGCGCAAGAAGATGGCCCAATCAGGACAACGTTGTGCCCGCCCCAGTGCTTAATTTGTAAACTATTGCTCATGAGGGACTTTCACTCGTAGCCTCACAGAGGAACCAGGACACCCCACATGTCTGTGGGACGGAGGGCTGTGGGAACATAGGGTCTAAATTTTAATAATCTCTTAGAAACGTGGGAACACAGGGCTGTGGGATAGGTGCTGTGGGAACATAGAGCTGTGGGAACATAGGGGCTGTGGGAACATAGAGCTGTGGGAACATAGGTGCTCTGGGAACATAGGGCTGTGGGAACATAGGTGCTGTGGGAACATAGAGCTGTGGGAACATAGACACACCCCCAATTAAAGTAGGCTGGGTGGTTAGATAAACGTTTGTTCATCAAGCAATAGCTCTGATGCATAATTAGCCCTTTCCCCATTCCCCAATCTTGGCTGTATTGAGCCTGGTGTATCAATTTGGACAGTGACAAGGTTTAAGCCACACACCAACTTTGTACATTCTGTATTCACATAATAAAGGTTTTAAAAAGAGAAGGAATATAAGATGACAGAATGCAAAAGTTGCATGTCTCCAGTTCTTATAGCCCCCTAAAATTTCCCAAGATAACTGTTCATTATATCATACTAAGAAAAACTGCAAATCCTCACATTGGAGAAGCTGTAGATGTTTTTTGGACAGCAGGGGATGCAAGTTATGTGTTGCTGCACTAGTAAACTCTCACAGTAGGTGTTTTTGAATGCCTATAAATCAAAAGTTGTTTATCTTACACCATGATGATCACAGAGATACCTGCCAGCCGAGCTGAGTGGTTCTATTATCACAGAATCCATATTAATAATCATGACAGTACCTCTAAGTTAGATATACGTATTGCTTATTTGCTCTAATGAGATTGCTTAAGTGTTTATGTGTAACATGAACATTGTCTATTCTTCACTCTTACTTTGAATAAATATGTTCCTGTGTTGTCAGTCTTTCAGCAGGAACAGAGGGAAAGGAGAAATTATGCACTTAAAGGTTACCATCTAAAACACACGTCCATGGCCGGCAACCAGGGTGGGCACAAAGTCAGGGGAGTGAAAGCTTTTTTTCCCTTTTTTATAGATAATCTGTTCACCATGGCAACAATAGCACTGCAGAGCCCAAGGCCAGCTTACTGATTTGGTTTCACAGTGCCAGGATAGTGGGCAGTCATTGCTTGGGCAGAAATAACTGTCACTGCAACATCACCACTCAATAGCTCTCTCAGCCCACACTCATTTCCTGCTATTTACATTTGTAAAATGCTGTGCCGGCACTTGGCAACTGCCAATGGCATTTAAATTCCATGATAGCCTCCTACTCAAAATAAATGAAGACATATCAGAATAAGTCACTGACATGTCATTTTAATCCAACTACCAGATAAGGATCTATTTTTATTGGGTTTTGTTGCTCAATCTACTAATTTTATCTCAACCCTTCCACCAGTTTTCTATTGTATGATCCCTTCTTTTCGGTCACCGTTATTTAGCCCTCAGGGAATGTTGGGCTATGAATCACAGCACGTTCAGTCATGTCAAAATGGAGTCTGAGAATATCAGGGCTCAGTCAGGCTCACTCAGTTAAAAACCACAACCTGGCTGACTTCCTTTCTATCTCAAGGGCTTCTTAATGGGTCACTAAAGGTCAAGTGCAGCAAGTCACCTGAACCTAAGCATTGACATTTACCACTTGTATAGAACTTAGAGAATACTGTGAGATCTGAGGGAAGCATGATGGGAGATATAATAAAGCCAAGACAAAGGAGAATCCAAAACCTTTTTATTTAATATTGCATCTCCTTGTGTTTACCTGGTGTGAGGACACCTTCCGCTGAAATATAATATGGGATTTTCTACAACCAGACTATCAAGACGTCCTGAATTAATATGTTAAAAATAAATCCACTGCATCTATAATCGGAACATTTTCACGCCACATTTCTTAACCAAGCAGATCAGACAAAGTCATTCTCTTCTGACTTTCCAATACTTAAACTTTATTCACCCCTCAGGCCATTACTGAAGGGAAAAACATGCATAGACGAACACCGAGTGGGAGTAAAACAAACATCTCTATGAAGCATGCACAAAATAATGCCCACCCCTTGCAGCAGGATACAAACTGAAGTCAAAACTGAAAAACAAGTAATCACTTAATCTTCCATCCTCCACTATGTTTACACATGCAAGAAGTCTGCAGTATGTCTGTGGTATAAATACATAACAATTTACAGTGATAAAGAAATATTTTCTTTGATTTATGCGGCTTTGTCTCAGTTTTTCTTTGCATCAGATAGTTGTGTGTGTTTTTTTTATAATAGTTACCAAATTACATATACTGAAAGTTTTGAGCTAGAACAGATCATGGCCTTAATGTACGGTAAATATATGTATTTATTTTGCACGTGCTGCAAATGTGAATTCAGTAGTGGCTACTGAAAGCTACTGAAAATTGTACCTATGGTGATCACTGTATAGAGGTTAAACTTTAACCACCTTTTTAGTTGCTGATACATCATTTCCAATAGTGAGGCTAAATTTAACACAGTCCATGAAATAGAATGTGAGTCTTCATCCCAACGGCACTGTGACAGCTATTGGCTTAATAAAAGCGGTGGATTGCACTGCTGGGCTGTGCCAAAAGCTGCAGTAGGGAGCAGTGAAGAAAAGGGATCTTTTACAGCTCCCATTGTTATTAATAGAGCCTTATTAATTACTCACTGAGGTATCAAATATAGCACAGACAACAGGCCTCGGCTCAGCTGGAGAGCAACGTCGGTGCAGTGTTGCTGAACGTGGCGCTGGCCCTGGAACAGCTGCTCAGGCCTCAAACACCTGAGTCCACAGCGAGCCAAGCAGACACAGATCATCCTGCCTTCCATCAGCTGTGGATTAGCACTGGATTTGCCTCTTCCTCGGCTGTGCACGATTCAATGGCACCACCAATCTGCAAGCTTCTGAAGATCCATAAAATACATTAATTTGCTGTTTCTCTACACCTGGTCCTATAAGAGTATAACCAGTAGATTTAGGGCATTGACTCACTTTCCATTGATACCTCACCAGCTACAAAATGTTAAAAGGGGATTTAAAGTGTAAAGGTTTGTTTACATTCAATGTTTCTTATTCAAACAGTGTCTTTAAGCTCATCGAAGCCCATGCTCAACATCATAAAAAAAATTGCGAATGTGACTTTTGTGACCTCAGTACATTTAACGTATTTGTTGAGCTGCCTGCAGCATTGGCTGTGAGTTTTGAGTAGCCTCCTCCCCCACCTCTTATTGGGATCACATGATTGCAGTGCAGATTGCATGTGCAGTCATGTGACCGACATGGGACAACTATAGCTGTGTAGTAAAAAGTTCAACAGGTATAGATATAGTGTGATTACCTTAAAATGGTATAGTGTTTAAATGAATTAGGTAACTGTTCTCAACTATTTTTTTGCTGTCCATCAAGGTTAACAAAATGTATGTATATGTATTTGATATTTTTCAAATAAGTATACACATATTTATTTCATTTCAAAACATTACTTTTGATTTGAGAATAAGCCAAACATAGATATCTGCTTTTACTTTGGAGATGGTTTCTTGCTATCCATTCAACGGCCTTCTTTATAACAAACATGTAATATGTGATACTAAAGAAAAGCAGAAACATTGCTGTAGTTGAGAATGCCCTCCCAAGAAAATCAAATGCAGATCAGTCCTTTTCTGTTATATAATCCTTAACTAAATACTTATTAAGCCAAACCTTAACCATAGTACTGCCAGATGATAAAACAGTGTTGTTGGATCAGAAAACACATGTCTGTGTTATTCTGGAGAGCACATACCAATTATGTATTTTGTTGTTTAATTTGGAGTACTTTATGATGTTGTTGGTTTACTACAGAAACAAGCCTGAACTTAAATGCAATGAAATACCCTCACTTCCAGCTGCAGCACTCTGGCTCTTGACTTTGACTTCATAATTCTTGTATGACCCATAGATGTGGCCATCAAAAAGCTGTCAGCAATGATGGTCACCGAAATACAGAAGCCCCTACAGCAGATGATATAAATACACATCTTGCCTTTCAGGTACAGCAAAATGCTTTCATGCAGTGACAGAAATGTATGTACATGTTCCCTTTATTGCAGGGCTAACGTGCCAGCCTACATTAGAGCTACTCCATAATCTGCATGTACTGAATATGCATCAAGGCAGAGGAGGGCATGTACTGTGTGGTTGCAGCATCTGTGTCTTCTTTGTTTCTGATGAGTGGACCATTTTCTGATGCCCAGTGACAAGCACCACGGTTCACATCACAGGCAGGTTTCCAGCCATGTGGCATACAATAGGAAACACTCGTTATGCTGTTGAGGAACACAATGCTCATGAACACATGAACCAGTAACAGCCAGAAAATGTGTCATACTTGACCTCTGAATTGGACATTGTCAGTATTTGGGTGTCAGTATCTATTCCACTATAATTTTTCACATGCTGTTACATCTGTCAGCAGTTAAAAAAAAGAAAGAAAAAAAGTAAGTGTGAAATTCACAAAAGGACGCTTCAGTAGGGTGAAAATGAGGTGTGAAGAGAATTTAGAGAAAAAAAAAAGTATTTCAGCATACATTATCTTGTTTCCATATCAATTGGTTACCCCCAAAGCAGTACAGACAGTGTCTCTGCAGTGCAACTGTTTGATTTTGTCCACAAAAGACACTTTGAGAACTGAAAATAACAAACAACACTGGCCAGTCACTTATGACACTCCGACTCATTGAAATTACTTGTGCACTGCAGCCTTGCCAGTTGCCTCAGACTCCATCTCTGTAACCTTTTGTGGAATGCAATGGAAGATCAATGAAATTGCACCGGCTGTTGCAACGGCTGTAGTGCTCTTGTGTATTGATCGTTGGTTGTCTGTGACTGTAGTCAATAACCTGTAGATGTAACTGGGGACCAGGAGCAGGACAATAAGCACAATCCCATAAGGCCTCTACAGCGTGCTTTCCACTTGGGCTTGCTATTAACAGATGATTGCATTGCTTATGAAACGCTCGATAACAAATCTAAAGGTGGCCATAATGATAAAAGTTAGTTTGTCGCTTTCGTGGGATGAAGTCTCACAATCCTGAATGCCACAGTGTCTGTAAAAGGGACAGACTACATAATCTATTAAGTTTATTGAGTGATTACATTTATTGAACTCTTAACAACCAATACGTACTACAAGTCTCTGGTCTGGCATGCAGGATGACATGCTCTCAATATGCCTAATGAGGACGAAGAGGTAATATATCAGCATAGTAAATACTGAAATGATCAAACTATTTTGTCATACATTGGCTTTTTTTTTTGGTTGAAAGTGACGAGGCCTTTAAGCTCTTGTAGCTGATGCATTTATGTTCACTCACTTGAAATAATGAGTTCCTTTACTGAGTAGTTGCAGTCATCTTTTTAGCTCTTAACAAAGGCCTCAGGACTGACTAGGACTAAGGGTGAGTGACACTAATTAAAATTACATTTGAACCTGGACTCAACTGTACATGTTAGAATTCTGTCATTAAAATCTGTCTGCTAAAAATGGAAAATACTGTTTTTATTTTTTTAATTGTTTCAATTGTGTTTTTATTTAGATGTAATGGTAATGGTAATAGTAATATGTAGGAGCCACTTCTGTCAATGATGACGTGCTTTTACAATGCATATATGAAGCAACATAGTCATTGTTTTTAGCCACACCAGCATTTTTTAGTTATGGTGTTATTTTTCAATCAGTGTGCTGTTTGGTCCAAACTGAAACATATCAGCAACTATCAGATAGATTGCCATGGAATCTGTATAGATATTAATGCCACTCTGGTGATCCCCTGACTTTTTCCTTGACCTTTCTATACAACAGGTCAAGGTTTTCACTGCCATACTGTGGATTATATTTACCAAAATCTAAATCTAAAATCTAACAGATGGATTGGCACCATTTCTTAAACAGACATTTATATGTCTGAACAGCTATTGAATGGATTGTTATGAAATTTGGTGAGCACATATTTTTTAAATATTTTTTTATATTGTTGGCTTCAGAATTTGTGCTAGTCTTATGTGCGTTCTTATTGCCCTGTGTTGTTACTCTGTGCTGTCTATTTGTTAATTTAATGCAGAACTACACTGCAGAGTCCAAAACAAATACCTGCAAAATTAATGACATTCCCATCAACCTCAGCTGTACTTGGTCTTCGGTACTAATTAGCAAAAGTTATCATGCTAATGCGAGCATAGTAAATACTTTCACCAATTAGTATCACCATGTTAGCGTTGTCATTGTGAGCATGATGTCATGCTGATATTAGCATTTATCTCAAAGTACTGCATGGCTGTAGAGTCTTACTTTTGTTGTATGTTGTGACAATGATAATTACAGAGCTAGAGCTATAACTTGTGTGTACAAATTACTATGTATATATTAACTTTTTTTTTTTTTAAAAGATGCACATTAAAATGATAAAACATAGTAGATATGTGATTTCTTAATTTTGAGAAGAATTAATTTAACTAATCCGCATTTTCAAATTATCACCAAAATTCTCATTTTAGTGCAACCAATACTAAGCACAGGGAACACACAGTAGCAGGTAGATGTTGCAGAGGGAGGTCCTCCCCTGAGTAAAGCAGGCTTTAAAAACCTTTGACTCACCTCACCAGAATAAGCCTTCATTTGCATACCCTCATCCATCTTCTTTGGAAACCTTTGAGTCACAGGAGAATAATCGTCCCAAGCCCTGTTGATTCAGGACAGTACAGATTGTCAATGACTGTCAGCACTCTCAGGTTAATAAACCAATAGTCAATGGATCATTTTAAAGTTGCTTTAAAGCCATTCTCCATCCCTAAAGACTTTATCCGAAGCCCCTAAATCTGAAACCGGCAACCAAATCAGTAAGCAATCATCACTCTGTGGTTGGCAGCTGGTAAATCCTCTAAACGTGGCCTGACAGGGAACCAAAAATGCTGCAGACCGATCTGATCTGATTAGCACGTTTTTGAAAGAATAAACTTTGCATTTAGTGTGACACATGCAGCCACACACTGGATCACTTTAACTTTATTTGATTTTTTTAATCAGATATACAATCTCAGAGTTGTTTATCACCACAGAAGCGACATGTTCCCTCTAATTATAATGTAGTATTGTTTGTGTGAGCCTGTGTTCAGCAGTGGGTGCAATTTTTTTCCTAGGCAATTATCTCTCCAGTGTGTTTACGTATCTTACTGTTTCTCCAAGTTGAGCCTAATAAATATGTATGATTGAAGTTACCAGGTCTTTTGTTACCTCATGTAGAACTAATTAGAATTTAATGACAGCTTTTAATGATGCTGAATCTCGTCTGCATCCAATTAATCACAATTTTATGAGCAATACATTGCTACGTTTATCATTTAGGGTATGATAAAAATGAATACATTTGTGAACAGAGCTGCAGACACACACTTTGCTCCGCTGACAGCCTGTGACTTAGAACAATATCCTTGTCCTGTTTATCCTGTTCTGTTTAAGTCAAACTTTACATTAAATGCAATGCTTTTTTTCTTTTTGCATTCTAGGACAGTTATTCTTTTACCTTTGAAAAGTAGTGCTTAAACTTCTAATGAATGTGCTTGATTGTTGCATTGATTCTCCTCAATTTCAACTTGAAAAGCAGTCAAATTGCAGGAAAATTGAAATTGATTAGGCCCACACATGACAGAAAGGACAAATTCAAAGAATCTCCATTTCTCTTCGTACAAGGAGCAGCTCACACTAAATCATAGCAGTGCAGCAGAACAATTGTGCCGTAGATCTTAATAGTTTTACTCAGCATGTCCAAATCACCGGGGGAGTCTGCCTGCAGTCACATCATAGAAACGTAAAACCTGATCTGTGAAATATCGGTCAATGACCCAGTCAATATCATAGCCCTGGACGCAGAGTGCAGTGTAGATGAACTCTGACTCAGCCACTGTTGTAGTAGAACAGCATATTTTAACCTAGAGATTGATTTGCCCAGTAATTTCCAAAGTGTGGTGCCATGTCATATGTTTGTGGTTAATTTGAAGTGTGTTTTCATTAGTCAAGTTAGTGGAGAGTGATGGAAAATATGGGTACAGAGGAGAATTGAATTAAAATATATGGACTTCCTCACTCTTGCAAACTTGTTCCAAGGAAATCCACCAGTGCCTAGAGTTGTTTAAACCCATACATCTGCCATTGGGCTCAAGTGGTAGCTTTTTGATGACTCCAGCAGATTAGGAAGATTGTTGCAATATGGATGAAATAATTTAAAACAAATCCATGAAACTAAGGCAGAACATCAAATCTGGAGCCTACAGTACATCATTTCCATTATGATTTTAAATGGCATCGGTTGTTTTTTCATTTAATTTTTGATGTACAAAAAAATAACTCAAGCATCTGCTTACTAGCACTTGAAGAGCTTTCAATCATATCTCCAATTGTACCTCTATCAATTTCTATCTCATCATCTTTGAACACGGACATTGGTTAGGATTTCTCACACATAAACAACCAACTGTTGTCACATGTTCCACACTTAAGTCAAGAGATGATCATTCAACTGTTTCCATGACAATGTGCAAACTATAAGTGGACCTTGAGCAATTTTTCTTTTGTTTGAAACTTGAGAGTCCAAGGTAAAGAACACACTATCATGTCGAGTGTTGATGTAGCCTGGTTTGATGTAAGAAATGGATTTAGAATTGTATTAATTTCCATGGAAACAAATGACTCTGGTCTTCTGTACTCATTTACTCTCCTAGCAAACCTGACTTTATGATGATGAGGGCTTCAGATACATCACAGTATCTCAAATCCAAGTCTGCAAGCTCAACGGGTGGTTGGACATTTGGATTCAGTCAATGAGATGATTTGGTTCACATATGAAGGAATAGTTAAACCAATTAAATTCTTCTGTATGAGGCATTTCAAGAATAATTGTAAAGACAAGAAAGGAGGGGTAAAACTTCAGTTCAACTGTCACTGCCCATGTTTATTTGAAGAATAAAATTATTGATCGGGCAAAATGATTTATTTTATGATAACAATTGTCATCCCGTCATCGGTGGCTTACATTTGTGGTTGAAGAAATAAAATGTCTCATGAAGGCAGCTGGATTAATGGACAGTTTCCAGTTGTTGGCAGCTACACAGCTATAACCACTGCATGTTAGAACAACTTCATAGGCACCTGAGCATTGGCACAAGTAGATCAAATACATACCCATTATTCAGGGGAGCAAAGTTATTGTTTTGCTACCCCACTTTTTGTCTTTTTAAAAATAAACTTACCATCATACAGTCCCCATAATCAGGTGATATATTTATCAATGATCACTTTATCATGTTTAGCAACTGATAAAAACAGTAATAATAATAATGTCCAAATATTTGGACCGCCCTTGGAGAAGCTGATCTTTTGCCACAGTGTGGACAAGCTGGTGAGGAAGGCTGCTCTGTTGTTGGTGTTGAGCTGGAGTCCCTGACATCATTGGAGGAAAAGAGGACCCTGAGCAAGCTGTTGTCAATAATGGACGATGACCGCCACCCTCTGCACAGCACATTAACCAGACAGAGGAGTATGTTCAGCGCCAGACTTCTGTCGCTCTCATGCTCAACGGACAGGTTGAGGAGGTCCTTTGTCCCCAGGGCCATCCAGCTGTACAACTCCACACTGTAGGAGAGGGGTGACCGTCTTTTTTCTTATTTTTGGTGTGACTGACTGTATGACCTGACATAATATGGGCTACTGGATGCCTTAATTTCCTTTGGGATCAATAAAGTATTTATCTTTTCTTATCAGGTTCTGTCTGTCCACCATTTAGCTTAACTGTGATAATTGACTAAGAACATACGAAAAGATAGGCCAGCGTAAGACAAGTAAACCTACTTGTCCCATTGCCTCTAGCCAAACTAAAAGTAGGAGTGTGCTGTCGCCAAAATGCCAAATCGATATTTGAGACAATGTTAGCTAACTTTGCCAGCCAGCCTGCCCACTTAATGTTAGCTTGTTGATCATTCAGGATTTGGCTGGAGCTGAATCACAGTGATGGCCATTAACTATGGAACGTGCATGACCAAATCTAGTTTGGCATCTGCATTTCAAACTTGCACTTCTTAAGACATTTTAACCATTAGCATTCCATGCTATTTGTTGGTGTCAACATACCCACCCCATTTTGACACAGCGGGTGTACGACGTATACCTACTTCCCACCAATTATGTATCTTTTCAAGTTTGCTGCCCCGTTTTAAAACATAACATAGCTTCATTCAGTAATGCTGTGCTGGTGGCTGTGCTATTGCTTGATTGGTTGTACCTTACATTCACTACATTTGGGTAGTAATGTGTTGTCAACCTGTGTGTTGTGGAAGGCATTGGTGGTCCAGGTCTAAGTACGTGTAACTGTTACAGTGTGGAGCGGGGTGTTCAATCATTGTCACAGATTTCATCCTAAGTAAATAATGATAATAACTGTAAATCTGTGTATTATGTTTTTTTGCAACCTAGTCTCAATCTTGTCAGTGCATTGATTTATGCCCAGCACCCTTAAGTTTTCTGTGGGGAGTGTAATCACCACTTTAATGAGTTGTATTTGTTGCAAACACAAGATCACACTACAACAAAGGCCAAACCTTTTTCTTCAGTCCTTAACCATACCAGAGTTTGAATTACACTATTCATTATATGGTGTGAACACTTAAATGTTCAATTCAAAATATTTAAAGAAATCACATACCAGAAGTAAATATATATCACCTTAAGTCACATGAACACAAGTCCCAGTGGGCAGTCCCACAAAGAGCTCAGTGTTTCAAGGTTAACAGCCTGCAGGGCAGTGGTGCTACAAGACGGTTAATCAATCAATCAATCAATCAATCAGCCACAGCTATCTATAGAGGATGCAGTCACCTCCACAGTCTTCATGTACTGTGTTTATAGCAGTCACGTACACAAAATAATCTTTTAGCAATTAAATTAATTATATATAGTAAATTAATATGAAATTGCTCAATATAGCACATTATCCAGAAAAAGGGTTGATAACCAGTGGGATAGTGCAGAAGCTTCCCAATATATATGGTAAAACAGTTGAGTAAAGCACATTTAATCAATTATCACACAAATTCTCCTGCCGGATTAAAGTTGATGTGAAAGCAGTTTCATCCCAATAAATAAAGTAACAACAGTAAAGCAAAGAGTCTCTGGCAAAGAAGTAGTAACTTCCGATATTTGGCAGACATAGTGTAGCAAGGGTGCTGGAAGTAGTGGGTTCAAGGGGGTCACGGGGGGGGGGGGGGGGGGGGGGGGGGCACTAACTTCAGTCATTCCCGTCCACTCAAAGACAATAGCTAAAATAAGGCAGGCAAACATAAAAGGGGAAGAATATTTACATTTTAATCCAATCAAAGAGGACATTGTCACACAGATTAAAAAGCATACAGTGTACATTGAAACCAATGAAATTGTTTAAGTGCTGTCTGTCATGTTGAATTTTCACAATGACATGGCATGTTGATATTTTATAAGGGTGAAGCAGTAGGAAAGTGATGTTTTTTTTCTTATTTATTGTAAAATATGGATTTGGGGCACGGCTGCTTACAACACAAGGACAACATGCCTGCTTGCTGTTATTCAGCCGATGAAGTGTTGCTATCCTTTAAACTCATAGTTTTGCCTTTATCTAATCCCACAAGCACAAGTTAGCTGCTTCGTGTTTTGTTTTGTACCATACAAAACAGTTGATGGTACCATTGTACCATCAGCAAGCTATAGTTACACCGCAGAAGTTTAGTCAGAGTATCCGGTTTATCCACAGATACACACACACACACACACACACACACACACACACACACACACACACACACACACACACACACACACACACACACACACACACACACACACACACACACACACACACACACACACATTTTTTGGCCCTGGCACTTCTGAAATTAATTAAACACTCTTGGTGTGTACAATGTTAATATTTCTAATTTAGTATATTAGAATGCAAACACAAAGATCAACTGTGGCTGATGGGGATGGTTTTGCAGGTATTTGGTCATAAACCTTAAGTCTTAGATAAACTGAAATTTTTACCCGACCTAAATGAAAAGTGAAGTGAAGTTTTTTCTATGTAGTCTTGTTACAATTCAGCCTAAGGAGGGCATAAATGTCTGTATGAAAATTTGTGGAAATCCTCCCAATAGTAGTAGACATTTATCTCAAAGTCACAAATGTCAACTTTATAATGGCACGCTTCAGGAAAAGTCAAGGAATAACCAATGTCAGTAAAATTCATCCTCTGGGAATCATTAATGTTTGCACAAAATGTTGTGCCAATCCAATCGATATATAGAAATGTCACTGATTGAGTGGGAACTTTGAGGTGCTGGTGGTGCTAGATAAAAATCGAACAACCACAGAACAGGACTCATCTTGTGGGCTTCATGAATGTGTGTATCTGTAACTTAATAAAACCAAGTGTACAAAATACGACGAAGCATTCATCACGGAGCCACTCTCAACTATGCAGGTCTAGGACAACAACTATCAAAGCCCCATAATCATCTATGGGTATCTATAGTATCTGCCTTGTCCATGAGAGCAGTAGGTATAAATAAATGAATGAATATCACCATTCTTTCACAACTCAAAAATGCACTATGTTCTTTTCCTGCTAGAGGACATAATTTTCCAGAGGAATGATACCTACAGAGAGCCGTGAAGTAATTTATCAGTTAGATGATTACAGATCCTGCTCTTTGATTTGTGCCGTTTCAGTGTTGCTGTTTACCAGTTCCCACCCTCCAGGGTACCGTGTTTGGGGAATAGCGGGAAAAGAAGGATCTGCTTTTCTCCATCAGATACAAATATTTCAATTTAGAAAGCTTTGCTGTCATTTTAGCAATCTGAACTGCTCCATTGGCAGTGGGAGAAGTTTGCAAATTTTCGTTGATGAGACTATTTCCAGTGACAGAACACAAACTGCCAAAAAATCCTCTTGATAGCAAAGATTAATTACTACTGAGAGTGCTGTTAGCCTTTTCTCTGCCTTGATATGCATTCAGGATGATTGATGAGCAAATATATTTTATTATGGAGATATGGAGAAAAAAATGTTTTCTTTTCAAGTTCAAAGGCTTTTCATTCCCAAGAAACTAGTTTGAAGTTTGAAGTTTTTTATTTTCCACAATAATAAGACAAAAAGGAAAAAAGATAAAGAAATAGCAACAAAAGAAAGGTGCAAGGTAGCGGCAAGAAACCCAAAAGGGCTCATACAGGGCCTCTACCTATATTAAAATTCACAAGTTAAATTAAAAACAAGTAACTATGAAATAGAAAAAGAAAAAATAATTACCATAAAAATAAAACAAAATTATAATAATATTAATAATAAAAATTTAAAATAAAACAAAAGTAGAAATGTGTATGTGTGTGTGCATGTTTGTGTGTGCACGCATGCACTTAGTGACCTGAGCAATCAGAGCAGCCCCTAAACTGCTCTTATATGTGTTAAAAGAGGAGAACTGTATGGAACTATTAAATTGATCATTCCAGAGTATTATACCTCTGTATTTTAAGGAAAATTGACCAAGGGTAGTACGATACTGAGGAGGGTGAAGTTTTGTCAATTGTCTAGTATTGTACTTATGTAATTGTGAGTTAACTTGGAAATATTCAATGAAAGGTTTAGGAATGGAATTTGGAATATACATATACTTTAAGATAAAAATGCATATTTGGTATATATTGATCTGAAAATATCTTATATCTTGAGTTTTTGGAAAAGGGGAGCAGAAGGATCTAGTCATTTTGAAAATGTGGCAGTTCTAACAAATCTTTTCTGAAATAGATAAATACTATGGAGGTTGGAGGCATATGTACTGGCCCAAACAATCTTGCAGTATATGAGGTGTGGATAAATCAAGCTGTAATATAAAGTAAATAAACAATTCTGATTAACCAGGTCATGAATTTTCCTGATGACACCAAGCGATCTGGGAACTTTACCACATACCAGGTTGATGTGCTCTTTCCAGCTTAATCTCTCATCAACCAGTACTCCTAAAACATTTGTGGAAGTAACCTGGGAAATTTCTGTTCCATTGATTATAATTTTAGTTTCATCTTTGCAGTATTTCTTGTTTTTATTAGCAAATATAATAAAATTAAACTTTTTTATATTTAGAGATAATTTATTAGATTGAAACCATTTTGAAATGTGTTCCATTCCACTGTTAGCATCGGATTTAAGGGAATTAAGATTTTTATTTGTCAAGATCACATTGGTGTCATCAGCAAAAAGTATGGGAAGTAAGGTGGAAGATACAGCAGGAAGATCATTAATATATATGAGGAACAGCAACGGTCCCAGAATAGAACCTTGAGGGACTCCACACATTATTTTAGTCCTACCTGATACTGAGCCATTCGCAAATACATATTGTTCTCTATCATATACATAGCTGTACAACCATTTCAAAGTGTGAAAGTCATGAAAACCATAATGCTTCAGTTTTTTGATTACAATTTCATGATTGACTGTATCAAAGGCCTTAGACAAATCTAAAAAAATACCAAGAGCAAATTCATTATTATTCATAGCTGTATATATTTTGTCAACAAGTTGTAATAGGGCCATGTATGCCGAGTGTTTCTTTCTAAACCCATATTGGTGTTCATAGAGGATATTTTGTGCATCTAAATGTTATAATATACGCTTGTAGACCAGTTTCTCTAAAACCTTTGAAAAACAGGGCAAAATTGATATTGGACGGTAGTTTGTGAAGCTACTAGGATCCCCAGATTTAAAAAGAGGAATCATTTTAGCGACTTTCATACTTTTAGGAACAACTCCATTTTCCATAGACTTTCCACAGATGTATGTGAGTGGTTGTACAATATGAGAACTAACCTCCTTAAGCAGTGATGCACTTATTTCATCATGACCTGCTGCAGAATTATTGAGATCAGCTATTATTTCCTGTACTTCAGTAGCACTTGGTGGATCAAATTGCAATACAGAGGGATAATGACCATGCAAATAGTCAAGTGGACTTCCAGCTGACTTCTTGATTCTACTAGAGAGAGAAACACCCACATTAACAAAAAAGTGATTAAAACTACAGGATATAGCATACGGATTGTTTATTATTCTCCCGTCACTCAAAAATTGTGATGGTAGTGCAGAAGTTGCTTTCGTTTTATTTAATAATTGATTGATGATTTTCCAAGTGGATCAAATATTACTAGCAGATTCCTTACATTTCTGAACAAAGTAATTATTTTTTGATATACGAAGTAAGTGGGTAAATTTGTTTTTATATTTCTTGTAATTTGTAGAATTTAAGAGACATGGGTTTGATAAGAATTTTTTATATAATTTGTTTTTTTTGACAGAAGATTTTTTTAAGCTAGTGGTAAACCAAGGTTTGCCATGATCAAAGTCCCTCTTTTTATCATATTTGACCAGGGGAAAACATTCATGGAAGACTGACTTAAATGAGTCCATAAAGATTTGATAGCCACTATACTCCAGATGTTGTTCCTTCATTTCCCAATAGTCTCTTTTTCCTCTTGAATTTAAGCTTATGAAGTTGATTCATAAAGCCTTAGGATAAAAGTACATGTTTTACTCATGTTGAAACATTTTCAACTCAAGTGTGTGCATCTTTGCTTCAGCTCATACCACCTGGGCACATTTGCTTATTTACGCCCTGTTGCATCTTACCATTGACTTTGTATGCAATTGTGACACATCTAAAATTCAATTTGCATTATCTGAACACATGGCTGGTTGGGTCATTCATTCAAGTCTTTGTTTATTTCCATTTCATACAAACAGTCCTATGTGTTGTGATGCCTTTACGTGCTTTTGCACCCTCAGTAAATGCTTGCAGGCTTGGTGGCAGTTAAGGGAAAGTCACCGCTGTAACATGAGCAATATTATGGTCCAGTCACAGATTGCCACAGCCAACAAGTGATGACATCTGCTGTGCAATAGTTTGACTGTGGGAGTTTGTTAGGCAGCCAAGGTAACCTCTCCACTAGATAATTGTTGTGTTGACCCGTGTTTTCTTTCAAGATACATTGCCACTGTTACTTTGTCTCAGCTTTAACTGTTTTGTGACTGCCACAAGTTCTACTTTTAGCTGGCTGTAGAATTATTGTGGTTTTTGGCCTGCACTCTACGGGCAAAGAGAGACACTCTCACTTGCTCTCTTTCAGTAGAAAGCTTTATGCCATCCAGGATTTATCTCATTACAGCAGTTCAACAGGGAGTTAAAACAGCCTGGATCACCAGGTGTCAGCCAGAGGTACAGCTGGGTGTCATCTGCATAACAATAGTAGGAGATATTATATTTTCTAAAAATAGACCACATAGGAAGCATGTGAAGAAGGAGGCAGAAAGATCTAAAAAATGAAAATAGTGTGATTTCTGAATGAGTCTAAAGCCAAAATCAAATTGTGTCATCATCATATCTTTGAAACTAACTGCTGGACTTTTAAAAACAAGATGGGAACTAGCAAATGACCATAGAGCTATTTATTATTAATAACAACAAATGAACAAATAAGATCCAGCGCGACCTTACGTAACATACGTGAGGGAATAATGTCCAAAGGGCATTTCATATGTGAAATATGTGTCAAAGAGGAAAGAGAAATAGGCTCAGTATTGAGGAACATGAGTTCAACTCTGATGGGTGGTATGGGAGTGGTGAGTTATTGGATCTCCTTGTGTTAAGAAAAATAATTTTAGGGAATATTCAAAAGGTATCAAGTGTTGCTTCAGTACAATATGTGACTGCATGGATTGAGTATACTGTATTTACTGGCTCTACAGACATGTTTGAAGATGATATCAGAAAAATACATAGTATTTAATATGCTGGGAGGACACTTGGAGTTCATCTTTTTAACATGTAACCTCTGGTGTCTTGCATTGCTGCGTAACAAGAAAGGTGGTATAGTCAAAACAGGGCTGAGCTTTGATTTGAGGTTTTCTGAATTTGTAGGGGCAACAGAGTCAGCAATGGGTGCTTTAATGGGGTCAGAGCAGCATGTAAGAACAGCTTAGCTGCGAGAGGAGTAATATACCAGGTATCTGAATAATTTCCTGGCAAACTGGGTTCAGGGGTGAGGAGAGAGAGTAAGGTAGAACTGACAGTTTTTATCTCGACCAAAATGCTAAATTACAAGGTCAAGTACATGACCATGTACACCACATTACTTTTAGATCCAAAATAACCTCAGTTGTACAATTTAAGGAAGGATATTTTTGGTTCTTTGATCATGCTTTATTTTTTATTTTTTATTTTGTTGCTTTTTGGAGATCTGCTAAGTTGCACAGAGTTCTGGTGTGTGAACATAGCACAGCATATAGCAGCTACAGAGTAAGATACTTCTCTCAAGAGTTGGTGGAGCTAAAAGAGGTATTGGGCATTCCTGTTGTATCTTCTGGACCCTTTTGTTTCACTCTTTGTTTGAGTTTGAACTGTAAAAACATTTCAGACCCCTGAGTATTCGAGTTGAAACTGAATTTGATATAATGCTTACAAAATGAAACATTTGATCAAGAGAGGCTGGGAAAGCAACACAGTCCGTCTGTGGAACATACTGTATGTCAAAATCAGTGGAAATATAATTAGAGCTGCCGCATTGCGTTCAGATCACTGACATATTCAGCACCCCCCCACTGCATTATTCATAAATGTTATAATTCTCACCCATATGGATGCCATTCTTACTGCCAGTTTTGGCGGTGTGGATTATGCCACTTTCCCATTGTGGAGGGGCTGAGATCTTGCACTGATAAATTAAGTGGCTGTATCATTTGCGGAGTATAAATGGAATGAACCCCAGAATAGAGAGGTCTTTCATCTTTTCTGATAAGACTGTCCTGATTACATCTAAATGTAGAGCAACATTTAGAGGACTATCAATCAAGTGGAACCGTGAAAAAAAGGGGGTGGGGACTGAAGGAATTATGACCCAAAATGGTCTTCCTCCCTTTAATTTCCTGTGACAGTATGCATTAGCTCTCATCACCACCTTACTGCCATTAGACTGGCAAATGATTATGGCTACTGCCTCCACCAGCAGTAGAGAGGGAGCTAATGTAGCGTTTTCATGGTGTTTTCGTCTCACATCCCGCCCCCGTGATACCGCCTTTGCATCTCTGCCTCTTTTAAGTGTCTTTTTAGACTTTTTCCACTCTATCAGATTCAATTCATTTTCACTCTTCTGAGCCCCATCTGCCTCTCAGACCCTTCGGGGCAAGCCTTTAAAAAGCTGTATGTCTTTTTTGTGTTCTCCCCCTGCTAAGTACAGTAACTGGAGTCAGTCAAGCTTCAAACTAACTGAGTGTTTGAGGCTCCTTGCACAAACGAAGGGACTGCTTGTAAGTGTTGTGACGTGTTTGCTCTAGTCCTTTGCAGTCTTTGAGGGATGACAGATTTTCCTTGCGGTGGCGGAATAAAACGTTGTGTGTTTGTGTGTGTTTGAGATAAAGAAAGCGAGAAATGTTCCGTGCGCCAGAGAAAGATGTGCGATAATGCGATGTATCTCTAAAATTGCAGGAGTGGTGAATTGGATTAAAAGATTTTTTCCCATCATTGATGATGAGGTTTGCTCCAGTTTAGATACCCACTGGACATCTAATTAGGATCTGCAGCTGGTTAGCATCATTATTTGCTTTCTCGCACACACTGACTGGCATTCACAGAATACCATTGCTATGTAAGTCCACCATTATGCATGTATGAGTGTTTACACTGTAGATAAGATGAATTTACAGTGTATCTCCATTCATCACTGGTGTAACTAATGGCCATGATGATGGATTGCACTAAAACCATGTCTATCACTAGGTCCTTAGGTCCTCTTACTGTATATTGTGATGGTACCCCATCTCATCTATCATCCCTATCCCAATGCCCTGCTGGGTGATACACAGCACATATTCCATGACCATGGCCATATACTGTGTCATACTTAATGGGGACTTGCTGCTGGTTTTGACAAGGGAAAAACAGGGGGTAAGCTGTGTGCTGTATTGTTTGGTGGATGACATCAAACACTTCACTTGATTTGTCTGCATCCACAGAGAGTTTTGGTTCTTTTTAATAACAGGGTGAGAAGTCCTTGGACAGTATCCCCCAGCCTTTTGTTTCATGGCCAACATGAAAAGATTGCAGACTAAAGAAAACAGCGCCCTCCACAAAGAGAGTCCTTCACAAAGCAAGTACATCTTTATCAGTTACAGGTTGTATAATAGAATATCGATCTGCCTTGAGAAAAACACTTACATACGCAGGATCCAAGCAAGGACTGCCACTTTACTAGACGCTAGACTAGCTCAGTACATCAGTATTAGACTCCACAACCATTATATTTCAGGACTATTAATTGGCTAGGAAAACAAATTGCCCTTCCTTTGCCTCAAATGTTTTCATCTATCTGAGGATAGGCAGTTGGTTTACAGAATATAAGTATTACGAGTTCTTTAGGCAATCTTTCACCTAAAATGAAACCGAGGCTGTGTAATATTAAACATCATCATCATGTCAAAAGACAGAGGAAAGACTGGTAGTTCAGTCATAGATGTTAAAGTACCCCAACCAAATCCCAGTCTCTGACTTTTCACAGCTAAAATGTTCTTTATTATGTTGTAAACACATTTCCAAAATTGATCAGGCCCCTAAGGAACTATAAGATCTAAGATAAGATCTGCCCTGGTTCAACAAAATTAAAAACACTTTTTCATTGAGCTCTACAACTTGAGCCTCCCTCCTCCCTGAGATAAAGTAAACATTCTTCCCTGGCATATGTTACACCACAGTACAGTAAAATGGCAAGAGAGACAAAGGTTAAATGTCATAACGTCTGTCATCGAGTGTATCCCATAGTCATAATGAAGCCATTCCCCATGAACTGAGTACCACAGCTCATGTGAAGTGACAGTTTAATGTCCTCATTACAATAGCGGGGACAGTAGCTCTTCTGATCAGTGAACAGGCACAAGGCACTGACAATATGAGGGTGCCTTGTACTGGATGAACTGAAGGCATGTCATTATAAATCTAAATATCAAAAGCAGAAATGTTGAAAAAAGCTATCAAATCATACAATATCATATTTTAGGCTCAAAAATGTTTTAAATAACATTAAGTTAATTAAAATATAATACGGGATACGTTTTGTATCAACAATAATGTTACTTTGACCGTATTGTATCATGACACCTGAAGATCATACAGATCCATGCCTCCCATGGCTTTTTTCTCTATTTTCAACCTGTTTACAGACATCCTAGAATACCTCTCAGCAACATTGGTTGCCGTGGTTACAACATTGTTATTCTTCCTTAATACCAGTATCTTTTCCCCCTGCGTAAGGACCTCTGAGCTTCCGTGAGGCATTTTTTGGAAATTCTTCACATCTGTAAAAGGGACATCATTGCAGGCAGCTCTGTCTCAGAGTGCCAAGACATCCATAACCTTGTTTTTCCATGTCATCAAGAAGGCTAAGTGAGGTGAAAAGGTTGTCATGTATTAAGTAACACCCTGGAGTTCATCAAAGCAGCCCAGAACTGTAGCCAGATATGAGAAGAACACTACAGAAAGTCAGCAATTTATCCATTTTCAGATCAAGTATCTTCCTTTTGGTTTGCATTCAATAGGTGTTATACATCTTGACTGTAGTTCCCTAAACAATAGGAGGATACATCAATAGGAACAAATCAAATGGATCAGGTTGAGTTTGCCCATTTACAGCACAAACCTGTGTTTTCAATTGAAACACTGTGTTATACGATGTGTGTCACAATTGTAACTATTCACAAATGTACCTAATTTATTTCTTATTAGCAAAATATGCAGGAGTGTAATTCTCAAAATATATCAGTAGTTGACCATTTGAAGAATATATGTACAAAATATGACTGCCTTTTCATACCATTCACATGACATTGATACATTTTAATCACTATCTATTTTTACTCATAATCTATTTTTTCTTTTAAAAGTTGAATTTCTTGCCCAAGGCCGACAACAATACTTTTAGAGCTTCCAGAAATTGAAAAACAAAAAAAAAGCCCACTGGTCACAATTTTGACCAGTGGGATTAGATAAATGGGTCATCTTAAATCTTAAAACACCTCAAGCTTTACATAGAAAGATCAAACTTTAATCACATGAGGTTTCTTGTTTCCAACTTGATGGGGCATGTACAAAACTTTGGCGAGTTTAGCTTCAGTTTGGTTTGTTTTTTGGTTTTACAGAGTCTTGCTCTTGAGAAATGGTTCAACATAGCACCCATTTAGTCTGCCCACACAAAGATTAAAAAGTGTTAGGCGTAGCATTATGTTTCTCAAAATTAAGACCACATTTCACCCGAATCCCATTTCATCCTGCAGAAAAAACAATTTTGCAATGTCTCCTCGGATTTCCAATGAAATCCATCTTAGTGGCATAAAAACCCTCCTGCATACTTAAGACTGTATTCAGACCTCTGTGACAGCAGCTGATGACAAATGTACTTGCAGTTATATTTCTGTTCACTGGGGAACAATGTTAATGTCTTCACTCCCAAAATGATTTGCTGAGGCCAATGCTTACTCACATTTATACTGTAGTACTTCTTGGTCTTAAATAAATAGGTCTGATCACACTTTCCCTCCCCCTACTTGAAGCAAACATATTGTACACAAAACATGCATTATCAACTTTTTATATGTTACTAAGTTTTTTAACCAGTAGCAGAGTTTAGAACACATTGCAGCCTTTTATTTTAATGTCATGAGATAAAACAACCCTTCTTTTTTGCCAAAGTTACACAGTGTGACAAAATGGAGATTACAGGTCTCTTTCTGACTAATAACTCAATTATGGCCTTAACTACACAGACCAGAGTCATAAACCCCAACTCACATTCCTGGGGGACATTCATGGCGTCTGCAAATCTGAGTCAAATTTGAATTTGTGTGAATTAAATGTCTAAATGTAAATCATGTATTGTTGTTTGTCTGTGAATTAAATGTCTAAATGTAAATCATGTATTGTTGTTTGTCATAGAAATACATAAAGAATGGCAAAACTTTTATAGCTGTGTAGTAAGATATTAGGGAGATATTAATGATTGATTTTATTATATTCTACAACATTTGACAACATGTATATATTGGTACGGTTAGAACTTAAAATTGGTACTTATGAGATGAATGTATGATGCTGAACATAATGGACAATGTGACATGAAGTATTCAGACAGTAGTGACTCTGAAGTGTGAATCCTGCCTTCAAAACTTCATTCCCCAGTGTAGAAATTCATCTCAAGTTAAAGTCACACACACTTAAAACAAAACAAAGACAATGAACATCCATCAACAATTTGCTGCAAAAATGTTTAAAACACACTCAAAACTCTGTGTTTCTTGTTCAAATATATACAGATAACCACAGAGGGTTGTCCTTTGAGCTGGTCTTAAGAAACTCATGAGCTAAGACACAATTCTATAAAGACATCCCTTTTCTTTGTTTTTCAACCAAGTATGCCCATATTTTATTCTTTTATTGAAAATACTTCAATTTATTTTATTTGACACATTAAGTCTCAAGTTTCCACAAATAGTATTTGCTATTGAAGTCACATCAATGCGCATGGAGTTATCTGCTAATGAATAATGGTTTGACTGTAGTCAGCTAAAACTAAGATTACAAGACACCAGCGAAAGCCTGAATCCTCAACTCAAACTTAAATGTCGCTTTGAAGAAGACAGAAATGCTTAAAACTGGATCTTGGCCTGCTTGTTGACAGCAGTACGGCCAACGGGGAGATAAGCCAACAGAAACTACTTCGCTGCAGCCAGAAACAAGTATTAACTCTCTTAACTAGTGGTTCAACATCGCTGCACCCACCAAGACTTATCCACAGCCCACTGCTCAATCTGGGCTGTGCAACTACCAAATATTGCAAGTGACTCTACATCATGGCTAGCTACAACTCAACCAACACAAACCCCTTACCTGCTGAGACGTCATCAAATACAACAAATCTTTTTTCAGCAGTAAGGCATAACATAACAAAAACAAACAGGATTTTAAAAAGTGGGGGTGACATGTTCCCCTTGTCCCCAGCAGAAATGATGCCCCAGCTCCAGACATATGGTGGCGCCTATTATACATGATTTCATATTAATTAAAGTAGATGAATTCCTACAAGAGGGAGAGCAATTCTTTACTTATATTCTCTTAAGAAAAATGCCAAATGCCACTCATAACTTTGTGAGTGACAGACTCACCCACAGTTCAATCTGGAAGTCTACCTTTCATTTGCATACTAACACTATATTTATAAATATCTCTTGCACTGTCAGCTCAGTCAGTCATCTGGATGTTCTTCACTATTTGCTTCAATCAATCTCATTTTGTTTCGACTTGTGCTCATGTAAACAATCATTTTGTTTCTGTCAGACTCTAAAATTGTTGGGTTCTGGGCTCCTTTCAGCTGTCAGTTCAACGCATTTTTACACCATACTTTCAAACCCCTGCCCCCTGCATTCTTCAGGCAGTGACATGCATGGCCGGATCTACCATACAGGCAATCTGGACAAATGACCCTTGAGCAGAAAGGGGCCCTCAATGATGAGAGATTAAAATGTGTGTGGTTTTGTTTTTGTTTTGTTTTTTGTCGGGTTCCACAGAAATATGACATAAGGCCTGACCCATTCTCTTGATATTGATGATTTTGGTTGCTGTCAGAAACATAGTATGTCCAAAATGAAATATGGAGTTACAAGGTTTTCACCGAACAGCAACGTTATCCAATCAGAATAAAATAAAAGCTGACAGCTGGGCAAGTGATGATTGGTTAGCAGGCCACAATGTGTGGTTAGGTTGTATTAACGAGTGTGTGGGGAAAAATTATCAACTAGCGGAAAATAGATATCACTGGCAGTAACCAAAAGTCCAGCAGTGCTGCCAAAAGAAAGGAAAAACAAACAAGAAAAGGAAGAGAAAGAAGAAGCACAGAACAATAAAAATGATATGGTAGTTACGCTTTAAAAATAACTGTCCTGCCTGATTTGCATTAGGAAACCTGACACTCTCGGTTGAAAATGGGAAACGAACAGCAGTCTCCTGCGGGTAAGTCCACTATTTGCCATCAATCTAGCCATCCACCCAACCCACCTCTTCTGAATAAGGAAATTAGTCACCATATTTACATCATCCGAAATGCATCACTTTTCCAGGTCACTAGATGGCGTCTGTCACTCAAACATAATTATCGACCCTTTTTTGGTACTGAATTTTAGAACTTTACTGGCGTTTTTTGGTGTAGATAAAAAAATAAGGTTTTTGTTTTTTTGCAGTGTGCACAGCAATCTATAAAATCAAATGCATATTAATTACTTTTGTGTGATCAATTGCATTATTTGTGGTGGTTGATATGGTTGAAATGGTTGATATAAAACTGCCAATGATGGTTTACAAGTACATGTGATGAATTAATGACACAGGTGCTATGTATAGACACAGCCATACATAACGGTAATGCAGAGTGACGGCTGCTCTGGCATTGATGGAGGACTTTGCTGATGCAAGACAGACAGTAAAATTGAACTACTCTACTAATCATTTTATTGACAGATTTAAAGACTGGTGAATGAACATGGCTGTTTCTATTTAAGGCTAACTGTAGGAGAGTGAATCAGACGTGCATGTTTTTCTATTGTTAACATTTTTACAGCAGAACTGTATATGAGCACAACTTCATACATGACAATAATGGTTATTCATATTTCTGTCTTTTCAGTTTTATGTATCTCTCACTGCAGGTTCAATCTATTAATTTTCTCAAAAATCATACTTCAGGTTGCTTCCATCCAGCTCTTCAGTTTAAAATATAACGCCATGAAAACATCACTGCATCAATGTCCACAGTGACCCATATTTGTCAAGGTTAGACTGTCAGTCCCTCCTCCCTTTGATTCTAGACATTTTCCCCTCCCTAGTGTTTCTGGTGTGTTCCTTGTTTGTGTGTATGTCCTCTCTTTCTGGTTGTGTGTGTTGCTGATGCTCCACCTGCTGCCAATCAACAAACACACCTGTAGCTCATCCACTTTTTAAGTCTCAACAGTATATCTACCCCGGTTCCACACTCACATTAACTATTTGTTAGTTTGTCAGATATCCTTTGTGGGAACATTCAGATCAACCAAGCGTAAAAAATCAGTAAACACCATTTTATTGTGTTCTGCTTCTAGGTCCATTACTAGAAAATCTGATTTGACAACTCTATGGTTAAAGTCTGATTCAGTTTAGGGAATTGATACTTCTTAAGGTGAAAGAAAAATCATAGTTAAGTCAGTTGCCAAAATTGGTTGTTTTATTTATCCATTAAAGTTAAATGTTATGGGATCAATACAAATGGTATTAATAAAACTCTTAAGGAGTCTTTCATTCATCTTGGCATTGTTCAGTATATATTAAACATTTTTAGAAAGGTAACTTTATGCAGTCACTACAAATGTTAACAGAGCAGCCTCATGGTGTTTTTTATTCAGTAGATTTTGAGATTGAATCTTGAAATTAAATTGGGAAGAGCTTGCTGTGAGTCTCAAATGTACACTGAAGAGTTCCTACTCGTAAGTCTTTGCACAGAGGAGCAAAATGAGTGCAGACCTGACCAAAGTAAAATTTTAGTAGCATGGGCAGGGAGAATAAACAAGGTGAGTTATTGAACGGAGCAGTTGTGCAGAAAGATCAACAGGAGACTTATTTAGGTTTGGTTGGGTTATTAAGTTTTGATACAACAAGAGCTTTTTCACGAGAAATGTGAATGAAATTGACTTATTGGTGCATTTACCGGCTTGGGGCAGGAAGGCAATGAATTCAAGTCTATTTCATTATTAACTGGATGAGTCATGCGGGCATCTCACATACATTCTTTCAAAGGACATTAAAATGTCCTGATATGTTTCTTGCAGGCAGCTAGTTGTCTTTGTTATTTATTCTGAATGTGACAGTGCATTGCGCTGTTATTCAGCCATCATCGGGCTGACAGGTAGGGGACATCATTATGACTGTCTTCAAAGGGAAAGGGGAAAAACAACATGCCTCGGCTTTGAAATACAATTCCACTGGCGGTCAAAGTGAATACCCCTAATAACAGTGAACAGAGACATTTTAATCATCATATCCTCATGTCATATCTCTTGTCATGTATACCAGATAACATTAATAGAGATGGCCAACAGCTGCCACCCTTGGGTATAATGTCGCGTTTGTGCCCTCAAGCTTGTTGGGAACACAGAGATAACACAGTGTGACAATAAGAGAAATGAAGAGCAATGAATGTGACTTCAAAGCATAAGCTAGACATAATATGAACCCCAATGACAGCAAATTAACGAGCATCTGAATGTGAAGACGCCCCTGTGACACCAGAACAAAACAACTCTGTGTTTCTTTACCTTGTAATTTACTTTTTTGCAAACTGTCTCTGATTTTAAAGAGACTTTAGAAATATGCATTATCTTTAATGTTTTAAAACGTCAATATTTGATAGTCAAATATGAATATGGTGTAAATTGAAAGACCCTTCTTTACACCATTGCTAATGTTGGTGCTTTTGTTTTTCAAATTTATGATTACATTTTCCACAAACCCTATTGCAAGAAATACCCCCCCCCCCCCCCCCCCCACACACACACACACACACCCACACACCCACACACACACACACACACACACGCACACACACACTCACACCTTACTACTTCACTATTTACAGACGTTCTATAGACCAAGCAACAAGCGGTTTTATCTGTTGTCCAGTGTTAATGGGTAAGTTTTTCAGTTCTAACAGATTTTAAGAAAAGGAAAAACCAGATCTGCTCAATAATTTAACCCTGGTGTTTTAGTAGTCAACAAACATGCAATCCAATCATTTCCTGCATTGCAGGTAGTAATTTAGTAAAAATGTGAAACATGAAATTGTACAAGTGTAATTTTGGCCAGGCAAGTTCCACGGAATGTTCAGAGATCAGTGGTACACCACAGACAGACTGGTCTTAAGCTGTGTCTGGTCAGTCAACTGTTGGCATGATTGTTTGGAATGAAAATACAGATTTAAAGGAAATTAATTACGTAGCAGAAGCTTTTGGATTTGTTGATGACAGCACAGCCCTTAAGTGTGGTGTGGTGATTTGCAAGTGAAAACATGCTTATATGGCCAGACTAAATTTAGTTAAACACTGTATTTAGATTTATCATTTTAGATTCTAATCTTTATTTCAATGACAGTATGTATGTATATGTAATAGGTTCTACAGGATCTCGTTGGTTATATTTCTTGGAAAAAGTTTCATTGCCCCAGTTTAAAAGATGCCACTAGCAGTATGTTTACATCTGTCCTCAACATGGATTGGTCTATAAACTAAGACGGATCAGAAAATGTATTATTAGTTCCTAGTTATTGCAAGTTACAGCCCTATGGTACCCATGGTGGACAGGATCAGGTTGCAAGTGATTGTTCTTGTCTTTCTCTCAGTATCTACTATCTATGGAACAGTGAACATGTACAGAAAGGCTGAAATGGGAAGAACAGTCTTACATTTTGTGTCAGATGAGAAAAGCAGTACCATACATCCCCCATACAGAGTGAGATCTGGATATATTTAGCCTACCTTAGAGACGTGTAGTCACTGTAGGGGGGAAAATGACAGCTTGCTACCTCCAAAGTGTCAAAATGTGCCTCCCAACAACTCCAAAGTTGTCTTCTTTACACGTTGTACTTCATATACCATGTGTGGAAAGAGAAATTACAAAAAAAAGACATCATGGTTTTAGAGAGGTTAGCATCAGAGCTTTTTTATGATTAACTACCAGTAGGAGCTGTGACATGCCGCAAGTGGAAATGGTTGGATTGATTGGTAATGTCTTAACAAGCAAGATACAAAGTAGAATAGATTTGGGGGTAATTTAACAGTGTATTTCTTTCACTTTGTAATAAGTCAGAGGCTAGCAGGCAACGGGAGAATGGTTTCTTTCCCTGATATTTTGTTTTTTGAGCTAAGCTAGGTTAGCCTGATTTAGCTCAAAAGGAGCACAGCAAAGACTTTTATATTAGGCATATACAAAGACACATATTAACCTTGATTCTCAGTTTGACGACAAACAAGCAGCCTTTTAAGTTAAGGTGAAAATATGTTGCCCCCTTTTTAATCTGTTTCTCATACTAACTACACAAAGGGATATTGAGTGATTCCAGCTTGTACTCTTGGAGCTGGTGACAGGTGGAGTGGACAGAAACATATATGTCACTGTTCAGACCTCTGAGCCTGACAGTGCAATCACTTAACCACTCACGAGGAAAGATGGCTTACAAGACAAGATTAGTCATCGTTTCTGATAAGCCCTACAGGATCCCCACTGGCTCAGGCAATCATTATTTTAAACAACCATATACAATTCCTGGAAGAATGCTGACTGAAGACAACAAACAAAAACACAGATAAAAAAAGACAGTAGAAAACAGACATGAAAAAAGATATTTGTATTATGGCAGTTTCCTCCTCTAACAAATATGTCTCGGTATATTCATGGTGATAGACATAGCCCTGTAGAATGTAGTAAATTCAGAGAAAGTGTGAAATTATTTTGAGAACACATAAAAAAAAGCATTCCACCCAGCAAATCCTTGACTGCCAATTTTTCCTTGGAAAAAAATGCATTTACAGTAAAGAAATCTGCCATGGTATCATTCTTCTCTCCGCTTTTGCCACTGAACTTCCCAACATAAAAATATCACCTAATATCTAATTTTGTATTGCCTAAGAAGCTTAATTTAAGGGGCAGTCTTTAATGTAGGCTTTATCAAAGCATTATTTTCTTGTTTCTGCCCTGAACCTCTTTGTCCTCTTGTAATTGTGGCGATGCATCTCTACTCCCTGTTAATCTGTGGTCTCGGTCTCTGACTGTGCCTTAATATGGATTTTCAACTATGACCGGGGCAGAGGCCTCTGATTTCACAGTTCTGTCAGCACACATTACAGCATTTCTAATAGCTGTCTTACTTGCAACAGACACTCACTGTATATTTTTCGAGGTGAGATGCCAGCTGTGGAGGCTAGCAGCGATTAAATTAAACTGAAAGAATTTGGAGAATGACAGTTCCCCGGCTCTTTCTGGCTTCATACACAGTGTGCTCTATCACATATTACTGAAAATAACCTACATAAAATGAAATCTATGACTGAATTCTTATGAGATATTAGACTAAAGCTACATCAGATGATAGCAACTGAATGTGCAACTGAAAACACAAAAGTCATCCCTTGAATATCAAAGTGATTTCTTCTGACTTTTTGTTAGTTTAGGAGAATATTTGGGCATACATTTCACTCTTTTCCTTAATGAGAAAGTGTGTCCAAACTTTTGACTGGTACTTTATATCGAAAATGCTGTAAAAAGCATGAAAGCCTCTGTGTAGGCAGGCAAGTGCAGCTGCTTGACTGACAGGTAAGTCAGTGGGGGCAACAAGACACAAAGTAAACAAAGATACACTCAGAACTGTAGCTTAAAGGTTAAGGACAAATGGTACGGAAGAATGAATGCCCCAGCCATTTGGCATCTAAACTGACATTTACATGTAAGATTTAAGCTTGTCATTGTTCTGTACAGTCGCTGTTATTGCTTTATACTAAAATGAAATTATTTGATTGGCTATTTGCAGAAAAAGGGCTCTGTCTTTTGGGGAATTATTCCATGGGTCACACTTCACAGGCCGTATTCTCAACCATGTTACTACCACACCCATTATCTATATCAGAGTTTACCTCTCATGTTCTCTAACTGCCTTCAGTGAGCATTTTTCTACATTATGTATTATTACCCAAGTATGTAGTTTCTTCTGTGTTACCAACTTAGAGTCCCTGCATGGTAAATGTCACATAACCTTTTCTAAGCACTGAAGAGGAATTATTTTAGAATCCTTCAACAATCCCTATTTAAGCTGAATCAATATTAACTGAATCTTTGCAGCACATGAGCGAGAGGGGTCGTCTCAGTCATACATTGGGTGATTTAAAGTACAATTTGAAAAGCCTTAGAGGATTTTAACTCCAAATTTCTTAACAACTTTCCGCCCGCCCTTCCCACCACCACCACCCCCGTCCCCCTTCTTTCCTGATTGCTGATCAAGGTGCTGATTTAATTGTCCAGATTGACCAGCTGCCAGCTGAGTATTTGACTTTGTCTCCTCTGCTCGCTGTCAACAGTTTATTTTCTGCCTGGGCCGAGTGGCAGATACTTCGCCTTCTGCCACATGCTTGTCAGAGAGCAGAGACTTGTCGTGTCAATATCTCTTAGTCCCAAGCAGATACACATCTAAAGGGCAGCACTGTGAGCTGAGGGGGGTTAATCAATTTTATCTGACCTTAATTTATACAGAGTAAATAATGAAGAGGCCTCCCTGTATTAAAAATTAACACAAAAATCATTCAGGGTTCAGGTCAGGCAGGATGGGGATTTCATTGGCTTTTACAAGCATGTTGCAGCGGTGCGTCATCTAAAGATTTGGGGCCTCACCTATTTTTTTCTGATGATGCACAGTGAAAGTGTTGATAGTTATATAGACATCGGGCCAGCAACATTACACCTTCCACTATATTTTCGTCAGTAGAATATATCACAGATATGAAAAAAAATACAAAGTGTCACCACTATGGGTCAGCCTGCGCGGTGTATGCCAGGGCATAGAGCCTCTCTGGTGGCGAACTCCAGTTCAGAGAGATGGTGACACACGCTGCTTTTCTCAACTCCTGCTCGCTTTCTGTGATATTAGTTTAAACTTGGACTCCTGCCTGTTGTTTTGCCTGCTTCCACACAGAGATTTGGTGTTATTTTCCTTATTTGTTGTCCGTTCCATCCAAACAGTTAGTTTGGAGGTTTGTTTGACGGAGTATATTTGGAGAATTTGGTGTCGTCTGAAAGGATTTTCTTCACTTTGAGTTGCGACACACAGGGTTTAACTGGGGGAATAATACATTTTTTTAAACCCGTCCTGTCGTCCTGTGGGGAGGTCCTCACGTCCCAGAGGGAGTTACGAGGAGAGGGGAGAATTTAGTTATTTGAAGTCCCAAGGCAAACTCAGGCATAAGGGCTACTTCGTGCCTTATTTTCTCTTTCTCCAATTGAAAATATTGGTTTCAGCCAGTCTATTCTCACTCCCAACTTGTCATATACCGGCAATTTGTCATGCCAATGCCTGAAATACATGACATGAAACCTATGACATCTATATAAGGTGACAGATGTCCTTAATGGGAAGTGGCGAATGGCCAAATAAAAAGGCAAAAAGTAGTTGGCCTTTTTCTGCAGTAGACCACTGTTTGCCTCCTGCTTCCAACCACGTTTCAAGTGATCTTTGTAACCCAAACCATGAGCTTTTCCTAACCAAGTGGATTTCTTGCCTAAACATAACCAGACCTTGAACACAGCGTTGCCATGCAATAAAAAGTAAACAGTGATTTGTAACAGTTGGCGCAGACATGAAAGATACTTCCAATTGAAATACATTATATAGATTTTATAGGTTTTATAAACTGCAGTGATACTGCATGTCGAAAAATGCATCTAATAATGACGCAGATGGGTTTATTTTGAAGTAATTTGGAACCCTGGTGCATCTCATACAGAAGCTAAAGGATGCTGTGTGCTTCAGTATTGAGTGTGACAAAGCGTGTTTTTGACGACCTGGGCATGAGAACAGGTAGTTTGAGCAGTGGCAGAGGAAGGACACAGCGCTTTTGATAAAGTAAAACTATGAATACCACACCGTAAAAGCTAAAGAAATAGTCCTGTTTTTAGTAATTTCTCTTAGATAAAATCAAAATGTACACACTTGTTCATAGTGTCTTCAATGAAGAGCAGATTTTAACTACTTCATGTACTGCTGGATAATGTAATATATACGAATGGATCATATTTTAAGGGTGTTTTGTTTTGTTTTTTAATCTAAACTCTCCTATTGAGCATTTTTGTACAGTTCATGTTCCATTATATGATGAAGCTGTATGTTAGCTATATGTTAAAGTTACTATTAATGAAATGGCTGCATTGACTGCTAGATAGCCATGCGGCTAAACCATGGCAACATACCTTATCCAAGTAAGATCAGGTTGGAATCTGAGTGCTGAATATATTGAAGAACGGTCATATTCAGCTTCTGGGAGTAGAATCAATAATATTCATAAGAAAACCATAAAAAACATCTTCATCTCAGTATTGCCGTACTTGGATTACGGGTCATGATTAGATTACTATTAAATAGCCTGTGTAACCTAGTTTAAAATAGCCTATGTCTCTTTTGCAGAATAGAAAAGAAACAAATACTGTGGCCATAGGGATTAACTACAGGATGACTTCATTTTAAAATGTGTTGCAACAGTAGCACAAGTAGGCCATAGACATTAATTTGATGATCTAAAACCCCAATTTACCTGTCGTATTGTTACTAATCACATTAGTCATCATCATTTTTTTAATCTATTGTAAACTAAGTTGAAACATACTCAATGTTTTCTGAATAGATTGTCTTTTATACCCACGTATTGTGCCATTGTTGACCTGAGGGTATACAGACCCTTGTAGCAGGAGGGTCCTTTTATAACCAAATTGCTACTACACAATCAACAAACTGTAATATAATGTTGTCATAGCTGAGTGAATTTGATTACAAAAGCCTATTTTTTTTGTAGCAGTAAAACTATTCACAATGAGGGGCGGCAAGATGTAACAAAGTGGTTCTGTTGTGCTTTGAAACTAGGATTGTATGTTAAGAGGGTTGATTGGCCTCCGTGAGAGCTCCGGTGCTGCTGGTTTCTGCTGCATATTTACAAGATGAAAGGGTAGAACGAGAGGAGAGGAAAGTCAGATAGCACAGAGAGGAATGGGTGGAAACCTTTACAAAACAAAGAAAGATATGGAGTGGCAGGATTTCAGATTGGATGGTTGAGCAGGTTTGACTTATGTGGCCATGGTCCTCACTTATAATTTAGAAATGACCAGTGCTCTAAGTGGAATTGGATTTCTCTCTCTTATATCAGCACAGAGCTTGAAAATATGTACCTATAAGTCGACTTGTTTGTGACACTGGGAGTATATACACTCAAAAATAAGGAATTTTCACACAGTGGGCATAGTGTATTATTCATATTGAACTGTGGTTTCCGCTGATAAGCTAACAGATTGTGGTCTTGGACCCTTTCCTTTATAAAGAGAAAAAAAATGATTTTTTTCCTCTTTTTTTTTTCTTCCGGTGGCTGTTTAAGATTCATGGTATTCACGCCGTTAACTGATATCAGTTCGAAGGTAAATGGTAAATGGTAAATGGCCTGTACTTATATAGCGCCTTTCTAGTCTTTTCGACCACTCAAAGCGCTTTACAATACATTTCATTCACCCCATTCACACACATTCATACACTGATGGCAGGAGCTACCACGCAGGGTGTCAACCTGCACATCAGGGGAAGCTAATCATTCATACACATTCATACACCGTTGGCACAGCAACGGGAGCAATTTGGGGTTAAGTGTCTTGCCCAAGGACACATCGACATGTAGACTGGAGGAGCCGGGAATCGAACCGCCAATCTTCCAATTGGAGGACGACCGCTCTACCTCCTGAGCCACAGCCGCCCGTAACATCCGAGCACTGCTACAACACCACTGGCTTTCCAGCTACAGTAGAAATAACTGTTTATTTCAATCACTGAACAGTGGCACAAAATGTTGTTGATAGACATACAAATTCAAGTATTCATGGCTTACCTTTCCTGCAGATCCTCTCGGTTTCCACCAATCTAATCACTGCGGTTGCTGTGGCTGCAGCATGCTGATTATCAGAGCCAACTCTCTGTAAAAATACACAATTATTGTAAACAGACATACAATAGGTGTTGCAGGATATCATTTACAGTGGGATTGCTGATGAACAGGTTGACCATTTCATCTTCACACAGCAAGCAAACAAAAACTCTCACTTGATATTTTTCTGTGTCAAAAATTTCCCTTATCTTAAGTCTCAGGAAATTGGCAGTACCTATCTTCACTGGGGTTTTAGGGGGAGCCATTCAACAAAAATCTATTCTTGATCCGGAGTACTACTACTGGACGCATGCCAAGATACACATAGCATGACTATGTAAAGCCAGAGGTCAGCCACCCCTTGGGAAGTAGAGCAGAGGCAATTGAACAATTTACCTTAGCAGTAATGTGTTCTAAATAAATAAATATAAATACTATTAAAACATCTTACTTTTTTTTTTCAATGCACATCTAGTCTGGAGACTAGTCTGGAGACTAGATGTTCATTGACAAGACACTCTGTTGGCCTGAATCCACTGGCCAGCCTATCGAAGGCGAGCCGGATGGTAGCACCAGATAAGCCCTCGCTTTGTACTCCCTAAGCCACAAGCCTTGGCTGGTGTAACAAGCTTGAACTCAAGTTCTACATTTACTTGGAAGAGATAGCGGAGAGGGCCACGCTACACAAAGACATCTGTAATGTAGATGAAACAGGCCAGACGTCCAGATCCCTGACAGGGTTGCAAGTGAGGCACAGTGCCAAACAGGTCACAGCCTGGTGACAACAATGGCGCTCATCTATGCTTCGGATCCATCTCCTCTCGCTCCGTCTTTCTAAGGAACATTTCTCGACCTGTCTCATCAGGGATGTGCCACCAGGATGTCAGAGTGATAAATAGGTCTGGTTACATGCCAGAAGAAGCCGTCTCCCTTTGTCACTTGTAAGCAGACCACATCAGATCTGGTAGTGTAAGAGGCTCGTACTGTTTGTACAGCAGGTAGTATTTTTCCATTAGAAAGAGAAAATGATTTGTTTTTGAAGATTCGTTTTCATAAAAATGTGGCATAAATAGTAGGCTTTTATTATAAAATCAAATATTGTATGTCAGTGTTGTCCACCTCTAGTGCATATTTATTATTGCAGCAGTGATCATATGATACCTGTTGTCTATGGGTTTTTAAAAAACAATTATCATTCTTATGACCCTCTGAAACAGTTCGTCAAAGAGGGCCAAACATAATCACCAGAGTCAACCAATTTATTCACAAAACACATTAAATCATGACTACAGTCCTGCATTTCATATGTTAGACTTGTAAACATACTTTCTTTTATCTACTGTATATCGCAGTAATGGCTGTGTTCCATCATCAGCATTAGTCAGATAATCATGTACATAAATGATAAACTTTAACATCAACAGATGTAGGATTATGAACTGATCCGCTATATCAGTCAGCTACACTGAAGGTGCTGCAATGCTTTTCGCTCATACTAAAAGGAACAACGGTTATCTCCAAACTTCAACTGCTAAGACAAATAGGACCAAAATAACTTCCGAGTGTTTTTCGAGAGGAGTTCGCAGGAAGGTTTTTTCTCACAGGGTTCTCTATGTGAAGCTCAAATATGAGCCTGGTGTCTGTTGTGAAGCAGGATGTACAGGGCTGACAACAGGTTACCTACCTGTCACAACAAGAGAAGAAGATGAAGACAATGCACAAACAGAGGGAGGAAAAGTATAAGGGCCCATAATCAAAGCAGACACTGAGCAAACCTGTGGTAAAGAGGAGTTGATACACTTATTTGTAGTCGTAATGATCTGAAAATTTGATATTTGCAATTTTTACATCTATTACTTTGTACTTTGGTAATTCTGGGACAGTTATATAACACATGCAATGCAAACATAGGTGGGAGTTGGCAGGAAATCTACTGGATTAAACAGAGATGTGTGAAGTCCCAATCGAGAAATCCTGATCGGGAGGTAGTGATTGACAGGCACAGATTCCACAGTTCCAACAAAAAACACCAATAACGTTTTTGCATCACCGTGTTTACATTTACAGCAGAAGAGTGCTATGGGTCTATGTCAAGAGGCCCATCATCAAACTAACAAAAAACTCTGATGCTAGAATTTTTTGGTGATGCTAGATTTTTTTTGTTGGGACATTGAGGCATCAAAGAGGATGTGTTGGTTGCCTTCCACTGTAACACACTATAACAAGGGATAACATGAGCAATTCATTTTCATTACTGATGCCCAACGTCCAAGGAAATAAGTTTCACTTTAGCTTCCGTCTCTTTTACTCATTCCCTTTCCTCACTCCCTGGAGACAGGTGGTATTAGAGGGAAAAAAGAGAAACTGAACTCACCTTTTTCAAGTGTGATCGTGTTAATCGTTTCCATGGGAACTCGCTACGAAAAACTCACTGATGTAGTATTCAAGTGGAAGGATTCACAAGATGTTTTTAAAAACAGCAGAGCTCATGGAGATTACTTGGCAATTTTTTCATACAGTTCATTTCTGTTGTTTGCTCTTCTTCATTCATCAACAAGAGGCTAAAGTGCAAAGAACAATCTATTACTTTTGAAGGGTCCAAAGCAGCACCGTTTTTTTATTGTCAGTCTTCCAACAGCAGTGTTGTCGTGACTTAAACCACTTGAATGACAAGCATATTGTGCTCTTGAATTGCAATTCTGAAAATGTGACCTCACAAGTTCCATTTAAAGGCAGAATATATTTTATCCTCTTCAGGAGGAAGCAGTGAGATTTATGCAAAATCTAAGGGTGATTTTTCGGCTGACTCAGACATTTAATGCAAACCCTCAAAAATCAAGTGTGATATAAAGAGCTGACATTTGAGTGTATTTGCTTCTTTGACCTGATCAAGAAGAGGGCACAGAGGGAAGAAGAAAGGGGATGATTTGGAGCAGAACTTCTACACCACTTCCCGCCTCTCCTCCCCCAAGTCTTCCCAGCCCCTCAAGGCTGCCCGGAACAGCCCCAGATGGTCTGTCTCTGCTTAATAGCCCCCCACATTTTTCCATCAGCAGTTAGTGACAGGGACATACAAGGCCAGGTTAACCCAGGTTAACCAGGGAGTATTTCCACTGGGGTTAACTGTTCTCGACCCCAGACAATTCCAAACACCTTCCAATTAAGGAATTTACTTCCCCCACAAGAGAGCTCCCCCCCCTAAGGTCCAAAGGAATATCGTGTTCCCTCGGAGGTAAATAAACGGTATAGGGAGAGGAGGGCTTCCCCTTTTTTTTGTCTAATCTATCAGCAGCTTCGGTGCTTAAGGGATTGATTATGGATCCCTTCAGACCAGTGTTTGCACACTCTCTGATCCCCTATAGAAGCAAAGGTGCCTGCGAAAAGAGCAGAGCATTTAGCTCTGACGCCTGTGTGTGCAGGGAAAGGGATGAAGGCTTTAGTGGAGAAGATGAATAACCCCTTCTGCCTGCTCAGAAGCAGCGGCTGAGCACCAACTTAAGAGTTTAAATTAAGAGATTCTCTGTGCATCAAATGAGCTCCTAAATAAGCAGAGCCCTTTTAGCTCTCTGTCATTTGGGTCTATAAATTGAGGGGAAAGAGCATGTTTTTCTTTTCCCCAATGACATAATTTGAATCAAATTTTAAATCTTTTATTTTTTACTTTTCTTTCTTTCTTTTTACTTTTTCTTTTTTTACTGCAAAGCTGAAGCATGTCAGCATGTGGTTCTTAAACTTTTAAAAGACGATCCTTTTTTGCCTTTTTAAAAAAAACACAGATTCATAGTTGTCATGCAGCTCACTAATTAGCTGTCATGAGCTCTTACTCCCAGAAAATCCATTCATTCCTCACTAGCAAGGATATTGCAGGCTTACATAGCTTAATGCACTTGCTATGCATCACTAAATGGCATCTTACCTGCAGAAAAGTGCAAGGTGGGCCAAAGTGATTGTCTCCATTAAACACTTTTAACATTTCAGCTTGGTGTGTTTAACTTCTCTGCCATGCAAAATACAAATACATGTACTCTGGGGCAACATACCCAGCCATTTAACACTCAAGATGTTCAGCATTTTTGCTGCATCATCATACTGTCACATATTATCAACATGACACGAAGTTCAGCATAGCACGCTGACAGAAAGTAATTAAAGAGGCTCACAGTTTAAGTGCAAATGTCGGTTTAATGCTTCATTCAAAGATGTATTGAGTAAAGCTAGTGAGGTCAAAGTGATGTGAGTGCAAATAGTGTAAAGTCATCGTAGATCAGCCTTTAATCCACCTGACAACATCAACATGTTCAACACTACAAGCTACTGAGGAAAAGTAACAGCTATATTTGACATTGGGAAACATCTATTGTTAATTAATATATTAAAAAAATGCATTCTTAGTATCAAGACAAATGAATTGGGTTGTCGGAGACATCGGTCTGCATGTGTAGTCCCATACACATAACATCATTTTAAACAATTACTCCGTGGTTACATTTCACTTTTACAGTATGTCCACATTTTATCTCTCTGTTGATTAAATTACGTATAAACATCAGTATCAGACAATTAATTGCAGTTCCCTCTCCCCCTCCTTCTTTCTCTCTCAACCCAACCGGTCAGGACAGATGGCTGCTCACTAAGAACCCAGTTCTGTTAAAGGGAACTTTTTCCTTGAAGCTACTCTATGTGAAAAGTGCCATGAGATAACTTCTCTTGTGATTTGGCGCTACATAAATAAAATTGACTTGACTTGACTTGATTTGGGATTACAGCCGTGGTGTGATGTAGATCTTTGATGTACCAGCCTGCTTGCTTTGATAAGTAGATTTTTAAACGAGTGGTTGAAGACCAAATGGTTGGCGAGCAACAGACTGCAGAGAGTAGTAAAATTATTCTTGGGCTTTTGTTTTTCAGCAACATGAAATAAAATATGATATAGCTGACCCATGCCTTATGTTCCACAAATTTGTCCATCCACACTGCATCTTTTACAAAATGTGAAAATGTCAGACTGAGTATTTACTGAATGAATATGCAATATTTTCAGTGCCAACAGCTCAGTTTTTCTGCTCATTGCATCAGGCAGCTAAAAACACTTAGTTCAAGTTTAATAAAGATTGTGGTTAAATAAGGAAATGTCAGCAATGACAGCTAGTATGAAATGGGATTAAGGCTTATTGGTGTAGAATGAAACAAGCTTTACACACCATCTGCTACTCTTACTTTTCATGCATGTGAACATCTACAGTAATGGCATTGAACATCAGCAATGCACGTTAATAGTTAAGTTAATGTTTAATATTTCCATAGTGACAGATTTGTTAGAAACAGGCTTAGTCACACAGTGCAGCATGGGATTGCCCATGCTATCAGACTGTTATTGTGTCCCATTTGGTCTGATAGAAATTGTGTTCCACAACCAGAACTGAAGTGGACTAAAAATGTAGACCCTAGACCCTGTTAAAGTCAGGTCCTCAGGATTTCATGCTGAAAATAGGATGGCATGAAATCGAACTTGGACCTCTTTGCTATGAAGATGTGTTTCTGTGTCAGCTCTAAACACTTGTGCACTTAATATACTTTATAGAATGCCTCATCATTTGAGCCAAAAAAGCACACTGTGTATGTCTCTGTGTGTCTTCTGGGAGTGTTGTTCCAGGAAAACACTGCATGCTCTCATAAATCTGGGATTACTCTGCACAGTTGACTGAACATGTCCGTCTACTTGCTTATGATTGAGGAAAACTAGCCACTCTCTCATTGCATTCACCATGGTCCCGATGATGACTGTGGCTCATTAAACCCCAGCCCCTCCCGACAACTCCACAACTTCCACCCACACACACACTCGGACACATTTAAGAGAGAAATTGAGGTTGCTGTGTCAGTGGCCCGGCAGTGAGGAGCATTGTATCAGGGGAGTAATTGGGATGGCCGGTGAAAAGGGGAGCAAGGCTTAGACAACCATCCACACAAGTTCCTGGCTGCCATCCAATTATACCCAGAAGCCTCCACTACCTCCTGAACTCCAATTACAGCCAGCAAAGCTCGGCTGGTCAGAGAACCTGTCACTCCTCCTTCCCTCCCTCCCTCCCTCCCTCCCTCCCTCCCTCCCTCCCTCCCTCCCTCCCACAACTGCCGGCAAGAAATAGCAAAGTCAAAGACAACGTGTGATGTCCTCTGGTGCCTGAAAGTAACTGTGTGTGTGTGTGTGTGTGTGTGTGTGTGTGTGTGTGTGTGTGTGTGTGTGTGTGTGTGTGTGTGTGTGTGTGTGTGTGTGTGTGTGTGTGTGTGTGTGTGTGTGTGTGTGTGTGTGTGTGTGTGTATGCTGCATGGTGATATAGAAAAAAAAAGAGGCCAAAATCTGAAGATGCACTTACATGTAGAGAGAGCCATGAAAGTGTCAGTGATTGAACAACTAAATTAAGGGTTTCTATTGTCTCATTTTCTATTAAGGTGCCCTTTCAAAATGTCTGTAATTTGTCTTCATCAATAGTTAATAAGTCAATTTACTAATACATAATAGATCAGTTATAAGCCATAAATGAAACATGTTTAGCTGCTGAAAACAACAGTAAGACTTCTCCAATGTACTGTTTAACCACCTGTCTTTTGAAGAAAATGTGCTACCGTAATGCATTTATCACTACATTTATGACTGTAGACTCTTTATGAATGATTTAATAATGTTTATAATTTCAGATGAGCTGATGACAGAAATGAAGAAACTCATGATCATTTATCAGTAACTTACTAATATTTATAACTACAGAGCAGATCTGTAAGTCATTTATACATTTTTTCGAATAAGCAATTAAATACTGGCTTTAGATGATCATGCACCATTTGTGTGGACATTTAGATCAAATTTGGCTATCAGAAATAATGATCATATTCAGTAATATGATTTCATTTAAATTAAATCACTCAAGGGCACCACCTTTTAAAAGAAGGGAAAAGACAGCCAATTAACTGATTCAGTCTCATAAAATGTACTAAACTAAATCAGTTTGGAACTCTGATTAATAATTAACTTAACTACAACCAATATTACCATATCAATAGCTAGTAAAAGTTGACAGATTTTGGAGTTCTTTGCAGAGCCAACAGCATTAAACAGACACATTCAATATGTGGTCTACCTCAAATGTACTTTATTAGAGAGAGAGTGTGTCTGTGTGTGTGTGTGTGTGTGCTTGCAATCAAAATGGCAGCAAAGATTCTGTGTCGCAGGAGATCAGCTGTGTTCGCAGTGCGGCTTCTGTGTCGTAGCCGCTGGCACCAAATAAAGTTGTTTACTGAATCTTAGGCGAGCTCTGGCCTCACTGATTTTAAGAAAAGAGTTTGGTTTAGTCTTCTCTGAGCAGACCACACAGAGGTAGAAAGCTGCAGGCTGCAGCAGCTGCAGTGAAGAGCATCTAAAAGAAAGAGCCATTTGCTGCTCCCATAGCAGCAGTGAGGAGAGAAAGAAACCAGGAAGAAGAGAAAGAAACAAAGGCCTGATAACCCTTTTATTGACCTGGGGACATCACTGAGGATTATCACACTGTCACAGTCACACTGTCCAATAGTGATTGGAGAAGGGTCTATAAACATCAGGGTACAGTTTTACACTGTTAACCGTTACATACTGTTCAGGGTCAAATTTGAGAGCTGTCAAAACACCTTATACATATTTCTTTAGCCGGAATTTTCCTAATATAACCCACAGTATACAAAAAGAGAAATTAAATGCATCATTTTTTAATTTTTTTGTGTAGCTAATTTTTATATATGCAAATGTACAAGCTTGACCTGTGTTTATTAAACAAACAAAAAATAAAAATCAGCACTCAAACATGTTGTACTATTTTTCATATTCTATAAAATGTTCTCATGGACCATGAAATAGTATCTGTGAATGTCTTTTTATTGTTTTTTTTATTTATTTTATTTGTTTGTTTTTTTTTACAAAAGATTAATCAAACATTAATTAATGACTGATGGGGAATTTATGAATGTGAATTGCTGTAGAGAGTAATTATGAGTCAAAATATGAACAGCATATACTAGTAAATAGGTTGTAAATAAACCTCTTTTTTTTGTACTTTTCCAGAAGATATGTGCCAAAATCACCCACTGTGTTTAAAGCAAGAGCTGAAATACCAAAGCAAGTGTTATAATGGTTCTGGATAATCATCAGTCACAATGTTTTACTTTTTCCCAACCTGGCAACCAAAACATTAATCTTATTAATGGAAGCCATATTAGCAGGTTATACCAATCAAACTGTCAACTCCCACTTCATCAAAGCGCAACAACTTCCATGGTAACACCTCAGCATTAACTTGTAACTTTTACATTGTCGTTTACCACACTTACTCAAGTAAAATATCTGGATACTTCTTCCACTAAGAAAATAAAGACCCTTAAAAATATTATTTAAAAAAATACTGATGACCTTCGGCCTGACAACATACACTACATACAAACACTGCACACCAAGAACAGGAAATGATGATCAGGATCTTGGTATGTCCACTATGTACAGATGATGGTGAATAATGTACTTAACCTTGCTGTAAGCGTATCTCAAACTTTTCCTTACTACTATTGTAGTAAATACTTAATGTAGCTTTTAGTTTTAGTCAGCCATCCTCGTCATCCCAGTGACAACAGCTTCCCATCTACATGTTTATATACATACATACTAAAGCAGAATTGGTGGACACATTTTCAATCCTTCAGGGTTCAGGCAAAGCTAGCATGATGCTACAGCAGCTGTGACAGCTGTTAAGTGTGCTCAAATGCTGTGCTGCTCATGGGTTTCTATTTTCTAGTCAGTCAACTTAAGGCTACTGTAAACTATCAATATTTGAATGTAATGAAGGGTTTCAGGGAGTTTGAATTTACAGGTTATACATAAGTGACTGCAAGGAGAAAATGATCATAAATATAACAACATGAGTTTGATGTAAGGCAAAAATGACATCACATCATCACTGGCCTACTTTTTACTACATTTGTTTCAATGTCCTTCAACAGTGCAAACGTGAAGGGAAACATAAGTTATTACTGTCCCTCAATCCACACCTGTCACTATCTAGGTCCTAAACGCCTAAAGGTTTCATGAGGCTTGTACATGTTTGATGAAGCTAAAGTAACTTTTATGTGCATTACTTGCTATACCTACTGCATAGACAGTAATACTGCAGCTAGAATCAGTCAACTGAGGTTTAACTAATATTATATGTCTTGAAGTCAAGTGACTCCAAACATTGCCAGGTTTTCTGATATAAACTGAGCTACTTTCAAACCATAAACAGGAAAAATCAATTATTTTTTTTACAAAAGCCTTAAATCCTCTGGTAGAACAGTTCGTAAAGGTGCACCTTGGTTTTCTCAAAGGAATAGCTTAAACTTGCAGCACCTAGGCAGCTATCCATCACTGTCCTGTTGTAAATGTTTAATTAGTGCAAAAATGAAACATTAAAATGAATGTGTAATAAGAGATGACTCAGCTGTTGAGAACCCACAGAGAATCATCTCCTAATTTTGCAGTTTATGGGGCTTTTTAGCCCCTTTTAACTCATTGTTTTGTTTTTACATTTGTAAACAAGCATTCATCAACATATTTTCCAGCAGTAGCAGGCAGCTGTTTTCAGAGACTACTATGATTTATGTCCCCAGCATCAAATGGAAGAAAAAAAACACTTGCGACTTAGTTTGTGACTAACTAGTGTGCATAATAGATTTAGCAGGTTAAAAGCATGATACTTCCCTCACAAGTCAGTGGAGACCAAAACAAAGCTGAACCAAGAGTAAATATTGGACATAGATTCCTCAAATCTACTTTAATATCCCAATAACTCATGACAATGTGACAGTGAGCCAGCATGCACACTGCCAGGCAAGGCAACTTTATTTATATAGCACATTTCAGCAACAAGAATATTCAAGGTGCTTTACATAAAACATTAAGAGCATCAAGGCAAAGTGCAAAATAAAACAATGAAAGGACATTTAAATACAATCAAAAAGTCATTAAAGAGCTAAGCGAATAGCAAATAAAAACATGCTAAAATAGAATAAGACTGATAAAATACAAGATTAAAGGTTACAGTGTACTGTAAGAAATAAATAATGAACAGAAAAATCTTCAGCCTTGATTTCAAAGAATTGAGAGTTGCAGCAGACCAGACCTGCATTTTCTGGGAGTTTATATGTGGAGCATAAACTGAGAACCTTGAAACTGAGGTAGCTAAGTGGAATTCATCAATTTTATTTTCTGCGTTTTTCCACCCGTGCTGTGTGTAAACAATGTTGAAATGCATTGACAGCACCATCATACAGATATAGGATCTTTGGTGAGAGAAGTATGAGTGGAGAAAAACTATGACTGGTGATTAGAGTAAGACATATATCGCCATTCTCTAAGACCAATCTAAAATATTTACTGAGAAAATCAATGGCAGTTGTTTTCACATGTAAATGAGGCCGAGATGCAAATTGCTATATACACATACATACCCTTTGGGATTTTTAAGGAATTGAATGAGTCACACATGCACAGCACCCTTGCAAATGTTAAACTACGCCATTAGCATTTACAACTTCAAAAAAGTTGCTTTATTGCTTTGTTGTTGTTCCTTGCCGACAAGGTTTTATTATTTTATTACCTCGCTTACTGCCCTGAGCTCTGTTTTAATTTATTGAACAAGATCTTTTAGTCATGGCCCGAGGAGTCTTTGGAGATTGTCAACTTTATCAAATGTATCTGATCATTTGCTGTGCATTGTTGTATTATTGTGTCCTTGTATGCCTTCTTTTTTTTATATCTCCCCATTGTGGGTTTCATTTGTCCTTTGGGACTCATAACCAATCCCAACGTTTTGACTGATGCATTCATTTTGCAGTTTCAGCACAACCCTAAAGCAATACTTGCTCCCCGTTCATACTCACACAAACCACTCTGCCATCAGCACAAAGCACATAGCATTTGTAACATATTATTCAAAACAGGTTGCGGTAATGACTCAAATCTGGAATGAAGTAGCTTGGCCTCAATTTGGGCATGTGAGAGTTTTATGAGCCCCTGACCTTGGTTATTGCTTTTGATTATGTTTTCTAAAGTTGTGGTATACTGAACTGAGACCATTGTAATAATACTGGTCATCAAAATACCACTCTGGGGAACTCTTGAATACTTTGTCCGCGTGTGTGTGTGTGTGTGTGTGTGTGTGTGTGTGTGTGTGTGTGTGTGTGTGTGTGTGTGTGTGTGTGTGTGTGTGTGTGTGTGTGTGTGTGTGTGTGTGTGTGTGTGTGTGTGTGTGTGTGTGTGTGTGTGAGTGTGTGTGTGTGTGTGGGTGTGGTAACAGAGGAAAATGTTTTATGACTTCACACATAGGCTACAAATGTGAACAGCAGTTATGGCTTTGCAGTTCAATACCATTGGCCAGTACAGCTGCCTCACAATGTCTTCAGCACTTTGGACAGCTCCATTGACTTTCCCACATACAGCACTTTGGACAGCTCCATTGACTTAGCTACATACAGCACTGAGTCTGAAGTAGATCATTTACTCAAAAGTACTAAGGACTTTAGAAAACATCTGACTTCCATTACCTTTGGAAGAGACATGTAGAAGTATTTAGAATTTTAGCCTTTGCCGGCGTATAAATAACATGGAAGTTATACTGTCACAAAGTATCATAAACAGCAGTATCTAGCTCATAGATGACATTAAGTCGTTATCTACTGTTGAGTTGTATTCTGGCAAATGTGGCACCCCTTAGGTTAATTTGAGAGAAGGAAATATGCCTCTATAAAACTGCGTTTTTAATTCATTATTCATATTTTTAGACTTATTAAACTCATACATCAGCCCTTAGGTTCCCTGGTTAACAACTCAAAACTGGTTTCCAGAAACCCACATGCAGTTTTGATCTCTTCTAATCTTAATGACTGCAATGCAGTGTATTTTTGTTTTAATTTGAGAAGCTGGAGCATGATTACAATATAACAAACCTCAACTACACAATTACTAACTGAGGCTCCACGGAGTATAACCTTGGTGTTGGCTTCACTTTATTGAATTCAACATCCTTATGATCACTTTTAAGGTCTTACACAACACAATTCCACCCTATGTCACTGACTTACTGATCACATACACTACAGGGCCACTGGGCCTCTCAAGTTGTCAGAATATGGACCCCTGGTTGTGCCAGGCTCAAAGTTTGTGATGACAATGCTAGAGATCAGAAAGCTATGTTGAGTGTTTAAAATTTTATCTCAACTGCAACTGTGGTGTACCCTTAGACCATAGTTTTGAAATATTCTATATAATTAAACCTACCCTATTTTCATGATGCTCAATAATTAATGTAATGTTTGAAACTGAAACACAACACACACACACACACACACACACACACACACACACACACACGCACGCACGTGCGCACACACACACATAAACATTTTGAGATCATACTGTTCATTCTTACTTGCCTATAGCAGAAAAGTGTACCAGTTATCCAAGGGTATAGGCTGTTTCAGAAGACCATGTATTTACTACATGCAAATTATAATGTATACATACTAACCCTAACTCTATATACATTTGATTAAAAATGTTATATCTATATCTACAAATATATTATACATAATATGTATAATATTTTTTATCAAATAACACAACATGATGAAACTGGTTGTGGTTGTGTTCGTTACAATAATGGTAGCCTAATAAAATAATTGGACATACTATGTAAACTGCTGTTTTTTTAATTCTATTTAAAATCATATTTTGTTTCACTGATAAAGACCTCATACTTATTGACAGATAATGCTGCATTTGCATACTTATTAAAAGATTAATGTCATTAAGAGCTTATTTTCATCACAATATTGTTATGACACACTATCAACTGTAAATCAAAATACAGATTAAATGTATTTAGAGTAACAGATGGATTAATACAGAATTTTCTGCTTTGAGCACTGTCTGCCCGCTGCATAATACCCCAGCCTGCATGATGCCTGAGAGTCTTAACTTTGACAAAAAAACAAAAACAAATTTCTTGATCCTGCTCATATAGGTTATTTCTGTGAGTGCATTGTAATAACTGAAGGCAACTCATGTGAATGTCTCATCATTTATATCAATTCAGAGCATCTTTCATTAGGAATTCTGTGTCTGGACAGTAAGAGGACAGTGTGAAATCATAAAAGTCTTGAGGAAAAAATGTCACTGGTGGAAATTACACCCTTGCAGGTAACTGTAATGCAGCCATTTAAACCAGGAAGAGAGGACATGAAAGAGTGATTGACAAAAAAGCAATATCCCCTCTAGTTAAATTATTTAACATTAAGGATTGGGCGAATAAGCACAAATGTTCACAATTCAGGCACAGATAACTTACCAAAGCAAAATTAGAAGCTCTTTAGACTTGATATATTTAGTTCCTGATTCCATAAAACAGTATGAAAAATTCAGCAGGTTTGGATGGCAGATGTCCCTACCTTTATTGTAGTGTTGCATTTACTTCAGTTTTCAGCACTGGGACACACTGATATAACAAAATCCAGTTATTGCCAAAATATATGATGGGAGGCTTTGATGTGTACGGGGATGTGGAAGAGGAGGGGAAGGTCACAAAGTTATATCTAAAAAATCAGGCTACAGTACAGAGTTTTCAGAAAATGTCACTACAGTGCCTGTTGTTTTTGGTCTTTGCAGACCCAGCATTCATGCTAGACGTCCCAGCAGGAGCCTAAGTGCCTAGTTTGCCAACTGGCATGTTTCTGCTCACAGCCTGGACTGCAGCCTAATTATGCATCTTACGTTCTTTGTTTTTGTCAGAGTCACTGAGTAAATTCTCCTCTCACTTCCCATTTTCATTTGCTTTCTGCTGATCGAGACTGACTGGCCAACTGGCAAGAATCTGTATTCATCGGTCTGATGGGCATATGCATATAGATGATGTTTTCTCTCCACCCACAAAGTGACCTGTCCTACATGTATATAGGAAACAGAGGGTAGCAGCCCTGCTTGATGTGCATTAAATGCTGACTTATTTTTTATAGCACAGACACGCAGAGATGAAAGATCCATCTGGCATTCCTTTGATGTCAAATCCTCTTTAAAAACTTTGCTAGTCCAAACTTTTCAGAAAGTGTTTCTCTCTTGTCACTTCTGACAAATTCACGTGTACACTCCTAATATCTGTAACATTATTGCAATGGCTCTGCTATGTCATCCAGGCTGCTTGTTTACTGTAAAGCCAAGGCTTGTTTACAGTGACCTTTTCACATGCCCCAATATTATCTATCTTCACCTGTTAATGTGTTGTAGTTGTTAGTGTCAGCGAAGGTCATTTTCTCTACAATAAATGAGGCCAATTCAAAAATTCAAACACCTGTAAAAGCAGCATCCACCTCTGGCTCCTAGTTTGATTCCGAAGAAAAAAAGTATTTTCTTTGATTTGGGTTCTTTTCTCTTTATATGGATAACTAAGCCTGTTTCAATTACTGATGATTGGTAACAATCACCTGTTTTTAAATTCTGTATCAAAGTTTATCTATCTAGCTTTTTGGCCAAGCCTTAGTACAATATGCTGAAATAATAAAATTGGCGCTATCTAATTCTCACATAAAGAATCGACTAGTAACAACAAAATGAAACAGATAAACATGAAAAGATCTGAATCTAATTTTGAGACTGAAACATTTTCCCAGTTGCCATGTCCACATTTTTATATTCTGGACACTTTAAATGGACTTGAGTAGAGGTTTTAATCTCAACTTTTAAACCCATTTGCAGAAAAACTCATTACAGATTGACTGTTTAACTCATCTTGCTGAATTTGGCCATTCCACAAAATCTGTTTTTTTGGAGAGATTGTGGTATGGGTTTTATTTCGCAGTTAAGTTCTTTGTAAGTATGATTTCACTGCAGAAAAAATCTTTACTGGTGGAACAAGGTTTATAATCAACACTGCAACAACAAGTCTATGCATTTAAACTGGAGACAACCAAGTGGGAGCACAAATAAAATTAAACTTTTGTCCATTCGTCTCTTCCACCAGCTTCCCTTCATGCACTAATGGACACTCACTAATCATGTTGCTTTTATTTCAAAACAACAGCACACTGTTATCCATGATAATCTTATCTAACATGAACAAATTAGTCCTCTAACTGCATGTGAAGAGCCACTTTAGCTGGATGAAAATGGACTTTTTTTTTTTATATAGCTGTGAATATCTAATCTAATTGTTATGAAAACATTTTCCTCACCAGTTGTATTGCTATCAGGGCTCACCAACAAACTTTGAATGGAGCAATAATAAAATCTTTGCACTATTTGTATCCTGTTAATAGTCAACAGAAAATGTTTCACTTGTATATTGTCATTCCTGTATATTTCTAAAGGTTGTTGTGTTGTTATTCTGTGTACATGTGAGAGCCACTAAACTGAAGTCAAATTCCTTGAATGTGTAAACAACCAACCAATAAAGATTATTCTGATTCTGCTAACACCAGCAATGGTGACCAAAAGCACCTACAGAAAGCCACAGCATTTAAAAAAAAACGTTTTCGTTAAAAGGTTAACCTTCTGTCTTATCCTAAATCTTGGCGGATATGTTAGGATCTGTCAAACATTGTGCTCAAACAGAAAAAGAACAGGCTGGTGTTTTCCTGACCAGGCGGCGGAAGGGGGATCACAATAACACTGCAACATAGAATTTGAACCTATCTTGGAATCCGAGTTTAAAATGACATCGCAGCTCAAGGCAATGCATCAGATTGTAAAGCAGCACTTATTCAGCATTAGCTTGTAGGTAAATGTCAGGATCTAACAGCAAGGCAATTTATTTTTGCAAATACCAAGTTATAATAAGCCTCTATTTCTCACTGCTTTCCTCTTCTACTCACTGAAGAGCCTGTATCATAATACATTTTACAGAGTACCTCAAGTATGCTTTGAAACGGACTAGAATTATTGCTGTTGGTATCCTAAAACCTATTGGAAGCCAATTATACTGTCAGCCTTAAACCTTTCTATCATATGCAGAAAATATATCAAAGTGGAATAAATGGCAAAGCCAAGAGACAGGCCACTAAAAGGAGTATCTTTGGGGGGCCTCGAATATCACTGACTTCCCCTTCTGAGTATGACATTGCAGGAGGTGCAATGGAGCAAATTCTCTAGCACTGGAGGATTTGCAGTCTTGTAAAAGTCCTTCTTCATCTAACATACACTAACCTCATTCTTCTTACAATGCTGCAGCCAACATGACAGCTCAGATAAGAACAAATCAAGAGACAGGGGTAAGAAAGCAGATAAATAAAATGTGACACATCTTGTAAAATGTTATGGAGACAGCATTTCCGGATCAGATATGAATGTTTCAGGGATTTATAAAGGCTTTCTTCAAACATTTGTAACAGAATAGTAAATTGATTCTTAGGGGGGAAAAAACAGCTAATTTATTCTAATTTTACTAGGTCAGGTAGGTCCAGATGATAGCCAGGATTTTAGACATACTGAGGGCATCAGTACACGTCCCTGTAGCCCATCCAGACACCATCTCATACTGTAGCAAGGTTCTGGGTTCAAATGTCTTCAAAGCAACTAACTCAAGAAAATCTTTGGAGATGAAAGGAATTTCTACTTGTGGTCACAGTGAATGCTGTGTAGAAAAAGTTATAGTCTTACCTCAACTTTATATTTACATAAAAGTTTAAAATTAAAAGTCTGTCACTATTGGGGAATCTGTAGGTCAGCTTTTGAAAGGCAGTTTCATCCAAAAGCAGAAGGTTCAATCCAAAGAAATTCATCATGAATCATGAGAGCACTGATGACTCTTTTTAGGGGAGCTCAAGTTCGCCTAAATTTAATCTCAGCACACCTAAAACACTTGCCAGCTAACAAGCTAACTGATGCGCTTTATAATTTTTGTTAAAGTAGTCACAATGTTTCTTATTCTGATAGAATTGGGCCTTATGGTAGCTATATTTATACTACATCTGTGGACAGTGACTTGAAGCATTTGAACATTACACATCTTTCTCTTTTTCAGATGTAGCATGAATTCACAGACAGATGTCATCCATGCTAAAGCGCTTATTAGACCCTCAAGGAATATCTGTTTTTCATAGATGGTTGTATACAGCCAGCTTCAGTTGAGAGTAAGGTCAAAATGACTTTACACGACTGCATTGCCCACAGCAACACAATATTCAATTAGAATAATGCTATTGATATGGGTTCTCCCCCATCTTCCTATTATTTGTATTCATTTAAGTGTATAAATTATCCTTATTCCTATTATTTTATTATGCTATTCTCTTATTATACTCTGAAGATAAAGTAGGGGCAGAAAGAAAGAGCAATAACCAGGTAAGAAAGTGGAGAGGTAGTTAAGACCACATAGTTATAATGCCATGGCAATTACTGTTTTGCCCACATTCATTGACGTGGACTCCATAATGATTTGACTAAGCAGTGTATTGATATACTGTAATCAAATGTGGATTCTCCCAACCTCCTTTACATCATTAATAGGTCTACTCTTTGCTTTAATTTATGTATTTTCTAATGAGATTATATGTAATTTTCTTGTTGAATACAATCTATTTTTGTGTGATTGTCAGTGCAAATGCAGAAAGAGGAGGATGGAGAGAAAGAGAACAGAGAGAGAGAGAGAGAGAGAGACAGTGAGAGCAGGAAGAACCAGGTGAGAAAGTGGACAGATAATGAAGTTACAATTACTATAGTGGCAAAACAGTAACTGCCTAACCAAGAGATTAAGCAGACGTACTCGTTAACTTTGACAGCCCCAATAGAAATATATAAATAAAATATATATATATAAATATTGTATGAATTACAAGTAATGGAGCCAAGCTGTGATCATCTATACTAAGAAGAATCCCCTCAGTAAAACGATTTAACCAAAAAAGGAAACGCGTCATCAGCGCAGAGAGCTGCATTATATGAAGCAATCATTGGTTAGTTGTAAAAAATCTTCCAGTCTAACCAGACAAATGTAACAGAGGTGTCTGCAACCTGCTTAGCACTGAATACAAAAACAACTAAATGAACTCTTCTTGGCTAAAATAGACACTTGACAGGATACAAACTAGCAGGAAATTAAGTTTGAGGTAAAATTAGGATACAGCACCCGCTGACACACCTTCAAATGATATACTAATGCTTATTTAGTCATCTGCAAACCAGCTTTTTGTCAGAGCTTCGTCATCATGTTCTCAGTAGAAATAAACAGCAGCCTTGCCTCCGACGGCTGTGCCGGGGTATAAAAAGTTCTTCTTCTTCAACATTATCCTGCTTCCTCTTTGATCATGGGCTCTGACAGATCTGTGGCAGACAGCCGCCATCTTTTTATAAACAAATGAGTCATCCAGCTTGGTCTCTTGTCACCAGAGCCTTGCCTTGAGGCTGCATTCTGCAATGAAAACTTCAAGGTGGGGGAAAACAGCAGTGTTTTTCTGTTTCACAGTGACTAGAGCATATGCCTTCACGTGATATTAATTCCCAAAAGCGGCTTCTTTTCTAGCAGCACAAAAAATCCTTTTGCTACTCAAAATATATGACTTAACTTGGACAAGCTGCAAACTGTAACACTGATTCTGCTCTGGCATCTCCTCTCTACATGTTCAATGTAAGAGTCACTTTACGCTTAAAGCTCTTTCCAAACCAATCCATACTGCAATGTTTTTTTTGAAAATCTAATTTTGCTTACTATTCTCAATATCTGTAATATACCTCAATCAAATGACTTGTCTGTCCAACCCTGCAGCTCAACAGAGCTTTTGAGCCTCCGTTAGCTCTATGTTTTGGTTTTATGGTGCATTTACTGCATGGTTTAATCTCAGAACTCTCATCAGTTCTTTTTTCACAAGAAGCAGGCAGCTGTTTTCAGCAAACTAACTGATAAACCCACCATATGCTACCTGCCTACTATCATGTGGCAGACAAAGTTAGCAACTAGCTGGTGCATAATGGAGCATTTAGTGGATAAACAGCCAGACATTTACTGGATATTGATATTCAAAATGGCTAAAGTTAACATTTTTCTCATAAGAGACCAAAACAACGCTAAAAGAGGGGGCAAATGTTTCACTGTCATTCGTTAAGTGGCCAGAAACAGAACTCCAAATGAATGCTGGGGTTGCTCCATGTTTGCTGGATGTGCTGAAAACCTTTTGCTGGTTTGCAGGCTAGCCATAACAACTGTATAATATGATTAATATGCCAATGCTGTGTGTTTGACAGCTTGTTTTATAGCTCATCTGCTGGTTTATAGCCAAAAATCTACTAATGAAACGTTAAGGTAAGGCTTCTTCATCTCGAACCTCTAGGACAAGTTATTCTACCACTGTTATTAATACTAATAATTTCATTAGTCTTAAAGCTAAAACAACTGCTGTCGTTACAGCAATAACTTTCACTTCAGGATCCTTTCATTTTATGATTGAAAAGTTCAAGAGGCTTTGGGTCTGGATTCCCAAAAGAAGACCTCAAGACAGTTCTCCAAAGGATACATATGACACTGCCTACTTCACCTTTACCTCTTTCAAAAGGTAGAATACAACCCCAGACTTGTGTATTCAGAGTACATCGCAGAATATACCCACTCTTGCAGTAAAACATTTTGTCTTTTGAGGATTGCTGTCAGAAGTCACATGTGAAGATGACAGCACTGTTGGGCTTATTTCCATCTTTCGTCCCTCTCTTTCTTTGTCTTTCTGTATTTTTTTCTGTCTCCTTTCTTTCTTTTTCTCCATTACCCAACCCCATCCTCTCCATGTCCTCCACTGACCCTCCTACCCTCCCACCCTCAAAGACAGAGTGCCCTGTTCTGTCTGTCTGCCATTGTCTACCAGCACAAGAATACCAATGGCCGGCAGCTCAAAGCAATCAATTCCTTCGAGGTAGATCCACTGTGTGCCTGACATCAGCCTCCCTGATTATTGTCTCCAAATGCAAGCCGATCAATAGCAGCTACCTCCTCGCCTCCCCACCACAAAACCCCTGGCAGCCTCTGGTTTTTAAAGTGTTCCCAGTCTCGTCTACCGCAGTTTGGAAGCCCAGTCCTACAGAAACTTGAATTATTGTTTCAGAATGATTGTAATGCCGCAGTTTTGTGAATAGAGTTGTTAGAAGGGGGATTATCTGCCTATCTATCTGTATTGAAGAAAATAATTTGACAGCCTTAAATTAATTTCTGCAGGGTAAAAAAGCTTTGGAAATACTAACTTCCTTGGCAAATGTGTAAAGTGGGCAATGCAGCAAGCACTTAAATGGGGCCACTAAAATTCTGCCAGTGCTCTGCAAATCATCAATGATGTGCTGGGTTACAGAGGGTGATGTTGAACCACTGAGTAGTACAATGGTGTTCAATTGAAGTACAATAACATGTCATGATGTTCAACTTTTTCTGATCTTTTTCCCTCACCCTGCCAAGAAGTAATATGAGCGACTGATGTTTTTAACTACTTCTGCCAGTAGCTTCAAAGTAACCATTCAACAACCAATATTTCAGCAATGTTTCATATTGCTTAAAAACAGAATGATCAACTGTGATGATTTTTCTTTTGATATTTTCATTCTAAATAATGTCTTGAGACAAGTTCTCTGATTTAAAAAAAAAAATAATAATAATTATCTTCTCTACACATGAGGTGAACATTAATGTCAGCTTCAAAGAACTGGATGGAGAAATAAAGGAACCGTTGCCAACATGTTCTGCATCATACTGTAGTAAACATATGCATTGCCTGAAGCGGTGAATCTCTATTTCTGTATAAATACTGCCTGAAGTTACCTGTACATTGTGGACATGTGTAGATTCAGTTTGTGTGCGATTTATCAAGTAAGCCTTTGCAGTAAAACCCCTGTGACACACCAGACCAGAAACCCGCAAGTGCACTTCATTGCTTCACTGACAGAACTTCACTGTGCTGCTGGGCGTCCATCCAAACTGTCACAAAGCCTAACTGGAAGTAACAAATGAAGAGCAATATTTAGTGGAGGTCTTGACTTCATGCTGCTATAAAAAAATAAATAAATGAAAACTCTCTCTAATTGGATGGCATGAAATTAAGACATCTACTGCCACTGTTTAGGACAAAAATCAATGACATTTTTGTCACTCTTCTCAGCTCTAAACCAGAGAGTTGTAATTGGAGTTCCAGAGATTGTCCTCCCAAGAAAACAATAGGTTGTAAAGTCAGTCACCCACAAAAGGCCTATAGTTTTGAATGATAGATGGCTTCCAGTTGCCAAAGTAAATATGACCCAGAGCAGTGGCACAGCTCAGATGACTTATATACACTGTATGTCAACAATGTTCCTCTTTCAGAGGAAGTGGGGTAGAGGTATTAACCCAACAGTGAACTTTGCAACAGGAAGCCACAGTTCATTTTCTGTTTCCAATGGCGAATGTCACATTTCCAACTATGACTCGGAACCGTTTACATTTTTTTTTATTGCTATCGTTCCCTAAGCCCTGTGGTTTTGATAGTAACCATGACGATGAAGGTAGCCACTCAGTATTGTCAGGATGCCCTCCAAAACTGTTACAGAAATGTAGTTATAAGTTTAGGTATGTCATGATTTTCTGATCAACCACCTCAATGTTTAAGATATAGTTAAGTTTATGCATGAAAACGCTTTAAGTTTCTAAAGAAAATGAACTTTGGGCTAAGATTATTTTGTCAAACTACTGTTTCCAAAGTCAAGAATGAACTTTGATACTTTACTGGGCTAACAGTAAAGTAGTATAGTTGTTATGATTAAATGTAACCACTATACGAGGTCGGAAATGATCATTGTTCCACACTTGTCCAACCCTGACCTCTACCCTAAAGGGTTCAGTATGCATCTATCAAGTTAGTTTATACAACATGTCATCTGACCATATCATAAGGCACTGTGCAAGTGTTTACATCTGCTCCAGTTGGCCACACTTGAAGACAGGGCAAAAGGCCTGCCTTTATAGCCTCATGACTGTTTCCCTTATCTCCCTCCAAAACCCTCGACAACAATGTAATGAGTTGTCCAAATGAGGCTATTGGCACCCGTTTTATGACAGTCTCTTCCTTGAAGGCGTTTGTGGTGTTGCACTCAGCTGAACACATGAAAAGCGATGGAAGTAGCTTTCTGATGAAAAAAATAGAGCTTGAAAGAAAAGTTCCAACCCTGTCAACTTACTGACACCCACTTTTTTAGCCAGGTGAATAAAGGTATGTTCACTTGTCAAAAAAATGGGTGTGATTGTTGACTTGTCTGTGTTGGAAAGTTAAATAATTTTTGCTTTTCTGGTGAGGACAATGTCTTCAGTCTGGCACCGACAAACTAGACCGCAGAATATGGTGTGACAGAACCGGTTGTCATTATTTCTTCTGAATTATCTGAATTGCAGTGTGTGTGTGTGTGTGTGTGTGTGTGTGTGTGTGTGTGTGTGTGTGTGTGTGTGTGTGTGTGTGTGTGTGTGTGTGTGTGTGTGTCTGTACTGTGGTCTGTTTTGGACAATCAGCCAGAATTAAATTGAGCCTCTTGATGAAAATATTGGATCTCATCCAGTGATGGCATCCACTGAAAGAATGGTATTTTATTTGCACAGTTTAGAGGACTGAGGATCAATGGAATAAAAGCAACACCTGTACAGTATGATGTAACCCAAAACAACAGGCCGATATGGGGCTTTATTGCAGAGAGACCAGTTGTGCAGGATTGCACTGCTTTGTACAGTTGTTGCGTTTGTTTGTCTGTCCCCCTGTGTTACTCATTCATCTTTTATTGATTATTTATGCAAACTTTTCATTTAAAAGCCTGCTGTAGTTTCCAGTATCACTGCAAAACAACAATAGAACGTGAAGTGTCACAATGATGGCCTAATGTTGTCAGCTATATAAAATAACACAATTCTTACTGCAAGTCATAAATACTTTGCATCATTTTTGTTAAATTAGATTAAAAAAGAAAAGATGCAATAAAATACAATAGTGGGTAAACTACTGATTAGAAACTTTATCTGTCTCGCTGTCTTCTTATACATAGTGTTTTCTCTTAATTGTAGTCTTATTTTTTTCTATAACCCAATAAAGGCTCTGACACCCATTAAAATCAGCTTTTTAACAACATGCCATGTTACTCGAACAGTCCATTCTAACCATTCACTGTGGTTTATTAATAATAATAGTCTGGTGCCTATATTAACATTGAAACAGGTTTTGTTGGCTGTAATAATTCTTCCTGTTTCTACTGCCTTATACTACCATTAGAGGATCCCCTCCTAATGTAAGTGATGAGGAACAAAACCCACAGTTTATATATTTTGCAAAAATGCATCCGAAAAGTTTATCTGACGGTAATATGAGGCTCCAGCTGTCTTAGTCAGTCAAATAAAGGGGATATTTTCCACAGTTAGTCTTTTTAATATAAAATTCCCTCTTCGTGTCTCAACAGACTGTTTTCTTGTTCAGATGCAGTGGAAGGATAGTAACAACAAGAAATAATCTGGAACTAAAATTACTAACTTTAAAAAATATACCAACATGATTTGACTAATTGGGTCATCTGATGCCTCATATTAGCTTCAAATAAACTTTTAAATGTATTTTGTTACAGAAGGAGGAGTACAGATTTTGTCTCCCATCACTTACATTAAAAATGCATTATGTAGGGCTATTTGCACAGTATGATAACAGAAAAAACAAACAACTATTATCAATGTCCACTTTAGAACCTGAATATTATTCTATAGTATAGTAGTGTCTTTCATTTTCTAGTATTCCCTGCAACTTTTCTCACAGTTCATCTCATAAATACCGAAGTGTTTATCAAACCCAATCAGCCACCTGTTGTAAGCCACAGTAGCTGTCAGAATCAAAAGGTTAATGATCTCAAGACCCCGCTGCACCAGGAATTTTGTGTTTTAAGTTGATTGGAACACTGTTACTGCTGTGCATTTGGTTGCATTAACTGAAAAGTACCATGTTGATAGCAGTGCTGACCTTTTTGCACATCCTGAGAATGATCTGAAAAAAAATCGAAGGAAGAGGGAATCAAGTTTTACACCGAATAATTTCACAGAGGACGTCATTGTAAAATTCTCTTCAACAACATAAACTCGACTTCTCATGGAGTGTGAATTCATGCGCATGTTTATGTGTGTGGCTCTGCATATGCAAGCGTGTGTTTGCTTGTTTGTGTGTGCAGGAGCGTGAAGGGGAGTAAAATGGCCTACAAGGCACATTGTGTATCAACTGGTAACATGTGGCTAGGTGAACGAACACCCTCCAAATCCCTGATTTAACAGGAGCATCCAGCAGCCCTGAGGACACAGAGTACACAAACCCCGCGGACCAGCCGTGTCCAAACATTTCTCACTTTGTAACCGTCCAAGCTAAATAACCCTGCGCTGACCATCGCTGAATAATTGCATTTGCCCTGCGTGAAGCCTGCCAGGAGAGCAAAACATTTAGAACAACTCCAGCAGAGAAACATCGCACTTCTGAACTGCAGCAAGCGCTAGTCATATTGTATTGTTATAGCAGCTAGACATGTTGAGCTGTATAGTTCTCTCAATGCCAGGGGAGAGAGGAGTCTATGTCGATGCACTTGACTGAATACAGAACTGGCCACTCTGACTGGCAATCACCTTGAGTCACGATGGTTTTAACTTTATACACAAGGAAACTGTCTGACTTCATTGTTATTGATGTCTGCTTTCAGACAAGCAGTAGAGAAAAACATAGTAGTACAATAGTCACCTATTGTGCTGTGGGTGATAACTACATTAAATTAAAAAATAAATAAAAAAGTATCCATCCTGAGTCCATCTACAGTACTGAGTGTACTGCTCCACACAAAGAATGATACCTACAGTAGGGTTTAACTGAAGGATCATAATAATCAGGTAATAATGGGTTTTTCAACTTTCAGCTCATTTGCTACAAAACACTTTCCATCACAGCTAAGCATTTTGCAAACAATGCTGCTATGTTTACGGAGTTTAATTGAATGTTTCCCCCCTACCATTCGAGGCATTCGTTAATTTTAGTACAAAATAAAATCTCTTGAAACTTTGGTTGTGTAATCCTTCACAGTGAGCATCAAGTCATTAAGGCATTAAGGCATTAATTAGACTTGCTCTGACACTGTGTTCTTTTAAATTAAACCTTCCTTTCTTCCTTCCTTCCAGTCAAGCATTTCCTTAAAGGAACTCTAAAGGCAGAAATATGTGTCAATATTTGTGGAAATATGTGTAGAAACTCAATATGAATCATTAATTATTATCTTATTTGAATTTGAATTGCTCAGTTTGCATCATTGCATTAAAAACTGAATCTGAACAGCGTAACACGAAATTGAAGTTATTAGTTTGGAAATGAATTCCAGTGCACTTGAATGTAATATTATGAAATTGAATTCAGTTGCTCTGAAACTGTACTGTATTTGATGCTCAATGAAAGCTCAACTCTCTCCACATTAAGTTCTCACAATTCAAATTCTGTTCTTGCAATCCAGTTTCAGTTTAATGAGATGCACATCCAGCTGTTGAGAAAGAGCAGTTGTGAGCAGCAGAGCAGATTCACAGAACTCCTTTGTTATTTTTGACCATTTCCTTCCAGACTCCAATAACGCACAGATTTTGTGGGTGCGAGCAAGTCACACCAACTCTCATGAACATACTTGTTTCTCAACAGGACCAGTACAAAGGATTCACTTCAAAATTGATGGATTGATACAGACTTCAGACTTGGAACCTGAGAGATTTGACATTTTATGTTGCTTTACTGTTTATTACTGTTAAGGCTGATTGATGGTAGGTTGGTCGATACTTTTGATAAGCGTCACTAGACAGAAATTAAAGAGTACCGCAACATTTTCAATTTATGCTTCGACAAAAGGTTTCAGTCATTCAGCCATGGTAACCAGATGCTATCCTCCAGCTGGCTTGTTTAGTAAGATTAGCATTTTATCATCCCAGCCTGGAGTGTTTAATTAATAATTCATTAAGGACGTTACCTAACGTTACAGATCAAAATATCAATAAGGAAGTTAAATGAAAACTACAATTTTCATGGCGAGTTGCTAACACTACTCAATTACATCGCACAACAAAATATGACGGTGTCCATGACACCAAAAAAACACTATTGTCCAAGTGCAAGACATACGGGTGAAACTTTTTTCTGCCGAAAATACATTTCTGTCAAGCATCAAAATTGTCGAGCAACCTTTAGCCTGTTGAACTTAAAATCACTGTAAAAAGAAAAAAAAGAAAAAACAATTCTGTTACAGCTGTCCAGGCTACTGTGTCCTGCAAAGACGTTGGTGTTGGCGCTGCCCTGCAGACTTGATCACAGCTTTGACAGGGTCAACAGACATGTTGTGAGTTATTTAAATATCCCTACAAGTGTGTGTGTGTGTGTATGTATGTATTAGTTGCCAGCTTATTTGCTGAGACTAATGCACTCTAATCAGTGTGTGAACCTTTTCTGTAACGATATTTCAGGCTCAGTGGCAGTCCTTGTATCTAGAACAGTCTTCAGTGATTTGGGGAAGCTGAGCCATCACCACTGAGACCTTCCACTGTGTAATCCTGTAGTTCTGCATAAAGAGCATGGTAGGTGAAATTACTGAGAACAGTCACAGAAACACAGCATATGACAATGTGAAAAAAGTATTTTTGTTGCTCAAAATAATTCACATGAAAATACATCATGCCAACAAGAGTTACTATAAATACTGAAATACAAAAAAAAAATAATAATACAAAAAAGCTTTCCAGATGTCACACTTTGTCAGGATACATCATCACATATCACATATGATCCTTATAGAAAAGCGTATCCAAAAAAAAGTGTATTTTAATATCATGTATAACTACATTTGGTAGTATGCCATAAGCTAAATTCAAGAATTACACAATTGCAATGATCAGTTTGGTTTTCCTCACCTTGACATAAGTATTGTGGTCACTAAATGTATCTGCAGTTGCACATGGTTGGGCCTAATAAAACAAGACCTGAATGACCCCATGATGCTTGTGTTTGATGAGGTGTTTCAGGACCCACCAGACTCTCCTCACTGTATGCGAAAGCATCAGAGCAGGAAGTCATTGCTGGGTAGGTGCCGTGCTTCAGTCAAAGCAAAGGCCTGAAGACAAAACAGCACCAAGCAGAAACTGGATGTCTCAGTATCCACAGGAGGACAGGACAGGATGACCACTGTGACCTGAGACGTCTAATACCAGTTGACACAACGTCAGCATATAAGTAACCCTTTACCCTGATAAACGACATGATTTGGATTTTTTTATATAAAAACTCATGGCTTTGCTAATTGGTGTGTTTTGGTTATTTTTTAAATTTAGTAGTAAGTGTAGTAGTAGTGGTATTAGAGAAGTACATCTTGTTCTCATGTTCACAAAGGTAATATGAAAAACCCATGCCTAAGACCCATGTAACCATAAGACCAGACCCAGAAGGAGAAGCTATCAGAGATGAATGTCATAATGAAACTATGGAAGACAAAATGGAACTAGCCAATATCTACGACAGTTGTATGCATACAGACTTAATTCACAACAAAAAATCAGATGAAACTGAGCCATTGTATTGCCTGCGTCCCATGTCCATTCAGTTACATAAAGAAATGAAAAAAGTAACATTTGTTATATTGTTATATAACAAATAATATCATCTCAGTTTATTTTTATAACCCACAAAATAATGAACATATAAATATACAATGTTCATTTAATAAATTATTCTGATGAATTAATAAATAACTACTCAGTTAAACCTCAATAAAAATAAAAACAGTTGAGCACTAGCAGTTGGAACTCTTTACATTACATGACAACAAGAAATATAGCACTGCAATTAAAGAAACTTCAAGAAGTAAACAACATATTTACTCTTCCACTAGCTGCATCTCGAGCATATATTTATCTTGCTGAGGCTCTAAGTCTTAGACTTCAAGCAGCAATTTTCTCTCTTCAAGATGGAGATTTTAGTATTGGTATTTGGTACTGCATCGTTAAAGTTAGTACAAAGAACTTTTAACTGGTTATGAAACAGTCTTATGATGCCGCTGATGCCTCTATATATGACCTACATAAGCAAATAAGACCATCGGCGAAAAGACTGCTTAATTCCATATAGTCCACTGGCGACTCCACAAAATGAATTCAGATTGTTTAGAAATATGTGAGAAAAACGACCCATCCCACTTGATTTATTACCACAGTAAACAGTCTCCTAATGAGTTTATGGTCTCAATTGCTACATTATGGTGTTCATTTTGTAAATTATGGTCCCATTTAGAGTAAAATAGACGATAAAGTAGCATATGCTTTAGGATGTGGCCTATCTGATGTAACTTATGTGTACATAGAAGATAATACAGCAATATGGTTGGCTACAGTTATCACTATATTATTACTTTAATAACCTTTATATGATTATTACCCTGACAATGACTGTGTTTACGTTACATAAGTTACTGTGCTACATGTAACGTTACATTTGTATCCCTTAAAACCAAACCTTTCTACTTCACTGGGCTCTATGGGTCACTTCTCACTTCTGCACAGTACCTGTTAACTGTACAGACAATGGTAAAACAGAGTGTGTGTTTACAGTTTAGAGAGTTTATGCATAAATACTAAGCTAACATGTGACAGTGACGATGTTGATCATTTCAGCATGATTTCAGATCAGATTCCTACTCAAACATGTACAGCGGTTTATTTTATTATTATGTAACACAGTTTGAACTTCCTCTGTATGAAATGGTGTACTAAAAATTTAATTTGAATTGAACTGGAGTCAATTAATATTTGGTAGTTGAAGCTGCACTCTTCAATATTTTCATACATAAACAATGGATGAAGTGACAAAACGATGTGATGACAGGATGCAAGGAACAAGTCGCTGGCATAGAGGGTGAAGATATGCCAGCCAGGATTCTCTAATAGCTGAGTGTGCCAGTAATGTGTGAAAAGCCCGATATGGCTGTCTTTTTGTAGTACATGAGATGTAGAAAGGCAGAATGCGGCTGCCGTGCATAGCAGCACACATAATTACAGAAGATAGCAGAATACTTGGAGTTGTTTGGAGATAACAAGATGTCGTCTCCTGTAGTGGCTGACATGTTTTTGTGCCACACGGGGAAAAGTGGCTGCCATTATGCTTGTCATCTCACAAAACAAAGCCCTGTGTAAAATTAGGTTACCAAGAAAAAGCAAAAGTAGGAAGGAAATCAGCAGTCCTCCAGTGGTATTTTCCACAAAAAACTCATATTAGTAGCTTTAAATTAGGTTTTATGCTTTTAGCGCGAGACGGAGACAACCCTGTTTCTCCCCACGCCAAAGGAGCCGAGCTCGGAGCAGACAGGATATTTACTGTTTTCATTTTGTTTTGAGACAGCAGCTTATTTTGTTTCCGTTATTACTGCCTCCAACTGGGGCTAATTTATTTAGATTAAACAGCACTGTTGTTTCTTTATGCTTTTTGAAAAAAGAAGAAATATTATATTGTCTGAGGTTCGGTGAAGAACAAAATATTACCAAGAGATTGTTTTATTAAGTAGCAGGGAAATTGAGTATTACCAAATTGATTCCAAAAATGAAGAAAAAAAGCTTTGTAAATGTTCTAGCCTGGAAGATTCACTTACATCACCAATCACAGTTCTTCATCTTTTACTATATTTTATAAATCAATAATAATGCCTCAGGTACCCACAGGAATACACATGTATTATAGGGCTAAGTACTGTATATGCTGTATGTGGGCATGGCTTGGATGGTAAACCTGCCCAGTCAGTACAATATGGCTAAATTACACCATACTATTCACTCCTGGGAATAGCAGACACCAAGTTATTCTCCAAAAATCACAGAAAACATTTTGTCGATAACAGACAAATTGAAAAATTGACAGACTGCCAAAGTAACAATTGTAACCGGTTGGCTCCTGTATGCTTGAACAACCCTACTTTACACAGCTGTTTTCTTCGACTGCCACTGTATTTGAAAGCTGCTCACAATCAAAGATGAGTTTCAACGTCATCCTGAGTTTACACTATATGTTCAACAAGATCAAACGCATGTTTCAAAGTTTCTACTTTGTGACAGTAGAATGTTGTAAAATAACTCCTCGCCTATGAAATGCTATTTTTGTTCTTTGGTTTTGGCATTTTCTCTCAGTAGGATATCCAAACACAGCAGCAAAGTCTTCTCTACTCTGTAAAGTGAACAGAAGGATCCCCGCGGCGACTGAGGGATGTGACAAAGACGTGATGCAGATGCAGCGTCTATATGTTTATATCTATGAGCAAGTATTCTGTAGTATCTTGGGAAATGTCATCAACTGCCTTGAGTATGTAAGGCACTAGATTTGGATTTAATCCAATCATTTTAACAACATTGAGATTTGGCCCCCTGGAGCCTAGCGGTTAAGACACATGCCATATAACCACTGTGATTCAAATATGGCATCTCCCATCTCTCTCTCCCATCATTTCCTGTCATAAAAAGGCATAAAAGAGCCATCCACCCCCAAATAAAGAAAAACAACAAAACATTGAGAGTCAAGGGCATCCCCAGTGGCTGTGTGAGACTGGATGCTAACATGCTCACAGTCATTTTTAGCATATATTGTTTACCTTCTTAGTTCAGCATTGGCAATATCTACAAGTAAATAGAAAGTACAGCTGAGGCTCATTAGTTTTACAGATACAAAATATCAAGCGATTGGAGGTGTTAGATAAAATATTTCATTCTAAACCAAAGTGGTGGATTGACTGATGGACCTAAAGACGAGATGATGTTGGACATGTGTCCGAGATTAAATCATGCCTCATATTGGTAAGTGCTTGCAGGCCAGGCTGACCCCTGCTGTCATAAGTCAATGGACAGATTTTCATTTTTTGAGCAATGATTCACATCCCCTCCTCCCAGCCGGTGCCAGAATCAGTTTGGCCTACTGTAATTCCCTGACCATGAATACCCAAGTCACTTGGTATACTAACAGGATACTGTGAGTGACTAGAAATTCCCACCCACACACACTTTAACCCCGACTCTCTCACCTCAGTGTCTCTGCTTTTCATATTCAGTGAATTCTATTAAATAAACGGCGATTGTAAGCTGCTGGACTGTGTCTGCTCACATTCAGCCTGTTTTACCCAAACTGATCAAACTTGTAGAATACATTTCTTTTGGTTTCTCTTGTCCCCAAATTTGGTTATGCAGCCAGGTGTAATGTTTGCATGTACACAAAAGATATCTGAAATTATTGCTATTTCTGAACAGAGAGCATAAAGGACCCAGTCATTGGTTTAGGTTTCAGAGAAGTTTTTCAGAGAAGAATTTTTTCATTTGCATGTTCATGATACAAGTCTTCAGTTCAGAAGTGACTCAGAATGTGGTGACTGTTGAGGTCGTGTTTGTGAGATCAGCTTGAAATACGTGCTTTGTGCCAAGGGTAGACTGACCACACAGGGATCCACATGGTGAGCAACATACTCAGGTAGGGTTTGGCATTTAAACATTGCTCATGTTGGTATTAAAGCCCGAACACTTGACACAAGACATTGAAGTTCCATTGATTTATGCTGCCACATGTAAAATATTTACAGTAACTAGCAGATGTATAGGTGTACCCAACAAACTGCCCAGAATGTATATTTCATATATAAATGCAATGTTTCTCAAAAAATCATTGTTTCATGGTTAATTGAGGATATAATAGATAATACACTTCTCAACTGAAAATTATTCTGCAAATGTTGTCCTAAAAAATAGAGAAATGGTCCTACAGACCCCTTAAAAATGAACCAGGATCCTTAATATAAAAGAACAAACAAAATAGTGCTGTTTAAAATGCAATACACTAATGAATATATTCCTAAAGGAGTCATGGTTTCGAAAATAAGCTTTCCTGAATTGTAGTAATGGCAATAATCAAAGTGTTATTGCTTCTGAATTTACCCTTCACCAAACTCTAATGTCCTGGAGAGCATAAAAGAAACAAACACAAATCCAATACTAACCTCTAATGGGCATTCAAGCTCATTGATGATTTTATTCAACACCAACACTTTCTGCATGGCCAAAGAGAGCCACAGCTAACTGACTGACAGCAATACTCATCTCTTTTCTGTCCTTGACTCTGTTACAGACTGTGTCTAAACATAAGCACATGAACATAGTCCCTTAGACCAGTGGTGTCGACCTTGTATGAATTTTAGTTTTATTAGGAAAATTGCTCTTGTTAAATCAAGGTACAACCCCCTTTTATCAATCAGAAAAATGTTGTATCAGATCAGATCTTGTAAGCTGAAGTGGGCTCTGAACACTCTGATATCTAGTTCTCAGACAGATAATGATATACTGATAAATGCATATTTATTTAACTAAACCGGTTAACAAATGATAAAACAACATAAACAGATAAATTAATAATCAGTTAGGATAAATGCAATGAAACTCCTATGGTAAGCTGAATTGACTACCTAACAATGTTACAATTGGTAAAAATGTGATGATTGTCCTACCAGATTAGTTGAACCCTAAAATAAAACTGATCAAACATTCATAAGGTTTACAGTAAGAGTCAGAGAAAAAAGACACCAATTTGTGACCATCAGAGCAGATAAATGATCAACGAAGGTTATCTCATCCTACTTTGTTTATAGAGCCATCTCTAGATGACTTGAAGCGGTGAGTCAGTGAGGGGTCAGCTGTTGTTAGCTGGCAATGCGCTCTATGGCTTCCCAGCGGGTGTTATCTGCTCCTGAGCATTGAGAGAGCCATGAATTAGGGGTGAGACAGCTAATTTCTTCAGGTGACCTGGCATGTTACTGAGTCACCATAGTAGTTTTGTAAATGAAGAAGAAAAACCAAGCTGACGGTTCACGTTTTTTCTGGGAACAACAAGCATTGTTGTGATGACGTCTTCCAGATATCTTGGTCCATGGTTTGCATGGGTTGTTACGCTCACTCACAAAGTTATATTCTTTCATGCAAACTGGGTGAAAAGAAATAAAATGTTAAATTAAAAATGTAAAGTTTAATGAAAGGCGTGTGCTGGCTTAAAAGGTCCAATGAGAAACAACAAGGGCTCTTTGACGCTGCATCTTTCTTCAAAGAGCCCTTCTTCCATCTATCTGAGGACAAAAGAAATTAAGAAAAAGCTTAGTGTAGTGAGACCAGGCATTGGCCTCTTTTATTATCCTGAGAGTAGGGGCGTGCTTTTGGGGTCAAACTGCCAAATTCACTGTCAAAAGAAAGTGAGACACCTAGACTCTTTGTTTTTTTCCCCTTTACTTACTACACTAACTTTACTTCTGGTCACATTAAGCTAAGTTACATCACAGACTACACCGTTCACTGTTGTTCATCACCTTCAGCATACATGACTGAGACAACATGCATGCATGCATAATGTAATCAACAATTTCAAAACCTGGATTAAACAATATTTAATTTGGTTACACAATAAAAATACAGATCCAGTCTTCATTGACTATGTTACCTATTAACTTAATCCTCACTAATTTTAAGTATTTAAAATGAATCCCTCAGACAAAAGGTTATTTATTGAAACAAACTTTTGTGTTAACAAAATTCTATTTTATGAATACTGAATGTCAATTCTTCGCTTATCAAAATATTCATGTCTAACACTTAAAATATAAAAGTTAGAGTTCAAAAATTCTACTTCTGACAGCTGGAGGGTAGTATGGTTTCTGCCGTAATTTAAAACATTTGACTTAAATTAATAACTAGGTCAATTTATATCACACAGACTACAGAGTTACATTATAATATTGTGTAGCACCTGGTGATCAACACTCTCTTGCTTACTTTACAGTTATTACAAACTTTGGCTTAAACACACAGAATACAATGAACTCAAATTCAGGAATGTACTTCCTGATTTATGAGAGGCGTCTCCAGAATGTCTTTATTTGGAGAATAACACTAGTGAGAAAGATAGAGTGTGTGTATAGCTTTCACAGCTATAAAAACAGATAAAGCAGACTCACTGCTGGTGTCTCAACATTTGTATTTGCTGATTTTGTTCCAATTTTCTAATTTTCATCATCATTTTCTTAATGATGGTCAATTATTGTACTAGAGCCAAATCCAGCCTTGACAAGGTTCTTGCAATTCCTCATGACAATGAGTTATTTTTCGCCACGTAAGTAAAACAGAATAAGAGTACTTCTAATCTTACCTCTCCCTGGAGAAACAGGGAAATTAAATAATTAGAGAGAATTGTCAAACAGCAGAGAAGAAATAAAATAATGGTCAATTATCACATTTTCCAAGTACAGCTGATGATTTAAAATAAGGCAATTAAACATGCAAGGTAAGCACCCTTGTCAAAATTGATAACGAACAACCTGAATAACCCAAACATTGTCTTTTCAACCACTGACCATTTAATTAACCTTATTTTTTTAAAGTCTAGCAAAATGTCCACCAACTCCAAATGAGAAGAAGTTGCAGTCCACTTCAGAGATAAAATAGGCACTATTAGATCAAATTTACATCAATGTCTTCCTTTTAGGCTTAATATTCCTGAACCTTTGTTCTTACGTGAGGTAACTCTGGATAAATTTGTCCTGGTTGATGCTGAAATACAAAGTTATTTCTCATTTAAAACCAGCAACCTGCTTTTTAGATCCCATTCCCACATCTTTCTTTTAAAACTTTTTATAGCTGTTTTAATGAAGACTTACTCAACATTGTAAACAATTCTCTACATATGGGCGCTTTCTCTACTGCTCTTAAGACCCCCATAGTTAAATACAATATAGCAAAACTATTTATAAATATCAATTTTTAGTAACTTCAGACCAGTATCCAATTAGTGATGTTTATGGAAAATTTAAGAGAGGCTTGTTTTTAATCACTTAAATGATTTTCCTCCCACAATACTTTTGAAAAATATCAATCTGGTTTTTCGGACAAATCATAGCACTGGGACAGCACTCGTCAAAGTTGTAAAAGATGTCAGGATTAATATGGATATGAAAAACTTTATGTATTAGTAGTACTTGATATAGCCTTAAAGTACTTCACAGTTAGATTGGCCTTTTTGGTAATGTTTTAATTGGTTCAAATCTTTTCTTCTCTTTATTGCATGTTATTCTCAATCATTGAGTGGTTTATTTATTGTGGTTTATTACTTTGTGTGTGGATAGTTTTATTGTGTGAAGCACATTGTGTTACATTTTGTTAATATTAAAAGTGCTATACAAATATAGTTTGATTGAATGTTTGATTGACGTAAGTCGTTAATAAACACTCCTCTCAGCAATTATAGCTGAGATTCTATTGAGTTGACTGTTGAGATTCTAAGTAACTGGAGAGAAAATTTATTTTGTGTGTGCTCCACATAGATCACAGACCCTTGATTTATAAAACGGACACATTGGTTGACAAATGTAAGCATAGTGCTTTTTATCCAGAAAATCCACAGCTCCCTGTTTACTTGTCTTGCCCAGGCCGTCTATCTATATACAGTATGTCTATAGGCTAGAAGTCAGTTTTCTTTGAAAGGTTCCTGGGAGTAACACAAAGCCTTTCATTTTCCAAAGGAGAGATAACAAAGGGTACCATTTTAGACCCTTACAAACTCAACTTCATCCCAGGCCACATCAGCATTATGGTTGCCCTCCGGGCCGGTTTTAAATGTGAGACCATATAAATATATCTACTTGCTGTCATATTACATAATTGCCTTTGCATTTGTTTATTATTGGTTTTAGTAAAAACCTTAATTAATAACTAGCTCTGAAAGCAGAAATCTGGGAAAAATAATAGCAAACAGACATTCAACTCTACAACTATTATGCAATTTAGTCAAAATAACAATAATGGTTGTTTCAGTAGTATTAGGTATGACTGACATTCCATTGTATAATTATAATACAAGTAAGGCCTGCTACAGGCCTACACATAGACAGTAGTATATGTGGTAAAGTAAACAATAACATTTGTTTCAGTTTTGGTAACCTTATTGTAGTCCACAATCAAATAGCCTTTTTAAATTGTTACTTTCATGTGTACATAGCGATACTGGTCAGGTTTTGGTACAGGTTACTCAGACACGATGTGGACCAAGTGTGATGTGAGATTGAGCCTGCCTAGATACACCAAATCGATCTCTCCAAGTAATCACCCTGGATATTACACGCGTTCCCAATGCATAGATCAAGCCCTCCACATAATAATAAATACAAAACATAGAAAACACACAACAACCATTAGAATGCAGGCATATTACATTGTACCTAGGTTGAATGAAAATGATATATATTTCATGGTATTGTATACATGAAGGTTTTTAAAATGTCTACGTATTTGTTTTCTGGTCAGATGTTTTCCCTGAGGTCAGTCCATCCATGTCTGGCTTTAGGTCTTATGAACTAGCAATCTGTGTCTTGTTCAGATTTATAATTGAAAACATTTCAGATAGTTCCTTTCATACGTGGACAGGATATGGGCAGCTCGAAGTCAGAGCTGTGTCATTAAAGTGGGGGGAGGAGACGGTAAAAGTCCCAGGGAGTCCACAGTGCTGGAGGAAATTATTGATTTCATGTCATGAAGTGGAAATGGCGGGAAAGTGCACACTCCAAAATAAAACAATTCTTCCTCTCTAGAATGATGTACTGTTAGTGTTGTTAGTGAAGTTTTGCAGGTTCTCAAACAAATTGAATCTCTTGTAATGATTACCTTGGATCCAGACCTCCTTGCTTCTGCACATTTTGTCGTCAAATAATCATTCTTTGCTGAGGGATGATTGTGGTTTCAACAGATTACATTTCTCAAGGATATATAATACAATTCACTGCATTTGATAAATATAAGGGAAGATCCAGACAACAGTTTTCCTCTCATGAGATTAAAGCAAGTGTAGGTAACTAGAAAAAAACAGCAGTCTTGCTCACAAACTCACAAATGAAAAGTATATTTTTTAAGCAATAAATGCCCCCTTACTCAATTCAATACACTCAAGGGTTTGGCAGCTACTGTAGATCCTGAATTTGTCTGGCATGACTAGTAGCTTATGTGTGACTAGTAGCAAACTGTGCTGGCTTTAAGATTATTCTCTACTTGTGCTGCTACTAAGATGCATTCAGAGTGAATGTGAAGTTGTGTTTACCGTGCTTTAACTGCTTTGCTGCAGGACACCACTGTTGGCTTTCCATTTCTAACCATGAGTTTTACTTTGTTTCTGTGAGATGTGACAAAAAAACAACCCATAAAGTTGTGGTGTTTACTGTTGCCATTATGACAAAGTTGTGTTTCAAGTGGTCATTTTAAACCATGATCTTTCCGTAACCCTAACCAAGTGAAAACACTCATATATGTCATTTCAGCAGTCCCTGGAAATAGACCAATTCTGTCATAATCCACCAGGAATGTACAAGTCAAGTCCCCAGGAACATTCAAAATAGAAGGTTTAATAAAAACTTTTTATTTTATTAAGTTTTAAGTCACAACCCACTAAAGCCTAATAACAAACAAAAAGCAAAGCACTTCCTGTCATGTCTGTCAAGTTTCTGTTTGCTATTGCACATTTCATGTTTATGTCTTGTCTTTCCTGTTTTTATTTTGAAATCGCTAACCCTCTGTCTCTGTTCTAGATTTACTTCCTGCATGCCCTTCCCCCGTCCTGTCACACCTGCTCCCTGATTGTTCTCCCCACCTGTTTCCCATCTTCCCTCATTACCTCTTGTACTTTACCTTGTGTGTCTCACAGCCCTCGTCCCAGCTCTTATCATAGACCAAGCCATAGCCTGTTTTCGTGTATGACCCTGCTTGCCCCTTTGACCTGCCTTTTGCCTCTCGATTTGGAAACTTCTGCCTACCTGACTGCCTGCCCGTGTACCGAACCCTGCCTGGTAATAAACCTGCCTTTCTTGCCTGAACCTGCTGTGTTGAGCATTTGTGTCCTCCAGTTCTGCGCTCTTAGTTCATGACACTTCCACCATGTACTCTTGTTAAAATAAAAATATTAATGCAGCACATTTTCAAAACTTTCATCCTTGTTTTTATCCAAAAGAAATGAACACTTTCCCTGGTTCTCTTTGACATAGAACAAGGGGGAAATCACTCAAATTTGCTCAAATATGACCATATTCATTTAGATAATTTGACAAATTTAAATATATTTTAAAATAAGCTTTATAAGCCTACAAGTAGACTACAAGACAGTCTATTTTGCAGCATGTCCATTTCAATTCTCTGGTGCACAAAGGCATGTGTGGCACAGCAAAATTACTGCATCTGATGCCTTGTGACAACAGCAACACATGGTCCTTTTACCCTAAATATGTCCTCTAACTGACTTCAGGGCTTTCCAGAGGCACGCTTAGGGCCCATGCAACCTCTAAAAGGCACAAATATTGTCAGAGATTTTTCTGTTTGCACTTTTAGCTTGTTGGGGGCCATTATAGATTCGACTACATATTTTTGGGTACTCTGAATAAGTTTTCTGAGAGTGGACATTGTCCTGATGTCTGGTGGCAAATTGTGGGGGCAATAAGGGTGTTTCTTTCCCCCTTTTTCGTCTCTGAAGACCGCCACAGTGTTACATACTGTCCCTAATTATGGCATAAGAGCATGCTGGGTCGATTTTTGCAAAGAACAACCATGAGATGGGCCACTCTTCAGAGTTTTGTCCTGTAACACCCTGCTCCACATTCATGCTATTCACACCTCCAAGCTTCCTGGGAAAGGCACAGTTTTACTATGAATTGGCAGCTGGTAGGTTAAGTGCTTGGTTGGGTGCTGGGGTGTGGGGGAGTGGGGATAAAAGTGCCTCAAAAACGCCCCTGTGATAGCTCTTAAGCGACAGTGCATGTGTTATTCACTTCAACTCTTACATTTTTACAGCTGGGCTGAAGATTGGAACCTGTGACCTTACAGTCGCAACTGTGACTTATATGACATTTATGTCACCCAGGGGTGCAGGATGAACACATTATTCATATATTGCAGAGTCTCTTGATATTGCCTAGGCCTAGTTATAATGCAACATCCCAATAAACTTTATTTGTAAGTATATGACTTATTAATGAAATAAATGCAGCATATGACACTACTCTGATGTCACTGAATGTGTTTACTGTATATACACAGAGAACAATATCACTAAATGAAAGAAGAGTAGGAAAGAAGTGAAGCAATATTGTACCAGCTCCAGGCCTCAGGCACTTAATACTAGTGGGTGAATTTGGTTGCCAGGGCAACAGAGCATCCAGCATTGCAGAAGTGCTTAAATACATTTTTTATGAGATTGTATAAAATGGGGAAAGAAGGTGAATAGAGAGCAGTGGTGTCACAGTATTCTTGCATAACTGCACGACAAGTGCGGCAGCAGGTGGGCGGAGTGGTGCTTATATCTCCCCAATTTGGACGGTCACTGCAGCGACATGTTACTGTTATCAATTACTACAGGATCATTTCATAATCCAGCAAAAATAAATAGCCTTAAGGCAATGTAAGCAGGAAGTAATCGCAGAAAATCCCCCATGTTAATAGCAAGAGGAAAAAAATCTAATTGGCTGTTATGTTGTGTTTGTCTGATATCCTAATTGCTATGCATGCTGGAAGTGTAAAGGGAATGGATCCTGTGTTGACACATGGAATACACTTAAAGCTACACCACAATACAATTATTCCCAGGCAAGTTTTTTTTTTCTCCCACCGTGTGCTCTGTCTTGAATAATTTCCTGGCTTCAAAAGCACATCAAAAGCCTTGGTGGCTGCAACTTATATCTCACACTTGACTGCCCATCAAATTGTGTGCATCAATGATGATGTTAATGTCTGGTAATAATGGTTGTAATGCATGTCAAAGAGGAAACACATGTGACATTTTGACATCAAAGACAGCAGCTCCAGCAGTTTGCAACAGGCTGAGAGCACCAGGATGAGAGATCAGAGGGGCAAGATTTCACACAAAGCTGCAGGCCTCTCTTTGCTTACAGCCTATCAAATTTCACATTTCCAAACTATTTTTAAGGAGCCAAAACAGCTGTCCCATGACTTCTGGGTCTGTGGTGCAGTGTTTTTGGTTCACCATGCAAAAGTCCCTGATTTGATCCCAAAAACTGCATTGCACAGTGAAAGCTTTATTCAATTGCTGGATGATGAGAGAATTCATTTCCAGCTTGCATCCAGCTCAGATCACCTCCAGTATCGGAAGCACTCAGCCAATAAGTTGCAATAGGGATCTGAAGATGTTTCCCGGTGGCAAAGATAAAGCGACTAATCCTTTTGCTCACAAAAGAAACTGAAATTGCTACCCTATGCCGAAGGATAAGTATTATGTATCTACAGTGAATGATCTACTTCAGACTGACTGAAGCCATATGGCGTTCCACAGGGCCCATCCTCCACTTTCACAATTCAGGAAAAGGTGCCCAGGGCTGGGATAACTAGCTGGAAGCTTCCTTGTGTCTGTTTGTGTTCTGTGGCTGGATGGTAGACCCTCTGAGTAGCTTGTCCCACTAATTACACCAAACCACCACCCTACCTGCCCACTGCTGTCCTGTGTTTTCAGATCACACCTCACTATTGCTGCCCTCTGTCCTCTCCTGTCCTGCTTCTTTTCCTCCTGTCCTGATTTGTTCTCCCAGAGGCGACTATGACATGGCCACTGTGCTACATAATGAATTTTCTTCTCTTAGCCCTGTTCTTTCCTCTGTCTTCTTTTACAACTGCCCTCACTGGGATTCCCACTGGGCCATTGTGCTCAATACCTTCAGAAGTATTTGGCTAACCCAGCTCACCTGCTTACACATTTTTTAGCTTTTGTCCCTCGATTGTCTCTCCATCCTTTACATGCAATAACTCAGACACCATAACCCTGGGACTATTTGTCAGGGATAGCATGTGTTTGCTGATGCTTTGCCATCACATAGTTGTGCTGCAAACGTCCAAGGTTGCTTTCACACCTCTATTTTGGTTCAATTTTACTGGAACAAGAAAAGAAAAGAAAATACTGTTGCCATTTGGTTCTTGTCCACTTCATATTCACATATTTTTAACAAACAAACCAAGAGATTAAACAAGTTATGTGTGCTGACAAATAACAAATAACTCATACATTAGACAATTTTGATGACTGCCATCTTACATTATGTTACATGGTTGCAAAGGAAGAAAAAAAACATTTTAATTTTTATTGCACAATTTTATTTTAGTTATTAAATAATTTGTTTGATTTTACTCTGACTGCCTAATACAATCAGTTATCTAACCTGTGGCCCTTTTGTGAGCTGGTTCAGCTGGTTTTTCCTGGAAAAAGTCCCAGATTTTTACATTTTTTTTAACAGATGTGTAGTCAGCATAAGCTGCCATAACATGGTTTGGGTGTAATGTTCCCTGAATTTAGCTTCTCAGGCTTCACTTCCTCTCAGCCTTAAGGCCAATTCATGGTTTCCACATTCCATTAAAAAAAACAGCAGTTGCAGCTGTGAAACTTTGCAGAGATGTAAAACCCAGTCTGTGAATATCACAGAATTATGTTCGGTGTTTTTCTGGTAAGTCTTTTTATGTAATAATCCATCACTCTAACCAAACTTACACACTTTTCTGTAGTTTCTAAACCGAAAGTTGAATTTGTGCATTTTTATTTAAATAAGATATTTCATAGGACTTTGGTCAGAAAACCCAAACAGGAAGCAGTTTTAATGTAGAGAAATTAATTGCATTCACATTTCGGTTTTTGCAGCCATACTGACTTTGTATTCCCACCTCTTCCTATAGTTCCTAATCAGTTCTCGTTGGCTATAGTCCGTCAGCACATGATAGACAACGGTGAAATACTGTATCAGGGAGGCTAATGGTGAAAATAATCCATAAATCTTCTATTCAACACCCTGTGGATAGTAACAAGCAAGAACAATTTGCAGTGGCTTTTTCATAGTTAAAACTGAACAGTCCACAATGGTTAAATGTATACTGATGACACTGCCCTAGACAAAGAAAGCTACATTGTAATAAGACGTGTGGACTTTGAATAACACAGTGCATGAATTGGGATGTAGCCGTAGTTTGCACCCAGCTTTAGGGAAATTCTAACCTCCCTTTGATACATAATATCATGTTTACACATTGTTCCTACCTGATATCAAACCAAGAACTGCAGATCTTGCAATTCAGTTATACAAACGTAATAAAGACATAAACAGTTTTTTTCATTTAACTTTTTTAGGTTAATGTGAAAGACAAAAAAAAAGCTAGTGAAGTTCTGGTATTGAACCAGTTTACTGTAATAGATTTTGGCAGATGCAGTGAGGTGCCTGAGGGAGAACAGAACATCAGACAAATGATATGTCAGACCTAGGAGAGATGTGTTAGAAAAGTTTTTGAAAAGTTCACATATTCACTGATATATTGCTCACTTCCTGGCCTTGCACTAGTTTCAAAACAACATTTATCTTAAACCAGGCCCAGACATAGCCTACAGTATGACTGCCATGAAGTTATCATAGTGATAAACATAACGTTTCAGGCCACTCCAAAGCATTAACGATTCATTTAACAAAAGATTGTGATTGAAGATCAATTTAAAGATCAATCATTGGAAAAAAAGAACACTTCTTTTGTCAGATAATGGTTAGCATAAAAGTAGAAACAGTTGAACCCTGTTCTAAACTGTGTTCATTTCATCAACAAAAACTACAATAAAAACATTTATTGATGGCCCATAAACAAGACTAAAAGTGATCTTGAGAAAGACTGAGATTAACAAATTGTCTTATTACTGTTTCAATGCAAAGTCCTCTTTAATGAGTTAATGTGCTGGTTTTAGCTGCTTTAGCTGCTTACATGAATAAGCAGCATACATTTTATAGTAGTAACATTTATTCTGTGCCAGTGATATTAGCAAACATGATCAGTTCTTGTAATGATAAAAGTCACAGATTCAAGGAGTAAATGCATCTTCAATACAACTAAAGAAGACAAGAAGACAAGAAGTGGCAAGGCTGTCAACCACTTCTATTTTCTAGATAATTATTATTGAGAATATTACCAGATCAATGTTATCCAATAGTTCAGCTGCTCATCAGACAGTGAATAGTATCTTACTGGGCAAGTGAGTGGTTCTTCAAACAGCCAGAGCTTGGGAATTAACTGTTGAGTGATGGAGCAGAGTGACTATAGTGATTATAGTTTGATAAACACTGCCTTTGGCACTAACCTTGCAGTAGATGAGAACAATACTAAGGACCAACACATTAAGATGGTGACAGCTGTAGCCTCAGCATGCTTTGAAAACATTGAACTACTTAGTGTTCAGTAACATTGTACTTACATGTACTAAAGCTAACAATATTCAAATAACTGAAATGTGACAGAAACTAAGGTTTCTTGCAAACCAAACTGGGTATGTTTTTATGAATGACCGGCATGAAAGGTGTCAATGGGTCTCTGGTACAGACATAAAAAACAAACTAAGGGTTCAAACCTATAGTTAATTTGCTCAGTGGATAAGTTTTTGATGTGTTTTCTTCTTGATTCGGTTTCTTTTAACACAGAGAAAAATCCAAGCAAACCACAATGCATCACTATAAGCCACATGAGAACTTTCACTCCACTCATCGGTCAAATGCGTCTAGGGCAGGAATAAGAACACTGTTTGGGACTGGACTGAGACAACATCCTCAAAGGGTCTCGGGACTGGTCCACACATGAGTGTGATTACCTGTTCATTAAAGTCCCATTAAACAGCGTAGGTCTGATAATGCACTAAGACTGCTTCAAAAGATAAATCTTCTGGTTGCAAATTGTTCGTGGTGTGAAAGCAAAGCAGGCTAAACACAGGATTAAAAGGTGGAACGTATTGATCCCGCTATTCTTGCTGTAAGATCAAACACCTGTTTTTCATCCTCTTGATATATAATATAAGGTCGAGTTGCAGTCTTTACTAATACTACTCATAAACAACCAGGTCTTTCAGAAACCAGGGATAAATAATCTCATAAAACTCTGCATGAATGGCTGCTTTTCCCCATGTAGTTCTGATGCTGTAGAATGATAGACACCAAAATTGTGAAAATGTGATGCTACTTTGTCAGAAAGGCTACAGTTAAACCCCAAACTGGATCTAGCGACAACCATTGCACAAGTGAGGCAAAGTGAAAAAAACAGTAACTTGTCTTACACCAATTTACCAGCCCACATGGATGTGGTGGCGTATCATAAAAAGAAAAACAGCTACAGGCAGAAAACAACTCAGCATTATGTTCAGGCTCCACATCAGTTTTCCTCAACCAAATTCAAGCCCTGTGGAAAGTGTGGCAAGACTTCAAAGCACTCATGGAGTGAGTGCCCGGCAAAGGATGTTGAATGCAGGAAATGCCACTAGAAGGGACTGTTGTATGCAAGTCAGCTCAAACCCTTAATTCTGTAGAGACACAGTCAGCTGTACCATATTTGGGAACAGCAGCAGTGCAGGGAATGGAAGCAGTGCTCACGATGTCCTTGTGACAGGAAGAGACCTTGGATTGATGCTTGTCCTGCTGAAACTTTATCAAGGGCCTCAAGGGATCAGCAAATGCTTTGCTAGAGCAAGGGAATTTGTCTGATGGCCAGCTAATATGTCAAAGATAAAACAAGTGGTGGAATGATATGATACCTGTGCACAGGACCTTTTCCAGTGGCAGTGTGGTGACGATCTGGTCTTGGTTGACTACCTCTCGAGATATAGATAGAACCATCCTACTTGCAACAATTGAGGTCAGAGAAAGGTTATTAAGAGGTGCAAAGCTATCTTTGCCAGGTTTGGACACCCAGAGATTCTTATCATGGATAATGGACCACAATTCTCCTGCCATGAGTGTGCTCAGTTTGCAAATGAATTTGACTTCACATGTGTGACAAGCGGCCCCAGGTAGCAACAGAGAAGTGGAAGTCTTTTCTTATACTCGTAAAAGACGGCGACTTCCACAAAACTCTGATGGTGTACAGGGCTACAGCTCTGCAACCACAGTAGCCAAATCTCAGAAGGTATGGGTCATGCCAACAATAATACAAGGAAAGTTGTAGAGCCTGTATGCACACCATGCTCCTATGGGGTGGACACACCTGGGGGACAACTTTGCCGCAACAAGTCTCATCTGAAAGTAATGCCTGGATCTTGTGTATCCTTTACCATGGTCACCAAGTCAAAGAGAGGGTCTAAGCCTCCAGGTACACTGGACATTTGAAAAAACTTAATGGAGCCATCATATTTTACAGTGTACAGTATGATTAAAAAAACCCTCTATGAAGCTTCAGCATGTGTTTTGAAGCACAGTGCATTATTTGTTGGTCATCCATATCTGCAAGGCCCAGAATTTTAGCAGTGCGACCACGGTTTTGTCAGTCACCTCTCTGTCTGATATAATGATGTTAACTTTTTTTATTCCCCCAAAAGGGATATATGATGACAACTGTGGCTGTGCTTGAGTATTCCCCAGCACTCATCCACTCTTCTCTCTCTGACCACTTGTTTTGGTTTTATTCAAAATGAAAAAAAAACAACGTTTTAATACATCCCCAGATGTCAAAAGCACTCGTCTTTTCAATGGGGAGAGTCTGTCTCCATTGCAAGCAACGACTTGGCTGAAATTCAAAGACAGACGCACTTTTAGAATGATAATCACCTCACAGTGGATTTTTGTGAAGCCCTCCGGCCTCATTGATGGATGAGCTAGTGAATCAGAAAGACGACAGATATTATCTGAATTAACACACTGCCCCCAAAAGTCCCCCGCTGTCTCAAAGTCCAGCATATGATCTGTTGTCAAAGGAGAGAAAACAAGAGTGACTTTTTTGCTTTTGAAGTATCTTTTTAATCAACTGGCACAAAGGAAACTCTGCTGTCAGATGACAGGCGAGAGGAAGAGGAGGAAAAGCTGTGTCAGATTTAAATCCTTCACTGACATTGATTTAATTGAGATCTCTGAGGTGAACTTAAATGATGAGATTTAAATCAATCTCAGGCTTTGGATTTGGAGTTTGAGAGAAAACTAATGGGAAATATAAAGGATTACCCACATGAATAACAATGATAATGTGACTAAAGGCTTAATTAGTATCTTTTAGCACTTGCGGGGTCACAGAGAGAAATGTCACTATTAAGAAAAGACTTGAAGGCAGACATTCAATCAAAATCTTTTTCAGGTATCTCTACAAATATCTGTCCTATAAGTAATAACAGCCCTGGAATCACTTAAAGCTGATTTTAAAGTGCATCAGACAAGATTGTGGAGGAGAAAAAATAACCTTAGACTAATGCTACTGTGGAAAGAGCTTCACATTAGTGCTGGCAAAAAACTGAATAAATGTACAGATTCTATTTCTAGTTTGCACCGACACATACTGCTTCCACAGCCGTGCACTATCTGAGTCTGACACCAACAAAAGTTCTAATCTTCTGTCACCTACTTGGCCTTCATATATTGTAAAATCTCTATAGAACTGCTAGAATATAGCATAGAAAACAAAATAGAGGGATTGTAGGCTTACAAGCTCACTCAGTATCGTGTGATAAAGTTTATCTTGGTTGAGGAATTGATGTTTTTCCCTTGGGGCTGACCAAAGCTGTGTGTGCTCACTCTTGAAACCTCTCAGCACAACAAATCTGTGAACTTGACTCAAGCGGACTCGACTCAGCTGCTGCGGACACCAGCTTTTATATATTTTCACTGCCTTTCACACTTCCCATACATGCCTGTAAATCAAAGAATACTGATTTCCCAGATTCATTCATGTTTAACCCGAGTAAGACAGTAGACTGTAAAGTGCCTGATAATCTGTTAGCCTGTGGATACTTTTCTGGATGCCGATCTACTTTGAAGAGATTTGGTGCTGCAGTTTGGTTGATAGATGACTTTTGGTGGCCCAGCACACAATTTTGTACATTTTTGTGTATTTGCTGTAAAAGTAATACACAAGTAGCATAAACACAATTTCTACAATATTTAAAGTAATACTTTGGAAGTAAAACCTTTACTTCCCTTCGATACCTGGAAATCCTGTTAATGGACGTAGAGCCCTGCCACTATTTTGGCTTCTAATTAGCTCTGATTTGTTTACATTAATCTGATGTGATATTTAACAAATACAAAGCTTATCTTGTATGATTTTTCTCTGTCACTATGGCAACTAACTCACTAGCCTTGACCTGTGTGAACAATAAGTGCACATAAATGAGCTAGTGTTGTTGATAAGCCGCTGTAACTTGAGTTTTCATTAATTAATAGAGCAATATTGTAAGTGGAGACAGCATATTAAACAGTACGTGTATGTAGCAGGTGACATGCCCATGCTTGTTCCTCCCCATGTTTCTACCTAGAAGAAGTGTGTCTAGATAGAAAAGACTCTTGTGGCAAGAGTCAAAACACAACAGTACATATTTCAAACTACAAGGTGAGCCACAATACCTGATGTAGTGTACTAGATGCTGCCCAGCACTCTGGAAAGCTTAGTTTATGTCGTCATTGACTTTCAGCGAGCATGAAGTAAACATTTTAACAAGGTCCAGCACCATTTATAGACAGAAATTCAAGGGTCAAAGGTTCCAGCTTTTCCCCCTTAAGAGCCTGTATTCACAGTTAAGCTGAAATAGTCTTTTTTAATTGAATTTCCACAAGTCAGTTTGCACATTATGAGCAATGACCCTGCAGCATGTTTTTAATGTACTTCTGCCATACCAATTCCCTTCAAACTCCAAAGCAATGGCACTGTGAAGTGGAGGGAGTTTATGAAAAAGCATGAAGAAGGAGTCACACTGGCCATGGATGGTGCCTTTCAGTATAACTCATGCCATCTGCAGTGTGCAAGAGTAAAACTTGTAAAACTGATATGAATGCCGGTGTCAAATACTATAAGTAGAGCAACTCTGATGTACTGTAAAAGTGCAACCTGTAGTGGGAAGAGAATATATTAGATATTCTTCCACTGATCTACTGTATCCCTCCTCTTCAGAATGAATAAATACAGTATGTTTCAGAGTTTGTCTGATGTCCAGTTAACATGTTTCTACCTTTTCAATTTTGTGCTCAGCAGGTTATGAGGAAGGAATATCCAAAGACTTAAATAGTGTACGCTGATTTTCTCCTTCACTTCATTCCTAATTGAGTCTCATCAAGCTGTTGATTGGATCCTGATAGGACTCTGCTATCATCTGATTGCTTGCCAGCTGTAATTTCTCTTTTTAATCAAATTAAATCAATTGGCAATGTTAAAGAGATTTGTTACTACTAAGTCTTTTTTCTCAATTCCACTGAGCTCAGGCATTTAGTCATCATAATCTGGACCTTCAAGTAAATTAACATGGTACAATAACATTATGTTTAATTATGAAAAATGGGTACATTCAATTATTCCTGCTTTATTGTGGATCTACAAAGAACAACTATTTGAAGGCCTTAAATTAAATCCTGCATTCATTTTTGTTTTAATTATTTAACAAATAGTTGCTCAAAGCTCAAAAGCACAATGATATAATAGGTTTAAAACATAATCATTAAATGTTTTGAATCTTTTGTTTGATGTTCAACATTTAAAGACAGTTGGAAATCAGCAGTTGAATACTGTGACTCTCGACTGTGCGGATGGGCCGTCAAATGGAGGTTCAATTGGCAGGCAGACTCACAGGAGTGTACGATGCCCTGAAACACAAAAACAATCACTTCATTTGTCACACTTAAATTCCTGCGGAACGACACTTCAAATTCCCAAGATATACAGTTTGTACATCAGAAACTCATTACACGCTTATTACCAGGCAATTAGACAGCAGAGAGCATGTGAGCCCGTTCAAGAGAAATTTGACACTCCTTGTTATATTAAATAATAAGCTAAAAAAAAGGGGGGGATTTTGGCACAGCAGACTCTGGTAGGCTTGTTTATTGCTGTCATTATAATGTGCCCTCACACTTCAAGATGCTCTCTGAATATAAGAGTATTGTGGACTGGAGTTAGACTGCAATATTACTTTGAGTTATATCAAAATTAAACTTATATTAAAACTCACATCTCAACCAGACAGTGGTGTTTATCTTTTATATGGCTTTGATGAAGTTTGTTTTATTTCACTGTCTTTTGGAGGCCCTTAAAATGAACGCATTCAAATGCAGCGCATTTTCAAGCATACATACATGGACTCTGTTAATATTTTTATTCATGGTAAAAATAATACTGTACATTTTGTGTGAATTAGTGAAGAGAAATTTAAGTCTTATGTTGTGGGTCTGGACCTTTAAATGTCAATGTGTTTTGGGTTTTTGACTATTAAGCATTTTACACTTTTCAGGCCACACAAGTGCCAGGCACGCTTCATTAAGCTGATGACTTATGAAATTATGGGGATGTACTTTACTCAGGGCATTGAGACCAAAAAAAACCAAACTCCAGGCAGCCAGCAATATATCCACAAGCTAATGAGTAATGAGTGCATTGCATGCCAATTGGCTAAAATCATGTAGTTTCTCACCCAAGTTACTGCATCTTAACAGGTGAGTTCAACAGAGATGTTTTAGTTTCTGATTCAATGTGGTAGGAGCTTCTTTGTTTTTACTTGAGCTGATGGTTACTGCAGGACTTCTATTTATTGACATGTTTGAATATTAATACGCCACATTTTAACTTAAATCTGCATAGAAATCCTCCATGATATGTACTGCATATTTTAGTTTAAGTGGCTTTTGATGTTAATGCACTGCTCCAAAGTCCCCAAATAATACCTTCAGTGTTCTCTAGTGTACAGGTAGCAGCTAAGTATGTATAACAAGCGTCAAGGGCATCACCAGCATGCAAGTCAAGCATGATGGTTTACAGTAGTGTCAGATGATCTCAACAGTAAGTGAATCAGGGCTTGAACAGCTGTAGTAAACCCAGACAGATAATCGAGTGATTGTGTGTTCCATCTGGATCGCTAACAGTGTGCATGGTAATATACAGAAGCAGAGTATGCAGGAGAAAGAGCTCTGGTACCCTTTATACAAATACATTCACATTTCTAAGATTTTAGATATTTTAGCGCAAATTCCTCCCACAGTAGACAGCCTCACTCTTCACTGTGTTTTTTACAACAGGGCAGGCAGCAGGACTAGCATGAAAAATTGCTCTTTTTTTAGCAATTAATACAATAGAAAAAATGAAACCCCATTAATAATCATCTTAAACATTTGACGAATATAGTCTCTTAATAGCAGGAATAGCACATAAATAAGTGATTTCTGCATTAGTATATTTTCACAGCTGCAGGGAGGAAAATAGAAAATAGGCATTACTGGACATGAAGAGAAGAAAATAATAAAAACTACTCATTTGAATAGACTGATTATAATAGACTAATTCATTTTATAATAATAATAATAAAATTTGAAAAAAAACAAAAAATCTCTAATCTTTATTTATTTCTGGTGCCAGAAGCTGCAACTGAAAGTGTGTATTAGGATATGGAGAAGTTGTGTGCAACATCATTATGTCATTAATTATTCATGACAGTTTGGCAGTGCTCCAAAAGGCAAAACTAGTTTACAAGCTGTCAAGTAAGACGTATCTCACTTAAGACTAGTCAATTCCCAGTCTTCATTTTTGCCACATGAGTCCAAGGCTAATGTCTACAGCTCAGGTAATATTATATATAATACTGAACTTTCAGCCAAGGTTAAGCCCTAATATGTTCATAATGATATTAGTGGCCTTCAAAAACCCAGATCAACCATCATTGGTAGGGAAAGCGATACAGTTTCTGAGCACCAGCCTCTATATGTCTGTCTTTGGGCTCTGTTGTAATGAGGCCCAGGGAGGCTTTAAGCTGCATATTCTTTTTCCCTGTGGTACTCCTTGCTCGGCCCCTTCATCTCGGCCACTAATCTTTCCTTTGCAGATTCCCGTGGTAAAGTAAACTGAGGGAACAGTGCAGTGGTTGCAGTTCAGCAGTGCATGTTAGGGAGCGCTTCTGATATGGGTTATTGTAATTTGTCTCACATGGGGAAAGCTGACTTCAGGATAACCAGGCGTACTGTAAGTTAAAAGAGATGGCAATGCAAATACAATGAACAGTTTTGAATTTTTTTTTTGAGTCCCATATAGGGATAAGACCAAAAAAACAAAAGGAGATACACACTGTAAACGACTTTTCAACACTTGTTGGAAGTTTTCTTTTTTGTCAAGAAGTGAGTATTCTTGTTGTACAGTTGAAGTATGAGGGTTCAGTAGTGTTAAGATCTGCTGATTGGAGCCATGAAGGGAATTCCACATTGTTATGAATAAAAATCCATATTGAATTTAGTCAGTAGTGTTTGTGGGACTTACTAAGATAACCCTCATCCTGCTAAATACGACAGAGTGGCTACAACAGACGTGCAAAATGAGCAAGTATAGGGCTGTTTCCATGCTTCTGTTTCTGGTGTTAAGGTGCAACACAAATGTAAAAATTGCATATGGTAGGCTGGTGGCAAAGAAATACTGTAAACAACAGACAGCAATATATAAACAGGAATATATAAATATAAAACATATGGCAATACAGCCAGCACAACAAACATGGAGGAGGTAGACAAAATCATCTTTCATTTATTCATTGCTATGTGATTATTAGATAGATGTTTCCATTTACAAACATATAGCACGACCCACCTGTTCATGAGAAACAGAATGAAGAAAAAAGTCAGTCCTTCACTGCCGTAGAAACCTTGTTAAAACATTAATAAATATGGATTTTGCTTTATCAATTATTGCCATACAGGGCTTATTACTGATGACCAGGTGGAACTGTCCTCAGTGTACCCTTCTATACTTCTCAGTTTGCTCTTTTTTTTCTTCAGCAAAGTACCAAACAAGCACACCAATACAATCAAAATTATTGTCTGATCTGCATTGTCTGTGATATATGATTTAAAAGTTAATTACAATGTATATTTATCCTTTTGGTGAGGAACACCACCTTTGATGTTCCTCAGCAAAGGAAAAGTATCCTTTGGTGAACTTTGGCAAAGAACTCAGTGGAGAGTCTCACTTTACAGAATACTTTAAATCTTAATGAGATGTTAAAGTCTTTTTATCCAGGCTAGCAGCATGGAGCTAGGGATGGCAATGTTGGTCTGACACTGCCATTCCTGTTGGTAGGTCCACCACTTCCTCAGACATATTATAAATATATATATAACTGTATTAATTTTGGTTTAACTCTTGCTTTTTATCAAGCACCACCCTCAGATCAAATATGCATTTTGTCCAATACTTTAGTCTACGACTAAATAGCTACTTGCAAAACTAATGGCAATTCAATCAGTTTTAACTGTGCTATGTTAAAGTGTACTCAGGCACAGTAGTGTTTTAAGATAAACACTAACTTTAGCATGCTTTTAGGTCAGGAGGAGCCTGAGAGTTTAAATACTAGTAATGAGGATTAACACCATAATGAACTTGAAATGAACATGTCTATTAATACACAATAGTAACAACATTCATACATTACAGTTTATCAAAAATCAAAAACTAAATTAATAAAGTGAGCACAAAAGAAAAACCCTTTTAACCCTGAGTTCAGTTTGTTTTTCTTTTACTTCAGTCAAGTCAACAGAACCGATTGTTGGAGCCCAATAAATTTGTGTCAGTGTAATAATCTTACCTACCACACCAGGAAGCGAGGAAGGAAATCCATCTTCATAAAGTAACAGTCTGTGTAGTCGCTCCTTCAAGACCAGTGGGGTGGCTTGCCATCCAGTTAACTGTTGACTCTATTCTTCAGTGGATGCTCCTCTGGAAATCTCTATCTTCAGTGGTTGCTGGCAGTGGACTTGTCACCAAATCCGCTGATTACCGAAACCTGACCTATAAACAAGTCACATATCCACATAGTTACATTCACCCATTTCATTAATGAGGTTACATCATCAGGCTACTTCTAGTTCCGTGTGAATTATCAATGAGCATACAAACTATGATTTGAATCAGATCTTTCAAATCTGCTCTGTTGTATAACAAAAATATTTCAGTTATCAAATTCAGTTCAACATCAATTAAACCAATTCAATGTGACATTACTTCAAATGAACCCTGTTTTAAGGTTTTCAAACCACACTTATTAACACTTTCAACAGAAAACACATGACTGAACCACTAAGGCTTCATAGAAACACAGAATGCACAAATTAAAATAAACTGAAGTAGAGGGTGCTTCAAATACCCAAAAATCCACACATCTCATGGCTACTAACAGTAAAATGTAGCATTCACAAAACTCCAACGGTTCACACACATGCAGTTTCTCCGAGAGCTACATGCTAACATTGTTAGCGTAAATCTACAGCATTTTACATTATACGCGTTAGCTTAGCGGTTAGCTGACTTTTGTTTCGCTCCGTGGTTTAACAATTTGTATTTTTGGTCAAGAACTAACAGACTTATTCTTACTCACCGCTGAGCAGTTCGAGTACCTGCATTCCCCGACAGATCCGCACAGTTAAATTTCAGAAGTTATGTACATGGTCAGTGTGGTACAGGCCGACCAAAGTGGTACGCTCTTTAGTAGGAGGCAGACACAGAAGGCTTGATCAGTTGTTCCATGGTCCCTTATTATAATACAAAGTGTCACAGGTGTAACCAGAAAAAATATACAAAACTAAAGAAAAAACTAAACAGTTAACTAAACAGTTAACTTAACTCAACTTAAGTATAACTGAAATCAAGTTTAAGGAATGTGTACACAGCTACACTACCAAAGCAGTATCCCCTCTTAAAGCTACTGCTTATATAGCACTCTAATCAGCCTGCACTCTGCATGAAGGTGGACTATACCACTCATCAGGTAAGTCCTGATCCCCTCCTGAAACAGGTAAGCACCAACAAGATTAACATTTACATCACAGTCACATGGCATCACTTTTATAGAGCAACCCTATAGTCCATCTGCAACTAAACTTAAATCAAATCAAAACCCCCCTTATTATGTGGTACAATAATTCTAAGACCTCCCTCCACATGGTTCTTCCCTAGTGACATCACTAATGATGTCACCAGTCTATAAATCAAGGAAACATAGGCCGCCTCCTCCCTTTGTCTCCTGAGCACATGTAAGTATATGAATAACAAAGAAAGAAAATACAAAACTTGTGACATTAAACTAAACCAAAAAACTCTAACTAAACTTAATACCAGTGTGTGTTTTATTTTAACCAAAAGTCTGGTGAGATGTAACTTATAACCAAATATACAAACACAAACAAACCCGGGATAGTAAGTCTGCACAGTTTGATTACTAAACTTATGTTCCAAACAAAACAAACAAACAAACAAAGTATAGTGAAATTAATAAGTGATGGCACAAATGTGTTTGGGGACAAAGGCTCTCACCCACTTTGTCACAGTTAGCGAACTAGAGTTTGAAAGAGCGCTAATAATGTTTGTACTGTGCGAGAACAAGATGGCGGTCTCCTGCTTTTTTTTTTAAACATTTATTTATAACAAAGAAGTACAATGACAATCTCATGTTGTACATTGTTGTTCATTTAACGTTTTTAAGTGTACCTCTTTGTGCTTATGAGGGATGGCGGTCTCCTGCTTACCTAGAGGTCTCTACTGATTCTGCATCAGAGCAGGCCTCCTGATTCTTCTTCTTCTTTTTGTTTGGCAGACTAGACGCAGGAACGGCGAATAAGAATTAGGAGGCCTGCTCTGATGCAGAATCAGTAGAGACCTCCAGGCATAGACATACGTAACGTATATATATATAATTATATATGTCTATGCTTCCAGGTACGCAGGAGACCGCCATCTTGTTCTCGCACAGTACAAACATTATAAGCTCTATTTCAAACTTTATTTGACTGACCATGTACATAACTTGAAATAACTGAAATTTAACTGTGCGGATCTGTCGGGGAATGCAGGTACTCGAACTGATCAGCGGTGAGTAAGAATAAGTCTGTTAGTTCTTGACCAAACCACGGAGCAAAAAAAAGTCAGCTGGTCGCTAAGCTAACGCGTATGATGTAAGATGCTGTAGACGTATGCTAACAATGTTAGCTTGTAGCTCTCGGAGAAACTGCATGTGTGTGAACCGTTGGAGTTTTGTGAATGCTACATGTTACTGTTAGTAGCCATGAGATGTGTGGATTTTTGGGTATTTGAAGCACCCTCTACTTCACAGTTTATTTTAATTTGTGAGTCTTAAAGTCTTGTGTGGTTTGAAAACCTTAAAACAGGGTTCATTTGAAGTAATGTCACATTGAATTGGTTTAATTGATGTTGAACTGAATTTGATAACTGAAATATTTTTGTTATACAACAGAGCAGATTTGAAAGATCTGATTCAAATCATAGTTTGTATGCTCATTGATAATTCACACGGAACTAGAAGTAGCCTGATGATGTAACCTCATTAATGAAATGGGTGAATGTAACTATGTGGATATGTGACTTGTTTATAGGTCAGGTTTCAGTAATCAGCGGATTTGGTGACAAGTCCAGTGCCAGTATCCACTGAAGATAGAGATTTCCAGAGGAGCATCCACTGAAGAATAGAGGCAACATTTAACTGGATGGCAAGCCACCCCACTGGTCTTCTAGGAGCGACTACACAGACTGTTACTTTATGAAGATGGATTTCCTTCCTCGCTTCCTGGTGTGGTAGGTAAGATTATTACACTGACACAAATTTATTAGCGTCCAATAATCGGTTCTGTTGACTTGACTGAAGTAAAAGAAAAACAAACTGAACTCAGGGTTAAAAGGGTTTTTCTTTTGTGCTCACTTTATTAATTTAGTTTGTGATTTTTGATAAACTGTAATGTATGAATGTTGTTACTATTGTGTATTAATAGACATGTTCATTTCAAGCTCATTATGGTGTTAATCCTCATTACTAGTATTTAAACTCTCAGGCTCCTCCTGACCTAAAACCTTCAGATACTGGTCCGAATTTTTGTACTATTGGTAGGTGGATTATTCAAGAGTAACCAGGGTTACATGAGCATGCTAAAGTTAGTATTTATCTTAAAACACTACTGTGCTTGAGTACACTTTCACATAGCCAGACTTAGTGTGCTATTAACAAGGAACTAATTTATATTTACCCCTATTTCGCATTAATCAGCTGAATTGCATCTCTTATTTACTAAAGAGTCACATCGAGGCTGTGTACCAGTAACTTTGGGGGGGGAAACCGCAACACTGAAAATTCCATGCTTGGGCTCATGTAATGTGTATTTTAAGGCATTCCAGTTGAAAGGTGCAAAATATCCAAGTAGGGAATGAGAATTCATTCAAATAGCTGCTGCATCTGGTTTATCACTGCAGACTGACCACTGCAGCAAAGGAAACTATGTCTGATATTTACCATCTGGGAAAAGCAGCTTTAAAATCTGCTGCATTGTTTTAATTCAGAGAGAGAGGGAGAGAGAGAGAGAGAGAGTATGGCACAGAGAAACAGGGAGAGATGTATTTCCTACTTTAGCAGAGCTTGCTGCTCAGCAACACAAGATAGAAGAGCAGGAATGTAACACTGTTATTTTTCCATAACAGTTTTTCCTTTGTTTCCCTTCATCTCTCCTGACTAATTTTCTTGACTTTAATTGGCCCCCAGCAGCTCCATTCCAGTGCAATATAATTTTGGCAGCCAGTTACGGTTATTATGAGTTTGTGAAAACAATCTTGTAGAAGCAGAGTATAGGTTTCTGGCATGACTTCACCTACTTCCATGGTGCACAGAGAAAGGAAAATAGTCCAAAGAGGTAAAAACTCCAGTAACATTAGTTGTATATGGAACCACTTTACTGGTAAACCAACCTGTTTTGGCTTGTGTTCCATCAGGGACCCTGAAGGAGGCCATAAGCCAAATGCGTTTTTCCATATACTACAACTTTTGCTGGAGTTTTGACCTCCGATTACAATTTTGTAAAAGGACTTTTAAAATGTTATTAATAATCTTACACTTTTCCAAACTCAATCACTGATCTTTTTGTTGACCTGACAACATCAGGCTATTTAATTAATATTTCCTCACCCATAGTAGGTGCAACTAGAAGTGCTGAAAAAAAAAACCCTAAACAGATTTACTGTATAAATTACTATACGTCTACACACAGTCATTAAAAGCAGATGAAGAAATATGCACTTGAGTACAGTTTTGAGGGAATAATACATTTGCACTTTAATCATGACCATAGTAGTGTGTTTTTTGCTTCTACATTTTGAGGGACAATATAACAATCTATTACTATTTACAATAGAAGAATTTCAGATGTATTGGAGATGCTGCCCACATAAAAATACTTCCTTAAACTTAACACTTCTTTAAACTTAACACTTGGAAAGAGGTCCATTTTAAACTTAATGTCAACACATGCTAATATTGCTGCACTTTTACTAGAGGAAACATCTCAGTGCTGTTTTGCTTGTATGCAATGTAAAAATCCTCCTATTAAATCCTCCTACAAGAGAATTTGTACATTGCTGTTTTGCAACTGTTCTCTTAATTTAAGGACCTGAATATTCTTTTCTACCAATGATTAAAACGTGGGGTCATGCTGCAACGCCAGGACTTGCAGGACTTAGATGAAGTCTCCCCCAAAAGCTCCTGGTACTCTCATGTGTCATGTTCTCATGGAGCCTCAACCTTTGCACTTTTCCCCCATAGAAACTGCAAACACATTTGACAAGGAGTACAGCCCTGCACATTGGATGGCCAGTGCAATTTCATTTGGAAATATTAGTGTCAATAATATATTTAATATATGGCCTTATTCCCAACAATAACTGTTTGTTTACTATGTGTTTGCCCCCATATTTTCACAATGCAGCACATCTTTGATGATTTATGAATGAATCATCATGTGCTTTATGAGTATACTTAACTAATTCAGGCCTTGCCTTTGATGGAAGAGCTCTGGGACTGGGATACCACATTACATAACCTATATCCAACTCATTCAAACATTTACAGAGCATACAACATATGTGGAGGTTTCTGTGCACAACTTCTGACAGGAGTTTCTGGCACACACGTTTCTGATCTACCCTTTGACAAATCACTTTGATGGTGATTCGCTTGTCTGTTTGCATTCATGGCAACTGTCCTGAATTTTGTACAAGTCAATTTTCCCGGCTTGCATGCATGTGGCGCTTTAAATTGTCTCATTTCCTGCCTCAAACTGTCAGGGGGCAGAATCCAAGATGTCATGGTTAAAATAATTATACTTCAGTTAGTGGCATGATGACTTTGTAGCTGTCAGTCAGGCTTATGCTGATTTATATTTAACTGTTCATTTATGTTGCTTCTCTTTTTTTGTGTTGTGCTCCATTTTTGTCATATGGTTACTATAGAAACAAAGAGAGGAGGAATCCATTTTGTCTGTACATGAAAAAGTATGCTGGCAGCTTTGAGTGTGAAGTCAATTCTCTGGTATTAAACTGAGGTTTAGTTTTCTGGGTCCTTCCCCTGTCAAACATCTTGATGTCCACAATTCACCAAATACACAGCTAATAAGTATGTGGATCACGGCTATGTGACAGCAGTTCACTGATAGTGAATTTCATGTGCTTTGATATAACACATGTCAGAATAAATATATCTTTAGTGTAAATATGTAGACATGTAAGTACTATACTGGTATAATATAACCACTGATAAAAGTAGGATACAGTATACAGGAAATTTTACACTCCCTCTATCATCATCTCCACCTCCTATCTTCTTTGCACAAACACACACGCATTCATACACACAAACACCATTAGCTTTGTACTGACCCCATTATAATTCATGGTAATTCTTTGTGACATTTAGGTTTACAATGTTGGTCATCCCTGTCATCTAAAAATAACACACTTCCAAAACACCATCCAGAGAAAAATTATGCTGGTGCTTGAATCTCTTCAAAGTGCGTCAGCAAATAAGAAGCTGTTAGAGGGACTAAAGTAAAGTGGATTGTTGAATCGACTGCCAAATTGTTCTGAAATAATTATTCAGTTGTTGATGCTGAAAACAATCATAAAACACGTGAGAAGTTCTTGGCTGTGTTTTATTTACTTAAAGGTGCTGCAATTATCATTTTGACAACGACATTACCACATTAAATTTTAAGATATTATGATAATTACTGTAAACAAACAAGACTGTTTTGTACAGTGGTCTAACATTTTGAGCTCACACTTGAACTGACAGGAAATCTGCTTTACTGCTTTACTGCAAAAGGCTGCATGCTTTCAGTGAGCACCAACAGCAGATGGTGGAAGAACTGAATGAATGTTGGCTGGTAGTGAAACTCGAGCTTTGTAGTGGTCTTCAAAACAAACATATGAGTGAAGGAGGATAGTGGCGCAATTTACAGTATGCCTGGCAGGCAGAGGCGAGGTTGATGGGAATTGTGTGCACGCTTGAAATTTTGGAGACAGTAACACTGACCGTTTGGCAAGATGAACACTGTTCATCATGGTTTTAGATGTTCACTTAATCTTAAAATGACAATAAGAAATACTAATCAACAAGGCCATAGAGGATTATTGTTTGTCCCATATTTGATACACGTTAACCACATGAAATGACATACAATTCATTTCAATTGTTTAAATTAACTACAGTTAAGGAATATAAACACTGCTACTTTTATGATACATTACGTTTCAGTTTTATATAACATGGTTACATCTTTAAATGTAATTACGACGAATTATGATTTAAACACATAGTAACACAAATGAGATATTTATTTTACATGTTCCATTATATTACACACATATTCCTCTCTTCAATGATACCACACCTTTCATTTGTTTTCACATCTTTTGTTGTTTGTTTTTAAAAAATCTTAGTACCTAACAGTTCCATGTCAAAATGTTTCTGTTTGATTACCTGAATGGGTTGGTAATGACCGTCAGTTTGTTATGACTGGTTGACTGTAAATAACTACAGGAAGTCGATTTCCAACAGGCAAATAGTTTTTGGACTAAGATACCAGGTATGCTCATATACAATCATCTCCTACTTATTCCCGGATCCCACTGGGCACATCTTCGTCACGTTACAGCTACGATACAGTTTTATTCTGTCTTACTCTACATACACTTATGTTTCAGAAGCAGAGAGTTTTGACCTCAGCTACACTGATAGTGATTATGGCAGCCTAATAAAAAGCCAAACAAGCTACCTTAATTACTGCAGTAGCTGCAGAGCTAAACTGTGATCTGCTCTGTGCAGCTTGACATGGCCTCTGTAAAAAAAAATTAAAAAAAATGGATTGGGCACTGTAATCAGCTCCAGTGATCGCATCATAGCCGAAACATGACACTGACATGTCTGGTGGGATCAAGCCTATGCTTTGCTTATGCAGAGATCAATTTACAATACATTTAGCTTATCTTAAGTTTTGAGTAGTGTAAGACCAAATACACAACTATGTCACATATGAGTAATTACAAGTGGCATAATATATGAAAAGTAATGTGAAAGGGTAGCCCAATTGATCCATGTCCATTGTCTCACCATTTTTCTTTTTAACTTCTTTTCAAATTACAGAGTATGATTAACCAAAAATATTAAGATGGTAATAATAAACAATGAACTTACTGATAATACCATTCAAAAGTCTGCACAAAAAGGATGGCTAAAGATTTTGTTCATGCTTAAAACACAGGGCCTCTTTGCTTTTGCTCTGCTGAAGAGAAGGAACTTCCTGTCCGACTCTCTCCCTCTGTGTTGCCAACTCCTCAGTAAGGAAAGTAGCTATTGGCTGTCCTAAAAGTCGCTAGAAGTCGCTAAATGATGTCATCACCTAATTTGCATAATTTTAGATTTGCGTGTAATTATAATGGACGCTGTAGGAGAGAGGAATAACATCAAAAAAACCTAAATATGTTTAGAAATTACAAATTCATATTCTTATGTTGATTATTGGTTTGTTTATTAAATTGAAATCAATTTGTTCTGTATTGTTAAATGTCAGAATATTACATTTAATCAAAAGACTGTAATGCGGGGTGGAATTGCGCAATTTTTTTTCAGTCTGGATGCGGAGTGGTGTGGGTCTCCTCTCTGCTCTGACTGCAGCTGGGTCTGCTGCGCGAGGCTACTGTGAACCTGACTGCCTGTGCGTGCTTTGGGACGGGGGAGGGGCTCACGGCAGCACCCGCTGCTCGTTGAGGACAGTAACTGCAGAGCTATACTTCAGTCTCAAAAACACCAGAAAAGTCTCCAATAACACCAGAAAAAGTCGCTAGATTTGTCGCTAGTCGCTTTTGAGGAAAAAAGTCGCTAAGAGGGTTTGGAAAGTCGCCAAGTTGGCAACACTGCTCCCTCTATGCTACACAGGAAGTAGTTATTACACTATTTGCAATACCAAAAAACAGCCACTAGATGGAAAGACATTGAATTTTCAATGGAAAACAGATCCAACACACTTTATAAAGGAGTTATAAGCATTAATTAATGTCTTAATGGTTACTAAATTGCAAAGCATAATCTTTGGGTTGACAGGTTAAGAATCCATCCTTTCTATACCACCATAATATTTGTTTCATTCTTTAGGAAGACACCTCCCAGCAACTGTTCAACCACTTACCTTTTTCTTTTAATTGATGATCATGAGTCAGACAATGTCATAGGAGTGCAGTGCTAAACAAATGAAGTGCTCTTTCACTTAATTGTATTTCCTAGACTCATTTCCTTTTCAATAGGAGCTGCTACCCTACTTTCAGCAATTCTTTTGGTGTCAGTGAGTACTACAATGAAAAGAACAGAGCCGTCTTTTTTTCCCTTGACATCAGCACCCTCTTGAATGGCCCTCAATGTGTCAATTATTATGCCCTCTGTCAGTAAGGAGACATGAATAATTTATTCATTTTTCTTAGGTCAGAGTTCAGACTCCAGCACAGAACAACATCCTGGAGCTGGTAGCGATTTAATATCTTGCACTTCAGTATTCCATAAGGAAACTGGGAGTGGAGATTGATAATTAGGAATGGCCTGTGAACATCAGGAAGGTCAGCCAGTAAATAAAAATATTGCATGCCTACAGTACCTATCATAAGTCTAGTTGTATTGTTAATAATCAATTACAAAAATGCTCTTTAATCGACACAGGTTCTTTTTGCTCCTTCCTAACCTACTGGCTGGTTAAACATTTCTCTCCTTTCTCCCCTGATCAAGAACTGAAATATGACACTGAAAAATGGTTTGAAGCAAAACATTCAGTAGTTGACTTGACCTGGTTCATCCTTCTGGTAAACCTTTTGTTATTGACCTGTGAACATTTCTCTTATCAGCTGTCAGCTCCTTTAATCATTGTTAAATTTCATAACCTTTACACTGCTTGTACACTTCCTTTTAAACAGAATGGCTGCCAGGTGCTCCTCTGGAGTGTTGGTAGTGTGTGTCCTCACTAAGTGTCGTCAAGATGCAAGCCCATGAACATTGGGGTCAGTATATCATGTGAAGGTCAGCAGCTGCCTCTGAACAAACCATAACAACAACACAACAAAGTTTTGAGGTGAATTAATCTTTTATGATGCTGCTGCTGTTTCTTTTGCCTGGGGACGATATCAAACTGCTAAAAATAAAATAGTCAACTTCTGAGTGAAAGATAAAAGTAAAAATCCTTCCCTCTTACTCCTACTCAAAAATCTAAGAATAAACAATTTTTTATCTAAATTATTACAATTTAGAAATGCTCTTGAATGTAAGCGAGGTGAGGTCTACTGCAATTTAAAGATTTCGCACACATAAAAGGAACTTTAAAAAAATGTATAATTCTTTGTTCTTGCAGAATGATTTTTAAAAAATACTGTACAATATTTGATTGAATTCATGTTAGCTCAATCATATCTTTGAAGAAAGTTCTTTAGAGCATTCACTCTGATGCAGACAGTTTCATACACAACTATGCTAAGTACTCAGCTCCTGTCTTTAGCAGGGTACTTTCAGTATGTGACGCATCTTTGCAAAGCTAAAATTCTTGAGATTTTATGATGCAGACCACCACAAACAAATTACAAAAATCAAGCTACTAGCCTATGAAGCCTTATATTATTCCACTGACTCATACAACACTGACAAAAAATGGCTGCACTGTGACATTTTGATTGATAATAGGAGGAGATTCTGCTGATGACTGGTGCTTTGAATAGCCAGTAAAATTCCGAAAGTGACCATATGCAGCTATAGTGGTTTCTATAAAGCTACAACATGGAAATGATATACATTTAAATAGTTTGCCATGTTTAAGTTTTTTATGAACTCCTTTTCCACCATAGCATATGCTGTATATGCACAAAGTTAAGTTTCAGGGAGGCAGGGATCATTTGGTGTCTGGTGGAGTACACCTAGAAATCCCCTTAGAAAAACATGTAAAATATTAATTTTCTGTGGTATTGTAATTGAATTTAAACCTGAATTAGGTAAGGCTCTATGCTGCGGTCCAATGGTGTTTTTTAGCTGCAGGCAACTGATGGCAAAAAATATTTAAGTGGAAATAAAAACAACCTACTTTAGTGTGTTCAAAATTATATTACCCAATGCCAGTAGCACTAACAGTGATTCTAACTGCTGGGGAGAAAAAACTTCAGTGTTTCCTGAAAAAACACTCCTAATGGTTCAAAAACGGCTTTCAATTTGCTTTACATACTGTACATACCTTGGATAGGCGTTATTTTATCCTCGTAATAAATGTGTTTATAGGTCCAGCCATCTGGCCATGAACTCACATAACCTGCAGACTTTCCTTCAAGCTCATCTCTTCATTTTAATGGACTGGATTTGTCAAGATTCAAGTGAGTAAAATGCCTTTTAACATTTTTTTTAATAATTACAATGTCTAGAACATGTCCATATTTAGTTATTATGGATTACATTCATCAAAGTTTGAGCTTTTGTCTGTGTTGCAATTTTACGTGTAGTATCTGAGTGAGGTGGGTAGTCAAAATAGCATGTAAACATTACATGGGGACGTTGCACTTCTCACATGTTCACATATGGAAAAAAATACTGATAGAAATATGATTGTTTTTGATGATTTTCAGACCATGAAATATTTCATGACTTGAAACTATCTGTGTCTTATCAGTTACAAACTGAAAAAAACTTTTCTGTGGGCTTTGTTTTTCCAAATAGATGACTGTTTTATTTGGCGGAAACAGGCTCTGAACAATCTGAAATGTTTTGGGGGATGCTTGTTGAAATGAATGATCCTGAATGTGGTGTTCTGGGGGTATGCACGTATTCCTTTATGTATAAGTAGAGAGCATAATATGCTAGCCAGACAGTATTATATGAATTTAGAGGAATGTATAAATAGGATGAGGATTAATATGCATTTAAATTGTATAGTCTGGGAAAATACTTAGCTCTATCTATTCCTTCAGGTTATCTACTACAATATAATACTCATATACATAATTATTCTTCAATTTTTCTTCAAGTCTTCTATACAGTGTGCTTGATGTGATTGCTGCTATCCAAAATGGAGAGAGTGATTCTTGAGATAGAATCAGACGACACTGATGCAAGTGATGAGGATGCCGGTGAGGTGAACAAAGAAAACCAGCAAGCTACTTACTGTCCAACCTGTAATGACATTCAACATTATCACACTATTGACACTCAGGCTCAAGCCATCACAGTTTTCTACATGACTGGGTGACATCTTCTCCCATAACCTGTCTTCTGTAAAATATTTTTTTCACTACTGTCAAAACCAAAGTGATACATAACCAATCTGCTAAAAACCCTCTAAAAAGCTCCTCAGGTTTAAACCTTCCACCCAACTCTGACCCCTCTACTGAATCTGGTTTCTTTTTCTGCCTCCCCAGCTTTGGGCTTTACAATCAGAATTGTATCTCACCTGGAAGCCCCCTGCCCATAGTACATTCTAACTTTGGATAATAGTTTCTGCGAGTGACTTTTACTTTCACATTACATTTTATTTCCACTAACTAAAAATATATCAAACATATGTCCCATTGAACAATATTTGGGCATTTTACCACCTTAATGGATATGAGTTTTAAGGGTTTATCTTCCCCTATGAGAGCAGCCTTTAGAAAAAACCCAAAAAACAGACAGGCACAAGTAGACTTTCTTGGCCTTATGGCTTTCTGTGGCATGTCATTAGTCTGCCTAATTAGATAATAATGACTCTGCTTTCCATTACAGGCTGGTGTAGTACACATGGCGCTCAGAGCAGCTTCAGACCACCTTACTCATGCCAAGAAAAGTCATCTCAGCTGACAAAGTAGTTCAGAGGTCGCTTATGCCCCCACATCTCTCTCCTTTTATGTCTTTGTGATTACTCACAGAACCAGTTCTCTTTCTTATGTGTTCTCAGCTGCTGCCAGGGTTGAATTCAGGCTGAAATGCTTTTGTGACAGACAGACAAACAAATGCTGCTCATTTGTAGCTATTGCTGGTGCTGTGCTGTATGTGTTCGCAACAAAAATATGTGAGTAGCGCTTTCCATTTGGATAAGGGCTTGCCAAGTAATTCATCCCTTTTGAGGCAATATTTTTTGCAGAACATTCAGAATCCAATGATGATGTCCACTCTGAACTGTGAGATCTTGGTCTTTGAACAGTCCTATCCTGGACCCAAAAGCTCTATTGCAGGTGGGCCATGCATATATGGTGCTATATTGGAAGACCACTTTTGTCCCTGTGATGTTGACAGTTAGCCCCATTTTATGGTGCGGTCTCTCTGGAGTATTGGCCCCAAGAACACAGTTATCTGCTTACTGCAGCTCCAGCACCAACTCTCTACAAAGTTTGGTGGTTGTGTGGAGACTCCTGACGTTAAACAGGTTGCCATCTATTCTGAAGTTGACTGAGAACTTGGTGACACACTGAAGGATGATGTTAGAGAGCACTGGCGCTAGCACACACCCCTGCCTCAGCCCTGTGTGTACAAAGAAAGGCTTGGACTCTGTCTGTTAAGGCCCACCTATTGTGCATTGCTTTTCAGGGTGAGCTCCCTTAGCCTTTGTCTTAACAGACTTATCACAAGGTAGTGGGGTTATTTGCCTATAGTTGGGACAGTGGTGGGCCTGTACGCTGCATCTCTGGGGCCCACTGCTGATACCCAGTTTCCATGTGTGGCTCTAGGGAGGCACTGCAGAAGTCTTGTGGTGGAGAGGCTCTGTACTGGCTGGAGCAGGCTTACGCACTTGACTCCTCTTTTCACCCTCTATTAAGAAGGCAAGCCAGCGGCAATAGCTATAAGCAGAGAGTAGCAAGCAAAGAGTACAAGGCGGCATGCAGCATGCATAAAGTACAAGCACTACTGCACTGAACACTTCACACACACCCTTTGTGAATGCACACACACAATTTGCAGAACATATACACAAGCACTCATGTCTTGACAAATGTGAATGAGGGTAATCTATGGCCCCCTGTCAGTGAGCATCACAAGCCACACAATCAGATGTGTTTGCAGCCAAGCTTTATTCTTATGTTTCCACAGATACTGAAGATTGCAGAAACATTATGAATTTCTTGCAATAAAGATTTCAGCCCACGGAGATGACTAAGCTCTAATATGCAAATGAAAAGGTGGCTAAAATGAGTTTTGTGGGTTTACTTTACACTGTACTGCCTTTGACTCATTTTAAACAATGAATGCAGCCAGGGTATTTCAATATTTTTAATAGGTTTTAGGGTTAATTTAAAAAGACTGGAAAATCTGGGACAACATGGGTACATTTTTTCATAATTGTCATCAATCCACAAATGAATGGAGGGTGAAAAAACTGGTGCTGCTGATGGATCTCTGGAGCATTTTGTCAGTGGTTGAATGCTCATGAACTCTTAACCCCTAAGATCTAGAAGTTTTCATCAAGTTTCCCAAACCTACTTTCAACTCCTCAGCTATTCACATCCTCAGAAAAGCCAGGGAAAAGAGTGATTAGGGTAGAGCGACATGGGTAAAAATAAACAAACAAGACTTTTGTACTGATTCATGTTCAGAATGTGCCAAGTCTGCAGTCAGATTCACAACCACCTACAGCTCATTTCAGGACTTCTTGTACAAACTCAGGTGTACTGTACGGTATACAGTCACATACTTGTTTAAAGTGTTGTGTTCTCTAGTGTAACAACACATTGAAGACCAGTGTGATCAACAGAGCTGTATTTCCAGCCACCACTTGGCCTGCAAGATTATTTAATAGAAACAGGAGATATATACTGTATATATGAACTTATAAAGAAGTAGCAGCAAGACATATATTCTGTTTTGTGTATGCAGCTCTTGATTGCTTAGATTTTTTTCCTTTTCAGAGCTCCAATGTGCTGTGCTGAGTATCAACGCTTGCCTCATATATTGAGACTGGCACTGAATGCTACACATAGTGCTAGTTATCTTCTTTTTTTATTGATTTGTTCAGATACTGGTACCTCATATTAAATATTAAATGCTCATCTAATGACAGCCTGAGGGGTTTGCGCAGGCATCATTAGCTGTTTGTTGCTTGTTTTTTTTGTTCTGTTGAAAATTATACTTAAACTGCTACTAAAACTCTTCATTTTAAATTTATACAAGCATAATTTAAAGCATGTATGTTTCAGGGATTTTTTAAAATTATATATTGATTTGTGTGTGTGTGTGTGTGTGTGTGTGTGTGTGTGTGTGTGTGTGTGTGTGTGTGTGTGTGTGTGTGTGTGTGTGTGTGTGTGTGTGTGTGTGTGTGTGTGTGTGTGTGTGTGTGTGTGTGTGTGTGTGTGTGTGTGTGTGTGTGTGTGTGTGTGTGTGTGTGTGTGTGTGTGTGTGTGTGTGTGTGTGTGCAGAAGCAACTCTATACTTATGATGGGTGTGAATCCTTTGGAAAATAAACACTTGTGTTAACAATTAACATGTTTGAAGTCACATTTATCTCTTTGGCACATTTCATGCCTGCAGTCTCATTGTCATGTTGCAGATTATACTGTAGGGTAAACAGTGCTATAGTAACACAATTTATGGGACACATATTGAAGGAATGTATATAATCCTATATGAGATAGGTGAATGGTATATTTTCAGCACGACTCAAAGACGCCTAGATATAGTTTGAATATGATAGTAATACTGGTTGATCCTTCCATTCAAGACCAATGAAATGAAACAACTTCATTATCCAAGCTTCACATTTAATTCCAACTGTCAGAATGACCACAATGTATATCCACTACTCATTTTATATATGCACTGAGAATCAAAGCAGTTTGAACACAACAGATGCTGTATTCAAACAAATACTGCCTGGAAAATACTGGGAGAGCTTACATGTAGCTATGGGCTTTCAGGTAATCTGTGAAAAGCTATCAGAAGGATTAAACTGTGCTTTTGAGATGAGATATGACTACACTGAAGAAAGTGTCCTGGACGAATATTTCATAAGCTTGAAAGGTACCTGGGGAACCTGTGCTAGTGTTGATTCAGCAGATTCACTCTCATGAGAGAGCTCAATAAATAAGGCTTCATGTCACTGTCGGTAGCTGTGAGGCAATGCATTCAGATTGACCTGTTAAAAGGTGTCAGTAACACAGCATGGACCCTCATCTCCCAGAATCACTCAGATAATGTGACCTATTGCACTTACACAGCAGGTACAGATCAGAAGTATAACAGAGGTTATGAAATGCTGCCCTCCATCTAACCCAGATTCTTTTTTACATACTGCATAGTCATGGGGGGGTAGTACAAAGCACAGGACTTTGGAGAACAAGGTATGTGTCCTGTTCGGTTTATGTAACACTTGGGTTAAAGTTAGTGAAAGACTAGGGTAAGTGAGCACATCCTGTTTTGTGAATGTCACGGTCACAGGTTGTCATTAGTCGCAGTGATTGGTAGCCAAATGTCAAGAAGGTGGGTCTTAGCTAATATGAGCCTGTCAGAGGGCAGTCACCAGATGAATGAGGGATGAGAGAAGAGAGTAGAGCGATGCACTGCTGATAGTGATGGACCCTTTTGCTGAGACCATGATGAACAATAAATGATAACCCTCATCCCTGAATCATGTTGATTTAGTTTGTCTGCATCCGTTTGTCAACCAACTGTACACGAACTAAAACCAACGATGAGCTCAGTGCACAGTTGTTGATGCAATAGGGCACTGGCTGGCCTAGCTCCAACCACCCAGTTGAGTGAGCCAACACTGCGGGGGGTGAGTTAAGTGATTTGCGGTAAGCAAGTTGAGCTCAGCAGGATTCAGGTAATCCTTTCCTTTTTTGCTCATTGTCAACCATGACATTCAGTGCATGTTGTGGCCTGAGGGGAAAGTCCAGAGCACTCTAAATATAATAAAAAAGTGTTTAATATTACATGGTTGACACCACCTGTTTTAGCTAAAAGCCTTCATCAGTGTGCTGAGATAAAATCCAAAACACTGACACTTAAGAGACGCAAGACATGACAAATGGGTTACAAGTAGACAGCTTCACTCTCTTGAGCAATATATTGACAGTATGACACACAGTATTACTGCGGCCTTAAAGCTAGATATCCCTTATCTCCCTTCTCGTCCTTTATCTTCTCCTGACCTGCAAAGAGCAGAAGGCTGGTTTGGACAAGTTATTTTGACAGATGGCTTCATGGAGTAAAGAAATGATTCTGGAAAGAATGAGTGTTGAATAATTCAACATTTGTAAGATAAATATTGTGTTCATTCTTCTTTCAAAAGTTGCATAGACTGGCTATAAGGGAAATAGTGTTAAAATCCTGACAAAACGTGTGCAGAACAGAAAAACTGACACAGATTGAAACTGAACAAAATATTGGCAATAACGCACTGACTAAACATCACTATTGCCAAGTTGACATTGTTGTAAGCTTTTCATTTGTTACAGTATTTCTTTAAGCAGAACGATTATTTTGGCACCGTCACATTGGCAGGAGACGAAGGTCAGTGCTAAGATGATAATAACTGCCAAAGATCCAGTTTTGATCAGCTTTTCAATGGTCAATATTTTGTCCATTGTGGAAGTCTAATCAGAGCCAAAAAATACTCTCCATCACCCCTGACAATACTGAACCATCAAAAATGTGTATGATATGATATGAAAATTCCATAAATTGTTGAAGCCAAATTGAAGGCTGTCTGAGCACAATTGCACATACACACACACACACACACACAAAATCTCAAGAACATTACTGAGAAATTGTGCATCAAGTTCAAATTAGCATTCAGGCATGCTTACATCAATGCAATTGTCATGTTGAATAAATGTAGTCAGTATATGACTGCCCTAAATGTAATGAGTGCATTCATGTCACATCAATCACTACAGTAAATAACAATTAACAAGACCTTATAACCATTTCAAAGCCAGTGATAATGGCCACAGTGATATGGGGGACAACAGAGGCCCTCAGTCTAAATCAAAACAATTTAAGGGGTTGATTTCCTGCAATGACTGCCAATTCAGCCGATGAAATGAATGTTCTGCTTCAGCAGCCTGGGAGCATAAAAAATGAGACGACTTGTCCATTTGGAGGAAAATGCCTCCATCTCCACGCTACAAATGTAACCTTGCCTACCTGGCAAACGGAGAAAAAGAAGCGGGGTCTCATCAGGCAATCAAACAATCAATCATAACAAGACACAAGAGGGGCAGTGATCATTACACACACAAATCAAACATTTCAAAAGCAGTAAATCACAGCAAATCACCCCAGCTGACAGAAAGTCATCCCACCCACCAGCTGAATATTTTGGTCAGTGTTTTTCTATTTAAATGCAAATTAAGTAACAGGTTTCTCACAGGCACAGGGCCCCTGGCGATTAGTATAATTAAATATTTTATATATGAAAGGACAAGCAATTGCTTGTGGTACCAAGTTGTCTGTCCAGGACAAACAAAAGCAAACAAACAGTGCTGAAATGGAGCAGGCATAGTGTATTACCAAAACACAATGACTATATCATGGATAAACTCTTTCATAATTTGTTATTTTTAAAAGGTTGATCCAATAAAGGGCACCAGATGGTGCATTTTAAAAGCCTGGTTATGCTTGAAACAGACTACACAAAGTGTCACCTGACCAACAACTAAGAGATTTCAGGCTCTGTGTGACGATCTAACAAGCACTTCATTTGAAGCCTTTACAGTAGGTCAACTCTTCTCATGTTCGCCACTGTTAGTTTGTAGAAGCCAAAGTGACGTTACTGTAAGAAAACTTTGAATAGACCTCACAACCAAATAAAAGACAAGTAAGCAGATATATTTATCACATTTGAATGTATGATTTGTCACCATCCCCGTAGCTCCTCAGTCGTGATAAAGTCAACATGTTTTGTTGTTGTTGTTGTTGTTGTTTTATTTTTTGAGGGGTTCTTTTTTTGCCTTTTTTTGGCTGCTTCTGTCAAGCAACCCTAGATGTAACAAGCAAAGCACCTGCCAAATCGTCAGATTACCAGTAGTAGTAGCAGCATATCTACTGGGAGATACAGTGAAATTGTTGAGTTCTGTGGGGAATGAAGAGACTACAGTGGCAAAATGTAATACTCAGTGATGCAGGCTATAAGAAAGAGTAGAAACATACAACAACAAAAAAGAAGCAATACGAAATGAAACAAAACAAAGCAGCTACAATATTTTTGCTGCTTGACTAAGAGCTTAATTGCTAAACTGCTAAGAATACTACATTCATCTTACCTTTTATTTACTGTCATCATCATCTCATATGTCTGTGAATAAGAGTTTCTTTTTACATAGTAATCTTGTTTTCCTCAGAGTGGCAGTGATACAAGTCCAAAATAGGCTGCATTTAACCAATCAGCATCAGGAACAAGCAACTATGAATCTAATTCATAATTGATTCAGGTAGTTTCATGCTGTTTCTTTGAAGCCCTGTTATGAGAGACTTGCTGTCTCACAGGTGTGCTTTTTATGTTTTTTTAATATAACTAACTTGAAAAGGAAGGTACTACATGGTCTTCATCATATATTATCATACATATATTATGTTAAGTGGGGGCAAAAATCTACAAGCACAATTCATTTAAAAGTTTATCTGAGGCTTCAGCCATCGGAATTACTTAAATCAAGTATATATCTTTCATCATTAAGTCTTTTAAGTGCCTTTAGTGCTTTTTAGTTATACTTTGACCGCAGCTCAACAGGGAAACACTCTCTGAGGAAACACAAGGAGGGAATTTGATGCTTTAAAAGACTGTAAATGTGGCAGATATCCACTTGATATGACCAAGTCAGACTTCTGAAGCCTCATATAAACTTCAGATCAACTTTTAAATGCATTTTTGCACAAATGACTGTGTGAACACACTGTGGATCACCAAGTCAATTGATCTGTACACAAACTCTGTACGCAGACTTTACACCCAAAATGTAAAAATGTAAATTGGTGGATACATGGGGAGTTATGTGCTGGAACTATTTTTCTTCCCACCTGGTAAAGATTAAACATAATCCCCTACTGCTACTTTACTTAAGAAAATTAAAAAATGATAGATTAGTTTTGCCCTCATAGAGTCGTGTTTTTTTATGTTTTATTCCTCCCTTATTTTCACATTCCTGGTAACTTCTGCACCACCTGCTGTTACACAATGCAATCAGCGATGAATAGCAGCTAACTTTGCTTGCACCACGCTCAGTTGGTCTGGACCCTTACTTTGCTCAAAGGGAGCCACAGCTTGATTAACAAAAGTAAGAAGCCATCAAGTAGCTTTTAGCAATGTTTCTAGACTCCCAACAAAATATGTTTGTGACTACAGATGAATCGTTTCAGTTCCCTGCATCCTCTGAGGCCTTGGAGTAAAAGCTGTGCAGCAGCTGATAGTACGACTATGACAGGAATCTTCTCTAAAGCCTCAAGGTAACTTAGCAAATCTATCCAAGGATTCCCTTTTCTTTAAAACAAGGCTGGACATCCTTATATCCTGCATGTGTGTGAACAAAAACCTCTAATCTCATGGCTAGAAAGACAACATAAGGTAGTAGGGATGAATGAACCTGCACAATGTGTCTCTAGTGTTCCCCCGTCTGTTTGCTGATGAGATATTAGCATTCATATTTTGTTTCAAGAGGGAGGAGAGCATGGAGACGCCTGCAGAGCATGAAGTTCTCCTGCCTTTGCCAGCTTTCCCCCTCTTTTTGAAAACTTTCCTCTCCTGGATCCTCGGGAGATGTAATTACTGTGCAGTCAACTTGTAAGACCTATAGTCCCGGGGAATGCATCTCCCTTAACGACCATTCCTAGTTGTTATTTTTTACAGCTCGCAGCAGGAAGTGGATGTATGCATTTTTCCTTTGCTGAAAATGTATACGTCTCTGTCACAATTGAGAGAAAATTGTATCAATTCATGAGATACGCCCAGAGGATCAAAGTAGTGTGAGTCATTTGGTGAGTCGTTTTGTTGCTTGAGTTGTGACATCTAAACGGTTACATTATGTTTAGTTGGGCAAGAATATAATGTGCAATATTACGTAAGGATGGAAATATTGATCAGTGAGCAATCATATGCCATACATCTCCATGCATAATATTTCAGCTTTCATTCTCAGCAGCAATGAGCAGAGAGTTGACTCAATCTCTTTAATGGCACTGCAGTCAATACAGAACTGACTTCCCTAATAATTTGTGACTCTCCATGGCTCATTGAGCTCATATTGAGTTTTATAATTCTGTGAGCCATATGGCTACAGTGGAAACTGATTGTTCTGGCCTCTGCTGAGTGACTATAAAAGAAATCAGTGCCAGTATCTTCTCCACTGTTGTGCTTTTCAAGTACATTTCATTCAGTTCTACCCGCTGTATTCAAAAATCAATCTATTAACCCTGAAGAGGACAATACACATGTAGTCTAGGGTTCGTCATGCACATTTTCAGACAACCAATTACACAAGCAACATTTACAACGATGTTCTGCCAATAAGTTCTCCTTTTGCATGATAAAAAACAAACTGCTTCTTCATACTAGGAGCATGTACTTCATTATAAGAGATCTGCATTAGACATGAGAAACCTGCTAATTCACTGAACCATCATTGAGACCTACTCAGTCCTAACCTCCTGTGCACACTCTGACAGTACGCAAACAAACATCTACTATATCTAATCGCAAATGTTTTCTCTGCCTTTTGGATGCTACAGCATACTGAGGAAATTATTTGGGGTGTTGTGTTATGCTGATAAGAATGTGAGTTGTGCCACTTAACAGCTCCAGTACATGTTTTATTAATAAAGTGTTCAAAATGCAGCTGGCCTATGCTGCAAGAACTGAGACGAGCAAAAACAGACACTCATTTAGCGTCAATTTATGTGACAAAGAGATATGAGGAACACATGTTGTGATGACGAGTGTGCCTTTTTTTTGAGTGGGGCTCAATTGAAATCTAAAATTCAGACAAGTAGAATTCAGACAAAAGGCACTCGTAATCCTAGACATCATCAGAATATATCAAGGTTCATTGAGTTTGGAATAAGAGCATGAAGAGGTAGAGGAAAAGCTTTTGAAGATGTGGGCCTGAAACACACTCTCTGCACTGTGCTTAGAAGCAAGCTTTCAGTATGTTCCTTGATCTTGCGGCTTACATAATATAATTAAGCAGTTTAAGCTGGCTTTATTGACGCAAGCACTGAACGCAGAAGCGTCATGGGGGGAAAATCCCATCAGAGGCCTCCCCATCAGCCCCTCACCAACCACACTCCCCCGTTTCCCTCCTCAGCATATGTGGATTGATAACGAGAGAAAAAGTCTTTCTTGCATCGCCTTGCCAGGGATTGCCAGGAGGAATCGGTTTGTTCCACAGCTCTCCGCTCTCGTTGGCCTGCCAGCCTCACATCCTACCGGCTGCTACAGAGAAAATGCGAGGAGGTTGCCTCTCAGATATCATTCACAGGGAAAACGGGACAGCAGTTAAAGCAGAGTGAATACATCGATTGTGGGATCCATTCCATTTGATTATTGCACCATTTGAATTATTTAACACAAATGCAGGATTGCTGGTGGTAGTGGGTGGAGGCGGAGTATCGGGATAAGTGAGGGGGGATGAGGAAAAAATATAACTGTGCAAATCAAACCCTGAGTGCTGAATTTTCAAAATGAAATGCATTATTCATGACTAATCACTTCTGGCAGTGATTGCGTGAACACAAATTGCAAGTGGTGGGGAATTGACAAATGCACAACAAACACAACACAGTTAAGCTGTAACTACTTCTATTAAACCTAAAACATACACAAGGTGAAGCTAAAATAGTGTTGCTGTAGCTTTGAGTTTTGATTTACAGAGACTCAGAATTAGGCTGTCACATCTTAACAAAAATACATACTTTTTATCTCCTCAGTGTATAATGAAGAAGACAAATTTGGTAGAAGACACTGAATAGGCATCTACATACTTCCTAGTTTCACGTCCCCAGGCAGCTGTTGCTAGGTTAAGACTTAATAAAACTTTGCTCAAAGTTAAGGAAAGATTGTGGTTTTGGTTAAATATTGAAAAAGTTAACGCGTCAAGTCAGAGATTATTTTTAAGACATGAAGAAGACCATGATCTTCCCCTAACATTGACAAAGTGCTTTGAGTTGCCTAAAGACCCCCATTACAGCACCATATTTGTCGAATCTAGATTTCACCAGAAATCACTGACATTCAACCCAGAATCCCACATATTGCATCACAAATCTCCAAATGCTCTTGTGAGACTAATGGATTTACAAGACTTTCTCTGAGACCTGAGAACTGAAAGTTTCAAGATTAGACCTTAACTTGTGGCACTTAAGGCACTGAAATGAAATCCCCATCCAGGGTTAATATGTCCTGGTTTTATGTCTAATGTATGTAATCAGAGTAAAGTGGGGTGGGATTTGGAGGGGTAGGCCAACCTATTTTGGTCTGGAGGAATTAGCTGCAAAGATACAGAGCAAATGTGTGAACTCCTACATCCTTCAGAGAAAATTAAATGTCTCTCTTGCAACTGTGTTAATAAAGAAAGAGGGTGGTCAAATAGGGAAGGACAGGCCTGCTATACAGTATGTGTATGATTTGAAAGGCTTTAACTGTGATTAATGTCTAGGTGTCATTAGGAATGATTTCTGGCAAATGCTCTGTTTTGAGAAAGGGAAACAACAGGGTTCAGGAGGCGCCATTAGAAAGTAAAAAGGTTTTCTTCTCCTTTTGCAAAGATTGATAGATTACCCAGTGTGTTTGCCATGTAATGCTCCCACTAAAAAGCCATTTTGCGTTAATGAAAAAGGTGCTTATCTTCAAATGTCATTTAAACACAGAGGAGTCAGAACCCTTTACCAAATTCATCAGAGCGGAAATTATACAGTCGTAATAGTACAATGTATGACCAGACTGACAAGGACGTGGAAACAACATGCAATGGTTTCTTGATAAATCATAAGACTTCTTTTCTTAATCCAATCGTATCATGTGCTGTACCCCTGTTCCTGCACGCCACTTCCACATGTGCCTGTGGTGCTCCAGGGAAAAGGGCATTTACATAAGGATATTAAATTGCATTAATCATGCAGGTAGCCAAAATGTTTGCTTTGATTTATGGCGAGTGGCTTTTAAGTTAAAGATGGTGGGGATTGCTCCATCAGCAAACAATTCAATCACTCAGTGGCGTTTTCTTGTAGAGGGCACAGGGGATAAGGAGCAGAGGGGGGGTCTACATGCAGTGGTGGAGGGTTGAATAATTAACAGAGCCTCAGGGGAGGGTTTTGCATACTCTTTAACATCGCGGTGGGGGCCGTCTGCTGGGAGAAACAACCAACTCATTCCTCATTCATGGAAATGGCCCGCTTCCTCCCCAGTCATATGGCTCCAGTCTAAAAATACTCCAGAGGTCATTTGCTAGGCTTATTACGATCAATATTTCCTCCCTGCTTCCCACCTTGCCAACTGCTCCCAGGTTGGTGTTGCCTTGCTCAGTTAAGCTATGCAGCACAGAGGGGGTCCAATAGCTGTAACAGTGAAGTACATGAGGGTTAGATTTGAATGGAAAGCTGTGACAGGAAAAATATTTGACATAACAAAGGTCAAAGAGTTGTCCATGTTGCAGCCCTGGTTAAACCAATATATTGTTGTTTCAACATTTGATAGGCCAGTGGTGAATAGCAATTAGCAGAGTATTGGCCTGTCAATGCTGTCTGCCCTGATAGAGGAAGTGAGGATTTGATTTTACTTGACAGCATCAAGGGAGTTGGTCTCTATAGTCTTGCTTCAGGAGCTGCTAACCTAATCTATTTGATTAGAGAGATATGACACTAAATGCTGTTGCAAATGTTTTTTCAGCATGACAGGTCAAATTAAATACTAAAATAAAAAAAATACTGAATTTAAAGGATTTCAACATAGGAAGGGCCAATTCACTCATGCCACAGTTTGAAACAGCACAACAGACAGATATATGAAATATGTCAAATTAAACCTAAATCCACAGGCAAGTGCAGTTTATGAAAGGTTTTCAGAGTGGGTGTGCTCTAGTCCTGTGGGACCTCATTTGTGTGCAGGTGGCAGTGCAGGTAATTGGCGTGTTTGCAATAGAAACCACACAGAGATAATTGCCCTAGCTTATGTTTCTCAACGTGATGCTTTATGTCGTGCACTGTTTCATACTTACATGCATTTGTGATGCACTAAGCATCAGGAGAGAGTCATTGTTGGAGTTCAGGGTCATTCAAGAGGCAGCAGGGAGGCCAGTACGGCTAGCAGGAAGTCTAATGCATTCAATGGTTTTACACATACTGCCCAGATGGCTTGGCTAAAAAGGTTCACTGATTGCCCTGCTCAAATGAGAGAAATGTTGCTGATGTGGTGCAAATCGTAACCTCCTTGCTTCATATTCATGTTTAGAAAAGGAGCTGCACCTGATGAGGGAATCAATATCATTATTAAGTATTACCATCACCATGAACAGTACCATGGCTCAGCAGTTAGCTCTGTGGCCTCACAGTGGTAAGGATCACTGTGTGCAGTTCTCATGTTCTCGTGCTCTCCTGGGTTTCCCACAGTCCATAGATGTGCACTTATGAAGTCCTTGTTCCTCACCACATGCAACCATTGAAGTCAAATTCACCTTTCCCTCAGCACTTGTAAGAGCAATTGACTATTATAGCATCTACATCACCATCTAATGGAACTCAATTGACTCTGTTATCAGTGATGCAACAGAGATAAGCCATGATCTAGTGTAATACACTCCCTCTTGCCTGCACTCCAATGTTACCTTTAGAAAAGAAAATAAGTGCAGAAAATATTTTTGACATTTTATTTTTTCTTCTGTAATAAACTGGTACTTGAACAATTTAGTGTTTCCATAAAGCAGCAAAGGCTCAGATATTTTAAATTGTAGTCCATTTTATGGATGAAGCTATCTTTTGTTTGACTAAATATCTACATCTTTCAAATTTTCCATCACATATTTGTAGTCTGAGCCCAGTCAGAGATAACCCTGATGACTTCAGTGTTATTTTCAGCCTTTAGCAATGTTTGCTTGCTGTGCAGTACTCCTCATAATAAGTGAATTGAATGGCTTGTATAGAAAGGATGGTGTGCCCCTTTGAGTCTGTCACTCTTACCAATGAGTAGCAGCAAAAGTAAAATTGGTTCTTACCCAGAAGACTAAGTGTTGCCATCTGGGTGGGAACCAGGTGGGAATTTCCAAATAATAGCCATTAAAAAGTTATCTGATTGGTTGTTCCATTAGCTTCTTCAAATTAACACAGTCTATAATTTGGGGTTTTAATTAATCTGTCTCTCTGAAAAAGTGAAACCCTGGTTCCTGGTGTTTCAAAGATGAATGGGGCTTAGAATGGGATGTATTAATCTACCACAGCACCTGTTAATAGAATATTGAAAAGTAACTCTAATGGAATTTGAAGCCTTTCTGACAATAAAGTTCAACAACAATTAACTTGTTAGAATTTACACACACAAAAAATAAATCAAAAAATCTTTTCTATTGCAGTTCATGCATTATACACCATTGGAACTGTTTCTATCTTATCTATGGTATCATCTCATAGCTGTCTGTAAAGCTGGTGACGTTTTGTCTGCAACTGTCCGGGGATGGGGAGAAATGCCTTTTGTTAAAATCTGCTAAAAATTGAAATATCAGATAAACAACAATATTATATTACTGTCTAGACAGATGGAGTGAACCATAGGACATACTGTTAAGAAAAGGTTATGCGTTAGGGCTGGAGTTTTATTTATTTTGATTATTACAAATATAAATGGGATTTTGAAGGACTTTTTTTCTTACTTCTTAAACAAAACATAGAAGTTCCAGATTCACTTCAGCTCTCAATAAAATATACCACTTCCTTTTATGATATCAACTAAAGACAAGCTGGCCCAGATTTTCTTTTCATTTTTTGACTAAATCTGTATTACATTTCCTCTTAGTTCTGTGTACAGGTTCATTTCTATTGTTTCATTTAGGACAAAAAAACATTCATCATATGTTCTGTTCTTGTCCTTGAATGATCCAGCAGTGCTCTCCTGAAAAAAATCCTGTAGTTTGTAGAAAAAAAGAACACCTACATATCCACATGCAGGTAACGTGTTGATCACACCAGAGAGCCAACAAAGTGGCCCATTGGGTCCCTTTATACCATTGTGAGTACAAGTGATCCCATTTAGGCCATTTCCCTGGAGAGGCCACACAAACTCTAATGCTTCACTGAGCATCTGTTGTAAGTGAAATGTTTGCCCTGTGACAGACAATCCTCTGCAGAGCCTCAAATCCACAGCAGCACCTTATGCTGGGTGCCTCGCTGCCAAGTCCCTCCAAAATCCATTGCTCTTACTAATTAACTTTGAACGTTTTGACAAGTCAAATTACTCTTTACTATATTGCTCTTAATTTTATTTCATGTACCTCTGTATAATTCAAAATATTTCTCAGGCACTGATATGTTCATTGGGGCAAGTATTACAAGAATAAGTCCCACCTCAAAGTACATATTTGATCTAGTTCAAGCAGTCGTTCTAGTGGTGAGGTGTTGCACACAATTAGCTGACATGTTGGATTTGTCAGCGCCCGAAGTTCCATGATGATAACAGCTGTCAGTTAGCGTAACTGCCCATAGCCATGATCATAAAAGGAGGAAGGTTGCAAGAGGTCCCAACGTGAGATAAATATTTTATGCAGATTTTAATAAAAGGATTAACAAGCTGAATTATTGAGGGGACAAGTCTCTAGTGAACTGCACCCAGAGCTAAACGGGTGTATGCTCAATAATTTAGCCACCCGCATTTAGTTCCAAAAAAAACCTCATCAAGTTAACAAGTTGAATGACCTCCTGACTCTTTCCACTGAACCCTCCGTTGAGCAGTGAAATATGTCTATTCGTTGTCAGGTATTGATTCAGAATAAAACTATGGTAGAGCTTTTTTCTTTTTGTAGAGGCTGGATGCTTTGAAAATAGCACAGAGCCTCCATGGGTCAAAATGTTACTTCTGTCATATTGTTTTGCACTAGGATCACAGTCCACAAAGGGGATGTGTCAGTAACTCTAGCACCATGTGTGGCAAAGCTTTACAACCTTTTACAACCTTTAAGACGAAACAGCTATTCTAATTTAAGTGACAATCTCAGCCGCTCCTCCAAGCTTTGACCCTGTTGCTGACTTTCATCCTCTCCAACCATGACGTCCTTGCGCTGCTTTATGCCTAAGTTTATTTTTGAGATAGACAATTGACTTTAAAAGACAAACTGATCTTTTACTTTCCACGATCACCTGTATTGACTTTTTTCAGTGAAAAGGCCCAATGCCTACAGTGTATTAACAGGAAGAACTAAGCTAGAAAGTTGATAAGAGATTCAGAAAGATTAATTGAAGGGACAATGCCCTGAGAACCCTGAGAACCTCAAAAAATAGATTTGTTAGGGATATTGAAAATGTATCAAATTATTTTGCATTTATCTATAATGTATAGTTTATTTCCAATTTTGGAACACTGATATGTTTACTTCTTATCAAAATAACAATAAAACAACAAGTCCTCCAAATAAAGGACCAATAGGACATTTGAGCATGTGACTACAGAATGACATGAGCATTTTCTAATCTGGAGCCTCTATAATTAGCAGGGCAACATATTTTGTCTGTGCTTTCCAAAACAGTTCCTTGTTAAAAAATAACGTTTTATGATGTGACAACAGTGTAGTTAAGGTCTTGTTAGGCTTAGGCACAAAAACCTCTCGGTTAGGGTTGGGGAAAGATCATGGTTTGGGTTAAATTGATCACTTTGTTTGAGATATGTGTTGTGTGGCTCACAGTTATTACTTCCTTAAGGTTAGGAGACCTTCTTTGTCAACGGTTAAGAATAGGAAACAATTGTAGTTATGTTTTTTAAAAATGTGTCCAACTTGCAGTTGGAAACAGGAAACAAACAGTGATCTCCTGTTGCAGAGTCCATTGTTGGGTCATGCCATACACCCAACAAACCACCTGTCATATGAACTGTGCCCAAGGTCATAATTACTACGGCCACTAGATGGCACCTGTTGTATATCGTAGAATATTGTGTGAAAATATATCCCCATTGAAAAATGATGGAGAGAAAAGTTAGCAAACTACAATGGCTACTTTATTAGGAGGTATGTGAACCTACAACTGCTCTTGAGCAGCTCTGTGTATACACTGAGCACCCCAAAGCACTGTAGCGCCACCTTCAGGCAAGGGTTAGACAGATAACAACATATCGTCCCAAAACAGCACCGGTTTTACAACAGTACATTCTTCTCATTGTTAAATATTTTAACTGACTTTTCTTTTACAGTATACACCATAGCACCTGTCTCTCAAAAGTAACTATGTCATTTTGGGGTGGCTGACATAACAACGTATTGTGTCATTTTTCTTGGCAGGACATAATGCTGCCACCAACCCTACAGTTGGTCTAGGCAAAGCCAGAGAGGTGCTTATATGCAGAGGAGGCTGCGGCAGATGTGGCTAAGGTTCCCACAATTGTGAGTTGCCACAGGGTTGGACTGGAAAACAGATGAATGAATGGACGATGTGCAGCGCATGGTTTAATGTCAAGAGAGGTAAGCCTGAATGTTTTTGGTGTAGGTAGGCTAAAAGGTTGCTACATGCAGAAAAAAAGTAGGCATAGACCTTCTATTATACTGAATAAAGAGGTACAGTATAAGGAGGTGGTTTTATTTTATTTCGAATAACATTTTTTAGAAAAGCCTTTTAAGTGCAATAAATGTACACCAAACCCTATGAAAAAACACATTTAAAAATGTATCTATTGCGCACTGCACTCACATTTTATAATTACAGTTACAGTCCTCACATTTTACTCCATGCCTTGAAATATTTACAGCAGCATTTCTTATTTTTCCATGGTAGTGTTGGTCCCACACTATTAGCATTTTTAAATGTGTGGTGTTGTACAGCTACTTGGGTCATTTGGACAATCTTAATGTGGGTCTAGTTTGTTTTTGAATTGTCATAATGTACTTTTCATAGTAGCTAATTCTATATTACAAATAATGCTTTGCTATTCTCTTTCTTTATATGCCTTAAGAGCAAGAGGTATAGGCATTTGTAGCTGAAATGGTAGCAGTTGCTCACTTGAAGCATGTACCATTCTCCAAAACTGAGTAGCTGAAATATGTTTGATTGATGGCCTTGAAACTTCAGTTGGTTTGTAGTTTTTGTTCCAAATACTCAGAGTAAGGGCCTGAAAGTGAAAAAAACATCTTAATAAAAGTCTGAACAAGAAAGCCAGAAGGCACAGCAGCTCTCCAGGTAATGGTGGAGTCACTGGTATTGATCATCCAGCCTATCAACTACCCACAGTTATATAAGAGTCATTCTGTGTCGTGACTCGTCAGCCAATAAGACTCTTTCCTCCCGCAGCTTTACTCCAGTAGAGCTGCTCAACCTACTCTGTTTAAATTGTGTATCTCAAAGCTGTGCTTGTCAATATTTCTGTATTACCAGTGGGTAAAATGACCATGTAATGAGAAAAGGCTCGCTCATAGTGACAAGCTCACAGAGAATTATCACCCGACTCTGCAGTTCCCCTGAACTCTGTGGAGCTTTTTAGTGTCTGTCAGCTCATTGTTTCACTTTTACTTTCTGTTTTGGATCAGAAACACCACTCCTGGGTTCATTAGAAGTATACCAACAGTACCCTATTTGGCCAATCAGTACACAGTCAACGTAGTGACTAGCAAGTGAAGAAAGTGAAGAATTTTGCAGCTAAAGTGCCAGATATTTTTCTCAGTAGTTGGTTGAAACCAAAGAATCCAAATGAATGTGTGAATTTGATTTAAAAAGAAGAAGATAACATAACTTTAAGCAATCCCATCGAGTTAAACTATTCTGACTTAATGGTGAAGAAGTGTGACTTTCATTTCTTAGTATTTTCCCTTACACTTTCAGGAAGAGAATCCCTAACACCCATCCACCAAAATGATTAAAATTCAGAAACACACTTTCCATTATAAGGCCCACTAGATGATGTCAACATAATCAATAATGCCATTACCTTTCAATTAGCCGCAATCATGCTGAGTTTATTAGATTAACACTGCAATAATATCCCTCAATAAAATCAAGCAATCCTTTTTGAAAGTCAAGGCATGTGTCTGCCTCCTGCAATCTACACTTTAATCCGCTCTTTACCATCGCTTTGACATCTATAACGACGTCTCTGCCCAGCGCTAAAGTATCCCCTCCGGTGACATCTCCTATACCTTTGCAGTTTTCCTCTTCGTCTGCCACAGTGATGAATGTGTGAACTAACATGCCCTGACCAAACATCATTTTGTGGCAGAGAATGGCCAGTATTTGGAAATCCTCCAGGTATTTCAGAAGAGCAGGCTTGATTGTGGCATTAAATATTCTGCAGACAGGTCTCCCATATAGGCAGAGGTTTTATATTGCCTTAAAAGTTGTCTGTTTTTACTACTTCTACTGTTTTTATATACATCTGACCCTTCGTTGCCATCAAAAAGAAAACTTTACCAAAGTTTTTTTAGAAGGCAGTTTTAAAGGAGTGTACGTCAGAGGGAGAACACAATCCACTTTGATCACAACATCTGTGCTGTAGTACTTCTGTTCCTTGTTATGTCATGGGAACAGCTGAATACTTTCTGTGAGAGCTTCTAACCAGGACGGGGTGTTCTTCTTGTTTATCCACCATGGTTTCCCGCTGGCGTGAAAGGGCTGTTGGTTAATTTTTAATTTCATCCTTTGAAACACATCAGTAAAGTGGGTTTCCTAATTAACCCCATTGCCTATGCAGATTGAGGCAAGAAGCAGCCTGAAACAACACAAGCCTCCAAAGTGTTGAGTGTTTTACTAAGACCTAGTTCCATCACCTAAAACCTCGCCATCGCCACTCAGCCCCACCCACCCCAACACCCCAACGCCCCACACCCCACACCCCAAGAGAAGGGTCACAAGAGCAGACAGCATAAACATCCTCAAGAAGAAAAAATCCAAACACTGACACAAGTTTTTTCCACTGGTCAAAAACAGAAAAAACACCCACATCACAAAAGACGGTAAAGTTTAATTCAATGAACGATCTCTTTCTTACATCTTTGTGGGTAAGATTATTCTCTCCTTCACTCCTTCTACTATGAAGTGGCCTTTTTTATCTCCCTTGGTCCTCTTTCACGTCTGACAGCAGAAGTAACAGGCCTGAAGATGACCTCATATCTGCTGTGTGAATGGAAAACAAAGCCTGCATCAGCCCATAGACCTTGTGTAGGAGACACTGCCATCCATTATCTTGTTATCTCCTGTTTGGGAATTGAATCGGTTGAGCGGACTTATACGGTAATCATGCTGCCAGATTCTATTAATTTTGTGTTCCAGAGAGCGTGATGCAAGAAGCCCGTTGTGCTTGCTGCCAGAGTACTTAAATCTGTCCCAAAAATAGGAAAATGTAACATTTTGGTGTCAAAACATGGAGCGATAAAGAAAAGGAGAATGTTTGTCACCTTGTCACATGCATTTTTTTCATCTACGATTGAAATTTGTGCCATGGAAAAAAAAAATCAATACATTACAAGAAATAAAATAAAAAAGCTCATTTATGACCTTTTTAGACTTCAGTCTTCTTATGAGCCTTCGCTCAGATTAAGCTTTGGGGAAAATAGGCAAAGTAACATTTCTGTAATACACCTAAACAGCAGGTTAAAAATAAAAAAAGTATTTGTTTGAAGGCACAATTGCTTTAGGAAATTCAAAAACTATTCCCAAGCTTTTGTAAAAATGTGATAAAAGTCACAATAATAGACAGTTTGGCAGGTTAAGCAACTTGTTTTTTTTCTTTTCTTTTCTTTTTTGCTACTTATTTCTCTTTTATCTTTTTTCTTATTTTTTTTCTAAACTTTTTTCTCTTTCTATTTTCCTACAGTAAACTCCCATGATAGTATTTTTGCTTCTTTTTTAAATAAGTGTACTCATGACTAAGCTGTGTGGATGTCATGTATACTATAATGATCATTTTTCACAAATACATCATGTTGTTGAATTAGCATTCTCTAGAAATAATAAATGTCTGAATAGGGAAATAATTACTGTATGTCAAATATGAAACAGAGATGACAGTGTTCTAAAAATGCTCCAATATCATCTGAATACAGTGTTATAACTCATCAGATATTACATTAATTATCAATAGTATTTTCAGAAGATTTTTGGGAGGTAAATATACACAGAACTGTCTACCATGTGATAACCATAAATGTGTATAAAGATGACAGCTTTTGCGAAATAACAGTGATGGGTTTTCTCTTTTAATTGCTATATTATACAAAGAAAAGATCAAAGGTGATTATATCAGCATAATGTTCAAGCAAATAAAGGAATAAGAAAGAAAGGAATTAAATGAATTTCTAGCAACACAACCTTTAAGTTTTAAACATTTGGCTTATATGAAGAAACTTCTCCGAAAGTGTGTCCATATCTGCTCGGCTTCTAGATACAAACACAAGCATCAACCAAGACCCCACACTGTGGACCAAATGCAGGGAAGCTTAATGTCCACTCAGCAATGCTTGTGATATTGCCACTGAATCAAATTATTGTGCATCATGCGAAAAGAGATGCTCAAAGTGCTGCAATTGCAGAAGATTATAACCCAAATGCACAGATCCATGTACATTCAGCCCACAAATTACTGTTGCGTACTCCTACTGGAACGGTAGACATTAAATTGTTTCAAGAGCAAAAAGGGAGGAAACACAAAGTAAGTCCACAAATAAGTGTCCTTACATCAGTGTATATATATGTATATGTGCATTTTTATTAGCTCTTGAAATGTGTCTGAATTTTTTATTTTTAAAATGCCTGTATAAAAGGATTCTCCAGCTGTATACATACTTAACAATGTAACCTTGAAATAGAGGCCTGTGCTTGTTTGAAAAGGCAAATTGTGTACATACTGTACTCCTGCTGCTGCACTGAAAATCACATGCTGATGACTCAAAACCTCTGAAGGTTATACTTTTATTGCAAAAAGAAAGAGGATCCTTAAACAAATAAAAGGACAAAAACAAGTCTGTGTTTATTTGGCCTTTTGAGTTGTTGAGAGGTCTAAGCTCATTCTTTTTACTGCCACAGAGAAGGCCTCTGTTTGATTCATGCAATCTTACAACACCATGATTTAGTTTTGATTAGGATTAGGACAGTATCAGCATTTGAAGCTGTTGCAAATGTTGACGCAATCAGTGTGCAAAATACCACACATATTTAGTCCAAAAAAAAGAAGAAAAAAGTTGCTTTTGATTTCTGCCTCCCAAGAACTCACATTATTGTAGGTGTTATAGTGAATTATCTGACCCCAACAAGACTTGTTTGAATAAATGCAGAATTTTGTCAGTCTGAAATTATGGATTGTGGTGCCCTCCCATCACCTTCACCAACAGCTTAATGTGACCACCATTAAGAGCTTTGCTTAAATAAAAGTTGTTTGAAATAATCAAAATTTCCAAGAATATGTTCTCCATGAATTTGTGTCCATCAGATCTTCTGATGGTATACTTCCATTTAACTAACTTTCCCAACTGGTTATTGCTTTAATTTGTTTTCCCTCTGGGGACCTTCTTTGTCTGTCCAACATTTCATGGAAATCCATCCTACAGTTGTTAGGATATTTCAGTTTCTTCCGAAATTGTGCACTGATGAACCAACTGTCAGACCAAAGAAAAATTTCAACGGACTCCAATTTTGAATGATAACACCCTTAAAAATGGAGCAAGTAAAGGACAACTCTGCTGGACTGCAAACAAAATGGCATATGTGTACTGAAGATATGAGGGAACCGGTATGTTTTGAAAATGTTCTGACAGTGCGTAACTGCCCCAATTCATCTGAACAAAGCCCCTCCGTTCCCAGTTATCATAAGTGGAAGCTGAGAATCTTTGAAATAATCATCACAAAAAAAAGAAAGAAAAAATGAAAAGGGAAGGCCAAGGAAGCACTGAGGAATATTGAGTGGCACCTGCCACCGATATGGATCAAAACCAAAGGAGGGGGGGGGATTCCTACTGAGTGACATCTGAAACCTGAACACACACTGCATGAAGACACACTACACAAGGTGAGTTAATATTCACTCAGCAGCTGCGTTTGAGGTTTTCAGCCTGTTTTTTCTGTGTGTGTGTATTCAACAGTATGCAAAATAGCTCTGTGTGTGTGTGTGTGTGCACGCACTGGCAGGTTATTGTTTCCATGTGGATATAAATAAAAGATTCAAATGTTGACTTTGCCGGCTAGGCCTGTGTTTCTGGTTCTCAATTCATCTGATTTTATCCGCTTCGTTTCAAACAGACAGAGCAGTTGGAAAAAGTCATCACCAATCTCAGCTTCGTTCAACCACAGGGGCGTAGGTTTGGTTTTAACTTTGGCAGGGACAGCCAAAATAATTGTGTATGTGTACTTGCTCTCTATCGCTCTTTTCTCTTTCAAAGATATATGTGTGCACACCCATACAAAACACACACAAAATGTTTAACTGAATATGCACTTGCAGACTTGCCTGAAACTGGACTTCTATCATGATTTTTACATTTTATTTTAATGAATCTGAGAAAATTAACATTTAAAAATAACATATCTTAGACTTTCACAATAAATATTGCAATAAAATAAATATATAGAACGCTGTAGGTGATGTGCTGCTCTGTAACTAACTGCTGTAAGGTTTTCAAACCATCTGAGATTATGTCCTTTCAGTTTGTGTATTTGGGGGACACAACTCAAGTTTATTGACAGAACCACAGGGATGCTCAAACCTATCTTTCCATCATCTCAAACAATGTATTTGTATTATTTTTTTATTCAACTCCTGAACGTATGGCTAGATCTTTCACTGTGAGCTCACCTGTGAGGCTGCAGCTCACCTGTCTGTGTGTCTCCGCCTGCTTACAGGCCTGCAAGCCCATCAGGTCCTGATGTGTCCAACATGAAGAGTTGATCTGAGCCCGGCTCGGGACATATTTTTTAAAAATAATTGATCGAGCTTGGGCAGACTTGGGCTACTTGAACTTCTCTCCTTTCATTGTACCTACATGCACAGAGCATAGGCCACTGTATGAAATATAGCTATATTGATTATATTATAAATATCATGGATACAGTTGATCATGCAGAGCATTAGGGAGAAGTTGAAACACTGTTCTCCAGTTTTATTAGTAACATCAAAGAAAGGTGGGGCGTAAATCTTTTGTTTGCTTATTTGCTGCTGAATTATTTAGTTTGGTAATATTCTCTACTGCATGCTTCAGTAATGGACAGTCGGTATTAATATTTGTGGACATGATTTTTGGTGGCACTGATGGTTATGGTTGAAGTTTGATTCGATAAACATTTTGCATTTTATTAATGCTTTGTATTTCTAGGACAACGTCGATGAAATGTGTACAGCTCGAATAGCGTCATATTTGTGTAAAATATGTATACACAACACACACCACGGCACATAACAGTATCCGAGACAGCATGCATTACAGAGGGCTTTATTGGTGTTGGTCTCGGGTTGGGTTTAGGCAAAAAAATTGCAGACTTTGTCGGGCTGGGACAGCGTTAGAGCTGGAGTTTTTGGCCTTGTGGGGCTCTATCTATGCTGCTCAGGCTGCTGCTGACAGGATTTTCACACAAACAAATCAGTTGGACAAGCTGTTGCTAATTTAACCTATGAAGAATGTTCATGTTTTAATAACACAAATGCAATAATAGCTCTGCTGTTGATACAGTCATGGAAAAGGGGAGAATGACAATAAATAGTAAATATTTCACCCAGTAATTTCAAAGGTTAAGGTTTGGATATTAACTAAGCTCAACTATTACTATTAAACTTTGGTTCTTGGTTCTATAAAACTGACCAGATATCTTAATTTGCTTTTGAGAGGACTTTTCTCCATCACTAATTAAGTTGTTTAATAAAATAGCATGTCTAAGCAACAATCACAAGTGAGCTAACAACACCTAAAGCCTGAAATTCAATACAGTTAGTTTTGTCCACTAAAGTCGTTTTAAATTCTGTGACATTTAGAGTGTTTAAACTATAAATACTAACCACTCCATATTCTCCACCTCACCAACACTACTACTACTGCTGCTGCTTGTCAACAATGTGTACAGCTTGAAGATGAGGGTTGCCAGATCATCAGGTCGAGTATCCCCCATATCCTGCTCTTTCATTATCATAGGGCACTTCTTTTGCAGAAAACACATAAACCTGGCAGTTCTGCAGAGATCCTATTGTTAACATTACGTGGAGTTAAATCAGCTATATTGTTTGTGATTAGTAGAAACATTAGTAAGGACAATCCAGCAATATGTTGATATTGGTGCGGACATGTCCCTAGCGTCCAAATCTATACCCATGCTTAACCATATACTGTTGCTTTAATAAGATGCCTCATATTTCACTCTCAACCTTAAACAAATTGGAGATATTTTCTGTATTTGCATTGTCTGAGGCATTTTGTAGGATAGAAACCCCCTCGGAGACTCAATCAGTACTTCTTGCCCTGGAAACTCAAGTTATGATTTACATTGTGAAGTAAGGAACTGAATTTGAATGTTGCATCTTCTGCTTGTAGAAGACCAATCCTGTCTCCTCAAAATGACATGAATATATTACAAATATGCAATAACAAATATGTTTGGAAGGAAAGACAATGCCAGCTAGATTACACTCTCTATGAGGAAATGTTAACATATCTGGCAAGTCACAAAATGTTAATACTAAACATATGAGTAAAATCTATTCTTTTGTCGCAACAGCATTATTAAAAATTGTATTATTACATTGAGGCAGTCACAGCACAGAAAGATTATGGTTTTGGTTTAATACAGAAAAAGTCAGCAATGACTTGAAACATAAGATACAAGGTGCTCATTTGATCAACTATTTAATGAAAACCACACAATTCTGCACTTTAACCAGCATTAACCTGGGGTACATACATGTAGCAAGCAGCAAATACATCTGTCACCACAATGCAAGAAAAAAAAAAGAGAAAACAAATTAGTGCTATTAATTATCATTTCTGGGTAAAAAGGTTGCAAATACACAAAAAGCAGTAATGGTTTGATGAAACTAGTATGAAAAAAAAAAACGGCAACAGACTTTTAAGTTGTTTAAATACGGTTTAACAATGGGCCCAGAAATTGTGAGACTTAAACACAAGAGACTGTTGTTCGCTCTTCACCTGTGGTCAACAATGGTTTCTTTTGTGCATGGTAGGAAGGAATGGTTTTACATTTTGGGATTTGTACTTACGTACTGAGAATCAGATGAGAAGATTAACACCGCTCTGTACAGTAAATATGAAGCTACTGTCAGACGTGGGTTAGCCTAGCATTGAACTGGAAGCAAGGAGGAAAATAGCTGGCCTGGCTTTGTTCAAAGTTCAGTTCATGAGTTCACCAGACTACTTTTTGGCCAAATGCAGGAAGTTGGCAAAGCAGAAAATGCTAACGCAAATCTTTTTGGCAACTGTGATTTGTAAAGTTTTCTAGGGGGCATCAGGTCATTCTGTCAAACTTTTGTTTCCAAGGTCAATCATGATTTAGCCAGGTTTAGTATGGCTGATATTCCAGTGCTGTGGTGAGACCAAACAGATTGAGCAATATTCATTATGCAGAAATATTAACACTGAAACAGATGAAGGGAAGTTTTTTGCCAGTGCATTTTACAGGTCGGTCTGCACTTTGGCAACTTAAATGGAAACTGAAGCTGGAGTCAGTGGTAACCTTGTCGTGTTCATACCCACTGGCGCTCAATATGTTAGAGAAACTGAGATTTATTTTTCCCTGCATTGATTGTATTTCACAATTGAGAGGGTCTTTCATTTCATAAACCACCTCAAATGCCTTTCCTATCATGAAAATGTTCCTGACTCTTATTAGAAAAGAGACCCAAAATCGATATGGCCTACAGTTAGCTCTGTGAAAGGTTTTGGAACAGCTGAACTTGGCCGTGTGCGGTTGGGAAATCACTGAAGTCTCATTAACAGAGAGTTATTCCATACAGCCAGCAATATATACAGTAATTACTGCATTCTTTATATTGCAAATGTGCTGAAGCTTTTAGATGTGATGGTGCCTCATTAATCTTCCTTACTTAAGGAGAATTTTTGAAATCGTTTTCTTCCTCTTTCTGCCCTGTACTGATTGATATAATTAAGTGATATTCAGTATATCACCAAAACTTTGCACCCTCAAACTTAATGGTGAAATTTCCGGAGATCTATGGCATACTACTGCTGGAAAACCTGCCCCTGTGTGTCATTACACTGCTACTTTTCTCACTATTCTCCTGCAGTGTGTGACTAATTTCTGCCTGAGCTGACTTGGAATGTCATAGTCAAAGTCAAACCTCCAGCTTTGGACAATCCACAGCTCATTGCAGAGACCACAGAAATCCAATCCAAATCCAATTTGGCCTATGATTGATTACCGTGCTCGCAACTTAATTAGGTGGGAGGCTAGGCTAGTAACTGATGTAGATACATAGGAGCTATTTCCCTCAGCATGCCTGTAAACACACTCTTGACCTTTTTAGCCATGTGGCCAAGTAGCATCACTTATCTGCCACTAGCTTGTAAAAGAAAGAGTCTCTCTCTAATTCCACTAATATGCAGATAATCTGCTAATTCATCTTCTAAGCCTGGAATCCTTTTATAAATGAATTCAAATATTTCACTCCTCTACACACTGTAATTGTTCTTTTGATTTGTGAAGTGACCTTTGCATGAAAACCCTCTTCACCTCATGGCAATAATCAAGCAAGGGATTTAAAGAAGACAGAGGAGGCCATTTACTTGTATCTAGAAGCAATCCTTTGCTCTTATCAGACAAATGACAGCCTCCAGCATGATAACACAAGGTGAGCTAGATAAATACACATAGCTGTTTCAAGTTCAGTGGGAGCTTCTGGCTGGATGTGACAGGCGACGGCGCATTAGACAAACAGTCAACTGCCATCTTGACCTGTGATTGTCATGAGTAAATATTTTGGAACCTCGAATGGACCAGGCTAAAGATATTTGCCCTCCTGACCAAACACTGTGAAGCCAACTAACATCTGCTGAATTACGAATTAAAGTACAGCCTTTTCTCTCTTATTTGGCCTACCATCTACAGTCAGCTGGTATTGTTCTCATCTTAAAACTAAGCATTGATTTTGTGTGGATGTAGGAAACCCTGAGATTTGAAAAACAATGACTAATATTGTCAGGCAGAGGGGTTTGACTAGAGATTATTTTCAATACTGATAACTATGTCTAATATGTTTTAAATTGCCCAGTTAATGTTTTGTCCTCATAATGGCACAAAGCATAGAAAAACAGCCAGAGCACATGTTGATAATCAATGTTTTTCTATGATAACCAGTCTAAAATCACATAAAAACAAAATAATATAGTCAATTAATAATGATGTAAAATCGAAAAATTAGAGAGTTCTCACATTTGAGAAGCTGTAGAATGATCAGCATTTTGCATGACATAGGACCTATATATTTGCCATTGATCAAATTTATAACTTAATGAAACATAAGAATGAAATGGGCAAAATGTTTAAAAGAGTGTTCAACTTTTTTATATAGATGGTGATATTTGTAAATAAAAACAATGACATGAATGAGCTGTGGAGATATATGTGTGCTTGCCTGCCTGATGTATACAGACGTATGACTCGGCTAAGAAGAATGTGCTGAAGAAATGCACAGAGGAAAGGTTAAAAGATGTTCATGAAGATCCTCAATCTTTTCAGTACAACACACAGAAGGACGCAGCAGCATTTTAACAGAGTACCATATTATGTGTGGATGTGTGTGTATTTCAACATTGTAGTCAAGCACAAGTAAATAGGTTACATGTCACCCAGTATATATTTTCATACACTAATGGGAAAAAGATGTCCAATCATACATTTAATCTGCTCATTTGTCATCATCAATCAATGATGCTTTACAACATGCAGTGGTATAAATGCTGCTGCTCTGGAGCTGTTAGAGGACATTACTGGGGTGTCAACATCCACCTTTGACATGCAAGCATGGAACTACTTAATACATAGTATCACTGCATGATGTGGTATGACCAATATGCGCATGTTGGGTCTAGCTATAATGTTCATGATGGACACTTCAGCATTGACTGAGGAACTTATACCGTCTGTGAAGTGATGCTTGAACAATCTCTGTGAGGAGCAAGGAGATTCCAATAACAGGGTCCATCAAATTGCATTATAGGAAATGTGAGAAATGTTTTTGGTACTTTACCCGTTAAATGGCACAATAACTTCGCCTTGATTTTGACTATATTTTGTTTTGTTTTTTTATCACCCTTCTTAATGGAAGTACCATACTAAACTGCTGGAGTACCATTTAATTGAAAAGATACATTAAATGTAGCAATTTTCTCATATTATTTAAAAGCATTTTTATGTTCAAATTACAGATTTCAGTGCAATCCAGTGGTAGTATTAAATAACACTACAGCCAGCAAAGCATGCCACTCCCACATGACACTCTTTGCAAGTCAATGCAAAGATAGTGCCCAACTACCCACCAGACAACAAATACATGCTCATGCTTAAATTTTTATTTTACTTGGATGCATACTGAAATTTTCATTAAAAAGACACAAAAAACATCTGGACTTCCTCTTTATACCATGTAAGCATGTCTCCAAAACACCTATCTCAACATCTGACCTCTGTATTGCAGTCAAATCTTTGGAGTGCTGAGTATTCTTCTTGAGTGACAAAACCATTTCATGCAGACTGGAGAGCATTCATTTATGCAGACTTTTGACTGATGTCAGCTGGACTGACAGGGGATGAATGCAAAGAAAAGCTGGGGGCATCATACCCAGCAGCACCAAGGTGCCGGCACATCAAAGAGAGAAGCCAGGCTTTTTGATACAGAGGAGAGGATAGCAGGACAAGCTTCAACCTTGACAGTTTGCCACAGTGTGCTTTTGTAGATTACTGTTTGGTCTTTCCCAGGTGAATGCCGCACAGAAGGCAAGCAGCAGACAAACTGACAGAACACACATCAGAGTATCTCTCGATGTTAGCCAAAAGGAATAGCAGAAGTCAAAACAAAAAAGTTGTGTCAGATGTTTGTGGGGCCTGTAACTCAGGGTCAATGCACAGCAGAAAGAAGCACTGTTAAACTTTGATGATGCGAACAGCCTCTCAGTGGGTTGTTTCTGTTAACTTTATGAAAGCGTCATGTAAAATAAAGACACACAATACAATATACAGAAAAAAGTGACTCTTGTGTTTAACAAGTGTGGGGGGGTGCAGGGGATTACACTAAAATCAAATACCATTTTTGTCTGCTACAGCATACATACTGTATCTGCTCAGCAGGTTTTGTGTTCTCTCTAGAATAAAAAAATCAGACGCCAAGAGGGAACATTTTGTATATTTTTTGCTTTAATTTAACATAATACTGTTAGTTCTCCATCTACGTAGATCCACATTAGCTTTTCTGTGGATGCTTTGTTACCATGGCCATTCTTTTGCATTAAATTGTTCAAAGACAACCCTAAGAATTGTGGTCCTTGTCTATCATACAACACAACACTGTGTGCATTCCTGCAATATGATAACTAATAAATACATTTTTTGGTTGCAAGATGGTGATGAAGGAATCAGTCTTGTAGTACTTTAAAGGATGTAAGGCAAAGACAGTGACCTGATCGAATTCCTTGACTATGACAAATGGCTATGTTTACAACTACACCTTGTAGCAGCTAATCATCAATGTGCAGCATGAAACATTTTAATCCTGTCCTTAGGCGTGGTCTGCCATTTAAACCAAAAACACAGTTGCTCCCTGCACTCTCTATGGCCTCACCAGCTCGTTTGCTGGGCTCAAGAGGGACACTGTGTGTGGCACCATCTGCTTAACTATTCAGAAGTACATTAGAAAACTAGGAAGGGATTTCTCAGCAAGAAAGGTTTTTGTAAACATGCATCTTGCTTTAGTACAGTTCTAATACTTTCCCTTCAGGTTATACGTTATCTTTTCATTTTGGTATACATTATGCTAATTCATTAGTCTAAAAGATGGATAGTCATCTTTCGATTGTATGGCTACATATTTGTTGGCTGTAATAAGGGCAATTCCAATAACTGTCTAGTGTTCAAAGATAAATTCTGACCACCATTACACAGTGTTTCCATTCCACCTCCTCAAAGTTGCACTTAGGGTCTTCTTCCCATTTGCATTTCATTCCTAACACTTCCCACCCTATGATTTGAGAAATTCCTGAATAGCCATAAGATATAAACCCCCTTACTCCTTGTCTCCATACACAAGTTTATTTGGAGGCAACTCTTCTAATGATTGTAGATGGCCATCTTGTGCCAAGATGATAGAGTGCCTGGAAGTGCGTGGAATAATGTACTTAGGCTGAGTTCACACTGCAGGCAAATCTGATTCAAATCTGATTCCTTCTCAAAACCGATTTTTAGGCCTGACTGTCCACACTGTTTTTAGCAAGTGTCCAAATCGGATTTGGCTCTGTTCAGAACGGGCCACATTAATGAACAATCGACAGGTTGCTGTGGCAATGTCGTCGGAGCGGAGGCGTCATCTAGCGTGTATTGTGTGATGTCATATAATTGCGACAGCAACAACAAACCTGCGAGCTTCGCTTGAACGGAGCCATCTCCCCAAAGATTAAGAATTTGGTTTCGTCCTCTGTCCAAGGACTGATGTTTTCGACGTCTTCCATTGCCTCCATTGATATCAGCTAGCAACAACAACTCGAATAAGCGCGGGTCTGGTGTCGTAAAGAGTGACGTAGCGTAGAGACGTAGAGAGACATCACGGACAGTCAAATCCGATTTGAGTGTTTGGAGGTGTTCAGACTCAGACACATCTGTCCAAATGCAATTTGAAACTACCTCCCAAAGGTGGTTTTGATCTGGTTTGCAAAAATCGGATTCCATGTGATTTATGACTGTTCAGACTTCATAAGAGCCATCTGGTTCCAATCTAGATTAGCTAAAAATCGGATTTTGGCTTGCAGTGTGAATGCAGCCTTAGAGGTGAGCTCTTCAAAAGTCTGAAGGACCCCATCTTTAAACAGATTCCAAAAAGTTTTGATACCTTTGTGTTTAGTTTTACCATCTCTTTAGATAAAGGGCTTTACATAAAAAGGGATATATCTGAAAAGGGATTTGTCATTAAGTAACTGAATACAACCTGTTTTGTTTTTTTTCTAACCTGTTGCGAAATCTTATATGTATGGACAGTGATTGAGTATGTTGTTATAACCAGGCGACAATTTAAAGAGCTAATATATGATACTGATTCCAATTTCATTTCATTTGAGCGCCCATGTTAACAGATCGGAGCAGCAACACAGCATGTATGAGTCATGCATCTCATTCCGGCCATGTACCAGGAAGTTAAACATTAGCTCTGGCATTAAAAGGCATAACTACACTTTTTAAAAATATATTAATCTTGTAGCATGAAATTTTATCATATTCCATCACTGTATCCATCAGAGCTGGGATAGATTTGTCTGGACTTGAGAGGTATGCCAATATATCGTCTGTAGAAAGAGACAGAGTATGGATGTAGTCACCAATTTCTAACCAATGACTGGGTTAGACCTTATAACTGTTGCTAATGGTTCAATGGCAACAACTAATAACAGACAATAAAGGCAACAGCCCTGTTTAGTGCTGCGTGATAAAAAAAAAAAATCTGGCTGAGATGTCTCTATTGGTTTGTATTTGTGCTGTTATTTCCATTTTCCCAAAGAAGAATTGCCATCTAATTAAATGCCTTTTCCGCGTCCTCCAACACAGGTTTTGGTCAGATTTAGAGTTATTGACTATGTTGAAAAATCTTTTTACATCGTCAATTGATTATCTATTCTGAATTAATTCTCTTTGGCCCATGTTGATTACATCAGGAAAAACCTTTTCAAATAGTAGAGCGAGGCTAGGTAGAATTGAAAATAGGCCTGTTAGAGTTGCAAAATGTGGGATTCTTGCCTGGGTCGGTAAAACAATCACTCTGGGAGTTTACCTATTTCTATGGCACAATTAAACATTGTGAGCATATGTTTTTATCAGTTTGGGGATAAATGCCTCGAAGAATTCTGGGGAATCCGTCATGTTCTAGTAATTTTCCTGAAGCAAGTAAGGTTAAGACTTTCACTGCCTCCTCTTTTGTAATACTGCCCTCTAGTGTCCCCTTATTATTATCTGATAGTACAGGAATAACAAGCTTTTCCAAAAATGCTTTATGCTCACCGTGTTACATCCATGTGATGTGTATAAGGATTAATGGTAGCTCAAGAAAGCCTCTCTAATCTCTCAAGGATTAATGGTAAATGTGCCATCATTTTTGACTGTATATATTGCCATATTTTTCTCATCCTTCTTAATCTGCCAGGCTAAAAGTTCCGAGGCTTTGTCTGCTTGTTTGTAATATCTATGTTCCATTTTTTTTATTGCATTTTCTGTCTTGTGTTTATAAAGCATGTTACATTATAGCTGTCTTGATTTGAGTTGTTGGAGAATAATGCTGTCATGCAACTGTACATGTTATCATCTCTTGTTTTAGAAATACTGTGCTTTGTGTTAGAACAGATTTTTTTGTGAAGACCAATCTAGGATTGGATCCAAAACTAGATTGAAGTCCCCTCCAATATATACCTCTGTTTGTAGGTCAGTCAGGGTGAAGAATAGTTTCTCAAAGAACAGGGGGTTGTGAATATTAAACCCATTGACATTAACCAGTGTTATGGGTTCCAAATGTAATAGCCCACACTATCACACATTTCTCTAAGAGTCCTTGATGATTGAGTTTGCCTGAACATTTCTATGAAGTAGTGTGGTCATTCCTCTAGCTTGGGATGTTAAATGATGAAAAGAATATGTGGCTATAGTCTCCTTGTTTCATTTTAACATGGTCTTTGTTCAATATTATGCTGTTTTAAATAACCTAAAATATGTTTTCTTTTCACAGAATTATTTACCCTTTTTACCTTCCAAAGCAGTCACATTTATCCCATGTAGAATGCAATGGAGAATGAGAAAAGAAAAAAGAAAAAGAAAACAAAATAATGTGGGCCTCCCGGTCTACCCCTAACACACATAAGTACACTTGTACAGCTTATACATTCACATCTACCCACTGACGAAAACTTGAAATTGGACCGCTCAGTCAGATAAGTGTTTAGGGAGGGTCTCTTAACTAAAGTGGCTGGTCCGGTGTAAATTGTTTTTGTGGTCTAAGTGTCCTCACCTCAGCTGTGTCTGCTCCCAATTGGCCAAGCTGTCATTCTAATCCAATGTCTGCAAAGCTATGTGTGCATCACAAGTAGGCTACTCACAGTTCTTTTGCCCCTCCTGTACCAAAACAGAAGAAAATGATAAGAAGACTAGATGAGGGGGTCGGGTGATATTTTTAGGGATCCTTTGGGCAATGTTCAGTAGACAGTCTGATCATGTCCAAGTTTAATATCTGGTTAGAACCTGTCCGGGTATTCCCCACGAAGGAATCGCTCTGTCACTTCTACTGACTTGAATGTCCTTGTCACCCCATTGCAGATATCCACCTTAGGGGTTGCAGGATAATATCTCATTGGGCTGGCAAAGCTGATTCGTTAGTTAATTGAGGATCATCCTTTTGTTGTGTAGAGTAGGAGATGGGTCTGGAAATATCCTTATTTTGGAGTTGTCGTACATGAGCTCCCTTTTCTTCCATGCAGCATTCAGTTTTTGGATGGTATCCTTGTAACTCTCCTGTGGCTTCCTCCAAAGCATGCCATGCACTTTGTCCATCTCAGGTGTGTCAGAGAGGTCCATTATCAATAGTAATCATTTTTTAAAGAAGGCAACAGCGTTGTTACAGTCAACTCCATCTGGGAACCCTGCAATCCTCTGTTATTTACTTATCTTGTAATTCTCCTGGCTGTCAAGTTGTTCCCCCCAAGTTGAACCAAAGTCCAGGTTTGTTTTTCAGCCATCTCATCATAGTCTAGATCAGTGGTTCCCAACCTTTTTCTTAAGGCACCCATATTTTTACCATTATAAACCCCCCGAAAAGTACAATTACCAAAAAATAAAAGGAACCTTATAACTTACTTTATATTTTTTATATTTCAATATATTCACTGCTAAAATAAAAATACAATCGCAGCATAGAACTATGAATTGTTCAATATAGTAGTGAACAATCTTAATATTGACATGATTATTTTCTCAGCTTATATGTTAATGAAATGCTTAGAGACATTAAATATGAGGCATGTTATTGTTTGCTATCAACAGCAGAGTGATAGCAGATGTTATCCCAGTGAGGCTGGACATTCTCGTTCTCATTTTTCAGTTTCCTATAATCTATCATTCATTTTGTTGTTGCACAAATCACACTCTTTACTGCAATCATTTTCGCCATTATGAGTCTGCCCATATTTTGCGCGGATTGTGCTGATAAATTAATAAATTACTCTTCTTGGCTTTTTACTCATAAAGCTCTTATTGCACTTACAGCATCGTACAGTAATGAATTTACTTTTTGTGTCAATTCTCCACCGCTGTTTGTCTCTCTGCTGCGCTGCACACACAAGGAGGACTGCACAGGCCTTCTCCACTTCCCATTTCTCCATCAGCTCCCTGTTTACATTGCTAGCTAACCTCCATGTAAACTGCAGGAGGAATGTTCACGTTACACACACCCTTATCTGCCCTTGGTACACCCCTTAAAATCAAGAGGGCTTCCCGGTTGGGAATCACTGGTCTAGGTAACCGACTGCTAGCTCTAAGCATTTTTGCTCCAGTTGAGCCAATCTGTCTGCATTAGATTAATCAGTGGCCCCAGATATGGTGACCTTCACAATAATGCTTTATATACATATAGAATGAATTAATCAAACGATAGAAACTTTTCAATATTAACATTAGAGATCATTAAAATGTTTGAAAGTCGGCATTGTTCACTTAATGGAATTCAGCAATGCTGACTTTAACAGCACATTACTGCTAACAACTCTATCGCTTTCTGCAGTTGGCAGAAGTGTGCATTACATCACCTGCTCTTGATATGCATGTGCATCCTCGTGTGTCCTGACAGAACATATTGTATCAATACAAGACCCAACCAAAAATGTTGCTCCACAGTGCCACACAGAGGTCTAAAACTTCACAGGGTAGCTTTCATCTAAATTAAAGGAAGTTTAGTCACTTGAGGAGATTGAAAATCCCAAAGTCAGCTTGTGTCACCACTAAGCAAAATTATAGAAAAACAAGAACAAACAGAGAAAATCACATCTGGAGAGAAAATAACTGCATATTGCTCTCAAACATATACCCTGTCAATTAAATATAATTGACATGTTTCCCACTGAGGAAAAAGCTGACCTCCATGTGCTCTGTCTACCCTCCACCACCCTCACACATCCATCTCCACTTATCTCTGGGGATCCTGAGCCCACCAGCCTTCAATCTACAAATAAGCCTGTTTAATTATACCTAACCATTGGCTGCGCTCAAAGCCGTGAATTAAATTCCATAACACTGTCCATGATCAGTTTGTTATATCTCATGTGATAGCTATCAACGGCTTAAATACCAGCAGTTAGCAGAGAAGCTGAGGGCACCTGGACTTATTGGTGTAAGATGGATGGCTTCACACAGCCTAAATCAATATATCCAACACATGCTGGGAATTAAGCTAAAGACTAGTTTCACCTCAAAATGAAAAAGAGGATCCTGATTGGTCAGGTTTATCACATATGAACATACAAATATACATACTGTAAAAGTCTCAAATCAAAGCTTAACATTTATTTTCTTGCATGAAAGGGAAAAATATGGCTCACCGCTATGAAATAATTATAATGAAATAATGCTTGACTAGAGGAGGAAGTGGTTTAACAATAAAATACCTTGGTTAACTGGAACAGTGTGAAGGTTGGACTTGTGACGAAGATTATGTTCAGCTCCCATGACTAAAACCCTGACATAACATCAGTCAAATCATTTTATTTGCTTCAAATCAACCATTTGTGGACCTTCCAATGATGAACAGGAAAGAAAATAATCTAGTTCTTATGTGAGTGTGTCATAATCATGGGAAAAGAATGTGCTCAGAGAACCCACAACTAGCAATGTTCATTTCAGACATTGTGGACATTTCATGAAATTTTATGAGACAGAGTTTGGTAATGGGGGCAGGAGGGCTTCATTGGAGTGAATTTTTCTTCCAATCTTTCCTGGTTGCAATTTATTTCTGCACATGCCCATCTGCTCCTAAGACTTCCCATTCCATCACTTTTACTTTTTTGTTTAAATCCAAGTAACAATAGCTGACATTTCTGAGAATTACAGATGCAGAGGTTGAGCTTATGGACAGGTTTGGGTTCCCAGAGAGAAATATGGCCTGACTTTGAGCCTTTTAGCCTGTTCAAGCTAATTGTTTTGGTTTTTCGGTCAACACACTACACTCTATATTTACTACGAGCACTTGGCAGCTGTTTTCTGCAAAATAAGCTATTATAAATCCACAATGCGCTACCTGCTCAGCACACACAAACACAGCAGACGGAAAGGTAGCAACTACCCGGTGAAGTAAGTTGGACATCCAGAAGTTAAAGAACCACCGCCCTGGATACAGGTTCTTTTTGACTGGGGCTGTATCAGTATTAAAAACACAAAGTAGCTTAACAACAGCACCACATCTTTACCTGCAGAAGGTTCGTGTAGAGAAATATTACCATATGGGAACAGCCGAAAGAATGACAACGTTGAACAGTGGTTGAGATAAGGTAACGTGCTTCTGGCTGCTGTATCTCAACTATGCCCTCAAGTCCAAAAGCAGCTTTCCAGTCTTTCATCTGATTGCATACACGTATCAGTGTCACAGACAAACAAACACTTGGCTGCCTAAAGAGCTGACTGCGTTTTTTGTTTGTCTGTGTCTCTCTTCCATGAGATTGTAGCTGCACTTGCTTCTAGCCCTCCAATACAATACTCCCTCAGAAGGAATAATTTAATTTGTTGCGATTTTCCACACAGAACATTATCTATGTGAACAACACTTGAGCAATCACTCAGTAATTTTGTTCAGGCTATCAAAGAGATTAAGGAAATCACATCTTGGAGGAAACACGAAGAGTGTGAGGCTCCACATACTGTCACAGTGTGTGACTTCTTGGAGCACCGTGCTTAATTCGCGTCACTCCCAAAACTTAGTGGCGATTTCAGCTCCTCCACCCATCTACAACGCCTCAAGAGGAGGCTGGTAATCACTGCAATTAACTTCCTCCTAATTAAGGCTTTGCTTGGTAGTGCCTTAATGGACCGCACAATACTGACAAATTAATCCATGCTCAGATAATAAATCTGATTTGACAAAGCACAAATCATTAACCCCATGACCCAATGACAGTATCCAACAGAGTGTGAGATGCAATGATTGGTTGCAGCTGGGGATAGGGTTCTTGTTGGCATCCGTCTTTGCTTTGAAACAATTACCAAGTTTAAATTTCCAAGTTTATGTTGCTGTGATTTTTTAACTGCAAAGAGCAATGCATTTCACTCTGTATTTGTATACTTACCTTAATGCTGGACCATATACACAATTGATGTGTCATACTATCATATTATAGACAGTGTAGTGCATGTCAAAAACCCCATGCACAAAGCAAGATTTTGATAGTTTTTGTGTGGAAGAACTTGCTGCTCAGAGCCCTGACCTCAACCCCATCCAACCCCTTTATGATGACATGAAATGCCAACAGCGAGCCAGGCATTATCGCCCAACAGCAGTGGCCGACCTCACTAATGCTCTTGAGGCTGAACTGAAGCAAACTCCTGCAGGCAGGCTCCAAAAGCTTTCCCAGCAGAGAGGACACTGTTACAATACCAATGCTGCTGTAACAGCATACTTTTGACCATATACTGTTTTTAGATTATAGCTAAAAAAATGTTTAGCAGCTATTTTTTTTTCGAAATCGAAAACACAAACAGTTAATGTCAGTTTGTGGTGTCAGCCCTGATAATCTAACATGCAGCAGGGCTTCATTCGAGATTCACCATTTTATTCTAGTGTTGAATAGTCATGTAGCTTTGTGGCAATTTTCTGTTCTCTCTCTATTTTTCTAAGACTCGCTGCACTACTGCTGTTGCTTTCTCCACCTACATGTTTACAGCACAGAGAAGCCTTTTGTTAGAGGCTGTTAAAAGCCAATCTGGGAAATACAGGAAATTGAAGGGAAAGTTGACAATGCAGGGTGAGAGGAAATGGGTGCACAAAAAAATGGAAATGACAATACTTTCGCTACTGGAACACAAGTAGAGAAAGAAAAACCAGACAATCCTTATGTCAGGGGTAGATTTATCTTACTCAGACCAAGATCCCCATCGGTCCCAGTTTTACTGCATGTTGGGTTTAGTCATTTATTTACTGCAAAGTTGTCAGGGAATTCACAACACTAATATATAACATTAAATAATGTCCCATATTTTTATCTAAGTTTAAAGATCTGTCTTTTAGACAATCTCTCTTGTTATGTAATGCAACTGCCATGTGTACGCCGTGACACTGTACTTAATGAGAACTTGGAGCAGAAAGTATACACACAGAGGGCGAGTGGTTGGGAGTCAATTGGGGAACAAAAACAAATTTCCCCCAGGCTTCCTAACTCTGAAATTCTGCCATGATACTAGTGTGACATTTGCCACCTAGTAGATGTATCTTGGTGGCTACAACCCCTATTGGAACTTCAAATAACTCAGCCCAATGGGAAGACCAGACCTCGTGCACATATTATCCTTAGATCTAATCTTAAAACCAGACAGACACTACTCACAATTCTTCGGAGAGTCTTCCACTGCTCTGTGATTGCTAAATTAAGCAGTGACTGCCATGCATTGCGATGCACATGACTCCCAACTAAAACAGGTCAGTCAAAAGGAGAACAGACAGAGATCCACATCATGCTTCTGACTGTTTCTCTAAAGTCTCACAGTTTAGTTACTGCACACATAGCATTGTGAAAGCCCTCCTGACGTCATGCTCTAAAAGGTGATATGTGTGAAAGGTGCACCCACCCATCCATTAACCTCTGCTTCAGCTGTTTTAATTCGCCGGCTGTCAATGGCCTCAAAGCACGCATAAAGGTGGTTTAGCTCACTTGCCAGAAATGAATCAGCACTTGCCAAGGGAGGGAGGGTAGGCTTGTAATCTGTCATAGTTCTTAGACCTTGCCCGATGCTTTAGGGATTGTCCTCCTGGAATTTTAGTTCCTTTTTTGCCTCCTTTACTGGTCTTCTTACATTGTAAGCTGCTGCTTTATAATTGTCCATGTTTCCAGACTGCAGGCCTACGCTGTAGGCTGCAATATGTGTGTTAATGGCATCCCTGGTGGTTATGGTAACCCATGTGGCTGTGGAATAAATTAACTGTAGTTTTGGGTACAGTGCTTCTGTTGTTTCATAAATTAAGTCCAACACAAATTCTGAAATTGGCCTGACCATTTCCTGATCTTTTTGTGTCACTGGGTGCATGCGTCATAGTTTGTTTAGTGTCAAGTCTTCGCAAAGCTCAACAGGTCAGCCTCTGTAAGGAGGAATGTCTGGTATTCCAGGAATCAGCAAATTTTCGGTGAAACAAAGGACTTCACAGTTCCTGATATCCCAGTAGAAACTGATGCAGGCACGGAGGTTGTCCAGTTTATTATCCAATGTCTATACATTGGCTAGAAAGATGTTTGCCAGAGAAGACCCATGTGGCTGGAACCTCAATCTGTGTGTAATCCCTCAACATTTACCTCAGTGTTTCCACCAATGTTGAGATGGATTAAGAGATGGTCTTGCTTGACTATATGGTCAGGATCGTGGATCCAATGTTTGCATTTGAAAACCTCAACCGGCCAAGTAGCAGAATCAGCAGGAGGAGAGTTTACAAAGTGGTGAGTTGACCATGTCCCTATCCTGATCAGTGACACGTGAGATATCATTGTCCTATGTTATTCACAAAAAATACAACCATTGTAGTAAAAACAAGCATAAAGAGCATACATTTGCATACATTTTGTGGAGGAAACAGAGAGGCAAATGGATAGGTCAACAATTTCTAGAACATACAGTGGATATTGTGGTTCTAATGTCTAAAGAAACTGAATTCATGAGCACAGTCTAAAGGCTCTCTATTTTCAAATAAAGGTTCATAAGCTTATAAATCCTACAAAGCTATTACATTTCATAGGCCTGTTTTGCAAAATATGAAGTTCCATAAAATAATGGAAAATCTGTGAGATTTATTGGTGGAAAGGAATTTTACCTCATTAGCCTAATTATTTTTTCCCTCACAGTGTATACTAGTAACTTTAAGGAAATACAAAAAACAAGCAGTAATTACATAATACCAGCATTATGACTTTCCAAAGTGGGTAGTGTAAATGAGCTCAATGGTCACTGGGATATAAAGTATATCGTGAAATGATTAGAGAGCCAAATGTATAAATCATAAACACAAAACACTCACTTTTGTTTCTCACACTTTAGTGAGGTTTGGGTCTGAGCCAGTGTGTGCTGGTCATAATAGCAACACTTTGAATTATACAAATGTCATTAGCATATATTCTCTAAATTTCTGCAAATAGTCTCCCACACACTTTGCATTGCTTTGTGAAATTAGCCTATGTTAAGAGATTGTTTCAGTCTCTGTTATTTCACAATGAATGTGACCTTTGGTGATGTTTGCTGTTGTAATCCAGCAGCAGATGAATGCTCAACCATGATCTGCACTCACACATATGCATTCTCAATAATTCAATGTACACCCAGGAGACACTGGCAGTGGAATGATCTACAGCAATGCCTGTATTGGGAATAGCACTTAGACCTCATCCTAGATATTGTTTGTTTGGTGCATAGTCAATATGGTGGCAGCTCTATCTCTATGATTGATAAGGTCCTTGGTATGGGCCCCAGCTTTCCATTAGAGGAGAATGCCGCCCACTGATTTATGCTGTCATGCGAGCAGCTCATTTTCTCATAATCCTTTGTTTTTTAGCCATGTTTACAGTGAAGCTCCTTTCTCCTTGACCATGAGCTCCTTTCAACAACACTCCTCCTTTATTTTCTCCTCTAACATTCCTTCATTATGTGTTGAGAGGCAGTAGCTTCCATGCTCTTGGGAGGCAGATTAAGTGTTGAATACACTTCTTCATTTCATTTATTTACTCATTTGTGCGCCTCACCGTGCTAGGTGGGTTTATGTGGTCGTGGGCAGACACACACATTTTGCTTGGCAGAGGGTCACAAGGGACACCAGTGAACAGCTGCTTCTAGAGCGGTGCGTTCTCCCAGCAAGGCAGACGGAGGTACTGGTGCTACAGTGTGTGTGTGTGTGTGTGTTCAAGTGTGTCTCCTCAGTTACTTAACAGCCAAGAGGCCATGTGGAAACCCTTACATTCATTTATTTTCTCAGGAATAGAGGAGATTTTTCTATCATGATCAAATTCTGCAGCAAATTCAGTGAACTGCACTGTCCATCTTTGCCTTTTTAAAATGGCAATAGAATAACCTCTCCATAAAAAACCCACACCAGACCAGGATACTCTTAATCTTTTCCAGTCAATCCCAAAACTGCCTTTACTTGCAAAGGTCTTGGCAGAGTTGATAATTTCATCCATGATAATAGTCTCTTTGAGAAATTTCAGTTGGGTGTTAGTACAGGTCAAAGCACAGAAACTGCATTCCTTAAAGTTTTAAACGATCCTCTCTTAACAGCTGGCTGTGGTCAACACACTGTATTGGATCTATCTGCGGCTTTTGACATTGTTAAACATATGGCGCTTTTCCACTACACAGTTCCAGCACGACTCGCCTCGACTCAGCTCGCCTCGCCTCGGTTTATTTTGCGTTTCCACTAGGGAAAGTACCTGGTACCTGGTCTTTTTTTAGTACCTGCTCTGGTGAGGTTCCAAGCGAGCCAAGCCGATACTAAATGTGACGTCAACAGACTGCCGGCCACTGATTGGTCAGAAGAGTCTTCACTGGAAGAGTCATGAGCCCTCCCACATAAGAATAAAACCCGCCATTTTTAAATACCGGTAACAGCGTTACAGCCATACGGCTCAATTTTCTTGCTTTGCGTGTGACAAAAAGCCACATACAGCAGCAAGTACACCACTGCCTCAATGTCCTCCATTGTTTATGTGTTTTGTGTCGCGTATAAAACGAAGTCATGGCAGTTTTGCGGAGCCGTGCTATGACGACCCCGCCCACGTTGAGTAGGTACTTTTTTGTAATGGAAAAGGTCTGTTCTGGAACCGTACCGAGTCGAGGCGAGCCGAGGCGAGTCGTGCTGAAACTGTGTAGTGGAAAAGCGCCAATAGTATTTTAATTAAACATCTTAAAATTGGGTTGACATTATAGATTTAGATTGGATCTGTTCTTACCATTCAGGAAGGTCATTCTGTGTGGAAATTGGAGTTCCCAAGGTTTCGTTCTACAGCCCTTACAATTTCTATTTACATGCTACCACTTTGTCATATTATTGAGAAACACAGACACGTTTGCCATCTCTATGCTGATGATTTGCAGTTATATTGACATTAATGACATCAATCATTTAAACAACCTAGATGCTTGCACTGCAGACATTGTTAACTACCTGATGACAAACTTCATGCATATTTTATGTCAGGCAACTTTTAGCTTGTTTTGCGTGCTTCATTTATAGCTAAACCTGCTATATAAATAAAGGTAGTATTATCATTATTATTATTATAATAATCATTATTATTATCATTGTTATTATATAGTATTAGTATTTGGTATTATTTTGTCATCTCAGTACTGAATTGTTATTACTTTCTAAGACATTGTGGTGCATCCAGCAGTGCATTTTCTTTGAGAGCTGAACAATCACAAGTGAATGGAGTTGCTCAATGACTGGAATATTTCACACTCTGCCTCTTGAGCTCTTGCTGTTGCAGTGCTTTTGGCCAAACCTCCATAGAAAGAAGGAGAAATTACAGCGCCAAGGGTAAATTGCTTGTGTATTTAATTGTGTATGGATGGGAAAGTGCAGTGGACTGCAGGGAGCCAGGAATTGTAAATGCATTTTAGTATACTGATGCATGTCCCCCCTTGACTTCATGTATTCATTGTGCATATTTGTGATTGTAAATAATGTGCAGTGTTGCAAATAGCAAACTCCCAGGGAGAGGGAACTCTTCCCTAATGCAGCCAGTTTTAGCGGGCAAGAGGAAGCTTGCTAATTGAATTCTCCAGTCCAGTGGTGAAGATGGCTGCACGCAGCAGCCAAAGTGCTGCAGACACTTGACTCATGACAGAGGTCAATTAAAGACTAGCAGCCCACCAGTGGCAGAACAGTACTGGACTTATTTACCATGGCACATTCACAGTGTCCCACTGAATCTCAAAGCAGAGACAAAGAGTCATTTTCTTATTCATGTGGTTTACTATTCACCAGCACTCACCTTTGTTTCTTTACAAATCTAACACCATTAGCAAATAGTTGTGATAAACACTGCTGGTCCATGAATGCATGGTTTTATGGTAAACATTTGTCGACATTGATGTTAATGCTTGGATCAAACTTTTTTTTTTAGAATGTACTGTTCCATTTGATATTACTTTTGATGAAGATATACTGGAAAATACTTATCTTAGGGTCTTGCTCATGACTGAGGGTGAGATGGAGCGTGAGGTTGACATGCAGATTGGTGCAGCATCAGCAATAATGTGGGTGCTGGACTGGACCGTTTTGGTGAAGATAGAGCTGAGCCAGAAGGCAAAGCTCTCAATTAACCAAGCATACATTCTATGTAATATTTTCTATGTTTTTTATGCTCTATATTCTACCTCTCACCTATGGTCACAAGCTTCGAGTAGTGACTTAAAGAATGAGATCGCAGATCCAGTATACCCATCCAGCTATGGATGGGTATAATGGAAAATGAATGACTGTATTTATTCAAAATAATTATGCAATGCAATTTTAAAGGCATTAGTATTTTTTCCAACAGTATGTCTATGTAAGCATTCTAACAATTATTAATTACCACTAAGCCCAAAGAATAGCTGATGCCGATAGAAACGTAATACATTTTGCAGGTATTTGGTCATAAACTAAAGTAGTTTCACTTTGGACCTCATGGTGACACTAGATTTAAAGTCAGGGGACTACTAAACTTTTTCTATTCATCGTGTGGACAAAATAATGCTGATGAGAGCCGGCTCATTTCTTCTTTTATAAAGTTTTGACTGTTATGTCTCAAGTTTTAAACTCTGTGTTAAGAATAATATCAACCTTAATGCAAAATAAAAATGCAAGTGGTTGTTTATGAGATTTCCCCTGTCGCTGGAAAAACTGTTGCCCTCAGGTAGTGTGTAATCATTACATAACATACAATGTAGGGCAGTGTGGGATGGAACTGGAAGACTCGAGACAAGAAAGCAAGCGGTGGCTCTCTCCAGAGACTTGCATGCGAAAACAGAAATGCTCTTCATGATGCATCGAGAGAGGATGTTTGAGCATCATATAATTAAAAGCAAAATATAGAACAAGTAATGAAATAAAATATTTTTGAATACAGAACAGTATTGTAAGATTGTGGGTCTTAAGTCAAACTATTTTCACTAGCTGCTGTGACAAACATGTAAAAAAAAAAATGATTTATGAGTTCCTAAATATGCTCTCACAACTTTTTAGTGCTTGATAAACACACCAGACATTGTCATATTGCATTTTACAAGGCCTTTTGAACCCCAGTGAGTCATTCTTTTCCCCATCTCAGCTAGACAATCAACGGAGGACAGGCTAAGAGGAGGAAAGTGTCCATGTTTTATTCACTCTCACAAAGTGATATCAAGCCTTGTTGGAAACCCCCGTCCTGGTCCCAGGGGAAGAGTGTTGTGGTGTGCTAATGGATTTTGCAACAAGGGCGCATCTCTGGGCGGTTTGAAGATGCAATTATGCCAGTAATGGTAGTGCCACTGCAAAATGAAAGCATCAGCAGGAGCGAAAATGATCATACACAAGACCCCAGCAGTGTGCAGCATGACAAGTTTAATCGTGTGTCTCTAATCCTAACCTCAAATACCATCCTCTGTACAGTGCTGGAAATGCACTGTATTGTATTTGATGACAAAGATAGATGATTATTTTAAGATTATCATTATTTCCAATATGATGTTTTGTAGTTGATTATGACAACGTGGATGCTGAAAGAAATCATGTTTAACTGCACTGAAAGGCCATAATTCATGTAACAATCCATTTTCTTTGTGATTAGGGATAAATGTTTTGAGTAGGAGGCTTTTACTGTGAACAGCGCAGGCAGAAGATGATTCTCACTATGTTCACTCCCTGTACAAAGCGTACCCTGAGCTGAAAAAACACTTAAGACGCAAGAGGGGAAAAAAAGGTTGTGAATATTTCGCCTCACTTAAGAGCATATGACGAAGAGAATATACTGTATCAAGGATGAATAATGCACACAACCTTCAAAGAAGTGATAGGTAATAATGATTCAAAGGACAATAACAGTGAGAGGGTTGACTTGAAGTTATCATATCTGACTGGCTTTGATGTTGAGGTGCAGATCTGCTCTCCAAACATGTGTTCACATGATAAGCTCTGTGCCAGGGAGGGAGCTCTACATACAGCTATAATCTGCATATGATGTTTTTAGGAGGCGTTACTGCATAATGAGGGAAGAATCAATGTAAAATGAGGCCATTTTAAGAAGAGTAATTTTTGAGAAACTTTTATCGGTAGACTGCCTGTGTTTTTGGACAAAGATATTTGTTTAAAAATAATCCAGATTTGATAAATTATTAGAGATATTTATCTCTTCATCTTCGAGGAAGTCATAGAGTATCATGGTGCACAGTCCAAATCAAGAATGCACATTAAATGTGGATTTTAATGTGACCTTAAATTCAATATAATCTGATGTTTCTACTTGAAATTAAAATTAAGAAAATAATGTCTACTGATACAACACCAATAATAATGATGGGCCACTTTTGAGAAGGAGGTGTGTAGGGTCTGGGGGGCTTTGGAAGTAGCATCAGCTGCTAATTCTAGCATAATTCGCTTCAAGTTGCTTCAATAATTGCTTGAGTTTACTTCAATTGTCACATTACAGTGCATACACTGCCTTCTTAAATTAGTAGTGTATTTTGTGCTGCCACTAACATGTTTAAGTGAAAGAGAGAAAGAGTTACACAGTTTTTGACTAATTTCTTATATGTGGTTTTGTGTCAGTGTACTTGTATTTCCAATTGACTATGTTTTCAAATATGTATCAGTTAATCTTTACAGCCCCAACAGTTACAGAATGAATACAAAAAATTCATGAATTATTAATGTACAGTATATAACAATGTTAGTTATCAGTTAAGCACAGTGTATTGTCTGTTAAAGCAACACAGTCTCCTAAAACTTCACAAAATGCATTATTCTTTATTCTTGAGAAAAGATTTAAGATAAAGAATAATTAAAAATTATATTCTTTGGCCCAGGGTTTTTTGTCACAGCTCAACTGCATAGAACTTAGCCACAAATTAAGATACACAAAAGAACATTATTTGCATTTATTGGGAATTGCAAGTTGAGTTGACAGACTTTGGGCTGAAAAGTGACACAAAGTCCTGAGTGTCAGGTACGGTCAAAGTTATAAGAGGAAGAACATAATTTCAAGGAAGGAGCTTCAACATGTTGTGAGAAAACAAGATTTTAATGTCTCAATCTATGGTAGGATAGACTTTTTAATCAAAAAAGAACATCTCATCATTTATTCATGGCAGCCTAAATCAGCTGAAAACAAAGGTGACTTATCTCTCTTCTTTAAAAAAAAAAAAAAAAATCATACAATGCAAATTTGTGTCAGATGAAATTTGAAACATTGAAATTTGAGTGTTGTGGCACTTACTCTCGATGGCCGCAGGCTCCTCAATCCACTTACTTACTCTACCTCATTTGAATGTTGCATTGGACAAAAGCATCTTCCAAATGAATAAATGGAAAATGGAAAAGTGAATATTTCTTTAAACCTACAGTCAGGAGACAATTTAAATAATTGAATAAAACTTGTATAAAAAAGTGCGAAAAGTATAACTAATTTAAATGCATTTATACAGATACCGCATGAATCAGTCAGTATTCCTTCATGTTCTGTGACATATTTAAAAGTGCTGAAAATGTTCGGTTGACTTTGATTTTGAGTGAAGATGGCAAAACCCACAGGAAACAGGGTCACTGAATGATTTGTACCTAAATGAGGTGAAGCCTATGCTATGGCCTTCACAGTCACTAGATCTCAACCCATTTGAACACCTGTGGGAGATTTTTGAGCACCGTGATTACACAGCGTTCTCCACCATGGAGATGGACGTGCTGCAAAATGCAATGTATTATATATTCCTACTTACTGTCATTTGAAAGTAATTGGTTGCTGTACAATATTACTTTCTTTGTGCAGTAATACATTATGTTACTTATTACACTCATTTTGCGTTACTCTCACCAAAATTACCACAGAAATACGACTAGTACAGCATTCTAAAATGGAAGAGGGTAATGTTCCAGAGTAGCTCATGTTAACTGTAGTCCATTATAAATCCAGGCTTTAAGCAGTAAGCATGAGAGCTCGTCTTCTCCTTTTGGTTGGCGTTTTCTCTTTTGGCAAAAGCAGCACATAAGCCTACGCTTAGTACAATGTTCAAAAACTCTAATAACAGCTGTAGACTACTTAAAGAATAATATGACAGGGCGCAATACAATTGATATTACTACTAATAATACCACTACACGTTGATTAGGCTTATAGTATTTGGGCACATGCTCCCTACCAGTCATTAACACCCCCTATTTAGTCATATGGGGCTTTTCCATTACACAGTTCTAGCACTACTCGGTTCGACTCTACTCAAGTTTTTGCTTTTCCATTAGGGATAGTACACCAGGTACTATCCCTAATGGAAAAGCAAAAACTTGAGTACTTTTTCAGTACTTGCTCTGCCGAGGTTCCAAGCGAGCCGAGCTGACACTAAAATGTGACGTCAACAGACTGCCGGCCACTGATTGGTCAGAGAGAGACGTCACTGGAAGAGTCATGAGCCATCCGACACAAGAATCAAACCGGGCATTTTTAAATACTGGCAACAGTGTTACAGCGATTCAGCTCTCTTCTATTGCTTTGTGTGTGACAAAAGGCACAGGCAGAGCAGCATGTACACCATCGTCTCCATATCCTCCATTGTTTATATGTTTGTGTCACATGTAAAACGAAGTCACAGCAGTTTCGTGCAGCCGTGCTATGACAACCCCGCCAACGTTGAGTAGGTACTATGAAGTAATGGAAAAGGTCGTTCCTGGTACCAAACCGAGTCGAGCTGAGTAGTGCTAGAACTGTATAGTGGAAAAGCCCCAATAGTCACTAAACTAGGGTAGGACTTAATATCAGTCCAGCTTTGTACCACCATCTGAATTGTCAGTGCAGGTGGAGACTCTCAGGAGCTCAAGTCACTGTCACTGCTTTCAGCGAAGAAAAAAAGAAGCAGAAGAAGAAAAAAAAAAATATATATATATATATATATATATATATATATATAAAGAAGTTTGATTACTGTGAAGGGAGACTAACCAGAGAGTCTTTGATTGCCATCACTCAAAAGACCACCTAACCACCGGAATACACAAGATGACTGCTGAAAATCTGCAGTGTACCTTTGCTGTCAATTTCTATCAACAGCATTTCTAGGTGGTGGAGTATATTCTAATGATACTGCAACCATACTTTGAATACTCAACACTGCTGTCAAAAGCAAAATGTTAAAATTCAATGTAGGGATGAAAAACAGTGCTTTTGTTACATTTTTTTTCTAAATGGTAGTTGAGGATTACTCATACGCATTGAAGCACAGAGTCACCTGTCATAATCTAATGATAGATGCGGAATGGAGTTTGAGCGACGACACTGATGCCAACGATTTTTGACGGTAGTAGGTTGCACATATGCCATTATTTAGTCTCTTTGAAATTGACCATTTTCATGACAAAGAAAATGGCATTGATACTGAATTCTTGTCATTTTTCCTTAGCAGGGATGACATTAAAATGACTTCTATCTCATGGTAGGAGCCGAGCCTTATACCCTAACCCCAGACTATACAATTACTGTCAAGTCTGCAGTCAGAGCAGTGAAAAAGCTGGAATACAATTTTTTCACGGCCTCATCTGCTGGGTGTAAAGTAAAAACCAGGAAGGAACTGTCAGTGAAACACAAGCCCCCACAAAGCAAACGTGCTGTGGATGGAAGTTTTCGTTGACTCAAATGTAGCTGTGCATGTAAGTGCTATGTGTAACGTAGGGTATATGTGGAGAAGACAGTTGTACACTGCTCTGCAACAGCATTAGTCAATTGGTTTCTTTAAATTTGAACATTGCTGTAGCAAGGATTATTTTCAGAAACAGAAGATATAGTGGAAATGTGTGATTTTTACATTCAGTCAGCCATTGTGTTCCATTAATTTCAATATATAATCATCATTATTATTATTATCGTCATCTGAGGACTATGAATGTTAAAACCAAATTTCATGGCAATCCATAAAATAGTGATAAGCAGTGGACCAACTGACCAACCAACACTGTAATCCAAAAAAACATACAGTGTACTTTTTTAAAATGGTCAACAGCAATGAAGACATGGAATGTAGTAAATTAATTAGATGTGCAAAAAAAGTGGTATGGCCCAGTTATTCATTTTAAATCTATGTATTTCATTTTAAACACTGCAATATCATAATTAAATGCAACAATGTAGACCATATGATATTTAGTAGGGAAAAAAAGATAGGAATCAACAAATCAACACATTGGTGTAACCCTAGTAAGAATATCAGGGGGAAGTAAAATCGCTTCATGCATGTCATTTTGGAAAGACAGCAGTAGTAGCTCAGGCTACCTACAGGGCAGGCATCTCATTTATAAAACTGTGCGCATGGTCCATTCCAAAAGTATACGTGAGAACAGAAGCCAAAAATATCAGGCATCAAAAAGATAATCAGATTCATAAAACTGTGCACATACACAAATGCAAGTATCTTACCACCTATGAATCACAATCAATTTGAAAATGTGCATACATGGACCTCATATCCCACCGTTACATTCACACAATAAAACATTAATGGTCAATACAAAAGCCTTCATGAATATCGATGTACATGTTCTTGTAGAGAACAGCAATAGTAACAGAAGAAAGTTTGAGAGGCTGACAGCTAGCTGTTAATGCAGTTAGTGCAACAAATGAAACAATTCCTGAAATTAAACTAAGTGGACAGACATGTAAGTAGATGCCAAGAAACACATTGCTGCATCATGTCAGGGTATGGACTGGTGGAGGCACTGAGACACCAGAGCTTTGTATTTGTAAAGCAAAGACTCCAAAATCCAACATCCAGGTGTTTCTCTATCATTTACACAGTGGTGAAGATGTGACTGGAGAAGGCACAGTGTGTGTGTGTGTGTGTGTGTGTGTGTGTGTGTGTGTGTGTGTGTGTGTGTGTGTGTGTGTGCGTGTGCGTGTGCGTGCGTGCGTGTGTGACATTTACACAAAAAAACTGTGAAAACTAATATCACACTTGGTGATACATTATTGGAAGACACTGTTAAAAATATATTAAAAGTTATTAAAATATATTAAATTCTTAGTTATTTAATGTAATCTTGGATTTTTACAATTAATGATGATCATTTCATCAGTGAGTTAACATAGTTGATGTGAGAAGGGAGTATTTTCACATTTAATATCAGAGAAAAGCAAGCCAGACTTTGCTGAATTCTGCCACCTGCTACATCCTGGCATCATCCTGGCATTTCAGCAGCTGTGCTGCTCCACATCTGACCATGAGCATGAGCACCATACTGCCTGGCCTTCTCCTCTGCACTCTGGAGGTTGGAAATGTGATGGTGAGGTTGCAATCAATATTTAATTAATAGCTCAATAATAAATCCCAGATGTAATCTGTTAAGATTTTAGTTGGACTACTGTATATCTTATAAAAGTAAGAGGTGCTTATGGAATAATTATGACTCACTACAAGCACGAGACGGCTGGCTTGAATGTTTATGATAAACTGGATCTATAATTAACATTTCATATTAAATGTATGAGAGGAACTGTTATACAAGCTGGTTTCAATTCACCACCTCACCATCTGTATCACTAGTTTACACTGTCTTCAAAATGTTGGTACACATGGGTCAGAGTTTCTCTACAGGTGAACACATTCTCCAGTCAAGTTTGTTATTATAGATTTCAACTTGTTCATGGGATGTGGTATACGACTCATCAAAGCCCCAATTTGTGGGTATGCAACAGTTATAAATGAGGCCCCAGGTCTGCTCCACTGGAGTTTCACCAGGGCTTCTTCCAACCACCTGCTCTCCCAGCTGTGATGGAGAAACTCCAAAAGCCCTCTTTAGTATTCCACCATCCACAAGGAATGGAAAAGAACTTTAGTCTAGCTCAATTTCTTTCTATAACTCAATAAGTGACATCATTGAAAGGTACAACGAATAAAAGAGGATTGTCTAGGGAGCCCGAGAGCGTGGCTTATCGGCAGATTATAGACGGTTCTGTATTTTGACAGGCAGACAGTGGAGAGCAGATATTATATCTTCACAACATCTGGAAATGGAGAGAATTTTATGATGTTGTTGATACAAACCTTTATTGAGGTCTCACCCGATTCCCTGCTGCCTCTGGTTATTGTGTCTCTCCATCCACAGACTCTTCTCCCGAGGGTGCCAGTATAAGCCGTCTGTGAAACTCATACATAACAAACATGTCTTTTCATGTTTGTTTGTGTTCTCCCCTTTGGATGCTTTTTGCAGGTGGGATCTCTGCTGTGAAACACTGACATTTGACTCGACTTGCTCATTACAATAAGGTATATGAATATTAAAACACTGTCACAGCTCAGTACTGATTGGCAGTTCCATTTGGAATTTCTAGTTCTGTCATAAATGGAAAGGAGAAAGAGAGCGTGACAAAGATCAATAATTTCTGTCTGTGTTTATGTAGTCTTGCCGTCAGCTTATTTTTATGGCAGTGTCAAAATTGAGCCCCTTTGATACGTTATTGACAGTAGGAACCTGATCTCTCCTATGTGGAAACACTAGATGGCCTATGAACTGTCAGTTAGGCGGGGCCCCACTTCCCAAAAGCATATTAAGGCTAAGATGATCATGAAATCAATTTTCTGATCCTTCTCAAGTTTACAAGATGTTTCCCAAAAGCATCCCAAAGCACAAGGTTAGAGATGATTAACAAGTGACTGCTACTGACTCATAGAAGGCTTACAGGAGGAACCAAAAACTTTCTTGTTCATTTTCAATGCTATACTTTTGTTATTATGACCAGGGATGTTCTGTATTAATTGACAACTCATTCTCGCAAACTGATCTGCCAGTTTCTGTCAACATTGTCCTCCTGACCCTCTAAATCTCTTCTGGTTAAAATACCTAATGGTATTTTCTGATGTGTTGTTCGCCACATGCTTGTAAAAAGTAGGTCTAATACTAAAATGATGACAGAATAGCATTCACAATAGATGACATGCACATTCATGAAACCCACAGGAACAGCTTCTGCTTCATTTTAGGTTTAAAATTAGTTTAGGAGTAACGTCAGCCTCAACCAGGAGGTAAATCAATCACAGTTTTCATTAAACTTTGTTTTCATATTGAACAATTCCAAGTACAGATCTTTACTTTGTGTCGTGTACAACACTTTTGTTATGTCCAGTATATGCATGTATTTTCAATATATAGCACAATTTACAGACTTACCAAACTTACCTTGTTGACATTTGAGTAGTATATACAGAGCCTGACAGACATTTTTTTGAAAACAAAACTTATATTGTTCACATTTTCACATATTTTTGAGGGATGTGTATAATACAATGTTTTTAGGAACTCTAATCTATAGTAATTTTCAAACCTGTAGTTTGCTCTAAAGGCATTACAGACTAGAACAAAAGTTTGATATGAGTATTTATGATTTTTCCCATGGTATCATAATATAAAGCTGATTTTCAACAGCAAAAAAGTTATTACCAACTCTCCAGTTTCCTGTAATCACTGCAATATGATCAATTGTGCAGACCTCATAATGCAAAAAGCGCAGGCGCAGTTTCCAATTGCTCATCTTAATAATGGAATTACATTTCAAGAGTGCTTATTAAAGTGTTGGATCTACGGGAAATATTCATAGGCAGCCAACTCCCAGAATGTGGGAAATTGTCCACCCATGCAAAACCCTGAAATGGAGTCAATGGAGTCTGCATATCCAGCTTCTCTCTGCCTTCACACTTGCTGGTACGAGGTTGGACGAGGCCCTAATGGCAGGGAATGAGCTCAAATAAGCAGGGGCGCCAACTTTGTGCTGTTGCAGAGAGCTGGCTTGTTATTGAGGGCATTAGTCTTTCACAGCAGAAAGTCTGGGTTGAATGGGGGTAAGATGTTTTGCACTTGTGATGTGGGCTTACCTTGAGAGCAATTCTGTTTTTTTTAGCCCCTTGGTGAGCCAGCTGCTGTGTGACACATCTACGGACACACCTGCTGGGGAAAAGTAGGAGGCTTAATCACAGGCTGGGGGAAAATGATATGGTGAATCAGTGCAGTTGTCACAACTGAATCAGAAGAGGATCTGGTTTACAATGTGACTCCTGCCTTAAGATGCTGAGGAGTCACTGCAATCTTATTCAATAGTCACAGTTCAGTTACAAGTTAGATCCCATTAGCATGCAGACTTGCACTCACATACCCAAAAGCCTGGGGTGAGCCTGTTGTGACTTTCCCCTCATGAAATTGGATAGTTACTCATTACTACTGTACATAATTCCATACTGTGGGCAGGACAACTCACAGAGCCGCAAGGAGTTTCCAAGAGGCAATGTGAACCCAGCAGGTGTCTACATCATGTCCCCAGCTATCTGCACACTACAGGAGGTAAATGAAAAATTGAGAATCATACTGAAAATCATTGTCATTTGCAGTGGTGAATTGGTATTTGCAACACCTAGCTTCTGAATTTAAATCAGGAAAATAAACTATTTCTCTATATACTGCTACAGCAAAAGATGTTTTAAAACTATTATATTTAATGTAGCAAGTCAGCCTTGCAGTCTATTTGTCCCTTTGGAGAAAATGCTTCAGACTTCTGTTATAAAAAAAAGTATGACTCAAACTGTTTATAGGACAGCTCAGACTTCAAACAAGGTAAATTAACTTTTAAACCATTAGGGTGTAATAATTGCAAAAACTTTCCCTTAGCATTTTAAGTGCAAAACATCATCTCTATGAAAAGCATATAATGTATAATTTACATTTGTTCTGCTTTTTCTTAGAATTGTCAACAATAATGGATATGAGGATTTTTCTTTTTTTCCTAGGTTTGGCAAATCTTTGTTCAGCTGCTGCAATGAAATTGGCCTTATTGTCACCTGCGGTGCCTGGCATCCTACTAACAGGAAGAGCCACAAGACCTCTAGAATACATGATTATTTCACATGAACTTAATCATAGCAGAAAGTAATTTCCTGCTCCATAGGTAACAACACACTCTCTGTCCATGCTCCTGTATAACTTAGAACTGATTTGTGAGAGTGACAAACACTGATGAGTAAGTATAATCTTGATCCCAAATTTAGAAATTAAAAAGAAACTAGAAAAGAGACAGCAGCCAAGAGAGAAAAGGAATTTAATGCACAGAGAGAACAAAGTGTTCACCCCCCGGATGTTCTGCAAAAGCAACACTGATCACTCCACATTTTTACACTAGCACATTATTTAGGCCCTGTCCATAAGTGACCCTCACATGGAAATCATTTAATATGATCCTAATTTTTCCAAATTAAAAAAAAAATGTTTTAAAATAGTAATACTGAAAAAGAATAGGGTGGTTGATGATTGCTCACCTTAGTAACCTGTTGCATTGCTGAGTGTGGTGTTGGTTCAAGAAAAATCTCAAGATGTTGTTATATGCAGATGACATATTGCTTTGTGTTTAACATTAATAACACTGTAGTATATTATTTCTTATTTCTTAAACCTGCAGGCTTCTTTGTTAGTCTGTAGGACGGGGTGAGTCATACATGTACATCCCAGCCCGCTGGGCTGGGGAGGCAGTAAGAGCCTTTTAAGGTAAAAATCTATAGCAGAGATATAAACAGAACCTTGTAAGGATTCTGTGTTTATAAACATTGGATGGTCATACGATGTTCGTGTGTCAGTGTAACATTAGATGACGTGGATTTTTCATAGGGGTATAAAGTAGCTGTTCAGACGACACAGAGATGAGATGAGATGAGATTACATTGAGATTTGAGATGAGAAGAGCTGCATGATTGGAAAGGACCTTTTTAGCAGCTTAATTTGAACGTTTAGATTCTCCCGCTGTGTTCAGACAGTGTATTTGATTTGTTAATAAAGAAAACTAAAAAGGAACAGAGACGTGAGTCTGATGTCATCTTCTTCACCCTGGGTCGTGTTTATGTAACTATATTCACGACAACACAATTGTCAACACCATTGAAATCAAACTGCAATCACTTATTATTGTGTATATACAAAATAAATTATAGTAAGAGAAAAGTTTATCCCATAAAGTTTAACAAGTGGGTCAGTCTTCTCCTATCTTCACTTCATCAGATTGATTAAGATTCCTTAACTATGGAAAAAAAAACATATCTCTGTCCTGAATGAATTATACTTGAATCTATTTTGTTTGGTCATAATTAAGTGACAGAACAAGATGGATTACAAAGCTTTTGATAATGGCTTTTCTTTTTTTTCTTTTTCTTTTTTACAGAATACTATATAGTTATGGAGGCTGACAAAGAAAGTTTGTGGGCTTTTGTACCGGCCTCTTAAACCTTTGTCCCTGAATTATGATTTTCCCTCTTGGCCTTGAACTTAAATCCTTTTTCCCTATGGCCAGATAAACAGATTATAGTAAGTGGGGACTTAATAAAAGATAACACTCTGTTGACTTTTCAGGAACTTAAGAAAAAGATTAACCTACCTGACCCCCACCCCACCACCCCCTTTTTTCTGTAGATATCGCCAGTCTAAGAGTATCGTTTTATCTATGCTTCATACCTGCAGGGATTGTTTATTTCCCCCTTGGTGAAACACGTACAAAATAAACAAAGTGCCATAGAAAGATGAGCCCAAAGCAGCATTGACACAAATGCTTCCAAAGAACTGTGGGAATAGGTTTTTGGGTTCTCTTAAAGATGAATAACAGAGAAATTACGTATTAATGATGCGGTCAGAAGTATGTTTATATTTGTTGACTAATAAAGCAACAGAAGTATGAATTCAATTAATACATAGATTTTATTTTACCCTCAAGGTTTAAGACTTGACATACTTCCATTGTAAATGTGTCAGTCTTTTCTATATAGCATTCTTTACGCTAGGGAATCTCTCACCAATTTGTCCCAATTTCTATAAGGTTTAAGATGTCACATAGTTGTTTTCTGGAAAATTGAATGACCTGCAAAAGATCTACTTTGAAATTCATACAGTTTCATACTTTTTCTTAAAGCACAAGCAGTTTTGATGTGATATGGACTTATGAGACATTTATGTCATTTTCATAGCTGTCAGTCTATATTTTTTGGTACCCCTGTTTGTGTGGGATCAACAGCTTGTGTTATCACCCCCCTCTTTAAGAATACTCATTGTTAATTGTAAATAAAAATGCAGTTACACAGCACTTTCCTTCCTCCTCTCCTTCCAGGACAAATTGCTTCACAATGCTTCTCACTCATTCACATACAAACTCACACAACAATGGCTGCAGAGTGATGATGTGAGGCACTGGCTTAGCCATCTGGAGCAATTTGGGATTCCTCGTCTTTCTCAGTGACATTTCAAACACATGGCCAGGAGGAGCTGGGGGACAACGAAAGTTTTAGGTGTGTTTGCTTGTTAAGAACAGCTGCCCCTTCTTCATTCCCATTACAACTATCCAGCAATTTATTCCAAGTAAAACTCAATCCGAAAGGCAGTGCAGAGATTAGTACACAATGATTGTCTAATTTGTTTTAGGCTAATGAACTAACGTCTCAATATGAATCCGGTTATTGTGAAAAACTAGCCCTGCCAGTCACAAGAGCTTCAACTTCCAACAAGTAGATGGACTGATGGCTGAAAAGTAGACCATCCAACTATATTTTGCATAATATACAACCCAGCATGGCAGAAACTCTTTACTATCCAAAGAGTAAGTGACAGTAAATGCTGTTAGGGCTATGTCGTCGTCCACAGTCATTGCGAGTTGTGATGCTTTTTGATTTTATTTTTAAAATTGACTTGAAAAGGATTTTCGCACCATCAATTTAAATCTGGTGTTCTCATCCATTATTCAGAAATGAATTTGATTAATTCCACAGAAAACAGGAAACGGTTCCATTTCAGTACCACTATCACTTTGTCAGATGTGGAAAACTAGCTGGCTGGCTTTAAAGCTTTCTATTATAGATAAATGAAACTGTTATTCATGTTATTCGTGATCACTTTGAAGCTGCCTAAAAAATGCATTCAATAGATTGAATTTGTTGCTTTTCTTGGAATGTGTCAGAAATTTTAATTGCAGCATTTATAGCGAAGAACATTTTATTCAAGGATCTATTCTTTAATAAATTCTTACAGTCGGGGACGGACCAATCAATATTTTTAAAAGATGAGCTCTTCTGTCTCAAAGAGACAGAAAACATAAAACTAAAAACAACAATGAAATGTCATCCTGATGTTTTTTTTATTTTTATTTTTTTACAGTTTTTATGCCCAAACTTTGCTTTGTAGTTTTTTATTAGTTTAAAACAGAAGAAAGCATTATTTCAAATTCCCCAGAGACATTCTCCTCTCCACCGTCCTGCTTTTTCTTTGTGTTGCAATTTGCTGTTTTTCTTTTTGACTCTCTACTTTCTATATCTAAGTCGAGTGGCTGGATCTGATGACGGCTTCCAGTTTGAAACACTTCCAGTCCATTTTGAATACATTTTACACTTTGACCATGACTTTTACTTTATTTAAGACATATGGTCCATAGCACCGAAGTACAGTACAATGCATCAAAGAAAGAAATGCCGATATTTCGCATAGTCATGACCTCCTTATGTCATAATTAGGACTTAGTATCTCATTATTATGAGATCTTATAATAAATGAAACAATGTTATCTCAAAACTCATAAATGTGGGATACAGATCATGTAGTTATTAAATAAAGACCTTGTTATAAAATACAGATTTCCTGAAACTCTTCCTATATTTCCCCCATTGTGTGAATGCAGTGCATTTCTGTGCCAAAAAGGTAAGAAGAAAGTTATTTAATAGAGAATAGAATAGGCATAGATGCAGACACATTTCAAACCTAACTGACCACAACTCTGCAGCTTTTGATACATTTTTACCCATGCATTAATGATGTTATTCTCTACCCTTTTCTCTTCACTAATTCATAAGGTTCCTTATCAGTCTGTCACATAGTTATATACTTATAGTTATTAATAATTTGCCATGAATAGCACTCTTAAATCTTAGCCCTACAACATCTTCATGATATCAATGTACTGTAAGTGACAGTATGTACAGCTCCTACCAACATTATAGTTGAGCAGTATACAGACACATACATTTTCTCAATATACAGTAAATCTCCGCAGTCACTGATTAGTGATGATCAGACAAAAGGGTATCATTATCAGAAAATGCTTGGGATAATATATTCAACAGCTGTTGAGGATCCATGAAAGCATATACACCCAAATCATATCTGCACACATAAAGCATTTCATTATGAGATTACCAATAACATTTCATAAGCATTAAAATTCCCAAGTCATTAATATACAAGATAAAATACAACTCTAACTAAATCACTGAAATGAAGAGTCAGATGTAGCTCTGCCCCATTGATCCTGTATTATAGGTAGAGGTTTTTTTCTGATATAGTTTTAATTCAGAAATTGATGATTGATTCAATTAAAGGCCTTATAGGAAAGAAATACATAGCTGTGGTGGAAAGGTGGCTATAACTGCTAGTGATTTGTTTTACAGCAAATATAAAGTGCCATGCATGCTCTTATGGATAAGCTGTGCATTTTAGACTCCCCCTCTGTTTTTAGCAGTTGAGCCTGGTTGTAAGTCTTTCTGCTGTTTGCAAAATGCCATCCGTACAAGCCAACACAAAGAAAATGTTGAACCGGATTGTTAAATTGACAGCTCTTTTCAAAGCCATGTCCTGCCTTGAGTCCTTATTTGATAATGAAGCAGAACTCATTTTGTATTTCACAAAGACGTGAAGCAAGCTAAAGGACGGAATTATTAGAGCAAATTTTCAGGCCATCACCTTGTCTGAATATATCAGGAGGAAAATGATCCTCAGAGGCACGATAACCCAACTATCAGCGCTGACAATGAGGAGCTGAAACAGGTTTATGTGGATAGCTCGAACAAAAGGCTTCTTTGCCTTTATGACAGTCTTTATTTACAAGAAAGAGAACAGAAGTCAATGAGTCAAAAAAAGATCTTGGTAATTACAGTATATTCAGACAGACGTTGACGTAAGTGATCAGTGAGCCGAGTGTGATTATGCTGAAATGAATAGCCAACATTTGCCTTTAATCAGGTTGCCTGCCAATGTGTGTGTGTGTGTGTGTGTGTGTGTGTGTGTGTGTGTGTGTGTGTGTGTGTGTGTGTGTGTGTGTGTGTGTGTGTGTGTGTGTGTGTGTGTGTGTGTGTGTGTGTGTGTGTGTGTGTGTGTGTCTGTCTGTCTGTACACCAATAATATACGTATTATGTTGGGTTTTTCACAAATATAAATGGAAAACTATCAAAACATGACAGTATCTCAATATCTGACTTGTGATTACAATAATTGATGATTCCACTGCCAGTGATGCGTTATAGGTGCATGTGTGACAAATAAATGACAGCATTGTTGCAATAAGTTGCCTCAGCTTTGCTTAACAGTCGTGTCTGAGGATGATTGTTCTAGTAATGCTGGAAATCATGCTTGTTTTTATTGACAGGCCTAAAGCCTGGTGGGACAGTCAAAGGGTGTGTCTAATCTTTGACATCTCCTCCTTCACTCTGTTTCAGTACTTCAGTATTAGATCCAAAGATGTCAGAGTGGAGGCTGCAATATGACTGAAATATGAGACGTTTGGTTGATATATGATAGAAGGGATTGGAGTAGACAAGACTGTCTGATGGTCTTTGTCAATAAGGTTTTGGTGACGGTTTGACGGGTGTTCTGGCCTGCCCTCATGGGATTACCAATGACAACCCAATGATGTCCATGACAGGCTTTCTTGGATAGGCGAAATTTAGCAGGTATGCAGACTAACATTACAAGGCAGAGAGTTTTAGTGGGTCGACGGCCACTTATTAAGGACTGCCAAATAGAATCACATCTGAAAAAATACTAATTATGGATCAACAACTGTCAAGACAAACCCCATAAATAACAAACACACAATGAGCCAGATCTTAACAACAGAGGCAAACAGCAAGGAAAAAAATAAATGAGCAATTCAATTCAATTCAATTTTTAGTTGTTACTGACACAAGCAGAGTCATGACACTGAATCTCAGCAAACAAACCGCAACAAGTCAACACAGCAATGCAGCAATAAGATCATTTATAATTTCAATTGGTCAATGCAAAACCAAACCCAAGAATATAGTGTGTGTGTGTGTGTGTGTGTGTGTGTGTGTGTGTGTGTGTGTGTGTGTGTGTGTGTGTGTGTGTGTGTGTGTGTGTGTGTGTGTGTGTGTGTGTGTGTGTGTGTGTGTGTGTGTGTGTGTGTGTGTGTGTGTGTGTGTGTGTGTGCGCGCGTCTGTGTTGTGAGTGACAGCTGAACACACTTCAGCATTCAATCCATCCAGAAAGTCTTCTCCAATCCCCTGTGTGTTCTGCACAGCTCACAACAATCCAGCTCTGTGCAAACGATGCAATACCAAACTCAAAATTCCCACACAAGAAAAAAACGGAAAAAAACAACCAACCAGGGAATTCAAAGAGGAAACTTCTATGATAACAGTTCAAAAATACAGCAACGACTATTTACAATATTCACAGGGTTGCTCGCTTACTGTACTGTAGACCAGTCAGTCAAACAGACTGTTGGTTGGAAAAAGAAGCAATCCTTCCAGAGACGTCTCCTCTGAGGCAGCCTCCTAATGGATGACGGCTTGTTGGAGCTTTCCCCCACCAGTTTCTTGTTCTCAGGATTGAGAACTGCGATTTTGAGATATCGACATCTGAAACGGCTGACTGCATCCCAATACGATAAAGGTTTGTTTGTGCTCCACAAAGCTTTAAAAGTACTAAACTTTACAAAGCACTAAACCTGGCAAGGGACACAGTTTTTAAAGTATTTGTCAGACATCCACATACTGGGTGTTTTTTCTTGGACAAGCTAAATGTCTACTTCACTGTTAGGTTTGTCTACTTTTTCCTCTTCATTTGGTGCATTTTAACTCCACAGCTGCAACAACTAGTAGACAAATCGACGAAAATGATTCACAACTTTTTTGACACTCAATCATTATAGTAATTCTTTAATCAAAAATGACAGAAAATTCTCAGGTTCCAGCTTCTCCAGTTTGAGAATTTGCTTTTTAATTTTGATATAATTGTTAACTTAATATCTTTGGATTTTGGGTCAAACAAGACATTTGGTGTCATCACATAAGACAGTGAAACTATGATGGGCAGTATTTTCTAACATTTTATAGATGAAACAGTTAATTAAAAAAAAAAAAAACAATAATGAAAATAATCATTATTATATTTTTACCCTATTTTACAATCATTTGTTGGCTACTAAGCTTGTTAAAGAGTTTATTTAACCATATTTGGGGGCATTTATCTCTGCATTGCATGTATTTCTAAACAGCAGCCCAGGGAGCCTAAAAGGCTCTTTAACTATTCTGTGAACTTAAACTTTAGTTGATGCTAATTCTGTACACCCCGCATCATTTTATTATTAGTTTTGAATAATTTTGGCCTTAAGAAAGAGCTAAGCCTATTTATTTTTAGCAAGATCAGCTTTGTATTTTGGACTGCACTGCAAGTTACATTAAGCATTGTGTTTAGGTCCGACCCAGATTTAACCCACAAACATTTTCAAATACCACTGCATACTGTCATGTCAGATTGACAGTTATAGATCTACAGTCTATTTTATATGTCATCACCCCTTTCTGAATGCCTGCAGTGGAAGCTTAATAACATATTCAGGACGGGAGGAATAATGGCGAGAAGTCAAAAAAGGGCAAGTATTTAAATACATGCCTTAAAATCATAGCACCACTCTTGAGATTAGACCTGTAGGCAGTTTTTCTTTATATCATCTACATAAAAGTCTGTGATGACTGATTCTCATCACATCAGTTTTACATATTATAAAGTTAACTTCAAAACTAATACAAATGAAAATGAAGAAGCATTTGCAATTGAATGATCAGAAATCAACCGACACAATGAACCTGAGGCATTTCCCACTTCACCCAAATAACACTGGGTCAAGATAGAGATAATTTTACAGTATAAATATGAATACATTAATTTGCCCAGTTAGCAGAACCTCAACCTTATTGCTGTTACTAAGACATAGACCACTGTGTTTGTCATGCTGAACAAAGAAGTCATATATCAAAGTCATCCATCTGTCACATACAGTTAGACCATTAACCACTCCTTCAGTGCTGTTACTTTCACCCATCAGCCTCATCCTTTATTAGTACTTTTACATTAGGATCAATTAATGCTGTGTTGGATAAGTGGACTTATGTTGTGCAAGTTGTCTTTGTAATTGCCACTTTGAGCATTCTGGGATCAGAGCCACATACTTTATCATGATGAAAGTGCCCTGACTGGAAGGATCAGAATTGGCATTGCACCCATGTAGTACTTTGTTTTTATCATGACCTCCAGTAAATCTGCTCGACATTCCTCATCAATAAAGGCCTATTCCAGACATATCATTCATAGTCTTGCCTGTAAGAAGTTTGGACATTTAGTATAATAGAATACTACTTTACCACAGAATATAAATGCACATTTTTAATTTTTCTCAGAAGAGAAGCTGGTACCCAAGAATATATGAGTGCGGTATCGCTAACATTAATTAAAGCCTTGTGTAATTACACACACAATGACACACACTTGCACTCATTAATGATAGGGCATCCATTTCACACTGATGAACAATGCAAATGCAATCACGCATGGTTATGCTCAAAAGTAAATGTTGTCATTTGCTGTGTTGCTTTGAGAACTTTGAAGGCAAGAGTAAATTAGATTACTAATTAAAGTGCGGGTGCGGTAGCTAACATAACATAAACTACGAAATTCTAATTTAGCTGAACTTCACAAACCGGGTTAACACTGATTCCCCCTATGTCTTAATCAAAGGGTTAGTCTATAAAACCTTATAGGAGGCCTGTAACGCAATCAAGTCTCTAAAGCAGGTGTCTTACCATATGCTGCATTAATTACATAAAAATCTTTAATGACTTGTAGCTCTGCTCGTTACTGAGCTGTACGGCAATATGCCCTCCTTCCCTTTTCTCTGGACCTGATGCTATTTATAGCACACATTACAGCATAAATAGCCAGGGAGAGACATCAGTGCCTGCTGTACAGTAGAGAAGTGAAATTTCATGTTTGCGGAGGCCCAGAGAGGGTATGAGATAGAGAAAATCCAATTGTTTTCACATTATTCCTATGTAGAACAGCATCAGAGTCAGGCCAAAAAGGAACATATAGTCAGACTGAATTATTTTCTCCATCAGTGTAGCAGGGAGAACATTAAAATTACCTCCATCTAGGGTAGGGCAGTAGTCATAAGGCCCGTGCAGTTATTGTCAAAGCCCCCCTCAGAGAGCAAACATGTAGTTGTTGATGTATTTTTCAGGTCTGCTCACTCTGCGGGCAGTAACAGAGCATGTACGAGCTAGTACATGCTGTGACCATAAAGAGGTTTCACTGCTGTCTGTGAAGAGGACTTTCAGGACCTCGGACAGCGCCGCTGCAGGAGGCTGCTGGACCAGAGAGGAAACATGAACCCACCTGCTTCCAACCAGCTATGTTGATTTACTCATTTTAGAAGACTGGGCAGTAATTACTATAGTAGGATGGCCATCAGGAAGTTAGTTCAAGTGCCCACGAAGGACACTGGATGACACACCAGAAATAAAATATGACTGGTAATGTTTGTTCACTGGAAAATACAAATTTGATCAAAGTGGAAGGAGCTCACTGCCTTTAGTAGGTTAGCCTTGCTCTAGCTACTTCTACTGTAAAAAACAACAACAACAACAAAAAAACTGTAAACTTTATGGAGGTAATCATTGAAGAAGAGCGGTGTACAACTTTGATTGAAAGCTAGAAATGAGCAAACTTTACTGCAAAAGGTACAACACATTTCTTTTTATTTTGTTTTGACAAATTATTCTCTTGTTCTGATGTAATCATAAGTTTAAACCTTTCAAATTTAGAGACTGTGATTAGAGGCTAAAGAAATATTGGTAGCTAAGCAACCCTCTTAATAATACTCATGAAAACATATTTAATCAGATCTTTACACAGATAAGTATCCTTTCAATACAAACATTACTTCATGTATTATTGTGGTTCCTATCCCTCTAATTCTTTCATTTCAATCAGGGGAGACCAGAGATGAAGTAAAATAATGTTTATTATGCAGATGATATTAATGATTAGGTATTGACATAGTCTTTGGCGCTTGGACTCTGCAGGGAGAATTTTTGAATCGAAGGACGTAAGTACTGAGCATCAGCATGATAGATCCCCCCATGGAGTCCAGACACTGGTGGTGGTGGCTGATGACTTCGATCAATCAATCTCGGGCCAAATCACAACAAGTCATCTTAAGGCTGAAACTGATCGGGCTGATGAAGTTGAAGTGTTGCTTTGAGGAATCTGAAGACTGGGTGGTGATGGGGAGGTGGTGGGTTGCGCAAAACAGCATCAAGAGAGCACCTGTGCCAGTGAAAAAGTTACGAAGTCAATAATCATATGAGAGTGGGATGACATGATCTGTGGAATAACATTGTGATAAAATTCCTCTCAGACATGGGAGACTCACAGGAAATGTTAGAAACTAGCATTTGTGGAGCTTGACCATTACTAGGGAATTAAAGTCAGGATGTCTCCTGTTGCAATCATTTTGACCATCTGTCTTCTGTGAGTCCCCTGCCTTTACAGATGCTAAATCACTGAAGTACTCCTTTTCAGCTGGATTTTTATGTGTCTGTCTGAGATTTTTCCATTAATATGAAAAAGCCCCTGAAGTAGCATTAGCAGCAGTAAAACTCTCTGTTAAAACCCAGAAACCCAATAATGAGCATGACAATGCATTCTAGTGGAGCTGTATCAAAACATTTCAGTCAAGAGCTCGGCATGCAATGTGGTATTGACCAATTTGAAAATAATTCCCAATCAAAATGCATCATATCACGTCACTATAATGTGTAGCAGACAAATGTTGCATGTGAGTGCATCTATCTTCTTTCTTGTAGCCACAAAGCAGCAAAGTGCAGATTAGCCCATAAAACTACATCAGTCCATTCTAATACTCAACAAGTCATTGAGGACACGCCTGCTGTTTTATGAACTGTGAGCTTGTCCGCACACATCGGATCATTTTCTGTCTGAAGGGTGGATGAACCTTCCCTGACCCCGATCTCTGGGGGCCAACTGGGGAGCTGTGGATGGTGATGCCCTCTGCCCACACCCAGGACATAGAGTCTCTGTGGGCTCAGGGCACAGAGGCTGGGCTGACCTTAAGGAACACACAGCACTATCAATGTCTACAGTGCCATAGGATCAAACGCTGACTTTCATCTTAATTTAAGATAGCAAAGTGCAAGATCAATGTGCAGTGAGTGTAAGAGGTGCTGGGTAGTGAGAGATGTAGGAGTAAGACTGTGAGGTCACAGAGGGGTCTGGAGCTTGAAGGAAATGGCAGCTTGTCCTCAGGCGGCAGGAAAAGCTAAACACAAATGGAGAAGGACAGCTGATGACAACACAGTCAGCAATGCTAAAATAATTCACATTAGACTATTGCCTTAAAAATCCACGAGGCATGCTTTACTCGGTCCTTTAGCACGCAGCTTTCAACACTGGTTCAATGATATGAGCATCCACAGTTCTGACTAGTGTTGAAATCTGTCACGCAACTAAAACACATGCAACAGTAATTGCTGCATCCATATCTATATCAAGCAGAAAAGCCAATACTTTTTTTTCTTTTTAATGGTGTATCTGAAAAGGCCTAGTTGGTAAATTAACATGGACAGAATAGGAGAACCTTGTAGCCTCATGAGGTTTTTTCATAGTTTGAGTTATGCACAAAATGCTGTTAAACGAGACCATTAAATCTTTAGTGTGATATTTTGTCACCTCATTTAGAGATGTTTCTGTTTTGAACAAGGATAACATGGAGATTAAAGCACAACTAATTCATTTTTGGGGACAACTTGGGGGCAGAGCTTCACAACAAGTTGAACATCAGGCATATGTTTGATGTCAGCATAGCTAACATATAGCAGACAGAGTAACATGAGCATTTATTTGAAGTTGCTGACCTGACAAATGTGCATGGGTTCAATATTCACTTTCCTTTGAGTTGTTTTGGTTTTCACCAACTCCTGAGAAATATAATTGGGCCTTTAGAGGCTTAACAATGCTCCACTCTGTTCACCAGCTAGTTGCTAACTTTGATTGTCTACTGTGTGATGTTAGGCAGTAGCACACAGTCGATTTATGAAAGCACTTTTGTGTACATAGCTGCTTGCTGCCACTGGAAATTACATTGACAAGAGAGACTAAAACAAAACGGTAAAAAGGTGTGGGCCCTAAAATCAAAACACTGAGTTGTAGATAGCTTAAACACTCCATAAACATGAGGGGAACTGCAGATTTAGGTTGATAACTGTCTTTGGCTTAAGTGATACCTCTCACATTACAGTCATTTCAGCCATTGGATATAAAAAATTATTGATTAGTTCAACTTTAAATTGCTTGCTAATAATGCTGTGTTTTTATTTTGCAGTAAAAACAATGTTACAATGCCAGCCATCGACTGCTCTGTGATGATTATTAGTACAACACAGTAAGTAGATTGAAAAATGTGTTCTGACAAAAGAAGAAATAACTATCAAGTTCAGCCAACAGGCATATTGACCGCTGACTGTTATTGACAGGTGCACCTCCTGAGGGGCTTTGGGCAGTACTAAAGCTGGAAAACCACCAGGGGCCTAATGTTTTTGCTTTAACGAGTCCTTGCTGACAGCAGGAAATGGGGAATGATGTAAGGTGAGAGCTTTCCATTCTGGGTTGGATTTTATGGAAAGGTTCTGAACTGCCTCCACTCTGCTGTAAGAAATTACCTGCACTTTGACCCCTCGTTTGATAAGGTGAGGGCCCAATTTATCTCCCAGGGACCTGATTCTCACTCATGAATATTTACAATATTTCCAAAGTAGTGCACACAAGTCAATAGGACTGTAATTTGTCATCAACTCCGAAGCTATAGGTTAATAACTGCAATTTAGTTTTTGTCTCATAGCATAATCCGATTAAATTAAAGTTTCCAATTGTAGCCAATCACAGGGAATCTGAATTGAAGTGTGCTGACAGACAGTCCCAACATAATCTTTGTGTGTCTCTGACACATACTGCTTTGACTTTAAATGCAACGTGTAAATGTAAAAGGACAAGGCAGAGGCGGGAGGCAGCTTTGTAGTGTCTCTGATGTGACTGATAATGTTCCTGTACATCCTAGCCTCACTAAGTGGTTGTTCACTCTGATGTGCAGTGGTTAGAAAGCAAAGCAGATAGGTCTCCAATAGGTCTGTGTGAAGTGAAGAGAAAAAAAAGAAGAGTTGAGCTCTTGGCTTTGAACACAGTGCTCCCTGCTTCCATTGTGCTGCTTTTCCTAATTATGCCAGGCCATTCTGCTGACAGACGGAAAGTGCGCTGTGACGCCCAATCAGGACTCCATATTTCATTTCCCTTCTCTCTCTCTCTCTCTTTTCTTTCTAACCGTTAGTATATTAAACCAGAAATCCGGTGGCTGATTTTCAAAGAGACTTGATTAAAGCCAGGAAATGGGACATGATTTCCCATTTAAAATTCATAACAGGCTAACACTTAAGTAATTTAAATCCCTTCTACCGTTTGAGCAGTTGGTATCTGTATCAGATTGAATAATTTCATCTTCACTGCATCTGTCCATTTCATTTCAATTTGATAGCAAGCAAACTCTGTTGGAGCACCCTTGTTGAGAGTGTTGTCTCTAAAAGGTTTTCCAATCAAGATTCAGGCCTCCACAGTGCACCACTGCTTCTAATTGAATTGGCTTGACCTTCCAGTTTGCTCTAATCAAAAAAGAGCTATATGTGAGAAATGAAGATGTTTTTGTGCATATTAATTTGCCATTAATGTTAAACACTTGGCCTCACTAAGCCTTTCATATATTATCCATATTCTATTATTTATCATGTGCTGCATACAACAGAGGAGCATTACGTTCCTATATGACAGATGTAGTGATCCCTGATGAAAAGGGATATTGTAAATGCTACATTATAAAACATTTAAATTTAATTTACACTGTACAATTTACAGTTAAATCAGAAATGACTGTGGGGGTTACATAAGGATGTAACTGTTAATCCTCTTGATAACACAAATGAAAGGTTGAATTCATTAGGAATAAAAATGTGTGCATGCTCACCTCATTACATTCAGTGGTTTTCCTGCTGCAGTCTTACTTGGTTTTAGTTGACTACTAAAAATACTAAATACTAAACTAAATACTAAAATAGTTTGTGAGACTCCAACCAAAACAAAATTGTTTAAACTCCACAGTCATGTTACCATCAGTATTACAGCTTTGTAGTAACTTCCTGACTTGGTCTCTGTGGAAACATTTCAATTAAGACTTCTCTTTACAACTTATTTTACCCTCTGACTTGGATGCAGCATCAGTATTGCTACTTGTAATGAGTCTTTTAAGATCTGGCACACTTACCCTAGCAACCTCACTGGGGCTGATCAGGCCCCTCACTCCATCACAGCAGCACGTGCCATGCAAAGATCATCCCTCTTCTTCCACAGTGTTCTTGACTCATGAACAGACTGAGAGGGCAGCTTTTGGTGAAGTTTGTAAAATAAAAAGACTTTAACAAAAAAACCAAAACTTGCACTCTCATTTTTTTGAAGCACAGAGGCTTCAAAAAAATCATCTGAGGATGACAAAAAAAAATGTAATTTCTTCAATGCTGCAAATTTTTTATGTCAAGCAGGGAGGGGTCCACTCATCTGTACCAGCCCTCTCACTTAATATTGGTGGCTGCACAGTCATCAAAAGGGAATATGTCAAAATCTCAGTGTTACCTTTGATCCAAAACTCTCATTAAACAGGCACCAGAAAGCAATATCCCTAAGAGCATATTTTCATCTCAGAAATATCTCCAGAGTCTGTAATTCCCTTTCTGCCTTCTGCCATGCTACTGCAGTGAACTACACTGTGGTGGTCCCATCTCTGGACACATAAAAGTATACATATTGAAGTCTCTGCAGCCACAATACGCATGCAAACTAGAGTATACCCCTCGGTTTCGCATTGCCATGCACTTCATGCAAAGGCTACTGTCATAAAATCTTTAAGAGGGCACTAGCCTGCAATATATCTTTGGTTTATTATCCGATAAAGCCACATGAACTCTCCATTTAATGGCTACAGAAATGATTGTCACCCAGTATCCAAAGCAAACAGCTGGGAACTGAAGTTTTCTCTCACTTTCCTTCTTTCTTTGGAAAAAATGAAACAAAACAAACCAATTTTTTGGCACAGCTTTCAGTTTACATTACCTCTTGCCATACCAGCCATTGTTGTAATTTTCCTTCTTTGACTGGAGCTAATTTAAAGTTGCTGTTTAGGCATTAAGCTGACACTCCAGTTCAAAATAATTAATAGAAAGGGAGCAAGTAGGATACAGACATGGCTCAAGGACACTTAGCACAAGTCACCAGCAATGTCATCATCTGTTGCTCCTACGGTTATTGAACCACTGAGCCAGTTATAGGGTGATGTCTCTCCTGACCAAACCCATACTATTAATTGAGCCTAAGCTATACAGTAAATTAACAGAAGTTAGCACTAATAGCTTTAGTGGCTTACATAAGGGACATTTACTGTTTGTATAAGATCCATAAATACTTTATGTGTGTATGTATTCTCGTCCTCTGCAGCAGTTTTAATGTGTGTAAAACTTCTGAAGCCTGCAGAGACAGACCTATGAACCCACACAGCAGTTAGGACCACCAACAAAAGCGCACTAGCAATAACACAACAGGAGGTGCTGCAGCAGTGGCCTCTGGTGAAAAAGAGAAAGTAGAGTAGTGCAGCCATAAACATTGGGCTGTGGCAAAAATACAATGTCATCTTGCAACTCAAGGTTATGGCTAATCTACTGTGCATACAAAGTACAGTAGTTTAGTAGTGTTATGGCAATTTGTGGTGTGGCTTGCAGGCAGTTAAATGAATGAGATCAATCATTGCCATCAGGTTAAAGTATCCGTACTTATGTGAGTATGAACCATCATGCTGTTTCTTGGCATTTAATAAACTTAGACTTCTTGGGTGGTTTCTTATTTTCCTCTGTAACAACATGCTGCCACCAATCCATCCCCTCATATTTTGAAGGGGCTGAAAGTACACCCACACTGGCATGATGCTATACAGGCCCTCCCTCGACCTCATAACCTCCAATCTCCAGTCTCCTCAGTGAGTGGTCCGCTTTAGTAGAAACATCAACTCAGGCAGCTGTGAAAAAGAAAACGTCCTTTTAAATCATCAGATGGAATTGACTAAAGACTGAAACCGAAAGGTGCCACGAGCACAGACGTTCATCACACCCCACAATACTAAAGTGCTGGATGAAAAACAAACAACAAGTATGTCCTGAGGGCGGCACTAGAGGAAACATCATGCAGTCTTTCAATCAAATGGGCCTCAGTGAATATCTTTACAATCTGCCCACCAGACTAGATGCTACTCTAAGTCATACTCACAGCACGACATGGTTATTTTTCTAATGTTTCTTGTTTGAAGAACAATAAGTAGCTACCTAGCTAACGTTTGTCTGTTACTGCATGATACACTCTTCATTTCATTTGGATGTTTTCTGTCTTACATGCAGTGTTTTAATACAGTGATTAAAATGTTGACTGTAACAGTGTTAAAAGGATTATTCTGCTGTTTGACAACCTGCCAGTAATTGCTGAGACCTGACAGCAAGAAGCCAGTCGGTAAACTATTGTGGACCCTTGTAATATTCATATCACAGCTTGCTATTGTTTCTGTTCCAGATAGAAAAAAAACAACTTCTGATTGTCTGACTGTTCTGGTTTCTTGCCACGTGTGACTTCTTTTAAACACTGTTGTTGCTGCAGTCTTCTCAGAGCTCAGCAATTACCAACAGGAGCAATGGCCAGAACTACAAGGACAAAAGCCAAGTTGCGATGAACCTGAAATAACCTTTATGTCTTGATCTGTATGTGTAATATCTATAGTTTTTGGTCTCATCCACAACAGCCGTTTAAGGGAACAACACCAGATCTATTTGAGCTGCTCAACAATTTTCAATGTGGAACCATGGTAATACAAAATATAAGATGTACCTGATCCACTTAAAGCAGCAACATCAAACACACAAAGAGGGAGCAGAACACAGAAGGAGAGAAATGTAGCCATCTAAACTCTGTTGATCCATCATTTAATATAGTGCTTATCCTCTTTTTTTAGGCTGGCCTATTTCGAAATACATTGTGGCAGGGAAACGCTGTTGGGGCAACACAACACAGACATAGTAGTTAGGTGCAAACACGTCCCCCAGAGATGTGTTTTATTAGAGATAAAGGTGGTGAGAGTGGTGAGCTTGGGACGAGGGGTAGGTGTGGTTGCCTGGGTCATGGTAAATCCAAAGGGTGTCCATGTGAGGGAGAGGTAGTGAGCTGTGGTTTGAAGTGAGTTCTAAACTGGGTGGTATTCCAGAAAGAAGGTTCAGTGAAAACTTTGAGTACATTAACCCTGAGATGAGGGAAACTCTGAGTTTTCAGTTTCAGAAAGAGAGGTAATTTAGGGTGTTTTCACACCTGCCTTGCTCATTTGAATTGAACCCTGGAGCGTTTACCCCTCGGTGTGGTTCATTTGGGCAGGTGTGAACACAGCAATCACACTCGGGTGCAGACCAAAGCAACCAGACCGAGACCTTGTTGAAAAGGTGGTCACAGTCTGGTACGGTTCTTTTGTGGTATGAACTTGATCTTACCCGTCTACAGGAAGTATTGCACATTTTTTTGAATTTAACCAGTTTGTGTGTGTCAGAAAACATAAGTGTCGCTTATATGGGAGGCTGACATGAAACTGGGGTGGCCGGCCAAAGTTTACAACATTAATGGGGAACACATTGTTCTCTAGAGTTTGCCTCAAATGTAAGTCACCAAACACATTATTACACTCAGATTATGAGCTTACAGTCATGTCTCCATGTCAGTGATCTATACATTTTTAAATCTTTAACTATATTTCTCATCTTCAGTTGCTGCTACCAAGTGTTTTGTCCCCATCAGATTAAAGCTGAACAAATATATTTAAAATTGAATGTAGACTACAGCCTGTTACACAGTCAGATTATTATCCATTAAGGAAATGTAAGTCTGATAAATGATGAACTAATGGAAAACACTAATTCAAACTTTACTGTGTTCATTTATTAACCCTTCTGACTCAGGCTCCTCTTTTGAAAGATAAATGTGCACGATCCGCATACATATGCATTAAAATCTCTCTAGATTAAAATGGAGGTTCTGCCTTTTATTTATCTGTTGCCATGGTGAATTGCACTATCAGAGCTCCACTGATGATGGCTTTTTTCATTCGCCACAAGTGCTTTTCTCAGAGAGAACATACTCTGTGGATCAAAGTGACTCTGATCAGATGTTCTGGTACTGACAACTCCATCTCAGTTTCCCATCTCAGGGTTCATCAACTCTGAGTTCAGGGTCAAAGTCAGAGTTTGTTAAACCTGATCTCTGTAATACCACCCTGACCTCTCTCTGATGGTGAGAAGCCTCTCCTTATGTGGGTGCTGATAAGGCTTGATGAGTTCATAGTGTGGGGAATTGGCTACCAGCTGCAGGTGATAATTGCCATGCTGCTAGTTCCTCCCTGCCTTCTGCTTTGTGGCTCACCTGCAGTAATGGCGCTAACGTGGCTGCAGGTGCGATGCTGACCGGTGAATTTCTGCCCTTGTTGCTGGAGGTCTGACAGTCGTTGTATCCCTTCATCACAACATTATAAATACAAACAGACAAGTCAATAGTATAACAATAATCTTTTTAATAGACAAACATTAAGTAAAGGCGCCAAAGCTTTTCTCTGTATTAATAAGATTACTAGTTATATGGGCTTGGTTATGGCCAGACTCTAGGGACAATTTTATTTACTACTGCCTTGGAGGAAAAGCTGAAAAAGAAAAAGAAAAAAAAAACCCAAAAAAACAACAGTGGGGATTTGCTGTACGTGTAAGGCTGCCACCTCCTGAAAACTGTGAACTGCATGTGTGTGCATGAAAGGAACAGTGACGCCCCCTCAGCCAAAGACATTTTCTTTCTTGCTTCACAGTCGTGGCTGCAGAAAGGTCCTGCTGAGACGAGTAACAAGGTAATTGAATTTCAGTTTTTTTTAAAAGCTCCTTCTCACACTTTATGTTTAATCTTACCCAGGTCTGCCTCCCTGAGATAAAACAAGACAGTTGCTTTAACTTTTCCTCTCCTTTAATTTCTTTTGCTTTCTTCTTCCAATTTCATTTTTGAACATTTCTTATTTTCATGCTTGGTAAAGCATGCACACTGTTTATATCAATTGCCACGTGATTATTTTGAAGACTAATTCAAACCTGTGATTTTAAATCTTCAAACATCTTGCATTTATAGCCACACCTAGATCAGTGATGTGACAGAAGGTCTTTGACAGATGTGGAAAACCCCAGTTTTGACATCACTTAAACATGCTTGGAAGTTTCTTTATTTGCCCAAGGACTGCAGATGGAAATTAGCTGTTTTCTCTTTTTTGAGATTCATGTTTTTTGTACATGGTCCCTGACATAAATAGATGTAATAATGATAATGATAATAATTTAAGATTTTCCAGTTGGAATTGATGTGTTTTTTCAGCTTGATTATCTACTGCTTGAATTGAACTGCGATAATAGACACCAACTCTTTTCCCTCTACTGTATGAGTGCAGCTCCAGGCCGGCAGTGTACATGAGGAGGAGGGCTGGTTGCTAGGTTGCATATTCCTCCAGTTACTAAGCTCTGTGATACCTGCGTCGCTGTATGCTCTCATAGACATGCACCCACTCACATGGCTCAGGCCAGTCACCTACACACACAAAAACACCATACTAAACACACAGACATGCACCAGCAGGTAGGCTTGGCTTTCTTCAAATCAGGGCAATAACAGGCATCCCTCCACCCAGCAAAATATCAAGGCAGCCTCTCCTCCGGGCAGCTAGACAGGAGCCGTCTAACCACACTAACAAGGTGAGCAGACAGTGCGAGCTGTTGTGGAAGGGTGTCTGTGCTCCTTCAGGAGGAACCGACAACAACTGGACTGGCACTGCTAATAAGGTGTCAGCGCCGCTCTGCCTCTGGCTGAGAGAACAACCATGATGCTCACACTGAGAGTTGCTGTTCCAACCAGGATCCAGGTATTAAAACTGCAACAGGCAAGACTTTCGACACAGAACACACCTGTCTCGCAAGCCTGCAGTGAATCACAAAGCAGGGCTGCAACAGCATCCCATTTTTACCAGAGATGCTGTGATAGAGCCCAAATGAGATGGACAGCAGCAGGAAATCTTTTCCACGTACAGGTAGTCATGCATGGACACAGGACGGCTCCTCATCATCTCCCCCCGAACAGACACAGGAAATAGACTGAAAGAAAACTTGAGTAACTTTTGCTGCCATAGAAAGGATGGGTTTGATTTATGATGCGGTTGTTGTTTAGCAAAATACCTGTATTTGCTAAGCTCACATGCTAACAAAACTTCTCTTTTAATTAACAAAGCACAGTGTATAAAACGTTCAGGTGGTGTTAACTCTCTTTCAGCTGGTGAAATGACAAACACCAATGGTGGTAGTTTATATCAGCTGCCTCTGTAATAAAAATGTTACAACATAGCTGTCCAAGCTGGTGTCTCTACCCAAAGACAACCCAATTAAGGTTGTCCCATATTATTGCTGCTGCTGTGTCCTGCCACCAAGCTGTAACGGCCCCTGAAAAAGAAAGTCCAAAAACTGAAAACAGATTTTATTTTGTATCAGAACTTTTTTCTTCTTTCCTCTCCCATTAATAATCTCACCACCCCTCACATTTATCTGCTGACCACCAGGATTAGGACCACTGGACTAAATGAACTGTATATGAAATAGTTGAAACTATCCACCTCCAGCAGCTACAACAGTAACATGCTGCTCTTACACTGATGCTTCAATATTAATAATCTAATGTCATATATTATAATATATCAGTCAGAGGGACCAAACCACTACTTTTACTGTAATACATCACTCATAATACTGCAGTACTTTTACCGTAATACTTTAACTACATCAAGCTCATAATCCTTATGTATTTTTGCTTAAGCAAGATTTTTTATGCAGGTCTTTTACTTGTAAATGGCTGTATTGGTACTTTTACCTTTCTGAATACTTCTTTACCAAACACATGCATGGCGAATGGTAAAAAACAAATGTTTAATGTATGAATTATTTGCACTAAAGGGATGATCACATCAGCAGAAGCAAATAGTGCAGCACTATGAAGAGTGTTCATGTGTCCTAAACGTGATCTGACATTAGATAGATCCTTGTATTGGTATTGTTCCTATTAACATTAATATTGATGTTAAAAAAAAAGACTTGGCCAGTGGTATTGATATTTAGATATATATTCACCGACCCCAACAAAGAGGGGTCAGTACAAGCAACCAATAACTCTTTCTATGTGTATATGGTATTTGAGTATCGTATTAAAGAACTAGAATGACTTCAAGGAACAAATCTGTTAAATGAATACAGCGTTAATGTGTATTTTTGTAAGCTGTTAACATATCAACATGAAGTAGAGAAAACAATGAGGCTTCCGCTTCAGACACAATGTTAGAGAAGGTAAAGATTAAGCGCACCCGGCTGTGTTGCTATCTTCTTTTTATTAGCTGTTGCTGCTGTGCTGAAGCTTATTTGGCTGCCTGAATTCTAATGAGAGAGAAAGCGAGGTGGGAGGAGGTGGAGGAGTGGGGATGGGGTTTGTGTAACTCTGTGTTACATAACACAATGTGCATGGCCTTCTCTCTCTCTCTCTATCTCTCACTCAGACACAGCAGACTGAGGTTTAAGAGAGCGAGCAGGAAGGAGAGGGTTTAAAAGGGTGCTGGTGTTAATGAGGGCGATCTGAAGAGATGTGCGCCTCGCCGGAAAATCATACCTCATTACAGCACGGTTTCTAATAATGCCACTGATGAGGATAAGTTGTTTGGGAGGTGAGGGGACACGGAAAGCGGACCCCTGGCTTGTCCTAGATTAAAACTCAACCATCAAGTGGCATTCAAGTGGGTTTACTGGGTAATTAAATTCGATAAAACGTTATTGCTTTCACCCTCGCCCCACTTTCAGATGGTTGGGGGCGAACTGTCAGACATTTGCCGGACATTTCGGAAGAAGACAGATCACCATTGGGATTTAGTCTCGACACTGCTGCTTTGCTGATTGCGAGACAGAAAGTCGTGTTTATTCTCAGTTACTTTTGCAGATTTGTTTGTTTTTCTTGCATCCCAATCTTCTCTTTTGTGCATAAAAAGTACTTTTTTTAAGGTTAGTTTCTGCTTTGCTTTGTTGTATTATTTAGCAAACTAAAAAGTTTGATTCTCGAGACGTGACCTTATTTCAGTGAAGGTAGTTGAACCAGCACAAACATTTTCATTTATTTCTTCTTCTTATTCATACTCGACAGAATACCCAGCCTTGTACAAAAGAAGAATGAAAAAAACAATATACAGTATGTGGTAAAAAAAAGGTTTATTTCTGTCTTAAATTACATACACAAAGTAGAAACACTATGGCTATTTTTTTCCTCATGTGAGTTCATTTCACACTTGGTGTGCCACAAAACATCACTCATGAGTAGCTGACTTTCACGCAGAACGTCTCCTCCGTCTTCTCCTCCAGGTTGTTCACGTAGACTAGGATCTCCACTGAGCCGGGACTCTGGCTGGGAGCGAATCGCAGTCCGATGGTGTAACTTTCTCCACCTCCAATCTGAACACAGCAGACACAACAAATATAGCTTGTATGAATCTTTAAAATGAGACATCACTATTTGCTCAGAGAAGTATTGCTTACAGTATAACAGAAGACTGCCAGTCGTATCATATCTGTAGCCAATGGTTCTTAATGCTGTGATTTGATGTCACAAACCTGCAAGTTTGAGCACAATATGGTCCAACTTTATAAAGTAAATAAGTCAGCAGTCTCCATGGAGCCCTTGCAAGCCGACCTTCTAACAACAAGAAAAAATTACTCATAAGACCTTTTTAGCCACTTATTTATGAAATGTAATTACTCTTGCTAGAACCTGGAATAGTTTTTAACAAGTTTTGAAACTCTCCTGCTGTGACTCTGTGTGTGTTATAGTAAACTGAAAATTATTCAGCTGTGGTGTGAACTTGCTAGCTGAGCCCATCCGAAATATAATTTTTTTATTAACTTATTTTTGGCATTCACGGAAAGAAAATACAATTAAGAGAATAAAAGGAAAAGAACACTACGATATCAAAGACACCAAATCCTTTTTCAAGGCAAGATCCCTCAATCCAGAAATCAGTTTTGGGCCTTCACGGTGCCCATGTAGTCTATGTAATGATCTAAGATGAAAAAGGTTTGTACCCTGGTCCTAAAGAGAAAGCCGCAGATGGAATAATACCTGCCGAAAGCATTAGCCAAACTTTCTTTTTTAAATCCTGGAACGAATGCAACATCAAACTAAAGATCACACATGAAATAAAGATTATGATGTCAGAGAGCTTTGGTGTTTTTCTTCAAAAGCAAGATATTATTTATTACATCATGTGCTCACTCTTTCTCTTCTGCCTGTCTACATCCAGCCTGCATCAACTTTTGCTTGTGTGACTCATTCTAAACAACATACTGCTGATTGGTGTTAACCCGTATTTTAATAACTTACAATTGTTTTAAGTAAAACTCCTGAATGGACCCCCTTCCTAGTCTCATTCCCAAGCTAGTTTTGACAAATGTGGGCTCGTACAACCAATTTTCATAGTTCAGTGTCCGGTCAGTCTTATACAGTAACTGATGCAGCCTTGTTTTACTCTCAAACAGTATTTCTTTCAGTGACTTTAATGCAGCTTGGTCATACTTTCTAAAACAGTAAACCAACAGATTTACTGTCAAAGATGTTTCAACTTTAGGTGTTGAGCCTGCCACCACTGCTGCTGGCAGTGTTGGGGGGTAATTAGTTACATGGTTATGTAATTGAAGTACAAAATAAATGAAACTGTAATCCGTTACAGTTGCTGAGAAAAAATGTGTAATTAAATTAGTTACTTATGAAAATGTTGATGATTATAACGGAGGTTACATCTGAAGTCAGACCTTTAAGATTTTGCTCAGGAGGATTTTTTCCTCATTTTTGAATATTCAACATGTTACTGAATATATATATATTGCTGTTTTTAATTCTTTGAAATCAATATTATTTATATTTTGTAAATAAATTATGACATGGGCTTATTTGGAAGACACATAGGCTTAAATGGTGTCACAGCAGCCAATCATTTAAACTCATGCCAGACTTTTGACTTTTTTCATTAAAAAATCATTATTTTATATTCCAAAATCTTCATGAACTAATGAATACATTTTCAAATGTAAATAAAGCTTTCTAAGAAATGATCTCCCTTATACATCATGTCAGTATCCCTGAAAAAAGACCTGAACTTAGATTTTGGTGCTTAAAGGGTACACTTACCCTAACAGCTGTAAACATTAGTAAGAACATTTGAAAAGTAATCAAATGTAATATGTTACATGACTTTGATTAAGTAATTTAAATAGTTACATTACATTTTAAATAAGGTAACTAGTACCTGTAACCTATTACATTTCCAAAGTAAGCCTCCCAACCCTGGCTACTGGCTATAACACTGTGCGGCTCTGCAACATCAAAATACTCAAATCCACTGATTTTTCTCATTTGTTGTTTTGTTTTTTCACCTAACTGTAATAAATGTCCTGCATAAAACAGTCACGGTGTTTCCTCACTGTGGGTTTCCACTGCCTAATCCTGAGGCTTGTCTGAAGGAAAAAATATTAAATTATACTCGAGGAAAAACTACATGACTCATTCTTAATTGATCCAACCTCCTGACATCACACTCTGTTTTTTTTCTTCTCCATCTGCAGTACAATTTGATTATTGTTTACTGTAATTAAAGGCAGACAATGCTCAATGTTCTAAGGCTTTTCTATCCAGGGTTCTCAGTGTGCAAAATGTCTTTATTTGGTCTTTTTGTTTGGTTTGGTTTTGTTGTCCCAGTATTTCAATCGGACCAAAACTGTCGAAATTTGTTTTTTTTGTAATAGCCAACAACAGATATATGGGTCAATTTGAGGGATTTATGCTGTAATCTTCCCCAAAAGCATAGCAGTATTGATCTCTGCTTTGCTTCCCCTACTGACAGCTGGTTTTATCATGGCCAGGTAGTTACGTCAAAAAGGAGGAAAGTGACTCCACATTTGCTTAATGCTACGGCCACTGTAAATTCTTTATAAGACACCTGGAGCCTTGCTGACAAGATGGGGAAAAAACAACAGGCTGTTTTTCACACTGCCTCCCTCCTTCTGTCTAATTGATGCAGTGTTGTCTGGACAGGAGCAGGGAGCCTCGTTAATAGTTTATGTGGAAACAGACTACCGTTGCATCTCATTCATTTATTTGTTCATTTAGGATGCAGGTTTTTCCATTTGTTTTTGACATTTTATCACACCTCAGCAAATTAAAGGCGGTGATGGCAGTGACTCCAGCACTTTCTGTTTATGAATCAGCTAGGACCTACACTGTGGCTGATTGCAGCATAACAATAAACCAACAGCAGTGATTACTTTGTTATTTTCTCCTATTTTTTTCTTTCTTTCTGCAAGTCAAAAAGGAAATCATTCATTTGTCTAACAGCTGAGGAATTTAGAGGCCAGACATCCCTGATCACAGGTAAATTAAAGAAATTATTTCATAACTATTTACAGTTAATGCTAAAGGTCAGACACATTCTTATTTTGACTGAAATCTTTTCCCTCAACTGTTAGTCTGGATGTAATTCATAATCAGTGATGTCACAGCATAGCCTATTCTTGATTTTAACTGCAGGTGCACCAAAACTGATGACACTGTTTAAATAATCCCACTAAATATCTATCTCATGTCCACTGAATGCAGTTTAAATGTTCCCTGAAATTGTTTCATCTTCAAGCAGATGGATCTTCAGCAGCCACATTTCCAACAACACTTAATCGACATTGCTATCAATGCTAGCAGCATGGCTCTATGGATGACAGTGTCTGTCCACCACTTTGGTCCAGACTGAAACAACTATTGAATGGATAGCAATTACATTTATTTTACAGGCATCCATGGTCCCACTGAGGATGCTTCCTACTGATGTTTTTAGTATTTCAGCAACTATAAAATTGCCATCAAATTTAGCACAGATATCCATGGTGCCCTGTCAATAAATTCTAATGTATTTGGTGACTTCTCATCTAGTGCCACCAGCAGGTCAATTTTCACGAATTCAGTGTTTTACTCAACAATTATTAAGCTCTCAGCAAGGTCTGCAGTGACTATGGTCCATGTGGGAGTTGCTATTGCTCTCTGATAATGTAATGGACACTCTGGATTGATCTACAGCACACAGGAAGGCTGCTGTAGAAGAAGAAAGTAGGACAAGCTGCCTGTAATGTTTTTTGTTAAAACATTTACAGCATGTTAGTAGCTTTCCTCCTTCAAGTTAGCAGAGAGCTAACCAGATGTCTGCATTCATCCAGCCAGCGCAGGAATGTCAAACCAAATACAGATACAGAGAGATATACCTGGCAGTCATCAGCATAATCAGCATTTGGCAAGGGCTTGAATGTAACAGACGTTCATTTATAAAGTTCTACACTGTAGGTTTAAATTTGACCAAAAATATTACAAGAATTACCTGTTATTACCACTGTTTATTCTTAACAGGATTTTTTTTTTTAAAGCAAATAAAAAATACTTTAACCAGTCAGTAGTGTTTTCCATTAGAGCAAATACTAACTGAATTAGTCGAATTAGTTACAGGGTGCTAACAACACAGGGAACCCTAATTCAATGAAACCAGCTGCACTGATCCGAATCTTGATTTCCTTCAATAACAAATGCAAGCTTTTGTCAAGGAGGACAAACCTGTCTTTGTCTAGGTGTTAATCAAAAGTATTGATTTTACTCTTAATGAGAGTAAGATGACTTCCTGTCTTATCTCACCTGGAATTTGTCCTCTTTGAACTGGAGCAGATCTGGATGGTCGGAGCGAAGCAGGAATTTGCGGCTGCTGGTGTAAGGGTTGGTGTAGGTGATTTTCCTGGAGCTGCCACGACCACCACCAACTGGGACGCTCACTTCAAATGCCTGTACACACACACACACACACACACACACACACACACACACACACACACACACACACACACACACACACACACACACACACACACACACACACACACACACACACACACACACACACACACACACACACACACACACACACACACACACACACACACACACACACACACACACAGAGCAAGTTTAAGTATGCCTTGTTCCAAAGTGGACTGTTTATTCATACGTTTAAATGATCCACATAGCAAAACTAATGAGATTGGGCTCATATATCTGTAGATTAGAGTGATTGCAATATCATAATGCATTATATGTGAGAGGACAAAACTTAATTTTGACACTTACATGTAATGAGAACATAACCTTCGATAGTTGGACAGTCGAGCACACAGTCAGGTAATTAGACATTTGGTAAGAAAAGGCAGACAGCATGCAGCTACACAATGGATCAGTTTGAGTGCTGGCCTGTGATCAGCTGTCCTTAGCTCTGTCTTGACAGTAGCCATAAAGGGGTTGGGGATGCACAGCTGCCCCAGAAAACTACCAGGATTGTCCAATAAGCACTGAATGTGACTATGAGAGTTGTAGAGCTTTTTAAATATGAGGGAGCTGTTCATCACATCACTGTTTCTGTGAAAAACAAAGTGGGAGGAAGCAATGTAATAGGACATACATTTGCAATCTTACTGGCAATTACCAACTGATGATCAAGTGAGATAAAATCATACTCTGCAAGCTAAACCCTATAAGGACTCTATATCAATCTATATGATCATGTTCACTAATGATGTGTTTGTTTGAAAACAAAGATAATTACATTTTTAACAAAAAAAAAGGTCAACTTTGGTAAACTCAATCTCAATTTCAACCGCTGACCAATTGCAAAGTGTTTTGACAGTGTTAACCTTTGAGGGAGCAGAGAGCCAGAGAATCCAAAATGGAAGAAGCATATTAGCCCAGATACACAGTTCAATTTTAAATATTTTTTCTCTGTTAGAGTAAAAACTGCTCCACAAAGGAGGCAGTAAGTTATCACAAACTTATGGCTAGCAGAGACATGTTAGCAGCTAACTAACACTGGTTAGCTTGCCAGGCTTCTAGCACATTCTATGGTATTTTTGCAAGGACATTTGCATGAATATGAAATTGCAAAATAAAGGTAACTTGCAGCTGTGCAAAATCTGCGAAGAGGCTGTCTACTAACATCAGGGATGCTGACATAAATGTAAAGGAAACCATTTGTGGAGCAGATGAGTGAGGCTGTGATGAGCAGTTCTGTGACTTTGACAATGCATTGCTTCGCCATTTGCTCTACAAGCAGACGTCTGGCACCAGCTGTACACAGTCATCCCCGCTGCTGGAACAGTGATGTTTCTCAAGAATTCAACAAGGACGAGGAGAAAGAAAATGACTTGCCACCTACAATTACCAAGGCCTTGAATAACACTGGCTGTACTGTTTGTTTGTTCTGTGAGAGCGGCAGTGCGAGTGCTTACACCGAAGATGAAGACATAATAAAAACACACAGATCCACTCTACTCTCCTCTCACAAACATGTTTTTTCTTCTTGTTGGATGTTTGAACTTCACTGTGCAGAGTGATGTATGTGCAGAGTCTGACACTAGAGAACTGTTCATCTGCTGAAAGTTGTTCTGTGCTCACTGAAAATCTTGTTTTAAGGAAGCAAGCAAGCATGATTTATGGCATCACGACTAGTTTGGAAACTTGGGTCCAGTGCACATAAACTGAGAGTGAACTTGGATCAGACACACACCAAGTGAGTATTTTTTAATACATGCCTGGAGGCGATCCTTAAGTAGTTTTAAGCCAGAAGAAAACTATTCCTACCTTGGACAGCACAGGCCGGTGAACACTGAGACAAAGCAGCCAGGCGGTGACAAGCCGCCGGTGCTCAACGTCCACCGCGTTCACATACAGGAAGCGGCTGCCTGCCCGCCATGGCTGCACCTTCAGCTGGAGCTCCTGCACCGCTGCAGGAGGCAAAACAAACACACCCTCGGGGTCCACCTTCAGAGAAGACATGTGAGAATGGTTTGATTGAGTTTAGCAGCAGGGTGTGAGGTTGTGGCTGATTGGGTGGCTTATGAGAATGTAGAGAATTAATAAAAAGAGAGTGATATGGGAAAGAAGAGCAGAGAGACATTTTTGAAGAAGAGGCGAGGAAGGCATAGAAAAAGGACAGAATTAATGGGAAACGGTGGATAACAGAGGAAAACAGAGGAAGTAGACAGATTACAGGAGAGAGTGGGTGAGAGAGGGGCGAATAAGGTTCAGTGAAAAAGGCAAAGAGAGGGGGCTGACAATGAAATGATAGAAAGTAGAGGCAGAAAAGTGACAGAGAGACAGAAGGATGTGAGAATGAGATTTACTGTGCAGCTCCTTTTCAATCTGTTGAGAAAAGCAAAGCTATTCTCTGGCGGTGAGCTTTATCCTGTTTTATAAGTCTCCTCCGATGCATTCCACAGTGAGCTAACCTGCCGAGAGTCAGATCAAAGCGGCAGCTGATACATACGGTGAAATCTTTTAAAAATACATCTGTCGCTTTACAGCCAGTACCCTATTTCTTCAGGGAAAACACATTTGGGTCGTACTGTATGCAACCATGGTGGCTGTGACAGTCCATCACTTATTTCCTTTTTTTTTTATATGAGTAATTTGCAATGCCCTTTTACTGCATCTCTGAGTGAGAAGCATTGTCAAACTCTCCCCTATCTTGTACCCAGTTATGAATAAGAAGCAATCTATTAAAAATAGAGGGCAATCTGACACTCCTGGAACATATTTTCATAGGTTCAGGGAGCATACAGCCATTACTAATTTTTTCAGGTTGTGTCAAATTGTGTCCCGACATGATCTGACATGATTGCAGGAAGTAATGGGGGAACCTAATAAAATGAAATGACATGAAAAGACCTATTATGCTGTCAATCCGCATTTGCACAGTGTTGATAATGACTTGAATCTTAACCTGAGGTTATTACAAAAGAGAGTTTTGCTGTTCCTGTTCTGTTTCCTGCTGCTTAGAGAACAATTTGCATGAAATCATTTTTGTATATGTAGTTTGAAAATAGCTTTTAATGAAAAATCTCAACTTCTAATTATGTAAGATGTATAATTTGAGCTGTTTTGATTCCACTTCTTCCCTGCTCAGTATGTTGCTTCCGATTTGTGTCATCTATTTTGTCCAATTCAAAAAAGCAATAATTTAAAAAAAGGGAAGGTGAAAAAAAATCATTAGAATTAAACAGCAACCCAATGCCAAGCCATTAGACAACCTGACATGGATGAATTATTTTTTTTAGAAAAAGATCTAAATTGAACTCAAGGACAGTCAGACCTGAATAGACCCAAGGATAAGTAGACCTGATCCAGAAGGCGGTTGATCCAGACTGACCCAAAAAAAGACAGAACGCCAACACTGGCAGCATCATGATGCTCCATCAATTAACGAGCAGCTGCCATCCAAAAGAGTAGCAACACATGTCAGTTTTTCCTGCATTTCACAGTTCACACTCTCCATCTGCCTCAAAAACACTAAATTCTCAGCTGCGATTATCATCAGACACCATAAGCTGACAGCAGGTCCACTTAGATCCCCGCGGGTATTAAATACACTGGCACATGGATCTGAGACCCTCAGTAATGCAATGGTACCCTCCCCAACTCGATTACACTACAGTATAGTTTGGATCTGGCCTAACTTTTGTACCGGGTTTCCCAGACCGGAGTGAATGTGAGGTTGCTTTGAACTTACAAGGAAAATAGTGCAGCATAGTTCCATTTTCTGACAATATAAAAAAGTTTAACATTTAACACATTTAATGTACAAAATGTTCTAACTGAAGGTGTGTACCTTGATCTCCTGGGGGTGTGATGAGAAACATTCAACCTTGCGAACAGCTTGCTTTCCCCTCAACACCAGCGATTGACAGCTCCTCTGGCCAGTTACACAGCTGATGTCCACCCGCTCCATAAAATGCACGTAAATCTGCCAGATCTGGGAGGGCGCCGCCATCCACTTATCACTACAGAGAAAAACATTATCAGGAACAATTAAGCTGTGGCTCCCTGGAGATGCAGCGGGAGCAGCGTGAGGTTGGAGATGAGGAGGGCTGATCTACTGGTATGCTAGCACTTTAATAAGCAGCAATATGATCATCACCATCCCCTCACTGCTGAGACGAAGGGGAATTCAGTCTCAGTGGTCCTAGCTGGCTCTGAGAGCTGTGAGTGGGAGGCGATGTAGCCACCTTCTCAGCTCTGCTCTGTGACAACAGCACTAAAGGAGCATTTGGAGACATTTGGATTCAAGTGTTTTTGAACGCAGACACAGTTTAACTAATGTTGGATTAAACCTGCTGATAAGTCATATTTTCAGATGATATCTGGCAGTTTGCTGTTGTTCGGTTTATTTTACAGGTGCTGTATTTTCTTAATAATTTTCTAGAAGGGAGGATTACCAGCTATATAAGCTCCTAGGCCTTAGAGTCACATATGAAATATCTAGAGTGGTCCTGCATTATTGTGGACAGTGCATTTGTGTACAGTAGCAAAGTGTAAAAGAACATATTTGTATTTATACTGTGCTCATATGGTTCATATTCCTAAATAATTTGGTCTGAAAAAAAAGACCATGAGGTTATTAATCCAAAAAATGAAGTAAACACCAAAGAAGTACTGGTTGATTTTGGCATGTGTGCAAACTTGGAGGAGTCAGGATACATAAGGATACTCAGATGGTGGCAGGTGTAGACAAAATGAGGGCATAACAGCAAACCTTTGCCCAGTGAGCCCCTATCAGCTTCTTCTGGCCATGTCTCAAAATAACCTTTTAATAAACTATGCATTTCAGTTACTTGTTTTTTCTTTAAGAAATTAGCAGGAAAGTCATGAAGTAACAGTTGTTGATTGCAGTAGAATCATTTTTAAAGATATGTTATAAGTCATATTTACATACAGTCTTCTAAATAAATAAAGTTATTTTCTAGAAACTTCTGAGGAACTAATGAGTGTTCTTCTATTGGGCACAATACAATCAAAACATTTCGTTAGAAACTAATTAAAAGTACCACTTTTGACCACTAGTAGTACTGTGAAGCAATGTTTATGAGCAAGTTCCTGTGTTGTTTGTATTTTGTGCACCTGCACATGTACACAAGCATGCGGTAACACACGAAGCAAGTGCCAATTCAAGACAAAGAAGACAACTGATCAGCAAATATTAATGTTAACAGTTTTTAAAACACTTTGCAAATGTTTTCGGAGGATGGAAATGCCTTAAACACACTGACTCAGCTTCAAGTTTTTGGTAAAAGACACTGAATCTAGACTTAACTGTTAATTCCCAGTGGAGAAAACTTCACTGGGTAACTTTCCATTAGACAACCAAAGCAGATAAGTTCTGCAGTAAATATGTAACAAGTCAAAACATCATCATGCCAATCATATGAGAGTTGACTAATGAACTCCTGACTTTTAATAAGAGGGAAACAGTGGCCCTACATATTATCAAACCCGCACATAATATTGGCCTAATCCTGATGGAGATTTGGTTGAGTAGAGGACGGGTGCTGTAACTTCAGGCAGTCAGACCACCAAACCTCCATCTGATTAGTTAATTAATTCAAGCCTGCGTGAACAATTTAATTAGTCCAAAATAGAATGCTTCTTCAGGCTAAACTGTGTGTGTGTGTGTGTGTGTGTGTGTGTGTGTGTGTGTGTGTGTGTGTGTGTGTGTGTGTGTGTGTGTGTCCGTCCATGTGTGTGTGTGTGCACATTAACTGTGTACAGTATGCCTGTTCAGTAAATAATACATACGTAAAAACCATCACAAAGAACATTTTAATGTGTGGACTGGGACTCCCTGGCACTTTCAAGAACACATCCTGAGGCTCCCCTGGCACCTAGACAGAAACAGAATAGAAGGCAGACAGATGTTTTAATAGAAGGGTAAAAGAAAAGAAAGAGGCAGAAATAAAAAGAAGCCCCACATTAGCACTTTAAAAGAGATTGGCATGGTGTAAGGGCAAGCCTTTTGTGTATCAAAAAAGCATGTAATTTATGACAACGAGCACCAGAATAAAGTGCTTTCCCCCCTGACCAAGAAATGGTCTTAGAGCTATCAGTTAGTAATTAATCCCCTGCTAATATTATTGTGGGCTGAAACATACATTATTAAAATAATGTCATTATCTCACCAGCATCCTTGTCTGGCATACAATGTTAGGGTCACTGCAGCGTACGGATATGTGAGTCCTGGTGTCTGGGTCTCCAACTGGTTAAGCAATTAACAAAAAAAAATTTAAACCAGGGATTTATGCACAGGAGGATCAAAGGACTTTAGTTACACAGTGTATTTAAACAGTTTGTTGTTTTTTTTATCATTTAACACCAAGTCTTATATGATATATTTCATACATCCAGTACATGCATATATACACATAAATGTACATGCTCATCTATTTTCTTCATTTTCTCTATTCCATTTTTTTTAAACTTGCTTTTCATTTCCGGCCTCTCTGTTGTTATTGCCCTTTTTTGTGATTGAAAATGCATAATATGAGCTTGTTTTTTTGACATTTTAGTAAAAACACAATAAAAAGGGAGGTAGAATACATAATTCATTCTCATCTGTCTGCCTGCATTGTATAAATATTGTATTTGTGTATGTGTGAATGTACACATTGTACCTGCTGAAAATGTATTCTCTAAGTATGAAACCAATACTAAAAATGCAATAATATGCAATTTAATAAAATGCACTGTATGCCATATGAAACTACAGTATCTAATATCAATACAGACAGGGGAGCAGGGATGGGAGCTGTGGGTTGAGGAGTAATGGCTAAAAACAGGAGCAACCTGCACTACCTGTGGGGTCGTGCCATGGCGGCAGGCGGATGGCCTTTTTAAGGAAACACAGCTCAGGGTGGTACAGTCTGAAAGTCTGGTCAACAACGTGGGGTGTCGGCTCCACATTGACCTGGCAGATGGCCACTGGCTTGCCGTCGTCTGTTTTGAACGTAACCTGTGGAGAGAAGGTGAAAGGTCTGCAGTATCAGCAGCATGACAGTCCGTTGCATGATGTTAGAAATCCAGCACAATGAAACAAGCATTTACATCATCATAGGACAGTAGAACGTGAAAGCCGTAGCTGTGTTAAATGCGTCTTAAAGGACAATGACAGTTTAATACAATAATATTACACACGCTTGTTTGCTACTGTCAAAAGGCTATTTTGTCAGTAGCCTATGAACTTCTGTCTGTCCACCAGGGTCTGCAATCAATTTGCCACCTTTTTCACTGACAAAGTTCAGAAAATTAGACAAGCAGTCAGTGCTTCTATACAGGTGCAGGGCATACATTGTCCCCGTGTCCACTTAAAATCAATTCCAGTATGACACAATTTTACTCGATGAACCATAAAAACCTGAAGGACATTATTCAGCATCTGAAATCCTCCCCCTGCTGCCTTGATATTATGCCAGAAGGCTTTTCCAAAAATGTTTCAAATTGCATTGCTTCAGATCTCCTACAAATTGTAAACACATCTCTTCTCTCTGGTGTCTTCCCATGGGCCCTGAAAACTGCAACCATCAAGCCTCTCTTAAAAAACAACCTAGACACTTCACTAATGAACAATTATAGGCCCATATCAAACTCCAGTTTTTAAGTAAAACTTATTGGCACTAAACAGTTCCAATGTTTCCCAATTAGGATTTCAACCACACCCCATCACTGACACTACGCGTATTAAGGTCTTCAATGACATCCACCTTAACATACAGAAAATATCAATCTTTGTGTTAAAGAATGTTAGTGCTGTATTTGACATGGACTACAACACATTACTAGACCAACTAGAACGCTGGGTGTGACTTTCTGGCACAGTACAGTAGTAATTGGTTTGAATCCTACATAAAGACAGGCACTACTTTGTGTCTACAGGTAATTACACATCTGAGTGAACAAAAATGACATGCAGAGTTCCACAAGACACCATTCTGGGGCCTCTTCTGTTCAACATGCCTCCACTAGGCAGAGGACACACACATTTACATAACCATATCACCAGGGGATTATGGTTCTATACAAGCACTGAGTAAGTGAATTGAATAAATCAAAGATTGGATTTTCCAGAAGTTTCTTCAATTAAACAAACAAAAACTGAAGTAATTGTTTCTGGAACCATGTAAGAACACAACCACAAACTAAGCCAGAAATCTTGGTGTACTTATCGACTAAGGACTAAAGGACTAATGTCTTATCTTGACACTTAACACTGTGGTAGTATCTTTACAGGTCTGTCTAAAAAAATCGAGACAGCCGCAACTGAAGGCTTCAGAACGCTGTTACTCGAGTCCTCATTAAGACCAAGAAAGTGGATCATATCACTCCAGTTCTCAGATCTTCAAACTAGCTTCCTGTTAGTGTTAATAATTGATTTAAAATACTGCTGTTGGTTTATAAAGCACTGAATGGTTTAGGGACAAAATACATTTCTGATGTTCTGCTTTGTTATAAACCATCTAGACCTCTCAGGTTGTCTGTGACAGATCTGCTTTCTGTCCTCAGAGTCAAAACTAAACATGGAGAAGCAGCGCTCAGTTTTCATACACCACATATCTGGAACAAACTCCCAGAAAACTGAAAGTCTGCTGCAACTCTGGTCTCTTTTAAATCAAGACTGTGTTTTTCTGCTTGCTGCTGCCTTTGATAAAATCAAAGAATTATTCATTTCTTACACTGCACTGTAACTTTTATTCTTGGATTTTATCTTTTATCTTTTGTCTTATTCTATTTTAGCATGTTTTTGTTTTCTATTCTCTTATCTCTTTTAATTACTGTCTTTAATTGTGAATTAAAGTGTCCTTTTATTGAGTGTTCCTTTTGCACTTTCTCTCATGCTTTTAATTTATTATGTAAAGCACCTTAAATTGCATTTTTGCGGAAATGTGTTAAATAAATAAACTTGCCTTGCAACTTGGGTCTTATCTTCGTAATTTGTCCACCGTTTCTTTCCATTGTGATAACATTGTACTCAACAAGGTAATTGCTGAGAAGTGGGAGCACAGTGAGATCACTAGGTTGGATGCAGCAAAAACATGTGCAGTCAGATGTTGAGACAGCGTGTAAATAAACACTTTTGTCAGGTCATCTAAATCAGTGATTCTCAACCATTAGCTTGCGACCCCTTATACAAATCGATATTTACTTCTAGTGCCTTCAGTCTTGTAATTAGTGATGTTTCCAGATGTCATGTCATGTCATGTATATTGCCTGAATATTATAATATATATACAATGTACATAAGCTTTGAATGTCATTTACTTAATGCTCTTATCTTGCTGTAGTTACTATTTTAAATGTCTCTATATCTGTTCCCTACTTCTGTTTCTTATACTGCTGTAACATGCAGTAACATGCAAATTCTCCTCTGGGGAGTCTTATCTTATTTTATCTTATCTTGCTGAGTTACTTTCTGGAAACAGCACCAACTTACTTAATTCATCTGTCCTTTCTTCCTTGCTTTCTTCTGTGTGCGTGTGTGCGTGTGTGTGTGCGTGTGTGTGTGTGTGTGTGTGTGTGTGTGTGTGTGTGTGTGTGTGTGTGCCTGTGTCTGTTTGTGTGAGTGACCTTCAAACAATACTGGTCCTGTGTCATTAGAAATACCTTCACTCTAGTTCCTTGACTCTCTTTAGTGAAATACAGAACTGGAATTGACATGTTTTCTTCCTCAGGCAGTTCACTTCTAAACAACATGCACAGCTTTTAAAAAGCAGCCTTTGAGAAGTTTTATTTCAAAAATTCACCAGAGAGCATGATGATGATGGAGCACACCGTACACCAGAATATAAAAGTTGGCTTTAATCCGACTACTGAAACCCCCACAGACTTGCTGAATGTGCTTTGAAGTTTGCTGCATTAAAATAGCCCCCAGGATCTGTGCAAATCAACACAAATGTGCTCATATATATGGTATGCACTAATTACATATGGTTATGATAACTTGTATATACACATACATCAACTTATGCAAACACACTGGCATTGGTAACCCTCTCACGTACTACCATGGTCTACAACATCTAAAACTAGTATTTGCTGGCTTGATAACCCTACTGTATACATAACTAAAGTGGAGTTGATGAATTATAGATTACACCGAATAAAGAACGTCACTTCAGAGTTCACAAGTATGCTGTTGATTACACAATAAAGTACTGCGTGTAAGTGTCATTTTTTAAATATCAAGTCATATTAGTACAAAACTATTCAGAGGCAGACACATTTAAGTCATGTGGCCTAAAGATTTTTTATGTAAGTCATTTAACGTTGTGGCTCACATCTGGAACAGATATCCCAACAACTATAGGACAGATAGACATGTAATTTGTGGAAATTCATGTTCTTTAAAGGATGAGTTTCATGATCTTGGTGACCCCTGACCTTTCTTACAAAGCCATTAAGTCAAAATCTCCGATCTTAAGCCAAGAGTTATCTAGAAATTTCATGGAGTGAGCCACATGAAATCTGTAGAGAATATTCCTGTCCCTACTGGAGGATCCCTTATGTTTTACTTAGAATGTAGAATGGACTTCCCATAGCCATGGCCAGAATCTCCACTTGTACAAAAAATCAAAAGGACAGATTTCCATATAATTTATTGAGCACTTTTATACTCCTCAGAGGATGAGCTAACTTTCCTTTTATGGCAATCTCAAGCCAAAGAATCAACGTTAAAAAGATTTCATATTCTAATAGTCAGGTTAGCATCACATTTCTCATTTGGGAAGAATATGGTCTTTATTCTTCAAATGCCATAAAACTTGATCATCAACATAAATGACATGTAACAACAACAATCATTGTGATCCCAAAATACTGTTATCACAGGGCAATGATAAGTTCCGATGTCACAGTCTGTCCTCCAACTCTGTGAGAACTTAAGGCAGTCCCACAATGAAATCTCTGCAGGATTTCTGGGAGTAATTGCTCACACTTAATTATAATGGTCTAATGTTAAAAAAAAGGTTGGGGAACTCTATATCCATAAAATGCTTTTTGTACAATTATGTTTTTCTTAGTTTGGTGTGGAAAAAACTTGACCTGTCCTGCACAGTACACTTTATTGTGGCATGCTTGTGGTTTTTGAATGAGATAATAGTTAATCATATATTCGGACATCCACATGCTTTATTTAGGTATCCACAAATTACAAACTGCAGTGTTTTATTAATGATAAATTGGAAAATCTCTATAAAGTAGATTCCAACCCATCAATTATTTCTTACACAAATAGACAAATTGTGAAATATGCAGTGCTTCATTACAAAATAGTTCCTAGTAATGAAGAGGACCTTCAGTAATGAAGAGGACCTTCATTACTACTGCATCATAGATTCATATGATGCATATGAGCAAGAACTCAGCCACGAGTAATGGACTGCACTGTGAAGTTAACTTTCTACATTTTGGTCATTGATTCACAAACTCACAGAAGTTGATCCCTGCCAAACAGCAGCTGTCCAAATCGTTGATGCGTCAGATTTGTGGGCCCATGCTGACCTGCAGGAGGGGCCCATATCTGGCTCTGGTGATGTGTGTTGACTGACAGCGTTGCCAAAGCTGGCATCCTGACAGCTCTGCTGTTGGGGCTTGTCAGGTTTTAGCGGGACACAGATTTGATCCAGACCTGACCTATTTGACCTTTTGACAGGATTTTTGCTCAGAGCAGCAGTGCTGACACTGACACACAAAAACACACATACATTAGGCACACACACACACACACACACACACACACACACACACACACACACACACACACACACACACACACACACACACACACACACACACACACACACACACACACACACACAGACACACACACACACACACACACACACACGCCTGGCAGACTGGCAAATATTTCATCATACTGTGCAATGGGAGAGCTTCAGGGTACTGTACTCATTAAAGCCATGTGCCAATACTGTAAGCTTAGATTCAAGCTCACGTTTGTAGAGAGAGGCACACAATCTCTGAATGGATTCATGAGTAACAGAAGTTAATTTTGGTGACAGCTGTAGCGTACAGCCACTGCAGAGCACATTACATCACACGAAGATATAGAGCACATCGTCTTATCTGAAGTACATCGCAATAAGCACATTCACATTGTTCCTCCCTCCTCTAAACTTCTTACATATTATAAACGACTGAATAAGTGCTTAAAATGGGGAAGCAACTTCAGATTAATACTGTACGTGCATGGTTCATTTAAAATAAATTAGCCAGACGTGTCAAGCTGTCCTCCAATTGGAGATAGTTAACTCTCCAGCCTGACATTTGCCAGTTGGAGAAGATAAACAATGTTCAGTAAGATAAAAGTGATTTCCAGCATATAATTTTGCTTGACAATCTTGTCTGGCTAGTGTTAACTTTTTAAATAGTTGACACTTCAAAGTGTTCTTTGTGTCTCAGCTATGACTGTGTGGGAGAAGAGGGGAGGGAGGAGGCGGCGTACTGCCACTCTGCAGAGGGCTGTTTGGGAGACTGTGTGTACACTAGATGCTGTTAGACTTATGGATGTAGGAGAAGGTTAACCCAACTTCACTCCAAATCAAAGACTTCCTATTATACACTGACTTTAGGTGGTTTTATGTTACTCTACTCTTCTGAATCCAATGTATATACCCTAAGATGCAAAAACTATGTTAAAGCTCTTATCATGGCAGAAAAACATACTGTACATCCACGTTGCACCTCAAATCCATAGCTTACTATAATTCCAGCCTGGAGACAAACAAATCAGGAATTGAGAAGCACAACACTTCAGCTGGAGATAAACACGGTTGACGATACAGAAAATATTGCATGAAGCACAAGTAGCACACTCTGTACCTTGATTGTTTTGGCAGCAACAATATTGGATAGATTCTTCTTGGCCATCTGAGAACCTTTGCCCGAAGGTAGGAAGCTCGGTCCCTGTGAGGATTTGATAAGGCACATTTTTTATCAAAATGGATCATCTATCAAAAACCACCAAAATGACTGCAAAGAAAATATTTCATCCGCACATCAGAGGGAGAAAAACTGTAAATGATCAAAACAAGCAGAAGAGAACCAAAAGGGGTGTAAACCAGCCATGCAAGATATAAGAGAGCTGCCTATGTAAATGACACTCATTACAAATGGTCCTTATGGAATCATATCAACAGTCAAGCGTGAATTGCTTTTAAATGTGTGTAACCTGCCCTTGGAATACATAAGCTATAGTTAATAATCCTTCAAGTGTAGTGACATTTATATCTATGAAATTCAGCTTCTCTCAGCATCATGGCATTCTCGCACCAAAAATAAGTCTTCTGCCACCAGGGCAAATCAATTTTAAAACATTTTCTTTAACTTTAATCAATGAGTAGACTTCTGAAATCAAAATGTGATATCACAAGCTATAAGGAGAGTTACTTTGATCTTGTGGTGACAGTTTCTAAAAGCAAACCTAAACTTTTCAAGGGCTCGAGTATAACATTATTTAACATAAATGCTAAAGTGCAATCCAGCTTGTCAAACATACTTCTTCCTGCAATAATTATCATTCCTAAAACATGGTGTTTATAGCAATTAAGTTGACCGTTGCAAACAGTTGCATCAGCATCAACCTCTGGTCTTTTCTGTACCTGAAGGGCCATGGTGTGGTCGCAGAGGAAGCTCTGGTATTTCAGGGGAATGTGGATGCTCTCCTTAGGCCGGAGGTAAAGCCTGGGACCAGGGGCACTCTTGTCCAAGTGAAACATGTTTTCCTCCAGCGAGGTAGGAGTTTTGGTTAGTGCTTTGAAGTAACGCCACTCCTCTGTGTTAGTGATGACACTGGATAGAAAGATTAAAGGACAAGAAGAAGATTAAAGCCAGCTCTAATATATATTTAAGGGGTTCAACAAGGATCAGAGCTGGACCTGTTACTCTATCAGGAATAAAAGTCTAAACCCACACTGCAGTGTTCATTGTACCCTATGGTGTTGAACAGAACAAACAACATACTTTTCAAGCCTTAACAGTAATTTGTTTAACATAAAAAATATGTATGTAAATATGATGGGGATAGTGGTACAAAAAAAGCCATGATGTCACTCAAATCAAAAGGATTACCATCTTGAGAGCATGAATCTGTTCACCAAATGTCTTGATAATCAGGATAATAGATTGTGTGAAAAGTAATTATTTTGTCTTGGGGGTGGCCCTAGGAAAAAGCTCATAGTATTACCAACATGGAAATGGTTCATCATCTTGGGAGAAGGACTGCGTTGGGTAAATTTCATAGGAATGTGCTCATTGGATTTTTTTCTCTTTTTTTTGCACAAGAAAACATTTTTGGCCTGATCATGGTGTTAGATTATAAGTTATTGGTTTACCAAAAACGTTAGGATTCAACCCTCTGTGACCATGAACATTCACACTGAACTTTGTGGAAATGTGCCCTGTAGTTGTTTTAAGGGGTATTTCAATGATTTTGTGTTGTGCTTTCTTAAACTTGGGGGACTTTCAAGACATATATAAAAATTAAAATGAATAAATAAATAAAAAGAATGGTCAAAATTGATGCAACAGAGACATCCTCAATTTAAGCTTTAAGCTCCAAGACCACAAGACATTGCACTTCCCATACTTCCAATACTCCCTGAGAGCCACAGAACACATCATACAACTGTTTTTACGATGTGAGTAGTAGGCCTACTAACTGACCTTCATGTCAGTGAGTGCTTCTTCAACATTGAAATTCTAACAATGTATTACTCAGTACTTGTATTTATCCCTCCAACTTTATCACCACTTCTGTACTGTGAGCTGTACAATAATAAAAGGCTTTAGAAAAAAAAGAATAACATATACTGTACATGATCATAATTTCCCTAGTAGCAAAGGGAAGGTATTATGAAATGTCAGAGCTACAGACGAGTGCAACACAGATGCTAAGTGTTGCCATTTATCTTGTACATTTACAAGAATGTACTGAACTGGTGTCAGTATTGGCAATCATATGGAAAGAGGATGTAGCAAATTCAGAATAATAGTCTTACCAAATGATTCCTTGTTTGCCAACAACTTAGTTTGCCAACATTCTACTTCTGTTTACGTGAAACCACTGATAAAATGGAAACATGTAATTGAAATGAAATGGGCGACTTACAAAAAGTGCTTGTAAGTAACCATATCCTAACTTCACATCCATACTTAACAACATGAGATAATGACATCAGATTGATGGTTGTCTTCTCATCTTGTTACTGGAAAGAAAGCAAAGATGCTTATTTCCCACAATGTTGAACTATTCCTTTATCAGGATTTATTCATTTTTTTGGCATAAAAGCATTATTGTAATATGTTGTTGTGCTATGTTCAAGCTTTAGTGCTGTAAACTTAACTGTATGGCTCACAATCAAAGTGAACTAAATTTTATGGTTAAGCAGTCACTAAACAAAACACAGTCATTTCATTTTAATTGCAGTCTGTGGCTTTCATAAAGGTGCATAGAGGTCAAAGAAAGCCCGCCGCCAATCACCAACAAATGGATTTCCAGGGAGAACGGAACAGGAGCAGATAACACATTCCAACAGAAGGAGGTCTCGTCTCTACTCTCTCCTCTTCCTTTGAATGCAAAAATTTCACACATAAATGCATAAAGGAGAGTGCTGCTTTAAACTTCAAAGGTTCCAACCCATAGGCATGAAGAGGGAAATATCTTTCAAAAGGAGGGTAGGGCCCCACCTCGCCTGCTCTGAGATGCAACAGTCAATTCCATGGAACTTATTTGGAGATCCCCACCTGTGCATTTGGAATAAAACACTTTGCCTGTAGCTTTGTGTTCCAACTGAGCCTCCATGAAAAACCAAGGGTTGATTCATTTTTAAAGAAAGAAAATAGGACAAGGCAGGAGGTGAAGAGTACAGACTGAGATAAATAGAAGAAACAGAGTGAAGGAACTAAATAAAGATGGTGATTAAAAGATATCGAGAAAGCGAACTGAATGAATGCAGAGTTGAGAAAGCACAGACATGCACAGGTTAAGATAGATAATGAGAGGGAGAAATAATGAGAAAAGTTGCAGGACAGCAGCAGAGGAGCTGTACAGTCTCTCCTCTTTCTTCTTGCCAAGTGTAAAAGGTAACCATGCAAAATGGATGGCAACAGGTAGCAAACGTGAGCTCCACGTAATGAGGAGCCTCTGGGGTCTAAACCACTGCAAACATCAAAACTACAGCTACCATAGCCTCTCTCTAAGTACTCTACCTTCAAAGCTTGATGCTGGATTTTTAGGTTGAGGGTCAGACTTTTTTTCTGTTTGTTTCTGTTGAACGAAGAGCTGTACCCAAGACCTTGTTTGTGTTCTAAATAAAGCTCCATGTTAAATATTGGTTGAAATATTGATAAAAAAAATAACAGCTTCTGTGCACTGACCAAGCTATCCTTCATGTTGCCCTGAATAAGGAAGTTGAGTTGTTGTGTACATGTTGTCTGGCCCCGCAAGGACTTGGCAGATGGTTGGTGTAAAAAAAACAGAAAAAATAAAAAAAAAGTTGCACAGCAACACACACACGTGTTTTTCCCTGGAAAGATTCCTGAATTAACGCAGGATTTTTAGCAAATGCCCACTGTCTCATTGTGTGGCTGTGTGTTGGTGTACTGCAGAATACCATTGTTACTGAAACAATCATCTCCATGTTGCTATTGTGTCATTGTCATGGGTAAATACTATTGTCCTTAAGCTGTACTTTTCAGCCTCAGGTGTTTCTACAAACTATTTGTCATCTTAAAATACCAGCTTACAGTTCAGTTTTGTGGTAAAATATTCATTAATTTGAACAAAGCAGAATACGAAATGTGTAAAAGAAAGCTATGCAGGCCATTCAACAAGTGCCTTTATCCTCAAATCAGAGGGGAGAGTAGCATTCAACAAGTCAAGCATCATGTTCATAAGGCTGTACTAATGTAACAACTAAATACTGAGAGATCCAAGGTTTCCCGGGAAAAGCCTCCCAAATATTGGTCAGTTTAAAATCACAGTAAGATATCAAACCCTGATATATTCCATCAAGTCTCTTCCTGTGGAGACCACAGTCACATGCATAGCAACAACATACATAGCAGAGCCACTGATCTAAAATAAAATACCACAGTAAACATGCAGTAGTATTAGTACCATTAAAAGATTTTACTGTGTGCTGTATGGATTTTTCAGAGTAGTTTGATATTGTTTTTCGCCGGCCCTGTGCTTAGTAGCCTGTCTCAGTCTGACTGACCTGATTTTGTCTCTTGAAACACAACAAATGCAGACTTACTAAATGCTTGCTCATGTGGGAATGTTGGGTCTCTTTATAAATTAAAACTTGAAGAGTACGGTTTAGAACCTGCTCTATGTGTAAAGTGCCTTGAGATAACTTTGTTGTGATTTGGCGCTATACAAATAAAGATTGATTGATTGATTGATTACTGTATACAGTACCAGTCAAAAGTTTGGACAGACTGTCTCATTTAAGTGAATGGTAAAGAGTGTCCAAACTTTTGACTGGTGCTGTACATTTCTAACTCTCGGAAGAGGCGGCAGACGGTTTGGCGTAAAGTGTCTGATCTGAAAATAAATAAATAATCAAGCAGGGCGCTAAGCTGGGAAGACGACAGATGCAGGGATTGATGACTCTCAATTAGACCTGGTACGCCCGGTGGCCGGGCTAATGCCATAATGATTCATCCATGGTGCACTGAAGCCTTTGTTGATCAATGTGATATATGTTAATCCGAAGCTCAGGCATGAGCAGAATTCATAACCAAAGACTCAGTGTGAGGGGATTAACAACGACACTAAGTGAAGGAAACAAACACCAGCCATGGATACTGAGAACGGGTGATCCAGAAAACATCAACCATAATGGCTGCTATGTGTAGATTAACAGAGGTATTTAGTATCTCACCAGTATAATGTCTACATCTGTGTCAAGGACAAGCGACTGTGGGCTGAGGGAGCTAGAATGTTCTTAGTTTGTAAGCCTAAAATTTGCGTGTGAAAAATAGAGTGAAATGTATAAACATAGTGCTAGGTGGATGCTAACAGTCATGAAAAAGTCAGAATATATCTTATTTATTCATGAAAACCCACATGCAAAATTATTTTGGATGTGGTTGTTATTTGTACAGGAAAAATAATAATTGATTGTGTTTATTCATAAATAAAAACACAAATGTGTTCACAACTGTGAAGAAAATGTAAATGTCTAAGCCATGCACACAGTCGTACAAAAAAAAAAGAAGCTGTCTCGGCATTAATTAGAAAATTCGAAGACTAAATAATGCACCCACGACATACAAACAGGACGTGTCAAAACAGGAAAAGAAATACATAAATAAACAGGCATGCACGCATCATATCAAAACAGTGAGCAGGCAATGAATCAGACTCCCACAACAAAACACAAGCAAACATCTTCATGGCCTCACTTCATCTTGACTTTTTTAGTGTTGGTGTTTCATACTTTTTATATTGTAAAACTATTTTTTGGATGATGGGATTTTATAATGATTTTTGTAAAGCATCACTGTATGAGAGGAGCTCCATAACAGAACATGCTGTTTTAAACTTATTGTTTCTGTTTCTATTGTACTTTGAGAACCATAAGAATTATAAATGATTAAACACCACAAGATTTCCTAAAGAAAATGTATATATAAATTTTACCTATGTGATTACATATTTTGAACCAATATGCAAAAGAAAAATGATTGTACGTTTTACAAAGCCTGGAAATTATAATTATATAACACCTTATTTTCTAACAGGATGGTCTAGTTATAGGCACAATCCATGACCCAAATCTGAACAAAAAAGTCCACAATCCAACCAGCTATGGACTGTACTTAAATAGCGCTTTTCTAGTTGTTATGACCACTTGAAGCGCTTTTACATTTCATGTCTCATTCTACCATTCACACACATTCATACACTGATGGCACCATGCAGGGTGCCAACCTGCTCATCAGGGGGAAACTAACCATTCATACACTGTTGGCGTGGAAGCAATTTAGGGTTAAGTATCCTGCCCATGGACACATGGACATGTGGACTGGAGGAGCCGGGAATCAAACCCTCAATCTTCCAATTGGTGGACGACCGCTCTACCTCCTCAGCCACAGCAACCCCACACTCGTGCAATCAACTCATGTACAAACTAACGCCAGAGAACAACTACATTAAAGTCTGTAATGTTTTATAAGGCTGTCACTGGTTTGTTTTAAGCAGACTGGATTGATTTATATCACAGTGTAACTGAGCCTCAAAAAGACATCCAATGTTTAACTGTTTAAAAAGAGCTGAGTGGACCAGGACAGATATAATGGGTGTGATAATTTAATCATATTAATATGAAGGATTAAATTTAGTATTTGTATATACTTCAGTACTTAAAAAGAAAGTAATTGGACTGTTGATTGGCTCTAAATCTTCTGAAATGATGAATGTAGCGCTACAGCCTCCTAAAGAGGATAGACTAATTGTGCTAAGACACATTAGCTCTTGCATCATGACTGGTTGCACTGAGAGTTCAACTCAAAGTTTCATGGAACTCAGTTTAGCATTTGTTTCACATGTGGCCTCGGTTTGCAGTGGCCTTGCAAAAGAGAAACTGAGCTATAATGAATTAACTCCACAACAGAATGAGACCCCACTCATTAAGGGTTATGTACAGTAACATAAAAAGCCAACAATGGACTACAAACAATGCATAAATATTGATGTCAGGGGTGTTTTGATGTTGCGTTTGATGTCAAGCTATTTTTTTTTTCTTCTTCTTCCTCTTATGTTAATAAGTGACCAAAGTCAGTGTAATGTTACTTTACTGCCCTCTATTGCTTGGTCTTTTTCTGGAGCTACTGTATTTGCAAGGTGTTGCATGCAGTCCTTGATAAAGAGGCTAGAGGTGAAAATGTTGTGAGGGATAAGGGGAGGGCTAAGTCACTCCATAGATTAAAGTTCTGGATCAGATGCATCTCATTTTGGGGAGGGTTAAGTGTGAGGATACAGTGTCCTCTCCTAAAGCATGATGAAAATAGGTTTGAAGAACTATGCTCAGAAGTACACCGTCACCTTTGGAAACACATTCACAATGTGTGAATACTTTTTTTTTTTTTTTTTTTTTTTTTACAGAGGGGCATGGCTTGTTACATACTCATAATGGAAAATGCCAAAACACATACGGCATAGAAGCATATGCTCACAGTCGATGTGTTAGACTGGGGGCACACCTAAAAACTTGTAGAATCCACCTAATTTTAAAGATGATACAATAGTTTTTCATAGATTTCCTCGCTGTCAGTGGAAAATCAAAGTGTTAAGAGCACCGGTCCATTCTCAACTCATCGCTTTTGGCAAACTGGTTGCAGAGCTCACTGTCTTACCTGAGCTCGGAATCATCACTGTGGATGGTGATGGTCTGCGGTACATTAAAGGGGTTTTTGAGGACAAACTCCATGTACTCAGCAGACCCCAGGCTGGTGTAGAGCAGGTGCTGGGTGGTGATGGCCTGGCTCAGCATCATGGAGATGGCCTCTGTCTTGTTGTGTTCTTCACATGGTTTGATCGGCTGAAGTTCTCTAGCCAACCGGGCTTCCTTAGTCCGATCCTAACACCCAAAAAAAAGATGTTCACACCAGGCAATGCAATATCATAATGTGCTGTGCATCCAAAATGCCTTCACACTCTGCTTCACCTCAGAATAATGCAGTTTAGATAATCTGACTACACTATTTGCTAATTAAAATACTTCATACTTACTTTGGTAAGTAGAATGGCATCATAACTGATAGAAATAATGACCGAAAAAATAGTTAGTTAAAAAAAAAAAACATAATGGATTTTTCTCAATGACATTTCAGTGACTTTCAAGGCAGCTAAGAACACATTCTTCATGGTTACTTTCTAATGATATGTTGGTGTGGTATAGCAGGAATGAACATTCTGCAAGCTTAATGTTACACACTTTCCTTCATGGTCAAGTGTTGTGAACATGATATGACCTTTACAAAACCTTTAGGAGATTTATGTTTTTCAGTAGCTTGTGAAAAGTAATACATACACCCACTTACCATTACCCGTGGAACAATGAGAGTAGGTATTTGGAAAATAATCAATATTATTTATAGGTTTTTCCTCTTGGTCGGTTTTCACAACTTTGTTCCAAAGCAGATGGTACAATAGAAAATGGTGGGTAAGTCTTCATTTTAAGATAAACTTACAGTGCACACAAAATAAAATGAATAATCCATTAATCAATAAATCTGTATTGCATGATAAATGTAACTGTAGTTCAAACAAATTAGAATCCATGAGCATAGTGTGATGTGGTGTGCTGGACTCAAACCCTTTTAATATTATAAGAAGCAAATGAAACAGCATGATGCCAGAGATTATGGCCACTAGGTTCATTTGAAAATAGATTGAACAACTCAAATTGAGCTTCAAAATCAGGATAGTGAAGCTAAATTTCTCAGAAAAAACTAATATGAAGATTCGCTGAGGATAAACCTGTCCAAATTAAGTCGTGGCTATCCGCCCAGAAAAGTCAAATCCAAATTGAATTGCAAAACAACTCTAAAAATCTTCTTCCTATGTGAGCAGGACTCAGTTATGTTCCACATAGTACCGGCTGTTTGGGGGGGGGGGGGGGAGGGTGTGAAACCACAAAAACTCAGGTCGTACCAGAGGAAATGTAATGTGTAAAATGTCTGAGGGAGACATGCACCACAGCCAAAATTACATTTAGCATGTGCACCCATGGGTGAAAGTACAAGATGTGCCTTAAGGTAGAAGAACAATTAACACCTTCTTGTACAGGCACTAAAACACAGAGGGTTGAAGGGCACATCGCCACGAGGATTGTAACACGGGCAGGCTGTCTGGGAGATGCTCCTCGCCTTTCCAAGGCTCCCTCATGACATGTTTCACTGGCAGAATGAAAGCTGTTTCTCTGCCTCTGTTGTCCATTTGGGATTTAAGTGAAGAAGACACACAGGGAAGGACTATTGCAGCTCTGCTTTAGAGACAGGCATCTATTCTTGGCTCCCCGTTGGCTCAAGAGTTTGACCTCACCGTAACCTTAGGCGCTTTAACATCTTCCTTGCCCTCACGCTGGTGCACGGCAGCCATGCGGTTGAGCTTGCGGCGCCCACCGTCAGGCTCGTTTAGGACGTGCTCCGCAGGCGTGATGGTGTCAGCTCTGATCCCCCGTCTCGACAGCGGCACGTAGGACTCGTCTCTGTGCAGCCTCTGTGCTTGTGCTGCATTTCTCGCTGTGAAGGAGAAACAGACAGCATTCCTGAATTTATTTACTGAACAGAGTGGAATCTAATCTCTTTGCCATTTTGACCATATGTTCTAAAAACCCTCCAAATGTCCAAGCGAGAGAGGCGCCGACAGATTAAAGTAGTGTTGGAGCACAAGAAACAACAGCTTGGACACAGACAATGGTCCAGTCAAACAACTGGCACAACTACAACTGGGCCAAAGCCCGACTGCTAGAAAAACTAATTCTCTCTCTCATCCTATATTGTAATCTTTCACCTCCATGGCTATGTATCCTCTGCAAGCAGTACAATATCTGATTAAAATAACCTGATTCATCTATTAGCCACCAAATAATCCATTCTCATTGGGACTGGATCATACAAATAACCCATGTTCTTTAAAGGTTTTAACAAGAGAATGTTCCTAATCCTGCGTGAACAACACTCAGACATTGACATAGTTTAAACTCAGGGATGCCCAAATCATATTTTTGTTATTTAAAACCTTGGTTTGTAGCCCATGTGATGTAATACACGTTGCAGGGAGCGGGAAGATAAATTGGCCACAAAACAGACAAAAATGAGCAGCGCAGCAAGGAGAGATAAAATGAGTGGTATGTCAGTGAATAGAGAGAGATGGTGAGAAAAACAGATGATGACAGAACAAAGAGGTATGAGGCTTATGTAAAACAGCTTTATATTTAAGTTCTTCAGCGATATTAGCTAGCTTGGGGCTGGATGAAAGAGTGTAAACAAATATGAATTCATAATTTGTATATGAATAGCTCTTAACAGATTTAAAAAACAAGATTTTTTGTTGTTGTTGCAGTGATAGTGTTGTTCAAGTGGTAAAGATGTTGTCAATTTGAATAAGTTTTCTTTAGCTGCAGTTTGTTGAGCTCTCTCAGCCACTGCAGTAAACTGACTAAAGTTACAACAACCATTGACATGTAAGTAGATGTTTAACCAACCAATCAGCCAACAGCCCAGTATTCTTAATTCGTTGTACTGTAATTAAACAGGACAAACATGTCAAATGTGGAAAAGAAATACATGCACAGATGTATAAAAATAATCCATATATTAATCGTTACTGAGATCATTCATCTTAACAGACAGCTCTCTTTGTTTTCCTCACTTTTCATCCCCTAGACATTTTTTTTCCTAGTCTCCTTATCAAAGGGGCATTGGGTCGACTGCCAGTCACCTAACCAGATAGTGTCTACACTGCTTCTTTCAGAGCTACAGGCAGACAGGAGTGGGACAGTAGTGTGACTGAGGGCGCACACACACACACACAGCTGTTCAGTGTGGTTTACTGTCACGCCTGGACTCCAGTGGAAGCAATTAGGCGCATTGTATGTTTAAAAGGCACGGGAAGGTTGAGTGGAGAGAAGAAAGAGTTCAGGTGTAAGAGAGACATGAGTGGTGGAGAGGTGACGGTGTGGGGGAGGGGGGGAGGTGGGTAAGAAACAAATCAAACAGTGAACAGAATGTGTTTGCACAGTAACGAGCTTTGAATAATTGATTGCAACAGTTTAGGGAATATATTTGCATGGAACCTTTGCATGCATTGATTTGTAAATGTTTTATATAGTGCATGTTTGTTTCCATATGCTTATTTTCTATCACTGTATTAGTATGACGTTTGATGTGAACATGTGTGTTTTGAGGTATAATTACACGGCAAAGTTGGATCTCAGAGAGTGGTGCAATTATGGACCTGCCAGACTTAATGTATATCATCATAAGTAGTGATCTGCTTTTTAACCACTCTTTCTTACATTATACCTCTTATGTGTGTGTGTGTGTGTGTGTGTGTGTGTGTGTGTGTGTGTGTGTGTGTGTGTGTGTGTGTGTGTGTGTATGTCTGAGTGTGTGCATTTGAGGACAAATTTAGGAATATAGTACACCAGTTGACTGGCGATGGCTTGTCTAATTGAGGAAAAAATTGGTTTCCCCAGTGTGTGTGCCTTTGCTTGGACTGTGAAAACACAGGCACACACGCACACACAGGCACACACAGGCACACACAGGCACACACAGGCACACACAGGCACACACACACACACACACACACACACACACACACACACACACACACACACACACACACACACACAGACACAGACACAGACACAGACACAGACACAGACACACACACACATACACATACACATACACACACACACACACAATACAAACAGGACTGTGGCTAGCCACCAGAGATGCTTCTGCAAGCTCAATTAGGCTGAAAATTGAGTGGTTCAGTGGTGCAGCCAACAGACAGAACGTGGAATGGATCTGGTTGAGCTGATCAAGGCAGGAGCATGGTCACTGCCCAAAAGCACTAATTGCTTTGTGTTGTAGAATGTACAGTACTTGTACACGTGTGCTTAGACACACATTGAAAAGGTGAGTAAAGACAAACATTCATTAGAACATAAACAGACATATTTCAGTGGGCTGTGGATTAAAGTGCTTGCCATTAAGTTGCAGGATGTTCCTGGAGCACAGGCTGCCTCCTCTGAAGCCACCAGTGACTTTGCGAGGTGTGATGATGTGAGGAGGAGGCGGCATCACATCTGCTGCCCTCCTCCTGCTGGGATCTACTGGGCACCCTGTACGAGACACATGCAGTTTTCAGTTTAATATTTCAGATGGGATCATGTTTAAACCTCACACTAGTCACACACTATAGTCTCTCAGAAACACACACAGTAACTTTTAACAGGTGCAGATTCTCCACAAGAAGGAGCTGTTTGGTCATTGTCAGACCAGCTCTGTACATGCTGGTATTTGTTTTTGTTTCTGCATCTCACCCACCTAGTTTATTATTCTTTTTTTAAACAAATAAATTGCTTACAACCCCCCTACCCCCTGAACTGAACACACATTACATCTGAGGTGTGTTCATCTCACTATCAGGATCATAGTTCATAGAAGCAGTTATGTCCTTAACTCTTGACTTTTTTCATTCTATTTAAAGACCAAATCTGTGCAACTGTGGAAGTGACTTGAGACTTGGGTGTTTGCCAAGTCTTCCAAGTAACAAGCGAAACCCAGATCTGGCCAGTTTGGAGAAAAAAAGAAAAAAGAAAAGAAAAAAACAAAACAGTTTTATGCCAAAGTTCTCTTTGAAGTTACATGTGTGACAATATATTTTCATTGTAGACAGCGCCCAAGTGAACACAGTCCAGGGTAAACTCTGGCTTAGAACACCCCAGGCAGGATCAATACATGGAGGTTAGCCTACAGTGGTGAATTAGCGGCTTGAAAATGCTAGAAAGGTCTGGATGCAGAAAGCTGGCAACATGATGAGTGTCATGCTGAGTGATGGTTACTGTTGGATTCTGTCCACTTTGATTGAGTACTTGGTGCCAGAGATGAAGTAAGACAAATCAGATACTATTATACTATATACTAACTATTTTTGGAGGTGGCTGGAGGCACTGACCAGAATATTTAAGAATTATTTAATTTTTGAATGGCCCTAGACACTATTATTCCTGTCATTACAGAAGCTTTATATCAACATGTGTATAGTTAAACTGATAGTTTAGAGTTATGCAACAAAACTTACCTCTTGAAGGCCAGACTGCCTTCAGTTTTCAGCCTTATTTTGTTTTGGTGTCTGTCCTCAAATAGCAAAAAAAAAAAATGTCTTCCTCTTTTTTAAAAGGCATGTTGATAAGTAAGCACTCCAGGCTGCCCCTGTTCTAAGACAGTGAATAATGATCGATATTAGTTTTAACATTAATTCATCCTGTGCAGAGCATCTACAGCAGCTGTGCAAAAGGCGTGCTTATGTTTCTGAAGATTGCCTTATACACAAAACGTGCAGCAATGGAAGTGTGACATTAATAATTGCTCACAGAATCACAACTACTGTACAATACCAGCCTGCAGCCACATACCATCTTCAAAAGAGCATATGCAATTACTACAGGTTAAAGGACTCGTTTATGCATTTTACAGGTATACTGAGGCCAACACTTAGAATCAGTTAGATACAATTTACTGCTGACAGGAGAAGTAATTAAAACTTAAGTTTACGCCTCTTTTAAATACAGCACACTTTGATACAATGCTCCCATTAGTTCCCAACCTCTGGAACATGACTACATACCTAACTGAGGTGCCTAATTGAAGTGTAAGAAGTTTTAGCGTTTTCCGAGAGGCTCTGAGATACTTCATCCGGAGCTCTTTCAAATGAAATATGGCGAGTTCAGCAATTAAGTGGCTTTACCGCCCAGAACTGATGGCTCAGTGAGCTTGTAGGAGTTTTAGAAGGGGAGCCAAAAGTACCCTCCATATCTTTTAGAGGCGAACTCCTTCATCAACATACTGATAATGGGCAGCAGCTAAATGAGTAATGGGAAGCTGGTGTTGCCATGCAAACAGACACAGACAGCGCAGTTCTGCAGATTAATGGGTGAGGTGTCTGCCGTCCCAATGCATTCCCCTCATCATCCATCACCCTTCCCTGGCCACACGACTCAGCCGAATGTATTTGTTTGAGTTATATTTCCCCAATATTACTGTGAAGACATTACTTCTGCTATCGCATAAACATCTCCAATCAATAACAAAGCAATAGAGATCTTATTCTCGGCGACTCATTATGAGCCTTTCAGCTGCTTTCTTTTGTGTAAGAAATGCTTTGATGATGGATAGAATACAATAAGCCTGTAAGGATGCGATAAGATGGACACCCGTGCTACTTGCCCAAATAAAACAAATGGACTGTTGATGAACCCAATTATGACCCCCCCGATTTAATCATTCAATCATTTCAATTAATTATCTATCAACAGAACCATCATTAGGCTTATCAGATAATACCTACTTTAGTGCTAAATCAGGTTGACGTGGATGTCTTGCTCTCGGTCACATTACTTGTCCCTATCTAGTGAATCACCCTGACAGATTGTTAAAACAGAGCTGATGATCTTTATAACTGCAATGTGAGCTTATACTCATTGGTTTACTGCAAGAAAACACAGCTTTTACTTCTCTGTGTTGTCTGAGTGGAGAAGAATAATTGTGAAGAAAGTGCCAGGGGGCTGAACTCTATCAGATTTATTGACTACATCTCGCTGTTGCATGACAACAACCCTACTGCACACCACACCACCTGCCCACCCTCTTTGCTCTGCTGGCAGTTCTTGAGGTTAAGGCCACAACAAACCCCTGATTTACTGGCCTCTAGAACAAATGGGAGCAAGCACCAAAGGGGATTCAAAGTAGTCTGCAATATTCGATTTCTACTGCCTCCCTGTTCCAGGCCACTGACCTTTCAGAATAAGCAGATTCTCTCTCTCACCTCAGGGCTAAAAGCAAGGTTGATGAAGTCGGGCTTTAATGTGCCAACAGCGAGAGCTTTTAATGAGTGAGACATACTGTATGTGCACCGCTTGGGGAAGTCACCTAGCTAAACTAATTGTTAGGTAAATTTCACTGATATTTTGTTTCACTTGAGGCAGCTTTAGGCAGGATTCTCTCCACTCTCTCCTGCTGCAACAGTCAGTCTCTCCAGGGCTTATCAGGCTGCTGCAGATGAGGAGCACTGTGAGGTCTGGAGAAGGTTCTAATCTGTCTTCTCTACTGTGCAAAGGCAGATACATGCTTTCTGTTTGTTTGTGTGTGCCTGGATGTGTGTGTGTGAGTGCGTGTCTTTCTATCTTTTAGAGAACCAGTTACAGTTCAAAGCCAGCGTTGTGAGGACATTTCTGTGTTGTGAGGACATTTTTGGCCGGTCTTCAGAACTTCAAAGGGCAATTTCAGGGTTAAGAAGTGGTTTTAAGATTAAGGTTATGATTCAGTTTAGGGTAAGGGTTGATTTTAGGCATTTAGTTGTGATGGGTAAGGTTAGGGTAAGGGGCTAGATAATGCATTATATTAATGAGCATCCTTACAAGGATATAAAGACAAACCGAGCAAAAGAGAAAGAATATAGACACAACTCAGTCAACAAAACAATTTTATATCAATGGACTTTTACCTCTATCACATATGAGTTGGAACATTGAAAGTTATTACATGAACAGCTGTAGCATTGGCTCAACCATACTGAAAACTACATAATCTTATCCATGTAGCCCACAGAAATATATGTATTGTGAGCCAAAATAAGCACCAATACTTTTATATTAAGAATGAAAGTAAAAGAGGTCACTCATGCAGACGAACCCCCAGATATTTATCGCAGTTCCCTTCATCTCCATGAAGCATTTCAGCATTTTAGCATTTACCCTCTGGTGAACCATGTTTCCAGGAGCAGCAGGCAGCTGTTTGTCAGTGTCAAAGGTCTAATAAACCAACTGCATGCTACTTGCTTAGCTCTCAAAAGCAGAAGATTAACAAAAGTGACTACCTGCTGAACATAGTCCACCATCAAGCAGCTGGAGGCAGATATTTTTCTCAAAATTTGGTTCCATCCATTTATGAAGCTTCGTCACATAAAAAATGGCACATTTCTTAATACCTACCAAAAAATGTTAAATTGGCATTGTTTGTTTGAGACTTGTTTTAATGGGAGCATTATTTTTTTGCAAAGCTGACATATTGTCCTGAGGCTCATGGAGTATCAATAATGGTATAAGGGCACATTTTTAGTAATCAAACCTTCTCTAGTCACAACCACATCTTTGCCTCTGTTTGTGCCACCCAAGGTGAATACGGTTGTGTGCATGTTTACTTGTATCTTAGCCTTATCTGCAATCATGTCACATTTAAACATTTGTTTCATGGTCAGTCTGAAAGGACAGGTGGTCAATTAAATTAAAAAAAAGGTTTAGCCCCTTGGAAGCATGAAGGTGCTCTTTACTTTTCAAAACTGATCTGACCTAATGGTGGCAGTAGGTGAATAGTTAAGTTTAATAGAGTAAGAATTATCCTCCAGGGACCATGAATATCCTCATCAAATGAATTACATACCAACGCTGTCAGCGCCATCCTCAGGTTTCCACGGTTAGTGGTACAAAATACTGGGAGATACATATTTTGACATATATTAATTACTGTTAATAAGCCACATTATCAGTCTTTGTAAAAGCTATGGGCTTTACATCCTAATGACATCCTGGACTGCAAAGATCATTCATTGTATTCCAGTTTCTAACTTCTTAAGTTGCTCATGTTCACACATGCTAATTATTTTTTCTATGGCTTTGTGGATCTGTCAACAAAACATTAATATCAACAAGGGTCATGAAATATTTTAAGCTCTTGCAAAGTTTTGATTTTTGTTTGATGTTTCTTTTCAACCGCCTCCATCTTCATTTTCCCCTCAAGAGTTCATGTGGATATAGCAGATGAAATCAATAGAGCGATGTTGCTTTCCTCTGGATTCACCAGTCGATCGGTTTCATGGAACGAGCAGGCGGTCGTCATGGTTTATACACTCCTCATCTGCTCCCACAGTTTTCTGTGTGGGAGCACTGTTTTCCTTCCTCAAGACCTAAAACCGCAGCAAAACCAAACAACCCTCATGTTGCAACCATGATTTCACAACTCTCTATTATTGTGATTAAGCCACTTCCTTTGTCCTTTAAGACGCTATTAATAAAAGCTGCTTTATAGAATGATTGAATAGGCCTGACAGCGTATATCATTACCATTTAATTAATTACTTGTCAATCCCACCTTGTGATAATTAAAAAGGATATCATTCGGTGTTTTAGTCTTTTTCATTTGGAAATGACAGTTTGCCACTCATTTTTTCCAATAAAGCCTAATTCAAATGGATTCCCAAGGGGGAGAAGTAAAGACATGATTAATAGCATGCATGACTGAAACACATAAAATTAGAAAAAGGGAGAGAGCAGTATGTCGTCAGGACTGCATTGCTTGTGAATTATAATGGCACAGAGCAGTGACAGAGAGCCGCATGATTATAAAAACTAATATACTGTATGTGATTATATAACCAATGCATTTTTTAGGGTGACTATGTAATACCACAGCTCACATGGCTAATGCAGAAAAATGTACATTTTCACATTGTTAATCCCTACAGCAATAAGGTCATATCTCACCAGTGCTCTGAGTTTCTCTCTCTTTTTTTTTTTTTAGCAAAAAATACTGTTTTAATTACCCAATTAATATTAAGCACTTCAGTTTTTCTGTGGGCTGTTAAGTTGCTGCCAATGAAACTCAACACTTCTGCAGATGTTTCAGAAAAGCTCTAGTCTTCTCTACAGGTAAGTAAAGGCCCTGGACACTACTGGAAAATGATTATCATATAATATCGCTTGGCTATTAATAAACCAGCACATCAATTTAAATCAATAGGATCCTCTCAACAGTGAACAAAGCTTTAGCTCATCTTCCTGTGTCACACACTTCTATTCTGTCGCGCTCTGCTTTATCAACCATTTTAGAACAACATTCCGTGCCCTTTTGAGCCGAAATGCACGAGCAGTATCTGCACGGTCTCAACAGCCGTGCATTCAGCTTGGCCAGCGTGCATTTTTGAGTCCATCCTGAGAGGATTTAGTGGTAGCAGAATTTACTCAATCCATAGAGAAGCCATGTAATCCTTCTATTGAACTTGAAAATCACAAAATATTGAAAAAAATTCCAGGAACAGGGTTTTCACATTATATCAGTGAAATCCTTTACCAGCCTGCCTGCCATTTTTGCCATCCTGTCTCATCACACAACCTGTCCACGCTCTGCTACACCTGCCTGTCTATATGTCTGTGTGTATGCATGAGTGCAATGCCTTCTTGGCATGTGTGAGTGATTTGATATGCACACATGCTTGTGTGGGTGTCCTTCCCATCAAAGCTCTGTCAAAGTCTTCATACAGCACATCCATCTGTCGCACTGAGGCTAACTTCTGATACTCAAACACCACCACCCCACCCCCTCTTTCAGCGAGCTATAATGATTGTGCTTCATATCCTTTACCACCCACTAAATAAGAGCGTTGATTCATTATAGCCTGATGAAAGCGACAGAAAAAGACAGAGAAACACGGACGATACAGGGGAGGTAAGGGAAGAAAACAAACAGCCATATAGAAGGTGGAAGAGAGAGAGCGTGTGATTGAAGGGTAAAAGGGAAATAGATGAATAGCAGAAAACAGGAAGACTAATAAAACGCAAAGAGAGAAGTGTGAATGTGAGAAAGACAGCGACAAATGGAAGCAGAAACAAAGAAAAGTGCTTGTGAGTCCTCCCTCCCCAAATTGATTCTGACTGTTAGCCAGGGCGCATGATGGATATCTGAGCCTTGATTGGAATTTACATGCCAGACACAACCTCCCCCTTCCATCCACAGCACACCCAATAACCCACTGCGCTCTCAACCTGCTTTGAGTGATAAGCGCAATGAGAAAGTGCCGGCATATTTAGCCCCAACAATGGCACTCTGCAGAGTTTCTTAGGCTGGGAAAATGATGCATTGTTTATGAGAGGGAGTATCGTTTCAACAGTTGATTAATAGCGAGGAAGCTATCATCAGCTGTCATCACGCCGCAGGGGCACGCCAGGCCCAAATTGGTTGAGTGTGAGGGAAGGGGAAAGGTGCTCAGTTGCTAGATGGAGTGGAACTATCATATCAAGATATTTCGCTTTGGCACAGTGTTTGCTTTGCAAGCCTCCATATCTACAGAAAATGGGAACTTTGAACAGCAGCAGCAGCAGCAGACCTGGGGATTCGCTGACATATCCCAACTCTATGCATCAATAAAAGTAAACAGACACCATTACTTCATAATCTGAGGTTCTAAATGGAGTATGACCTGAATATAAAACTCTCTTGTTAATATTTAAGGGGGTAGAAGGAGATTTAGGTGATATTGAAACTTTTCTTTTGAATATTCTTTTGAATGCTAAAACAAATACAATATAATTCTTGTTTTCCTGGGTTTCCTTAAATGTTGTCAGAACACAACTACCCAGCTATTCTCATGCACCCACTCTCAACCATCTTCTAGTTTCAACCCAAAGTGAGGAAACTATCTGGATTGGAACTTTCCACACAGGTGTATTATTCATATAGGAACTTCTGCTCATCTTATGTTCAACTAATTCAGGGGGGAAAAAATTCAGGGGGTCTTGCAGTACTTGCCTATGTTTCCTGTGCGTATGTGCAGCCGGCCTCTGAGAATAGTCTGGACCGTCATGGGGTTGGAGGCTGAGTGTCGGCCCACATCTGCACTCGCTAGCAGGGTGTCGTCTCCCACGTAATCGGTGGTCAGCACCTCAACCTCATGAAGTGCCTGCACTGCCGATTTACCGTGACGTAACATGTACTGGGGATGCAAAATAGGGTGTGAGAAAAGTAAATGAAATGTACTTACAAGTATGGACATGAGCACAAATGTATTGATCAAGACATGGAGGAAAACTACTACAAAAGACAGAATAGATAATTAAAGAAAATTAAAGCATTGGTTATTGGCTCGGGAATCAGGGTTAGGGTTATGGTTGAAAAAGATGGAGATGAGCATATAGCTGAAGTAATTTTAATAGTTGGAACAGGCCAGTCAACCCTGCCACTGGCCTAATTGTTCTTAGCTCTTTAGCCCGCAAATATGGTGCTTGTCTGACCTTTGACCCTTTTGACCTTCTAGCAGATGTGACGCAGTCATCAACAAAATCTGGACGCAAATGGTCAGCTTGAGACGCAGGTGTGAACAGTAATGTGTCCACACTGTCCACTTGAGATCAGATAACCTGAGACACATGTTAATCCCAGGTGTAAACAGGGTCACTCTCTTTCCCATTGTGTGAGTGAGTGTGTGTGTGTGTGTGTGTGTGTGTGTGTGTGTGTGTGTGTGTGTGTGTGTGTGTGTGTGTGTGTGTGTGTGTGTGTGTGTGTGTGTGTGTGTGTGTGTGTGTGTGATTGTTTGAGTAGAGACAGGTGTGCTGGTGTTAGAGCAGAGCCACATCAGCACTAAAAATACTCATCCCTTCACTTCCATTCTGCTGGATTGTAGCGTCTACGCTTCAAGCCGTTTTTCGTGCATTACCTATTTTTCTGTTGCAGTCTGTTTTGTCCCTAGTCTAACCCGGTCTCCTGTCTCCTTGCAGTCCCATCTGCTCCGGTTCCATCCTCTGTCCCCAACTGCTTGTCTTGTCTTGTCTGCCCTGCTTCACTGCACTGGATTCCAGCACTTCACAGTGTCCAGCTCAAGCCTAAGCTCCTGGTTTCCAGCTACCTGCCTGAGCTCCAGTCCCACTTTTTCACTTAGCAATCCCAGCCTTCCCAGGCCTGCATTCTCTTTCCCCAGCTTTCTAAATGAATACTTTATTGCTATTGTATCCGTTTCACCTGCTCAGCCACACACACAACAAGCTCTGCCCAGCTGTGAACTTGCTTAAATGCTTTACAAAATTCAAAATTGCAAAATGAATCAATTCTACGACCAAAATTTAAAACCCTTTAATGTGTGAATTTGTTTTCCTTCAGAGGTTAAAATGTGAGGAAAACTTGTGTCAGTCACATCCTTGAACCGAGGACACAGGGCACCCCATACTAAATGATAGTGGGCTTGTTCAAGACAGACTGTGCTTATCAAAAAATTAACTCCTGTTCTTTCCCTATTAACAAAATCACTTTGTGCATTTCTCAAAAAAATAAGATCATGTGGCTTTAAACTGCAAATCTGTGCTTGTTCTCCCATCGTAGATAAAGTGAAACCATGTATAACAACTCATAAAATGTTCATTTTGTGTTTTTGAAGAAACCTGGTTCATATGTTGAGCTGTTTTTTTGTATTTCACATTATAGTGTCAGTGACAGGTTTCTCTACAACGCCTGGTTCATTCTATGAGATGCGTTAAAACAATCTGCAAACACTTCATGAATACATGACAGACGCACTATGTTGCCATGAATGTATGTCATGATTTAACAATGCATGTGTAAACAGATTGTGATTTTTCCTTGTTTGAAGCTTGATCCCTGGGAAGTTCTTGTGATGAAAACGTCAAGTAAGAATAATAACATCTTCCATCTCCGTACATCAGATACTACATACAACTGCACTGACTTCAGACTTTTACCTTGAGCTGGATGGCAGTAGAACCTATGAGGAGCAATGAGTCACTGTCCCAGATGTCAATGTGCATGGTGTGGAGGGCCATGTAGCGAAGGAACCAGCGCTTCTCTCTGGGCCTCAGGAAACCCTCATCTACTTTGAACTGCACCTGCAGCCCTGGAGAGCCTGGACAAGGAGAGAGGAGAAGAAACACATACACTCTTCAGAAACTGGGACAATGGTTGTTCCTGGGAGCCTACTGGTTGACACATGCCACACAACCGCAAAATCCGTGATTTGATTCTGGCAGGAGACCCTTATTCTTTCTTATCTCTACTGTCACTATAACAGAGGCTTAAAAACGCCCCCAATATACAGGTGCATCTCAATAAATTAGAATATCATGGAAAAGTTCATTTATTTCCGTAATTCAATTTAAAAAGTGAAACTCATATACTATATGGATTCATTACACACTAAGTGAAATATTTCAAGCCTTTATTTGTTTAAATCTTGATGATTATGGCTTACAGCTAATGAAAACCCCAAATTCAGTATCTCAAAAAATTAGAATACTAAATAAGACCAATAAAAAACAAGGATTTTTAATACAGGTATGTCACCCTTCTGAAAAGTATGTTCATGTACAGTATATGCACTCAGTACTTGGTTGGGGCTCCTTTCGCATGAATTACTGCATCAATATGGCGTGGCATGGAGGCTATCAGCCAGTGGCACTGCTGAGGTGTTATGGAAGCCCAAGTTGCTTCGATAGTGGCCTTCAGCTCGTCTGCATTGTAGGTTCTTGTGTCTCTCATCTTCCTCTTGACAATACCCCATAGATTTTCTATGAGGTTCAGGTCAGGCGAGTTTGCTGGCCAATCAAGCATAGTAATTCCATGTTCATTAAACCAGGTATTGGTACTTTTGGCAGGTGCCAAATCCTGCAGGAAAATGAAATAAGCATCCCCATAAAGCTTGTCAGCAGAAGGAACCATGAAGTGCTCTAAAACTTCCTGGTAGACGGCTGCGTTGACTCTGGACTTGATAAAACACAGTGGACCAACACCAGCAGATGACATGGCTCCCCAAATCATCACTGACTGTGGAAACTTCACACTGGACTTAAAGCAACTTGGATTCTGTGCCTCTCCTCCCTTCCTCCAGACCCTGGGACCTTGATTTCCAATTTACTTTCATCTGAAAAGAGGACCTTGAACCACTGGGCAACAGACCAGTTCTTCTTCTTCTTAGCCCAGGTAAGACGCTTCTGACGTTGTCTATGGTTCAGGAGTGGCTTGACACGACAGTGCGACAGTTGTAGCCCATGTCCTGGATATGTCTGTATGTGGTGGCTCTTAATGCACTGAGTCCAGCCTCAATCCACTCCTTGTGAAGCTCCCCCAATTTTTGAATGGCCTTTGTTTGACAATCCTCTCAAGACTGCGGTTATCCCTGTTGCTTGTGCACCTTTTCCTACCACACTTTTTCCTTCCACTCAACTTTCTATGAATATTCTTGGATACAGCACTCTGTGAACATCCAGCTTCTTTAGCAATGACTTTTTGAGGCTTACCCTCCAAGTCAGCAGTCTTCCCTATGATTGTGAAGCCCACTGAACCAGACTGAGAGATCTTTTAAAGGCTCAGGAAACCTTTGCGGGTGTTTTGGTGTTTTTTTCACAATATTATAATTTTCTGAGACACTGAATTTTGGGTTTTCATTAGCTGTAAGCTATAATCATCAAGATTAAAACAAATAAAGGCTTGAAACATTTCACTTTGTGTGTGATGAATCTATATAATATATGAGTTTCAATTTTTAAACTGAATTAATGAAATTAATTAACTTTTCCACAATATTCTAATGTATTGATGTGCACCTGTATACCTAAATATGAACAAGTAGATGTCCCTGTCCAAATATTAATGGACTGCAATGCATCAAACATCATAAAAACCCTACCTATGAAGTTACTAAATTATAAAGGCAGAGCTTTGTAGGCGGGATAAAGAATGAGGGAATCATCGTTTTACGCTACAAGTCTAGCTAGCCACTTAGCTACTTTGGCGACATACATTAGAAATAAGGATAGAAAAATGTCTACAAAGATAGTGACAAGGGGGGAAATGCAACTGCACAGTTTGTTGAAAGTTAATTTACAGAAATAACTCATTCACATTCACGTAGTCACTCGCTACTGATTAGATACAAAAGGTCACTATAAGATGTTGTTCCACTATGAGCCCCAAAACAGCTTCAATGTTAGACATAGATTCTCTTGTTTGTAGTTTCTCCTGGAGAGATGACTGTCTTCTAAAAGATATTCCAATATTTGGTGTTGTAGAAAGTGTTGTCTGACACATTGATTCAATATCTCCCCTAGGTATTCAACTGGGTGAGATCTGGTGTCTGTAATGGTCACAGCATAAAATTCACATCATTTTCTATGCTAATCAAATCATTCAGTAACCCCTCATTCCCTGTGGATATGGCTACTGTCATCCTGAATAAAGCCCTCGCATCAGGATAGAAATGATTCATCACAGGATAAAAGGGCTCATTCAACAGTATTGATTTGGACTGACCCTTCCCTCTAAGGGGGACAAGTGGACCCAAATAAACCAGAAAAATACTCGTCAGTGGGTAACAGAACCCTAGGACTGTCTCATTGTCAGGGTCAAGCATTCAGGCCTGAACACTTTGAGCGGTCTTTGTAACTGAAGTTTTTCCCATTCATGGGATGATAATAATAAAGCCTTTTCCAAAGTCACTTGAAGGTAGAGTTTCCTTGTAAACAAAGTTTTTTGTTTACATTCAGTTTTATGGAGGATTACCACCACAGGAGCTTTACCTTTCCATAGTTCCTGTAACGATTGGGGGGCTTTACCCAAAACAAGTGTATAATTATGTGCAAGTCTAACAAACATGTTGACTGCTCATAAAACATTTGCAAAACTGATTTTTTGATAATAGTGAAACCTGAATTGTGGTGTTTGCTTGCTGGAAGTCTTTTTCATCTACCCAACTGCATTATGGGAAGTGTAGGATCCAGTGCTTGACCCATGCAACTGAATAAAAGGCAGAATATCTCTTTTTTTAAGGAAGTAACATCCTAAATCAGCCTATAACCTCACTCTTCACCTCCTCACTTTTTCAACTTATGATGTCTTGCGTTCTCTCTCAGGTGTATCTGGTCTGGCCTAATTAAGGAAAAAACCAATAAAGAGCGGGCCAATGACTTGATTTAGATTTTTGCCTTCGTTACTTTTTTCTTTTTCGTTTTTATTGGTTAGGGTTAGTAATAATAATAATTAAAAAAAAGAAATACAAAAAAAAAAAAAAAAAGAAAAAAAGAAAGACAGTAGACTTTGTTAGGTGTTGTTTGTTTGGTGGTCATTTATATTGTTTGTAAATGAATTGAATACTTTTTTCTGCTACTTCTCAACTCTTAATTATGTGGGACTGCTTTTGTATAGAGCTTTCCTGGGGGTCATAACACTGTACAATAAGTTGATATTCAACACCACAAAAGTACAGCCTCTAAAGTTTAACTAGTTTATTTGTGTGTCCACCATTAAAATATAAAACCTGGAGAAAAAGCCATCTGGTCTGGTCATTATTTTAGCCTTTCCTTCCATCCAGATTAGTTTAAATTTGGAGGAAGAGCCATAATATCTCTAACCAGCTGTCATCCTTGTGGACAGGTCTGAACTGGTACAACAGCTATCGCCTGGGAGTCATTAGGCCTGTTGATTGTGTTGCATGGGAGTACAATAAGCAGGGAGTATGAAGCCATTTCACAGAATCAAGAGCACCCTAGGGCTCCCATAATTCAAGATGATAATGGTGCCTATCACACTGCCAAAAATCCTCAGGAGTGATTTCAACAGCAGAATAAAGTCATGGCTTTAATCAGCACATCCGCAACTGACACATTTGGACATTGAAGAAGGGTAGATTTCCCTCTCATTTACTCAAAAGAAACATATTTTCCTCTCTGAAGAAAATGGTGTACACACAGTTTAAGGACTGAAGCTGTTCTAAGGATCTTATTACATAGATAGATATTTACATATATTATGTACTTATATTGTTAGCCATTTGTTATTTATATTGTACACACACACTATCCATTTTGATTAAATCAGTTCAGAGAGAAGGGAAAACTCTGCTATTTACCAACTTGAAATCTGACTCATCCCTTAACTCCAAGCAGCTCAATGAAACCGACCCCGTCAGTGATCCAACTTAGCTGGTGAGTGGGTACAGTGTACACTCAGCTGCAGCCCAAAACCCCGACCTGCAGCAGCCTGTTAATGTTATGCTGTGTGTGTACTAAAGGTGTGAGTGTGGGTCTGTGTGCCAACTCGAATCCCAGAATTTCCCCGCAGCATCCTTCCAGCTCCGTATCAAAGCCCCCATACTGTCTTTATTCCCGTAAGTTGAATGTGCAGAGAAGCAACCAGCTGGATAGAAGTGGAATAATGAGGACCTTTGGTGACAGTCCTGCTGTGTTAAAGAGACCAGCAAGTCCCTCTGACTCTCGCCACGCATTAACTGAAGAAAAACTCTTTTTCCTTTTCAAGTATACACACATGCACACTTCTTACAGTATCCCATGAAAAACTGCCTATTCTGAGGACACCATTTCTACCAGTGAGGTGGATGTTTCTGAGTTTTTTATGTAAATGTGAACTCCTACTGTTGGGGTTGGGGCTCCACAGAACTTTACTGAACTTCAAACAGATTTTTAGAAAATTAAACCTTTCTGAATCCCTTATCGGGTCTATTTAGGTTTTGTAACATTCGCTGAAGCCTCCGAAAACTGCATATGGATCACCATGAGACACTAAAACTCTGCACCGAAAGGTTTTGTAAATCAAGTTGAGATAGATTACAGTGCAGGTTTCACAAACTGCTGAGTAAAAATCCACTCACACTGGAACTATTTCTCTGATCAGATATCTGAGAAAAAAAGAACAAAAACATTGTACTGTAACTAGAGGGACCTCTATTCTAGTAGAAAACAGTGATAATAATTGAAGATTATTACCAAAAGGCAATGAAAGACATGTTTGACAGTAGTCAAGAGGAAAATGAAGAGACAGAGAGGGACAGAGAAAGACCAAAGCAGTCTCATTACATCTGTGCTGCATCAGAACTTCTTCCCTTTAACCTAACCTATACAGACTCATTCACCTCCCCATCTCACAACCACCCGCCAACTCTCTCCACTTGGACCATTAATTCTCCCAGCATGCTCTGGGCTTGTGTGCAGTGGATGGACGGTGATGAGAGCACAGAGGGAGTGAGAGAGAGAGAGGGAAAGAGGGAGGGAGAAAATATGCTGTGTGTGTTTGTGCTCACAAGCGGGGAAGAGCTGACAGATATGGCCCAAGGGTTGCACAGGGTTGTGTGTGTGTGTATGTGTGTGTGTGTATCTAGGTCTGCAGACGAAGAGCGGCACCCAGCAGACTCCCCCTCCCTAACCTGGATGGCCTGCCTGGTGTGTACACAGCAGGCCAGGCAGGCTGAAAATCCTGCAGGGTATCAACAACTCTCAACAACGCTGTGAAGGCTACAGGCAGAGAAAACAGTGAGGACACACAGAGTGTACAGAGAGATGTAGAGACTGACAGAGGCCGGAGCATCATGGTAGACTACGGCTATATTTCATCAGTATATCTGAGGGAAACTGCTTTAAAAGAAAAGAAAAGAAGAAAAAAAAACAACACAAACCATATTAACCACTTGTTTACCTTATAAGGCAGCTGGATTTGCAGGTTCTGTGTAACAAATCACAAACAAAACAAAACACATCTGGCCACTTTGGGTTTCTTAGTTAAAAAATAACAGATATCATTTGATATTTATGTAGAAATAAATCTAAAATAAAAATTATATAGGAACACCAAAAAGTAATCATTGTTGACTTGTTCAGACATGTTCTGTAATTCGATTTTGCATTGCCTAAAGCAAAGTTCCAACACATTTTGATTGACATAGTTGATTCATCTGATATCTCATCAAATGACAATACATATTATAATGTGTATTTGTAAGGAGGTTCATTATGTTTATGAATGAATGACTGAATTACATACTCATTGAAATATAAGTCGTGCGACAAGTAGACTACACCCTGTTACAAAGAAAAAATTGTCAGCTGTAATGAGACAGCTCGAGGAACATAAAATAAAAGTAGTGAACAATCTTTATATCAAAAATTGCATTTTTCTTCAAAGGCCCTACTTAGCCACACAAGTGTTTTCAGTGATTCTGGTCAGGTCAGGTCGGATGCAAAAATGCTGAATAATTAACTGCTTCACTTTAAGAGAAAAATTTACCCCGAGGGTTTGACTCCAATTATTAAAAACACTAAGCCAAAGAGAGGGAAGAAAATTATAACACTTACTGGAGTTCCTGGTTAATTTTGAGACTAAGCCGCAACACAAACTTAACTATAACTACACATACACAGATGCTTGTGGTAGCATTTGTGGCAAATAAACACGAGGCAAAAAGTGAATTGCTCATTTTGAATGCACCTTAACAGATGCAACAGCTGGAAAGTCACAGAAATGTCAATCAAGCGCAGTCTGTACCCACCCACACAGAAGAGTTCTAATCAGGATGCAAGAGAAAGCCGCTGTGTGGGTGGACCATGGCTGTGGAGAACACATTCAGGATTATTCACATCCCTGGCAAATAACTGCTGTAAATGACACAGTTCACATATTGATCTGCTATAACTGTTGGCTACTCAGAAACCTCCAGTTTGTTACATTAAAACTCGCTGGTTGCAGGCTAAACATAGAAATTATTAGAAAAGTAGCATATGGCGACTTATTTTTCACTCTGGTTGATATTCTTATTTGCTATTACATACTAACTATGTTAACAACTTTCATATGATTGTGATTTTAAAATCAATTATGTGAGCTAACTTAGGTGAGGTAACAGCAGAACACCAAACTATGTCTAACTCATGTCTCATCTGTTTGAGTACTTAGTGCCACAGTGGGAAATAGCAGGTTTAGAGATTTAAGGAGCTTATTTGTCTCATGGTTCATGTATCGTAAAATGGAATAAAGATTTTGTCTTTGGTGGGAAATAAATAAAAAAAAGGAAATTGCAACAGCACTACAATTCTTTTCTTTTCCAAAAAGCTTCAGTTGGCAAATTTGCATGTTTGGGACCTCAACTTCAAAATTTCTGAATTGCTACTTAATCCATTTACCAGATCAGTGCACAAAGAAATTTGGACATGCTGCTGTTTAGAATACAATGTAAGCTTCTATTGCACTCAAGTTTATACTTCTTCTGTCAGTGTAGATGTAATTTTCCTGCCAGTGAAATATACACAGTGCCAGAAATGAGTCAGTTATTTTGTTGTTGTTGTTTTTTAAACGTGAAATCTGATCAAGTGTAGCTGTCAAATTTTCTGAGACCTAATGAGTGAATGAGGAGACATGAAAGGGATACCCACTCACCGCCTAAACAGGGTGAAGGAATTCAGTCAGTTTCTGGGGAACTTCTACACGGCAGAACACAGCATCACAAAGCTGAATACCCGTAGCAGCTTTGAAGCTCAAAGTTGGATCCAATATTCTCTCTCAACCCTTCCTCTCTTTATCTGTGTCTCTCACGCACACACGCGCACACGCGCGCGCGCGCGCGCACACACACACACACACACACACACACACACACACACACACACACACACACACACACACACACACACACACACACACACACACACACACACACACACACACACACACACACACACACACACACACACACACACACACACAGTCTATTTCCAAAGACTCATATTGAATGGCCATAGAGCAGTCAGTGGATCATTGATCTTGTACAGTACTTGGATCCTTCATATATTCATAAATCACACCCACTGCAGAGAATGCTCAACATTTTACAATAACATTAATTTGTTCAATTATGAATTGAAGGAATTCACATCATAAGTCAGGATCAGTAAAATATAGTAGATTAGTCAATGTATTATAACTGCAATGATAGTTTCTAGACAACAGTGCTGTAAATCATATGCAATAATGATTTGTACTCAAAGCTGCTCACCATGTCGTCCTGAAAAATACGACAACTTTTTTTTGAAAAAGCTAGATGAGTCACATATTTGATTCAGTTATTACACTGATAAGATTAAATCATAGATATGACATGAATGAAGGTTTAACTGGGAGATTCTGACTATTAAAACTGATGTGACGCGATAAGCTAAATTGTTTCACCAGAAAAGATGCCGTTTTACTGAACTGCACACTACTACACAGTTCACTCATGATGGTATAAAGTGGTGTAGAAGAGTGGTCCATCTTTCTTTAACAAAAGAGTCTTTGAGTACAGACACCTTCATGTGTACGGCATAGTAACAATAGCCAAGGGTGCAGTACCAGTCAAAAGTCTGGAAAGTGTGTACAAACTTTTGACTGGTACTGTAGCTACAGCTGATATATATATATATATATATATATATATATATATATATATATATATATATATATATATATATATATATATATATATATATATATATATAAAAAGAGTGAAGAAAGATAAAAGATTCAATAAGAAATGTGTTAGCTTTGTGCAGTAGCATAGTATATTTTGTCATTTGTCACAGGATATAAATAGAGCCGGCTATCAGAACCCATCTGTAAATGAAAACACAGGAAACAATGTGTGTGTATATTTACTTCTGTGAAAGGAGTTGATGACATCCACATATGGGTTTCATGTCTCCTGTCCTTTTAAAGAAATGTACCAGGAGAGAATGTCAGAGATCCTACAGTACAGTATGTGGTTGAAGCTCATTGGGTTGGACAGGGCTCTGCAATCATTTTCACAGATTGACACATGAAAATGACACAGGATACGAGGGGAATTTGTGGAAGGACACGCGGAAAGAAAACACTGTATCAGAAAAAATGATCCTGCCTGTTTTTCATATTTTCTTAAGGCCACACCGACTACAAACTGTTTATCTCAACAATGAAGCATGGAGGCAGTAACAGATAGTTTACTGCCTCGGGGCAGGAAGACACTCAACCATTGAAAGAAGACAAAAAAATCAATCAACATGAAACTGTATATTTTCTAGAAGAATATCAGTTTTCTTGTTTGTGATGTGAAACATGATGTAGGTTGGGTCACACACCTCCACAGTGACTCCTAGCAAAGCAACACAAGAGATTAAATTGGTGACAGATAAGCTCAAAAGTACAATTTCCATTTGAAATCACAACCTTAGATCTATTGAAGTACTGCGGCATAACTTGAATGGAGTCATTCATACACATGATTGTAAAATGTCAATGAACTACCACTACACTTGAAGAAGGAACGGCTATTTTCCTCTTGTGAAAGTCTAAATTAAAGCTACAATTATTGATTATTGCTATTAAAAGAGAACCCATCAGTTACACACACTTAGAGTGTGGAAGCTAAAAGCAGCATTCATTTATTTGTTGGCCATTTGGCGGGAAGCAGAACAACCTGAGACATTGCTGATAACGCTCACATATTGTCCCTCTTACAAAATTATGTTGATTTGGTAAGCAACTAATTTACACAGACAGCAGATATGGAACAACACTGTTATTCATTTGGAGTCTGTGTACATCTGACAAATGTAAGTCCAATAATTTTCCACTAACTCTTGAGAAAAAATGTCTGGCTCTTTACTTGCTATCTGTACAACTTTCTTCAGCTAATGTCAAACTTTATCTTACATATATTGAATAGTCTTTTGTTATATTTGTTAATATAAAACATAACAGTGCAGCTTTAAATAAACATAAATTAACTCAACAACTCACAGAGGTCACACATGGTAATTATAAGATAATTGCAGTTTGAGCTATTCTTATTTTACCATGTTTTTCTTGAGGAAGCCGCTTTAAAGACATAATTAATTAGCTTGAGTGGAAGGACACCACTAACAGGAAAGAACAAACATATTTCTTTTCTGTTTACTCAATGTTTTACTTTTGTGATAAAACCATTTAAATGTCAATTATAAACCTACATTGAGCTAACTACCATTATCCACCATAAGGTATTGGTTGAAACAGAGGGTGAAGCTGCAAAAAGCGTGGGTGTATTGAAGTGTGTTTTACTGAATGAAAAAAGATATATATCTGGACATTTATCTGAATTTCACCAATGTATATTTTGATCATTTCCACTGCAGTTTTTTTGCATTTGGCATTGTAATATTTTTGCACTATTGTGGTAAATTTGGAAACATCTGACTAGTTTAAACATCAATAGCATGAAATAAGATTAACATCTCTCCAATAAAAAAAACAAAGAATCTCACATTGTTTCTGTATAATTATTTGTTCAGCCTGTGTTTACTTGATATATGAAACTCATACTGTAATTTGGAGGCAATTAGGACAGAAATGCAGAACATTTCCAAGTGCTCACAAATCTTTTCTCATATCTGCCCGTAATAATTACACTACAACAAAGCTGATTCAGTGTAACAGCACCATTTATGATGGATCGTGTTTAGCTAATCTTTTTCTTTTTTTCTTTTGCTTATGAGAAACTATCATCTTTACAGATTGCAGCATGTAACATTTTGTGGTTCAGCAAGTACAAACAGATGTGTCAGATATTGATATTTGAAGAAACATTTACCTAGAGAGACAATTAACTATAAAGTCTTACTCTTTTAAGTGAAAAAAGGCTTTAGTTGTAGTTCAGCAGTTGTCATAGAATGTATGGAAGGATCTGTCTGAATGTAGGAGGGCTTTGTGGAGGTGCACACTGGATAATATAGACTGAGATAGACGCAGAGAGAGACAGAGAAATATTGACAGAGTTAGACTGGAGTGTGTGTCTGGGGAATGGAGAATATGGGTAGGCGTAAGAAAGAAAGGGGGGGGGGCATTGTTTGTGTGTTCAATATCACGCTCTGTCAGAAGCTGTAATATCTCTTCCATTTCATTAGTTGCTACATGAATAGACTTGACATCAATCAGCGCCCGCTCGGCTGATTGAAAGAGAAGTGCCTAAGCATTAGAGAACATCACGGAGAATCGTAGAACACGCTTTCAGTTTGCAGGCACTGATTGTACAATGTTAACCTGGAGAGCAGTAAAATAAATCTCAGCTCGGCTTATATCCAGAATCTGTAACAGATATATGACACTAACACTGTTGTAATCAATGGCGAGGACTTCCATTTTCCAAAGGATGCAATATGTTGTTTTTTTCATATTGACAAATGCATTTTCCCACCTTCCAACAAGGACATGCACACACCAAGAAGCATTAAGTTGTCAGTTGTTGTCTGTATAACCATGCATTGTTTACTGTGATATATTAGCTATCTGAAGCGAGTTTCAAGCCTCTGCAGTTTCATTCAATGGTAATACAGAACTGAGACGAATGGCTGTTGAAAGGGAAGGAAAAAAAACACATTTGATTTAAAATATTATGGTTCCCTTCAATCACGCAAGTTGTCTGTAAGAAGCTCACAGTGCATCCAAACTGTAATGACCCGAGTACAGGAACAGCCGTCAAAAAGGACAGCAACGACATTTAGAGTCCACAGAGGCGACACACAGCTGGGAATTGAAGGTGCAACTCTAATTCAGAGAGAAAATGAACAATATAACATTTTTTGCAGCATCTAGGATCCTTACCGGAGTTGACAGTGCCGTCTTTGTTGATGGTGGTCATGACACAGGGAAGTGGATCACCAGCTTTCTGCTGAACCTTGTCACTGGTCAGAAGTCTGAGCTGCTGCGATGTGACTGGTGGAAAGCGGTAGAACTGGAAGGTAAAGTAGATGTTGTCGGGCCAATCAGGACCAACCCCCGCCGTTGGTATTCTGTCAAAAGACAAAAGTTGATGATTATTGAGAAAATAATGATAATGAGCAATATTTTAAAGTAATATGGCAATGCTGCATGTAAAAAAAAAAATACAAATGTTTGATTTACTACCCTGAATATTATCAACTGAATGTTAACTGTGATGTTTTTATTAGAAGATTTATGTGGGGAATGGACTACCAATCAAATTTGAACATTTATAGATGAAAATGTCATTAAAAACCTGGGAGAGTAAATCACATTCTAGTCAATGATTTACCTCAGACAATTCCATGAACCAAAAACATTGAATAAGCATTTCTTGCACGTCTTACCACAGACGCTAATTCAGCGTTATTGCTACTTACAGCTTAAAGGGGTAAATCACACTTTAAAAGTGGCTATAAATTAAACCGCTGATTGAGTAGGTACAAACTCAGCATCACACCTTTTGATTTATAATAAGTGGATAGCTTGGCTTGAAAACTAAAGGCAGCATGGAAACTAAAGTTATTAGATCTGTGAAATACTTTCTGTATATGTACAAACAAAAGTGCATATTGTATTCTAGTTCATCTGTTAACACAAAGGGAATAACTGTATGTAGTATATTTTATTTACTACGACTCATTTTCACAGAAACGCCACTCTCAGAATGTGATTTCACAAACGCGCGCACGCACATGCGCGCAAGCACACGCGCACGCACACGCGCACACACACACACACACAAAAGTCCCGATGCGCCTGCGAGCTCTTGATTTAGCATAGTACACATTAAATAATGAGCGGGTTTCAGGATGAGCTTCTTTCTATTTCCGTCTGATGAATAGATTAGCAATCAGTCATCAGGTCTCCAATAATGGGGGGGTGGGGGTGGAAGAAGCATCAGAAAACAAGCAAGGAGTGCTGGAAGGCCCCCCACGACCATGGACAGGCTGTCAAAGGCGGAGGTTTCAAAGTGGAATCTAATGAGAGCGGAGTGTGACCTCCCAGTCAATCACAGACTCACGCATACTCCACTGTTAAAGATGCTGCCGTGCTCCATCTTAACAGAGGAGCCGGCATTAATATTCATTCTGTAAACAGACAAGATTGATAATTATGGCGCCTGGGTGAGAGGTAGAAATTACACTGCCTATCCATGGGCCCCCCCGCTTGCCTAAGTGCTATTGCTGCTGCCTAAACCTTCTGCCTGCCATACCTGTTTGTTATAATTATGAGGTAAACCGCACCCAATGCTACAGCAAGCAACAAGAGCCAATTTATGCTCAAGTGTGTGGGCTCAGGTTGTACTTGAGATCGCCTTAAGGAGGCCTCGAAAAGAAGCGAGAATAATCAAATCAGCTATCACACTGTCACAACACAATTTGAGGCAAAATCATTTCCATATCATATTTTCTTATATTAAAAATACCTTTATTTCACTCTCTCCGTCTGATAATATAATAGTGTTACCCAGAGGCTTTAAATATTTATTTTTGTAATCTCACGTTGTAACTAGGTCTTCCTACCAAACTTCCTTCCACCTTGCCTGCAGAAAGGAAGTGATTTCATTGTCAGTCTGTTTGAAATAAACAGAATAGTGATGCTAAAGTGCTGGTGGTGTTGGGGAAAAAACAGGAAGATGGGAAAAGCTTAACATTTTGATATTGATTCTAGCTGAAAACAAAGCCCATCAACTCCTTCACACGTAGGACCTGGAGCGTCGAGGTTAGTACACAGGAAGTCATGGCGGCACGGTGGTGAGTGTATGATGAACACAGACAGATGCGAGTTGGTTTTATCAAACTGCTGACAGTGCAGATGACACGGCAGACAGACGCAAAGAGTGGTGTGTTTTATACACATCCTTCAGCAGTCCCCCCCAACCCCCTCCCTTCCACTGTCAGCCCCTGACAGAGGGGACGCTGGCTTCAGGGTTTTTTTCGTGATGGGCAGTTGACAGAGGCGCTATTCAGCCCGTGCTGACTGGAAATGTTATTCTGTAACTGTGAGCATATGGGTTTGTGCATGCTGTGTTCGGGTATGTTCATGACATGTGAATAGAGGATGACTGGCAGGAGTTTATGTCTGGTTTGACTGCATTAGTATCTTGGCTGCAAACCCCCCCCCCCAAAAAAAAACCAACTTGAAATCTTATGGCAAGCAGAGTGGTGTTCTTGGCCGTCAACCAAAATACATGAAGGATTTATCTACTGCTGTGTACACTTACATGGCCAGTGGCTCTGTGAACAGTAATGTGGGTAAAGTGCTGTCAAATCAATGACTGCTCTCTTTTACTTACAATACAATAATTTTGACATTCCTGGAACCACAAATAAGCAGATTTCCTGTAATACTGCACTGGAGCTTAATGTGATCCAGCACTGCAAGCCTCACCTGGTAAACGCTAGAAACTGGAACACCAGCAGGTCGCCCTGTAGAGGGTCAGTCTCTTCACGCTGGGGGTCAAAGGGCACGGGTTCTGTGGGGTCCAGGACTTCTGCCACCTGGCCACTATAGTCCAAGATGTCAGGGAAGCCAGCAGAATGGATGTGGGCCATCGAGCTCCTGGAGCTGACTGAGCAGGAACTAAAGGAGAAGGGTAAAATTAGAGGAAGGTTCCAGTATCATGAGCACACATCGATCACTCAGCAAGCTGAAAAGACTTCGGCAAACGCTGCTTATGATGCTTCACGAGCAGCGGGAGGTAATGTGTTTAGTCCCCGCTGCACTGGCCTCACGTGGGTGATTTGTGGTTGTAAATGAGGCAGAGAAAATGTTGAGATCTGAGTTGAATTCTATGCTGTTTTATCATTTCAAACCCAGCTCTGTTTATTTCCGATGGGTTCCATTCTTGCTCAAGATGGTTACCCTATGGGAGATGCAGTGTAACGTCAAGTTAAACACAACTGGACTTCACTGAATCTGTGATGAAACAATGATGGGACAACATGAGGATGTCAGTAATATCCGTCAAGCAGCGGCACAGTGAAAACACTTACAGAGGAGAGACAACGGGTGCCAAAACACTCCCCCAGGATTTTCAAGCATAATTGGCAGTTATCTCTAATCATAGTGGCCACCTGTTTTTCCGCAACTATGGTAACATTCATAACTTATACTTTCAGTACTGACACCAAACACTCTGGGTATGATAAACACAGTGTACAGATGGCTGGCTGGAGTGCAGGCCTAGGAAAATGAACGATGGCGTTTGGGCTTATCATAACAGTAACGCTGCCTGTGTCCAGTTGGTAAACAGTCGGGTCCACAGCGACACATTTGTGAAAGTATGGAGCCCTGATCAAACTAATTAAGGCAACAACAGTGAAAAAGGCAGTCGATTGGGTTTTTCCACAGCGGATGTGACAATTTCATGCCTTCCCTCACTTCCCCATCGCTCAAAGTTATATCTTAATTTAGCCCCAGTGGATTAATATTCAAGCCATCATTTTTTATTTCAAAGTGGGGCTCTATCAGATATGCACTGCAACTTCAATTAAACTTCTTTAGACTTCATTGTTCTTCCTGAAGAAGTGGGTCATTCCCCACTGAAAACAGTCAAAAAGATGTTTTGGCTCTGAGTGAAGAGGCAGAGATGTTTCAGCCCACTGAACTGAACCGCATCGTGTCTGGATCCAAACTCTGGGATTGGGAAACTGTTTCAATGCCAGCTGCTTATTTACAGACTCTCTGCACTAATGCGATGCCTTGTTTCCCAGTTACTGTGCCCATTATTTGCAGCTTGTACTCTCTCGTTTGGTATCCCACCTCCACAGACCAGGCTGCATTGCTTCTATTATTATGATATCCTGTTATTAGCTTCAATGTAAACTGTGAGCCCATTTAATTTCACTCTGCTGCAATGAATCAAAGTCAAAACCTCTTCCTTACAGTTGGATTTAATAAGGAATTTTCACAGTAACAAACAATGCTGAGACCATTACCCAAAGTGGGATATTAAGGTGGACAAAACCATTTCTTTAAATTGGCTCCTCCTTACTGACAACACTGCTATATTACCCAGTGCACAGGCTGCCAATTAGTGAGCCGATCAATATCCTTCTGTAGATAGCAAGACAGTGAACTATTGTGGTAATGAAGTACTATACAAGGATCACATTGAGATACGGGGCCAGATAAAACAGTAACATGTTGAAACGATGTTTAAAGTGGCTTGATTCAATAACGTCTCCTATGAGTTATACTCATGACCACTCGAGAAACTATAGTAAAAAAAATGTTAAAAGGAAAAACAAAGCAAACTCAAGCACTGTATGTCCTCATCTAATATATGACTCTCTTCAGATGGCCAAATAGTACAGTTGTGCGTTTCATATATCTGATGCATGGCCTTTTGATACTGAGGGGCTGATCAACAATTCAATTCCACTCAAGTGTTTAGTTAATGGATTTTCTATCTAATCTATAATTATGCCAGTCCCTGTTTACCAGTTCATATACAGCTGGTCTCTCATTGTAATTCATGTTGTTCAACTGATGCCAACATCGACACGCAGTGTTTTTTACTTTACTTTTTATAATAATAGATCAAACACAGTCTTGGGTGTCAGAGAGCAGAATATAGGGCCTCTATGATCTCAGATACTGGGTTTAAGATGTATTTTTGCAAATAACTAAATAAAGGATGGCAAAAACAGACCATTTCCATCTGATGAGTAATGGTGATTCAAAAACAAAGAGGAAAGCATAAAAAAAAGATGGCAGATGCCATGAAATTCAATGTTTAAGGAAATAAAGTATGCCTCTCTTGTGTTACTCTTGTGTTATGTAGACAATAGGAGGGGCTCACCTTGGTGCATTCAACCCAAGAGTGATGACAGGAGCGTGGACAGGGGTGAAGGGCAGCTCCTGAAGTTGGTCTCCTTCATCCTGAGCTGAAGGTGACACATCCTTGTCCACCTGAAGAGCCATTTCTAGGTGGGCAATATTGGTGACAGCTGAGCAGGCCTAGAACAAAATAGGGTGATATGGATGCAGGAAAGTCTGTATAAATGATGATGCTATTTGAAAAATAAAAATAAAATCCAATATCATCTGATGGCAAGCAATGATTTCAGTTGACTTCAGGATGGCTAAAAAATCTTTGTGTGTAAGGGATGTAAAGTAATAAAAAAACAAAACTAATTTACTCTGACAGAGAGAGGTATCCTCCATTTAAGTCAATGCAGACCATTTAAGATCATAGCTAGTAATCTTCCTCACCTGCCAACTGGAGTGTTGTTTTTTTCTGCCAAATGCAGAAGTATTAAAGATGATTGAAACGTCATATTTTCTTAGGACGTTTTGCATAACATAGTTGAGCAAGAATAATAAGATCTGCACCACCTGCAAGGCTACAGACTGTCAGTACCAGATACTTCAATTAGGTCAAGCACTGACATCCAGTTTATAATCAGTTTCAGAACAGACAGCTACAACTCTGCACACCACTTTACCTCTTGCTGTTTTTTCATGACATCAGTCTGATATCTGCAGACAGCTGGCTAGCTAACGTTAGCTACCTAACAAGTAGTGACACATTGAATGAAGTAGAATCTGCGCGCTGTTCAGTCGATTCCCAGCACTTCACCTCATGTAACCAGGTGATTAACTCTTATGAACAGGTGATTAACACAAATTGAAAGCTTAGATCAGTGTGCTGAGTCTTTTTTCAGTCGGTCCCTTCCATACATGTGATTGTTAAATTCACTGGGATAGCCAGGGCAGCTAGCCACTTAGACTCATGACAGTCCCATAAACTGCAGGTGCACATGTAGTGTATCTATTTACTTTGCAGTTTACGGGATTTGATTTTGAAGTAATGTTTTTAAGCATGTTGCAATGATGTTTTCATAATGTAGACATTTCATACATTGTGCAAAATTAAAAACTCTGGTTAACTGAATCAATTTGATATCACCCTGCTGTGAACCCTTCTGTTTTTTTGATTGCCTACCACCCAGTGAATTTGTATTCATATGCATTACACAAAATGATATATAGCTTGTGCTACTATGAAAATTACAGGTTGATTACACATATATGCATAACAAGAGGCATGAGCAACAATGACTGCACTGTAGTACAGTCACTCTGCAGAATGTTAGATGATTGGCAGGTGGATGCATGAAAATTGCATGGAAAGTAAATGTATGCTATTGAGGCTGGGAACAAAGCAGCGCAGCAGTAAATGAGAACGCTAGTAATGGATTTGTCAGAAGTGATTGCAACTGCTCTAACTCCGCACTTACAGTATACAAAACACAGTAGTCATATGTCAAAGAGATGAAAAAGAGATCTTCCTGTTCTGGGTTTACTTGGTCCTTGTGAATGCCTGCATTGATTGTAATGATTTATCTGTATGTTACAAGCTATTAAATAGCATTGTCAATCAAAATGCAAACTGAGGTTTAGGAAACAATACTGTCCTCTCAATGGTCTACTCAGGATCTGAGCATCTTCATAGTATTTATCAGTATAGGATTCCAGTTTTGTTAAGTGATGTGTGCAAAACGTTTGAAGCAGAAGGTATGACTCCAACCTAACACTCCTTTCAACCTGCCTAATTATAGAGTCATTCATTACAGTATGTTGGTCTAAATTCTGAGATTTGACTTCTGTCCTCCTGGATCTAATATTACACATGTTTCTTTTGTGTTCTACTTTTTATCGCTAGTGTTTTACTACACTGGATTTTATCTGCATTTGTGCCGCTTGCTTTTGCAAAGACCTCCATGACAGACCTGTTTGTTAAAAACACTCTATAAATAAACTTGACATTAAGACAATAAATCACAAAGAGAAAGTGGTAAGGTGTGCCAATGCAATTTGTCAAGCTATCGAAAGGCAAGGACATGAATAAACTTAGATAGTACAACCTTTGGGGGGAAAAAACAAAGTGAAGCATGAAAGTCTCTATCTAATACTGGATTCATTGCAAGCAGCCAACTTTCAAGAAGGTGAGCTGCTGTAACCGAGTTTCCACCACTATCTAAATCAGTCTTTTACATACAGCAAGTGTCCATCACAAAACCACATGAGAGTAAGTGGGATTGAGTATTTTGATGGATTGCGCGGTGTTAAACTGCCTGTTTAAATGTCATATTATCTGTTAACAAATCCCTTGAAAACACCAAAATCAACAATGTGTTAGTCTATCTCTCAGCATTTTTCCTACTCTGCCTGCAGCCCCAAGCCTTTTGGGACTTTTTGGAGTTTTTAGCAAACACAAACACAAAGAAGAGTAAATAGTGCATTTGATGGGGACTATTTTCAGCAGCAGATTGGAGCCACGAGTTCTATAGTCAGTGAAGAGCACGTCAGCTGAACATGTAATAGAATGTTTGCCCACAGAATGAATATTTACTTGAATGGGGATTTTCTGTCAATGAAATTCTTTTTTCATTTTAATTAAAACTAAATTAAACAGCTTTTTAAATTCATTTTAATGTATTAATTAGGGGATTACAGACATGTAAAGTAAAGCTAAAGTTATCTTCTTTTGCTGTTATGTGACGATGATCCATTTTCAACACAACACTACCCGTAAGTGAAAAGTTAAATGCCTTTAAAAACACGTCTTGCTAATGTTTTGACTTTGAGGCATTCTTGCATTTAATCTGCTTTTCAGTTTCTCTGTTTAACAATATCATTACTTGTTCTCCATTATTGCCTCCTTTCTACTTAACAATATCAGCTATTTAGGAAAACAAAACAAAACTCTTAATGCCTGTGGACCAGTTCAACATTTCCATTTTTTTGTGACAAACATTAATCCCTTCTTCATTGTCATTGAGAGACACCCAGCTGGAGGGGCACAGATAATTAGCTAAGGGAGTGATAATGGTGTCATTTTTCCAGTCAAGTGTTTTTTTCTCCTGGTCTTTGATACATGTGCACGGTTCAGCTGGCCTATCAGAGGACATGCGTGGTTGCGCATTATGGGTTTTTTTATCAAATATGCTGGTAATAACCTCGACCAAAGTCATGCTGCAACATTGGTACAACATGCACATGCATGTTCCTCTTCTGATAAAACAGCCTGCAATTTAATAACCTAAGAGGATGGCATTGCGTGGTGTAGAAGCCTTAGCATGTCTAAAAGGCTCCAAGTAATGGCTTCATACTGAACCTGCTGCCATCAAGCCTACACTGCTTGATGACATATGAGTAACTGCTTTTCATAGGCAGGTGTCCCTGACCTGAACATTAGGGACAAGGACAAATGAAGGTTTAAACAATAAATTCTGCAAGCTGATTTAATAACTCAATATATGCAAAGAGAATATCATAGAAACACACTTACAGCACTATAATTCAAAACTGATGGCAGCCAGTTTACTAGGGCTATGTTACTTACATAGACAACGTTAGTGCACAACTTTAATCTTGACCGTTTTTTTCAATGGCACTATAAAAATCCAAATGAGTTTTCCACAGTATCAGCTGCAGAGAATGAAACAAGCAAAATATTAAAACAGCTTCAGGATATGTCCTTTAAAGCATGTCTGTGTAACTTCTGAAAGACAAAACAGCACTTTCATTCTCCTATAGAGGGGCAGGTTGAATTCAGGAGCAATAAAAAACGATTTACTCCATACATTATTCAAATGTTTTGCAGCTACAGTCTTACTTGGTCTGGTGTGACCATTAGCTTTTGGTGGCAAATGTTTGACCATAAACATTATGTCTTAATTCCAGGCCATGGCCACAATGGCTGCTGTCTCACTTTAACTCTCTGCTAGTCTGCAGTTTAACTCCCCGAGCTGTTATTTTATGATATCTACATATCCCTCAAGGCCGAAGAGCACAACTGCATTTCAGTATTTCATTAAAAAGTGAGTGATTGATCCATAAATACTTCAAATGAAAGAGCTGCTCCTGACAAACATTAACAGAGACCAATTGTTGCTCTATTTTGTAGTATTCCCTCCTCCTGAGTTTTTAAAAAGCTTTTTTTTAACAAAACAAAAATTGGTAAAACAGAATAAAATCCCCAGTGCAGAAATTCAAAGGTTAATTCTAAAAGATACTACAAGAAAATGTACTAATTTTACCTCTAATTTAGAGGTTAATTTAGAGGTAAAATTAACAAATCTAACATTTCAATATTATTTCGGTAGAGCTGCAAAGAAGTAAGAACATTAGTTAATGTTGAGTTTTAGTTTTAAAACCTCTCTAACTCTGATAGTTGGAACCCGACATGTACTGTTCTTGTCAGATTAATCCTCACCCAAGGGAAAAAAAAAACTGATGAGACAGCATGTTGCCACACACAGAGTTAAATTTAGTAAGTATCTGTAAATACATCAAGATATGAACAGTCTGTAAGCATAAGCAGATATGTACATATCTATCATATTTTAAGGTATGGGTCATGAGCCACAAACACTTCTAATTTCATCTGTACCTGTTTATCATATTTCAGGATAAAGATAAACAGATTTAGGAGCTGGGTGTTTGTTTGTTTTTTACTTTTGACTACCAGTGTAGCTATACTGTAGATGTAAATAAAGCATATAAGTTGTTCTGGCAGTTTTTCCACAGCGTGACCTAGTCATGGTGTTTCAAAACCAAATTGAATTGTGCCTTTTTTAGCCATATTGTGCTTCTGATTATTTTGTTATCTCCAGTAAGCCTGATCCACAGTTCCTGGATTATTCCTGCAATATGATTCATAGCTTAAGCTATATGGATTTTGAGCATGAAATATGGAGAAACCCATTAAAGCCGCTGCTGTCTAGTTGGAATTTGAGCAAAGTCCTTCTTAGTTGTGCTGAGGCGTACAAGCAGGTGGACTGGCTAGGACAGCTTCCACGACCTACTGAGATAACAAAGGGAATGAGGAATTGTAAAACAGCCCATAATAAAGAGATACTTTCAAAAGGCATCACAGCATGAGCAAAAAAAGGCAGTGATTCACTATGTGTAAATGGGATGTTCTATAGCTGTTTAACTGCTGGACTAAGATTTAATCACAGTTACTGTTTCTTATTGTGTCCAAATCCAGAATTCATCATGTCTGCAAGGGGCCTCAAACAATCTTTCTGTTCACATGAAGATGAACTGTCCTCGTGAAGAGGGAGGTAGGAACAAAGGGGAAAACTCCATATATCAGTTCATCTTCATTCCAACACCTCGTTCCTGGTCATGAGCTTTAGGTCAAAAGCAAAAGAAACAAAGAAAGAAAAAGAAAAATAAATAGCATGGTCACAAACAACCAAAATGAGTTTTATTTACTGAGTGTCTGGGTTCACCCTCAAGGAATTTGGAGCAGTAGATGCTTTTTCACTTTGAGTGAGGTGAAAAAGCATTTAAGGTGCTCATCTGATAAAAATGCCTCCTAATGCCTCCCTATTAAACTATTTCAAGCACACCCGGAGCAGAACTTGAAGCAGACCCAGAAACACTGGAGGGATTATATTGTATATCCCATTTGGCGTGGGAACACCTTGGGATACTACAGGAGCAGTTGGAGGAAGTACTGTAGCTGGGCTGAATCATTCAGAAAAGTACTCAGAGATGCATTACAGGTTCAGTATCTCTGCAATAGTCATATCCATGGCAACAATTAACATCTTAAGCGCAGTCTCTAACTGCATTTTATCCCTTGGCAGCCCAGTGTCCTTGCAGACTTTATGTGATGACAGTGAGCACTTTAGACACTTTAAACACATACTGTACAGCACTGTAGGAATGACACAAGAGTCCAGTCAGAAAGTAAACGTTGGCCATTTATATTCAGCCAAACTTTTAATTGACCTGCAGGACTGTATTTATTTCCCAAAGCTGTTTGTTACACACCATCAAACAAGCATGAACTGAACTGAATTCTTATGCTGTTAAAGGGATTTTTTTTTTCTCCATGTCAATGAGACAGTACAGATCATAAGGCAACGTGCAAACTGATCTTGATAAGCAGGAAAAGATTCAGAGTTAATCCCAGGATTATAGCATTTTGATTTATCCCCATCCTGTGAGATTTTACCAGTTTCTTTTGTGCAGCACGCCAATTTCTAAAATATATGCATCTTTGTGGGTGAACATGGTTCATATTAGCAAAGACAAGGCAGCTTTCAAAGGCAAATAAACTGGGGGGGACAGGCTAGCCTTACATCATTTTAAGAAATTATTAGGCACATTGTAGCTGATTTGTTCATTTCTTTTATTCCCTGGCTGGCTGCAATGATTGAACTTTTTTCAGATGCATAAAGCTGGTTAGCAGTAGACCCTGTCGGATATATTCTCAGATATTATTTCGATTATCTCTGTGCGTATTCACTGGGATGTATGTGTTTTCAATTTGACAGCACTGGATAAAAAAGCATTTGCTAAAAAAACAACATCTTCTGTTTGGTTTGACCTCCTTGGAATGCTATTTCATGGTCATGTTGGTTTTGTGGTTTACAAAAATGTCCACTAAATGATTTTAAATTACCATATCACCCAGGTCTACAGACAAAAACAACTGTTGTAACCCTGACTGAAGCCATTAATTACATTTCAAAATGGAGGTGGATACGGAAATGATGCAGAGAAATTTAGAAAAAAAGGTAAACCATTAGTAGGACAAGGTAAATTAATCATATTTTCCCAGGAGGCAAAATATAAGGATATGCTGGACCCTGTATAGCTTAATACAATTGAAATAGCCTGTGTAGAAAGATTTGAAAAGCTAAGTCAAAGGGGAATGTTTCTTTTGATTATAAAGATAAAAAAGGAGCAGCTCCAACACCTCCAGCAGCTCTAGTACCTCCAAAAACAAAGAGTGTGCATGGCTGGAGTTCAGTTTAGAGGTGTTGTGTGTGTATGTGTCTCTATGGGTATGAGACTGGGAGCAGAGTGCTGTAAAGGTGAGTGTGTCTTTGAACTCATGGAATGACTGTCTGTGTATCCTTGGGGATGCATAAAGGCTTACGAACCATGTTGTGTGTTTTTGTGTTGCGGTGGTTGAATGCGCACCTTGTGTGTAATTGCCTCTATGAGTCGCCTTTGCCTAATGCTTGTGTATTTTCCTCAGCATGTGCGTGTATGTGTTTTTGCTTGTGTGTGTGTGTGCATACGGGGGTGGAAATCTTACGACATGTGACAGCTGGTGGGCCGATGCCAACGGGGAAGGATGAAGCAGAGAAGGAAATGACTGTTGCCACGGTAACGCTGAGCTGGAGTGGCTGATAGTTGGGTAGCGTGAAGTAGCTGCCAGCTGAGACAGTGAGAGCTGCAGAGAAACAATGCAAATGATTTGCTGTTATTATGATTATGAACAACAGGGCTCAGGAATATCGTTTATGCCAGAGAGACACATGTGCCATCTCAGATGACAACAACAGACCATTACATTGCGTTGGCACTTACAACCATTTCTCACTCTTCAACGCTGTCAACTGAACCGCTCGTGGTCAAATAAAAACTGTTTGTCTGCAAGACTTCTGACTGAAAACAAAAGAAGATGTAGCCCATGATTACAGATTTGTGGTTCCAGTTGTGTGGAAGATTCCCTCTAGGCAAGTTGTGAGACATTAAGAAAATACATTGCTTCAAATAATCTTTGTGTTCAGATTTTCTGCAAAAAGTTCCATTACATAGTATAAAATTAATTTTTAACTCACTTAAAATAAAATAAAAAACAAAAAAAATGTATATCTATTCATCTTCTTCTTCACTGAAAAATCCAGAAGCTATGCACGTTTATTTCAAAAGTGTAACAACTACACATACACACAATATGTCTCCTATTCTAATAAAAGTCCTTTCTTTGTGTATATGTACTGGTGTTTTCAGGGCTCCACATTACACTTGTACACTTTGCATAATAGACCATGATTGGCAAACGACTTGTGAGGTCACAAAATCTTATTTATAAATGCTTTTCTTAAACGAAAATGCCCCCTTCAATAGATGAACGTGACATCACATAAACCATTCTGCACAGTGAAGCTCAAACAGCCGAGTGATGAAAACATGTTTTTGAGTAAAGGGTTATACATGGGGGGCAAACAGATGTATCAGTCACTCCCTATTATGGACTTTTATTACTAATGAACTATAAGAGAAAAACTGCTGAGCATACTGTTCAAGTAAGGCTGAGCAGTACAGCTGAAGTCAAGACTGTTTAAGCTTGAGTGCAATACTACTGCCTCTGGATGAACAGTACAGAACTTGTATAACACTAATCATGAATGAATGTACGTCAATACTCACATAGTGGCTGGGAATTTATTAACCTCAACAGCATCAAGAAGCAGGCCTTTGTTTGAAATAGGATAATAATAGGAGACTAGACCTGCATTCTTAATCTAATCTAATATACAGTTTATATTTTTATCATATTTTAGACAGAAGTTTCCCTGTTTTAGACTCTTGTCATATAACCACTGGTAAAACCACAATGTGTTGTTATTACACTTTTTTAATGCAGATTTAACCAAAAAGAATGAAATAGTGAGCTTTGTAGGAGGCTGGTAGATGGATTTTGTTACCATTGGACAGATCCAGGCAAGCTGTTCTCCCCTTTGACTGACTTCATATTTATTGTACAGACCTGAGAGTGATATTGATCCTGTCATTTAACTCTTAGAAGAAAAGTGAGTGACTGAACATTTTAGTTCCATCAGTCCAGCGAGTCATGTCATACTCACCTCTCTGCTGCTCTGACTTTCTCTTTTTAATAAAAAATACTTTTTCATTCACTAATTGTACTTTTCCATTCTTCCGATCACCATTAAGCTACTGTCAATGAAATATAGTATTTAGGGCTAGGAGATGATAAGGCAGAAAGCAAGGATTTAAGGTGAAACAGGAGGTGCTAACTTTTACCGATAGCAGCTTAACACTTATGGGAAGTATAGAGAATTAGGAACAATTGATTGGTTAAAGAAAGCTTTGTCTCCCTTTAAAAGAGAAACTCTGTTATTGTACTAGTCAGTGCTGTGGAAATGTACATTATGCTCAATTTAATATTTGAGTTATAAAAGTGCATGTAATTTGTGCCTATTTGTGCCAGCTCACTGTATTCACCAAGCAACTTCCTTTTATGTGAGGTACTTTGTACTATTCAGAAATGGGCTCATATTCTATCAAGTCTATCCTAGAACTACACTCACATGCCCATATGTACATTAAATCATTTTTCTGGCTCAGTGATTATTTCTCCTGGCCATACTGCCCATGAAGAGAGGCTATCTCAATGCGTTGTCAATATAACAGATGGAGGACAAAATATACAGCCTTTGTTCTGTGTGAAAATGCACTCTACATTTTAGCTGAAGATAATATGAGGCTTCAGCAGTCTGCATCAGACTAATTGCAGTGATTTGTCTAAAAAATCAAAAGGTGATTATTTTCCAAAGTGAGTTTTTTAGGTATAAAATACCTTCCTCATCGTGTTTTATCACTTACTTGTTGTAGCTTCAGAAAGCAAGGTATATGCTGTGACTTGAAATCCCCTCAATATTTATAACACACATGAAATAGGAGAGTCTAAATGTTCACTGTAAATTTGTAATGAGTCTGCCTAATGACCCCAATGTTCTTGTGAAAAAGTACACTTTCCCAAAAAGATTTCACATGTGAATTCCTTTTAATCTTCACCATTTTCTGTTATCTGGGTTAGATTAGCAGTGGCAGCAAACTAAGAGGATCTTAGAAGTCCTTTTCCCAAACCACCTCCAGCTCCTCCTGGAGGATCCCGAGGCATTCCCAGGCTAGTCAGGATATGATATACCTCTGGCGTGAGTCTGCCTTGAGATTTGCTCCCAGTTGGTTGTACGTGGGGATATCAGATGCTGGAACCACGTCAGCTCTCTATGCATAAGGGATGCAGTTCTGCTATTTCAGGATATCTGAGCTCTTCACCTTGTCCCTAAGGTTTAGCCATGACATCCTTTGAAGGAAACTTATTTTGGCCTTTTGATCATGGGAATATCTGCTGAACATGGCTGACAAATCTGACAACCACGTTCGTTTGACAGATGTTCCAAATGTGAGTGACTGGAGTGTTAATGATTTTAATTATAAGGGCTGCAAGACTTTGGTTTAGTACAATTTAAGTGACAAAAAAGATTTGTCACATCCCACTGGGGAATAGGGCAGTATTTGCTGCCCATTTCATAATCTAGGCTATGCTAACTACCAGGAGACATAAAACACATTGCTCCCTATGCAGTAGATATTTTTCTATCAGCATCAAACATTTGATTTTTCTAAATCTGGGAAAGCTGAGTTTATCTTTTTTTTTTTTTTAACAGACAAACAAAGCTTCAATGCTAAAAACTATTATTGGGCCGCATGTGGCAAATATTCCTCAATAACCTGAATGTGCCTTTCAGCTGGCCTCATCTAACAGGCTGTATGTAAGCATTATTGAATCTGCTGGGGTCAAAAACAAATGGCTCTCTAGGACACAATAAATATTCTGTATTGAACTATATTGAGTAGTAAAAGAGGAGATGTTCAACTTTGCTCCCCCACTGATCTTTTGGACACACATTCACTGATTCGGCAGTGCTTGTGAGGACATCATATTGATTTACATTCATTCCATTGGGCCTTAAACTCGATTAAACATTCCCATGACCTCTTATTCCATTAAGAATAAAATTTTAAAAAAGGAAATGATCACTCCATGCAGACTCAATGTGTGTGTGCGTGTGGCACACGTAATGTGTAATTTTTCATGACTAACTATAGTTATAACTAACTAGCTATATGTATGGAGCATAAGGAAACACTAAGTATGTGACTACACTGTAGCTGTGAGTTGAAGAAACACCTCAGAGAAATAAGAGCTGCTTTGAGCTGAGATTACTTGAATATATTGTTTAATGGCAAAAGATGCATCAGTAACTGCGGTATCCATAGCAACAAGTGTCAAACTGTTCCTATTAAAAGCCATAAACATGGCTTATCTGTACTTTCTTTAAGTTCTGACAGCAATATATTCTGTCAGCTGGTTCTATATATGGATTGAATATATGTGCTGGTTAAACTGACAAGGCTGTATGTTTTTGATGATAATGGAAATATTCTACATGGCAGTCCATGTCTGGTCTCCTTGGAAACGTTAGGATCTCCGCTCAGTTGAAAATAATGCTCTGTGGGTTTGAATAATGTTTTTCTGCACAGCATGAGTTAGTAATGACTGACACAATGGCAGGTCAGTGAGGTTGAAGATGCTAATTTAACCGCAGCCTCTGGACTAAAAGTAGCCACATACACTTCTCCTCAATATACAAGACATCATGCGGGGAAAGTTGAGTTGAGGCAAGAATACTTATCTAAACAGCTCAACATCCTGTTCATTAATTTGTTTCAAATTTATTTTCGTTTATTATTTTTAAAATGTTTTTTTTTAACAGCTTTGGTTCTCTTTAAAATCTTTTGTTATGTCATGGACTAAGAGCAGTGTTTTAATTGCTGGATTGCTGAATTAAATTGCTGGAAACCTGATCAGTGACCTAAACATTGTTAAACAATATGTGCTGAATATTGTTAACAGTTAATTCATTAATTTGAATCATGCAAAAAAAATCATCATACACAAGCTGTGTCCCAATTCAGGGGCTGCATCCTTCGAAGGACACGGCCTTCAGGGCCTTTGCGGCCTTCGAAGACCGCGTCCTTCTGAGGAACCTCCGAAGGATGCATCAACCGTTGTTAAATGAGACGGTCTAGCCTTCGAAGCATTTCCTGGTTGCGTCACCAGCTGCGTCACCAGCTGTTCCCGCCCATAAGACTAGAAAGACACACACAGAAGAATGACACAGACAGAAGAAAAAACACACAGAAGTATAAGACAAACAGAAGAAAGAAGACAAAACGAAGAAAAACTCAACGGAAGAAAGAATAATTTTAAAGCCATTATTCCTATTTAAAGTGTTTTTAAGATAGTTGTATTTGTTGTAATAATTGTATTATTGTTATTATTATTATTATATTATTAGATTACAATTCTTGCCTCTTTCTTAAAAATTCTTAGTGACATGGCAGCCGTCTATCGAGTCAGCCCTGCAAACCCACTTGATGGACAATGTGGTGGACAGTGGAGACCAGACCCCCAAACACCCTGAATACCAGATGATGTCCCACTGACCACAGAAGACACCAGGGTCTTTATTGTGGCTTCCCATCCAGCCCAGCAGCACTGCCAGGGACTCCTGCTCAGCCTATTACATTATTTTTTATTTGTTATTATTTATTAATTTATTATTTTTAGTATTGTAAATAATTTGGAATTGTAGTAGTGTTGTATTTAATAATAAATGTTTTGTTAATAGTTGTAAATAATTTTCTAATAATAATCTGTAAATAGTTATTTCTGATGTAATTTTTGTAAATAGTTAAATGTTAAGACTGTCCCCTTGTAGAGTTTAGTTTCATCCTTTGCTAATAAAAGACAATATTAAAGAAAATATTAAATCCCTTGTTGTTCCTGAACAGTAGCACTTTATGCCGTTTGCTAATCCTGTTATAAATTGTACTTAAATTGTAAATACTAAATGGAATAGACAACGTGTAACAATTAACAATATTTTTATTTTATAACAATAACATATAAAAACATAAAAATGTATTAACAAAAACAACCATTGTTCTTTTCGCGGGACTGAACATAGATATATATAGAACACAGTGTTCTACATATATCTATGGGACTGAACAGCGGCGCGCAAAGGATCTTGGGATATGGATATGCATCCTCCAAAAAGAGGGAAAATAAGGCCGCATTTGAAGGCTGCGTTTGAGGAGTCTTCGAATTGGGACAGCCTTTGCGCTGCGTTGTGACGTAATCGGCCTTCAAATGCGTCCTTCGAAGGATGCAGCCCCTGAATTGGGATACAGCTACAGTTGTCAAGGCTGTTTGCTGTGGCGCTCTCCAAGGTGCTGATCCTGCTAAAGGCAGCAGCTAGGAGCTAGTCCAGAGTTCATTACTGCTATAATTTAATCATTGTTTTCACCTCATTTATTTACCATATGTTCCTCATGTCTGTAATGATACAGCAGGAAAGTCGATCAGTGTCTGATCCGTTGTGGATATCCATTTGCTGGCAGACAGACACCCTCAACTTTACAGGACTATTTAAATAGCTACGTGTATTGCCATAATTGGGTCAAATAATTAGACAATTTCATGTGTCATTAGTGTGATTAGCTAATAAAAGAATATCTGATAAATATTATGACTAACCATTATATAATTTTTTTTTTTTAAATATGGTGTACGCAATAATAATGTGTCACATTGTAATCCTTTATTTAATTGATTGCATGTTTGTGTGCTGCTGTGTGCCCTTGTGTGTAACAAGCAGAGTGTATGGGTGTTGTGCACATACTACTATCTTGATAACGCACCCCTTAGAATAATAGTGAAATACTGCGCTGCAGACATCAGAACAGTTTTTTTTCGGTCAATCGTTCAATAGCTTTCTGCTGCTTCAAGATAGCAATTTGCCAACATTACGCCTGACCAACACGCCCATGGGTACTCAGATGGGTGCAAGTGTATTTACTATTTTAAAAAAGTGGGTGCTGGACATAAAAATTACTGCGTTAGTCTTAAACTAGCAAAGACACTTGAATCATGTTAGGTGTCCCTTTGCGCCAGGTTTAAAACAGACTCTTAATTGTTGGGCTGAATTAGGTACTACTGCAACTCACATCAAGCAAGACACACATTCTGGTTGTCCTGAACACCAATACTACCTCTCTAATTACCTCTCAAGTCTACCATTTGTTGACATGTTTTTGTGGCATGATAAAGTTTGGCTGGAGTATTATTTCACAAGGAATGGTACACTTGCTAAATGTCACTAAAATAGAGGTGACGCAACAGATTTTAAAGTGGTTTGACTCACAAACAGTCTCGGGGTGGATATCTTTCTTCATTTACTCGTCATTTGGTCACTGGCAAATACTATGTAACCCTTAAATGAGCTGTTTTGGTTGTTTTGATCAAGATGTCCTCAAAATTCAAAATATCCTAAAATGTCAATAACAGTGGGCTGTCACAAGTCAGTACTCAGCTCAGTATTGCTGAGCTTATTATGTTTCTCACACACACACACACACACACACACACACACACACACACACACACACACACACACACACACACACACACACACACACACACACACACACACACACACACACACACACACACACACACACACACACACACACACACACACACACGTGATCTCACATTGAGTCACCACGTCCTGCACACAGAGGGTGTGAAAGACACCAGACTCACTCTGCATGTGGGGATCTCACACACACGCACGAACACCGGGAGAATACGCACAGCAAGGCAATTAGTAGTGGCATTGCTGTGGCTGCCAATGTTCTGAACTCAGCCTGTTTGCCCTGACAGCCAAGCAGATCATCTGTTCACATTCTGGCTCCATGGGACCTGCATGTGTGTTTGCGTGTGTGTGGGTGAAGGTGTCCGAGGCAGTATATACTATATGTGTACATGTAAATTGGCTTCTGTCCTTTCTGAGTGTGAGACAGACATGTCTGTGAATGTGCATTTGTCTGCTTCCTGACTGTCCATGTGTGTGTGTGTGTGTGTGTGTGTGTGTGTGTGTGTGTGTGTGTGTGTGTGTGTGTGTGTGTGTGTGTGTGTGTGTGTGTGTGTGTGTGTGTGAGGGAGCGAGACTGTGACATGGAGTCGAGCTCATCATGTGCCTCGAAGAAAACGAAAGAAAATGAGAGACAGGTGTGGTTTAAAAAGGTGGAGGATTAAGACGGAAATCCAGTGGAATAGATGAGGAGATTACTGGAATGAAATATTGAGAACAAAGGTGCAGGAGTCAAGCACACAAAAGAGGAAAATATTAGAGATGCGTGAAAAAGGGGGAATATTGAGTCAATGTGTGAACAAAGGCGACTGGCTGCGAGTAAGGACGAGTGATAATTATTTTTGTTGAGAGGGAAAAAAGTGAGGACATGCAGGACAGAATGAAATGCTACAAAGAAGAAATGAAGAACAGTGTGATGAATCTCTCGTGAATAATTACAGCTAATAATAGAACAAATAGCAGCTGGATTTTGTTATGAACTGGACAGTGTGGGAACTCTGCAGACGTCACTGGACCTTCATGAGTCTGCTGGGGCTAACATTAAGCTGGCTGTTGATGAGCAATATAATACCTCCAAAATGTTGTCCGGCTGTTCAATGTGATTTTACATTTTCTATTTCTACATGTGTTATTATAAACACGGAATATTTTACATGTAGCTGTTGAGGCATTGTAGATTTTCAGAGGCACCCTTGACAGATTGTAAATTAGAGTAATTAGTAAAGTAATGCAATCAATTGTTTAATGAGTAATTTGTAATGACTCGTCATTTCCATTTTTCGAGTAACTTGCCCAACACTGATTGAAGTTAAAATAAAAATATAAACTATTACATTTTGAAAATTTCAAAAATGATTCATAATTCATGCTGAGTCTGGGACAAAAAAGGCAAATGCCTACATTTTCTACAGCTTTACTACTCTTATTGACTTATCCTGTTGTCAAAGCTGCTGTGCGTAGTATTTTAATGAGCTATTACAAGTATGTTGATGACATATGTTTTTATTTATGCAGGAGAAAATTGGTACAATTTATGTGATTCTTACAGCACATTCATCTCAGTGCTCCTAGGTCAGATCTGTGCATTGCTATCTCCCAAGCTGTCATTCTTAACACTACCACTAGGTGGTGCTAAATTAAGAAATGTTCAAAAACCTACACATAATACCTTTAATATTTGATTGTCTCAGGTCATCCTTGTACCCTAACGGTTTGGTCCGTTAGAACAAATGTGTTCAACTGTTCACTGCAGCATTACGTCTTTGAGAGCTGTATTACTAACATTAATAGACATTATTAACATTAATGGATTCCTGCTGTTTATTCTGATTCCCTGAATATTTTTTACAACACAGGTATCTAATATTTTATGTTGTAGCTTTTCTTCTAATCTTTCTCCTGGTTGACTGGACTAGAACCCAGCACACACTTTTCAGTAATAGTCAGTTTACCTCCCCACAGCACCATCATCAATTGGCCTTAAAAAATTACCTCTCAGCACCTGTTTGCCAAAACTGAACATTACAAGCTTCACAGATAAAAAGGTTAAGGCCAGGACGGCAATAATGTCCCTCTTTATATCTGCAGTCAAAACCAGTTATCATAATATTAATTGGATATTTTGCATATTTCACTAACAGATGGGCAGTGACACCTCTACATCTTGTGAAACCATTAGCTATCTCACTGTTCCAAGTTATGTGTCAGAATTCAAATTCAATATATAGTTTCCATTCAGATTTTCCAAATAACTTGCCTTCGTCCCCCACACTGGTATAACTATGCATGAAATGTAGCTAATTTAACAAACACATACATAACAAATATCTGAAATATAAAAGCTCAAGATGTTAAAGTATAAAAATCAATCTTTACCGAATGAATATTGAGTGGCAAATTGATCTAAAATAGGTTTTCCCCAATAATGATAAAGGATGTAATAAGTAGTTGAGCTGCAATCTCCAAGGTGTGATTATCATAAGACAAACACCAGCATTAAAAGAAATCCATTGCAATTTCAGAGAAAACAATTTATGCTCTGTTTAACCCAAAAATAAATTTGTCCGTAGCTCACGTCGATTTTAACTGTCAATATTTACTTAGTGGCATGAAAATGACTTTCAACTAAATGATTATAATGGTTTTCTGCTTTTCTGGTCAAGACAGAAGGATTTATACAGTACATACCAATGAAGGCTGGAGCACTATAATTGAGTCCTGCAATAAACATTACACAAACCAAAGTCCTGTTTTTATGTAAAGATATTTACAATACAAGGATGAGGCTCTAGCGTATCTGTATAACAGAGGGCTGTAAAAATGAGGCTGAGTGAGCCAGTACCAGCTGCCAAACCGCCCTCTGCCAGCAACAAACATGGCCTCACCTCCGGCCCACTGACTACACGACCACCTGGGTCAACAGAACATGAGCATAACCCTGAAACACAGCCTGATGCGAGAAATCATTATCAACACAGACAAACAAACTCAGCTGCTCTCTCAAATGCTGGCTATAAATACCACAGGATCCTTAGCATTCTGCACCCCGGCAAACAGAGAGTGTCAAGGATCAATAATTTATGCAAGCTAGAGAAAGTTGTCAGATCCAACAATGCCTACAGACAGAGCCGGAGCGTACGGCTTGTTTTCTGAGAGGGATGCTATTGATTAATCAGCATTTGACAACCATGTTGAAGAGGAAAGAAAAAAATATTGTCGAACAGGGAAAATCAGTTTGGGATTGAGACAAATGTATTTTTATAACAATAACTTTGAAGGGTGGGAGACAGTGAGACAGGGAGAAACAGAGACTGTATTTGTGAATTTTGCAGCAACACTAGATGAGATGAGTTGTAGGGTGACTGCCAATAGCAGTGGCATGGATTCACACAACGATTTCTCTTTCTGGTTCATTCTTGTCTGAAAAGTTCTGGATAGTCGTCAGGAAGGAAAGAAGGATGGAAGGATGGATAAACAGGTAAGATAGATAGATAGATAGATAGATAGATAGATAGATAGATAGATAGATAGATAGATAGATAGATAGATAGATAGATAGATAGATAGATAGATAGATAGATAGATAGATAGATAGATAGATAGATAGATAGATAGATAGATAGATAGATAGATAGATAGATAGATAGATAGATGGATAGATGGATAGATGGATTTCATGCACATTTCTGCTCTGTTTGTGCTGAAACTGATTATTAAACTGGATACAGCTGCTCCTCTTAGTTAAGCAACTGGTACTGACAGTACATTGCTTAATAAGTCTCATAATAAATTGAGGGATAACCTATATTTTATCGTGATGAAAGATTCGCAAGTGATGCAGGTCTGTTATTATTTTTGCTTACTTCTAGTCTTGCACATGAATCCCAAAAATACATTTCAACCCTGCATGTTTACATGAAAACAAAGAAAACTATAAAATATTGATACAACCCCAAGCTTGAAAGAAATTTTATTTTGGGTCATCTTGGTCAGTTGTACATCCGGTATACACAAAGCAGCAGAGTTTGCAGTCATATCTCTGGCCACTGCATGAATGGATGTCCAATATTCGCTCTCCTTTAACTCTGTTTTTCTCTCCACTAACTCCTGAGGGAAATATCTGACTCTTTTAGGCCGCTAAATGCTCCACTGTACACACCAGCTAATCAGTAACTTCTCTCTTTTTTGGTGCAGGAGTGTACTCTTGCTGCTGAACACAAGATTGATGAGAAAAGTTTTTGCAGGGTGGACAACCAAATAAACCAAATAATAAGAAAACATATTGATTACTGTAATTTAGCAACTATTGAAAGAAGAAATAACACAGTCTTTCTTTAACCAATCATAAATTGAATTTGTAAGTAGTAGGACAGAATTGTTCAATTCTACACAGTCAGTGAAATGCATATTTCACCTTTGGTGCAAAGTTAATTGCTCCTTTGAAGAAAATGTGGTTGAACTTTAACCCATGAACTTTAAAATATGACAGAAAAGTATGCTAGATTGCAGTAGAAATGCTTGACAGAACATCTAAGAAATTCACCCAAAAGAAAAAAAAGATAAAATGAATCATATATTTTCTGTTAAAATAAATTCTGCCTGTTTGGTAGATGAGATGTTTTGGGAATTACAAGTTGATAAAAGACTATACGTGCAGGGTGGTACATCCTCTCAAGTACCACCATTTACTAATGTCATCCCCTAAGAGCTGTCTAGTATGACCACTGTAGACTTTTATTAGCCTTTGGGAGCTGCCCACTAGCAGGCTTCCACCGCCCTTGCTGCTTAATCAAAATGAGGGTCGATTTGTCGAGTTCATGGGTGTAGAGCTCCCACAGCTCCCAGCCCCGGTTGGTTCAATTTAAAATGAGTCGACAATACGGAGTGTGGCTCATTTTGGCCCACAGAGCTAACAGTGAAACTGAGCTGATCTCTCTCCTCCTCCGCTCAATGCTTCTATGCCACTGTGTGTGTGTGTGTGTGTGTGTGTGTGTGTGTGTGTGTGTGTGTGTGTGTGTGTGTGTGTGTGTGTGTGTGTGTGTGTGTGTGTGTGTGTGTCTGGCCTCATCCTGACAGAGAGAGCAGCATCCATCACAACTCCCGGTCTCCATTGGCACTTCCTCTCAAGCTGAGGGATGATGGTAACGCCCCGCAGCTTAGCTCAGCCAGGATGAACACACACACACACACACACACACACACACACACACACACACACACACACACACACACACACACACACACACACACACACACACACACACACACACACACACACACACACACACACACACACACACACACACACACACACACACACACAGTAACACTAACTGCTGGTATATGTTACGTATGGTCGATGTGGATTTTTTTTACTAAGAATGAGACATGAGTCAGTCACTGTCGCCCACATCTGATACGATGGGCGGATGATTATGGTGCAGTTAAATTTATTACAGTTATTGTAGAATTGATCAGCACTATATTAGTTGCCTGTGGGCAGCCGCTAACATACACTGATGCTAATGTGACATTTAATCTGATTTGATACGGCTAGGCATCATTATCGTTATCAGTATGTCTTTTATTACCCAACTTTCATGGTGACTTTAGTGTTCCATGATGGACACACACTCATATTCGCTCGTCTTTCAACAAGAATAACATTTTTCAACAGGCGCACTCCCACACATGTCCATTTTATGATTGCCAAGCCAGCTGCATACATATTCAGTAAAAAAATGACTGCGGGATATTTTGATAGACCCAGTCAGTCAGGAATCTTTTAAAGGTGAGTTAAAAGATTAAGAGAATAAATAATGATGCCTTTCGTTCTTGGTATATAATACATTCTTTCTTTCAAGGACTTGACCTGCAATTTCTATTAGAACACATACACAGCATGACTGTGGTATAGTTAAGATGTATGATCTTTGTCTAAAGAGCACAGAAGGGCTGTATCCATGTAGGAGGAACTGCTAAAGGGTTGTCCTGATCCTGTCATCCAGCCAGGAAGCACTCCAGGTGAGCTGTTACCTACAATCCATGAAAGTGTGTTTTCCTTTGAAAAGTACAGACAAGAAACACACGGCATTTGCACACTCAACAGGTTTTTTTCTTTTAGTCAGGAGAGCAGAAGAAAAGACTAATGTTTCATTGCTAGGTCATGATCTTGTACAGGAACATAAATCTTACATTGTGTGAGCAGACCATGCAGCACGTATGGGTTTTTTCTATAGAAGAGCTCAATAGCACACACCAGCTCTGTAGAATTAAGCCTATATTCCTTTTTTTTAAATAAAACTTAATTTACACTGTATAGTAATAACACTTCTAATTTACACCAGAACAAGAGGTAAGGCATTTGCAACGTTCCATTATGCACATGGAATGTAAGACCCATCTGAATCTACACTGAATACATTATTTCTACAGAACTGTGCTGTCAAGGATCAATTTGTGCATTTCCTGCTGAGTTCAATTTGAATCTTGCTTCTATATGCATGAGTAAGTGAAAGTTGTGAATCTGGCTGCATGTAAGAAGGCGAATAATGATTGTTACCAATTAATCAAGCTTTTTTGGTTAATCTATTGCTGGAAGATGTAAAATGTCATTCAAAGGTTATTGGAGTCGATATGTCTTACAATGACTTAATTAGTAATGATATGAAAGCTATGATGCCAAATAGAGCTGTTTTGCTTGATAAATGACTTAAAGGTTTACTGATAAAGTGACGATCTCTAATTCAAAAGGGTTCGCTCAAACACACAGAGCATTGTCACTAACTCTGCAGTTACCCTCAGCTCCACAGAGCCTTTTTGCCTCTTTTAGCTCATTGTTTTGGTTTTCTAGACTACAAACTCCTCTCTCATTAACCCTGTTTTGAGCTGCAGCTGACAGGTGCTCTCACAGAAAAAAGCTGATAACTGATAATGCCCACTGCATACACAGGCGCACACACACACACAAAAAAATGGATGGTTACAGAAAAAAGATTGTAGTCACGCACAGGCAAGAGGAAGCTGAGTGGTGAGGCTACATGGACCCACTGACAGCAGGGCTCTATTTGTTGAGATAGAGCATCAAAGGCAGCTACGGTACAATGCTTGAGGTGTAGACTCGCTTTTAGTGAAAAAGTTGGAACTTTAGACAAAACCTTTATGTCATGGCGCGCTAGCTTTTTTTCAGGTCTTAACGTTAACAGTACAGTTGAGAAGGTGACAAGGTGTCTTACCCCGGGGCCTTGAGGTGATCCTGGAGGAGAAACTGCTGGAATGTATTTATGTCCTGAAAGAAAAAAAAAGAAAAAAGAAAAAAAAGGTGAGGACAAAAAATTTGATATACACTGTGTTAACTGTGAACTGAAAGTGTAAGTGTTAAGTCTAGCGCTTTTATTTATTGTTCTGGTTGATGCCTTTGTCTGAGTTTCAATTAACTATGTACCAATAACTCCAGTTCACTGTTTGACAAGCTCAATTGACAACATTGTATCTTCCCTGCACTCTGTGTACCAGGCAGCACTGTAAATGTCATAGCATGGTTAGACATTTAATGTGATATTAGCTTGTGAGAGGGAGCGGAAGTCTACAGCAAAATGTCATCTTTCTGATTGCTTCTCTGTTGATTGGATTTGCAGTCGGGTGGCATCCTCAGGTATTAAGAATATACTGTAACACTGATTACTGAGAAACTTCAGAAAAGTAAATAAGTCAGCTGAACGCTGGGACACCAAAACTATTTACAATCAGAAGCAAATCTATCCAATTTTGCACAGATCAGGAGCCAGAGTTGGATTTAGATGTCACACTGAGCTTAAAGTCTAACAATGCTTCCTGAGGTTTCTGGTTGGTAGCCATGGTAATACTGAAATGAAAGGCTTTCCGGCATCTCTTTGTCCTCCTCTCCCACTCTTTCTCGCTCTATGTGCTGGGCATGACTGGCCTTTTGGAAATTGCTTCATTTGCCTGGGGTGCCTTACTGTAGCTCCCATCTGCTCCGACTACATGCACACAGAGTGGACACGGTGCAGGACTGGCTGGCTCTCTGTCACAAATGTGCTCTGGCATTCGCCCCCTGGCAGCAATTTTGTTTTTAGGACTTTCCGTTTTCTCAACGTTTTACGTCTCTAGACCGTGGAAAATGTGTTTCACCTCATTAGCTGAACTAACGTGCAATTGGCTGTTTATTCATGATCAATGAGGAGCAGTCTTGACAGCTGAGCAAACTAGCAGACGTATGAGAGGCAGATACAAGTACCTATATGTGCATAAGATGCCAGAGATGAAGGAAGAATACATTTAAATATGTAAAGATGATGTATCATTAAAATGTATTAGTGAGCATCTGTGTCAAAACAAATATCTTCATATTTCCTCCTCTCAGCTTATCATTAAGCACAAATAGTGATAGAATCTGGAGCTAAATTATAGATTAATGAAAATGTACAGAGGAGAATTTCCGCCCCTTTAACTGGAAGTCATGTCGATGTCCATCATAAATAACTTAGAGCTTCATTCCGAGAGCACGGGTTTGGCCCAGTGTCTTGTTTCTTTCTAACAAATGACTGAGTTGAAGGGTTTGAAATGCAGAAAGTTCTTCTCATAATAATAAATATGCATGCATCAAAGACACAAATTACATATTTCAGACTGGTCATGAATTTTAGATGTGTCTAAATATGCTATCTGCAACAGAATGCAGCACACTTAGGCACACAAGCGCCACGCCCCCAAACACATACACACACGCACGCACACACACACACACACACAAATATACACACACAAATATACACACACACACACACACACTTGGGGAAACAAAGTCAAGGATGATTAAGGTGCTGAAATCAAAGAATGACAGAGATCCATGATATCCTTCTCTGAACACTAGCCCAAATCATTCAGGCTTCTTGTGTGATCCTCTGAGAACACTTGAGCACTGATTAAAATGTCATTAATAGACTTTGCCAAAAGCCCTCACTATATATCCATGGAGAAGGCCCTGATCAACGCTATTCTTCTCTCCCGAGATAAGTTAACAGCATCATTAGGGGGGAAATCATCGAGTATACGGTCGGGGTCCACTCAAGTTCTTTTTGCTGTCACTGGGATTGAGTGGCTGTGTGTAGTGTTTACTACACTTTTAATCAATTCACTGACAGACACTGAGCAAATAAGCTGTTTGGATTTCAATAAGAGATACAGACAGTGGCACATCATTTATCTTGGGCTGTGTGAGGGATATGGAATATTCAATCAGGACTTTGTTCCAGTGGGAGGCCTCTTTTGAGCTCGGGGTTCAGAAGTAATATTATGGATGGCCTGTCTTCTCAAGAAAAACAACAGAACAGGCCTACAATTCAGGCCAGCAAAAACAACCTATAGTTATGTTGATGTAGCGGCCCTAATTATGACCTGAGGAAGTGATGCGATTCAGACCAGATCAATAACGTGACTTGATAAGATGATTTTGCCTTTTTAGGAGGAGGTAGAAGGCAAATAGTGGACTCCTGCAGGAGCCCGCTTCCTATTTCCAACCACAAGTCAGGACATTTAAAAATCTTTTTAAAAAGCCTGGAGTTTACTGTTGCCATGACGACAAAGGTCACCTAATTTTAAGGAACTATTAACCACATTTGCAGAGATCATTTCCACCCCGACCATGGTCTTTCTCTAAACTTAATCAAGTGGTTTCTGTGCCTAAACCTAACCAGACCTTAACCCCAGCGTTGTCACAGCAAATAACATCATCATTGTTTAACAGTGCATATTACATTCCTATGGGTCAGATGGTGATGGTAGTAAACATAACTATAGGTAATTTTTCTGCCAGCTGAATTTTAGACCTATACTGTTTAATTATGAGAAATGTGTTGACTATGGAACGGGCATGCTTTATTGGGAACAGTGGAATAAAAAAGCTCCTCTAAATACATTTCTTAAGTGTACACCCCCTGAAAATTTGAAAAAAAAGAGAAAAAAATCACTGCCCTTACAAAAAGCAAGCAACAATCAGTTACACGCATGGTTAAGATGACAGCTGCTGATGTGTGAGGCTACTACAATGTTTTTCGAATGCACACTGAAGCTTTGCTGATACAATAATCTCACTGATATGGGATAACATTATGTCATTGTCACTGGGTGTTATGTAATTCATTCAGCGAGGGTATTTTAAGAAATGTGTGTCGTTTGCTTTTACAGCACACAACAACACTAATCCTGTGTAGCCAGACCTCCATCACATTATGTCTATATATAATAGGACTGGAGAGCAAAAGTTGGTTAAAAAGCTGTGGAATGCCTCTGCTGCAAAGCAATGCTGCAAAGCAATACAATTACATACACTCAGGAGAACAGGACCTGCCTTATAAAGCAGGATTGTGAAGTTTCAGTAGCTGCATGAGTAAAATACAAAACCCTTTTTAATCTTGTTTCCCCAGGTTTATTTATCCCAAACGATTTTCTTCATCTCATATATCTGTAAACTTGAAAAGATATTAGCCTTTCTATGTGAGATTACAACAACCGTAGCAAAAGGGTTGCTAAGTAGAAAGATGGTTAAATGAATGTGGCATCCAAAAACCCACTGTAGTTTATTCTGTATTGAAAAAGACTGATTTGGATGTAAACTTGCATGATGATTGACTGGTAAACAAGTGTGATCACTGTAAGCCAGCCCACTTCTACTAATGTTGAGTTCCCAGATCTCTCTGGCTGCAATCAGACCGAGTACAGCCCTTCGTTAAAACAATGCAAGATAATGAAATCAATCCAGAGAGTCTAGTTGTAGCTACAGATTTATGCACTTAAAGGCTTATCCGACTCTAAAACACAGCATGGCAGTTTGTAACACTAACAATGTGGAATGTGCGCTTGTGGATGAACAAAGTTCAACTTTTTTGCCAGGTCATTTACATCGACACCCCCACTTCCTCAATGCACCGCTCCCAAATTCAAATAAATGAGACGGCTTTCACGCAGAGCTAATGCCAGTCTGAATGTCACCGACTGGTTTTAAATAGAGACAATAAAATAATTTTACTCACACACCCAAAATGTGAAAAATATTTAGTAGTATTTACCTTTTAAATGCATGAGAACACAACGTAAGGCTTGTTCAAGATCAAGAAGCTCTAATGGACAGCCAAAGTCTTCTCCTAGCACTTTGAGTTTATCCTTTTATTCCCCTCAGACCCCAATCATGGAGCGTGCTAATCATGCAGAGAGCAGGTGGTGCCACTGAGATAACACTGCAGAGTTGGGGGCTGCATTATAGGCAGAGGACAGGCTAATTTGATGCTTGTTGCTTAGAACTTTGGCTGATTACACCTGGGTGTTAGTGCACACTTGAGGTGCGCCTGCCACAAAACAGTTTATAGAAATGTACCACGAGCTTTCTGGTCCAGTAAACAAACTCTTGTCGCATTGGAAACAAACATTTGGGTCCTTTTAAAGCCCTTTCAATGTGACATTGACGTGAGCTGTTAAGAGCCTCTCACTTCCTTCTTGGAGAAAAACTCTTCATATTAGTTTGTGGTGCTATTGCTTTCTGCGTAATTAATTAACACGTGCTTAAAGTCATTACGGATTACATGATATTTACCCTTTGAGGGTGATGAAGGTGATCTCCTCTGATATGACACATCCTCCTGCTTTGTCTTCAGAGACGCCTTCGGGCTGGATGCCTTCCTTTCCAGACTGGATGACAGCCGAAACATTATCATATCTTTTGCCTCCGAGACCTCGGTGAAAGGAGAAAGTTTTAGATATTTCAGTAACACAATAAAACAGTTGGAGAATGAGTAGTTTAGATTCTGCAGGGGAAGGGCATTGGAATAAATGGACAGCAGACAGGAGAAGGAGATTTGTGTGGTGACTTCAAAATACCGGAGCTGTGTAAAAATTCACAGTTAAAGTGTGAAAGTGAAGTCATCACAGGGTGACAACTTTTGCACCCTTTAAGGAATTTTTATGCTCTCGCTAGAAAAGATGTAACTTGCAGACAATTATTTGTCTACAACTATGCTATAAATTGTGATAAAGTTTCACTGTGCAGAGCTTTAAAGGATGATGTCATCTGACCTTGCACAGATGATTTTCTCTGATTAACCTGAATTTCACTCGAGGGCCTGCTAACAAAGACAACTTATCAATCACATATCTTAATGCACATAATGCCAAAAAACAATTTAGATAATGTGAACGTTTTTTGTCCTCGGGGAAACAATTTGTGCGAGTTGAGCTAGCTAAACACATTGTGGCACAAGATGCTGAAAACAGCACTTTGTTTTAGCACCTTTCAAGGCATTCTTTACATTTTGTTCCTTCCACAAAGACTTTCTTCTGTGATTGTGTGTTACCTGAGCTGTGCCCGGTGCTGACAGTGGCACAGGGCTTGGAGTTTTGGCAAACGGTTCTGTGCTGTAGACCATGACTCCGTGAGGGTTTGGCTTTGCGCCTCCTTGCAGAACAAGCTGTATCTCTTCCCCCTTCCAGTCAGCCGAATCCTGAAAGGGGCCCCAAATCCCCCAACGAAGGCACTGTAGGAAAGCCGCTCGAGGTGTGGAGGTGGTAGACAGCTGTGTGATGGAAAAAGACACAAGAATAGAGGACGTTCAGACACTTTTTTCATATATGGAAACAACCTTGGTTAACATTTTCATGACTCCACAGAGAATAGTTTTACTTTAAGGTAACTCTACTTATTTTCAGCTTTCAGACCCTGGCCTGCATCCCTGTGATAAAATCCCTAATATGTTAGTCAAATATTTGCAGACAGCTTCCCTTATTTTGTCACTTTGTCAAAGCAATCAATTTTTTTATGAGCTTGCATGAGCAAACAAATCAGTTTTAATCTGTAGTTTTATTACTAAAAAACATATTTACAACTAGTAATAAGACAAAACATAACAATTACACTGCTACTATGAGGGTGTGTAAAAAAGTGACAGCAAAACAACAATAAAACCAAACATATTTGTCATTTGCCGTGATCAGAATATGGCGACTGTAGCATGCTGCTGGAATAATTATATATAACTTGCAGAGAGGCCGACAGGAAACCGGGAGAAAGAGAGGGGAATTACCTGCAGCCTAGGTCCCTGGCCGTATTCGAACCAGGGACACTGCGATTATGTGACATGCGCTCTAACCACTAGACCACCAGGGTGCTCCCTTTTTCAATATTTGTAACAATAAAACTGATAAATAATAAAACTAAAATTTACTCTAATGAGGCTACAAACTTTTTGTTATTACATTTATTTTGTGTCTGCCTATCATACGCCTATAAATCTGCCTATCAATTAAAGGGCCACTAAACCCCTCCCCCAACAGAACCTGTCCAATCATACCCTCGCAACTGTATCTAGGCACAGCTAAATTGTAAGTAATTAAACAGTGTCTTTGTCTTCTCTAACATAAGCTGCTAACATAAGTGTGCTTGCCTAACTAGTTACCTACAGTATGAACCTTGGTTAAGAGTTGGTATATTATTAGCCAACTACATTATTATGTAGGGTTACAGGTAACGTTAGCTGCTCTGTCGTGCTTTAATATCTTTATTTCAGTCTCTATTAAAATAAATAATAATAAAAATGGAAAATGTTCCCAGGTGCTTTCATAACCTCAAAATAGTGAATCGACATCAAAGAGATTATAGCAGTAAGTAATGTGTAGGCTGAAGCCGTAGCTTATAACACCTATACTCAAAATACAAAATGTACAGTGTTTATGACTATACATGCATACATACAGAAACATAAAGTATATATACACAATGATGCTGGTGCTGGTGATACAGGTATGTTTCTATTTAAGTGCTTTGATTTAAAGACCCAATTTATTAATCCAGTTACATGTATACAGTGTGTCTAAGAAGGAATAAAATCCAGCCGACAGAATTGCAGCAGGAGCTCTGATTGGGCGGCTGGTAGTGTTGGCAGGAATCATGTGCACAGTCAGTGGCGCACTACAGGCTCCATATCAAAAAGCCTAAAGATGTTAATGTATGGAACATAATGACATATGGTTCATCAGCGGAAGACTGGATTATGCTGCAGGGTGGGTTTGATATGGATATTTGACTCTTTTCTTCTTCTTTTTCTTCTTCTTTTTTGTGCCATGACTTTGGGCCTCTATTGGAATTCATTGTAACTGTTCCACGAAGGAGCAAACGACTTGTCAGAGCCACCTTTCAAGTCTACAGAGACTGAGTTTAATATTCAAAGGATACAGCACATTTTTCCCAAACCATCCCTGTCACATTGAAGTGCAGTTGGTGCCATGCAGCTACCATTTGACATTAGAATAGTAGTTACTTTTTTACAGGCAATGTTAAAGTACAAATAAATTATATAATACTGCTGTGCAAACCTGTAAATGATTAATTAATTGCAGCAATTCTAACGTTAACTAATATTTGGGGGAAAAGCAGTGAGGTTTATAACAAAGCTTTAAAATATTGTACTGAAGTGGGTGTTCATATGACCACAGCTGACACTTCTACACAGTCAATAAAGTAGGAGTCTATGAACTAGGTCACACATACAGTTTAGGAGCTTTGTTATGTTCTGAAATGATTTACAATGTGTCCCATTGCACCTCTACATCAGGCAAACCAGGAAAAGTTAAAAGAAAAAAAAAAAAAGTCCTTTGCTTTAAATCATCCACAGGGAACTCGGGGGTTTTGCTGAATCGATTAATAACTGGTCAGCCACAGACGAGTGTAATCAATCATAGGTAGGACAGTACAGAATACAGCAGGAGCCTGCTACTCCACATCATTTCAAGACAAAGTGGAGCATATAATTGTTCACCCAGAGCTTACAATTCCCCTGAGCCCTTTTTCTTTTACATGTAAAATCATAATCCAATACTATAGGTCATCATTCATAGAAGTATCATCTGTATTCTAAATGTCATGCAGTGCCCATCAGGTGGTATTATGGAAAACAGGAACTGCCTACAGTGTTCTTTAAGTACTGTTAAAGCATGGCTTCCTTGCTTAATGGCAATCTAATCTGCTCATTGAGGTAGAATTAGAAATGGACACAAATAATGATATTCAGTCTATAATTTTTTTTATTCTGGTCCAGAATCACTTGAGATGTAATTCTTTATGGTCTGTCCAGGCATGAGACGGCATCAGCAATACTGGCATCCAAGAGGTAAATCAGAGTGGTCTGTTTCGCCTAAATTCAAACCATAAACTCCAAACTCTATTACAGCTATCACTGTCCGCAGACCCAGCACAGACAAGACAGTGGCGAGACTAACTGTCTTCTCCAGTCTGACTAATATTGGTAATTCAATAGACAAAAACAAATTTCCAGTTAGCTCCACAAGGAGTAGACATCATCAAAACAGCACGCTTCTTTTGTTATTGACACATTTATGTTATATCCTCTGGCCACAAAAGCTCAATATGCCAATAAAAACTGGACAGCTCATAGTGATATACACTTCCCCAGCAGTACTGTGGCAGTAGTAGTTCCCCAGAGGGGAAAACTGTCATGGCATAAGACATCATATGTGGGGAAGACTACACTGGTGAAACAAGGGCTCTGAACAAGAGAATACCTGTGATCAAAGATCCACACATGTCAAGTGATAACAACTTAACCATCTCCAAAATAGTTAAGCTAGCAAGTAAACCTCATAGTAATATTTTTTGTCGTAGTAGTTCACAATATTTGTGTGATTGGAACAGCAGTGTAGTTTGGCCTCTAGTGGTGGATGTCAGGTTGTAGTAACCAGATGACTACTCCTAGAAAATACACACAAGTCTTCCAAACACTAATACTGCACCCAGAAACAAGCATTCATAGGACTAATAATTCACATGATCATTTTCTGATCTGCTGCTGCTTTGATAAAGGTTTGTTTAGGTATAGGCAGCAAAACTATACCTGGTTTGGATTTTAACAAGTCCTCACAATAGGGAAACATAAGGGTCATAGTTAAAAGAAATATATAAAAGAAATAAACGTTAATTCGACAAAGGCAACAGTATCGCTGAGTAGCTAAGCAGAGGGAACAAAGCAGCACAGTACCTATTCCTGTTATTAAATGTCTGTTATGTACATGTAAGAAGACCTCTCCAAAGATTCACACATTTCAAGTGAACCCAGATGCAGATCAATATTCCATTCCTCTTGAGAGGGAGTTTGTTTCAGACAATAATTTTACCCCCAAGTAGCACAGACATTAACAGCTATTTCTTTGAATTATAACCCCAGAAATATATGACAGTCATAAAACAGATAGCAGTATATTCCCCCTTGAGGCATTGCCTGTTTTTCCATCTCATGGGGTTGAATTAATAAGATGCTTTATATAAAACATTAAATCAAACAAGTCTATTTTCAAAGTGATGATTTTGTAAAAATGATCCAACTAGAGAAGGATAATTTTATGGCACAGGGAGTAGCCAGTAAAAATGGAAAATGGTAGAGCAATTTATCTTATGTGTCTCTTTTTTTCCCCAAGCACTCTGTGTCTCTAACATGTCGATGCTCCCACGGAACACGAGGGAAAGAGCCAAATGAGTGTCTAGCACATGACCGAACACTCTTCTTGTATTATTCAATGAATATATTCGGGCGCAGGAATGATTCAGGAGCAGAAATGCCTGCTGAGCTCAGAGAAAATGAGAGAGACAAAGGACCAATCAGGGGCCTTCTCTACAGGGACGCCTACAGCTTCGCAAAAAGCTTTTATCTGCCCGACACTTATCACACACTCTTAGTCTTCCAATCATAGGAAACTGAGAATGACTTTATATTCAAAATTGCAATGAATAACTGCGAGTGAGGATAAAAAGGAAAAGAAAAAGCTGCGAGCCAAACACCATTGCAAATTAACATGTTTCGCCGCAGCTTCATTTCTTCCAAGCACACGTTACATGAACATCCATGACTGGGATCAAACAAGTGATAAGTTCTTAATGGTCAAAACGGAGGATCTTTCAAAACAGGCTCACGAAAATGGAATTCTACAGTATGATCCGACAAAGGCACTAAAATATGAACAACAGCAAATAAGAATTCCCTTTGAGACACAAAGCCGGTAGCTTAACCGTGAATCACTATCAAGATTTCACTGCAGTGGTTTTAAAGTGCTTCAGAACGGTGTGATCTACATATGAACTGCACAAAGCGCTGAAAGCTTGGGGTGGTAAACAATAGGATTGAAGGAATCTCAAAGAGACTCCTTAGTTGCGGTTTGAGTAAACAAACAGGGATAATAGTTTCATTCAAAGCCAGGAAGAAAATTCACATTATGCATGTAATCCATGTACACAAACAGTCCTCAATGTTCTGAGGCATACAAGGGCTTAAGAACAACAATAAGCAGTTCCTTCATTATATGACAGCGGAGATCAATGTTACATCAACACGCGGGTGTAGGAGGTAATGGCTTTGTGGGAAGGAAACAGTACTGTAGGAGGTGGTTAGCTGATGTACGTGTTGTGAAGGCCTCCAGTGAGTAGGAAGTTGCCTAGAGGGTCAGACACATCGACTCACTCTGAGTGCCGCAGTCACTCAGTGAGTCTTAATCAATTGCAAATACTGGTGGTGACAGTAGAGAGACATCAAATCAATGACATTACATTTCAGTGGAAGTAAAGTATGACTTTTTTGCTATTGCGCTGTTTTGGGCAAGAAACATTTGAAATAAACAGGGAATTTACCATCTAAATTAAAGGTTGCTTTAAGAACTTACTGTGGCACTGGCCATTATGTTGGACAAAACAGAATGATCAATAGCCAATTTCCCCAAAGTGTGATTGCACTGTTGATTCGACTGTTAAGGTCTATATTTAAAATAAGAGTCATTAACTTCCACTTGGAAAGCAACCGAGCATTCTTTTCAATAGTGCACTAGGGAGAAAGAATGGAAACATCAGCCTAAGGCAAAAACAAGGAAGCAGCAAAGTTTTTCATAAAGTTGCACTGAAAACAATAACAGGTGGTGTCACTGCACACATAATTGCTCCAACAGACAAAGCGTTTTCTAAGGGAAGAATCCATCAACCTTGTTTAGAGGTGTAAAATATAATGTTGCAGCATCTCTAGACAAATAAAAAAAAAGAGCCTGTTTCAAACATACTAGGGTGTGGAAATAAAGATCTCATGTCTGTAACCTGGAGCAAGAAAAGTAATCATCAAATTTTTGAGGGGGGACACAGAGGAAAGGAGAAAAAGTGGGAGGGGAGAAACGGGGGGGGGATTATCCAAAGGTGACAGACGGCGAGTTTTGAACATCAAAGGCAGCTGAAACTCCATTTCCCAGCAGGCTGAATGAACTGGAAACAGAGACACAACCAGTCCAATTCACTACTTACACCAATTGCTGAAAAAAGTATGAAAGGCTTCTCTTTGGGGTAAAAATAAAAAATAAAATAAAAAAAAACACTTACTTTATAAAAATGACTAATTGAGAGCTGCTATTGCTATGCTCGTTTAGGGTGTCCTAATAAAACAGCCCCATTTGTGATGAGCAAAGATAAAGCAGTTTGTGGGAGCATAGTTTTGGAGAAGCTCAAAGAAAGTGGCAAGCCATTCAGCGACTCAGGGCTTTCTAGACTAGGCCAGGAATTAATCCTAAATTAGGGGGATGTGAGCATTGATGAGAGACGGAGTCTGACAGTTATTACTATTACCGCAGTCTGTTGGGCTGCTCAAGTCATTATTTCAGCCAAGACCCTGTGACAGGCACCGGCCCACAGCTCCTGCTACTTATTCTCCACAATGAGAAGCCCTGGAGGAAGTGAGGAAACATGCACCGAGATCATTAACTTAAGAGCACTAAACCACTCACATTTTCATCCATCTGCACAAGTAGTCCAAATGAAGCCAGCAGGCTACTGTGCTGTATTCAGCTCACCGAGGCCAAATGCAGCTTGGGAAAGATCAGTTTGAGTCTCAGATCTTGCCTTCGATGACTGCAAAAGTTCAAGGAGAAGTTCATGAAAGGCATGTTCACTGCTTGGGCCAATTTACTGTGAATGTGCACATTTTTTAATCAGCAGTTGGATGCTCTGATTTGGGGGGAAAAAAGTATTTATAGACAGGAGATGTACACAGCTGTGTTGGTTAAACTGCAAAATAAATAATTTAGTCTCTGATTTAGGATTAATGTACTTTATTTCCATTTTTAAAATTTGTACATACTTGAAACAAAGTTTTACTTATTTTTAAGGAGATAAAAATTTCAACTAGGACCAGATAATTGCTCAGAATCATGGTTTTAGGGATCTCAGTTAAATGTGGTAAGCAATACCTGCTAAACATGAACAGCTACTGTGTTGAAAAACAAATTTAAGACAACATCTATTAACTGTATCATTTGCTTTCTTTTAGGGGCATTACAGCTACACAGAGCCACAACATCTTGTTAGTGTTGTACTGTGGACAGAAGGAGCCTACTGGAACAATGTGGAGTTGTGCTACCAGGAACTAGATGACAGATTCACCTTTAGACATGCACCTTATTAAATTCCGGTGATGGGAAACAGCATCAGTAGCTTACTCATTTAAAATAATTTTCTATTCCGTGGATAGATTTAACTGAGAACAGTAATATATACCACCTGAGATGATTATCAATCCTAAGAAAGGCAGATCGTATATACTTCCTCAGATGAATATTAAAATGAGCTAAAGATAATGATAATGCAAGAGATGACAAATTACTGCCAAATGACTTAACTGAAAGTAAATGACACGATGTGCACATCAGAGTATCACAGCAATGAATGACTTTTCCATAAAATCTGTCAACATGACATCTTATCCACACAGTCGAAAATTAATCTTGTGATGATATTTTCATCTTTGATGCATGAATACATTTTACGAAACATCAAAGCTCTGTCAAACGTGGAGCCTACTTATCTGGTCTGCACACGCAATCTGACTTGACACTTTGCAAATAGAGTAAGCAGCATCTATGTACCATAGCATGTTTGGTCCAAGCAATTTAACATACTATGAATATTTTGTTAAGGAACACTACAGACCTAAACTTAATGTTCGGGTATGTTGCCTTGAGGATTGAAATGAAACTGATAAATCACACCATTTTCCTGAGATAAAGTGGATGCTGGAGGTCAGAAAGAACTGCTGTGTTACCAACAGGCAAATGACAAAACTCTAATGAGTTTTGGCTCAGGCAGGAGAACAAATGCCTTTGTTTAGTGTCTAATGGTAAAGCATGAGAATAAGCTCAAGTTAAGCATCACCAAAAGGCGTACCACCTGCACTTGTTCTGTATGTGGGACAGTGGACAGACAAATAAACAGGACAGAATTTTTTACGGTTGCTTGAGCTTCAAATGACTCCAAAATGCTGCTCGCCACTTTATACGACTGCTGCTTTAAATGAAAGTCATTCAAGCCTGGGCTGAAGCTCCTCTATAGTGGGAACAGGGCCTCAGTCTGAGGTGGCCATCCACATGGCAACCATTAGATGTGCAAACATCATCGCTGCTGCCTGTCTGGCTGCCAGGGCGATACATCCGTCTGGAGAAGGATGGCACTGCTGGCAGGCACTGACAGGGTAAGACTCACTCTGGGCCTATCACAGGGGGAGATTGATGCACTTCTCAGCGGGGGGAGAGCTGACATTCATTTTAATTAGGCGGACAAAATATTGTCTCTGCGGCATGTAGCCTCACTTGCCTTATCCTCAACTTCTCTTCTCATTGTAAGAAAGGAAAAGGGGCCTCAAGGGAGGAATGACATCCAGAATATAAGCCACAAATCATCTAAATATATGACTTCCCAATCCTGATGACATTATAGTGCTTAAGATGTTTGATTAACATTTAATTAACATTTGTATGGCATTTCAGATCAGAGCCAAACAAAAAAATATAACTGGTTCCTGTGAGGATGAGGCCTACACTGGTGGGAGGACTCGGTTTTCACATGCCATGTAATGTAAAGTAGTCAAGGAAAGTAAGACGAAGGGAGGGATTTATGAGCTCAGAGGAGGATGTCATTGGATGGAGGGCATTTTAATGAGTATGTGATTGGGGAGAGCTTCACAAGATGCTTTTCTTTCAGCAAACATCATTAAACCCTGAAGGTGCCCACAATAATCGTGCAAATGCACACGCACACAAACTGCACACATCAACACACACAAACAGCCACTTAAAACACACAACAATCCATACAGCATGTACCTGTCGTCTGTGAGCCAATTAAAATCTAAACAAGAGTCTCCATGGCACAGAGGAGAAGCTGTACACCAACACCTTTAATCAACCCAGCCGCTAGCCATGTCACTGTTTCCTGCTCCACATAATGTTTATCTTCCATCCCCTGGCAGCGACATCTGGGACAGAGCAAGGAATAAATAGATAATCAAGAGAGTGACAACTGGTATATGTCAACCAATGGAAAGCTGGTCTGACACTAAACAGAATCAGAACTCCAATTACAATGCCACCGGTCAAGACTCAGCAATATGTACTGTATGTAGTGAATGTAATATTTACAGTAGAATCTTCAATTTACAACTAAAGGAGTCATCTTAATGTTAGCTGAAGGAGGAGGAATTTTGTCTTTTTTTATTTTGAGGTAGTGCAGAAAATCATATCAACTGTTCTAATTAACACATTAAACAGAGTGATTTCGCCAATTCTAAGGTAACGATCAAGATGGAGTTAAGATGGAAGTTCATTTGTATCCCGTTGTGGGTACAAGTCGAACATGAGAGAATAAGGAACCGCAGTAACAGAGTTATAACTTACCACTCCTCTTTTTGAGTTTCAATTTTTAACAACAATGATATCTTCGCTAATTCCAACCACAGTTTCTTTATCATTTTTTTCTTTATCACTATTAAGCCATGAGTGAAACTTGCCACTTCCTGTGGATTTTTCATGGTTAAAATCTAAGAGGGAGGATTATTGTGCCTTTTGAGCTGCTTGAAGGCTTGTACTGTGAAATATCTGTGCGGGAAGTGCTGAGCTTCACTTACAGTAGCTTAACATCTAATTTTAAAAAAAACAGCAAAGTAGAAGTAATTGGAATTAATTTGTAAATGAGAAAAGTACACCAGTAGAATGACGATCATGTCATGATGCTGTTGTGATTCTTCGTTATCCTGAAGATATCAGGACAACAGGTAAACATGGAGACGGCTTTGAAATTGCATTTACAGGATTAAAAGGAAACTATAACTGGAGCAGATATATAGGAATGCCTTTCACATAAATGTGATTTTTTTTAAAACAAATAATATTACAAATAAAGACTTGAAGGAAACACTGCAAAGGCCTAAGGAAGAACCTCATCTATTACTCATTAACTTATACTCACGCACAAATTAGAAACAATGGCAGGATCCTGCAATTCCTTAATTTTCCAAATAAACACAGGTTTTGGAACGTTCTAGGCTATGAAAAAATAAATAAAATATAATTGCCATGAGGAAAATATTCAAATAAAAGCTAATTTTCATCATCATGTTTTCAAAATGGTATGGTTTACCTTGATGCTTGATATCTGCAGCAGGACATTCTCCACTCTATCCAGTCACACATCAGTATATGTGAAAGGGCAATGTTTCTGGATCTACAGCTCTCATCAGTCTCAGTTATTTGGAAATCATTTCCTGTCGCCTCACTGACAGTTGACAGATGCTTTGAGTTTGAGATTTAAATCAAACCACAGACTGAGAATATTGTAAGACAATATTTCTGAATTCTGCCCACTGTGTTCTGCAGATGACAACCACAATCTCTGACTTTGTTCCTTATGGATGATCATGCCTTCTTTGAGCTGGAATGTTGCCTTGTATAGCACCTGAGAAGTGGGCATGCTGCCAAATCGAGCCCTGCTTCTGCATATATTCAGATAAGAGCTCAGTAAAGAGCGAAACATTATGTTTAAAGGTCATGCATTAATGGTTACACTTCCTCAGACGCTCACTAATCAACTGTACCAGCCACCAAGCCCAGTCAGGGTCAAAGGTGACACAACATGAAAATATGAAGCGGGTGACACATTCATTACTGGTTGTGTGCCGGCCCAGTTACTCAAACAGAGAGCCCATTCCAGTACATGACACGTATCAAAAACTGTCAACATCCTTTTTCTGCAACACTGTTTGTGTCGTGTAACAGCTCCGGAGGGTTGCCAATTACTGTTCCGAGGATGTGATTCTCGTCTGACAGTCTCTCAGAAGTGTAATGGTGGTTAGTGAGAGGATGAAAGACAGTATCTCTTCTGTACATGTCCCTCCCTCCCCCTCAGTCTATCCCTCTACTGTATCTGCTTTGCTTCCACCCTCCTGTGGCTGTGACCTACGAGCAGTCACTCATTCTCTGTGTCAGTGTTTTGGATGACTGCAGCTGTCACGCCTCCCAACAAATTGTTTCCTGGCAAAAGGACAAAGGCGTGCAGGGCAACAGCATCTCCTGCCTCGATTTCCCCTGGACTGGCCCCTCCATTAGCAATGAGCTAGTGCTTGTCAGCGGAAAATGGTAGACAACAATAAGCCCTATTGTCTTGCATTAGACCGTATGCAACTGTATTACATGGTTCAATTGACAAGCAGTGCCAAGTGGTTCAGGAGAGAAGGCGATCAGCAAGCATGAGTGGGGCATAGATGTCTCAGATGGAGTTACGGCAGGACTAAATTGGTGATGACAGACCACAATTAGGAGAGCTATCTTCTCTTCGTGTCAGTTGTCAGCGACCCAAGTATTTAGCAAGTAAATCATGTACTGTGGAAAGCGTCAACTCACACTTTTAAGTGGATAACTGAATGGATGATGTGCTTTGTTGTATACTTCTTTTTCATTTCTCGTGAAATAAAGTCAAATCAGTGTCAAGAGGAAAGAGGAGCAAAAGTAGTATTGGCTCTTATAAAATGCTTGTGTGACTTGCACAAAAGAGAGCATTGTAGGTCTGTGATCAGTGACACATTGGAATTCATCACTGTAAATCAAGTAATTAAAAGCCTCTTTCACACATAGTTACAAGTAAATGACTGGAATGACCTTTCAGGCACTGCTAGTGATTTTCACTATTTAACATGCATCTACATTCAGGAACATTTCCATCTTTTGCCTTATCACACATGCCATGGCAACCCCAGAATACATGGGGCAAAAAGGGGGTGGGTTAAGTTGTGTGTGCGAGTTTGTGCAGTTGGGAGAGAGAGAGTATGTCTGTGTGGCATGGATGTATTATCAGAACTGGATACCGGACCAACAATGGTCCATTCAGTCCAATAAGAACTGCAAGGCTTATTGTTCTGAATGGGCCTGCAGGTTCCTGTTCAGTGCATAGATTTAACTTTATGGTGACGTTACAAATTTTTAAATCGCTTTTATCTACTGAAGGAAAGTTTTACAAATGTTAAACCTCCATGGATCAAAGAATTCGTAGTAGAAAGAGTCATAATTGACCTTGTTTGCAGTTTGAGGTGTCCCGCCAACAGTTTCACAGATGTTTCTTCTACAATGATGGTCTATGGAAAAAATATTTTCACAGGATTTTTTTTTTTGCTGCAATGCCGCAAGTGACCACTGGGAAAATGTGGCTGCAAACCTGAGAAGCGAAGTGCTAGCCACCTCTTATAATGTTTATGGTGTGTGTGATGTTGGCTGCCCAACTGGAGCAGAGAGAATGAATTTAGCAGTATAATGTTAGCTGTGAACGTCAGCGCAATGTGTTATGCCTATTTGTCAGTGAATAAATGCTCCAATGCACTTGGGCATGTTCTGGTGGAGTGGCATGTCTGCCTGGTGAGCCCCGTTAATCTGCACAAGTGACGCATGAATGGTAAATCCGTAATTCAAAACCAGTTTGCCGTCTCATTTCCACAGACCTGACACCTTGCATCTCTGTTCACCATATGCGTTCTTGGTAAAAGTTTTCTCCGTACTCCATAAGAGTAGTTAACATTATGGATACATTTTGGATTATAATTTTAAATAATAATTATAATTGGAAAATTGGCCGACCAGATTTCCCAGAATATCGATCCCTGCTCCCATTAACACATGATCTCATGCAGGAAATGTTCCTGAAACTTTCTGGGATAGACTGCATGTGTAAGAGGGGCTAAAGAATTTGTGCACTCAAATGTTCTTACTTGCTTTCTACACGGTTCCTACACCTTTTCTTAAATCAAATTCAAGCACTTTTCTGGCATTTTCAAGGTGCATTTTCAAGCTTTTCCAGCACCTTAACATTGACTCAGATTTTATTGTGCTATAAATAACCAAAATTATGTTTAGTGTGAGCATTCTACAGAAGTGTGACAATGAAAAGGAAGTTCTGAAAATCAAAATGCTTCACAGATCCAGCGATTTACTATGACAGTAATGTAACAGTTTTAGGCACTTTTAGACTTTTCACCCATTTAAAACCTTATTCAATGCTATCAAGCCATGCAGATAGGTGTTTACCCTGCATCTGCAATCATAGGTGACCTGGGCAGGTTTAAACATATGTGCAATTCCGTGCCCAAATTAACACCAAAACTGCACCGCACTGCCTAATCTGCATAAACACAGCCTTAGTTGCTCCTCTCCTCCCACCTCAGTGCAAACATGTCTGTTTGGTTCCAGGAAAAGACCAAACAGGCCAAGACACAAAAACATAGACTGGCGCCCAAAGAAAATTTTATTAAGACAGCGTTTGCCATTTAGTTCCAGCAGGAAAATAGCGCTCAATGTGGGTTCATGTCTGAACACACAAAGGGAGAAATATGCAGACACATTCTTTATTCAGGTGTATTCCTAGAACTTCTGATTTGAAGTCTCACCTGTACCTGTAGCAGCACGCCTCACGAACCCAGCCCCTATTTGTGTATAGGTCAAACTGTAACATTATATTATCATATCCAATTAATACCATGTTTTATACAACATGAATACAGCATATAAATGAGCAATTACAATAATAATATGGTAGGAGATGCAGGGAATTAATGCTACCATCTTCTTAATATTTCGGTGCATCATAATTACCGAGCATGGCAGCAAGCAGAGCATCTAATTGTAACTCTGAAACATATTTTCACCCTGCCTTTCTTTTTCTTCCACAGCTTCTCAGGGTTCCTTTGATAGGCAGCAGAGTGGTGTGGAAACATGTGGCTGGAGTGGGAGCAGAAAAACAGAGTTCCATTGTGTTCAGCCCATCGAGGCATAAGCACTGAGAGGGATGGTGGGTAATACTATGGAGCCCTTGATGAGGAAGGGGACAGAGACAGAGGATGAGATAGTAAAATAGCAAAAGGAGAAAGGAACAGACAGGAAGTGGACACGATGTACTTGACTGCCGGAAAAGTTGATTATTTGAAGTTCGTCAAACCCAGACACCCTCTGAGAACAGTCTATCAGGCAAGTTCCTCTCCTCCCCCCAGCCTCCTTCATTTAAATTGTTATCTCCATCCCTCTGACTGCAGCTAAGGAGCATGAAAGAAGTCTGCTCAAAGGCTCTATGAGAGAGACAGCATGTGACACAGAGAGACAAGACAGAAAGAGCAAGCCATCATAACTAAAATCAAAAATACTAAACAGGACAAATGACGACACCGCATGATTTTCTTTCTTCATAACCAAAGGCAATGAGGGCAATGCAATTTTGTAAAAGGAGACCATCTTTCGTCTTTGTCTCACAGTGTGAAGCAGACTGGCTTTTCAACACAGCAAGGATGAGAGATGAATGCAGTCTCACAGCACTGAGTGATTGCCTCTGGATTGCAGCGGTAATGTTTTGAGAGAGAAGGGATTTCAACAAAATTGTTTTACTCTTTTCACCCACCTTAGCCCCCTCAGAATACATCAAAAGACATAATTCTATTTAATCAGAGGAAAAAACAACAGTAAGGCAGACTGCATGCTTCTGCCCTCCGCCCATCAAGCCCTGTAGGAGAGGATGCTCCTACAAGTTGCACTACACAGCACCATCTAGTGGCAACTAAAGTGAGGAAAGATGGAAAACATTATAGAACATAAAGGTGTGTTTGTGCCACAATACTGCATGCAAAAGTCATATATTATTATTTTTTAAATGACTATTACTATTATTATTATTATCATTTCTATTATTGAGTCCCGGGAATTCTTCTTCTGCATAAAAATAAAACATATTATATTCCATAATATATTTAAATAACAATATATGCATAATTCCCATATGATTGTTTTTATCCGATATTTCTGTACTATATTATATATTTTAATCAATCGTAAATTCTGTTCAGTGATTATAGATTTATTATCTATCATATGTGTAAAAACTATACATACATTACATTTTACTATTCTCTACCTTTCATTTCAACTTCTTTCAGTGCTTAAATTTGCCTCAATGCAAATAGAGAGCAATAAACTTCATTATGTTATTCTATATTTTATAAAATTATGCAATACTACACTGCATAATACATAATGTATCTATTTCTTTTTCAAGTACTTGTTGTATCTGTATATGGGTCAATGACGTATAAGGATTTAGAACAACTCAATTGTAGAATAATAAAAACAAGCATATCTAATGCAGTAGTTCAAACATTCAGAATGTTGTGTACCTGAAGCTCCATATTATACATTTGAAATTAAGTGATTTTAGTGGGTTTTTCAAGATTAATTGGCACTGGCCTTTAAAAAGAGTCATGTGGTGCGACCATGATTCATCTTGAAATAAATTAATTTACTTAACACGCTTCACATCTTTTTTTACAAGTTTTCAGTAATATAAAGTGTTTGGAAACAAAGTATTTGCATTTTTTTTTTAAATCTTTGTAAATGATGATCTTTTATTTATATAAGACATTTCAAGATGAATCATGGTTGCACCAAATGACTTTTTTTTCAGGCCAGTGCCAATTAATCTTGAAAAACCCACTAAAATCACTTTCAAATGTATAATATGAATTGTCAGGTACACAATATTCTGAATGTTTGAACTACTGCATTAGATATGCTTGTTTTTATTATCTAAAATTGAGTTGTTGAAAATCCTTATACGTCATTGACCCATATATCTTTGTCGTTTTGATTCATGGTGTAGTTTTACTTATTTTTCTCCCTTTACTCTGCTGTATCCCATCTGTGTCTTTATCTGCTCTTTTTGTGATTCTGTAAAACAATTCCCCTGAAATCAATAAAGTCTTATCTTATCTTAAATGCCACAATTCCTCCTAAGAATCCAGCCGAATAGACCGACACTACTCTCAATAGCTATATTTAAAGTAATGACATGTTTCGTTTTTTGGCTGAATGGTCTCAGAATATGCACAAAGGTCAAAGGTCAAAGGCCAAAGCCAAGAATATAACTGTAATTAAACTTCATTAAGGGTGGTGGTAAAAATTCCATTTTGAAACATCGTGACCGATTTCTGCCTGTTCAAGCACCAGTTCTACAAGAGCCTGAAAAGTCTTTGAAAAGGTTGTGACGGCAATCAAATGTGAACCTTTGTGAATCACAAGTGGTGTCGAGCAGTTAGAAGTGCTGTTGACAATGTACAGCTGCCTGCCCTGAAGGCACACCTCAGCTCAGCACAGTTATAACACCTCAAAAGATCACATGTCTGACAGCTGTGACACAGTTCAGGGATATGTGCGCTGTCCCATCAGAGTCTCCCTGGTAGCTGAAGACACAGACACTAAAGTTTTAGCTGTCAGCTGACAATACTGGGCCCTTTTACAAGATGCAGTGGGTGGCTGGGTGAGATTTAGGGTGTCATGGCTGCTGACGTCTCCAGGAGGCAGCTCTTATCAAACTCTTATTAGTCAACACCCAAGACGCATCAGGCTCTGGATTAACACTCACAAACAACATATGCACACATCAGCACCCACACACGCACACCCTCCACTCCCACATACAGACAGAAATGACTCTCTACCTGCTAAATATATCTCACCTCATCAAACATTCATGCCAGAGAAGGCGAAGGTAGTTAAGTAGAGTGTGGTAGGAGATCTCTTCTCTTTTTTTTTTCACCCACACAACAGTTTTTACCAAGCTATTCTGGGATGATGTAGACATACATCACCTCAGACATCTGATGGTTCTATCAGGTTTAGATTAGAATATATCCTTTTTATTCAATAAAGGAAAGAAACTATCTATCTTACTATCACACTGGGAGCATGGGTGTTCTCTATACATTTTATGGCAATCTGTCTGTTAGATTAAGAGATACATAACTTCATGAAGTGACCAATATGAAAGGCTTCTTCATTAGTTTAGGATGTATGTGCTCAAAATCTCATGGCAATCCGATGGTTAGTTACAGATATTTTCTGTGTATGTAGCCCAGTTTAAAAATATATTATTTTAGAGAAATAAATGTGTAAACAAAGATTCAATATTACATTAAAACTAGTTAATTGGAGTGTTTAATACATTTAGTGGTGAATTAAAAATGTGCTATAGGAGGATAAAGAAATTGCATTAATAGTTAATTTAAATTCAAATAGGTTGCTTCGTGTGCACCTAAGAGGAGAGAGTCTAATTGCAGTCATGTAGCCCACCACCACCACTTTTCTTACCCTAATGGCATGTTACACAATCTCACTCTTCAAGCCTAAACCTAACCAAGTGGGTGTGTCATGTACTTAAAGTGTGTTGGTACACTATTTATACACCTGTTTTTGTTATTTTTTAATAAGTGGTTTAAATATTTGTTTTCCATTTAATTAAATTGATTATTTTCATTTAATGTGCTGTGTGTTTGTTAAATTCACATTTCATTAAAGTGTAATTAGGAGTTTAAAAATGGAATAATCATTAAAACACGTGTTCTACAACCAAAAAGCCCATAGCCACAGCTACTTTTCACAAAGGAGAGCTCCATGCATGCTGAAATTTCTCTCCACATTCATCATACATTTATTTCTTCTTCCTTTCACTGAATCACAATTTCAATTTATCCAATACTTGGGTTTGTGAACAGATACCCGCAATCATATTGTCAGCAGGTGAGGTTAATGGGAATCATCAAATGTTTTCTTTTTGCGTTTTTCAATTTTTTTGGGTCTCGAATTCGCAAACTGTCATAAATAAATAGAAATTTCAAAAATTTGAGCAAAATGGACACATCCCCAATGAGGACTCATGTCAAGAAACTACAGTGGGTGTGTAGGGGACAACTGTCAAAAACATTTGAGGCAATCTGACTGATTCTTCTACATTTTTATGCCTTCCCATACTGCAATTAAAGTTTTTTCTATGTTCAGACAACAGGAATATACTAGGTAGCAGGAGTATAGTTATAGGTTGTGAAAATCATAAAAGTTGAGGATTATTCCGATCATGAAATCCCAGGAAAGTGCTTGCAGTATGGTAACATCACAATTATTTTTCCCTTAATAAAAGATTGAACAGTAAAGCACAGGTTACACAGACAAACTGCATGCAAAAACGATGGTGTGCTCCTCCTCACTTAAGATGTGATATGTTTCATGCTCAGGAACAAGCTCTTGTGTGGAAACTGGTGTTTTTGTTTCCCCCAAACAATATCCACTATGTGTCAACAAGTACACGGAATAATCACTCATCCATGGTAACAAACAACTGTCCATTTACAACAGACTGTTTGGCTGTCAAGTGGTTACAGAGGCAAGACTGGTTGAATTAATAAATAAATGCAAATGTACCATGCCGCTTCGAAAACCAAGTGGCTAGTTGTTTTTCCTGCTGCTTAATTGGTGATCCGGTGACCCCTGCTTGTATAAGGGACAACACGCAGTAATACAATATGAGGCCAGCCTTGGCATGCATTAAGTGTTGAAGGCTCACCCACACACATAATTACCAGTCTTTCTGTGGTTTTCCATGCCCTGAGTGGTTGTTAAGTGGTGCGGCTTGAATTTGGAAATTACTTCCCTGGGGATGTCTTGCCTGTGTCGGTCTGAAACAGGTGCCAGCTACTGCTGCTGTGTATTTCATGTAAGATATGACGGGACTTTAAATTAGGATTTCACTCATTTCCAGTCTTATGTGGACTAAAGCTGCTGACTGTTTAATGTTAAAATTTCGTATATTTCAATTTTCAATCACAGCAGCATTTTACAAAAGCTTTTGAGAAGCCACCAAAAGACCATTAAAATCATTGAACTGCACTTTACATATATAATGAAAATCAAAATGCCTCAGTATAAAGAAGTTGGGTTACTGGCTACCTCAGGAATATAAAGTCGATACATTTAACAGAGAAAATGTAACTTAAAATCAATCCTCATGCTGCATTTCAAGCTGCCAAGCAATTGGAGTGATGTCAATAGATTGTTTTTGTCACTCATCAGCCAGGCAACTTGTGAAAAGCCTGGAGTTTGAGTTTACTAGTCATGGCCACTTTGTTACTCACTGACAGAAAATCCAAACTTATGCAAAGACAGGAGGTGGCATGGAGGTGGAATGAGACAGACAGCTAAGAGCAACGGGCTGAGATTCCTGTCAGTTAAGAAAACTTGCTCCAAAACAAACCTCTCTGTGACTTTCTTTTCAATGTTTTCGAAAGAAGTAAAATCTGTCACTGACACCAAAGCCCTGTGAAAACAGTCAGGTTGGCAATTGTTTCAATGAAAGACCTAAAAATGTAGACATACATGAACCTCCACATGACCAAATATGTGGACACACTTCCATTCTTCCATCCATACTTTAAGTTTTGTTTGTTCACTGAGGGCTCAAGACCAAAGATGTCTTCAATAATTTCCTCTGGGAGACAATGCCAAGAAATGGATGGAGTGATACTTCAAGAACAAGAGAGAGGTGGTGAGAGAAAAAAATACAGCATTAAGAGAGGACAGCGGGGCGTGTTCATCATTTTTGTGAAGATTTGTTGTTTTAGAGCTTCAGAGTGACAGATTTTGCAAGAAAAGGGTAATACTGGTTGGTCTTCACTTAATCAGATGGTTGATTTTGGGCTAGGACTTAGTTTTAGAATTGATTTTGCAGTCACACCGTATTTCACTGCCCATTCATTGTTATGTGGAGCAGTTGGAGACACATTGGCTTCCATTTGCAAACTAACCTACGTCTTTCGCTTTGCACAATCTGACTAAGCTTTGAGTTGCAAAATCATATTTTATACTGCACGTCCAAATAATACAAGCAGCGGAGAAGCTAGCTCCCGCAGTTAATGTTTACAAACCTACCCACACAATTTCCTGTCTTCCCCCGATTTTGGCTGCACCACAAGAGTACATTTCGCCAAGCGGATTTCAGTCTGTCTAAAGCTTTACTGTGAAGTTGCACTGTCAGTATTTAGTGTATTCCATATGCGTGTTTCTTACCATAGTCTCCCGACCGATTGGAGCAGAGAAAACATATTCCAGTTGGAAGATGACTGCTAAAGCCTGATGATTGGTCAGCTGGAGCTCCAGGTTGCTGCGAAGAGCCAGCGTCTGAGGAAGGGATGATGTTGCTGAGCTGAGGAGAGAGAAAAGAGAAATAGATGCACGAAAAGAAAAAAAAAAAAAAAAAAAAGGGGGGGGGGGGCACAAAAATTATATGTATGATTTATGCACTTTAGATTGATTACATAAGGAAACAACAATGTACAGTGTCCATTTATTTCTTCAACACAGTTTTATTCATTATTAAAGTAAATTAAATCAATGTGTTAGAGGATTAACACTTGTTTGCTAAACGTTCCCTGGCAAGCACCGGCCTCCTGTGTGAGCAGTGGAACAGCACTGTTGGTATTCGTCATTCACAGTTTGCATACACCATAGACTGTGGAGCGCTCGCATGTCACGAGGTGAGGCCGAGCGCCTCTTCTTTTTTCGCTTCATGGGCTCTCTGGAGAATGGAGCAGGCGAGCACTTCAGTATGTTCTTTTTTTTTTCATTTCTTCTCTCTTTCTCTGCTGTCTGGAACCAGCAGGCATAGCACAAGCAAGACAGACTGTCAGCTTTCACTGGCAGCGCCCAAAAAAAGGCAAACATCTTAATTAGTGCCTGCACTACTACTGAACTGATTTTACTCTTTATTTTTCAACGGATAGATGAAAGTACAGAACATTTAATGTTAGGAATTATTTGAATGATGGTGACGATTTTTTATTCATATAATGAGCAATTGAGTACAGATTGTTGGTTAGTGTGTGATTGTGTTGATTATGCATTTGCTTTGCTTTGCATTTGTTTTTGTATGACCCCTGTATAAGCATCCACATAATTACGATCAACTAGTGTCTTGTTTGAAGTAGTAAACACAATACATTTTTTATTCAGATACACACTGACTGTGATTGTTCACTCTGATTGTTCCTCACTGTCAACTGCTTGATGTAAATGTATGTACAGTTTTTTTTAAAAGATTGATTGTTCCTTTTACTTGAAACAAGAAGTATCATCTATCAAACTGTACAAAATAACCCACCTAATCATACTTACCTTTCTTACTCTGACAGAAAGGTGTGGAAGAATATCATGAAACCCAGCCAGTGTACACAGTAGCTTCTGCCCTAAATGGCCACTCACGCACACCATTATGCTTTCGACTAATTACGTATTTTGCAGACAGTACTGTCAGCAAAAACACATTTCTTCAAACCCCTTATGGGAGACATCATTAAGGTGACAAACATTTTGAGTGCAGAACTGTATCAAAATCATGATTTTACAGTGTTGAAAAGGGAAATACCTGCATGTTTACATGCTCATCATATTACAGCTGCAAGGAGCACAGCCAGATCTCTAACTTTTCTTCACTATATCACCAAGTCATTTCTGAAACTCTGCTGAATGAGAAAGTACAGCCTGCCTCACTGCTGTTCTTGAATTCTTTCTTGTAATATTTTGTTCTAGTTTTGTGGTATTTTGCATAATATCTGCGGAGAGAAACATGTTTGTCTGCTGCGGAAGGCTTCACTGTCTCTCTTCATCACTTGCAAGAACAAAATGTTCAACTTAGAGGCATAATACACCTTCACAATGTCACTAAAATAAGCCAAAAATATTTTTTCAACTCAAAGCTGTTCTGCTCACATGGCTCACTGATAAACTCTGACAATTCATTAATTGAAAATTCTGGCTGTTGTTTACTTGTGTTGGTAGGAAATGCTTCCAGTGATTTAAAGGGGCATAATGGGGCATTTGTGACAGCTGTTGTGCCCAGAGCACAATGCGTTACAAAACACAAAGGGACTAAGGGCGTTTTCACAGCCAGTGTTGATCCATTAACAAAATGCAGTGACTAGCCCTGATCTCAAATCTGAGGACCTGAATCTGTTGACACCTAAAGTCTTAATCTACCTGTATCTCAAAACTTTACTCCTACACAGACCCTTCTAAGGGTAAACTTGTTTTATTTAATGTTTCCCATCTATGAAATTTGACAATTATCCTGATGGATGACATAAAATTTGATTTAATCACTTTGTAACGGGGAGATGAACAGGCAAAATTCTCTCCCATCATCACCTAGGGATCAATTTCTGGTTTCTGTACCTCACTGGCTTTGATGTGTGTCTGACTTGCTAAATCTAAGTGTTTTACTGCTGATCCGAGGCAGACGCTGCTGACCTTACATCAGCAGATCCACTTTGACAAGGTTAGCATTGAGTGCCATGGTGTCTTAATAAAACCCAGGGGCAAATTCAGCCAGAGCTATATCTCCTTGATTGGTTATGAAGTGGTAGCATGAATTGGGATGTATTGCAAGGCTGTGTTATAAGGGTGGTGCCTGTATGGCATTGAGTAGTGTGTAAATTATGAGGCTGTGGTTGGTTGTTATGACATGGGATTCCTTATCTGGCACACAGTATTTGTTCTTTGAGGGAGGCCAATGGACGACTTACAAAGTAAAATACAACATATGAACATTTGTTATTGTTCCTGTGAGATTAGTTTTAAAATTTAAATGTGTGTGCCTGCATGAAAATTGGTGAAGGTATTCTGTCTATTGCAACTCAGCAAGTTTTATTTAAATTGGATGCAATTTGGTGGACTGATAACCTTTAATTCACAGTCAACTGTTAACTAAATGTTGATAAACCAGATTTGTGCCATTCATACAATATTATGTTTCAGAAATGACTGCAGTGCTGTTCCACAAAGTGAAACCTGGTAGACAAATGATAAATATGACACCTTACAGAGCTATAGATCAAGGCAGTAAAGGTTTGCACTGAATTTACAATAATAACATACAGTAATAACATACATCTTCACATGGCTCATTTCTTTTGTCATTCCAGTCTTTAATGGCTCTTTACTTACCAAACCTGTATCCTTAAAAGTTCCTAGACCCTTTAAAACCACCTCTCTAAGACTGAGCTCCATGTCATCTATACAACAAGAGATCAGTATCCAGCCCAAATCCCCCAAAGTCTGGACAAAACTTGAGTGTCATGATGACCAACTAACCTTTAAGGTCCATGAGGCCTCAATTACTCGGGTGATTTGCCTGGGACCTCAGAATGATTAGACCTTACCTGTCTGAGCATGCAACAACAAAGCCTGCAAACTCTTGTAATATCACGCATTGACTACTGCAACTTGTTATTGGCAGGCCTCCCTGAGTGCATGTTCAAACCTCTGCAGATGATCCAAAATGCAGCGGTAGGTCTGGTCTTTAACCAGCCCAAACCAGCACGTCACTGTGCTGTTCATATCCCCCACTGGCTCCCAGTTGTTGCCTGCATCAAACTCAAAACCCTGACATTCTCTTACACAACAGCTACTAAAACAGCTCCCAACAATCTGAACTCCCTCATTCAGGCCTATGCTCCCTCCCATTCCCTACATTCTGCCAGTGAAAGGTGTCTGATACAACCACCACAACTGGGCCCAGAGTCCTAGCTAGACTCTTCTCTTCTGTTGCTCCCCAATGGTGGAACCACTTTATCAATCTTTAAGAAAAAACTCAGCTCTTTTACAAACACCTCTGCACTTCTATGATGCATTGTGGCAGCGCACTGCCTGTTAGCACCTAAAAACCAGACTGAAACCTAGCTTTATGGTACTTATCTTATTCTCTCCTGATTAGATCCCTGCTGTAATATGCTATTGTATCAACTCCTAGATGTATGTCGCTTTTGCATAGACGCATCTGCTAAATTAAATTGTAAATTGCAACTATAGTGTGTCACCCATTTGTAGGTTTGAATGTATAATTAGGACGCGGAAAGAACTACTTCGTATGATGTGTAGTCAGACCGCCAGACAGTGTTTCGCTGTTCTGAATAGCCACACTTGAAGGCAGTTTGAAAACTCAGCTGTCACAGAGAATATAAATAATATAAGAAGAAGAATATACACATTTGTTTGTTTCACTTCTTCCAGGCATCACCCAAACAACATTATACACCAATAAAATCCATACCAACCTTGCTCTTTTCAAGAGCACACTTTTTATTGACTTAACGGAGCAAACTTTCAATCACTTTTCTATCAGCAGCACCAGCGCCTGGAGAGGCTGATGACATACCATAAAAATAAGCACTCTGAAAATATGTCTGCACATCTGTGGATTTAGTCCAACAGGAGAAATATGCTCCACCAGCTCCTCTAACAGCTCCACAGCAGACATATACATATGTTTCCTATGCTCACCTGTCTTTGGTCAGGGTGCTCTGTTTGGAGGTGCCGTCTGCTCGCCCTCTGACTCCTGAGGTTAGGGGTTCCAGAACCACCACTTGGGGGTTCTCAAGGAAACACCAGCCATTGTGGACCCCAACATGGAGCCTTCTTTCCTGAATGACCACTGTCCTCGCTGTACCCTCTGGTCCTGGCTGTTTCTGAGAATCGTTGAGAACAGAAGACTATGTTACAACACAAATAGGAAATACACATTCCCCCTTTCCACACACTTTTGGGCACTTTCGTTGCTCCAGAGGGAGCTGCGTGAGGTCTAATAAACTGCAGCCCAACATGGCCTCAAGTGACATTACTTGAGGCAACTTTGGTTGGAGCAGAAGACTGAAGAAGTCAGAAAATGAAAATAATCTGGTGGCATGAAGCTCAAAAGAAGTAAGCTTGCCATACTTCTGTAGCCCGCTGCTCATCTCTGCTTAAGGCTAGCAGCTTGGGGCTATATTAACTGCAACTAGCATATCACACTTGGCATCTTTGACCAAACTGCTGGCGGTCAGGTTGCACTGTGGGTAATGCAGGTGCCAAGTTTTTACACAAAAGAAAAAGTGTTAATTAAAAAACATAATCTCTCTACTTCTGCTGCATTATTTTTAACCTTTATTTTCTTAAAAGTTATCAACTGTGAGTCCAACAGTGTTATACAAGTATAATGCTAAATCAGTGCAATCAGTTAAACAATAGTTCCAAGGGCTTTTCTGTTTCAACATGAAAATTCCCCATTGCATGCACAAGGCGAGGTGCACACAGAAATTATCTTCCAAGTTTGACCTCACTGATGTACTTGTGGCTGAGTTGGAAAAAATCCCCGCACCCAGGCAACCAGGTATGGTGAGGAGGTTGTCGTAGCAACAGATTAATGCCCACAGTTTTGAGATGAGATGTTCAGTCACATATTAGTGTAATGTTCAGGTGTCCACATACTACTGGTATGACTTCAGATCATGTAGATTAAATTTAAAAGACAACTGTATATAATTAATGATACCTAAGAGATTATGTTTTCTATCCCATATATGCTGGTATGTTGGTTTGCTAGTGAGGAAGATCAAATATACTCAATTTAGAAAACATATTCTACTACGTGTAAAAACAACAAAAAAGTTACTAATAATAGGTCCAACGACATCTCCTCTACAGATCTCTTCTGTGACAATTACAGGAACTCAATGACAGTGAGTCCCAATTACCTCTTAACATCAAACCCATGTCATTGTGCACCCTTATAGACTGTCTGTCAGTGATCTCCCTCTTGCACCACACTTACCCTTCTTGCCACACTAATAATGAATTACAATTTAGAGAGATTTAGCGTCCAATAAAGTGAATCCTCTTTCAGGCATATTTCTATCTGGACAAAAAAAATATACGAAAAACCTTCATATTTTGGCATCAACATTGCTACACATGTCAGCCCAGTGCAAAAATATCAGTCTAAGCCATCAAAACTCCTTTTGTTTGAGCCTCAGTGAGAATTAACGGGGCAGTCTCTCCAAACACTTCCTGTCTACTGTATGTGTGAACTTGTTTGTATCATCAAGATGATGTTAAATGTTAAATGTATAAGGAAGATACAAAAGAGATGGACATTGGACACGGTTTTATGGGTGACTATTTTATTATTCTATTAATATGTGAGGTGCCAGTCAGGTTACAGCCTGACGATTTTAATATTAGTTATACCAAAAACAAACCTACACAAAGGATGTATAAATATAACCAAAAGTCATACAACCTTAAACAAAATTGAACAAACCAAAACACCACTTTGTTTTGTTTTTTTTCTTTCTCAAAATGTATTTAAATATATATAAATATAAATGTGGGATCATGTCATGTCTGTTGGGTGTGCAAATAGTTTGCTAACATGTTTGTCATGGAAACTTCCACTGCGCCCCAAGTACATAAAAATCCACTAATTCTGCTTTAAAAAACAAAAATAATTGTATGTATTTCGCAACATAAGGTATCAGTAGTGTGAGAACAGTGAAAATGTTCAACCAACCTTACATTGTACTCACAAAGTTAAATGGTGACATCTGGGAACACAGAGACATGACTAAGAGGAAGTCAGATGGGGCCATAAACATGACCTTTGATACCAAAAGATTCAGTCAACCTTAAAACACAAGCAATTATCCAGACTACCCATTGTAAGATACCATCACAGTTTATAGATCAACCACTTTAACCTTGACCTACTGTTCTTGCCGTAGTTGTGCCTTGCAGTTGGATGCTGGATTATTACTGACATTTTAGGTGTGTTCACTTTCAGGTTCATCTCCAAAGAAAGTGCTTGTTTTCAATCTGCCTGATCGTCTCTGTGTCTACTGCCCTATATGATTTTGGTGTAATGCTGTCGCTGTTTTCCCACATTACTTTCAATTACTATGTGAAGTGCAATGTTATTAAAAGTGATAGATATATGATGAACAAAATTATGAAAATAAGACCCAAGCTGCAATGATCTGGAGTTAACCTTTAATACCATAATTGAATGCCATATGGTAAGAACATCATGGTTATTTTCTTTTTTCCCAATATACTGTATGTGCTAATTAACAAATGTTTAAAAAACAAGTCAATGTGTTAGCAAGCGCTGGTGAAGACAGTACTGCCACCCTGTAGCTGCCGCCACAGACGACAGACAAGTACTCAGTGATTGACTGTAAACTCTCTAACCCCAAAGTACGGAGCCACGCTGAGCTTGCCTCGCATCCCACTCCTTCCTATTTCTTTCATTTCAATCTTATCCTTCTTCGTTCATTTTCTCATCACATCTCTCACTCCCACTCTCCCTTTCTTTCCCTCTCTTTTCTCACCATCCTCTCTTTCTGTCCCTCTCGCTGCTTAAAACCTTCTCCATATCCACCCACACCTTCTCAATCAAATTAGCATATCAATTCAGCTTTATGTTTTTCTTTTAAAGCAGCAACAGCATGAGCTTCAGCCTTGCCTGGCTAGCTACTGTACAGTCTATATACACCAGTGCGCGCTGCTGCTCTCTTCATTTTACATCTCTGCACTGAAGGACTCAATCCCTCTCCATCCGTTTCTCTGTCTGGCTGTTTCCAATTTACCCTCCTCTTGTTATTGATGCTCACACTCTCACATACGTGCAGCGATATGTGCTCAGCAGTGTACCCTTTTTTGCTCATTTGATGAGAATGCATGATTAGCTTTTCTAGTCATAACCTCAAGTGACTCCTTCCTTTCTCTCGTTGCTCTTTAAAAATATCTCCAGTTAAACCTCTCCTCTCATCTCAAGTGCTGGGTTTTGTGGCAAGAAAGAGCCAGCTGCTGGTTACATATTTGTACAATTCTGGCAACGACAAGAACAGAAGCAAGACAGGTAGAAAATCAAAACTGATATGCCAAGTTTTCCTAATGAATACCCAGCAGGCCTTGTCTACAGAGCCACCGTGGTGTGTATTGTGAAAGTTTACTTTTTATTTACCAATATGAGGATGTGGTGACTCATTAATGCAATACTCTGCAATATGTATAGTCTGTTTAAATCGTGTCAGCTCTCATTTGGCTTTGGGAGTGTTACATAACCATCTTCCAGCTGGATCACATAGGTTAAGGCTCCATTCAATTAACGTTTGTTGTCTGAGTGCCAAGACTAAGATGTATCCTCACAGAGGAGTGTACATCCCACATTTCAATCCGTGTCTCAACCACATGCACGGTGCTTGCACCGTGACAAGCAGGATAATTACTAATTACCTGAGAAAATGATGAAAAACAAACAACATTCATCAAATCTCTGTGCATGCACCACATGGTGAGGTGTTGCGAATGAAAAGGGAAAAATCTACCTTGTTGAAAAGTGATCGTGTTAAAGAGGGACACAAACAAGGTTTTAATATAAGGACTTGTCACTTATTTACATAATCACCATTACGTAATTACTTAACAGGTTAACTCAATGCTTTATGTGACTGAACTCTCAGGTCTTTCCTCTGTGAGGAGATCTTGATCCCAACAAGACTTCTTGAATAAATTAGGCTTAACTAACACTTCAAATCATGTAGTGTTTTTTGTTGTTGTTTTTTTTTGTTCTTTTTTTCATTTCACGTAACACAGTTGATGTGACAATTTGCATCTGGCCTAAGACTGCAACTAACCTTTTTTATTATCAATTAATTAACAGATTATTTGAGCTGTGGCTCAGGGGGTAGAGCGGTCATCCACCAATCGGAAGATAGGCAGTTTGATTCCCGGCTCCTCTAGCCCACATGTTGATGTGTCCTTGGGCAACATACTTAACCCCAAATTGCTCCTGATGGCTGCACCAATGGTAAATGAATGTGTGTATGAATGGTTAGCTTCCATCTGATGAGCAGGTTGGCACCCTGCATGGTAGCCTCTGTCATCAGTGTATGAATGTGTGTTTATGGGTGAATTTGACATGTAGTGTAGAAGCACTTTGAGTGGTCAAAATGTCTGATTATGATCAAATTAAATGTTTATATTTATGGCTGTGTACAGTGTATACAGTTTGTATAAATTACCCCAAATTTTCAGTTAATTCCAGTTATTTACCATAAATTCCCATATATTCCCATAATTCCCATGAAAAGTTTCCAATTTGGAATATTTCCAAAACTCCCCAGCTTAACTTCCCATGGAAGGCTTCCGGGAATTTATCAGAAATGTTCCACCCTCTTTTGCAACCCTACTTTCAATGTCTTATTTTGTCTCAGTAAAACTTCAAAACTCTGAAGAGATTCATTTTACCATCATGTACGACAAAGGAAAGCATTAAATCATCACATTCGAGAATCTGAAACTATATAATCTTTGGCATTCTTGCTTAAAAACTGACTAAAGTTATTATTCATCCATCAAAATATGTCCTAATTCATTTTCTGTCAATTGATTAATCAGCGAACACTGCAGCTCTAGTCGGGCCAATTTATGTTTGACACTGATTGCCTGCCCTTTAAGCATTGCCTACTCAAAAACGTCTCTACCATTCATGTGATTTGTGTTGTACAATGCAGTTTTCCAGTGTACTGGTTTCTAGATGTAGGTTGTAGCAGCAGTTACATTTTGCTTCAGGTTGGTTTTGATTGATAAAAGCTCTAAATTGTGAGCTGAGGTATACATGTCAAACTATTAACTTTTGAATTCACAAACTACAATTTCACCAGGTTCCTCTTAAGACTGTCTGAGACAGCCCCAAATCACAGACAATCAGGACCTTTAGCTGTTTTCTGTTTGGTAGAAGGGCTCATTTCACCATAACCAATCAGTAGGAAATGTATAAAGATAGCTGCATCAGTCTTGACCAAACTTGTTTTGTTTGGAATGGATTCTGGCTCCAGGACAGAAAGACGACATCCCTATTTTAAACACTGACAACAAAGTTCTGATTCTACAAGAAAAACAGTCATCAGTGAGTAACACACCAGACTAATGTGAAAATCCAAAGATAATAATTATCATGCATTATTACCTCAAAATCTTGTGTTTGGATGCTATTCTCAAAATAAATGTACTGTTTTTATTCTTATTCCTACGGTTTTAATTGTATTTCCTCTTGGACGTGTTAATAAAGCTTTATGTGTTATTGTGTCTTACAGTATGTCATATAATGATGAGTTTACTTTTCATACAGCTGTTGTACATTAGCTATGTATAGTTTTCTAAGTTAAATATTACATAGTCTTTAAATTGACATGCGATAAATATCACAGTAACAGCAAGCAGCACAAGTATGACTAGATATCTGTAAAAACTTGCTTTCAGTGACATCCAGATTATAATTATGATTGTGTCTTTTCCTTCAGAGCCTGTCTGCTCTCACCTTTTTCATGCACTGTAGCCAGTGCTGGGGAAGATGACAGGGATATGGTTTTGTCTCTTGTTGGACAGGTTTGCCATGAAGTGTTTCAGAGTGAAAATAAAAGAAAGACAGTTAGAAAGTTGTTTATAAGAGAACATCAGTTAAAAGTGCAGCTTTCTGTTCTCTGTATCCCTCTCCTCACTCGCCCCTCCCTCCTCCAAGTTTCTCTTTCATTTATTTCATTGCTCTTTTTTCTCACTCCGTCAGTTTCGCTCTCTCCCTACCTCTCTTGCTCACTATCCTCTTTCTTCTCCCTCTTGCCTCTGTCTGCTGCCGTCACAGATTTCTTCCTCCCTCGCCTGAAATATGAATATTTTAGAGCTAAGAAGCTTAAAGGGAACAATGAAATGGCCCCCAAGTTAAATTATACTCCATTTACAGAGTCACAGAAGAGGGACTTTTCTGAGTGATGAGCGCACCGGTGCCACGTGGGTGTGTCTTTCTCACTTTCACACACACATAAGCTTGTTGTCTCCTGCTTTTATGTCATATTTGCCCTATTCCCCCGGATCTTGCTTCTAGAATTCCTAAACCAGGCAGTGTCGGTGTAACCAATCCACATGGTCCCTTCAGCGATCATAATGTACACTTGACACCTGGGTTACAAAAAGTGCAAGTTCTTAGGGGCTAGCATGCCTACATGTTGTTTGTATCATTAAAATAAAAGGAAGTGGGAGGCAGAACAGTACTAATTTGCATGCTTTTGGAGGCAGTTTGTTTTAGAGCTTTGTTAACAGAGTAAACAAAAGCAGAGCATTGTAAAGAAATGAGTTGGTGGTGGGGGGTTTTTTTGTCTCATAATTAGAGGAGTCACCCTATTGTGGGCGTTGTAAAAGGGAAACTAAACATACTGCTTAAGCATCCATTTCCTGTTAGAAAAAAACACTATAAACTGAAAGAAAATGTATTGAAGACAGTGCATCATTATTATCTGCAATGGTGACCATCACGGCTGTTAGTCTTCAGCGCATCAAGAGCAAGTCAAAGTTGCCGATATATACCTTTATAATACAGCCTTGAGGGCTCAGAAATGTTTCTTGAACTGCAAAATCCACATTTCCAACATGTGTGCAATCTTAAAGAAAAATGACCACATTTCTTTTCAATCTGTGTTGGGGATAAAGTGCTCACAGCAAGTCAAAGATAACTGTAGTGGTATAATATACTGTCTCTTTGAAAGAAAACCCTACAGAAAATAATGGCCATGCATTTTCTTTGGAGGATAGTCGTGCAGAATGTTTGCTTAGAAGTTCTGTATTTGATTCCAAACCTCATAAATGGTATTAACGCAGACTCATTTGAGTTTTTATCTACGATGGAGGTTTTTTATTCCCTTTCATCGTCTGAATTTCAATCCAAAACAAAACAACGTCAACAACAAAAAAATCTGAAGTACAGAAGCGAAAGATTATTTTCTCAGTTGAGTATTCACACCTGAAAATGGCGTTATTATTGTTGCACAGTAACAACAATGATACTCTTAGATTCAATTTAGCAGTCCAACTGCTGGGGGAAGCAGTGGGAGAAAGGGGTGAGGATGAAATATTAGTAAGCAAATTTGATTTGGTTGGGGACACTGTCATTTGAATACAATGGAGCAGCTGAAATAGACAGAAAGTCGTTTAGAGCGAATTTAGAAATAATAGCAGTTGGAAGAGAAATGGAAAGCATGCAGCAGCTGCCTCATTGTGCAAGTTTGGGGTAAATGAGGGGAGATTTTCAGAGGAGGATAAATTAGTTTCTGAAGGTTATTTCTTGATGTGATAGTGCAAGCTCTCTTTAATGGCTCCAACTGGGACATGTGAAGCTCAAGACAGTAAATAGGTCTTGACCCCGTAATCACAGAGTAGGGATTTAATAAATGGCTTCGTGGCAATAATCAATAACAGAGTCACAAGTCCCCATAAGGGCTTCTGAAACCTGTTATTGCCATTCACATCCCAAGCCAGAAAAAGCAAAATAGCATCTTTGAAAAGAGACAGGTTATAAGGATTCAACGATTAGTCGATTATTTGATTAATTAGTTGATTTAAAGAAAATTAATCAGCAGCTATTTTGCCAAAGATTTGATTATTTCAGGTTCTTAAATGTTTTTCTTGGTCTTACCATTACACTGAATTGAATCATATTGGCTTTTGGACTATTTATTTGACAACAATCCATTTAATGACGTCACCTTGTGCTCTAGAATATTGTGATGAGCAGTTTTTCTTTTTTATAGGCCAAATAATCAATCACTTAATTTAGAAAAAAGTCATTAGATGAATCAATAATGAAAGTAATCATTAGTTGCAGCTCTACATGGAACACAAATTACCCCTGCAGGCTGGACTATGGAAAAATTGATGAGGATTTTTGAGTATGTTACTACATTTTATTGACCAAATCTTTAACTGATTGATTGAATCAATATTAAAGAGATCTGTCTATAGTGTAATTTTTTTTTGACTGCAGCCCACTGCTGGCCATTGCCTATTGTATGCCATTTAATCCCCCTAAAATCTTTGTTTTGCAGAGAATTTTAGCTTGTGCCATGTCTGTGTCTGTGATGTCCACACTTGAAGACGGATAATTGTTGAATTATAATTAATGCGGGAAATATGCACACTTTTGAGACCTCCTGGAAGCCATTCATAGTGTTTCACACGCCTGTCCACACACAAAGTGGCAGGAGTAGTTGTGGAAAGAATGAAAAAAAGAAAGCTTCAGACTTGAAACCCTTTGCAGTTTTTTGGAGGAGGAGGTTGCACTTCAACAATGGGATTCTCAGTGGAGTACTAAACCCAAAATCCAGTAGGTATTTTCCAAAAATATGAAGGGTAGCACATCTCAAATTTCCTAGTCAAGGAGGACAAAGTACTAACATTTCACCTGTTTATTTGGTTCACTACAAAATAGAAAATGCTTATGCGTTTTGGCACAAAGCCTTCTTCAGAGCACTCTGAAGTACTTTGTCTTCCATGACTAGGAAATTTGAGATGTGCCACCTTTTCATATTTCGGGAACATCCTTTGCAGTGTTTGAAAAAGTTACCGAAATTGTCGGACGCAGCACTGTCGCAGCAAGAAAGACTTTGTGTAAATCCAACCACACATGTCTGGCCCAAACATGAATAACACAGCTATCATGTATCATTATCATCTCACTGAGAGGAAAATGTCTCCCTGTTCATGTCTGCCAAAGCAGAGTTCAGCTGAAATATATAATCAGCAAAATCATTTAAATGATTCTGACTCATAGGCTAATTACATCTTTTCTTACTTATCTTGACAACATAATTAATAATGTTCCCTTTTATTTCTGATTATCCGAATTATCTCACATTATATTTTGTTTGCCCAGTCTCATGCTTATTTGTGTGTGAGTGCACACTTACAGGGTGCATGCACAGTGCATGTGTTATTGTGTGTTTGTGTGTGTCCACCAAGCTGCACACTTATGCATGCTCAGGAAACTGAAATCTGTAACAACCACATAATTAATCTTGCAATGAAATACAAAAGCTCCTCAGCATTTTCTAAATATCAGGGCTTTATTAGACTACATCATCCGGTGGACACACAAGCTGTTAATAAAACTTAATTAGCTATTACCTACAGCATCAACTTCTATGAGAACACAAACATTACAAAGTAAAGGCAGTATCACAAAACATGAGTCAGACATTGAATGATTTGTCACAGGTCAGCACTGGTGTTTAAGTAGTTAAAGATCCTCTCCAGCCATATATTAAGATGTATAAATATACTCTGCTTGGAACAATAATGGTGTAGGCAAAAATATATAATTACCACTTTGAAATCCTTAAAATTTCATCTACTTCTTCTCCCTCATTAAAACAGTCCAGAATCTATAAATATGCAAATATATTCATGGCAGCATACAGCAGTGCAGCGCATTTCTGGCTCCCGGTTATGGTGAACAGACTGTTAGAGAATCTTAACACAAGTAAGTGTGTAGATAATATGACCAGTTCAACCAGCCCAGGAAGATGTAGCCCAACTAAACTTCTGAACATTATCAACTAATCGCCTGCCTCACTTTAACCGAACCAACCGCTTAGAGCAGCCCTCGGCAGTCTGCAGCTCCTGAGGACACAATGCCTTGTGGCATCAGACTGGTGAAGCGGCAAGAAGAAAAGGTGTGCATGGAAGCAGAAGAGGGGTTAGCGGGCCAGTCTGTTAGCCAAACTAAAAGCTAACGCAACCAGGCCAGCCATTCTATCACTCCGGTCAACATTCGCTCACTGGATAAAAATGGATCTGATCCCACTGAGACTGGTGTTCTTTGGGGGCCAGGGGCACCAGTTTGACGTACACCCAGTCGTAAAATGTGTCTGAAGCGTGTGAAGTGTGATGTCTGAGATAACATCTTGCGCTTAACTCAAAGGTGTAAACTGAAAGTCTTGACTTGTTTAGCTTAGAATAAACCGACATTTGACAAGTGGTACATGCTTGGTTCCACAATCATCCTATCCCATTTGCACTAACTAATGCAAAGTAGGGAACATATTTGTGTGAACCAGTACAACAAAACTAACTCTTTTCTGTGGTTATAATCCATCATGCTGAATCCACCAGAAGACCATAAGAATATCAAATATTTATTTCATGTTCAAGCTGATGTATGTTTTCTACTGTTACCACAGCGATTGTTAACAGGATTTGCCCCCCCCCACTGACTCTTATTAGTTATGGCATGATTTTGTTTGTGTACTAAAATACACACATACTCACTGTACAGTTCAATATGTATTCCTTGTTTCACAATCTGACTAATTTAATTTTCATTTCTTGGGCTCAGCAGTCATTTGTAAGCTATTCCTTGGTGCCAGTAAATGCAAGTTTGTAACCATAGCAACGTGAATGGCGTGGCAGCTATCACTGCAGTAGAATGTGTCTACAATGTGCATAGTTTTTGCAAAGTAGATTTTTTTCTGGATGGCACCATTAAAAAGCATCAGCTATTCATCAGTAAGTTTTTGTGTCAGTGCTTTGTGAAATCAACGTGTAGGCTGTTGTAAAAGTAATAACTACAGATGGCAACTGTCATCTCAAGGGGTGTGAGTCTGTGTGTGTGCGCAAGTGCGTGTGTTTGAGAGGGAGAGGAAGAGAGAGAGACAGAAATAAAGCGCAAGAGAGTGTGAGAAAGAGAAAGCAGGTGAAATTATGTCCCAAATGAGTTTTGTATAAGCCAATTATCAAGTGAGTTACACAACTCTGGCATGTTTCTCGTCTTTGAAAAAACAGCAAACAAAAGACGCTTCTCTGAGATGCTTCTCTGAGTGTTTGTGTGTATCGCACATCTGTCACATAGTCATGAAGAACTTGTCAGTTTTAACCAATTAATGATACAGCAGTCAGGACAGTGACCTACACAACAAATCTGCAGCGGAGCAGAGTGAGCATTACATGAATGTTTTGGGTTTTAGCTTAATCATAGAGAGGAGGTTTAAGTCATCTACATTTCTGAGTGTGTGTGTGTGTGTGTGTGTGTGTGTGTGTGTGTGTGTGTGTGTGTGTGTGTGTGTGTGTGTGTGTGTATGTGTGTGTGTGTGTGTGTGTGTGTGTGTGTGTGTGTGTGTGTGTGTGTGTGTGTGTGTGTGTTGCTACCCACACAGTGGATGTTAGCTCCCCCATATTGAGGGTGAGTCATCCATGGCAAGAAACAGTGGCAGCATCATTAGCATGCCGCTCTCATCCTCCCACTCCCCTACTCCTTAACAGATTTTAACTGGCACAGCGCTTCCACCGATAGATCACTGTTGCCCTACTGCTGAAACACTCCCATAATTCACATCCCAAAATATTAAGTCAAACACACACTAATACCGCTGTCTTCCCATTTCCCTTCTTATTTCATAGCGCTTGTCCCTGAGCATAAGACATGTCACATTGATCCACTGCATATACAGTATTACACCACCAGCAGTCCATTATAGTTTAGTACAGTTATTTCTACTAATGAATTCAGCTATGAATACCAACAGGACAGAAACATGCAATGCCATTGTTGTAATGTCGTGGTTCATCAGTGTATTTGTAATAGTTTTGGACAACAATTTAACTCTATGGCACAGTGGAATAAGAGATACCAGGCTGTGAATACACAGAAACATACTTAGCAGGACTCTGATATGTTGGTCTTTTCATGGCATTTTCTATCAATATACAAGTATTAAAACCAATATCCTTTAACCAATAACTAGTTGCAAGACAAAAATAGCATGAGCACAACTGGCAAAAGGAGGTTATACATATTGAGTTAATTAACATTTTGGAACCACTAAAAAACTTTTCAGAAAGCCACAGACATGAGACAGCACTATACTTAAGACAACCTGGCTGAAGAGCCGTGTTTTACTGCCTCTCTGGTTAACGCTATCAAGTCTGTTTCACCTCTTTCACCTGACATCTGAAGTATACTCTGTTGTAACTGCACTCAACAGTGATGTCGCTGTGTACTGAGACACCCTTGAGTGCACTTCTACATCACTGCAGCAAGGTGAGAAGATGGATGTAAGCAAAAACAAGACTTTTAGGTGGGGCTATGTTTCTTTTCCAAGACCCAGTGGAAGCATTTTTGTTTGCTCAGAAAATGCAGTCTTTGACAGTTCCTCCAATTTGTTAGAAATGCTTTTGTGGCTATTGTGTTTTGTTCAGCTGTCAGTAGTTCAAGGCAGGGCTCCAAACATCACTGAAAGCAATAAGTTAGTCATGGTTGTTAGCATTTCACTTACTGCAGACTTTGTGACTTATTTCAGTCTGGTTCATCCTGCATTATAAGGATCGGTTAACTTATAAACTTGCTAATATTGAAGGCAATTTCTGGAATTTACACTGCAATTTACAGGCAATGTAGATTTGCATTAGATCACAATGATGATCCCACCTTGAAACTATGAGTCACTCTTGAGTAATGCTTTAATCAAGAAAAGATATGGTGATGATGAAGAATTCTCAGATGTAATTGTGGTTATCACTGCTTATTAATACTTTTAAAATGTATTAAACTAGACCTCTGAATAATGCAAAACGTACAATAGTCAAGATTCCGTTAGTGATTGACGATTCCCACTGATACGGTAAATACTCTTCATCAGGTCTGTGTGTGCAAAGAAACCTCATTTCTCTTTCATCTGTCTCCTGGAGGTCATATTGTTCAATAAGTTCAGATTCTCTTAACACATTACAACAACGGAAGAAACATTAAAAAAGCATTGACTCTGAGACTTTTAAAGTTTATGAAGCTATCTTTCCTCTTTCAATCCCCGTGCAATCTCTGTCTTGTCTGACTTATAGGGTCTATAACCACTCGCAGTCTATTTTGTCGCATCATTGGATCGTCAATCATTACGAAGACCAGCATTTCATGAATATTTGATGTGAGGCAAGTGCATTAAACCCCACTCCTTTGTACTGCGTCGGTTACAGTGGTTACGGGCCTAATTATGATAAGGAGGAGGCACTCAGCTGGCACATTTGGAGGTGCATCCAAACTCAGTGTCCTCAGAGAACAATGTGTGAGACACCTCTTATTTCTGAAATGTTCAACCTCCTTGTCTTTTTTATAGTACTGCATCCACAGGGGCAGTCCTACTTTGAGCGAGTTTTCCTCTTTTAGGACAAATGAAAACTTCCTGGAGCTTTGTTGGCAGAGTCTTTCTCCATTCATTAAATCAGCCTAAGGCATTTTGTTCTGCCTGCGGCGTGGCATCGGTCCTCAGCTGCTCCTCTCCTCCTCTTCATCATCTTCTGTTCTCCACGCTCTTTTGATCATAAGCCAAGATGTTGCATAATTTCTGACAAAATCACAGGCCCTTTTATCAAGAGTAATAGATTTTATTGAAGATGTAGGTGCAAGGTTGCTATAGGTCATTTGAGGTGATGTAGCCTCTAGCTTCACTCAAACTTGGGGAAGGCAGACATGTTCAAGCAACCCTAAAGATGAATAATGTGAGATTTTTCAAATGGAGGTCAGAGTGTGTTTTGAGAAGTTTGAGACCAGAGTTCAAATTATTCTCGTGCTCATTAAAGTATGCTATAAAGCTATGGAAAGTAGCTATAGTAGTTCACATGAAAAGCATATCAACTAGGGCACTTGCTCTGTAATATATGGGAAAGTGGACTGTGAAAAGAAGCCACGCTGTGATAGTTTGTCGGGCTAAAAATAGAAATACTTAAGGGGAGATTATGTGAAGACTGTATGTCAGACTAGCAGGCAGCATAAAGGATTCGTCTCATGCTGCACTGTACATTCATCCGCCACCCCATTCCTCTTCATTTTTGTCACTCCATTTCTGCCTCGATACCAATTTAAGCACAGACACACTGACATGTAGACACACACACACACACACAGACACACAGACACACAGACACACAGACACACACACAACGGTAAAACTGAGTTGGCGGCTGAGGTGTCAGCATCACTTCAGAGACAGCTTGATGACAATCCAGCTGGAGTCACACTTTTAAAGGTCACACACAGATCACACACACTCTTTCTTCCTCTGTCTGCGTTTATGTGTCTCTCTCACACGCACACTTTAATTAAAAGCTGCAATCAAGCTGACTTCTGCATGTATTAACACCTCTCACAGACGTGAGAATGTCGTCATAGCACTGAAGTTATAAAAGTCTGGAATACTTAACTAATCTACACAACTTAGGCTGGTTGTGAAGACCTTGACAGCACATCTCACTAAAGATAAAAAAAAACTGTGAACACCAAAATGAGAAAATGATCCATGCTAACGTGTCACTTACCTCATAGTGGAAAAGGAAGGCAAAGTTGTGGCCCACTTTCCACCATTTGTATCTAACCTTAATCCTACCGACTGGGGTACCCACACACCCAAGAGATATACTTTTGTCATATCTCACAGGTGCTTTAGTCTATCATTTAAATTTTTCACAACTTTTCCAATTTTAATGACTTAATATCATTGAATTTTGTATCTGTTTTAATTAGTGCTTTTTAAAGATACCAATGTATTGGGCATCCTGTCAGTCACTTTGAAGACTTTGTGGAAAAAGTGTACTGTGGATAAAAGCTGCAATATCTTCTTTGTAATTCTTCTGTTTCAAAGGTCAAGACAGATCTTTTGATCTCATATATAAAAATGTTTTCTAATAACAAAAACTCCCACTAGCAGCCCCAAGAGGGTGACAATAGTCATTGTTCTTAGGATGGCATTGGTGGTGGGGTTTGTACCCTTGGGAGTATAGTTTTTGAATGTGCCTCACCAAATGGTAAGCTACAATTTTTCTTTAGTGTTCCTTTACGAAGTCATTCAATAATCTCTCTCCTCTCCTTCTTTTTATGGTCACTGAATCTGCACTGGGCCCTTCTAGAGACAATGATAATGCTGCTTCTTTGCTATGGTGGCACTCCGGGACTCACTGCACTGCGGCAGGGCAGCATGGAAAGTTACCGAGAGCTGATTGTCCATAAAGTCTCCTTTTAAATATAATGGAATTTAAATAGGTCTGCTTGTCCCTAAAGAACTGGCTAGCTCTCGAGGGTCTACAGGTGGTTCAGAAAGGAAAGGGGGATGGACCCCTGAAAGGACAGCGCCTCCCATAAGGCTTTGAGGGTGGCCGAAGGCGGGGTCAATATAATACCCTCTATAATATACAGTAACTTAAAGGAAAGAGGAAAAAGAAAAAAGGCTCAACCAGGCAGCCTATCTCAACTGCTACCCAGAGCAGCAACATTTTACCCGCTTGTTAAAAATTATATTCTGTATATATTTTACGATAGCACTTTCATTATTTTAATTCAGTTAATTTTTTTTTTTTTTAAACCAATGCACATAAATACACCTAAAATCCATTCAGTGGAGTTTGGGGCTGCATGCATAGGAACGTGTAGATCAGAATAAAAAGCATGCAGGGGTTCTTACACCATCAATTATTTCACATTTTGAAAGCCTTGTCAGATGTTGTAATGTGGTCAAAATTATGTCAAATTATGGCTTTCTCTCTGAGCTTTTGTGTGAGTCATCAGAGGTCACTTGTTATTTGACACATTTTGCTTTGTGCTCACTCATATAAATCTGTAGTAAATAAAATAAAATATTTTTGAAATATGTTGGAGTAAAACAGAGGACTATTTGATATGTGTTCATGTGTTGGATGATCATTTTTGGATTATGTGTATTTTAAAAAGCAGGTACTATGACATTTTAAATGGCATAAATATACTTTTTGGCAGTAAATGTGTTAGTATTTTGCTAAATGAAATAAATGTGCAAAAAATGTCATCACTGTAAGTTATTCTTTGGATTTTCCCAGGCCACAATTTCTGAAAATAAGTTACTGCAATATAATTGCAAAACACTGACACCATATTTTTTCACATAGCTAAACTTTAAACCACCTTCTTATGGCATAGGCTTTTCCTCACACATTCAAAGCTCAGTGCCAGCAGCAGTTTTGTGGAACAAATCTTTAGGCAGTTATTCCATCTTAGGTGCACTTGGTATAGTGTATAAATTTACAAGGTGGAGACACTAGTGCGTACCATTTGCTCCACTTAATAAATTCTAAAACAACTGCCCTGATTCTCTGTGTTTGAAATGGAAGATCCAGCTCAGCACTATCAAAGAACAGCAGGAGGGAGATACAGAGCGACAGCATTGTCATATCAATTCTCATCCCTACCAAAGACACATCTCATTTAGGCTGAAATGAACAGATAGGACCCATGCAATGCCACTGTACAAATAATTGCTGGTCCATAGTTGCACCTGTCAAATATGGTTAACCATCTGGGGTTTCCGTAGACAAGAAAAAAGGAAGAGGATAGATAAGCCCCATTTAGTTCAGGAGGTGATGTGCCTTAAATTGCAGTGGCAGCTGTAAACGGGCTTGTGTTTGCAGGCTAAAGAAACGGAAAGTGAGATAAAGGAAAGCATCAGGCAGGAGAAAATAATCTTGGCAGAGGTGTGTCAAGGCCATCGTGGCCATCTTTAATTTGAGGAGTGTACCTCAGAAGGATGAAATGTTATCGGAATGTGTATGTGCCTTTATATCACAAAAGGTTCCCTGTAAGGTTCCTTTTTTCCCATGTAAGCACACCATCTGTGTTTAAAAGATGTAAGTAATATGTTCAACGGACAGATTGTCTTTACTAGTATGCATACTTCAATATTTCCCTTCACCCTGTAAATGCAGTTTTTCTCAATAGACAATCTATTTTTAGGTGCACAAGCAATTCAAGTGGTCACACTGTAGATGAGAAATACACAGTAGATCATAAGATGATTGGACATGGTTGTAGAAAAGAGGTCATTCCTTCACTTGCAATGCACACCTCTCGTGATGAACTCTGTTACTGTCCCTATGTGGCATGTGCAAGGGCTATCAAGGCCGTGTGTTTCGAAAAGCCTGGGCTTACCGTGTTATGGCAGTCCGCATTGATCAGCTGCAGCAGCTGGCTCTCAAACTTCTCCAGGGACGGCTGGAGGGAGATGGTCAGTCTGTTCAGGGTGAAGGGCAGCATCTTGAGCAGCTGAGGCCTCAGCAGAGCATCTCCTGGTAACAGTGCAAACATAGCGTCAAAGTATGACCATGCCATGACATTTATATGATTTTCTTCACTTATTTTTAGAGCACTTCAGACATCCCTCTACAATTTGTTAATTTTATTTCAACTCGGTACAGCTTGCTGTGGAAGGAAAACAGCTGAAAACCACCATCTAGTGTGATAAAAGGGTGAAACAGCTGAAAATGTCAGTATATTCCTGTTTGTGACCCATTTATAAAATTCACTGACAATCCCCATCGCCCCCAGAAAATGTATCATGGCATACCAGAAGTTGTAGAAGCCTAAAAGAGAGAGGTAAAGTGGAAAATACATGGTTTGATACAGTGTCATAAACATGCTGACTGCACTCGTGTGTGTGTGTGTGTGTGTGTGTGTGTGTGTGTGTGTGTGTTCGCTGAGTATGCTGAATGTCACCATATTACTTAATCAGTAAAACAGTGGTGTCAACTCAGTGCCAAATGGTTGGTTTCCAGAAACCCTTGCAGTTACATGGCAGCTTTAATTATTAAAACATCTGCCTCACCCTGGACTCCAGAGACGCTCCACTTTAAAATGTTATATGCTCAAAGAATGAATGTTCAGCACTGACCTTCATTCCTGTTGTTTGCATTTTTAGCCAGGCTAGCGGATGGCTCAATGGATGGCAATGCCAGTGTGACAAGCGATCCACCACTTTGGTCCACATTAAAATATCTCAACAACTATTGAATGGGGTCACGTGAAATGTGGTAATGAAATATCCATGATGCCAAAAGGATGAATCCTAATGACTGTGGTGATCCCCTGGCCTATCATCTTGCACTATCAACAGGTTAATGTTTTCACTTTATCCAGTGAAACATCTCATAATACATCTCACAGTACTAGGTGGATCGGCACAGATTTTGGTACAATCTAAAAGACTGGTGAATCGAGTGAAATGTCTCGACAACTGTTGGATGGATTACTATGCAATTTGGTGAACTTTGATGATCCCCTGACTTTTCAGCTAGCACTAGCTCAAAATCACCATCTTCCCCTTGACTGTCAACACTGGGTATATTCCAGCTATGCTGATGATTAGATGACATACCTGCAGGTCATCCGGAATTCATAGGACTGTAGTTACATAAATAACTTTCAATTTAATGTCTACGCCGGCTGCACATTTCACTCACAGCTGGGAACGTCTCTTTTACCAGCTGACATGGAAAATTGTGATAGTAACTTAAGTTTACTGTCTTCACTAACGGCCAAAATGTTGGCTAATAGTTGTACTCGTTAGAACTGCTGGCTTGATGACAGTACAGTAGATAAAACACAGGCAATGGAGAGTAAAATAATAAGGGATGTGAATGATTGGTAGGGAGGATGTAAATGTGCCTAATACATTATAACATTGTTAAACATTGTAGACTTCTAGCATACTGCCAATGCTATAACTTACCAAAACCAAGCTTGTTTTTTTAATACTGTAGACAAAATCCACTAGCATTTAGTCATGTATTGCCATATTTCATACGACCTCACAAAGATATCCAACAGCTGGGTGAGGAAATACACAGTGTCTTTGGCAGCAAATTTTTACAAGGTCAAACTTCGCTCCATGATTATGAATATATTTGACTGGAACTTGTAACTGAGAGACAGCAACTCCTTCTGAATGACTACTCCATTGAATTGTGGTAAGCTACCTCATGCCAATCACTAAATATTTAAACCACGCACTTATGCTGTCAAACAATCCAACAAAATCTGTTTACACTTGGATATTTGGCGTAAATTGAATCGAATCAATTGGAGAAAGCACCTCTGCCAATGGATGAATCAGGAAAGCCTTTGAAGTCCGCAATCACCCCTTTTAGACACAACAAAGAGAAAATAGCCAGTGTGATTGTAATCTCTTCAAGAGTAATGTAGCCATCAAGCGTTTCATTGCAGTCCTTGTCTCTGGAGCACAGAGTTGGACTGTTCTGAATGCGGTGTGAATATCAAGCCGGTGGCTGTGGTCTTAAAAGGCAGCTTAGGTCTCTGCTGCTCACAGCCCCAGAACATGAAGAGGATTAGCCTGCTACCATACCTCCCACTGACTCCCAATGATTATAGCTCCGCACTGTCAGACTTCATTACATTCTCCCTTAGAAACTTACTTTCTAAGTACATTTCAACTTCTGATAGAACCAAGTTCCCAAAAAAAATGCCACAAATAAATACCATGATGAATGTCCTGTATGTTATTTTGACAGCTGGGGAAAGACAAGCTAGTTGCTGCTGAAGTCTGCTATGGAAGATTGCACTTGATATGTGCTTAAGATGTTGGGTTGAGCATTGTTTTTGGCTTGTTTTCTCTATGTAAAGTGTCCTTGGGTTACATGAAGGTTGCTTAAAATCAAATGTATTATTATTATGTATTATATCTTTGTTCATTTCAACTAGCTGTATGGGGACTAAATGTACATCAAGAGTTGGATACAGTATTTTCAAGCACAAGAATCAATGCAGCTCCACTATTGATCAGTGAATCTCTTCTACTACTTTCACAAGCTGGAATAAGATGCATGGTGAGCAAAAACTTACTGTGGGATCAGACACCCTACATATGACTGCTTTCATCAACAGAGACTGATTTTTTTTTTTTTATGTATGTTAAAATGGCCAAGAAAAGGGGGAAAAAGAGACATGGACAACAAGCACTATAAAGCCAGGAGGAAATGCTGGAGGTGAGTGAAATGCATAAGTGTGAGGTGAACCTCGGGTGAGCTGTGACTCAACACTGAAACCTGAATAATGTGGATTGTGAAATAATTTTCAGTCATGGCACAACGAGTAGTTTTACCATTTACTCATCGTTTTTCTGCTATTTTTAGAATATCTCCCACACTTTGCTCAAATCAGCATTTTTAAAATAATCTTAATGAGAGTGACAGGCCACTATTTGAGCTGAAGGCATTTGACTTAAAAAGTGTTATCTTCCAACTGTCAACACAAACTGACTCAGACTTCTCATACATTTTTTGAGTTTTACAGTACTCAAAACGGCTACTCTCGTCAGCCAAGACTTTTTACTGAAGTAGTCAAAGATCTTAAAACATCTTGAAAGAGCATTGGTTATTGGAAGGGAGTGTGTTTACTCACAGTTTGACCTTACACTTCCTGAGTAATAGGAGCTGGGGCTCACATAAATGAGGGCAAGAGGATAGTTTACCTGCTGGAGAGGCTGCAAGTCCAGGAATGTTCTCATCTCCAGACACAAGGATATTCTCTGGAAGGAGTTGCATCATGGTAACCAGTGCAGGATGGCTTTTCACCACGCAGATCAAATGTGCTCCATCGATACTCTTGAGGAGACTGCTGTCTGCAAACACATAACAAAATTGTTTTATTATTTTTGCATGCATTTTATGATAAATAGGCAAAGTGCTACTCTGAATACAAATGAGTTACAGATGATATTCCACTCAACCATCATCCCTAACCCACCCAAAGAAATGTAATTTATCTCCTTGGTGCATCACAATGCAATATTTCCCGAGGAGCAGTGAGTCACCTGACAACATGACACGCAACAGGCAGACACGTCCATTTTTCAATATTCCATTTAGCTGGTTGTGACCTAGGCGCAATGTTCCATTACACTGCCAGCATCGTTTTCCAGGCCTTAACCGAAAATGACAACCATTCAACTTGGAAAACATGCTCCTCCAGAAAAGTGCTGCAGCGTAGATGAGGCGCACTGTATGAGCAATGATGTAGACATTGTCATCTTTCAGGCAGGTCATCCAATAACGAGTGACGACCCTCCTGACATCAACACAAATCACGGACCATTTGGAAGGTGAGCAAAGTGGTGTTTGATGCGCTGCGTACGTTGACTTACCTCTAGCCTGAACACCGTCACAATCTTTCTCTCTGACAGGGTTAATGATTGCACCTTCAGCAGCACCAGTGACAATCGATACAGGAAGCTCCATTCACTACCGTAGGCTGGTTCAGCAATCTGAAGGTGAGTTGTTAATGTTGGTATTGTGTGAGAGGAATTAAGTGATGTATGTTTTGGTTCATAATTATCATGGTTAACCAAGTGGTATGACAGTTTATTGCAGCTTCCAACTTACAGATACTGAAGAATAACAGCATAACAACAGCACGTTTGCTCTAAAGAAACAGACCGTAGAGTTCAAACTGGGGCAACAGATGTGTAAACTCTGCTATCACCATAATATCATTAACACCTGTATAATTTATGCAATCCAGTTTCATAGTTCCAAACTAAAAATTGCTTGTGTAAAGCTTGTGATGTTCTAAGGTGTTAACTGCATGTTGTTTAAACTTAGGTAGTAAACCTTTTTCATTAATTATTATTATCATGGCTTTTCAGACTTGTAGGAGCTACAGGAAGCATGAGAATTTTATGTTTGTAATTTGAAAGCTTACAGAAGGTAGATTAATACAAGGGTTCAAGCAAAAATGCATACCTCCTCTTCAGGAAACCTGCAGCATTGGTCGTTTGTCCAAACATTTTAAACAACCTATGTTTTTGTTCTCCTGACCTGTTGAAATATGACTCTTGTTTCTCAAAGGCAAAGGTGGGAGTAACATTACATTGTTAGAATGTCGCAGGATATCTTATGGACCCCAACCAAAGGTCAATCGTGGCTTCTGTTGACAAAACCATCATCCTTCCCTAACTTTAATCAATTAATTTTAGTTTCCTAAACAGCCTTAATCATTGTTGTGGCAGGTCAGAGAACCCACACAATTCATTTCCGAAACAGTAATTTGTAACTCAAGTCGTGCAATCATCTATGCAATGCCAAAGGGGTCCAAGAGGGATGTAAACTTCGTCATCTGCCCATGTCCGCTTGGGGTTCAATATTTGTGACCGCACAGACTATATGCAGTGCAGTATACAGTATCTACATTGTACAAACAGAACTGGGTGCGTATTCCAAACCAGTCATTGCTGGTTGACGTAAATGCTTTACTAAAATGCATCGTGCCAGTGCAGGAATGTTACCACAGACACCAGATTTAAAAACTTAATACTGTGAAATACAAAGAGATTTACCTGGTGATGATAGACCTAATCAGCATTGTGAGGACTCATTTGTCAAGGGCTTGAATGTAACGGACATTCATTTATATGTAAAAGTCCCACAATCATGCTTTAAATTCAAGGAATTAAGGAATGAACCAATCTGTTCTGATATTGTCCAATGGTAGCTTCACAATTAATTCAGTTTAAAAATGATTTAAGACACTTGAGTAAACAGTGTTATAACCATGTCATTATATTTATACTGCTACATTGTTTAAAGAACCACAGGAGTCAAACATAATCTTTTTACCACATTAATAAAATCAGCAACATAACATGGATCACGATGGGATCAGCTAAATAGCATGAATGAAAAGAAAATAGATTTTTACATTAAGTCTATTTCAAATCAATTGTATCTTGGGGACCTGAGGGAGCAGCACATTTAAGTTAATAAAGGATTATTTTTCAATCATATAAAACAACAATAATATATAAAGCAAATTAGTTCACGGGAAGAATGGGTAGAATGCTTTAGACAGCTTTTCATGCATTTTCAGGGCAGAGGCAGCACCTTTATCTTTAAAGTTAATAAAGGGGGTTAAGAAGGAAAGAAGATGATGGAGTATATTCCCATGTTTTCCTCCCCTCCATGACTCACCCCAGCCGAACCATTTACTCTCTCGAACAGTTGACTTACTACAAAAAAAAGTGCTTACATCTAAATCCAAAAAAGGAAAAAGGTTTGGGAAAGTCTCTGAGGTTGCAGCAAGGCTTCAACTCTGTTCTACAAATGTCTTCAGTTGCAATGGCAGCTTTCATTGAAAATATGTTTTCTTACCATGAAACACAGAAAGAAAGTAGGATAGGTATGAAAGGAGAGAAAGGGTGGGGGGAAATCAAACAGAACTTTCTTGACACAGATGGTGCCCAGGTGTCTGTAACTTTTTCATCATTTATTTCTTGTTATTCATTATGCATCACACTTGGGTTCCAGTCAGATGCTGTGCATAGATTAGAAAACTACCCCAAAATTTCCTTACAGCAGTGGTGTGGTACCTCAGAGTCAGTTGAGTAGCAACTTGGCAAGAGATGTGAAACCAAGGAAGTGGGGGAAAAACTGCAAGAAAATGGCTCAGCATCAGACAAACTGAGGCAGTGGTTTTGGGACAAGGTTGAGTGGGAAAGAAGAAAGTGATAAAGATGATTACGACTAGGGTGAATTTAAAGAAAGAGTTTTACTGCCAACTTAGATAAGAGTGAAGGAATTTGAAGTGGCGACTTGCAAGATTCATTTCATTTCCATTTTTAATACTAAACAATCATGTACTTCTGCATGCCACTTCCCAGAGATTGCTTGTCGAATAGTACAGCCAGTACTAGAGTAAACCAATAATCCAATATTGGTAAAAACTAATGGCATGCTTTCTAAATGACCTCAAAGTACAATGACATTGCCTACTGTCTAACATATTGTGTATACTGATACTGATATCAAGCTAATATCAATAGATACATCAGCCCAGCAAATTTATTTTTACAGCTTATTTGAGGATTTTCAGTCTGGATTTAGAGCTCATCATAGTACAGAAACTGCACAGGTAAAAGTTACAAATGACCTCTTAAGTTCATCAGATAATGGACTTCTCTCTGTCCTCGTCCTGTTAGATCATAGTGCTGCCTTCGACACTATTGATCATCAAATCCTGTTAAAGAGACTTGAACATTTAATTGGTATTAAAGGAACAGCATTAAACTGGTTTAAATCCTATCTGTCAGATAGATTTCAGTTTGTAAATGTTAATGATAAATCCTCCTTGCAAACAAAAGTTAAACACGGTGTTCCTCAGGGTTCAGTGCTTGGACCAATACTATTCTCCTTATATATGCTTCCTTTAGGAAACATTATTCGGAAACACAGAATAAAGCCTAATGAAATCAACCAGTTAACTAAACTACAAACATGCATTAAGGACATAAAGGCCTGGATGACCTGTAACTTCCTGCTGTTAAACTCAGAAAAAACTTATTGTGCTTGGCCCTAAACACCTCAGAAACACATTATCCAATGATATAACTACTCTGGATGGCATTACTTTGGCCTCCAGTACTACTGTAAGGAACCTAGGAGTTATATTTGACCAGGATCTGTCCTTTAATTCCCACATAAAACAAATTTCAAGGTCTGCCTATTTTCATCTGCGTAACATTTCAAAAATCAGACATATTCTGTCTCAAAATGATGCTGAAAAACTAATCCATGCATTTGTTACTTCAAGGCTGGATTATTGTAATTCATTATTATCAGGCTGTACTAATAAATCTCTAAAGACTCTCCAACTGGTCCAGAATGCAGCTGCACGCGTTCTGACAAAAACTAGAAAGAGAGATCACATTACTCCTATTTTAGCTTCACTGCATTGGCTTCCCGTAAAATCAAGAATAGAATTTAAAATTCTTCTCCTCACTTTTAAAGCTCTTAATGATCAGGCTCCATCATATCTTAAAGAGCTTATAGTACCTTATGTACCTACCAGAACACTGCGCTCCCAGAACGCAGGCCTACTTGTGGTACCTAGTATCTCTAAAAGTAGAATGGGAGGCAGAGCCTTCAGTTATCAGGCTCCTCTCCTGTGGAACCATCTCCCAGATTCGGTCCGGAGGGCAGACACCCTCTCTACTTTTAAGAGTAGGCTTAAAACTTTCCTTTTTGATAAAGCTTATAGTTAGCCAGCTCCTAGTTTATGCTGCTATAGGCTTAGACTGCCGGGGGACTCCTACCTCCATGATGCACTGAGCTCCTCTCTCCTCCTCTCTCTCTCTCTATCCATCCATCTATATCCAATAACATTCATGTACTATTAATGCATTCAGTAACCTACACATCTTCCCCGGAGTTGTCTGTGCTTTCTCGTCTCACAGGCAATCTGGGCCTGTAGACGTCCGGATGACAGATTCCAGTCCCGGACCTTCTAGCTTCAATGTTTATGAACTATGTGCTTCTCTCTCTCTCTCCTATTCTTACTCTCTCTCCCCCTACCCCAACCGGTCGAGGCAGATGGCCACCCACTTTGAGCCTGGTTCTGCCTGAGGTTTCTTCCTGTTAAAAGGGAGTTTTTTCTTGCCATTGTCGCTAAGTGCTTGCTCATGTGGGAATGTTGGGTCTCTTTAAAATTAAAACCTGAAGAGTTTGGTTTAGAACCTGCTCTATGTGTAAAGTGCCTTGAGATAACTTTGTTGTGATTTGGCGCTATACAAATAAAGATTGATTGATTGATTGATTGATTGATTGATTGATTGATTGATTGATTATCAGTCAGCCTAATGGCACCAAATGGCAGTTAAGGGTCAGCTAATTTTAGGTGCCTCAAATGATGCCATGCTATTAACTATGAGAAAATGTCACTATCAGTCAGCAATGAGGTTCACATTGCAAGGGTTGTAATCATGTCCTTGGATTATTTGTGGGGGAAAAAATTCTGGTAAAAAAAAACTAGGTACTTAGTGTCACAGCTTTGACCATGATTTCCGTCTTTTACAATAACATACCCAACCCAAGTAAAGCCCCTAAAACAAGGTCTGGCAGTAACAAACATGAGCAATCAGATGATGAAGGTACAGTAAGTCATAATTAAACCAGGAAGTTGGTCTGTACTGCCCAAAATTAGGAAAATGTCCAAGCTGCAATAAACGAAAACATCAAACGTGTTAATGTCACTCCTTTCCTTGTTCAATGAGTGGTTTTTGCTCTCAGACAATATCATACAGATTTTGTTCCAGTGCAAAGAAACTGAAAAAAAGTTGCCAGAAGATTTTCTTGAGGAAAGAATTAGGGTTTTCTAAAACTGGGAATAGTTTTAATCAATACTGTGTTAAATCAGCAACAGAGATAGATCCTATCAAAGAAAATACTGCAGATTGTTTGAATATTGTTGGTGAAGCAGAGTTTACCCTGGCTCAATATGATGCTAAAGTGGTACAGGTCCGTGGAGGAGCCACAACAGGGGGAAACTGTTGTTTAACTTTATTATGCTTGTTGGGATTGTGAAGTCCACCCAAACAGCAATAAAGCCTGGTGTGGGTGGTGAAAACAAACACTTATATACGGGGTGCCTTCGATATGCAGGGAAAACCCTGTGGAGTGCTCTAGTAAACCTTTTTATCTTTGCTACAGAGTGGCTTTCTGGTGTATCAGTGACAACATTTGTCAAGGCACTACCTTTCTGTCCTCCACATAGACAGATTCACAATAAATTGATGTGTCGTGGTCTTGTGGTGTTGCTTCAATTAAGATATGCTAATGTGAAAACTACGTACCATCTGTTTGTCCTCTCGTCACACTAAAAAGGCCCCACAGCAGCCCTCCACTTCTCATTCCACTTTTTTCTCTCAGTCGGTAGAGGACAGAGGTTTAGATCAAGCCAATAAGATTACTATATTACTTCGTGCTTGTTTCCTCCTCCTATTTTGGCCTCCCTTCCTTTAAGACTTTCAAAGCCCCAAAGCAACTTCCTTTCCTCTATTTACCCTCCTTTTCCCTTTCCTACCTCTTGACCCTAAAAATAGAATTTTAACTTCTCTGCCACCACTACCACTTGAATAGTTTCCGTATTTCTTTTTCTATTTCAATCCAAACTGACTTGTCACCAATTGATCATACTACATTAAAATGTTCTCCACAGATCTGATATCTTTTGGTTTAATGTGTATTTTGTATGGTAAAACTGTGTTTGATCTAAGCAGCAAACATACCCAATGTTTTCTGGAAAGTGAATAGCATGTTCATACAAAACATCTCCCTTACAAAAGCTTTGAAAAAAGCCTTGTTTTCTTGTTCTATGCTGCAGTGCTGTTTTGTTAGTTTTTTGGAAACCACAAATCTAATTCATCCATCTAATTATGTAATCTGGTGAAACTCATTTAGAATCATAACAATTGCGACAACTGAAGTTATGCAAATGTGAACAAGCATTGCAGATAGCTTGTCAGACAAACCCATTCAATATTAAACTTCTTTCTCTTCTTCATATATTTATTTTTCTCAATTATTTCTATCCATCCCATGGCCTACCTTTAGAGGCAGGAGTATGGGTGAGTGTTAGTCAGTCAGTAGCAGAAAGCCTGTCTAGGCAGTAGAAAACAGAAACTTATAGTATATACGATGCTGTCTCTGCTCCTGGCACTGAATTACATGTAACCTGTTTTTACATGTAGTCACAAAAGCATCCACATACCCTGCCAATGTCACTTTTCTGCAATGACTTTCATATTTCCAAAAGGCCTGTTTTCTAAGCTGATGATATCATTGCAAAACTATAGTTTCTGTTATGACAGCATTGTGGAAGGAGTGGGTATCATTGAATGACACGATTATATTTGATTCAATTCTCAATTCAATATGTGGAAAAGCTGCAATATTTTCATTATGTTCAGGCTTTTACTCAACTACTGTCTGCCAAGCTTTTAACTCTTGTTTTTAATCCTCTGAAAAGCAATATGAAACATAACTGGCAGTTAATCAAACATTTCCATGAAGGTCTGTCTGACCAAACACGCAAAAGAAGATAAAAGTGTGTGGGAGTATTTGAAAGGGTTAAGGTTAAGGCTGGGAGTCAACTGCAACAGGAACTCTTTTACAATTTTTCTGCTTATATAAGAATGATTACAAGCATATTTTACTGACCACCACTTGTCATGTCTTTAGTAGAAAAAGATGTGGGTCCAAGAAACTGTCAAGAAATGTTGTAAAGTGGTGCAGTGTGTCAGTTGGCTGGCTTGTTTGGTGGAGTTAACTGCTCCACTTTTGCCTTTTTGAAGAAGAAAAATCTGACATAAAAAATGAAAATTGTGTGTGTGCACAGTGGAATAAAAGGGTGCTGGACTGTAGCACCACTATTTCAATGACATTAATTCATTGAGGACATAAAAAAGGGAGATGAAAGAAGAAAGAAAAAAGAGAAAAAGAAAACAAAAGAGAAGAAAAAGAGAGTTGATACAGAATCAAGATCCAAGCCCTGTTTATTCTCTCCTCTAAAGACCGACAGAATCAATCAATGGTTTGTTTTTATGAGATTTTTGGACAGTAAGAAAAATACAGAACATAACCAGTCTTGTTCTCTAAGATTGTCACTTAACTTTATCTTTTAAAGAAAATGATGAGTATAGTACTTCTTAAGCTAAAGGCCAGACTGACCATCGGGAGCGGCAGTAGAAATTATTGTCGTCTGGCCCGTTGACTGCCTTAAAATTCCTAAAACCACAAACTGAAAGAGGTTCTACAAAATGAAAACATCATGGAGGTGCAACATTCACTCAGAACTGTCGGCGGACCTTTTGTCTGCTTTTACCTAATGGTAGCATCTCTACCTGTCATCACACTGAAGCGGTCCCACACAAAAACTGCATCACCACAACAAATGAAAAATGATGATGAAAGAGAGAATGAGAAAAAGTGAAGCAGAAAGGGCATGTGTACAGAGGAGAAAGCCCGAGAGGAAAATGCAGCTAAGTGCTGCAAAATTACAGATTTCCATGAGCAAAGGTTAGTTTAAAAAAGGAACACACGCTATGTGGGTCATCCAAAACACATCACAACATTGCAATGTATAATATAAAATCTTTTTGTGGGAATGTAAGCTATATTTAGCATAACCTTTTTCATAGAATATAAAACTAAGAACACTGTCAACAAAAGGGTTACAATATAAGTGGTCAGGTGTGAATGTGTGAGTGCCTGGGTTTAGATTCCTTCAGGCCTGCCAACACACCGCTGACTGGATTGGACATTTCTCTTTTTTTTTTCCTTTCTTTTTTTTTTTTTGGAACATTTTGCTTCTCTTTATGCTGGCATCCCTTACTCTTGACTAAAGAATATGTGTTGTAAATTAGATGTGTGCTTTAGGTAGAGCCAAATCATTTTCATGTTTCACAATACTACAAAGGGTAAGTACTAAAGATTTCATTTAAGCTGGCCTTGCACCTTAGGAAGTCCTGAAGAATGAATGTGCGCTGGTGTTCATTCTACCATAACCACACAACATCATTCCATGATGATTTATTTTTTCACCTAACATTACCCATCATATAGACAGACAACATTCAAAATGCACATTTTCAATGTCTGTTTGTCTAGCACTTTGGTCACCTAAGTGAAATATCTTGACATATAGTGAAAAGATTGACAAAACTTTTCATCTAGCGCCACCTGCCAGCCAAGGTTTTCAAGAATCTATGTGACCCCAATATGCTGTGCAACATTTGTTATTTATTAAGTTAAAAATGTATAAATTAATCAACCCACAGGACTCTCAGGTGCATAACCTATGACCACAATGTTCTGAGTTTAAACCTGGATGGATAGATACAGTCTTTATTGACCTGCAGGACATTTTTCACAGCCTGTACATGTTTCACACAGAAACATACAGTTAGCCACATCACTAACATATTGATATACATAAACACAAAATTAATTTCCCGGCCTGTATCCCCACACATATACATTTATCTACACACTCACACACACTGATAAGTCTGGATCTATACACTGTGTTAGCGAGGGAGTTTGTTCAATGCTGCTATGGCAGGAAGGAAAAAAACAAAAGCGAGCTATTCTCCATTTAAGGGCCCTGTATCTACGGCCTGATGGCAGTGTGAAGTGTTAATTGGAGGGCTGATCAGTGTCATTTGCTATTGTGAGTGTGAAGTGTGTGATGGCTCTGTTGTTCAAGGGTGAGAGACTGGGTGTATGGGGGAATGGATGATTTTGAAAGCAGCATGTGTGATCCTAGTGAGTTTATTGTTGGAGATGGTTAACATGGTAAAGTAACAGAGTACTCTGAGTTTGCGGATGACATGGATTCTTTGCTGGGATCGTTTATGGATATCAGCGAATTTGTTGATAAAAGCTGGGTTTACTGTCTAAAGTGAGTCCAAGATATTTGAAGTTGTTGACCTGTTCTGCTGTCTTACTGTGGATGGAGGTGGTCTTCAGTCGAGGTGGGATATATTTAATTTGTTAATGACTAGTTATTTTGATTTGTCCATGTTCAGTTGGAGGTAGTTGTCTGCTCACCATTGGGTGAAAGGAGAAATGGAGCATTGATAGGCTATTGTCATTGAGTAGTCCCAGTATAGCAGTGTCATCATATGTCAACATGTAACATCACATCACTTTTTGTCAACTTGCCAATAAAAGCACATGACAAAACACACACAGTAAACACACATCAATGTATATTGGTAGTATGACACAGTTAGTGGCATTACCAACTCGGATTCACTGACATTTGAGCTCCAACTCCAACAAACAAGGGTGAGGGGTAAGGGAAAGTGATCTATTCGCAGAGTTAGAAAGCCAGACTATAAACTCTCGTCCCATTTGTCTGTCTTTATTTCTGTGAGATGAACTGATAATTCCATGCAATAATGTATCATAAAACTACTTTCCACATGGTGGCAAAGCATGAAGTCTCCTCTTTGACCTTCTTTTCTTTTTATTGGCTTTTGCTGCATGTTGTGATGCAGAATAAAATTCTCAGCGGAGTGTGAAGACAAAGACCAGATTTTGAACTGCGAGCAGCGGACAGAATACTAACCTACCTGCGTACTCCAGAGGATAGAGGACAATTTCTTGCCTTGGAACAAAAAAACAAGCTCTATTGTGTAAATGATAAGATGTAGGTTTGTTTGCTCCTCTTATACTACCATACCAGCAAGGTTCATACAGTATGTACACAGTGCCCACAGTGTACACAGTGCTAAAGACATAATCAGAAGCACTTTAAGGTTTAATGGATCAAAGTCACAAGGGGACACATACTGACTTATGCCACAGACTGCCAGTCAATATTGGCTTCTTTTGATACGATTTCTTTACATTGACTTAAAAAAATCTAAATCCTTAAGGTTGGCCTAGGAAGCACATTGAACAAGATTAAAAATCCATATCCCAGGTTTCTCCTACCCAAATCATAAGAAAAGTGCTGTGGCTGGCCTGAAGCAATGTGTATGAGGCTGCCTCAGACAAAAAAACATCTTCATAACAACATCAAAACACAGTTTCCTCATTTAATGAGACCACTGTGGGGTCCTCACAGCTACATCAAAAAAGGGGAAAAATAAGCAAACAAAAAAATGTAGATTTTTATTTGGAATAAGAACTTGTTGGAAGTTTAACATGGTGCTTTCTGAAACAATTAAACATGCTACTGTGATTACTTACAATATTCTAAGATAAAATCACTCCCCTACAACTCTTGAGATTAGAAATGGAATTATAATTTAAGCTTTGATGTGAGCACACAAAAAAGACGACAGCACCCATGGAAACGTATCTGCAGTGTGTACATGTATAATCTTAACTTGGTCGCCATACTGTGACATTTAACCAGCGATGATCTCGGGCTTATGGGAAATGGTGTTTGTTAAAAACCGTTAAAAATAATACTATATAATACAGATATATTGATTAAACAATTATATTAGATGGGCTGTTTTTAAACATATGGAGTCTACCACAAGATTTGGTGGGTTTTTTTGTTATTTATTTGCTGGAACAGAACTGAGGAGTTGTTGGTGATTTTACTTCAGCTGTATTCTGCCATAGATAATGATGGTGTGTGATGCTTGCTAGCACTTTTATAAGGTGGAAATATGAAAAATGAAACCATTTATTCAAACTTGTATTGAGTTTAACTTTTAACCCCAACTTCATGTGCAAAGATAAAGAAGTAATTAAGATATCATTCTTACCCAGATTCACAGTATTTTCAAAAACAAAGTTGTTGAAACTATGTACTGTTGAATTCGTAATGAGTGCAGAAAAAAAAAAGAAAGTCAGCCTCCAAGGCAAGTTTCTCATTATAATTATTTAACACAATCCGCTATATACTGGAATGAACACTAAAAGGAAATTTACTTATTTAATTTCAGCACAAAAACAGTTTTAGATACTTGCTGCAGTCCAGATATTCACACTCAGAATGCTTCACATCACGCAATAGATACAGGAACTGTGTGTCCCTGTCACAGTGGAGGAGGATAAAAGTGAGATAAAGAAATGAAAAAAGGTTTTGACCATAAAAAAGCAGCCGCAGTACGAGGCAGCAGTATGGCCCTTAAAACAGTGAAGCATAGTTCCACTAAACAACAGGCATGTGGTTAATAATTCAGCAAGCATAAGAGTCCATTTGAGAGAAGCTTTTCTAATATTCATGTGACATGATAGCCAAGACAGGAACTCTGGCTCTCACTGGGTGCAGTGTTATTCATACTGTGAGGCACTACAGTGTTTTGTAATTCATAGCCTTGGTTTTGGGCCAAGTGAGGACATATCTAAACCAACCCACAGCTTCACTAGCCATCTCAATAATTCAACAAGAATTGTTCGTAAATGCTAAACTCATGTAAGCCTGATATTCAAAGACAATCCAATCAGTAGTCAAGAAGTCCCCAAAATAATCAAGCTGTGGAACTCCCAGCAGGAGTTGAATAAATCAATCAACTTGTGTTATGTACAGGTCCACACGTTGAAATTTGGTATGTTGTGCATCTGCTCCTCAGCAAGCCTCTATGACTTAAGGTTACCCACAATATCCTTGTCTGTATATTAGGGGTGGGGAAAAAAATCAATACAGCATAGTATCACGATATTTTGCAGTATTAATCTTTCATTATATAAATTGCAATTGAAATTTTAAGGTTTTGGTACTAAAATAATAAAATCAGCTACTTTTTCAGTCCACTAGATGGTTCTGGTTTGTTTTCTGGTGAGGTCAGCAAAGGTGACAGTCAGCGTGCAGGAGGAAGTTTTTCTTTGGGGGCATAACTTACAGTTGAAAAAGGTAATGAACTGCAATATATCTTAGCATATCGCAATATATTTAGAATCGCAATAATATCATATCATGACACAAGTATCGTGATAATATCGTATTGTGGAGCTTCTGGTGATTCCCACCCCTACTGTATATGTTCTCAGAGGCATTTACGTGTATTTTTGGAGAAGCACAATTCCAGCTGCACACATCTAGAAATAAATGCTTCTAAACTCCATGTATACTGAAAATCCTTCAGCTTTCCTCCAGCCACTTTGGGGGGACAAGTACTTAAAGGACATAATAAGTAATACAATTAGCAAGAGACGTTATAAAAATGATCCTTACAGTCAACAGTGTCCTTCAGCAGGGGATGGAGGAGGCTCCTTGGTGATCCATGGTGTAGATTCAATCTAGGAGACAAAGTGAAACCATTTGAAATGACTAATGAATAAATTGAAGTGCCATATGTCTCTACATATAAATATGTTTCTAATATTAGAGTCTCTTAAACAACTATCAGACTGTGTCTTATGAATTTTGACTGCTGACAGCACGACAAATCCTGGTCTCACCAAACTACAGCTTAACCACTGTAGTAGGTGGACAAATACTGCTACTGACTTACCAATTATTGAAAAAAGATTATATAACATATTGAAGTATACATGACCAAACAAGCTCGTAGTTTTTTGACATTATTAAAGCAGCAGCCCTTTCACTATACCTGTCCTATCCTCATGAGAAACCTCATTAATCCCTGGCGGAGTGTAATTAAGAAAAGGCTAATCACCTTCTGTCCCCATCAGCAGTCTGAGCCTCTGGCCTGTTGGTAAAAAGCTCCAAGACAGTGAAGCCTCGCCCCAGGGCCTGCTGAGAGCCATCTGGCCTGGGTGACAATGACACCAGCTCCAGGACCACCACGGTGCTGGGCAACTGTAGCGACGTGTGGAAGTACAGGACCTAGAGAGCCACACAGCACATGGAGTAAAGACAGACATTATCAGTATCACATCTCTACTTTGTTAGGAATACAGCTTTTATACATTTCATTATATTTTATCTAATGCCGAGCAAAGAGACCTTACAAGCCTCCCTGCAGTGAATAGAGATTGTTTTTAAGGTCGCTGATCTAAACGACTGTTAATTTTAAATGAGACTAAAGGAACACTGAATTAAACATCAAACTCTGGCATCTGCAGGTCAATGCAACATTTAAAGCAGGTTACTAAGCATTCACACAACATATCATCATAAAACAAACTGCTAACATCCACACTGATTAGGCAATACAAATTAATGTACCTTGTTAAATTAGGCACACAGAACTGGAGTTAGTTTTACCCAGCAAATTAGATAAAGTATTTAATTCATTTTAAAAGATTTTGTTTTTTAATTATTCAACCACCTTCACTTGGATCTGCACATTCCTTGCTATGATTTCTGCCATATAACTAAATTTTCATAATCTACCCACTGGTTTTATTAGATTAGATCAGAAGTAATTTATTGATCATCCTGCAAGCTTGACCTCACTATAGCCATACACTATAGCCATACACTATAGTGACGACAACTTTCCTTGAGAAAAAGTTATGTTAAGCCGTGTTCTTAAGCTTTTTGTAAATATCCTCATACAATAAGTTATATTAGGAGTGTGTGCATCTGTCTTTCTGGTGTTTTGTTTACCACATGACAGAACTGGTGGAAACTTCAACACTCCAACAAATAAATACCCCTAACACATTTTACATGTGCACTCATGACAATAATAAGTACATACTCTAGCATGTACCTTGCACAATTACCAGCGAGGCATTTCAATGCCTTTAATTAAAAAAGTACTTTCTACTGCAGACAAATATGAGAATCCAATTACATGCTGTAAGTGAGAAGAGGATCATGTCTCCTAACGGCATCAGAACACAGGACAGGGTTTATAGCAGCTTAGCATCACTGAAATAAACTGATCTATGTGGAATGAACACCTGAGAGAAACATGAATAAACAATATGTTAACCTCATTGGATAATACATGCAGTGCATTACCCATGCTGCCTGACCTACTCTGCACACGTTGTGCTCCTTCAGTGCAGGAGAGAGCAAATATATGACAGAAATAGCTGAGCTCGAGATGAGTTACATGACATATACTATAATAATGTCCAATAAACAGCATGTTGAGAACCGCTTCAGTGAAATGACATACAAACAAGTACAGATGGTGCATGGTCCCATGGTACCTAGCTTGGCATGCGGCATCAACTGTTGCTGTCATTTGAGTTACTGCAATGCAGAGATAGTAAATTTTAAAAAATTCTTAAATATAAGAACATCACACACATATGGTATTCGGGCATTGACCTTGGGAGACCCAGACACACTGAAAATAAACGTTTGAAAGTCTCACATAGGCCTCATCAATTTTCACTGGATTTTTTTCCACAAAAAAAAATTACGCCATTATAGCCCCAGGGCCAACAGAGGGACAATAACAAAAAAGAAAAATGCTACCACAGTAACCTTATAGTGCCACAAACCTATTTCATGCTGCTCTGTTATACGTACAGTATATTCCAGATGACTGGTACAATGACTTTACTGAATTTGGCTCCTCATGGCCACATTTATAACATGAGTTACAGTGCACTTGTATAACTTAACAATGAAGAACCAACCAACCAATCAGAGCATTTTAGGGAATCTTAAAAGTGGTTACATCATTTAAGATCCTGAAAAATACATAGAGAAAACTGCTCCTTGTAGTGTTGAATGAAATTTTCATCAGCAGGACGCTGATATAATACTCGTTACTGATTGATTAGGGTACAACAAAATAACCAACAAAAAAATTGATAGAATGAATGTGTTGCCTCCATCAAAATCCTGAAATGTACACCTTGTTAGTCAATATCCCTAAAAAGATTAACAAAACCATCTATTTCATTCAGTTATTGTGCTGCTTTTGATTCACTGTGGTTTTGCCAGGCACATTGTGTCGGTCTCCATATTGCATGTCTCTAAAAAAGAATGAGCCAAACATTCAAGGTTGACAAGAATACCTGATTGTTGAGGATGTGACATCTGCAGTCTCACATTCAAGAGGTGGTTATGTCCTTCTTGTGAGGACAGTCTTTAGAGTTATGCGGGGGGGGGGGTTGATTTGCTCGCTATTTTTACACAAGTTCAGGAGAGACAGTCAAACCTCTTGTAGCCTGTTTGCAGTCTGAGTCAAGTAGGTGCAATTTTACAGACTCTGATCTGCCATTCAAATTGGAAATAATAGCCTACCTACAGCCGAGACACACTGATTTATATGCACAAAGGCCTGAATATGATAAAGGGACACAGAAATTCTCTGTGATCCGCTGTTCCACGAGCACAATAAAGCCTTCTTTTTTTTCAAAAACATAAAGAAGAACATGACAACATCAATGAAAAAATGGTATAAGTAGACATGAGCTTGCTTGAAATACAGAGCCAATTCTTCCTGACCCACTGTGGCAGAGCGTGTACATCTTTAGACCCAGCTATCAGCCACCACAGAGCCTTGTATTCAAATTCAAAACCTTGGAGGCATTTTTATTTCAGCCTTATCAGTCTTTTATCTCAGTGCACAGTGAGTTTAAATTACCAGTTGTCCAGATACAAACACTGCGGAATACAAATGGAAAACGATAGAAGCACAGATACCTGTCTAGCAAAGGTTTGATTTAGTTATTTGTCTGTTTGCTTGTTTTTTATGTGTTCACTGGACTTGGCCTTGCCGGCAAGGATGCCGAGATTCATAAAACAGCTCACAAACTGGTCTGTCTGCTAAGATGAAAGTTTCCTGCTAGAAGTGATTCAGCACTAACCATTTTTTTCCAGCATGGTCTTGTCAGCATGGGCAACCGATACAGAATGGGTGAGTAACAAGGTCCAGTAACTAAACACAAAAGCTGAGTCTGCCGAGCTATCAGTGAAAACTCTGAGAGAAAAGTCATTTGTGAAATTTTATTACATTTTTTTCTATAATCTGACATCTGCATTTGTCTCAGTTATTGAGAATTTATTCATATACTGAGCAGAGAAAGTAAAAATAAAATCACCCATCCTAAGACGCATGTCATTCAGTATTCAGGGACCGAAAACTTTACTTTCACTCAGCTTATTTGTTTATTTCCTTCCTACCTTAAATCAAAGCCTCATCTTTGAATGAACTTCTCTTGAACCTATCCCAAGCTGTATAAACAAGAGACTGATGCAGGACGGGGGTGGGGAGGGGGTTCATATTTTCTATCATGTTCACCCAAGTCCCCCCTCACTCCCCCCTTTGTGATAATGTGGAATTTGCATTGTGGTCAAAGACAGACTGCAGTCTCAGAGCGATCCAAACATGGACATTGTTCATGACGGATTTCCAATTCAAAGGTAGAATTCCTTTTTCATCTGCCTCTCTGCTTTGATACTCCTCCAAATTGATTCTGTTCCAATATATAGCAAAAAAAAAAAAAAAAAAAGCACTATCCCCACAGAGCAAATATCTCACTTGCTCAATTTGCAATAATTCTGTTTTACAGAAGGATGTAGTCAAAAACAGACACGACTGGTTGTGAATATTTTGAGACAGAAAAGCTGAACTAAGGATAAAATAGTGTCAAGTGTTTGGATTGAATATTTTTACCCAAAAGGATCTTATGATGGAAAGTTTTAGAGTTGCTGCTGAGCTGATTTCTATTGTTTTTCTGTGATCGTGGCAATATGCAGCATGCTTTAGTTGCACCTTGTCCTGCATTAAGGGTACTTTTATGTTTTTCCAGCTTGACATTTCCTCACTGACCTGTGCTGTTAAGATCCAGGCTGTTAAGATCCAGGCTGATGTTGTTTTGGGCCAACTGTATCGACAGAGCAGGTGGTCATAATCAAATAACTGCTTCAAACATAAATAGAGGGATATCTTCAGCTCCATTATGACACTGCTATGTTTCAGTTCTTAATATTGAATGTAATGTTTTCTTATCCTCACAGCTTTGCTATGATTTGTCAATGAAGGTCATTCATCCCTTGCTGTTGTTCAGCACTACCTGCAGCTGTAACACAGTAAAAGCCTTCAAAAGGAGGTTTGTTTAAGATCATTTATTGATCGTATACAAATGTTTGAGAGAATTGAGCAATTTTGCAAACCCCAACCCCCCCCCCCCCCCAAAAAAAAACAAAAACAAAACAAAAACAAAACTTTATGTTAAGGCAATGTTATGACATCTTGCTCCTTCCCAACGCCACAGGATCACTGAGAGATGTCATTGAGGAAACAGCTTGCATCGGCAGCAACGCCGGGCGCAGCATATGTCGGACCTAATGAGAGGTTATACTCTGCAGCGACTGTCAACAAAGCTGTAATCGATTCTCGTAGGGGTAAATATCCACCCCCCCGACAACTCAAGTAAAAAGGGGCAAACAGTGATAGGGTGACATTAAAACATCATCAGCACGGATGCATGTAGCTTGAAGTCACTGTCACTCCCCGACAACCAGTCTGTCTGCAGCTACTGGAGGGGGAGGGGGGGGGCTGACAGAGAACTGAAAGTGTGAGGGAGCGATGTTTGTAGGATCCAAAGGTACACTACAAAAAAGATAGAGGGATAAAGAGAGTGGATTGGATGTGCCTATGCCACACTTTGGGACCAATCCTGTGTTCAAACAAGTTGACCGGGTTCATTTGACTAAACCACCTGAACAGACAATTACCGGACATTAATACATCTACAGCTCAGCTAGTTACAATATCAACATTACACTAGATCCATGTGGCTCTTTTTGGTGGTGCTGGATTACTGTCCAGTAGTTTAGGTCTGTCCCAGAGTTAAGTGGTGTTATTTGGTCTGACTGTGGGTAAGAAATACAGTATATCCTGGTAAGATAGTCTGATTCACCTTCATCAGCAACTTTTATCAAACTATCCTTGAGGGGGGAAAAAAGTTAGGTTTGACAGAAAAACTGTATAAGCTTTGCCAGTTTGTGTGGGGGCTGGTTGATAGAGTTGGGATGGTGGTGAGGAGGAGAGGTTATAGGACTAATGAACCATGTGTGACCTAAATGACTTTCAAGGTGTAAACAAGCTCACAGATGTTAAATGTTTGGGACGCCCTGCCAATCTGTCAGGGTTGGAGTAGACCTTTGGATGACAAGCGACATTTCTTTATGAATCTAAAGCAAGTACAGCTGCCCTTGACTCAGCCCTTCTGGATACACCATGACCTGAATGACTGTGAACCTTCAAAAGCAATAAACTGGTCTGACAGACATTTTTGTAACATGAAGTTGTCTTATAGTCCACTGAGAGATAGAGAATTGTATTACAAGCATTAGTGAGTAATAAGTGCTTTGTAATGTATGGGGCTTGCCCTTCGAAAATATTAACAAAAACTTGTGTAATAGATTTATAGAGTCCTATTACTGGCTAATGGTGCTAAACAAGCAATTATGAACCTCTCACAGTGCTATGAGAGTGTAAAAGCTGAAGCTAATTCTTCCTGCCCTCTCGAGGTGGTCATTCAAATGCTCGACTTGTGGGCAACTGGGCAAGCACTGAAGGGGGGGGCATTGCACAAAACGAAGAGGCTGCAAATGAGCAACGGTTTTGCATAGAGAGGTCCAGAGCAACTGGAGTGTAATTTAAAGGGCCCTGTTTTTTTAAGCCCTGGAGGATTCCCAAAAGAAAAGCACACAGAGCATTTCCATTAAGCCAACATGCTGCCTGGGAGCACTAGTGTCAGCTACCTGGGACTTCGAAAATAGGCCAGCAACACATGTCTGCATGCCTGTGTTTTAGCAATCCACATGTGATGCATATAACTGTGTGAATGCATGTGACTGCGTGGGTGTGTGTGAATAAAGGCTGCTGTCTTAAAGCGTAGAAAAAAAGCACATGAATACATTATACATTAATGCATTATAAGTGTACATATAATTGTGAGCTCCAATTGTATCACTACATTTGTTATATGCCATGTGCCTTCACCCTGACACTTTGTTGTTGAAGGCTAAAAAACTCAAAGTCTAAGTTCAGCTCATAAAGTTCTGTGAAGCTAAGCAAACACATGCACTTGCGAAGATGCTTGACTGTAATGCTTTGATACCAGTTTTGGCAGCATAGCCAACGCCTTGAGGTGGAGAGGAGGGAGGGAGGGAGAGAGAGAGAGAGAGGGAGAGATACAGAAAGTCATTTGACAGGCACAAAACCAGCGGGTATCAGCATCACAAATCCTCTCGGTGTGAAATTCTATGACTATCGCCAGCATAGGAGAGATGAGAGATGGTGGTGTGGATGATAGAGAAGCAGAGAAAATGACAGGAATGGAGGCTCCAGGCTTGCTTATAGCCAATAATGTCACTGTATTACAGCCGGGGCAGGGAGGCCCGTGTGACAGTTAAATAGAATAAGTTAAGAGGTCCTCCATGGTCCAAAATCTGGGAACTGACCCATGGAAATCCTACGTAAAAGAGACAGTCAGATGAAGTCTGAAATAGCCTGGAGGATAATTAGACCCAAACAGAGGGAAAATGTCAAGGCTGGTGGCAGCATGATGCAAGAGCAATTAAAGGACACATTCAAATCAGTCAAGTCACAAATGATAAGTATGGATGGGGTTGAAGCAGTGAAACTGACTTACAGACATAACTCTTAAATCTGCTATTTTTTACATTAAATTAACTGCTTCTAATAACTGCTTACCTTCTTACCATTTGGGAGTATCTAAGACAGTTCGGGTCTCATTCACTAATATGTCAACAGCAATGATGAGCAATGTAGTTCGTCAATTTGGACCCTTAAACAAATGATCATCGCCTACATGTTACCATTACCGTGATACACTCTTGGATCTCAATACTCTGTGAGGAAGCCCATTTTGTGCGATCAGAGATGTAGGAAGGTGAGGAGACAGCTACTGACAACCTGCAGCATGACAGGTGAAAAAAGAACAAGAAGTGTAATGTAGCTGATTGAGAAGTTGAAAGCAGAAAAGTTGTTCTTTTCTATCACCTAAGGGATAATAAAAAAAAGAGAAAAGATGGTAAAAGCTAGGGTGTGCTGAGGTGTGCAATGTGGCTTACGTTTTTTTGTTTTTTTTAAGTGATTCGATATGAAAGTTTATGTCATGAGGACAAAACAGAGTGAGAGAGAGAGAGAGAGAGAGAGAGAGAGAGAGAGAAAGAGCAGGTGGAGGACGGGGAAAAGCTGATCTATCAGCTAAAGATGAGACGGCTGCAGCAATTACTGGAGAAACAGCCCAATTATGTGGAATCCCTCCAAGGAATGAGGGTGACAGTGATGCGATTTCTATCCAGCAAGGACTTTCATAGAGCAGTTAATCTCCTTTTTCAGAAATCTCCATCCTACACTCTTTTTGACTACAGAGAATTTTGAACAGCTATTTAGAAATTACAAACCTTTTATTTCCATTGAAAATGCAGGATTCTTGGCCTGCATGTATACAACTGAGATGAACTTCAATACTTTTATGGCGCTCAGCAAAAGTACTGAAAGCTGGCATTGAATTCATACTCTTCTTACATTGTTTGATCTGATGGCTCCTGATTTAAATGAAAATATCATGCTGGGGGTGTACCACAATTATGAGACCAGTAGAGAATGACACAATTATAAACGAACAGAGAAAGAAAGAGGTTTGTATGAGGAAGAGTCCAACATATAAAAATCACCAAGAATTCTCAGTCCACACTAATTACATGCAATGAAAGCTATTGGCTATTTTCATTTCATCAACATTTTGGGCCCTTTATAATCATAACTTGTACTGACAGAATATACAGTATACCATCTTTGTTTCTCTTTACGATAAGTGTGACAGAAATAGCAAATACATTTAAATAATTAATTATTATTCAATTTCTAAATCCTTCCAAAACTACAACACAGGAAAGTAAAACAAATCAGTTGAAAGTGCATGAACGCCTGCTTACTAGCTTTGCCAGTTCTTTCAACCACATGCCATGGCCCTTTATCATATTTCTTCATGTGTCATCAGTAATGAAAAACCACTCCTACCATTATGTCATTTTGGTTACTGGGTGAAAGGCCAAATGTTTAGTGAACAGTACAAAAGTCCTTATCTGGAATCACCCCTCTGTCTGACTGAATGGAGTCTCATTTGAAGTCTATCTTGTTGTCCTGGCTCCAGGTCCACTATCTGGCAGTGCTACATCTATGACTAGTATCATGGCTGACCATCTTGCCACACTGCAGCAGTATCATTTAGCTACACATCAATACCACACACTGCTGTGCATTTTATTTGAGTCATTTGCTTCTCTCACAAAAAACACTTTATATTATGAGCCATTATGTGGATTTGCATCTATGCAACTCTGACTGTAATTGAATCTAGAGCTGGAATGATTAATCGATTGGTCAATTGATTAATCATTTAAATTACAGTTAAAACAAATATAGTTCTGGGTCTTTAAATATAAGAATTAATTGCTTTTCTTGGCCTTACATTAGAGTGAATTCACTATTTGGGAGTTTTAGGACTGTTAGTCATATAAAACAAGACATTTGAGGATTTTGGCATTTTTCATTGTCTTCTAATGTTTTATAAACCAAACAATAAATCGATGATTCAAGTAAAATAATCTGGAGATTAATCAACAATGGAAAATAGCTGATAGTTGCAGCTCTGTTTTAATACACATGCTACTTATCTGAAACCCCTCTGGTACAACCTGACACAAACAAGCAAAATCTCTAGATACAAAATGGGGAAGACAGGCTCTGACAAAGATGGATGATGACTCCAAACTGACTCGGGGATAACAAATGAAGTTGAAAAGCGACTAAGGTCCTGAAAGCAGAGGGAGTGTCGACTGTGACTTACATGACAGCTGTTACGCCCTGGATCATAGCCAAGGCCGGTCTGAGGCAGATGATATATTAACCAAACGGTAACAGTGACATTTTCCTTAAAGTTAAGATTGCTTCAATGATGGTCCAAACATATTGCCAGCTTCAACACTAATTCCAGTTCCCATAATACATGCTTGCACAAAATGAAAACCCTCCTAATCAGCACAACTCCCATAACCTTTTCCCAGAGTCCCCATCCTTCCTTTTTAGCTTCAGTGCCTCTGCCTCTAGTGTTTGCTGCCTCGTCCCCGACTCCAAGAAAATCTAAAGATCCTGCATTCTACAACACCCACAGCTTTGCCGACGACAGATCTCAGCTCTCCCTGGGTAAAGTCTTAGTTTGTCACCCAGGTTTTGGTCTCCTGACATTTTGTAAATCCTGCCTGAAATGCCTCAGAGACAATCGGCGGGCTCTGCGTGTGGACGCTGGAGATGCATCACAATAAGGTAGGAATGGAAGAAAAACACAACAATAAAAAAGGAAGTGAAGGAAGACTGCCAGACATCAGATTCAAAAAGGTAAAGTTGGAACTGACATGTCAAAGGCTAGAACAACAAAGTACAAGACAGACAGATTCACTTTCTTTCTCTCTTTCTCTGTCTACCCCACACACAGGCAGTACACACCCCGGGGAGAGCTGATAGGTGTGTGTGTGTGTGTGTGTGTGTGTGTGTGTGTGTGTGTGTGTGTGTGTGTGTGTGTGTGTGTGTGTGTGTGTGTGTGTGTGTGTGTGTGTGTGTGTGTGTGTGTGTAGAGGGAAAAAAGGGTCTAACAGAAAGAGAAATGAGATAGGAATGGAGAAAGAACAGTCAAGATTCGAGTCAATACAAATACACACACACACACACACACCTAACACCTCCCCGCAGCTCTCATCTCTCCCTACTGTCACCTCGGCAGTAGCTCTTGTGGCCCTTGAATTCCCTCGATCTCAGACACACATACACACACAGTATATGGCTGTGTATTACAGGGTGTGTGCCACTCCAGTGTGTAAAGCTGTTAAGCAGCAGCTGCTCTGCTAGATGTTTGGTCCCCTCGGACCTGAAATATTGATCAGTTCTCAGGCAAGCCAGCGCAGTCTTCGCCCGCACCATCCCCATGTATAATTGAAGTGTATATCTCTTAGTGTGGCATGCCAGTTGGGAGAAGGAATTAAGCACCGAGGTAAGCTGAAGGCCTGCCTGTGCTGCTCCTTTGTCCATCAATCATATTGCTTTCACACAGAAGGGTTTCATAGGCTCGCTACATTTACTGTAGGAAGTGCCATGCCTTGTAAAAGAAAACAGAGAATGGAAGACTGAACATAACAAGACTCAATACAGGCTCTTGTTTTACTGCTGGCCATTTATCTGAGCACTTAGCACTTCAAAACGAGGCATGCACGACTCCTCCGGGCCATTTTGGGCTAATGAGCATTCATACCGGAACACAATTGAGTGTGTGGATAAGGCTGCAGTTATTCTTTGTTCTCTGGTTGTAAACAAAACTCATGAAAGAAGAAGAATCAACTATGCTTTGTCTGTCTCTTAATGTTTTCCATGGCACTCAGCCCCTAAGACCATTTGTTCCTATTGTAGACGGAAATCTTTCAAAACAAGTCACACATTTTTTTTATGCTCTGTAATTTCCTAAAACACCTGTGCACTGTAGTCATTTGAAGACAAAACTGGAAGAGGGGGAAACTATGGATTTGTTGGGGACTATTTTCAGCTGCAGATATATACACATTTGGTGCACAGTTGGTGGACAGTTCATTTGGGATTGACTCAAAACAATCTATACTGTGCGTGCTCGTGGTAATGATAGAACATGCCACCCCATGCAACAGCGTGGCTTATTGTTGTGTTAGTGATGATCCGTTTTGGACATCAGTTGAGCTCTATGGCACAGAGGAACATAAGCAATACTAGTGGGATCTTTTCATTGTTGGTTTTAGTCTTTGAATTTTCATGGAATTTGTAAACAGTAAGAAATTTAAAGATCCTCTTCAAACATGTGTACAGATAAAAAAAATACTATATTTTGATTCTGATATGGGTTGTCCCCAAAATATTTAATTGTGTTGTTAAAATTCTTAAAATGACACTTTTAACCCTCATTACTAATTGAAGAATATATGAACGTGTAAATATCTTTTCATTTCCGAAGTTAAACTGCTGGACACAAGATGAAGTCCATTCTCAGTGTTTGTGCACTGAAAGTTTTCACATCACACTTGTGTAAGTTGCATAACCGACCACAATTGGCTTGAAAACAAGTTGTGATGTCACAAATCATGCTCACAGGTACACAGCAGAAACTCAGAATTACGGTTAGCACAGAGACACTTTCCCTCTTCAATAGATGGATGTGAAAACAGCCTTCCAGTGTCAAACTCTGCACATAAATCATTCTGCACACAGTGAAGGTCAAGCATCAAACTGCAGGAACAAGAAGAAAAATACATTTTTTAGCAGAGAGGGAGTATTTTCAGCCTTTTTTTTTTTTTAATCTTTTTTTCAGTCGTTGGTATGAAAAGTCTAAACCTACCAGTAGATGTTCCACATTGGTGGTAGTGTTTAGAAAAGTTATTTCTGTTAATATGTAATTGTGTTCATGAAAAATAAGAAATGAATGATAAGCAGTATATACAGCACAGGCAATTTCACAACCAAGCCATGAATGCCTGTCCTCAAGAAATGCAGAAAGAAGCTGAATGTTAAATGGAGAGAAGGCCTCCACAGATTGAATATATTATCTACACAGCCATCCATTCAAATATGGAAAAAATAATAATGCAACAGTACAATATAACACAGCAAATACAGCTGTGTGTAATACACAATGTGCGCCCAATAACAGACTAGGAACTAGCAGAGCGCATTAACATCACCTGCTGTTGCACCCGCAGCTGACGAACAAGTTTTAAAAACATTCTGCTTTAAATGTGATGGTTTACAGATGGGTGCCATAATTGCAGCAATACACATTTCCAACAGGCAACACTTTCAAACCAGGTGTGATGCATGAATTGCAAAATTAAACTGAGCACATACACAGCGAGGCAGCACATTTGCTGTTGATGATTTATCTCTGTGGTGTCATTCATGTGTGTATATGGCAGGAAAATATTATGAATATACCTCCTATGTAAAAAGCTGGTCTACTCAGTCTTTTTTTATGAAAACTCCTCAGTTAAAGCAGTTATGTAAAGCTATAGCAACAGGTTGAAGAGCCCCATAGGCTACAAAGTGTACACCACACATACAAAACAACAGGTGATAATTGCACCATCAGAGCAAACACCACCCACACGGTTTCACTTTCACTTAGTTATCCTAATAAAAGGTCCATTTATTAAAATAATAATGGCAGGCCAAATTGATTAAAACAGCCTACTTAAAAGAAGAACAAGTAGTTTGTTTTCTAAATGACAATGATAATGGCTTTGAGTATACGGACAAATCGTATGCTGGTGTGGTATCTCTAGTCAGATCCGTTACTGTCTCTTACTGCAGGTTAACTGACATCGTAGAAGTCAAACTCCCAGCAGGCCTTGAGTTGAGATTGTTTCATCAAACGATTTCCGAGGTCAAGAATGAACATTGATGCTTCACACAGATATTGTGCTTCATACTGTAGTTAATCATTGTTTTAAGGCAATGTTAGTTTCTCCATTGTGTAACAGTTAATTACTTCTGATGGCAGCAGAGATGGGTGCCAAGGACTGGTCTTAAATTGGTTCTCGTTCCTGATCCGTCAGAACCGTATTGCTCCAGGACAGTTGGTGCTGCTATCAGTATTTGGATCCTCATGTGGTTTTCAAAAGCTAATTGACTAAAAGTAATGTTTGCATGAGTATCATATTTTGTAGGGAAGTTTGCTTTCTACAAGTCTTCAGTTTGTTTCTAATGATCATTGTTTTCACATTACAGTTTTTGCAGTTTGTCAAAACTAAATTGAGGTGACACAATAATGAACTGTGCAGTAGAAGCAGTTGCACAGAATTTTACTACTTTTCACTCTAATCTAAGTAGACAAGATAGCAAGACTACCAAAAACTAGCCTACTGATGACTTCAGCTGTCATCATCCATCGTGTGACCCTCAGGTCATAACAGTCTACCAAGAGTCTCCCCTGAGTTAGGTTGAGGTTCACCTCAGTCCACTTTTTACTGTATTTCTGTCCTGTATTTCTCTGTATTTTGGAAAATCGGCACAAAAATTCATGATACATCATCTAAACAGATAACAATGACTAAATGAAGAACACGTGATGCTTGTTAGGCTGGATCTTAAGTAATGAAGAGCATCTTGTTACATACATTTTTGGTTGATTTATGGATGTTTATCTATGATGGACTTCAGAGATGCTGCCTCAACTGAAAAAAGTGGTGCTCATTCATGTGGTATGTGTATAATGTCAGCATGTTCTGATCTGACTGAGTCATGACTGAGAGGAAAGTGATGTGATTTATGATGTAAAATGCATCAATGAGATAAAATAGAACCAGTTGTGCCTGTACAGCAATTGCAATGCAAAAGATGGAGTCTTTGCTGATGCTATTTGTGTAAACCCGGACATGGTTACCTGAGAAAACAAATGCTGTTTATAATCTACAAGACAATTAGAGGAGCAGTATTATTCAGAAACCACCTAAGCTAGATAGTACAGACTGAATCAGTGGGCCCGTTCCATCGCAGATGTTAGCTTGTATCCGGGCTGAGACGCATAAGAAATATCAGCAGGGAGAAACATAATTTACTCTCTAATTGTCTTCAGTGAAATTAAGAGTTGTAGTGAGAGTTAGGTTATCTCACCTTTTGTCTAAACTCTGGAGAAAAGGGCAGAGCTCCTTTCTACGTGACAGCTGAATGGACTCGCTTGAATAGATGTGAATCATGTGTGCAATCATACGTGGGAGACTGTAGAAACACTGCATATAGCACACAATAACAAATATACCAGAGTCAAAAGAGGTGGGGGTTTTTTTCTTTCTTCAGCTGAGCCAGCCTTTCTGGAGTTTGTGTCTGCTTTTAGAGAGCAAGGCAAAAATGGGAGGGGCGGAAGCTTTAACTCTGGCTTCATTACAGCGCTGACAGCTTAAATTTAGCAACCTATTGTACACTTTAAGGAAAAAAGTATGCTTTGCAGAATGAATATGTCCACTGCCATAAATTCATTACTACGAGCCTAAGTTTGAACCATGTGGGATTCTTCACTTTGAAACCAGTTTGTTCTTTAGAGGAAAACTATTGAAGAAACAAAAGCAGATGAATTGCATGACTGATGTTCAAATGTTTTCCCATCGGTGAAACGCTATCTTGTTCTGGCTTTCAGTGCTTTGAAGTCATGTAATAAGGCTGCGCATGTGTTGGTGTGAATGGTGGATAGGGGTATTGTTTTGTTTTTTTAAATCACACTGTGGGAACCCAACATATAGTAGTCCACTTGGCTTTGGAGTTATTTGGTTTAAGGTTCAGGTTCGGGTGAGAATGTTAGTGTATGGGTTACTTTAGGTTAAGAGAGGGGAAAAGAGGACTAAAGGATAGAATAAAATATGCCTGTGTGTGTGTGTGTGTATGTGTGCGTGTGTGTTTTTCTGAGTTTATTCTGTGCGGTGCTACCTACATCATGCCAAAAAGCATTCAGAGACCTAGAAAAACAGAGGTTGCTTGGACAGGAACAAAACTTGGCCTTTTCTCCAAAGCCCAGCTGTCGGCTTGATAATGTTGCACATATGAGAAGAAACCACTGGCTCCCAGTGAAGGCAGGGAGTTCAGATGGAGTGATCACAGTGAGAGACAATGCAGAAGGATGCACATTTCTCTCTGTCTCCTCCAGTCTCTCGACTCCTCCGTCTGTGCTGTCTGAGGCACAACATTGCCCTCTACTGCCCACAGCTATCACTGCCTTAGAGTTAGCAGCCAGGAGAGGTGCAGAATAGAAAATATCCAAACAGCAGTCTAACTATCTGTGTCATGATGTGAGAAAAGTGTAGCCTGGGTAATTTAGGACATACTGGACTTTGTACCAGGATAAAAAGATTTGAAAAAAGAGGGACATTAGTTGGTCAGTAGGTTGTACAAGCCTTATAGAGGTAAAGAAAGCAACACATCTGAAACCCATCAAAGAAAATGCATAATAACCTCAATTTCCATTCCTTTGCTTTCAAGCTGATAGAAAACTAAAAGACCTACATTTTCAGTATGGCTTTCTCACTACTGGGCTATACTTGCTGCATCCCACACATAAAAGCAGCATTCAAATTGGAGAGCCATTAAATCATTACAAATCCATCAAATCCTCCTCAATAGAGCTACTCTACTTTCAGCTTGAGACTTGACAACTCGAAAACAACTCGTAAAGCGGCAAACACAAAAGGCAGCAGACGTCGTCATTGTCAAGACATCTTGCATCTGTTGAGGAAGAAAGAAATGTGGGGGACGAAGCAGGGTAATAGATTCAGTAAGAGCTCTCTCTCTTTAATCACTTCGCATATTTGCCTTTCACCCGATATTAAAACCAATCCATCATGGCTGACTAGGGGGAGGTGGGGGGGGCCTTGCAATTTTCACAGAGCTCCTGTAACTCAGGAGAGGATCCCCCCCTCTGACATTATTTGGATATCAAACAGCAATTTGCCACTCATAAACACCAGCATGAATGCGAGTGCATCGAGCCAAATAAAATAAAAAAGCTGGTGCGGCTCTTGCGGCACGACACAGAGAGGGCCAGGCCCACTTCATCATCCTGATAGGATATGATGTGGTTTATATTATTACTCTGGATGGATAATGGGATTTGGATGCTTATTGGGATACCAAGTGGGTTTTTATACAGGCTGTGACTATTATGGTGGATCAAAGTAAGGCCATACACTGTGAGAAATTGTTCGATCAAAAGAACATCAAGCAGAGGAAAGGGTAGAAAACAGATGGTGACAAAACTGGAAATCAGAATATGCCATAGCTGTGACTCATTGGCGTCTCTGTAAAAAAGACTTATGTAACACTCTGCATTTAAAAGCCAGCGACAGCTCACGGTATTCTTTCCATTAAAATGAGTTTCTCAAAACATCTTGTACAACAGCTCACACTGTAAGCAGATCAGGCATCTTCGACATTGGGAGCCACGGAGGAGCTCAGCAGTGCTCTGATGCCATCATAAAACTGTGGGTGACTGGCCTCCAACCAGGAGGTACAGAGACCTTCAGATGTTTGATTGAGAGAGAACAAAGACATCCAGCTGCTCCTCAGATATCTGCTCGAAAATAACAGAATGACTTGGAAAGGATCGTAAACATGGTGCTGGGAGACAAATTTTCAAGAGATAAAACTACAGGGGTACATTTTGTAGTTGGCCCTATCACATCTTTGTGTCAAAGCAGGAATGCCTCCTGAAGTCTACTTGAACCTGACCTCTAGCTGTTGATTACAGTAGAAGAAGGTAAGATAACGGACATGGTGAATAAGTTTGGACAAACAATGGCCACTCATTCAAAAAGAGAATTTAGTAAAAAGCCTTTGTTTCCTTCATTTTCCTCTCTTCAAAGACAGGCATATGATGCTTACTTCCAACGTGAAGTGTATCCCATCATTCACCATGAGAGGTTCCAGTTAATTTGTACTAATTAATTAGCACAAAGGAAATGAGGAGTGTTTCTCTTGAAAGTGAAACAGCATAAAGAATATTTAAGTCTTCTTCTGACATTCCCATTTAAGGACTCTCTTCTGTCAGACAGTTCAAAGAGCTCTGTGTTGACACAGTAACACTTAGTGTACTCTTATTGGTTGATTTGATTGCAGATTCCTCTCCTTGTTTGTTGGTTGAGGGCCAGAAACACTCACTTCTTGCTCTATATAGAAAGAAGTTCATCACTGAGAGGCTTTATAGGGCAGGGCATGTAACCTAAATATTTGGTACCAACTGCGTTGTGTCCATTGCACTCTCAAAAACTAAGAGTGTCTGATCAATTTGTAATAATATTTATTATTTATTCACTGTTCAAATATCTCATGTATACAATAAAAACCTGGCAACTTTTTTTGTTAAACAAAAGACAGGGTTATATGGAAAAATATACTTATATTTCACAAACATAAGGTATCACAGCATATCATTTGGTAACTCAGGTATTGTATTAGCGTGTCTATTGAAAAATGTCCATCAATACCCAGCACAAAGACTTAATGGAGGGAAAGGCATAATGCAGATGTGGAACATATGACATCCTGTTGCTGCAACTGCAGACTGAACTTCACAGACTCCTGACATCAGTGTGAAACTTCCACTTCTATTTAAATCTATGTGTTAAAGTAGCTACCAAGATGAAATGCTACCATTGAGTAACATATCTTACAGTAACAAACTACACACCATGGTTTTACAATATGTAATGTAATTTTATTTTATTAAACACAACATTTCCATTCCCCTACGTTGCCAAGCTAAAATTAAAAGCTGTGTCCGTAAAGTTGATGTATAAAGTATAAAAAATTTCAAATCAAATACAATACCTACTGATAACAAGTAACAACATTTTTCCAAAGGATCTGATCTTGCAAGTGAAGGTCACTGGTCTTACTTGTGTTTTTTGAATACTTCCTCTTTACCAAAGGTATTAGCATGACAGCCTAGACCACTCGAATGGAATACATCGGATACATTTAAATAGACTCGGGTAGACATCTAAAATTAGGAAGTTGCCTGAAGTGCAAAAACTCGTGACCAACAGTGTTGTCCTGTCTGTCTTTGGCTCAAACCATAGCAAGAACAACTGTTAAAATACTGGATCGGCCGCTCTCATCTCCAAACATCGGATTAAAAAAACTCTGGACTGCAGAACTGCTGGAAGCCATCAACTTTAACTTTACTTACTGTACAAGAAATAAGCCACCAAACCAACATGGACATAACCAAACCGGAGGCCACCCAGCTAAACAAAGAAATCATTTCAAGTTGAAATGGATATCATGAAGATTATCTGATTTGAGTAACATTTTGTCTGTTGAATCTCAAGCTCCTCCGTAGCTACGACATTCTTTTTTAGCACTTTCAAGAAGTAATTGGAAATTTCATCATCAAAGCACATCTTTCATAAAGTACATCACACAGTTTGACATCAAAAATTGTTTCTTTGTTCCCTTTATGATTACAGAGGAGAGACTATTTAAAGAACAATGGTTGGGCAAAAGTAAAGAAATGGAAAAAGGGTAACAAAGTGGGGCAGTAGATTCTGCGCTACTCAAACCCGCAACACATTTGACTGAAACTACGGGCTAACCTCATCTGCACAGACCCACAGGATAAAGTACATCAATACAATCCCAAGTTAATAAACTAGAAAGTCTCTATGCTGTTTGTTCAGAGAAGCTCAAACACAGCCTAAATATTAACTCTACCAAAAGAGGCTGTGAAATTACAATAAATACTACAGTAAATATGTGTAATTGGGCCAAATTTTCCTCTAAACCATAAAGGATTGAGGTCCTAATGGTTGTAGTTGCCTTTCATCATGATTATGTAGTCAACAAAACTGCTTCAAGTAAAACAATCTGTATGCTGCTGAAAGTGATGAGATGAGGGAAAAAAAACTAAAATGATCAGTAAACCACAGGAGTAGCTGTGCTTCAGGCTCATAACAAGTACTTTACTTTACAACTGCAACTAACAATTACTGTTTATAATTATTTACATTTTTCAACTACTGGCTATTCAATGTCAAACTAAAACAAGATAGTCCAAAATTAACATGTATTCATACTGAAGTTACATGTATTGAACCCATTTTTCTCGATTTATGAATTATACAGTAAATCATTTCCACTAATCAGCCCCCAAATATCATATTCAGTGATTCACACGTTGTTTTTTTCTGTATATATGAGAATGAAAATGTTTTCCAAATAGGTACATTTCAAAATATCACTGTCCTGGTCACAAAGCAAAGTTTGAATGGAATAACAGCCATTTATTCTATATTTGGTGGGCGTCAGCAGTTAGGAAATAACACTTACTTACTACAGTCATTAAACACATGGTAAGTAGAGATGTAAAACAGCACTGGTTAAGGTTTCCTGACTACAGCAACAGTATGGATTCATATTGAGAATTAATGTAGAAAAACAACAAATTGACTCAATAAAGTCTTGCTGAAGTAGAAAACTGCATCCATGTCATCAAACGTGAACAGATGCTCCTTTTCTTTTTTTTATACTTGCTTTGTTAGGAAAACTGATCAATAATATGAAAGAAATCCTACTTCTTGTTGACTGTTTGATCCTGAACAAAGTTTATATAAACTGAAACACATTAAGTCATGTTAGCATGGTTCAAAGGCTTGTCCTGTTTTATTAATGCCATGCAGAGCATCTCTGAATCATTTTTTTCAAAATTCCCTCTTATTGCAATGTTAAGCAAAGGAGGATTTGTATTCAAGACTGGTGTTTAACATCGTATTGAAAAGCTACAAAGAAACATATCAGACATTAAAGAATCAGTGCGTAGGATTTAGTGGCATGTAGTGGTGAGGTTGCAGACTACCCCTCCCCATCATTGTCCCCTTCTAAGAGTATAGGAGAACCTAGATTGGCCATGAAACTCGCGAAAAACACGAAAGGCCCTCTCTAGAGCCAGTGTTTGGTTTGTCCATTCTGGGCTGCTGTAGAAACATGACGGTGGCCTCTGTGGAAGACTCACTCTCTTTGTAGATATAAGGGGCTCGTTCTAAAGTAACAAAAACACAACAGTTCTTATATTCAGGTGAGCTAAAAGAACCTACTGAATATTATATTCCATTTCTGCCAATTCTGTTCTGATGATGCCACTGAATCCTATACACTGCACCTTTAAGAGGCTACATAGAAACATATCAAACATTAAGAGGCTATGAACAAACATGTCAGACATACTGTATGTGCTCAAAGATGACAAGTCATTGCATCAGGCAGCACTAAACATGGTTGACATTTATTTTCACTCTTTTATTTGACTGCATGTAATTAGTAAATTAAGATTAATTTATATTGGAGAATGTTCCACAAATGCCAAAATCACCCCCCTCTTCCTTTCAAATTAGCAAAGCAAAGCCTTAAAAAAAAATCTCAGACACAAAATTTGGAAGTATTTAACTAAATGATTTGAATTCGAAAAGCTCTCAATCCTGTCTTTGAGCTTCATTTCTATCCTGTCCGTGTAACTGAAAGTCTCAACTTTTACTGACATGATGTATTGAAGGGGGATATTGAATTCCCTGCACACCCACACAGGTGTTATGAGTTATTCTGACAGATTAAACCTCTGCTCGGGTTGAGGTTGGGCGAGGCGGTGGTGGGTATTTGGTGCAGTCACCAAACTCTATGAGAGTAAAGGAGGATGTCAATCAGGCTGTGTTCGCACCCACACAGTCCTGAGAAGAGGTCTAATCAGTCAAAGTAAGTGCACTTGTGTGGGTCGACTATGGCTGTGCACAGCCAGGCTTTTAAAAACTGATGTTTTGCTTTCTTTTATATAAAGGAACACCTTCAGATGTTTGTTAAGATGGCATTTTCACCAAAGTTAGATTTTAAGTGAAAAAAAAAAACATCTGTATGATGTAAAACCAATACCTAAAGAAACCTGCTTCATGCTACTGGAGCAAACTACAGTTGCAATACCTTCCCAACCTAGTTCTATAAATCTTCAACAAACAATCATAAATTCCCTGATTACTACTGACATTTACCAATATTTCACCGGCAGCATGCCTACAATAAAACTTAAAGATGATGTGGTACTGAAGACCCACTGTGACACTAGGATGCCTGGCTGCTTGCCTCTGTGTGCTGTAGTGTAATTCAGAAATGCTGCTTCACAGAAAATGAGTGTGATGTGATGTTTAAGGTGATTGATGCTATTAAGCCAAATGGTCCCTTTTTAATTGACTGGGCTTCTCCTGGGGTTTTTTTATCTGCTTGTCGACAAACTGGCACTGGTTCTCAGCGGGGCTGCTGAACCTCTTGATCATGAAAGCTAAACCTATAATGACAGTGACAGCAAGTTAGAAACCGTGTTTGTTATTGTTCACTTTGGATTGAGTGGTTAAGGGGGTACATTAACGAGTTGCAAGTGTAGATGCAGTAAAGGAGACAGAAATACTGCGATGGACACCATACGATTTTGAGTCCTTGTATGTAGTGCATACTGATTGTAAAATCGATCAAATCTTTTCAATCACATCTGTGCAGCCAGAGTGTGAAAACTGAGAGGGCAGAGTTGAAAGATGCGTACTGAAAGATGTGAATAAGATGTTTTGCTGGTTTTATCTGGTTAATCCAAGAAATACAGAAATTAAAGGCAAAGCACACTTAAAAAGGCCACTATATTTTACAGTTAAACATATACACTGTGTGATTTTGAGCTATCCCAGGCAATAGACAAACAATGTAGAAGAAACGCAGTGATATTTTTGGTTGTGGCTCCAAAACACTGGTTCTACATCATGCTGTGAGAGAGCTTCAAAGATGGCCTTTGTCACGGTCTTGTGACCAAAGATAGCCTGGGACAAAATTTCTGACAGTGTCAAAAATTTAGGATAACCATCTCACAATGTGACTGCTCCCGCAACCCATGTCTACTAACCAACCAATAGGAATGCAGAATGATCAATGTGACTTTGGTCCTAAACCTACTGATGGAGGTAAAACGAGCAAAATTAAATGTTTGGGATCCGAGCAAAGAAGAAAATCTCGTTGAGTTGTGGCAGCAGATACCGTGTTTGTATGATGTGTCCTCTAGCTGTTATCATGACTGCACCAAGGGCGCTGCTTAGCCTCATTGTTTACCATTATAGCGATGCAGATCGTTGACACAAGCTGATGACGTCTTCTTGTGTACTGACTTGTGTAAACTTATATGTCAACGTTCTGATGTGGGTAATCAATAAATATTAATCAGAAATATCACAAACTGTAAAGGATGTATGACAGCAGTGTGATAATGTACTAAAGATTATGATGAAACTTACTTGAATAATAACTTCTACTTTTCTAAATACATTGCATCAAAGTTTCTATGTTGACCTCACTTAATTCTAGCATATAGCTCTGCCTAACTTTTAAGTGAGCAGAGGCTTAATTAGGCAGGATAATTTCATCAGCTCTCATAAGTTGTTGCTTCACACCCAAAAAACTTGCTCTTATTTAACTTGCAGGGTGAGAGAATGGACAGAAACACTGATAATAAAGGACTAGTTGGGTGCATCTGGAATCACTTATTTGCAATCAGGGCAGTTTGTAACTTGCTGTGCCTGACAACATTCTCCAGAGCATAGCAGAAGATGGTCCAACCATGATAGCTAATTTAAAACCTTGAGTGGTGGAGCTTTTGAATTGATTCTAATTAAATAATGGCTGCACTAAATTTATGCAACCGATGCTTGAATGTGTATTCATTTTTCTATATAATGATCAATCCAGTTCTTATCAACGCAATATGAGTTTCAAACACAGCCTAAAAACTCTGTTCGAACACACAGTAAATAACGGACGAGTGTCATCTTGCATTATTTCAGAGGAATGCCTTTAATAAGGGCTTTTTTTACTCTGCACTTAGTCCAGGGTCTTAGCCACAAACTAAGAAAGCTTTCACACTGGCACAATCCTGACACTTTCCAAAGTGGGATATCCCTGACTTTAGTCTGGCCCTGATCCAGAGCACAATCAGCACAGAGTTTCCGGGTTGCCCACTGAAAAATCAACTAAACATGGGGCTAAAAGATGCTAGTTTGAAATGGGGCTAAAGTAAACAGTGGCATAGTCATATATCATTGAACCAAGAGCTGGTAGAAGAGCATTGTGAAACTTAGGATAACCCAGGGTTAACAATGTGTGTGTGAAATGGGGCTCAGTTATCCCAGTGTCAGTTGGCTAAGAAGATACAGTGTGAAATGGACAAAAATGTAGCTACCTCATTGAAGGAGATCTTGTTGTTTTTCATCTTCTGGGGTGGGCTCTTCCATGTTTTCCCAAAGAAGTGCTGGTGATTTCTATCAAACAGGGTCACTCGCAGCTGGTACGTCAGATCTTGTTCCAAATCTGACACCTCCTGTGAGTGAAGAGGGAAGACACCCAAATTAGAAAAGTCAAAATTAACCCACAGCCCTGAAACATTTGGGTATAACCAAAAACAGTACAAACTTAATCTTCCAATGTGATATTATCCAACCTCTCAGCAAACCCCCATGACTGATTTTCACTCAAGATATTTATTCAAGATGCAAGAAATGTAGTTGACTAATTAACACTTATTCCACTACAAATATAAACTGAAAGTGTGTTTTATTTACACCCCACTCCAACTAATGGAAGCAATAGCTGTGGGACAATTAAGCATATAAGCATTTACTTCTTTGTACTATTTGCATCATGTTTAAAGTCCACAGAAACAGTCTCACCTGTATATAGGCATTACTTGAGTATATCTCTTAAGGTTGTTGTTCTGTGTAAGTACATTGTGTGTGTAAACATATTTGTCCAACCAAGATGATAAAGATTAACTGCAGTGGGGTTTGGTGGATTATCTCTCAGGACCCATAACATGCTTACATGGGTCTATTGTTCTGGTGCTTCTATGTTTGATAGTGCAAAATCTTGTTGAGTTATTGTATGCATTGTGACGAACAGGGGCGAGATACTGTTTAGGCCTTTATAACATCTAACAAGTTATATTAATATTTATGTAATGACAGTCTAAAGTCAGTAGTGTCCACTCCACAAATATTAGAAACTACACAAACTGTATAGGCCTTAACCACAACCGCATCTCTGCTCCTACATCTCTACCAAGTTTGCGTGAGCTGCGAGCAGTCACCTCCGGCCTGGGAGCTGTGGTGAGCCGGCTAAGGCTGAGCTGGAAGCCGTGGGACCGGCTGGAGTGTCTATCCGCGGCCAGGCGGACTGTCTGGCTGTGCGGGGGAACCAACCGGCTGCTCTCGAACACTTCTCTCCAGCCGTCCGCCATGGTGGAAATGTCCTCTGTTTGTACCATATTATTGAGTTTATATAAAACTCAGCGTGACATTGTAGAAAAACCAGAAATGTACCACACAAACCGAGTTGTAACTGTTAATATTATCTTTTCTGCCCGTTCAGATTTTCAAACATGCGGCCGCCATATTGTGATAGGATTCTACCACCTCGTGCACAGGGGCTAACAGAAGAAATTAGTTCTTTCATCTGGAGTATTCATGAGTAAATAAATAATACTTATATTAGGAATTAAATATATCAATATACGCTGTTAATGCAGGGAGAGTATTATGCTAGAGCATTACCTGTAAATAAAATTTTACCATCGTGATATTTCATCGTTTCACCCTTCATTTGGTATCTTCCATTGTGCTGCATCAGTTGCTATGGTAATGTTCACGTTGCCATGCAGAACTTCCCCTAACCAGAGCCCTCTAACTTGACAGCCTGTGTAGACACAAAAGCAATTCATTTCAATATTTCCTTTCAAGTCTTCTGCAATCCTTAAAATATTTTTATAATCTTCAGTTCTGTTTTTGTGGTAGTTTGTTTATGTTGTCATATATATAAATATATGATTTTATCCCTGTTCTTCTTATGTTGATATGTGTCCTTTATATGTTCCACTGTTTGTTTTGTGTGATGGTGTTTTATATTATGATATTATTATATTTCACTACCATACCATGTGTGTGTGTGTATATATATATATATATATATCATAATGCAAATTATTGTAAATATATATATTCTTAATGCTCATCTAAAATGATGATTATAATCATAGTAATAATTACTAGTAGTACAGTAGATTACATTAATAATGTAGTTACACTGATATTAACAATCTGTGGTATCAAGAAACGTCCAAACTGCTCATTTAACTTAAACATTTAAACTTGAAAGATGGCCCATACAGTAAAAAAAAGGTGGGGTCTGGGGACCATTTTATAGTAAGGTGTGAGTTTAAAGTGCATATTCAGACCTTAACTGTCCCATTTTCCTTAATGGCCCACTTTATCTGACTTCATTGTGTCTGGGCGGATGGATGAATCTCTTGCTGCGCAAAATGGTCGACCTGCAAATGAGACAATTTCCCAAAAAATGTCTGATTCAGCAGACCCAAAATGGGATGATGCTTCCATGATTGTAATGCTGTACATGCTCCAAAAAAGACATTACAGGTGATTCAGGAGAAGCCCTTCATATAGTCAAGAGGTTAAGTATAAAAGGTTAAGGGTAGTACGAAGGGCACAACCTTTGTGCTTTAGGTAAGGGGTGTTGTACACAATGGGTTCCTTTGTCTTGGCTGCATTGAAGTTCAATGATGACAGGACTGCAAGTTACAGAGCCCCTCAAAATCACACTGTAGGCTCCTTAGCCTGTGAGAACAAGATTTTTCTCTGTGGGTAGAGGATATAATATCACATTTATGCTGTGGAACAAGATATTAAGCTCTATGCTACAACATTACTCAAACAAATCTTACTTGAACACCCACAGCTGTCATCCACTCCTCCCATTTCAGAGGGAAATATTACAGATTTTACTCCACTACATTCATATGTCAGCTCACTAGAGCACCTCATTAGGAACATTTTTGCAATTTAATCCAATCCAATGCAACATGTCTGCCATAAATTCTAATTCTACAAAGCTTATACAGTACATGTTCAGTTTTTGTTGACACTGTCAGAAAGCATGCATGCATATATTGAAAAATATTACCAATATTTTCCCCTCACATGTTAATAAAGTGGAAAAATGTTAGAAACACTCAATGATGCACTCAATATAATACCCTCCAGTACACCATCACCACCACTATGACCTCAATAATGAACATGAAGTAGAAATATCACCTTTCTGAAAGTGTTGACAAAAACTGAAAATGTATAAGCTTCAGAAAAATAGAATTTATAGCCCAGCTGTTGTATTGATTGCGAAATTGAAAAGGTGTTCCTAATTAAGTGCTCAGTGAGTATAGATAGCAGATACTTTGCTTGCTAATATATTGAACATACAAAAGCTATTATCACCTACGATTTTAGACCCAGCAGTGGGTACAGTATCAGCTTTAAATTGCCCAGCTACAAGATAACAATGCTGCTTACGCATGAATGCAGTAATATAAAATTACTTTTTGAATACAGGACTTCATACAAGTTTTTTTTACTTATATCTCAATTTTTCATCCATCACTCTTCACATAGAAACCATACCATGTTATCTATTCTCCTGAGGGAGATACAGTATCAGAGGATCACCAGTAGAGGGCAGCAGTACATTACAGCTGCGTGTAAACAGCGTCAACAGGAAGAAGAAGGAAGCGGTAGGTACAAACCTCTATATTGTATAAACTGAAACACTGCGATGTTTAGACTCATGGGGAAAAGTAAACCTGTGAAAATTAGAAGCTGTTATGAAAACAAAAAGTACGGAGTTGCAGCAAAAGATGTGAAGGAGTTGCTCAAAAAAGGCTGTAAAATATTACAGGTGGGTCTTCGTGTGTTTTCTTGTAGTTTGTGTCATCTCCGGTAAAAGTTATATTCTGTTCCGCTTTCTCTTTGAGTTTATGATTTCAAACAGGAAGGTCAAGTTTCTAACTAAATAAAGTAAAGGATATAGCCTCCATTTATTTCATTAGAGCCAGTGGTGACTTTAGCAGATGCACTAGTGACTTGTTAAAGGGCTGTTTATCGCTGTGAACATATCAGGTTTGGAGACAGCTAAGTTTATCCACTGTGGGATGGTCCTGTGGGTCATATTCACCGATGAAAAGATACAGTGAAACTTTTCCCATTATGTCCAGACAGGCTGACATGTTTCTGACACAGTTATCTACATTTAAGATAAAACTAAACACACAGGATTGACATTTATCATTACACAGACAAGCCACTGGACGCACCAGTATAGCCATATCTAATGTAAACACACTACGGCCCGACCGATAATGGCGTTTTGGGGCGGATATCGATATTTCGGAGTAAAATAATGCTGATATCGATATATCGGCCGATAATCTTAGATATACATAGATAAAATGCATAACTATACATTTTTTGAAATTATACTTCAAATGTGGTTATCAAACACTTTTGACAAAGCTATGGAGACATGATACTTTACAGTTTAACAATAAAATGTCTGCACTGAAACAGTAAACCTCACTGGGAATTTGATCATTATAATTTACTATAAATAAAAAACACAAAGAACAAAAAAAAACATGTTTGTGTAAACTTAAATGAAGAAAAAGGGCCACATACACATAAAATGCTGCTTATATAACTTTCATATATATATATATATATTTACACAAACACACACATATACATGTCAGACAACATATACATTGATATCAATGTATTTTTGATAGGCTAATATCAGCTGGCCCCATATATCGGTCAGGCTCTTATACATACAAAATAATGCATAAATATATATACAGTAGGATCCAAAAGTCTGAGATCACTTTCCCATTGGGGGAGACTGTACTATTCATGTGTGTGTTACAGCAAAAATAATTTAAAAAATATTGTTCCTTTATGACCAACTGTGTGTCAGCCATAACAGTTCATCTTCATTCAAAGGAAACTGCCTACCCTCCAGCACACGGTTAAAAAACTCACTCTACCAGAAAGAAAAGGAAGGGCTGGAGAAAAAAATGTCCTCTGAGGCCACAGTTGTTGTACAGTGAGTTTGTTCAACATATGCTGGAGGGCAGGCGAGAAACACAAGATAAATACTGTATAACCGTTAAATGTGAACAGACCGTGTCACAGATAGCTCCGTGATGTAAGGCAACATTTCATCAGATATCACTGTACTCTGTCATCATAACTCCTGTTTCTCCAGAGTGTCTGCACATTCTGTTTAAATCATAAAACATCTGTCATGAAAGCACAAGTGACATCAGCCTGAGTCCTTCTGCACCTCTGGGATGGCTTGTATTACACTAACTTCTTTTGTTCACAGGTAGCTATCAAAGTATTCACAGTAGTCATAGTGTAAAGCAATAAAAAGAGATAGTGGGCATTCCCTTAGAGCACTGGGAGACTTGACAAATACACTGTATTTTTTTCTGAAATAGCTCCAGACTTGTGATGCTTTAACCCACACATTCATTCAAATCATGCTATCCCATTTAATAGGCGGAGAAAAAAATGTGGGTGCCCATTTCACTTGAATTTAAATAACACATGCCATTATTATTATTATTATTATTATTATTATTATTATTATATGATATTATGTCCTCTTCATTTTAAGCTGCCACTCTCTGGTGCACAAGTTTGTTTGTATTCGGACGGGACGACGGTGACGGAGGAATTCTTCACGACTCTGCCTGACCACACTGAGCTTGTTCTTCTCTCCAGAGGGCAGACATGGGGTGGAGGTAGGTGGAGTGGCCTGCAATATCAAATCAAGTTATATGCTCCAGCTACAAATTTACTACAGGTTTAGAGCCAGGATGGCAGGTCAAACCTTTATAACCTGTGTGCTTCTGATCACATCAGTTGTGTGCGACATTGGTCAGTTACTGAGCCCGGACGAGCACGCCAGTGGCCTCATCATTGAAGCAGCGAGGGGGCTCCTGTCTGACGAGTTGTCTCCTAAGAAGCGTAAAATCTTGACTGACCTGCTCCAAAACCTGGAGGACAGATCAGAGCCTGAGAGCAGAAACGAGGATGAAGACTGGTTCAAAGGTACTGAACTACATGTTTGTGTATGCATCATGACTGCTCTATCTACAGTATGTGTGCATAACATTTTCTAAACAACAGGTAACGTGAATCGGACTCACAAAATGTTCTATCTATCTATTGATTGTAATATGACTTATATTATACAATTTGAAAGTCAGCATTGCAACTAACGTTTACAACTTCACTGGATGTGAATCTAAACTCATCTGTAGTTAAGTTTGTTGTTAAATGTGCTTTCATTTCAGGTATTGATAGTCGATTCAAGACGAAGTCTGCCTACATGAAGTTCAACTGTGAAAGTAGGATACGAGGCTACATGAAGGAGGTGAGCCCGATCATACTCAGCAGCTTTAATGTCTACGAATGAATCCTCCCTCAATCACGCATCAGGTGTAATATGTGGAAGTCTGATTTTCTATCTCCGTTCCCAGGTGGATGCTGCCACCAAGCTCATACAGACAGCTAAAGTCAAGGCAGAGTTTTTGAAAACATCAAAGTGCCTGGTGGAGATGCTGAAGTCAGCCAAGTACAACGGCTGTTACTTTGACAGGACTGCAAAAGAGCCACATCGCCTCTGTACTCAGGAAGGATGGTTTACCTGCCAGGTATTCTGGGGATCAAAGTATATACTGAGGCGCTGATGGATCTATCAGGGCTGAATGAATGACAAAAACTAATTCAGACTTACATGACTTTTGAGATCTGAGATAAAAACCTTTAAACTGCCACAGGGTCTTGCTGCCACGCTCATCTGCTCCACTCATGGATCTCTCAAACAGTCTGGGAAGAAAAATGCTTGTAGTGTGAGCAGCAATTCAGACAATTTGAAAGTTGTGTAGCGAGGACTGGGCTAGAATCACCCCAAGCTAGACAACATATATTCAATATTCCCTGGTGACAGCATGGGAATGATCAAAATGAAAAACTTGCCAAATTTACACATTAAAAATAGAGCTGGACCTGCTTTTGACCATGTTTACACCTCTTCCTCTCTGTTGCCTCGTCAGGGATCATTTGAGGTAAATATGTGCCAGTCGCTCCACTCCATCAACCCGTACGGCAGCCGAGAGAGCCGGATCATCTTCAGCACGTGGAATCTGGACCACAGGTTGGACTTAGTCATAATGTCAAGAAGAGGGGCAAGCCAAATCAGACTACATCCTATGAAGCTATGGCTGATATGTTAAAAAAAAACATTTCCAACTTCTTTTTTGAAACTTTTTGAACACATTTCCACTTGCGCTCACGTAGTCACATCAGTTACTTTGAAAATAAACACGTAAGCTTTGTGTCTTTTCCACATCTGCACAATTTACATCTTATAAATAAGAATTAGAAATACTTTATTAATCTTGAGGGAAATTTAAGTTAAAAGTTGAGTGTATTGATAACTGGGTTTCTTGCACACATTTCCCTGTAAATGTAAGAATAAATTGATATATGTAATGACATTTCTCTTCATGCACAGCTCGTACTTAGCGTTTAGAATCCACTTTGGTATATGTTTATGTAATCTAATCAGTATCATAATGATTACCATAGCAACCCTGATGATAAATGTTTTCCCAATTGGTACAGAATTCATGCCTCTTCACACTAAGCTATCATTTCTTCATCTTGTCTACAGGATTGAAAAGAAGAGGACGATCATTCCTGCTCTGCTGGAAGCTCTACAGAATCATAAGAGTGCCAACATCGACCTGAACTACTTCTACCGCCTGCTGTTCACCAGGGAGAACCTGAAGCTGGTGCACATCGTGTGCCACAAGAAAGGAGCTCACAACCTGCTGTGTGACACCAAGAAGATCTTCAAACAATCCAGAAACACTGAAAAAGGAAAACAGAAGGCCGGAGGGAAGAAGAAGCGCTTAATATGAATATTTTGAAAATTTTGAAAAAACAGTGTTTGAACTGTGACAACACAATGTATTTACACTGATCAGTCATGTGTCAATTGTCACAAGGTCAGACTGCATTTTTATCTATGTCATTTTTTTTAACTATTATGATATACTTCTTTCTGAACCTTTGTACACTGGTTAGACTTTGCAGAATTGCATTTATTTTTAATTACACTTACACAGCCTTAAAAAAAAAAAACAAAGCGCAAGATGTTGAAATCATGAAAAACATTTATTTGTTCTTTGCGTTGGCATGGTGATGATGTAAAATGCATTAATCGATTACAATGATGGTTTAACCCTCACATCCTGTTTGGGTCAAATTTGATTTTTGAAAGCAATGAAAACACTCTGACATTCTTTAAGCCTGAATTTATTTATTATATTTTATTTTATTCTTTCGTGCAGCTGGGCCAGTTATTATTGATGGTTTTAATGGTAATAATGAAACCTGGCATTAAAATGTTGTTGCATCCTTCACTTTCAATAAATGTATAATATATGAAATAATTATGGCTGTCAACATGTGAATGTATTTTTTCAATAAATGAACGACCATATCTATGGATGCAAAATATATTTGTTAAAAATTTGGTATGGGAACTAATTATAAAGGGAATATTCAAAAATGAGCGGCTCCATACAGTGAGGGGTCATAATATGAACAGTATGTAAGGGTTAAACTGACAAGGCATTCATTCAGTCAGTAAATTGCATAGGAGAGTATGAAAAGTGTTAAATAAGGCATGATTTTAAAAAGACAGTAAAAATATATATTACATTTGATTGGATGGTCAGAACAATCAGCTATATACAAAAACACTACGATGCATGTTATTAATGCTAGTGCAATTGATTTTAACCTCAAAATCAGATGACTGGATTAGAAACTGAACGCAAGTTATCCCAAATTTACACCGTTTTTTACAGTTTTTATATGTAATTGTCACATTTGACAACATGTGAGCTGCACTGATATATATATATATATATATGTGTGTGTGTATGTATACTGTATATACAGACAGAGGTGTTGTATGTTAACAAGCTGCCAAATGATGACAAAACTTGAAACTGAGCACATAAAGATGAATATTAGACACTTGGTGAACAATGGAACAAAACCTGTTGACATGACATTCATCAACAATGACATTCAGATATTAAAAGCTCTCATTTTTAAACTGCTCTTTGGTGCAAGTATCTACATTTATACCTTCTGAAACATAACTATGCTGCTTTTGCATTTTACTTTTAAAATCATGTAGATGTGGGGAGAATCAGCTGTTTTCAACTTTGTTGCTTAAATGCAGCGCTGTGTTTGGCATCTCTCAAGGCTAATCTCAAACTGCAAACTTGGCACTTCGATTCAGAAGCGTTAAATGAAGTAGACTAGTTTGTCTACATAAAGTGCTGTGTCAACACAATCTTACACTTCACACACACAGCCGCTGGACCAGGGGTGGTGTGAGCATAAATGCTATAATAAATAAAACAAGCACTACTGCACATGTTCCTGACAGGTGGCTGTGTTAACCCCATTACTGTGGCTAGTTGTTTTGGTGTTTTTTTTAAAATACCAAATTAAATAATATTCCGGTATCAGGCCAAATGTTATGGGTTAAAAACTAAACAGTCAAGTTTATCATTAGGAACCTGCTTTTGAACTCTTGACAAAGTGATGATAAACACTGGCAGTAAACTTGAACAAGTTCTGGGATGCTTGAGTTTGGGGGGGGGGGGGGGTCAGCACATGGTGGGCTACTGGTACCAGGTTTATAAATGCACCCATCTGCTTTACTGTAACCAACTGCTACAGCAAGTTCACATTAGCTTCCATTACTCATATGTCACAGCAGGCGATTTCATCACCCGTGACCGTAAGCACCTGGCAGTGACAGTCTTGTGATTTCAGTCGTAGACAAGGGGCTGACTGAAGGCAGCGTCTCAATAGGTAGTTTCATTTGGCCGTTTTTTCCCCCCTAAGTGCTAAAAGGTTTTATGTCCTCCCACAGGCATGACTTTGAGTCCACCACAGTCACAAGTGCAGTTACTATTCGCTAAGTGCCCGCTCTGTCGTCTTGATGCTCGCCGCTGAAGTCCACCTCCTCTTCATCGCTGTCATCTGGCGCGTAGTAATATCGCCTCCTGTTCTCCCTGCGGGCTTGTGAAGAAGACACTGAAGATCTTTGAGGAAAGTCCTGCAGGATGAAAGATCATTTTAGTAATTAATTCAACATGACATCACTTTCACTGATTAATGGCAGGCAGTACAACAGAGGGCGCAATTATTCTGAGACTCAGGCTAAAAATGGGCGTACAGTACATCTGTCATATTACACAAGACGTGCAGGGCAGAGGTTTTGTGTTAACTACAGTACAGGACTGATCAATCTGATCTGAGTCTAGTCCTGCAGCAGCAGATATTAGTTCATGTGGAATATTCTTGTGCATTCTAAAATGTGTTCAAATGTAAGCTTGATAGTTAATTCTTGACCTTGGAAACATCAGTTGACAAAATAATCTCAAGGTCCGCTTACATGCTTATTCAGGAGCTTCTGACTGCATCACACAGCTCTCATCGGCAGACTGAATTTGCAGTTGCCATGGAGCTGGAGATTATCCATAATAACTTAGAAGTTGAGCTTGACAGCTCATTCTGTGTTCATGGAAATCACTGAAAGTTTAAACATCTGCAGTTCTATGGCAAGTAAGCAGGCTCAATCTGCTTATGAGGACGATGTGATACAGCTAAAAGCTCCAGAAAAAGCCTGTCAGTGGATCTTGAGTTCAGATAGTTTTGTAAAATAAACATGTAGATGAATAACTGCTGGTAGAACATAACATCCATACTGTGAATAGAGATCTGAATTGTCAGCATGTCCTAGAATCACAAGTGGGAACATCATTAATGTCAATGAATTGTAGAGCATTAACTTGACAACTTGTTTTATGTGTCAGGATTCCAATGTTGAAAATGTTCTTTATACTTATGCACAGCATTTAGAAGTTTATTGTTTATTCCGTGTCTCTCAGACCACTCCTAAATTAGTCGTTAGTTTCAAGCAACATACTCAAATTGTTCTGAGATTTGGTGAGGTACACCTTAACGTCTTACCTGCACGACGTCCAAGTTTCCAAAGAACTGCTCCACAGGGAGAATCTGGTTACTGTCATCATCAGGGAAAATGTTTTTGTCTGTTTCTTCATAATCCATGTCCTCAGGCTCCTGCTTGTCCCAGATGCCGTACAACGTGCAATCATCCCAGTCCGGCACCATCTTCAGCTCGTTCTCTTTACCCTCCTGTCCTCCAAGCAGTGGTGATGCTGTGCATCTCCTCCTGCCAGCAGTCTGTTGGCATTCACAGCTGATGCGGGAGAGTGTCTCCAGAGGACCAGTTGCTTTACTGTAACCACTGACTACTGAACTCTCTGCTGCCGAGTGCTCCTTCTGACCTTTCATACATTTCCTCCTTGTAGAAGAAGCCTGTGACAGAAGTAAAAGAAGCCTGTGACTTTACTTATTTTTACTTAGTAAGGACAAAAGACATAGTTTAAGAAGACTAAAGAGCCTAATATGTGTCCTGTACACTTTGTCAGATGTTCTTTATTTAATAACAAGTTTTGAGATTCCTGTTTGTTAATCATTTTCATTTTTGAAGGTCTGACTGAAAACTTGTCTTCATTAGTACATACTTGCAGTAGACTTAAGTGTTAAGCCTTCCTCACTCCAGTGTAGTTTTTGTTTGTTGCATTTTCTACCATTAACATTGTGTTGAGACACTGATTTTACGAACTTAACAACTGTAAAATCTTACTTGTCGCTTCTTTAAAATGGCAGTCAGTTCAGGCTACTTAGTAATACAGTTCCTGGCAGGAACCATGGTGTTTCATTTTAAACATTAATAATGGTATAATTAAAAAAAGAAAAAAGAAAACCTGAACCTTTCACAGGTTAATTAAAGAAGGGCATTATTTAATTCTGCAGATACTCTCAGTCCAACTGTACAAAGGTAACAAACCTTTCTGGAGTTTTTGGCCTCAGAGTTGCTCTTCCTCTTTCTGGGCTTGTTGAGTTGACCAGGCATCTGCAAAGCAAAATAATGCAGTTAGTTCAATCTATTGTGATAATACTTAATTATAGCAACCAGTTCATGTGAAGGTTTGTTTCAACCAACAGGGATTCAGCTGTTATAATCACAGCAGTTCTAAAGCCACTGTTAAACATCTATTGAGCTATAATAAAGTTAAAAGATCAACATTGAGCTAAAACATTAACTTAAAATGTCATTATGTGTGAGCCCATCACATCTAACGTGTTAAAATAATGCAATTCTTGGTATTATTACATTTGCACATTACATGTACTGTTTGTACTATCAAGATTTTGCATTCACAGCCAGTATCTTATAACATATATACTTTCAATCTAACAGCTCTTTTCTCTTAAAATTATCTTACTTATTTTTTTATTGTAACATTGTACTACTATTATATTATTTATGATCACCTGACTCTTGTAGTTGGTGTATTTTCTCTAACTACATTGTTTTGATTGTTAAGCACCACAGTGTCAAAGCAACTTCCTTACTTGTGCAAACCTACTTGGTAACAAACCTGTTTTTTTCATTTATTGGCCTTTTTTTTTTAATGTGACCCGTCTCTTTGCGGTGCAGCTATGACAGCATCAATATGTTGAAAGTAGTTTCCTGAAAAAGGCGCATAGCAGACAGAGAACAGGAAAGCTGGCTCGCTGTAAATCTATGCGTACATTTGAAGTGGCTGCCTCACATAATCACTGTCACACTGTTTGAGTTTAGCACGATGATGATGTGCATAGTTTTAGTCAGCTGTAATAGGGGCGAGGCAGGAAACACAAAGTTAGGAAAAGTCAAGAAAGGAGATACATTTTCGACACTTAATCAAGTGCAAAAAATGTAGCAGGCTAGACTTAAAATGATTTATTAAAAGATTATAGCAGTCAAAAGTCCTCCATTCAAAATTTATGTTTTTCTTCTTCCTACAGTTAGGGTTGCCTTGAGATAACTTCTGCTATGATTTGGTGCTATATAAGCGTCACTGTGCAGACTGATGTATGTGCACAGTTTGTTTTCACAGTCATCTGCTGGAAGTGGAAAGTTTCTCTGAGCTCACTGAAAATCTACTTTTAAGAGGCGGGCTTACCAGTATGATCAGCACTAGTTTGCAGCCAATCCTGTGTGTGGAAACCTGAAGCCTGCAGTGCACAAACACTGAGAGTGGTCTTTACAGTAAAACTTCATAGATCCTTCATTTTTAATGAGACCAATGTAGATGATGTTTTGAATCATTTTAATAACCTTGTTTTAATTTCTGTAGAAAAACCACACCAGACACACATTATGAGTCACAGCTGAGTGATTCATAGTCGTGTTAAAACATGTCTGGAGGGGATTTTACAGTCTGAACAGCGCCACTGTAACTGTTACCCCTCCGCCGGCCAAACTCCTCCCAAAAATGTAGCAATTTAACGTCACATTAGTCCTCAGCCGTCAGTCCCGACCTTAAGTCAACCCTGAACTCTAATGTTTAGGGTTGACAATTGTTACTTTCAGAGTCTGTGAGCGGCTATACGTCGTGCTTTTAAGTTAAATGAGTGAAGTTCACCTTTGAGAAACGCTGACATCTCGCTACAGCTACCAAACTCCAGCATATCAGCTACCAGCTAATAATGCTAACAGGATAGCCAAGAGCTACCATAAACATTTACCATTTACTACTACTTTAGTTCGTTTTTAGTGCTTACCTTGTGCGTCATTTATCGGTGTGACGGCTGTTATTCAGCTACGGTGTCCACCTATCTTGTTCCGTCGGCAGCTATGGCCGTAAACAACTGCGGTGACGGTGGTGTGTATCGTCTCCTCCTCCGTCGCTGTTTGTGTTTCCTGCTGCTGAGGTTCACTGCTAGGTCACCGTGTCTGCTGCGTCACAGAGCGTCACCACCACATCCTAGAATCATGATCATATTACATTTGATCTGTCATTAAACAAAACAACACAATACAATATTAACCAGTGACAATGATTTTAACACTCAAACCATTCACTGATTGATTGATTGATTGACATTGAGTGTTTTGAGTCTATCCAACTTATAAACAATAAGAAATGAGCACATGCAGTTAGTATGCAGAGAGTATGAAGGAAATCAGATTGTATTGCCTGTATTTTTCTGTGTTACTGTCACTTTGAGACTTTATCCTGTTACCATGTGTAGTTTATCAACAAATTGGAAGTGAACACATTTTCTTTGTGTTATTTTCATTTCATTATGCTACCTAGCTGATTGTTTTCTATCATTTGTGGTGTAAAGTTAAAGTTTTGGTTGAATTCGGACAAAGGGAGAAGAGGACAGAAACTAAATTACAAAGTGTAATACCAAAACATTTCCACAAGAGGGCATGAGAGGCTTTCTATAGCCCCCCAGTGCCTAATGTATTACAACCTACACTGTGATACATACACTATAAATACATTGTATTGATAAATATGGCCTTGGATGACCTTGTTGTTGAGGAATAGTAAAATGTTATTACATACTTCAAGAACAACTGTAACTGTAGACTGTAATGATCGAACCAGTCATATCAGACTTTCTTGCAGCTTATTCATTTATAACACCTAGAGTTTTTTTGTTTTTCTTTAGGTGTAGTTAGGCTATATTTTGAAAGGTACTATTTTTTCTTGAACTGTTTTTTCCACACATGTTGATCCATGTAAAACCTTTGTTGGTAAATCATATTTAAACAAGAGCATTTTTTCAACAAGATATTGTCAGGATCAGTCAACAAATAACTTAAGACATGTCACATGCATATTATTCACTAATATATGACCAACTTAACCCTGTATGAATCCATGACTACAAAAATATGCACCTGTTTCTGTTCTGTATCCATACTCACAGCTCCAGAGTTTTTTTTTTTATATGATTTGAAGTTAATAATAGTTTATTAGTACTCCTTTGCTCTGTAACGTGCTTCTTTTACTGGATGTTGTTCATGAATCCATTTGTACCCTCTAGCCAAAGTTGTAGTTGTAGTTGTAAAGCCAAATAAAAAAATGTTTAAGTTCATAGTTGTATTGTTTCTAACTCATTTATATTGTATTTGATTTCTGAATATTATTAGATGTTTATGTAGATACAGGCTAAAAGCGAGACATGCTGTTAGATAGATATGCAAACATTTTGTTGCTTATATTGAAGTTTAGTTTAATTATAGCTTGCTGGTCGAGAGGGAGAGAGAGAGAGAGAGAGAAAGAGAGAGAGAGAGAAAGAGAGAGAGAGAGAGAGAGAGAGAGAGAGAGAGAGAGAGAGAGAGAGAGAGAGAGAGAGAGAGAGAGAGAGAGAGAGAGAGAGAGAAATGGGAAACTGGCCGGTCCCAGATCAGTGTGGATCATGAGCGGGAGGAGATATGGAGAGGGGAGGGGGATTCGGGGTGGGAGACACACGCAGGCTGCAGCAGGTCAGTCTGTTTAGAGAGAGGGCAGAGAGGAAGCTCGGGGCCATGCTGCGCATCATTCATTATTGCCCCGCACCGAGAGGCGACCTGTGACTTCACTGTGCGCTGTCATGGCCAAAAAGGGCCCCGGGGCCACTTCAGTGTCAGCACTCTCACATAGCCGGGGACGCAGCCTCGGGTGTCTAAACAAGGAGGGACGGCGGTGGTGGACTCAGACGCACAGTTGTGAAACACTATGAAGGCGAAAGCATCCGAGGGTCTCTGGGCGCCGCAGTGAGAACCATGGATCACTTTTCGCGAAGAAAGCGGGTCGGTTTGCTGAAGCCTCTGCTGAGTCTGTCTCTGGTCTTTGCGTCTTTTCTGATGATCCACAAGCTGAAAGTGTCGGAGAAGGACGGCGTGGGAGTCAAACACATGAGAGATGCTGCCTGGTGCGGCTCCGAGTGTTTTTCATTCAAGAAGGGGGCTGTGAAAACTAAATTAGGGAGCTCAAACTCTCCGGCGCTTAGCAACGATTTGGATGCGCAGCAGGTCTCCAACGGGACTCCTGCGTCCTGGGACGCACAGGTTCTCAATTGCAGTGAGGATTCAACGGTGAGGACAAAGGACTGGTTTAAGCGATTGGACCCGAGATTTCACCAGTTTGTTTTGCACAGACACTGCAGGTATTTCCCCATGCTCATCAACCACCCGGAGAAGTGCACGGACGGAGAAGTGCACCTCCTCATGGTGGTCAAATCCGTCATCGAGCAGCACGACCGGCGGGAGGCGGTGCGTAAAACCTGGGGCAGGGAGCACACAGCGGATGGAAAGAAAATCAGAACTTTATTTCTCTTGGGAAGTCCGACGACTGGCAAAGACACCAAGAATCTCCAGAAGCTGATCGAGTACGAGGACCAGATCTATGGGGACATCCTGCAGTGGGACTTTATGGACACCTTCTTCAACCTGACCCTGAAAGAGGTCAACTTTCTTAAATGGTTCGACGTCTACTGCTCCGGCGTGCAGTTCATATTCAAAGGAGATGATGATGTGTTCGTGAACACGCACAACCTTTTGGACCTCATCGGCTTCAAAGTGGAGGATCACAAAGAGGCTGACTTGTTTGTCGGGGACACTATCTCCAAGGCGATCCCGATCCGAAACAGGCAGAGCAAATACTACATTCCCAAAGAGCTTTATGATAAGCCATACCCTCCTTATGTCGGAGGTGGGGGGTTTCTCATGTCTTCCCAGCTGGCCAGGAGGCTCTTCGTGGTCTCAGAGGACCTGGAGTTGTACCCCATTGACGATGTATTTTTAGGGATGTGTCTGCAGAAGCTCCACCTGACCCCTGAGATGCACCCGGGCTTCAGGACCTTCGGCATCACCAGGCGCAGGGTGAGCCCCATGAACAGCGAGCCCTGCTTTTATAAAAACCTCATCGTGGTGCACAAACTGAGCGCGCAGGAGCTGCTCAGGATGTGGAGCGTGGTGCACAATGAGGATCTGGTCTGCGCGCAAAGGACTTCCGTATGATTATGAATTCAAACATTCAATGGATCAATTCACCAAAGTTGAACTGATAGATGTGACACACAGAGGACTGTTTTTAAAATTGGTCATACTTGATTCTTTTTACACGTATTCACTGAATCTGCTCAGTCGTGTAGTTGATTGTGGGGAGGGGTTATTGAAACCAGGCAAAAAAACAAACAACCCATGATAAATATATACATTTCCATCACAACAGTGCTCTTGTTGGAAATTCCTCTCCACTGCTGTACTGTACGTCCTGCTACTCTCATGTTCCATTTTGTGCAACCACTAAAGCTCCACTGTGCGCAAGTGCCCAAAGAAGGTCTCTGTGTTTCTGATTACTGGTGCCATGTCAGTCTCATTAATCTATGTCTTAATCTAAGATACAATGTTGATTTTTTTTTTAAAGAATGTATACAGTTTAAGTGCGTGTTTGTGCAGGCATGAATAAGACTTGACTTGTTACTGTACACCCAAGAGTTCCAGTGAAACTGCTGATTATATCGTCACTTTCTCATGTCAGGATTTCTGTCACAGTGAGCTGCACTCATACACTCACAGTATGCAGGGACTCACTGCACACAAACACACAACAGGTACATTGATAGCTGGGTGATTATTTTGTAATGTGCTGAAATTATAACAATCAAATGATTTGAGTTTAAAAAAAAGTTAATATATTGTTTTATCTCAGTTTTTATTTTTAAAGTGTTTATTCATTTGTGTATGATTTTCAGAGGCAGTCCAAAAACCAAAGAAACTGAAGGGCTGTACAGTGATACTGTAGATTCATGTATGATAGTGTAAATAAAACTGGAGCTGTCTGTCAACTTTGAAAATACTGAATGATTGTTGCAGCATTTGATCATAGTGGTGAACAGCATTGCTTTGATGTGTGTTTTTAATAAGTAGACCTTCACTGTATGTGACCTTGTATATTGAAATATTAGTTTCCCCTGATTGTAATATAGAGAGGCTGTTACAGCTGCTCACCACCGGTAACTTTAACTCTAAGCTTGAAACAGTATCTGTGGTGTGAAACCACATCTGCAATGTTCAGCTTAAAGTAGCTTTATTTAAACAAATACAGGTACATTTGCAGAAAATAGCCATTTGATGTCATATAGTTATGATTCAGAAAATACTGACTGCTATGCACATTAAAACACAACAAAATATCCACTGTTGTAATTATTCTCAATACAGAAGCATATTAAAGCCAACGTGATGACTCGGGAAGATAGAAACTAAATATACTCTTTTATACATCATCTATGGTGAGGTTGTTTATTCTAATAATACAACAGATAGTGCTATCACACAATAAAAAATTCACACTACTAATATAACAATTTGCAAAAGTACATCTAAAAATCTCAGTTTTAAAGATGTTTCTGTCAGTCAAGACAATGGCTGTAGATGAATCAGTTATATTACAATCAGCAATCATCATAATAACACTGCGTAGTACAACATAAGTAGTAACACAGTTATAAAAAATACACCATGTGAATTATTTTCACACCAGGTTTTTCAGTTCAAAGCCACTGAAGTGCTTGAAACAGTTTGCTGGAGTCAGTCAGTCAGTGTCTTATTCAATAAAAGAGGAAGTTCTACTGTATACATTCACCTCTACTGTGCTCTTTTTTAAATATTTTAATAAATGTCTTATCTCTTGCTAGACTAGTCGAGCGTATAAAACTGTGCTATCTATTTAAGATTGTCAGTAGGCATGTGACACAGAAATAAATTAAGTCCAGACTGTACTGTACAGTATGGACCGATAATTCAGCAGTGAAGCATCTTACCTTTGGCAAAGTGCTCCTTTATTCCCTCTACAATATATAATTTAAGACAAGAAATGAAAAGAAGCGTGTAAACAGCGGTGAAGCTGACAGTGAAGCTACATTCACGTCGTCAATGGCTTTGGGACTAAAGCACTATCAGTTGCAGTGTTGCTATGGGAGAAAAGTCTTCTGCTTCTAACTAATCCTTAACCTCATTCCCTCTCTCCTATCATTACTGCTTCTACAAGCAGTGATCATACATATCACTCACCTCTGATAAGATGATATTTATTGAAGAACTGATTGATGCTAAACTGGTTGTCTATCGGAAGCTCTCAACCTAATTCCCTAATCTATATCCTGGGTTTTACAGAAGAGTTTGTGGTTTAAATTGTGTTTTTACAAGCATACATAAAGTTTTAAAGTTTTAATTGAAAAAAAGCAGATTTCAAGCATTTTGCCAATAAATGTTGTTATTTTTAGCTGTATTAGACACCTTGTTCAGTTTTAAAGGGGCCACTCAGCTTGTGAAAACAGCCGTTTATTGTCCTCTGCGGTTCTGAAAGAGTTTCATCAAGTCTGAGATAACTGGCACCTGATGATGTCATCTTGGTTATCTTGCGTGGGCTTGGACACACATAGAAAGCCTGTGTTACAAACTGGAAGCTCTGGGTATTAACCAGACAGACAGATGTTGTGTCCAAAATGTTCCCCCTCTTTTACGTCTCACTTTATAACAGGCACTCAGTTGTTTCCTCTTAGGTGAGCAGTTGAAATTGAGAGTTGGGACACTTAAAAATGGGTACACTTGTGAATTAAGTCATTTTGCGTCATCACTGAGAGTTGTAGAGTTGCACAATAATATTTTGCACATCTATAAAACGTGAAGCATTACATTGTGGGATTGTGGGGTAGTGTACATGTCACAAACAATACTTTTTGTTGTAGGACTCTTTAAGGGCACTATATAGTGGGTAAACGTCATACTCAGAATTCACACACTCATAAACTGGTGGAGGTTAAATACAGTGCACTATATAGTAAAAAAAACTATATGATAAATATAGAATCCATATGACTACAAAAGTCTATCTCATGTGAGTCTCCTAACGTTATGGAAGTAAAACACTTTATCATTGGATTACCTCCATTTAAACAGCAAAAATGCTCACTAAGAGTGTGAGAGGTAACTGTTTAATAAGAGAGGCTCAACACTCAGAAATTCGAATGTGACAATTGTCACATATTTTTGAATTTTTTTTTTTTTTACATACGATCCTTTTTTTCCTTTACAATCTTAAAAAAAGAGGCTAACACATAGAAGGCTTCAATACAAAATCTGTACTGACCTTTAAAATCCTATTTCATATCTCTAAAAACCTATCGGTCTTTGCTAAAAGTGCCTCTATGCAGGAACATGGTAGCAGGAAATATGTGGAGTAGGGTGGGGGTTACTCTGGGTGTGGGTGGGGTTCCCAGTGTGCTTCAAACCAGCTTTCAACATTTCCCTGGTGTATTTCTTTTGGCCAGGGGTGCCAGGGCCGGGATCCGGCTGCCTCTTCCCATAGGCCTGGCTCTGGCCCCGACCGACCAGGCGTGCTTCAGCTTGGCTCCACCGACAGCTCTGCCTGGACACACACACACACAGACACACACACACACACACACACACACACACACACACACACACACACACACACACACACACACACACACACGCACACACACACACAATAAAATAAAATAAAATAAAATAAAAACAATTGTGCTAACTTTAGAAAACAAGAGGAACTCCAACGTTTGTGTGTTATTTACAATGAACAAAGCAGCCTGCATTACTTCTGATTTGAGTATAAACAGGGAGGTGTCGTGCCGTCAGCATCTGGAGGGGATGTGGTTACATACTATGAGAGATGCTCTCTTTTTAATTAATACTGTTAGCTTACATCAGAAGTCTTATTTTCCATATAGATGAAGCCACCTGTCTCCTCTAAGCCTACTGATGGAATTAGAAAAAAATATCAGTGATGCAAGTCCTGTAATTAAAATTTTAACTCAACTCTAAATATAGAAGATTTAGCAGCTGCAAAAAAAAAGAGGAAGCAAGTTTTCCCACAGAATTTTTTTAGCACAGGTGAGCCACATCGCCTTAAATGAGACAAGCCTCACAACAACATACAAAATGAAACGTGAGGGGGGAAAGGGGGGAGGTGTTATTTCACACAACCAACAGCACATATTTACTGTTTATACCATCATCTATTATTGATCAGGACATAAGATCTGGGTGGCTAAACAATTTCCCTGGGGGCGCCCTGAGGTCGTGGTGAGGGGGGTGATGGTGGGCTAGAATTGTTCTGCTCTGTCAGAAATGAATACAGGCAACTACTGCTTTTCTGTAAATAAAGCTACAGTTACAGTTAAAACCACATTACCCGACTGTGAAATATAACTAAAAATGAATATGCACAAACTGTCGCCACACTAGACTTTTACGTGCTTCATTCTGTGCTCTGAGGTAGGAAGAGCTGCAACATGAAAATTTACCAACAAGCACGGGCACTTTCTGTGGCTCTCACACTGAACGTTAGGGAGGTAGGTGTAAGCAGAGGGTGTATGAATGCTTTACCTTGTGCTGGCTGGGTTCTCTGGGACACCGCAATCCTGCGTGAGTTTTGTTTACAGCCCTCCCTGCCCATGAGGTGAGCCTTCCAGGCCTGAAACAGGGACAAAGTAGCTCAGTGAGTCGGTTCCTCTCCTGGGTACTTTCTCAATCAGGACAACCACCAGTGACTGTAGGCCCAGTCAAGGCCCGAATGGCTGCCCTCCCTCCCACTAACACTACAGTCTTTCATTGGCTCTGCACTCAGGGCTCTGGCAGTGAAGAGTGTGACTTTCTGGAGGTTTTTTTAATTTTTTGTATGGGTGTGTGAAGTGAGAGACTGCATGTTGTAAATCAGATTTTGAATGAGATCATATAGTGTCACTGTACTTTTGGACATTATATCTTAATGTGTCATATCTTGTCCTTCTTGGAAAGTGAGTGATAACGGCTGATAGTACTCAAAACAACACAATGTTGAAGAATTTCAATGTTTAATCATTAACAATTCATCTTATTTTTGCCTAAAACTGTTTTTAAACCAACAACATAGCAGATAAAAGGGACATATGCATTTTTTATAAGCACAGTCACAAATGATGAAATGAACACAGGTGTAATTATATCATTATTTAAGGCTGTATTCTAGCTACATGTGCCAGAGCATAGTCATCATTAATATTAGTTACACCTGAGCGTTTACTGCTAGAAGTCGAAATGTCTTCTCTCAAAGAGGCAGATTCAACACTAATGTGGGGAAATGTTCTCAATCGATTTAGACTTCTAAGCATAATGTACATAAGACACACCTCAGTAAGTGAGATCATAGCAGGTGCTTCTCAAAAAAAGGTCTGGTCTCTCCATAAAGACAGTGATGTTCAAAGCTTTACTAAATGTAGACTGCTTCTTTTTATGGGTCTTCTTCTTCTTCAGACTTTTTATATATTTTATTTATTCATGTTTTATTATTTTTCTAATATCAAATCAGGCTTTCAATCTAGTTATAGCTTCCTGTAAGAGTCTCATTTTTCATCAATAGCTTTCACAATTGAAAGTGGGTAACTTGCTTAGCCGTAATCCTCATGGTAAGCACAGAAGTACCATAAATGTATCAATATGTCTATCTTTCATCAGTGACTAATGATATAATCTCCTACAAAGCACCACAACATATCAAACTGAAGTCTGAGGTTTAGACGCATCATTTGGATTCTTGTTTTGTCCAACAGTTTTTTTTCCCAGCTGCTACTGCTGGTAACTAGGACAGACAGAAACAGGGCGGGTGCAGGCCAGACTGACTGTAGCAGGGCGGCCGGCTGTTTGAAAGACAAACTGCATTATTCAGACTCCGTGATGACCGAAACCAGAACAAGAGATGAGAAACGAAAGGCAGCTCACACAGAAAGTGGACAGATACTGAGGATTAGTTTTAGATTAGCAGCTCAAAAAGGCTCTGAAATATGAGCAGTTTACTTAAGCAAGATAAGGATGAACTATTCTCCCTGTGGTTATATTATATAACATTCAATATTTAGGTTATATTGAGTGTATGCCCATATTTTGAGGACATCCATTTTGATGATATTCCCCTATTGATTAATACAGTGGAAATATCAAGTACAACTTTGACTGCAACCACTTCCTGTTACAGATGAAACACTGCCTGTATAATGCACAATGGACTACTGGAATTAAAGGACAGTATGACTGATTTCAGAATGATAAACTTTTGCTCAGTGTTAATAATTACTACCAAAAGATCTACAATTAGGTTTTAGGGAAATCAGTGCTATTAAATAAGTATTATAAGTCTTATCCATACACATGTCTGTCTTCAATTCTCCTTAAACTAACAAGAATGTGAAGAATGTGGTGGCATTTTCTTCATCTAGAGACAAATGAAACAGCCAATTAGGAACAAAGGATTCTCCTCCTTTGAAGTCTTTAAAGGCCAACAATAGCGGTGTTTTACCTCAACACCTGTTTGCTCCCTCAACCCGTATATTAGATGCCTTTAACTTTGTGTGTTCATATAAAGGGGAAAGAGAAAAGCACACAGTGTAAAAGTTCAGGCCCGTATTTTGCGCAAACCTATGTACCGTATGTGTTAAATGTGAAGCTGCTTGGCTCACCATAAAGACTGGGAACAGATAGCCTGGCTCTGTAATTGTTAAAAAGAAGATTCACATACCTTTTAAATATCACTAATTTGCACATTATAACTAATTTGTTCAATCTGTACAAAAACAAAGTGAAAACAAGTTGTGGTTTTAAGGGCGGTTATTTGCTGGTCTACAGACACAATGAAGTCACTGCGCCTCGCCCTGAAATGGTCTGGCACAAAACCCGGCCTGAAACCACAACTTGTAGTTTTACACTTTGTACAGATTAAAAAACAAGATATAATATGACTGATTAGTGAGCTTTAGATGTGCTGGTAGGTGTATTTTGTCACCTTTGGACAGAGTCAGGCTAGCTGCTTTCAGTCTTTATGCTAAGCTAAGCTAATGGTCTACTGGCTGCAGCATCATATTTAACACACACACACACATACAGCATCTTCTCATCTAACTCTTGGCAAAAGGGAGAATAAGCCCAAAATGTCTACCACCATTTACAGTTACCACCAGCTCCATTTCCCCCCTTTCATGATAAAAAAATTAAATAAATGCCCATTTTATTATTCATGAAGCAGCTTTGTACAAGTGGCCCAGTATAATTTTGCTGCAAATTTTTCAATATAGATTGATTAATGTAAGGGACACAGAATCTCACCTCCTCTCCAGGCAAGAAGTTGTTGTGACACAAAGGACAGTGGTTGGAGCCTTTACCCGCGATGGGGGCTGCAAGAGAAACACAACACCTTTAAGCCACCTGCTATGCAATTACAGAGAGAGAAAAAAACAAACCAAGAGTGAAATGATAAAATTACACCAATTACGAAGAGCTGTTAAGGACAACAATACGGCTTTGAGAAGTGAAAACATAAAGGCAAACACAATCTGTCCAAACTCAAAATTCACATTTCATTATCTGATGAAGCAGGTCTTTTTCATTTGGCTAATAGGTAGAGTTACAGCAAACACAGAACAAGCTATAGGATAGTAAATACTAGCAGCTGGGCTCTGTAGTTTATAGAAAACGTACTGAACCAACGCTATGAAACACAATGACCTTTAAGAACCATTGTGAGAACATTTAGGACATATTGGTGTTATGCAATGTTGGATAAACTAAGGTCAGGTTAATAATTTCAGACTTGAAAGACTCAAGTTAAAATCCAGGAAGACAAATAGTAGAAGTATGCTTATCATGCGGTTTTGTCAAACAATGTGGAAATCAGGACAAATATAATGGTTAATCTATATGAGGAAATTAAGTTGTTGGGGTTTTTTTTTCTGTGTACTCTGCAAGAGAAAGAAGGTGAGCTTTGAGGTACAGGTGAATAGGAAAAAAAACTAGTTAATCTGACAAAATGTGAGATGTTAATTAGATAAACTGCGTATTATATTGATAAACTGGGTAATATCAAGTACAGTTGCCAGAAATGGTAGTTGGGCTCAGACGACAATCAACAGTAGTTAGCCAGGGTGCTTCCTTGAGACCAAGTCAACAAACTGGGGTGATAGATGCAACAAGACAGACAGGTTGGGGTTTCATTCAAATGAAGAAACTAAAAGATGTTTGGTCATAGACATGCTGAGAACATATGTCTCAGAACGAAATATTTGCAGCAAATACAGTTGTGAAATTCTAAGTTAACAAACTGAGATAGCATCGTTATGAAAAACACTTATCTTGAATCGGTAGTACATTTACAGACTGAATTTCATTTCTGAAAGGTCCTGATGTTTTCCAATCAATTGAGTGGTTAAAATTTTAACTAGATATCCCTGCTCAGTTTAGATTATGACACCAAGGATGACAGCATATTCTGTGGATTCATCAATGCTGCCTTTAAATATTGTAGTTAATATGTAAGGTTACAAAGTTACATAGTAACAAAGTTACAGAGAGGAATCCATTCATTTTGGCTATTGCATTTGCATTATAACTTCATGTATCTTTGACATATAAAGTGACACTATTCTCCCGGGAAATTTTCTGTCACGTCATCCAGTCCTACTTGGGAACCATAAGCTTGATTAACCTCAGCTGTAGAACATTACAAATCCTGGATGTCCTAACCATTTTCTGTTACTGCAATGTCCCAGGATTGGTTCTAGCTAGGGACTTTTGTTGCATGTAAGTCACATCTGTCTCCCATTATCTTTCCAGCATCAATATACCCTGTCACTTTCCAATAAAAATAAAATGCAAAAAAATTAAAATAACACTCTTTTCAAACAAAACCAATGATTTTCAACCCCATGAAACATTTTCAAGTGGGAGCGTGAGAACTCACAGTTGCAGGCGGGACCCTGGACATGTCGAGTCAGCTCTTCAGTGGCCACAGCCTCTGAGCAGCGTGGGCACTGGCTGAACTTGGAACGGCTTTCACATTCACCCAGTAGGTGCTCTGTGAGGCTGGCTATCTCGACTACCTGTGAACACAATGCAGAGCTGTACACAAAGTCTTCAAGCTTTTTTATTGACTTGATGATTTAACATCTGGACAGATTCCTTCCTTCCTTCTTTCAAGAGGTTTAAAAATGTGCCAACTTTTTTGAAAATATAACAATCTACCTGTCTACATTCATCACAGCGTCGTAGCATAGGACAGTTTTTCCAGTAGTGAAGGTCCAATCCGTCCTCTGTGAATGACTCATCCTTTTTACCGCAGAATATACACAAGCTGAAACAGAGTGTGTAGATCATATCAGATCACAAACTATAAAAGAATCAGCCTCAGTACTGGAATACTAACTGTATGCTACTGTAGGTCTCCACTGGGTTAGGAGTTACTTACTTGTCCAGATCAGTGATAGATTGTTGGACATCTGCAGAGGGTGCTAGCTTGTCCTGGGGCAATTTTGTGACAGCTAGAAATGAGGACAGTGTCTGTTACTTGTCATGACTTCACTAAGTGGAGGCCACAATATTGACCAGCCAAATGAGATTCATAAAAAAACATAAAAAAAACAAAAAACAGACTTTACAGAACTGAAAGTGATGTAAAGACAGAGTAGACTAATGTCAGACTTGTAAAGAGCAAGTGCTAAGTTTGCTGTTAAGTGGGTTATTAGATGGACACTTTAATTTTATAGCTTTACAGAATAAATCATTGTTATGAGTCAGATATGATCTTGAGATAATGTGTTAGATATTAATATACTGCTTTCAAATGGAACTTTTGTTTGTGTTATTGATATGCTAACACATGCTAAGTACCATATTTGGGTTTCAAGTGGTCAAAACCCTTGTTGCTGGGAAACTGACAACAAAAGTTATCGCCTTGAGACTCTTTCTGCTCCTTGAAAATGGTCTGTGTGTGATTAGCTTTGTTTTGCATTTCAATGCCATTCTGAAGAAACAAACAAACGAGGAAGGGCCAATAGAAACAGACTTTTATGGGTTCTCCCATTAATGTCACAAGTCGTAACCTTAAAAATACCTTAAAATGTTCACTTGGAAAGTTGTTAAATGGACCTTCAATAGTGGTCTGTTCATATGAACAGGTCACATTTGAATGCATTAGTGCATGACTCAAAAGACTAAAACAGACAAAACTTTTTACCATATTGTTTTTTGTGTCATAAATCAATAAATATGAGTAGGTACTGAGATGTTTCTGTCTGTTTGTGCACATATTTGCTTTACCAGTCTTTTGGGACTCAACTTTGGGGGCTTCTTTCTTGGCCATTTGTCCTTTGGTGCTGTCATTTCCTCTTTCCTTTTCAAGCAGACAGACAAACATGAATGAATGTAAGAGAGCACAGTTCTAAAAAGACTATGCTATCACACAAGCAAACCTCTACACAAAGTTATCTGTCAGTTGTGGATGAATCTTACCAGTGATGTTAATCTGTATGTGAATAAGTAAGTTTCTGACCACCTACAGAGTAAAAATTTTACCAAGTCTGTGTGGAGTCATAAATACAAATTAGTAGCCATTACGAGAGGTGATGTAATTGCAGTCTGATGACAGCTCCACCTACTGTGATCTCTTTCAAGGCAGCCAGCTGCTCCTGAAGTGCGTGGATATCCTCCTTCTCCTTTTGCCCATCCTGTTGACCACCGCCCTTCTTCAAAGTCTGGGTGAAAAGTGACAAACTATTAGCTTCAAAGTCAAAGTCAATTTGTCTATCATTTCCTCTCTGTTTGCTTCCTTTCTTCTCTCTTTCCCCAATTCTTCTTCATTCTTGGTCATCATGCCAGTTAACAGCTCTGCAGACTTAGAGCTGCAGTGATGTGGTGTGATTGTGCTGGCAAGAGCTCACACAAGTGAGACCAGACATTTTAGAAGCTGAGTGCTACTCAACAGCATAGCCATTACGTAATGGGAAGGGTAGGTCTCTAATAACGCCAGTGAGAAATTAAGTTTGGTCACTGGGTGACTCACCAACTTTACGGTAAAAAAGTATTACACTATGCCAGTTATGCCAGCTCCTTGCTGACTAAAATCTGTTTGAAAAAAAGAACAATATGAACACACCCTTTGGCCAGCAGTTTGACACAAAATAATTTAACCATACATATAAATGCCATTTAAACATTAGGAATGTTACATATCTATTTTATTGTATATAGAAGTCAAGTAATGAGAGATTAATTTGCAGTGAAGAAAAAAAAAAAACACTTCTTGCCTGAGTGTCCACCAGCTTTCCATCGATCTTGGCAAATCCATCAAAGAGGGTTTTGTAGAGAAAGTTCTTTCGTGTGGCAGCATTGTTTGGTGGAAGGTAGCTGAGGACACTACTTCTGTGCTGCTGGTACATGGATAAGATGATGCGCACTGCCAGCTCTCGAACTGCAGACGCACTGTGCTCCAGCGCCGCCGTACAGAACTGTCAGAAGACAAAATGCTTTTAATTAACATGTGAATACCGGGCAGTAACGGAGTGTTGATTGACCGAGTGGGGATGTTACTGTTAAAACATACAGCAGTTGGCAGTTTCAACAGTGATACATATCTCGAAGGTCAAGGGAAATGTTGTTGCCACTGGTGATCATAAAACTGAGTGGATCAGCATGACATGCGGAGTCCCCCAGGGTTCAATTTTTGGACCTCTATTATTCAACTGGTTTTCAAACAAAATCGAGGAGGATCAATTATTTAATCTTTACATGATTACACCCTTTAGATCTTTATGAAGAGAAAGGATCGTTTTAGGGGGAACAGCTCTTAGCTGATTAGCTAAAGACAATAATCAACCTGAATTCCTTTGCCTTTGATTTTTTTGTCTTTTCTACTTTCTATACTTAACTTGAGGTGATGTGTTGTACCACTAAAACTGTATTTTTGTCTCTTACTTTAAACCTGTACTGTATTTTTAAATGTTATTTAAATGCATTTTGGCCTTGTGTTGAGCAGTTTACATTACCAATGTTTGGAAGGTGCCATACAGTCCTTATTTTGCATTTAAATAGACTTAAGTCCTACAAAATTGTTTCATGAAGCAATATTTGCAATATCAGTCCAGCTTCATGTGCATAAGAGCAGCATTGTTTAGAAAGTCCTTTGAGAGAAGTGTACATCATGACGTAAAAAGAACCCATTATCCAACGTAATCTCTGAGAAGAGAGTCGCAACACAATGGCAATCCCGCCAACGGAGAACATTAACATCCAAAGGTAAACTATGCACAAAGGCCACTCATCCCTTGCGCAACAGGCTCAGGGACAGGCTACCATTATTCTCTGTTGTCTCTGCTGACCACTTCTCATTTTAATTACAGGAAATTCAATCACCCTCTTTTTTCACCGTGGCTCCCGTCTCAGAGCAGATCACCCTGGTAACAGTGGAGGAAAAAGGAAAAATGTAGAGCTGTCAAAAGGGCTTGTCACATGAGCTAAAAGAGGCGATGAAAACAGATACCAATGAAAGTTTTAGCTGTGAGTTTAAAGACTGAGCTTGAGCATATTCAGTTACTTAAAAGATATGCCCTGTTCTTTCTGTTTAGAAACAATAACGGGTATATGCAGGTACATGTGTATATTGGTAGACATGTATGCTGTTTTTCTTCGTATTTGGAGGGGAGATTTGATTGTAAAATTTAGAGTTAAAATTTTAACCTGATATGTTTTTTTTATAAATCTCATCAACCCACCTTCACTGACACATGCTATGGTTACATATCTAGTGTATCCATCTCTATGTGCTACTTGAGAAGAATCTTTTGCTCTCTCTATGCATACACACACATACAGTTGAAACTGTTGGATTTTGCACTGGGGCTGCGAGTCATTTTATGTACCTTTAGGAAGAGGAAAACTATATGAAGGAAATAAGTTGCCATCCTTATTCCTCTGTACTTTATAATTTAGATACATATTGCTTGTTGCCATGTAATAGTATCAGACAAAGTCTAACCATCTCTATCAGCCTGGATTCAGACATCCACAGCAACTAAACTCAAGGATGCAAAACAATTTTAGAACCTTGGGGTTCCCTGATGACCTCAATTACTGCTCTGGTGGCTGATAAAGGTTATATGCAAAGTTAACAATAAATGAAAGCCTAACTTTACCTGATTGACACAGTTTCTACACATTAAAGTTCGGGCTGACCAGGTATCTCAACAGATTAAAACAAAGAATCCTGCATTTAACCTGATATATCTGTTGCATGTTTTTCACGTCAAACTGTTAAATGTGACAGGAGAGAAGGGAAGCCCCCCTGTCACATCTCAATTCAGACTGAAACTGTTTTCCAAGCAAACTTGGAAGGCAGCCAACACAAAGGGGACAGGCGCTGAGCAAGCATGCACAAACATGCAAACACAGGCCACCCAGTGCCACCAGTGTGGCTCTGGATTCAGAAGGTGGAGAAACTGAGAGGACAAACCTAATGTAAGATGAGATTTACTTTTGTGTGACAAATTGTTTTGAAGATTATGTTACTTTGGTATTGGTTGGATGTTGTTTATAATTTGATTATTGGTTCATGATTTGATAAATATATTCTTTATATTTTAACATAATTTAGGATCTTTATTACACTGTGCAGATTGTATCTAGTGTTTAAGGATAGTTAAAACTGGACAAAGAGATATGCTGTGCAGTGAGGTGATGTATCAAGTTTGTTGTCGGTGTTCTGGGGTCCTATTGTTTTAACAGATATTAAAGTACACATGTTGCAATGATGAAGCTGTCCCTGTGCTGTTACTGACCCACGATTTGAAACAGATCTGATCATGTAATAACGCTAAAAACGCGCACATACACCAGTGTTAACCTAACAATTTGCCCTCACTGATAAAAGCCATGCATGGGAAGAGGGGATGAGAAAAGGGGGCTGGTTGTAAAGTAGAGAAGGGAGGGCAGCAGGACTCTTTGGCCTGTCCAGCCTGGTCAACAGTTGGATAGTTTGGACGTAGATATTAGGTCACTGTTGGAAGCCAGAGGAGTGCAGGGGATGAAAAGTGGATGCCAGTGGTGACAACATTGACTCAGCTGACTGGAGCTTAGTGACTGCCTGTTTGGATGAACTGAATGGCCACAGCAAACCAGGGAGGGACTGTTCCCCTTTCAGTTAGTCACACCATAATTACTAAGCCAAATGCAACGGAAAATCCAGTTGATGGATGCTTACTTTTACAGAGGAACAATACAGGCACTATACTGTATATATCTCAATACAGTACACGTGCTATCATGCAGTAGGGCGAATGTTGTAATTGCTATGTCCAGATTAAAAAGAGCATGAGTTGGGAGATGGAGTTGACACTTTGCCAACAAACAACAGTAGTTATTAACAGCTTTAGAATAAATCTATGATGGCCAAATATCTCCAGTGGCACTTTTTGGGCTGCTGTTGCTAATATTAAGGTTTAAAGTTAGAGAATCACCTAAAATGTTTAGTGTGTCCTCTATAATATTTCTGAAATGGTGGAAAAGCCTCAGAAACCACATTTAGACAGTGTGACCCGAAACGTTTCACAGTATGGAAGGCGAGAGCTGACGTGGTTGCTGGTTTTCTGCAAAGCAATGCAATGAGTATCTTAAATAAAAACATAGCAGCAAACCCAGCCACTTTTGACTTCTTGACTCTGAAATGTTCAAGGTAAGTGAGGTAAATTTGATTTGTGAGGCAAACGAGGTTAGCTTTCGAATAAGAGACTTAAAATAATTTGAATCAATTAAGAAACTCAACAAGAATGGATTGATATATAATGTAGCATGTTTGAAGTCCTTTACCGTCATGACATTGCTCAGATTGAATCCAGAGTTCCAAAGTTCAGCGAGCAGCTTCTCTAGCAGCTCGGCCCTACTCTGAGCCAGACGAAAGGGGAAGTTGGATTTGAAGGGCTTCACCAGTTCCAAAGGGATTACCAGTAGGGCGCGTACATCCTTCAAAACTGCAATTTCCTAAATGGGAAACATGGAAGAAACAATGACCTTAAAATTGACCATGTTAAAGTTTTGTAATGTCTTAAACACTTACTGCATGCAGCTTTAAATGAAGTAATACATGTATTGTCACTGACAAATCATATCCGTGTGATGCTACATGTGGTGATTTGTCATTCAACACATCTGACAGAGAGACAGGTCACAGCAGAAAATACAAGTGTACGATTAAAGTAAGGCAAAAGAAGGTTCTTGGAAAATCTTCTCTCAGCTGTTTGGCATTTTAACTTCATCAGGTGAGTGGAATGCATGTCGGAAATATGCGACCTGCGCAATACAATACACCCTTTGAGAAAAAAACAAAACACCAAATTTGTCACAGACATACAACGAAACGTTCAGTCATTGCTCTAATGGAGCTCTTAACAGATCCAGAAAGGCCGGTCGATGGTTTTAGAGAGCTGAGACTCATTATTGGGACCTAAATTGATCTTTTTAAAAGATTCCACTCAGCACCCATGCAGAGCACATGTTCATGCAGAGTTACACATCTGCTTCACTTACTTACTCACCACTCAATCCACCATCCCAGTAACACTTTATGGTCTTGACCATCAAAACATGTAAAAGTCCAATACAGTACACAAATAACAAACACCCCTTCTCCTGTACTGAACCTGCACTAATACCTCAGCTGTAATTATAGGTTACAAGCAGGCAGTAGGAAGAGCTCAGTGTAGCTACAACGTGGGGCTTGTTTGGAAGCTGGGGCAGTCCATGACAACACCTCAGACACCTCTTAACTCACCCTCTAAATCAGACTCTAGTACAAGCTGAGGTAAGCTGTATGCAAGCAGTGAGACCTTTGTAATCAGTCTCATTTTAGGAAATCTGACATTTCAAGCTCCTTTTTAAAATGCAAAAAAAGATCTATCATATACTAATCCAGAGATAAGGCAAATTATGCTGTATTGCTTTTTTGGCCACAAGGGGCACTGAAAAAAGTAAACATAATGTTACAAATTCATTTTTAAAAGTGTTAAGATTATAGGCGTCCCACTGTCAGAGGGTAATGTTACCTTATTCTATCCAGCTGGTGATTTTTGTTGCATCGTCTCCCTCCCTCTCCAAACATTTTGTGACTGTCTTTCAACTATAAACTATCAAGTTCGTTGTGTAAAGTAACATAAATTGCAAGTGGATACAAACAAATGCTTATTTGATACAAATTTTTGTTTTATGAGTGGATATCAGGAGAGAGGGAGACAGGTCTGGCGGGAAATAACAGATAGTACAGGAGTTCCTGGAACATTTGGACATCAGTAATCTGCTTTTTTAGGTGAATAAACACACCAACTGTAAAAACTGTATTATTTGCATCTAGAAGCTACAAAGACAGATGTTCACCGACTAGTTGCTAACTTTGTCTCGATGCTGTTTAGTGCTGAGTAGCTAGATTTTTCTCTAAAATGGTTGATGAGAGCCAAATTTACAAGTTGCAAAACAAAAACTATGAGTTAAAACACTTTAAAGAGGTAACTTCAGAGTTGGGTGATAATTATCTGTGTGTGTGTGTGTGTGTGTGTGTGTGTGTGTGTGTGTGTGTGTGTGTGTGTGTGTGTGTGTGTGTGTGTGTGTGTGTGTGTGTGTGTGTGTGTGTGTGTGTGTCTAAGCCTAACCCTAAACCTAACCCCTTTCACATTATATAAATATAAAAACATATTGAATAGTGCAGTTTTCGAGGAAGTTTTAAAACTGAGATAAATGTCCATGAGCATAATGTTACATTGTGTTACATAGGTAATGTATAATGCCCCCATTATTCAACTTATTCAGTCTTTCATCAGATTTGTGACAGTTTCAAACACATACACTGTATCTGTCTAATGGTCAAAATAAAAATCATTAGAATGATTAGCAGAATTAACAATTCTCATGTAAACTAATGGATCTGAATAAACTAGTTCATTCTGAAAGAAATTTCATCATGTTTAACAATACCAGTTTTAAAAAAGACACTTGGTCAACAGAACATTTTTCCCATCCTGACTTAATACATTTCTGTCCTCTTTCTGCACGTGTTCACCCATATGAGCTCAGTCTCCGTGAAGAGACACATGTTTCGGTATCACTGTTATGAAGTAATAAGCACTCTGCACCTTGATTCTCTTGAGTGTTGTGTCTTCCTTGTAAGTGCCATATAATGTCTTAGGTTGCGTAGTATATTCAAACAAAACTGTTGCTTCAATCCAACAATACACAGAGAGACCAATAAAAGTACTGAGTATTGTATTAAGTGGAAAATCAGATTAAATGTTGCACAAGTTTGAGCTTTTTCGTCCATTTGCTTACTGTGGAGTGTGAAAGTGAAAAACCTTTCTGATCATTGTTTTAAATGTGTGCTTGAGGGTTCTGATCATCAGATTGATTTGATCTGAAAGAAACAAAACACGCTCCATTTAACTGAAGCCATTATCTGTTCACACACACGAAAACAAAGTTAAGCATGCAAACCAGTGTTTTTTTACTGATCCAATTATTCATACCAATGACACTATTTCATAACTCACATAAATATTATTAGTGTATGCTAAGGATACCATACATCAATTAGCTGATTAACTGATTGACAGAAAATCAAAACATTTCATGATGAAATACAAAAGTGTATTTTCTGGTTCCAGCATACTAAATGTGAGGCTTTGCCAATTTTCGTGATTCTTCATCATTTCCTGATACGTTACAGATTTAACAAATAATTGACTTTCTATCTTTGAAAACATAAAATGTTGATCAATAATGCAAATAGTATTTAGTTGTGTCCCAAACATTGACTTCATAAATTGGGATGGGGTTAGCAGAATTAATTTTTTGAACACTAAAGAACAACTAAGATTTTCTATCATTTTCATTTTCTTGCAGTATATCATTGTGTTTAAATAATGCCACCGTTTATTGTTTCCATATATCAAGGATACGCTATAGGATCTAAAAATGTTACTGGTGTGGATGGACGTTACAAGCCCTCCTTTCTGAATGGTGTCTTTCTTGAGACAGCCATCTAGTTTCAGATGTTTGAATAGAGGCCTACCTTCTGTTAAACAGCCCCAGTGATAGTATACTCTGATAAAGCTATTGCTTCAAACCAAAAGCACAGCAATAAAACAGAAAAAGTACCAAGCACGGGAGGCCAACTTTTTCCATTGTTTGCCTTTGGTGGACAGTTAGAAAGTGTTGCATACACGGCAGCTGTTTTATCTGTATGCTCACTGTGGGACGTGTAAATGAGGCAACTTTACGATCACTGTATCAATCCACAGCCATTTTCTAGTTTTGGAGTGGAAATGTTATGTCCACATATACTGTTTGCTTGAGTGATCATATTTCAATACATTAGTTTTGGTGTGGAAATATTATGTCCACATATACGGTTTGCTTGAGTGATCATATTTCAATACATTTACTTCACATTTATTACACAATATTTAAACTATATCACAGATATCACTGTTTTCTCCAATACAAGAAAGCAAACAGAAAACATGTTTATATTGAAATCTGTATATTTAGACAATGGTTCTATGACTCAGCATATGCTGGATAACACAGGCTTGAGAGGAGAGTTGCTTAGTGTGTACTTGAGGCGAGAAAAAGGCTCCATCCTCTTGAAAAGGAGGGTTCACTAAAAGAATAAACCTGATTTGTATGCTTAGAATAATTATATTCATTCATATATTTCACCATTCAACTGAGATCTGCTTTTATGATACTGATCAATATTTAGGGCCAAAATAGATTTGCCCACTTATCCACAGCACGAATCATGACATAATTTGTCTTTTGAAGTTACAGCTGCTGCTGCTGCTTTTTTCGTTTTATATGTCTAGTTTTTGGACAATAAGAAGCACTACAATCTAATGAGAACCTTCTTTCAGATTTGTGAAATGTCCAAAGCCCAATGAACAATGAAGAAATAACCCTTTACTGTTTAGTGAGGACCACGGATGAGATGCATTGCTCTAAAAGGGGAGCTGGCATCTAGCTTCTTTAACTCCCTGTCCATTCAACTACCTTTAATATAATAAATACTTTATTGTATGAATTTATGTGTTTTTATGGTTATCTTTTTTTATTGGAATAACATGGTACATAGTTGTTTTGGTTTGGCTGCCAGTGTGCTTGGGTTTGCCGACATGCTGTCCCGGTATGTGTCCCACCCTTGAGAGCCCTGCGTAAGCCCGTCTCATGAGAAAGGGAGGTCCAGCTTGTATCCGTTCAAGATGATGTTGGTATATGTAGAAATGAGACTGTCCTCCCAAGAAAAACGACACAGGTCATAATTTAAATTGCCCATAGTAATTACAACCTGCAGCAGTGGTGCAGTTCAGATGATGTCTATATAAGTTAACAAATGTCCTCATTTGAAGGTGGTGGGTTGAGTGGAAGGCATAATCCAACAGCGCACTTTACTGCAGGAGACCACTGTTCAGCTTGCTTTGTGGGGTGCTGATTGTCAAAAAAAGTCAGACTAGATCTTTCATAGAGTTTTACAGAGAGGAAGATGGTAAAGAGAGTGAAGGTGGATGGACACATTTATTGCAAAATCATTGTTAAAGCAAAGCTGTTATGGAAGCAGAGGGAAAATCTTTGGTCTAATTCCAGCTGTAATTCTACTGCTGGTGTCCAATAAACAATTTTCAGGCTAGTGTGTTACAATACCTGTATGAAGGCAGTGGCCGTAATCCGGAGGCGGCTGACTGAGTCTCCGGTCCTTGCCAGCAGGTTGGGCCAAGTCTGCTCCAATGAGTGTGTCACCTCAGCCCTGCCCAGTCCCAGACCTGGGATTAGCTGGCTCAGCAGGAGCCGCAGCAGCTTCAGGGAAGCCTGGAAAACCTACAGAAAGAGCCAGTGGATGTGAAGCTCAGTACTTGGTGGACTTTCCAAGAAAGCTAACACCAGGGTGACATCAATTAGCAGCGAGGCTAGACTTCGCAATATTTAGTTTGACGTTTTTTTCCCCTTTTTTTAAAACATACTCGCTAATAAGCTAACCAGACATATCCTCCAGACAGTGGAGTATCAACTAACATACTTCTTACAGGTAAATTGAATAACCAGTGCATTATCAATATTTGTGGCACTTTGTGTTTACCAGATAGATTTAAACTAGAAAGGACACAATGCAAACAACATGGGCTACATTCACACCCAGGATGTAATTAAATGACATGCAGCTCAAACCACTGAGTTACCAGAGAAAGGTTTCTTAAACATGGCAAAAACTAAGGGACACTTGTGGATCAGAAAATTAACCAGTTAACATCTTAATGGCACATTCTGTGTATACATGTGGCTAGGAAAATAAATCACTAGAATTATTGCGGCACCACTCTTTTCATTACTATACAACCTGTAGATGGTTTCCAGAGGTGGGTTACAAGGCCATCCTTGTCAAAACTGTTTGTTCAAGGAAGCCAGTTCTGGGAGAGAGAACTAGGGTTGCATATGATACAGTGGAAGCATTGTTAAGTGTGTGCATGTGTGTTTGCTTATGTATTAATAACATGAACATTAGTTCTGTTTGTAACAGGAATCCAGAGAACATGATGAAGAGTTTGACAGTGACAAAGTAAATATATCTATGATGGTTTCATAGGGCTGCAGCCTCTGTTCAATTAACCTGGACGTTCGCGGCATTCCCACCAAGACAAATGCCCTCTGAGGACTCACATATGACACTTTATCCAGAAGGGCCCTCTTGACCAGGAAGACTGCAGCTCTAATAATGTTTCTCAGCTCCTCTTTGGGGGTGGTAGATGAAACCTCCAAAAGCCTCTTATGCACAGCAAGAAGTGCATCCTCTCTGTAGGACCAGCTTTTGGAATATGCCCCAGCTACCTGGAAAACAAAAGAGAGGGCAAAAGAGTTGCCAAGGAGGGGGGAGATATCACAAATACATTATCAGTTATGTAGATATTACAGCAGATGTGGAGGAACATTTGTATATACACTGTGTAGAGCATAAAGTTCATACATTACAGACGCATACAGTATATCCACTGATATTTGTTTATTAACATTTGTAAACAGGATTGATAAGAAACCATTTAAGCAGTACAAATCAACATTTTTTTATATTATCCATGTCATGCATGACTATGTGTAGCATAAAAGGTGTCACTCGTAGTGTCAAACCCACAGAGATTACCCATCTCTGCAGTTCTCCTCAGTGGAACGGAGCCTTTTATCCACTGTTAGCTGACTACTTTGGTTTCCCAGCCCACAAATTCCACTCTCAGCAACCCTTTTTCCAGCAGCTGCAGGCTACTGTTGTCAGCAAAAAAGCCCCGATAAACCCTACTATAAACCACCTGACCAGCATTCATGGAAAACGAGATGAAGTTATCTACAGAAACTAGCTGAACATCTTGCAGCTAAAGAGCCAGATAATGTTTCTCAGGAGTTGGTGGACCCCAAAAAGAGCTAAAAGGAGCACATTCTCCCTAGTAATGTCAAATGTCAATTGCCCTGAGATTTTATAAAAAAATAAATAAAAAATAAAAAAAAGGGAAAAAAATGTTTTTTGTGTGTTCTTCCAAATATCTATAAATAATTAAATTAAATCAATAAATGCTAACAATCTATGTAATGTTAACAATGTCTCTAATTACCTCAAACATACACTCGACATTTAGCTATTGTGACTTCTTGTTAGTTATATGCTAATATACACATCCATACCAACATATCTATGATAGCTAAAATAGGGCAATAATATCCAGTTTTACTACACGGTACAAGTTATCCTGAATCAAGACTAAAAAGTATTTGTCGGAAAAATCCAAGAAAAAATAATATCCTTTGTTAGCTTAGCTAGCCATGTTTTTCACCTTTTCTTTTTCTTACCAGACTTTCTCCAAAAACCTCTATGGGAAGGCCAGCTTCTCTCTGGGCCTTGTCCGTCAGGGGCTCTGGCTCCCCGCTCTTCTCAGGGCTAGGTGGACTCTTTTGGGCCTCAGGTTGGGGGGATTGCTCTATTGCAGGGCCCTGAATAGCCTCCACTGGACAGTCTTTCTTCTGAAGGGCAGGGAGTGGCCTCTCATCGTAAGGCACACTGATAACCTGAAAGCACAAGACACCAATGTTGTATTTAAAAACTCAAAAAAAGATATATATAAGATACAATATTTACAAAAAGTGTTTCGCTTTTGTATGTTGTTTATATTTCAGTATAAAAAAAATAGGGATTGCAAGTAGAGTGCAGATCTCCGCATGGATCTCTGTACTCTACTGTGTGTGTGTGTGTGTACAGATAACAGAAAAAGGGATTTATTCATCTTGCGTCATGCCTAACTTTAGTGGATCATAACATATCTGGTATGGAATTAATTAACAAAGGCCAAAATATGACCTGCAACAGATTAGGTAAGCTATGTTTTTCAGCCTAGCCAATTACCAGAGATGCCTTTTGCTATGCCAACCTATCGTAAAATGGCAAGGACTGATGAAGATGAAGATGAAAAGCTTTATGATAGGCTCATGAGGGATCACATCAATAATTATTTGATTTCACAACACAACCCGCTCTCAAGGAACCTAAATTTGCATCTAACATGGCATCAATGAATGATTGGTTGCCCCTAGCTGAAACAAGACCCCAAGCTGAAGCTGTCGTTGATCACTTATGGCCCTTATGGTTCATAAATTAAGAGGAGTAAGGAGTCAGCAGTCAATGGCGTCGTAAAGTAGATTTTTCGAATGACAGCAACCACAAGAAGTTGAGCATACAATCATGAATGTGCACAAAAAAATATTAGGCTGATGGGTGCATTAGTATACGACAGATACACACACACAGACACACACACACACACACACACGACCAAACACTTGATCCCTGGTGGAGATAATAATACATTTTCCAGAGATTTCTCGGTTCAAAGGCTCTGAGAAAACTGATCTTCACTATCAAGTCTGAAAAGGATGTCCATCCTTTTGAAAAATGTATCACCTCTACCTTTATTCTTTTCACTAACTCTCACTAGTATGTGATCACTGAATAGGTCGCTCATTCAACATCATGACGACAATGAATGTTTGACCCCTTCCATACAGACCCAAGCTCCATCCAGTCAGCACTGTCTCCTGTGCCCCTGAGCTAACTGGCACCTTCCTGCCTCCTACAAGGCTCAAAGCCCTACCTTGAGGCCAGGTTGGCAGCTGGTGAAGTCAGCCAACTGTTGCACACTCTTAATTAAATAGTGAAACTTAAACCTGTAGTGGGGCTGGCCCCAGTAGGTGGTGAGTAAAGCATAAAAGCCCCTGCTGGTCATAATCTCCCTGTGTGCTCCATGTTCCAACATTACAGAGGCTTAAGCCAGGAGACCAGTTTCCCAAGGTGCCACAGTGCTGTTAGATCATTTTTTGCGATGCTAGAGATGACAATGTCAACCCATCAGCCTGTCCATGGGTCATTGTGTTGGCTAGATATTTCATAGGTCCACACTTTGGTCCACACTGAAACATATCAACAACTATTCAATAGATTCAGATCTAATTTTGTACAAACATTCATGGTCCTACTAACTCGTCCCGGTGACTGCCCAACATTTCCTTTAGCGCCACCACAAGGTTGACATTTTTCTTCTTTAATCAAACATCTAACAAAACTACTGGATGGATTGCCATGAAATTTAGCATATAATTATGTTGCTCAGCAATGATTCCGAATGATTGACTGACTATGTCTTGTAACGCCACATTTGTGGTTTTTAGTGAAATTTCTTAACGAATGCCATGAAATCTGGCAATCTGATGTCCCCCTCAGTATAGATTTTAGTCGAGCACCACCATCAGGTCAAAGTTTATGACTAAATACCTGTACAACTAATGACCTTCCCATCAGCCTTAGCCTTACTTTGTGTTTTGTGCTAATTAGCAAATGTCAGCATGCTAACATGCTAATCTAAAATCATCAAGACGGTAAACCTGCTAAGCAACAGCACATTAGCACTGTCACTGTGAGCATGCCCGCCTTACCATTTAGGTCAAAGCATTGCTGGGCTTACATACAGCCTCACAGAACCATCCGCACTGGCTTATTTTGCAATATCTGCTGATGTTGGACATGTTTCATGTTTCCATGTGAAGATGAGGCATATCCAAAATGATGATGAAACACGAGGTTTGATAAAGTGGCACTTACATCTATCTTGGGTACAGCAGACTGGGTACAGGGTGTGTCGGCTTGGCTAAGTTTGACCACAACCATTTCTGTGTCTGACAGTTGGTTCTGAGGAGTGTTAGATTTCTTCCCCTTCCTCAGTGTGTCTGTGGTCACATGGGGCTTAGTGGGGAGTGAATGGTGACCTGGAGAGGGCAGGAGGGAAGGTGGATCCTGGCCTGGGGTTGAATCTGCAGCCCTCGTGATCTGGTGACAATGTACAGGGACAACATAGAAGCCAGTTGAGGCAGGATAAGTTATGGGTAAGTCATGACTTTTTGTTTAACACCAAGAAGTTTTTTTGTCCGCCTTCTGTTACTACACAGGTGAAGCATCGCAATCAGTGGTTGATGACTGACCATTTCCATGTCCAGCAGGTTGTAAACCTCCAGCTGTTGGTAGACGCTCTTCCGATACTCCTCCATCTGCTCTTTCTTCTTCTTGGCAAGGTCATAGTCTTCCTTTTCGATGGCACATCTCTTCTCCACATCATAACGAGCCAAACGCTCTCCCACCTGGAAGAGCCCGGAAAACGGAGAAGTGAGCCTACATCACACAGGCAAACATGAATTCTCCTCTTGTTCTTGTGTTCCTTGATTTTATTCTTCTTGACCTTGTGTTGTCTTAAGGATTATTCGTGTTTATTACAACATGGATCCAATTTTCATATTTTTGGGTATCACTGCTTTTTTAATTATAACACGCAAGTCCCAAGTGCATTTCTGAGATTTGGGAGCGTGGTGATGTCATGGGGAAAGACACACAAGCAGTCAGATGATGACACAGGTTCTAAATAAACCCACAGGTTAGCCAAATTCAGTTTTATGAGAAAACAAAGCTGAATGCTATAAATATTACCCCAACTGTCTATCACCTCATGACAGTGATGTTGCTGTGTTCCCAGATCTTAGCAATTACTTTGAGTAATTGAGCGAGTACAATATTAATTTAACCTAAACTAAATGATGGCTAAAACTACAAAAATAAGTTAAAATATACCTGAATTACTCTTTAAACCTAACCAGAGCTGGTTTTGGGATTGACTGGGATGTTATTAAGCTCTGCCATGTTTAATAATACAGGCCATACCCTGGTACAATATAAGCGTTAGTGTGCCACATGGTGAATCATTAGGATTTACAGACTGGAAATTTGAGAGCAACTTCCAGTAAGTCAGACACGTAATTTTTTTATGAGGACATTCCATTAAGCTGAATTAAGTTGCTAACCGGGCGCCAAGCAACACAGTCTGAACGGCAACGCTTCGTGAGTCTTTACTCTTCTTTTGGACAAAACGAAGTGGTGCACTCCACACAGCAGCTGCTTCGCCAGTTAATATTTTGGATCTCCAGCATGTAGTGCTTTCTGAACTCTGGTCCCCTACTCCATAAGACCCTGCTATTCCTTCAATTGGAGTAAAGTAGGTTAAGTGACGTGAAAAAAATACACTTGGCCAATGCTCAGCCTTCTGGCCCGTCTTTTCTCTGTCATTTGTCATTTGTTCAGATATCGTGTAACACCATAGACTACCCTCTGACATCCTGAGGATGCGTTGACAAGGGATTTTCAGCATGACTACCTTGGCAACTGCTTTGTCTGTGATGCTAATATGCCATGCTAACAAGGTGCTAGTGTGTGTGTGTGTGTGTTATCTGGTTACAGGAAGGGTTGTGGTCACAGGCAGAGGGGGAGACACTAACCAGAGACTATCACTGCAGCTGTCGAGCTTATTAAGTATTCATGGTCAGCATGGTAACACTGTACACAAAGGAGGTCAGTAACAGGAATCTGAACAATGTTTAACAACTACTGTTACAAACAATGGTGATATTACCCTGGATACCTGTAAAAAATAATACAATTTTAAAAAAAAATCTGCTATAACTGATTCAAAACTGCAGCTCGAGTGCTGATCAGGACCAGAAGGAGAGTTAGCTTTCGTATTGATTTTTAAATTATTTTAGTTGTTTTTAAAGCACTTCATGGTTTAGCACCAGCATATTTATCACAATTTCTGACAGTGCACGAACCAACACAACTCCTCAGGTCCTCAGGCAGGAATCTTTTAGCTGTTCCAAAAGTTAAAGCTAAAACCTACGGAGAGACAGCGTTTAGTTATTATGCTACGAGCTGCTGAAACAGACTGCCTGAGGATCTGAGAACAGCTGGAAGTGTGGACATTTTTAAAAGGAAACTCAAAACCTACCTGTTCAACCTGGCTTTTGATGAATAATTTAATAGTTTATAGTCTTTTTTAATTTTTTAATTATTATCATTCGATAGTTTTATCTATTATTTACTTGTCCATTTCTTTTGTCTTTTAATCTCTTTCTTAACCTAGCATTATCTTTTATTTTACTTTTCTCCTGTCTGTTTAATCTAATCTAATATTTTTATTTTCTCTTACATGCATTGGTCTCAATTTTTGTCTTTAATTTTGTTTTTTTGTTCTCATAAAGTTAAGATTTGCAAAAGAATTATTGTCATCAGTAGCAGTTGCAATGAGTGGATAATGATATCTGGACATGAATTATTTCCTTATCACAATAAAACATTTCTGACATCTTTAATAGCCAACTGTAATGTTTCCATTAACGTTCACCGCACATGGTCTGCATGTGGACAAATTGGTTTTAATTGCTGTTACTCAGAATTCAAACTATATTTTCTTTACATACATTGCTTATTGTAAAAACTATGTAAATGCGATGGTTGATGCCACACCATGCAGGATATGAACCACTAAATGTCACTAATAACAGCTTATCTGTATTTTAACTATAAGAAATCTGAAAACTGAGCATTTGAAATAGAAGAACAGGGAGGAAGTTCTCGGGAGATAGGGAGATGCCAACATCTGCTATAAGCCAAAAAATGGTCCAGTCAAGAATAGAGTTTAGTACTAGAAATTGGGATTTCAGTATTTTACCAAGAATTCATGTCAAAATGTATTGCCTTTTGCCAATTACCTCAAAGGATATGTAGCATGTGTACACTTGTGTGCTTTTGTGTGTCTGTGTGTTTACATACTCCTTGTTTGTACTGAAACGAAAGATACATACTCTAAACTTAATTAATACTACCATGCAACTGTTGTTACTAAAATACAAAAGTCCAACCTTATAACACCTTTACGAAAATATAACTGGATCAACTTCTCAGCTGCAGCTCTTCAGATTACTTTTCTTGCAAAAATGGCAGATTCCAGCTATCGGGGAAAATATTCTTAACAGTAAGTTTGAATGAAGTGCAAAATCTGTAAAACAAAACTATTCTGGAAGGTCAAGTGGCTTAAACCAATAGTTTGACATTTTGGACAATGTTGTTATTCATTTTCGTTCTGAGAGTCAGCTAATGAAATCAATATGGCTCTCATGTTTCTGTGTTCATTATGGAGAGCAAGGAGGTGCTATACTTAGTTTAGTTTAGTAAAATGACTGGGACCACAAGAAAGCAGTTAACCTGGCTCTGTCCAATGTTCTAGTTAAATGTGCCTACCAGCGCCTCTGAAGCTGAAACTTCTTTTGGTCTTTGAAGGCCTTAAATATGAATTGTTCCAAGACTTTTTCAGACTGTGAGCATGTCAGAGTTACCTCACACTGGAGTGAGAACACATCTTGGTATTTGTGGTGTATACTGGTCAACCAAGTGAGCAAATATTTGGTGTCAATGTATTGTAGTCACCCAGTCTGCCTCACAGCAGCTACTGTACCTTTTGCAGGTCAGCGATGGCCTGCTTCAGGTTCTTAGCCTTCTCGTATTTCTCCTGACGAACCATGTCCTGTTTTTTTTGGTCCAGGAGGCGGATGATGTGAGCCACTTCTGGGTCCTGGTACATGTCGAAGGCCAGGTCATCCAGAGCAGATATGGACTCACATTTGCTGGGTATGAGACAGAACACAAAGATACAAAATGTTCAGTGTCATTTCCAGAAGACACAATTGAGACATGAAAGAAAACTGAAAGATTGAAATGTTTCTTTTTACACAAGGACAACGTACTGTCAAGTGTGAGTGTGTTAGACTATGAAACATGTTAAATATCAGTTAAATGGGTTAGGCATTATGCAACTTCTGATCAAAGGGGAAAAACACTGACCAACCTCCCAAGGAGTGAGACCCTGAGGTCAAATGTCCCTTGGGGGTTGATATTAAAAAAAGAAAGAAAAGAAAAGGAAAAAAAAACCTATTTCGAAATGTGTTTTCCTCTTCGCACAGACCACCACCTGCATTGTCGTCCAATGCAAGTGACCTTGAATGCCTTATTGGTTGGCTTCCAGACAAAATGGCTTTGTTGAACGATGTTATTGTCACAACACAAAGAAACCAGGGTTCAATGGCCTAGCCTCACCCCATGAAGGTCGTGTCCAAGGCGGTCTCCAGCTGAGTACTGTTGAGGTAGTGTTCGATCAGCTGCTCTCTGCTTGGCTGGGGGTAAACAGATGGACAAATTACAGACACGTGCATATATACTCTACTGTCTACTACTTCCACATACCATTTTTTTCTAATTCCATTAGCTTTAAAGTGACCCTCAACTTCACCCCTTAACTTAATTGACCTTAACACTGCCCTATTCAAAAGTGAGGATCAGCCTGAATGACTTCTCTTTCGCTGTTACAATGGTGGTAATACAGGTACACACACACACAATCGCAAGCCCAATCATTAATCAGCACCTCCAGGCTAATGTCATATATGGACATTTGTCATCCGCTGCGTACCCCGCTATCATCTGAAATGTTAACACATCGTTATATAAACTGAAAACAGTGTCTACTGGTGACATAACTGTCAAACAAGATAACATGCAGTATTTTGTGAGTGCCAAATGCTGAAGGACACATTTCTGAGCACAATAGTGCACCACTTCCTGAGGGCCTCTAACAAGACAAGTAAACACGAACAAGAAAGAGGGCAGAAAGAAGCCAAATATGTTTTCATACTGTAACTCACCATTTCAGATAGTGAAACATTACTGGGATAAATAAAACAATTGGGAATGATAGTGATGAATCATAGTAAGGAATGATGAATTTAGTCTGAACTGTTAATTGACGTAATGTGTTACTAACCCAGTGTAAATTAAGTGATCTTTAGTACGCAAAAAATAGCCTGTATGAAACTTTAAACCATGGCTGCAGTCAAAAAAAATACTTAATTGTATAATAGAACTATAGCTGTTACACAACTACTACTACAACTACAATATCTAAAATAATACCCCCATTTGAGCAATTGATTTAGAAATAGACTAAAGATTAAATAAATACTGAAAATAATATTTGTTATGAAAAAAGTTAATAATGAAATAACTGAGGATGGATTCAAAAGTGAATCAATCACTTGCTAAATTAGAGAGCGAGAGGGAAGGAGAACTGAATTACGCTGATACAACAGTTGAGTATTACACTGCTATCTAGGGCAGTAACACCACCAACATGAATAACAACAAGGTAGAATAAAAGTCTAAAAACTACATTAGCCTCAAAATTAAATATTAGATCATATTTCATAAACATCGTTTGAAGTCTAGAGACTGTGATTACCTCCACACAACAGTTTAATATCATGATAGAGGGTTTATGAGGTCCATGAAGGCAACTTCAACATATTTGTGTCAGTTTTGGTTCGGCAGAAATCTAAGAAGTGTATATCTCAGAATCTGGACAAATGAAACTGAAACTACCTGCATGGCTGCACACCTCTAGAGATAAGTGAGAAAATTTAGTTTTTTTCCCCGGAATTTTGTGAACCAACCCTTTAAAGCAGCACAAGCTTTCAGCCTGTGTCCACACCACAGTGTCCCACCACAGGACAAACATAACTCCCACCCATAGAACAGATATAACAGAATGAGATCTAGCCAACCCTCCAGGCAGGATCACTGCTGTGCTCAGAGTCGGATTAGTGGAGCAACAATGCACAGCCTGTTCACTGGAATCTGTGCGAGTCTGTGTCCGTGTCTTTCCATGTCTCTGTGTCTGTGTGTGTAAGTGTGTGTGTGTTTTAAGGTGCTCTCTCTACTCCAGGAGCTGTCCATCTGCAGGACTATCTGATTACACTGGCTAAACTAAAGGCCTCCTGTGTGATTACATACTACCCTCCCCTTGTGTCTCATTACTACATTCCTGACACATATACACACACACATACCATTCAGGTAAACATGTGTGTATGTATACAGTGCATAGAGTGTGTTATATATAAGTGATATATAAATCTAATACAACAACACTATCAAACACTAGCTCAAAACTTACAGGTAAGTTGAACTAAAAAACCCTCTGACATAGTCTCAACAGATGTTTCCGTTGTTTAAGGCTATTGTACTGGATTTGGATCGTACTGTGCAGGTACTCATATCATTTGTCCATCTTCAGCCACCTACAAGTATTATAATAATAAAAACTTGAAAAACCAAGAAATGTACAACTTTACACATAGCAAATAGTAATAAAAGGAATGTTTTTTATGAGGAATAAATGAATGATGTACAATATCTGATGAATATTATGTATCTATTTTCCTCATTTTAGCATGCCAAAAGTTCAAAATATCATAGTGACTTCAATGTCAGTGACGGATGATGAAACATCAATCGACCCCACTCTGACGGCTGACGACAGAGAGATGTCTACAATATCTCAGTGCAACAGCACCACCCACTGCTGTGAAAATGTAAGTTCAGTGATGGGTGATGAGAGAGTGCTCACTTACAATTGTGTTAAAAGCATTGCCATCCAAAGAATCTCCCAGAACATTAATGGCAACCAAAGCAACCTGAAATCATAAACAGATGTTGGTGAGGTGAACGATACACAACTGTGAAAGAAAAATCAAAAATCAATGCATATGATAAATGGGTGAGTAGTGGGAGGTTAATAGTGGAACTGTTTTACTAGTTTAAAGAACAAGGTGGTGATATTCTCTGTTTTTTTCCCTACTACCATAAACAGGCGAAATAAAAGGTGACATGTGCCTTCCTTCATTATGTTTTTAATTTTGAGTCAATCCCACAGACACTGTCCTTCTGCAGCAATTACTCACTAGACACCAAATGTGTATTTATCCACCTCAGAAAATAGTCCTCAACAAATTCAGTATTTACTGCTGTTTGACTGATATTTGCTACAAAACTACAGTGCCTAGCTGTTTTATGATGTGACCGATTTTAAAAAATCAGCATCTTCAGTAGGACCAAATGGGGTACTGAGAACAGAATTAGACATGGATAGTTTTGGTCTTTTCTATAACAAAACTAAGAATACATCCAGCCTTATCCTTTGAGTTTAAAAACAGGCATTGACATTGGTTCCTGGAACTGAATTTAAGAATGAAAAATCAAGCTACAAATCTGGAAAAGACTGCCTTTAAATGTGTCACCACACACTGTGGTGTCTTGCTATGTCTGATCAATAGTGAAAAACCTAAAAGTATCCAATTCATAAGGAAATGAAGTGGAAGGAAAAAAGCAAATCATTTATTTTAAGTCATTATATATCTATTGACTAAATGATTATTTAACGAAGCTTTTCACCGCTCCTTAAAAGTACCTGATTGTAGTGATTGTGCCGGTTGACATGGTTCCTATGGAAGGTTATTCTCAGGTACGTTCCGATGGCATCTACATGGACTGACTTCAGCTCTCGAGCTTTGAAAGCTGTCTTCTCATTATCCGATAAAGACACATACCTGTGTGGTGAGAGCACAGTGCTACTTTATCAACTCTTCTGCTGTGACATTCAAATAACTGAGACACACAAGACTATTATATTTTAATTCTGTGATGATATACTGTATAGACACTTAATTACCTCTGATGTAAATTTCTAGTTAAAACACTAAAATGCAACAGCTCAAATTGGGCCAAGTCTAGTCTGCAGTCTCACCCGAGCCTGCGAAGCTGTCCTGGGAACCCTGGGGTATTGGTTTCAGGGAGGGTGTCTCCAATGTGGAACTCCACCTTGGCTGGAATAAGGTACTGGTGGGCCAGCAGCTGCAGCTTCCTTACCCTACATCTCTCCACCAACTGGAGGGTGATGTGCTGAGGGTAGGGGCAAAGCCTGTGGAACATTTTATACACAGAAGAATGAGTTCCTCAAAGAGAAGAAAACTAATTTGTGAGCCATCTAAAAAAAAACACCTCTCAAAAAATCTTGTATATTGTTTTTGCAGCTCTAGAGGACATCAAGTGTATGCGCTGGACTTGATATTACAATATTATTATAGTTTTTAGAAAATGGCAAACAAACACATAAAAATCTTGAATTATTTCATAATTATTTCTGAAGCACATTCTGATAGTAAATAATACAGCTCATGACTATAGAGGTAGCAGGAATGTGTCTGTATCTTTAGTAAAAATCACTTAGATACCATATATTAACTCTGGCATATCCTTGAAAGTGAAGCACTTTGTTGGTGTACCTGCTGGATCTCCACCCATTGACTGTGGGTGCATGGATCATGAGTTCCTTGGCACTGAAGTTGTCCTCATTACTTGAAGAGCTGACCACAATGAATCCTATCTTTCTGGGCATCCCTCTAATGGACACTGAAAGTACAGAAAAAAACAACTGTGTCTATTCTGCAAAGAAATTCAATTAGTAACTATGATGAATGTAAAGATGATGTCTAGGGCAAGTAAACATTTACTTTCTAGGGCTACAGAATCCAATATGCATTTACAAAACAACTGCAACTTCCAGAGTCAGACTGCATTATACTGACACTAGGTAGGTGTAGGTTTTTTACATGTTATCGTTTTCAGAAACTGCATCCTCTTTAGGTCTGATTATCCAACCTCAATACTCGAATGTGGCCTTGTCATCAATGACAGGAAACTGTAAAACTGACAGCGAATGTCTTGTCAGATTCAGAGTCTTCTTTACTAATTGATCATACTTTATTTGATCAGATAGCTCTTGAAAAAAAATATTTGCCAAATTTAGACTGCATTTTATTTAGGCAAAGCTTTAAAAATGATGCTTGTGTTCTGACAGCACTTTGGCTACTTTTTTGGATAAAAAAACATTTATAATATCAAATTGTTATATTTGTATTATTTGTGTATATAAGTGTTGAAAAGATGTATAGTAGCTATACAGTATTAGCAGTTATATCAGTACAGAAATTCAGGTATATCATACAGGCACCTGTATTGAAAACATGTCCCAACCACGTTCTAAGAACAGAGAACAGTCACAGCTCTTTGCCCATCTCCACTACTTACAGTAAGAGGCTATACTGAATATTTACTTTACAATTCATAAAGTTACTTCACTTGTTTTGACCGTGTGATGCTCAGCTAACTAGTAAGCGTTCCTAATGGAAGTAGCAACAAGAATGACGATAGCAAAAGTGGAGATTAAAGATTTGTTGGAAGAATTTTGCCATTAATAAGAAAGAATATATTAAACGGACAGTTTGTTTTACTGCATAAAGATTTTCGTAATAGTGCTCTTCGGAAAAAAGAATCGTGGACTTGACACAAGCAGCCTCTTACACAGGACAGAGAAGCCCTTCTTTATGACTTGAACATGTCAGGTGGGGGTATTAGCTAACTGTTCACTACTCCACCAACGTGGCTAGTCTTACAGTATGTTTGGGTATTTTTACTTGCTGAAATTTGATAAATGACCTGACAACTGTCACTCAGTTTGTCATACCTTTCTGTTGGTACACAGTTTAAAGTACATAGAAGTTTTCTTGCGTGTATATCAAAGACATCGTACCACGAACATCCCCGTAATGTTGACAGCTTGTAGTTCCATCTCATCTCCATAACCACCGATGACAACAACCCAGTGCGCGCATGCGCAATAGTAAGAGTGTTGTCGGTCGCAATGGATGATGGTTAATATAGTTTCTTAGGTGTGTGCCTCTTTTTTTTTTTTTACTTCAGTAGTTTTTGTCGAAGCCAACTTTCAACTAAGCACACCTCTGGTTGAAGCATGTTTTAACCTCATCTTGCAGCAATAATTGTGTCGATAAATATTCAAAACACGTTTTTAATGGCTTCTTCCTGGTCGTCTCGGTGGACCAGTAGCATTTTTTCCCTAGGATTACGAAGTCATGACGCGCCCTACTCTGCTCCCGATTGCCATATTGCTTTTGTTAGTTGGATTGGTTAGATTTAAGTACGAGGAGTAGGATTGGTTAGGATTAGGCTAAGAATATCAGGGTAAAGCAATCAGAGGCACAATAAGGCGGGTCATGACTTTGCCATCCTAGGAGAAAATATATAGCGAAGAGAGATGAACAATTAGCGATGGCACAGGAAGTAAAATAATAAAGGGATAACGCTTATGTTTTATTTGGGCTCTTACAGTATTGCAGCGATACATCATGACTTTAAACACAAAACCGTACTCCAAAAAATAACTATAACTGAAGTTTGTCTGTAAACTACTTTAATTGGGTTTAATAGTATTTATATTATTTTAATTGCAGACCCTGGGATTGTTTGTTGGATGATGATGGTGGCGGTGGGGTTGTAATAGGGATTCAACAACTATTGTAATTGTATTACATTAAAAATGTGTTGGGGCAAAATAAGAATAGTTTGGTACTAGTCTATATGGGGCAGACCGCTCCGTTATATCTTTTGCAACGTTGTAAACGAAATTTAAACAATTTATTTTGAAAACTGAAAGCGGAGGTCGTGTATTTGACTGTCTCGGTGAGGTTAGCTAGCCTCTCAACAGCATGGACGACTTAACGATATGGCCAGAAGTAGAGAAAGCGGCGACAGAGAAGAGACGTGAGTTGGTTTTGCAGGGTCCCACTGTGGACAAAAGGATCTCCTGCGATGGGGGGCTCACCTCTGCTATCTACTCCCTCAAACTGCTCAATTATCTGGAAGTCAGCCAGTGCCCTAGTTTGACAGAGATCCACGAAGACATCCAGCATCTGACAAACCTTCAAAGCCTTATCCTGTGCAGGAACAAACTCGCCTCCTTCCCGAATGTCATCGGCAACCTCAAGTCCCTGAAGGTCCTGGACCTCTCAGTTAATAACCTCACGGTTTTACCAGAGAGTATTACCCAATTAAAGGAGCTGAACACGTTCAATGTTAGCTGTAACAACCTGGAGGTCCTGCCGGAGGGACTGAGCCAGTGCACCAAGCTCTCCAACATCAACATCTCCAAGAATCGCATCACCAGCTTCCCAGCTGATCTGTACTCGGAGAAACTGGACCTCCTCAGCAGCCTGGTCGCATCTGATAACATCCTGGAAGCGCTGAGTGGAGAAGTTCACATCCTAGCTGCTCTGAAGGTGGGCCCAAATCCATCCCTTGACCTGTTAAGGCTAATCAACACTATAAAAACAATACAACATGACTTAAGAACACAGTTTTCAATTAAGCTCTTATGCCCATATTAATTGAACCATTCTGATAACCACCAAGGGAGTAGCCACTGTTTAATTGGTTATGTTAAAGAAAATAATTTCTAGGTGGATCAAAGTTACGCTGAATTTAAGAGGATCTGTCAGTATTTTTGTTGAATATCTAAAATTAAACATAAACTGGTTCTCATATTTTCTAAAATATAATGTAGAATTCAATGGTCAAATGTGTGAACAGAGTCTGGTTGGTAACCTTCACACGGGAGAGGATGGCAATTAATGTATCTGTGCAGGTTAAACTGTCCAACTAGGCCTATTTCTCTGCTCAGGATGCCATTACCCAACTATATCTTTACATAGCAGATAGCTGTTTGCTGAAATCTAGGGAGGCTGAAGACGTATACTGTTGCACCTGTAAGTGTAATATATTCTTGCTGTAGTAAGTCTTAAAACTTTAGGGGTAGGTGATGCTCTTTTTTTACAGAGTGCCTAACCTAACTCATGCACTTTGTTTGGTTCTCCTCATGCCTGCCTCCCCAGGTGCTGGATCTCTCAAACAACAAGCTGAAGGAGATCCCTCCTGAACTGAGCGACTGCCCCAAGCTAAAGGAGATCAACTTCAAAGGCAACAAGTTGAATGACAAGCGCCTGGAGAAGATGGTCAACGGCTGCCAGACCAAGTCCATCCTCGACTACCTCAGAGGCAAAAAGAAAGGAAGACCGGGAGAGGATGACGCGGGCGGTAGTGACAAAAGAAAGAAGCAACAGCAGAGGAAGAAGAAGGTGGCAGATGAACAAGATGAGATGGAGGAACTGAATAAGATGGTGGTGAGGGTCCTCCATGTTTCAGATGCTTCTACAGCACTAACAGTCCAAGTGAGCGCAGAGGTGAAGGATGTCCGACCATACTTGGTGTGCTGCGTGGTCAGAGGGATGAACCTAAAGAATGGGAATGCTCTCAAGCGGTTCCTGATGGCTCAGGTAATGTGAAAGCCTTCACACAATGTATCACCAACAGACCAAGTTAATGGTGTATGACTAACAAGAGTGCAGGTTGGACATTAGGGCTGGGTATCGTTTAAAAAATTACAATACCAGCACCAATCCAAGTACCCTTAAAGGGATACCGATACCAATTGAGTACCCATCGCATTAAATCAAAGAACACGTGTGGTGATTGGCTGTGAGCAAATCCATACAAATAGTCATATTTTGTAGCTCTGGATGCTAAAAGAATTGATGGGAGGTATCGTTTGACGATACTACTTGGTATCGATTTATTTTGGTTATTTTGAGTACCAATACCCAGCCCCAGTGTTCACTATAAGGACTCCTCTGGTGTTTTTTTCTAGACAAAGCTTCATGATGACATTTGTGGTAGAAGGACCACAGCAACCATTGCGACTCACGATGTGCAGCTTCTCAAAGGTCCCTTGGTGTACGATGTCAAGCCACCAACTGAGCTGAAGGTATGCTAAACGATTGAAGAATGAGAATGATTGGTTCATTATTTTCAGTCAGACGAGCAGGAACAATTTTATTGGAGTTCTGAAAAGTGTTGAGTTTTATGCTTGTTTGGTGTGTGGTCCCTTGAATTTCTCACAAGAATGTGATATCTGTTAGGTTGTGCCACTGGGTCGGAAGGAAATGACAGCCTTGGAGCTGATAAGACATCTTCAGCTTGAAGCTGACGAGATGAGGAAGCAGAAGAAGAGGCAGAACGTAACTGGCCTCCACAAGTCAGTGCAACATATGACGCTTTCATACTTTACAGAACAAGTTTTATCTCTGTTGGGGAAAAATGGTTCATAAGATGCTCATTAGTTAACTACAGACTGGAGTAAAAGGAACATTTTATTTTGTTAAAACCTCATAGACACTTTATAAGCTGATATTCAAAATAAAAAATAAAATCCAGCAACACAAGTGACACATTTTACATTAGAGTAGCATGTAAGATGTCTGTATGAGTTTTGTATTTGTTTGAACACAGGAGGGCAGTATAAGTATGTTATCCTGATGTAGTTCCTCCTCAGTGTTTAATGAACAACAATTGATTTAAAACATTATTGATCTACTGCTACACGTACATGATATTTTAATAGTTGGTTATGATAACTGACGTGGCTCATCGATACAGTCAATATCTTTTTATCTGAGGTTGTTGAATCACTGTGTGCTTAAACTAAAGTGCAGGAAGATTAAACAGCTACTTGACAGGAACACACACACTGAGTGAAACCTGCTAATATGAGAATCTTTACTGAAAGCTGTCAGTTGCTCCAGAGTTCAGTCTTATTATTGTTCAAGTTATTTAAAGGCCATCTGCTCTGCATCAACTAGTCTCCCAACCATTTTACTTTCCATAGATATCTGCAGCTTCTGCAAGGGAAAGCTCTCTATCCCTGCCTAGTGGACGCAGAGGGACATGTGATCTCATTCCCACCTATAACCAACAGTGAGAAAACCAAGGTGTGTGTGCGCGCATATTTTCTTTCTGGGTATCTTAAATGTGTCCTACCATAAATCAGAATTTATGATTATGATTATATATTATTATTGTAGACCACAATCTGCATGTGTATCTTTCCAGGATATAACAGAAATATTTGCATGATGAACTGATTGATTATACTTCACAGATTAAGAAGTCAACCAAAGAGTTGTTCTTGGAGGTGACGAGTGCAACCAGCCTGCAGACCTGTAAAGATGTTATGGACGCTCTGATTATAGTAAGTTTCCCCCTTTCCTCTCGTGATTCCCTTTTTTCTATCTCAATAAATATAAGATTAGTAGTTTATTGCACCTTTTTTTTTTAAATCATAGTTTTGGCATAACATCATTATGTGTCTTAAAATGAGCCTGGCTCCAAGGCTATATACGTGAAATCTAAAACAACATGAAGACATTTTCTCACTGATGGATGCTCTGTCACTCATAGATGATCTTGATTATTGTGCTGTTTTAAAGTAGGTTTTTTAATAAGCAGGTTTGTTTTTAGCCTACATCCAACATTTATGAGATTTTATCACAATTTGGCTCATTCTGGGATTTGTTTTTAAAATTATATTTAGCTGTCAGTATTTTTGTCATTCATCAATGCATGCTGCAATAACTGCACAGCATCTGTTCTAATACCTTCCATTTCCCCTGCTGTTTTAATTATATAACCAGTACGCATCAGTCATTCTTCAATGATCATATGAATATTCAAATGCAACAACAGATCACACCTTTTTCAATGGGTATGTTTTGCTCCATGACAGAAAATGGCAGAGTTGAACAAGTTCACGGCCGAGCATGGAGAGGACGCGGGGTCAGACGGGGAGGGGGGCGGCCCACCAGAGCCGGCCACCAGCAGCGAGACCACTAGTGAACTGATAGTCCAGCAGGTCCGAACAGTCGACCAAGACGGGAACCTGAAGGTTGTCTATCCATCGAAGACCGACCTTCCCAAAGACATCAGCAACTTGACTGTCATTTGGTAGTTATGTTGTGGAGAACCTCTGATGTTTACACTCATTTACATGCTACATTAAGTCATTTAAACAATTAACATTGAGGGAAATTTCCAACATGCAACAAAATGAATTAATAAGAAAGTGCACAGAAAAGCTAATGATAACGACAACAACACTCCAGCGGTTTGATTTTGGGGGTATCTTAAATTGTTACCTGCCGACGAATGTTAACATTTCTGATTCATGTACAGCTTTTTGAACATGTCTTTACTTTAATAAATCTTCTTTCCACCCTCTCAGAGCATACCTTTATTTGTGTCCTCTTTATATAAGTTGTGAACTGAAGACAAGTGGCCTGTTGATACATTTTATTTTGTTTGATACTTAGTTGGATAATTAATGTCTAAAATTAATACTCAGTGTTACATTGACATAAGACCGGCTCTCCTTTAAAGTTGCATGTGGAGTGAGCGGCATGTTGACGGAATATGACAAGCACAGACCAAGTTGTCAGAATCAAACAAAATTAAAAGGACTGAACTAAGGTTTGAATATTACTGAAAGGAAAAGTTCATTGGAGATTAGTTGACAGGCCCCCTGTTGTAGACATTACATGAAAGCAAAAGGTCATACTCCATCTAAAAGCTTCTTAACCTGTGTAGGTTTAACTATACAGTACTGGTATTATTTTATTGTAATGTATTTGGATCAAGTTGTTTTTTGCACTTCTAGAAAAAATGGCTAATAGATAGAATGACAAACTGATACACGTATTTTATTAAATGTATGTTTATTGTAATATGACTGAATGTCATTTTAGTATGTTTACCATAAAGCTTAGACGTTACTCTTTCCAGCAGTCTTCACCATTTTACAATAGTTTACAAAGTTTTAAAAAGAAGCAAAAAATATACGTACAACGTTGGCACACAATGAAACCAATTAATTGAGACAAAGAACATCTACTTCATTTAGCTGTTTAATGAAGTGTTTGGTGTTTTGAATAGCTCATCAAAGTACTACATAAGAGGTGTTATCTTTTTCACACTCTGTGACATTTAATCATTGACATGGCTGTATCAACCATACAGGCAATCTGGGCAAATGCAACACAATGTTTGTTTAGTATTTGTTACTTGTGTTACATAAGCTCTGCGATTATTATGTATAAATTGGGTGGATATAATAATATAATAATAATCAAAGGTACTTTTCATGCACGCTTGTGCAACAATTGCCTGACCTCTCATGTTGACACAAAGCTAATAGGAATACTCACAAACCCACATTGATGCTCAAGCTGAGTGTCTGCTGACCCTAACCAAGCAGCCAAAACTTGTGTGTTGTTTGTACAGTGGAATCTCAGCTGGCCAGTCTTGTGCTGACTCTGAGTAGAAACAGGTTGTCTATGTATTATATTGAAGTGGTTATTATTTGTACAACATGGTGTTATGATGGTCAAGACCCATATTATTTTATTTGTTGATATGTTTATTTTTACACGGCAGCACAGGCGTTGCCAAGAAGTAGCACAAAAGTAATGTCACAGGGAGTATTTATAGTATATATAAGTATAGTAACGCTTTTTTTGTTTTAAGTAACCAGTACTGTGTAATACATTACATGAGTAATGACCCCAACACTGCATGCCAAAGGATAAATTAAGAAACAAGGACAGTTACTGATATCAGATTAGATTCATGAGGCTCTGTTTGTGCACAAAGAATACTTAGATTAATATCATAATAATGGAACCTAATCACAAATTGATGAGACACACGATTTAATGTGTTTTATTTAATGCATGTATATTATATTGAGATCTTACGGTATGTCCTCCTCTGGGTTGATTACTGGAATGAGGGATCTGAAAGAAACAGATAAAAGATACTTTAAACAGGTAATTAAAGTGAAATTCTAGAATTGCAACATTCATCTGCACAGATGGTTGATTAAGCAGCAGTTACAGGGATACTGTGTGATATTTCAGTATGGTGAGCTACTTACACTGACAAACATAAGCCACCTCCAGGTACTTATAGGTGCCAACACAGGGGTCTCCAAGCACTGAGTTGCTTGCTGCGATAGTACAGTTGTTTTTCTCATTGCAGCTATGGTGGCAGAGTGAAATGAGTGAATACAGGCTTAGAAGCAGTTGAAAGTTGATGGCATCTGATTTCCAAAGCTTTCAACCTGAATTTTAAGTTAACAAAGTGTAGGAAACTGTACCTTTCAGCAACTATGCTGGTGGGGTTTGAGCAGTCGATATTTTGGATCTGAGAGACAGGCCGTTTGTAAGAGCAGGTGGTCTGGTCGTGGCGCCCATAATTAGCATTGTAGACAGATATAACCTGCCCGTTATCTGTCAAAAAGAGGAGTTGGAAGAGTGTTGATGAAAATATAACAATGTTCATGTTTATAATGTTAATGCACCATACACACAAAGAGAATAATGTATGATCTTACCACAGTCCAGGTGTGCTAGAGAGTGCTCACATGTTATAAGGTGAACTGTCAAAAAATAATGGAAATGAATCACATTATAGACATTTTGCTTCCTATAAGTGTCAAAACTTAGTCAAATCAGAGCCGACAACAGTTATTAAAATAAGACTCAAGTGCAGCCCGTCACTAACTCGAAGGAAGACTTATACCTCCTGTTTGAATCAAAACTCAAATAGAAAAGCCAAAACCTTAAAAAATACAATGTGGATTTTTTTCTTCTTTTCAAAAAATAACAAAACCATAATAGGGGTCACAAAATTAACTGTTTTTCATTTAACTCACATTACATTTTTGACATCAATCTCATCATTGTGACAATTTATGCAGATACAGATATTTCCTTTGTGTTAAAAAGTCTTTGGACATATAAACAACAGCAAAAACAAAAACGCTGTTTAGGATTTTGCAGATTTACATCAGTTTCATGCAGACATGTGACTTACTTGATGGGAGGCAGTCGTAGTTTGTCTGCAGGTATTTATAGGTGCCACTGCAGGGATCAGATTGTGCAAAGACGTCTACGCTTAGTTCACACACAAGTTTTCCATCACACCTGCAGGGAGAACATAAAGAAAAAAATCACACACAATAAAAAGCAACTGAAATACAATACAGTGTTATAACAGTGGGAAAGATTGTAATTCTTCCTCCTGTGATGAATTAGTCAGCAATATCTTTGTTCTGATGTATTGCAGTCTTGCGATTACAATCTATGTTCCTGTGTAGGTCAAGCACTGAATATGAAAGCAGGTGGTGAAGTGGATTGCACTGCAGCTGCTTGTTTGTATTATTTGACTGTACAGATGTTTGTAATATTGTCTTCTTTGTGGTTAAATATTTTTGTTTTGTTATGTTTGTGAGCAGTGTTGTCATATAAATTCCAGACAATTCTGACAAAATAAAATCTCATCTAATATTATTTAATTAAAAACATTTCTTTTATGTTGTTGTTGTTGGATTTTTTTTCAAAGTCACAAGAAATACAAGCAGGCAGTGATGATAAGAGTAATCCTCTTCCTGTTCAACTGCTTAATACATTCAGCTCCAAAAAGCCCCCCTCACCACATGCTCTTTATATCAAATGACCCATTTCCACTAGGATAGCAGTGGGAAGTGATTCAAGGTGTTTTCTTTGCATCCTGGGAGCCAATCTGTGATCCTTAACCATGTCATCTCACTAAACAGATTAACTGAACATACTGTATGTGAACACACAGGTAACTAGAGGGGAAGCCCAATTTTTGTGCGTACCTGGACTTCAGGACATCCACTGCGCCCGACAGTGAGCACTCCCTATTAGAAATCTGCTCCTGGGGTTTTCCCTCGATGCAGGTCTCACTGTCTTCACGTCCGTACAATGCTGTCTGAACACGGATCACTCCAATATCTGTTTGATGATGGAGAAATCAGCAAAAGGTTAAAGAAATAAATTAGAAACATTTTGAGAGATTTTTAAAAAATTGATGAATAATGTGCAGATGTTGAATGTGCAGAGACTTTTAGGTGGTGCACTATGGAAAAACTGACTCAAGTTCCTAAGTACATAATGATTCATTCATTTTGTCATAATTATTTGTTTGAAATAGACAATCACAACCCTGATTTACTTCTTCAAAGTAAACATTTTTTCACTTGCATCAATAATAACCTTTAATTATACTGAAGAAAATTCAGTTTATTACAGAAACAGACCCTGTTCACATAACACACATGAAATTCTTCTTAATGTAGAAAAAAACCAGTAATATTTAGAACTATTTTATGCCCTAATAGTTTAGTCAGATGATAAAAGCAAAACCAACTCATAAAAGCAAGAATAAATGTTGTGGTCAGAAACATTTTAGTAGAGTCATACCACAGCTCAGGCGATGAACATGGTTGCCCCCACAGGTGGTAGTTGTCTCTGTGGGGCCACCAAAAAACCCCACATATGGATTAGTTTAAGTCAATGACGCACCTACTGTAAATAAAGTATCTTCATACCATATGCACACACACACACGCAGATATTTACCTCCACTAACAAGCAGACAAGTTGCTGCCAGCACTGAAAAAGAAAAGAAAAAGAAACACCACTATCAAACTTGGTCTTCACCAACCATGAAAACAAAACTGACTGTTAAAAATTAACTATATGACAAAGTGATCCTGCTTCTTAATCTGAAAAAAACAAATCACAATCTGAAATATACTACCTACATTTATATAAAGCCAAGTAATTGTTATTTAATAATCAGTATACTCACAGAGTGTGGTGCTGAAGCAGAGCATGGTTTCAGTAGTAGGTGATCAGTGAGAGTAATGGTGGGAACAGACACGCTCAGTATTTATTCATGTGGATCTGGGAAAGTCCTGCACCTGTTGTGCAAAATAAACCCAAGCCTGAGTCCAAGTGCTCATATTAAACTGGTTACAATTTCATAAAAGAAAAACAAGACAATCCCAAGAGAAAGGATAGGAATGCAGCCTCATAGTCTCCAGTAAAAGCAAAAGAGAGAGAGCGAGAGAGAGAGAGAGAGAGAGAGAGAGAGAGAGAGAGAGAGAGAAAGAGACAGAGACAGAGACACAGAGAGAGAGAGAGAGAGAGAGAGAGAGAGAGAGAGAGAGAGAGAGAGAGAGAGAGAGAGAGAGAGAGAGAGAGAGAGAGAGAGAGAGAGAGAGAGAGAGAGAGAGAGAGAGAGAGAGAGAGAGAGAGAGAGAGAGAGAGAGAGAGAGAGAGAGAGAGAGAGAGAGAGAGAGTGTGTTGTCAAGGACTCATCTTAGAGGAGGCTAAGCCAGTATAGGAAAAACAAATTCAGGAGTCCTGAGGACACAATGTTTTTTTTCATCTGGACTGGAAACAACTGGCATTAATATTCAACAAAATGTGAGCTATAAGTGCAGTCGACAGAAATCTTCTGTTGGCTCATGCATGTCCGGAGGTGAGGCATGTTGGTATGCAATGGTTTGTCAAAAACAACACTGGTCTGAGGGAAGAAAACAAGTCCATTGCAGCCAAATGCCTTATTACTCCAAGCCAACATTTTGGTGATAATGTAGGAACAAAGTAGAGTAAGTACCAGCTCCAAACTCAGAATGAGAAAGCAACATGTTGTTGTATCGCAGGTTATCTACAAATCTACTTGTACCTGTACCTAACCTCAATTATACTTTCCATCTGTTGCCTGGGGCCAATACCTTGTGACTTACAAATACAATTCAAAACTTTTTTCTGACAGTTATTCAGATTATATTATTATAGTTATGCCATTGCACTCAAATTCAGTAATTATTTTGTTTAAATATATTTTAGTGTCATTTAAAGATCTCATGAATGACTAACTGAGGTATTACAACAAAGGGACTCCCAATGTTGTTATGTAAAAGTCTCCCAAATACATACAGACTACTATTTGGTATGGGACACATCATGGTGATGTCCAAACGGTTTGTTTCAGAGTTATTTAATTATTTGCAGTTAAAGACATTAGAGTTAAGTTTGAAACTGAATATTGATGTGAGTGAAATACAAACATACCATTCATTTCCCAGAGACCCCTGGTGGTAGTGGAGAGAAATAAAAGACTTGAAGGTGTCTGTGAAATCTCATGTCATCTGAATTTAGTAATATTGACTTTTTAGCTTGTGATTACTCTCAGCCTCAGATATTGTAACTTTGTGGCAGCATGTGCAGCAATATTGGCATGACAATATATAATAATATATAAAAATCTATAATAACGCTCAGAACAACATAATGAAATAACTACTATAAAAGGTATAATTTTTCCTCTGACTTTCAGGGAGGTTTAAGTGCTGTCAGCACTACTGCTGGGTCTTCATTGGGTGGAGAGTTGAATAAACTTTGAAAGTAAGTTCTTAAAAAATATGGTTGAGTTTATTATATTGCTGTATGTCACAACTGATAGACAGGTTTATTAGAGCTGGACAGGACTTCACAATGTAATGGTTAACTAGTAAGTTTAACTTACTTTCAGCTGTGTTGCTGTGCTTGCAATCTGATTAAATTTTACATGATTAGATTTAGATGACTCACTCTCACCTTGGGCATTGCTGTGTATTACATTAGTGATTATAGCACAGTGTGTGTGTAGGCAACTAAAGCTGGACTATACAGCTGTAGAAAACAGTTGTGATAATCAGCAATAGATCAGCAAAAGAATATGAAATGCTTCCGTTCCCTGTGGGGAATCGACACCTATGGAGTACATTACATAGAGGACAAACTGATTGTTTCTCCCCCTTTCTTCCATTTGACTAGGATATCTGGGTCATATCTAGTCAATGGAAAGTATTTTTTTCCCTCTTTTTTTCACCAAAAAAATGCCACAAAATCCCAGTATATCAGCAAGATCCCTGTTTTAAACAGACTTAAAATAGAAGTCACCAAAGAAAATGTCTTTTAAATCACTTTGCAGAGTACAAATTGAACAGTATGTTGATTATGTCCTATTGAAAACTGACAATTGAAATGTGTCTATAAGACACCAAAATAAAGAAAAACTAATGTGAACAACATTTTAACAGTATGGAAATATTTCCTTTTCAACATGACATACTGTATATTCCTAAAGAGTTCATTTAGAAAAGTACCCTGATTTAAAAACACAGTAAGACATGACAAACAATACAAATACAATTGTATCAGTAAAAGCACAGCCAAAATGTAGCATACATCTTTCAACTGTATCAAGACATAATCAGAATAAATCACTGTCACAGTCATGCTGTATGGACATTAAATAGACCAACATTCCCTGAGGGTTGAACAGAGTTTTGTCAACTCAAATCATTGAGTTTTAAAGTAGAGAAGTTTGCGGAGAAAGTTAAAGGAACCAGGCATTTGCTTGTAGAGCCCCTTTGCAGAGTTTTGGGCGACTTCATTGTTCACCTGAAAAACGAGCAGTCAATAATCAGATGTGTGTATGTTGAAATCACAAATCTTCAACGGGATTCAATATGCATAGCCAGCTAATTTCACTGGTACAGTATGTAGTAACAAGAGAAGCTCACCATCATCAACATTGTGACTAAGTCATCGGTAGTAGCATTTTCCTCAAGGATGCGGTCCAGAGTCTCGACATACCAGGAACCCGCCTGAGTGTCTCTCCAAGACACGTAACCTGTATTTGTCACAGAGGCATTAGGAAGACCAATAGACATAGCAAGTCAAGTCTATCAATTTCTGTGACTCGCATCTGGAAAAACTGTGGTATTATTAACCAAAACCTACCGGGAAATGTAGAGTAGGACACCAGAATGTCACTCGGGGTGGGCAGTGTGGCTCTGGCATCCGGTTCATCAGACATGCTGAGAGAGTCGCTGCTGGAGGACATCGGAATGGCATCCGTCTGGTCATCTGCTCCACCAATGGGTGGTTGAGACTCATCGGGGGACACCTCAAAGCCTGTGTCTTTTTCACCTCAAGGACAAAAGCAAACATTTCCCTATGATACCACAAGTGCATGTGTAACCTCTGACATAGTCTGTTGAATTATCCATTTTACAAATGATATTATTACTTCAAGGTTAGCTACCTCCTCCACAGGCCTGAATGAAGAAAAGTTTGGGTTTGCCTTGTAAAGATGGACAATTCTGGCCATTGAGGTAGTTTGTGATGTACTGCACTGTGACATGCTGTCCGTCCACACCATACACAGCACCAGGGAAGCGGCTGTGGCTCACCTGTACAGTAGATATGAGCATACCTTAGGTCTTAGCATTCATCTGGATCTAAACTCTCGTAGGATTTCACTACAAAACCAGCGGACAGAATACATTTTACGACTGTAGCCTCTGCGGACACAAAAGCGGACATTTCATTGAAAGGGTATTCCAGCTATTTGGTACTGCACTAAAAACAAAATTGCCTTATTGAAAGCGTGAGAGGTGGAGATATCCTGACCTTTAATGCCTAAAATAAGTGAAGGCCCCCAACCACTAGATTATACACTTCCCATTATACAAGTTTATAGTGTTTTGTTTATTCAACCATCTCTAGGTGCCCATGCCTGTGTCTAACAAAAACAACCTGGTTCTGCTTTTTAATATAGGCTTTCTGTTATAAATGTAAAGTCTCAAACTTTGATCAAACTCCTCCAGAGTCACAAGAGATGATGAGGAAACTTTATGTATAAAATCGGTGGTTAAAGGGGCACCTTTAATAGCTGGTATAATATCAATTCCGAAGGTGTGTAGTAATCTGCACACGATGCAGCAACTTTTATTGCTATCTTGATTACAATCCATGTGGATTGCAATGTGGAAGAAAAAAAGGACATCTTACCTCAGTCCCATGGGACAGCATGATGACCAAACAGCAGTCATACTGGGAATGGTCCTTCTTAGACAACGCCGACAGTTCATGTTTGATTTGCTGAAATGTGGAGATAATGTTGTTGTTACCTTCACACATATGAGCTCAAAGTTTTATAAACGGTTTCAGACGCACAAAAAGAAGAACTGATTCTTACTCGTTGTTTCAGGTTAGTCCTCACTTTCACATCGAAGTTGAGTGCCTTGAATCTTCTCTCCAGCTTGTCGCAGTCTATGTTGGACCCTTTGCGATTGTTCAAGCTGCTCTGCTCTTCAAAGTCCACGTTGTTTATGATGAGACAGTGTCCACATGGGGTCGCATCCATTTTATAGTTCTAAAATACAAAAGCAAAAGAAAGAGGCATAATGTAAATATGGAAACAAAGCAGAATTTGTGTTGTATGTTCATACCCTAATACTGAATTGGCTTTCTGTTGGTTGTAAAGTGCATAATAAATACCTGAATGCTGTCCCGCCGTGTCCTGCCTTGTGGCCTTGGTCTTAAGTACTCCCTCTCCGGTGCTGAGACAAAAGCATCAGTATGTGTTAAATATCAAGAAACTAACCCGACTATCAACACAAATGTAAATTAAACCCATAGCTTACATGGACTGGGAGTAGTAGTGGGTCTCTGTATTGGATAGACAGGGGCAACATCTTTCCTTTGCTTATCAACATCCATTGGAGAATCTATTAGAGAAACAAGGAGAAATGCATTGCAGCAAAGTATTAGTAGTTATAAACGATAAATGCCTGATGCAAAGAGACAGCACAGCACCACACACTTACAAACTGGTAGAGGCTGGACAACAGGGCGCACAGCCTGGGTGGGTGTTGAAGGCTGGAGCTGAACAGCTGGCGGTGCAGCATTTAGGAGGAGCCCTGCCAAACTGTGCTGACCTGTCTCCTGAAGGCACTCCAGAAATAAGGGAAAGGCCCGGCTCCCACGGGTCTCTAAGTCCCGGACTAATTGTCTGGCCTGATCGCGCCTGGTCCCTGAGCTCTGACAGAAGACACAGCGTCACATTAAGTGTTGCTCTGAGCGTTCAACCATCCCACAAACACGAACCTCGACACCGTGAAATACACAGCCGCCCTACCTTTATCTCATCGACCATGTCTTGGGTAAAAACTCCTTTTTCAAGCAGGCCATCATAGAGTTTTGATGGGTCCAAGTCTTTCACAAGACTGGTCCTATTACGCTGAAGAAGCTTCTTGTGTATTTCTTCCATTGTCCATTCAATACTAACAACACCGAGCGAGGAGCACAGTAAAAAGCTGTAATGGTGTAACGTTCACGTTTAAAAAAAAAAAAAGAGTCAGTCAATATCGATAAATGTCAGCAATGGCTCACTCGTTTGTCAAAACTTTGTCAAACTGAATGGGAAGTATTAGAAGTTTCCTTTTCATTTCGCTTGTTTGTGCTCGGTTGCGTTCTCCACTTCCTTGTTTACATCATCATTGCCTGTGATTGGTCCACTGAGAGAGAGGGGGGGGGGGGGGGGGGGGTGACTGATTTTATTTACCACGCACCGCCCACACTAATAAACAGCGGCGCGGCGAACATTAAAACGAACACACACACAAACACTAACGAAGGATAGGATAGAATAGGATAGGATAGGATAGTATCGGAGAGGATAGTATCGGAGAGGATAGTATTGGATAGGATAGGGAAGGATAGGTTAAGGTGTCACGGAATACTCAAACTCCCAACACGACTTTTGACACCGGGCGCCTCCTACACGCTCCTGCTCTCAGCAGCAGGTTCCTCGGCTGGAGCAGTGGGATGCTGCTGCACATACACACCCTTCGCATTTCACTGTCTCTTGAGATCAGCGTCAGCCAAGAAGCCGAGCATCCATACCGTCACCAGTGATGTGTTTGCTTCAGGTGTCTGGGAATGTAGCCGCCGCTAGCCGCAACCGAGCGACCGTCAGTAATGAAAAAACTGCGTGAACGTTTTTATCCTCGATGAATAACGGTAACACCACACCCCAGTGACATGTCAGCATGGTTATAATATTGTATAATCTGTTGCTGTATTACTTGTAGCATTTTCACTCTGCTTAGCTTCTCGCTTGTCATAATAATTGTGCATCATTAGCATTACAAGGCTAACGTCAGTATGGTGGAAAGGCTGTGCTTGATTTGTACACCAGATACAGCTGTGACATGATTTCAGCTCTTAACATCCGCAGATTAAATCCACTTTAGTTTGGTGGTGACGGACCTCCTGATGTCTCAAAGGTAACGGTGATGGCAGGGTCAAAGATGTCTCTGCCGTTGGCTCTGGTGGTGGTCCTCTCAGTGTTGCTGACAGGAGCAGCCCATGCTGGGCCTGAGATGGACCCATACAAAATCTTAGGAGTAACCAGGAGTGCAAGCCAGGCCGAAATCAAGAAAGTCTACAAGCGCCTGGCAAAAGAATGGTAAATATTTTCACCACACCAACTTTTTTGTAAAGTACTGTCATGACAAATGATTTTCCAGTGAGTACAACAGTGAAGAGAATTACAACAACTGAATTAATGATCATCTTCTTCTCAAGGCATCCTGACAAAAACAAAAATCCAGGTGCTGAGGACATGTTTATCAAGATCACCAAATCATATGAGGTTAGTGATTTATTAGAATGGAATTCATTGTGCAACTGATGTGAAACCTTTTGTATTATGTGTTATAGTTGCTATATAACAACCAGTAACTGTATACTTGTTTCGTTCACCATCTAGATCTTGTCCAATGAAGACAAGCGTGCCAATTATGACCATTATGGGCAGACTGATGACACCCAGCCATACGGAGGTGGTCGCTACGGTCAACGCCACGACAGCTTTTACTTTGACGAGTCCTTCTTCAATTTTCCTTTCAATAGCAAGAACCACAGGGACTTTGCTGACAGCAAGTACACATTGCACTTCAACCAGTATGTCAACGACGTGGTGCCTGACAGCTACAAGAGACCGTACCTGATAAAGATCACCTCTGACTGGTGTTTCAGCTGCATCCACATTGAGCCCGTGTGGAAAGAGGTGGTGCAGGAGATGGAGAATCTAGGTGTGGAATGAACGTAGCAATCATTGAGAGTTCACCTCTGGATTCTACAGTATGAAACTGTTTAAGGTGATTTGAAGAGGTTAACATGTATGTGTGTGTTTGTGGCTATCCTGTCTTTGCAGGTGTTGGAATAGGTGTGGTAGATGTTGGCTATGAGCGACGGTTAGCCAATCACCTTGGTGCTCATCGCACCCCATCAATACTCGGAGTAATCAATGGCAAAGTGACATTTTTCCATTATGCTGTAGCGAAGGAGCACCTGAGGCAGTTTGTGGAAGACCTTCTTCCTCAGAGACTTGTGGAGCGGGTAAATATCTGTTTCATGATGAATAAAAGTCGACTTAATTTCAGCCTTTTATGAAAATGTAACAAAGATAAACTGATTAATAATGCATGCACAGATAAATGAATTGGTAACAACATTCAAAATCAATAAAAAATGTTGCATTTTCTATATTTTAGGTAACTGACAAGAATGATCTGCAGTTCTTGAACAGCTGGCATGAGCTCAACAAGCCACATGTTCTTCTGTTTGACCAAGTGCCTGTAGTTCCTCTACTATACAAAGTGAGCACCTGTCTTGCCATATTTTATGTGAAATGTACCTTAGGTGCCACTGACAGATATTGCATTACTAACCTAAACATGTAAATAATGTATCTTTCCATTTATACAGCTAACAGCTTTTGCTTATAAGGACTACTTGCAGTTTGGCTATGTGGACCAGGGCCTTTCAGAGACTGCCAATCTGCAGAAACAGTTCAATATCAACACATATGCACCAACCATGTTGGTGTTCAAAGAGAACACAGACAAGCCAGCTGATATTATACAGGTAAATCACGCAATAGGGAGCTTAAGGAAAGAAAGTATTTCTGATTTATTTCCAACCAGTTAGATTCAATTATTCACTGTTACCTTAAGTTACAATGAACTTGTTTTTCCTGTTTTCATTTAATCGATCCTCCTTTTTCTACATTGCTATGTTTTTTCTCTGCAGGCTAAAGGAATGAAGAAGCAAATTATTGATGAGTTCATGTTAAACAACAAATTTCTCCTTGCGCCAAGGCTGGTTAATCAGAAGCTCTTTGATGAGCTCTGTCCTGTCAAGCAGTTTCACAGACGCAGGAAGTAAGAGAACCTGGGCTTGAATGTTCAAACCTGATAAGTAGGATAAAACTGAAACATCAAACCAAATAGAATATTTTTATTGTATTTTTAAAAAAAAATCAAATCACAGAGGTATTTTAAAATATGTATTTTGTATATACTATCTTACTGTATGGTCTGTCCTCCCATCAGATACTGTGTCCTGCTGATCACAGGAGACGAGGAGACATTTTCATATGGGAACCAGGCATTTCTCTCATTTGCCTCTGCCAATATGAAAGAAGTTGTGAGATTTGCTTATGTGTACCAACGGCTACAGCAACCACTTTGTGACATCCTCATGCAGAACAAGGACAGTGCACTGTCACCACCCCAGGTACACTAATACATGTCCAGTTCAACAGCTACAGTTGCCAGCTCAACGTAATGATATGGAACAAAATGCAACAAAAACAAACACAAAAAGGTTTAATTAAGAAAAAATAAAATAAAATGGGACATTCAAATTCTGTTTTCTCTCTGGAACTGTCTCATTGTAGTGTTCACTGCCTGTCCACAGTAAAGGGTCACTTTAAAAAAAAAAATGTCATGCTTCCATAAACAAGATGGACTGCCCCTTTGAATTCTTCCCCTTGTTGGGTATTATCTCTCACTATGCAATTTTCTGTTTGTATATGTTTGGCTGTGTGTGCAGGTTGTGATCCTGGAGAGGCGTAATGCTGCAGGGAAAGCCATGTTCAAGCCAGTGACTGCCTGGAACGGCAGTGAGGAAGACAAGCAGTGTCTCCTGGAGGAGTTGGAGCGTCTTCAGAAGGACCCATCCATCCTCATCCATGACGCCATGCTACCTGAGCTGAACAACGAGTTTGCCTCTGTATGTTGTCTTTGAGTAAAATAATGGGTTTGAACAAAGCCTTAAACAGTGCAAGTAGTGGCAAGGGGAACATTAATTTTAATCTCATAACCAAATACAATTATATATCCACCACCAGTCCTGTTACTAAATGTAATACTCTCACTCTGTAGATGTTTGTTATCCGATGGATCTATGCATCTTACGATTACCTCTCCGAAGTCATTGATGATATTCTGCATAACAACTGGTACGTGGAAATCGAATGTATTACTTTTTATTCTGCCCGAAGCTAAGTTTAAGATTCAGTTAAGGAATTCTTCATATGCCTCGCAATAGTATTAAATTTGCAAATAAGCTTCCTTTCACCTGTAATGGAAAGACACTTTTGAGATGCAAATGAAATGGTTGTTGCATTCACACATCTGTAATGACTTGCAGGCGTGAGATGATGCCTCTTCTGTCCCTCATCTTCTCTGCCCTGTTCATCTTGTTTGGAACTGTGGTCATACAAGCCTTCAGGTGGGTTATTAACCATAAATGTGTCTCACTTTTTTATTTTGACAACCAAAAATGTAGCTATACCAACATCACCTTTTCCTGGGATTTATGTAAGACAGAGTATAAAGAAAGCTTTAGATAAGAGAAAAAGAAGGAGTGCTAACTTTTTTTTGTGTCTTTTCAGTGACTCAAGTGAAGATAAACAGACAAAACCAAAGGCAAAGGATGGAATGAAAGTAGAAAATGGGTCACCAGGGACTGGGAGTACTTCAAGGCAAGACTACACTTTGAGATTTACATAATAATAATTTACTCAGTGCAGGATTTAAGGTGTGGTCTGCCTTAGCATGACATGTTTGAGGCATGTTTTTAGCTCTTCCTTTTTGCTATCGATTGTAGTCGCCCTCCCAAGAAGAATTTTGTTGAGGTGACGGAGCTGACGGATATCACTTACTTGAGCAACCTGGTGAAGTTGAGGCCAGGACACATGAACATAGTGCTGGTGCTCACTGACACCTCCAAGAACATCCTCCTCAGCAAGTTTGCCAAAGAGGTTTACTCTTTCACAGGGTAAGCTATACATTACCCCTCCTCTGTGTGGAACAAGTAAAGTCCATTATGAGTTTTTTAAGAAACATTTTTGTGTGTATTAAATTATTATGTTTGATACTTCTTTTAACCCTCTCCTAGGAGCCTGACGCTACACTTCTCCTTCCTGAATATCGACAAGCACGGTGAGTGGATAAACACACTGCTAGAATACGCCCAGGACTCCATGCACATCGATACAGACGAGGATGACAGGGGCAACAACAAAATAGACTACACCGGCTATGTGCTGGCACTTAATGGCCACAAGAAATACCTGTGTCTATTTAAGCCTGTCTACACTGGTGAAGATCTTGAAAGTAAGTCATCTGAGGATGAAGGAGGCAATTCAGGGGGAAGGTCAAGGTCCAGTTCCCGTGACGAACACCCACCACGGAAATCCAACCGGTCACGCAGCATGTCCACCCTGCAAATCCACCACAAACTGGACCGGCTGGGGTTATGGATGGAAAGACTCATGGAAGGCACTTTGCCGCGTTACTACATCCCTTCGTGGCCAGGACTAGACAAGATCACCACCAGTAAATAGAACATGGCAGGTTAGGAAGAACTAAGTATTTATAGACTGTCAAGCTTAAATGGCTCCTTTTGTGTCCTGCTGGAGTTAGGCTACAGCCTTTTTGCACTAAAGATATTTAATAGTTACAGATTAAAGTTGGGTCAATGTTACACAATTGGCTTTTAGTGAAATTACTGTGGGACAGGTTCTTTGGCGTACTCCTCTTACATTCATTGCATGCTAAACTCAGTAGTTTTATTTCCTTCAGGCAAATGCTGCTGCTACAGCCTTGAGAGCAGAAAACAGAATCACTGTGGCCACCTGTACTCCTGCCTTCATTGACCATCAGGCATATTCACATACACACTAAAGGAGACAGGACAATGACCTTAGTCTTTATTGATGAATACTGTGAACAGAGATGCATGTCTCTAACACTAAATGTCTTTGCCTTTTTATGCATCTCTATCCAATTTTTCCTAAGTTACAGATTATCTCTTGAATGCTGACTGGCTTGTACAGTATGGCACACTGCTATAATGACAATGCCTTTTATCCTGGACTTCAAGAGTTACTCCATTTTCTTCCTTGATGATGTGATTGCATAAAAAGAAAATACTTGTTTTGTTCCGTGGGAACTGTTGGGGTTGTGATTTAAAATGTCTTCACTACAAACGAGTTATTTAGCAGCTTTGGTCCATGTTACAACTTCTGTTAGCCAGTAGCTTTATGTAGCAAACATAACGAACAGGCTGTCCATTTTATTTTCTGAATGTTTTTCAAATGGATTCAATTGAATTAGAAATTATCATGATGTCATCTTGAATTATGTGGACAAACACATGAACATGAAGTTAAGCTGTGTGCTTTATTTATTTCTTCATTTGTGTTGTCAACATGAAGTGTAAATATGTCATTAATATTTGTTTGTTGGTACTATGTGATGTACATTTTGTAAATAATCATGGTATCTATGGGACCTGCATTTTAAAAAGTATGTAACTTGAAAGATTAGGTGAATGTTTTACATGGATTTATCAAAATGCTGTAGTTACGGTTTTTAGTTTCCATTTTTCTATTACACGTTAGTGTAATTGATGTCTGCCTGTGTCAGATGTTCAGTTGGTCTTCAATAGTGCATTTATCCTCTTGTTGGTCGTAATAAAATACTTTGTTTATTAATTAAAACATAAAACTATAACTACTGAATAAATGTACTTCCTCACCAGCTCATTCAACAAAACTGTGGGTCAATTGCCATTTACCATTTCAAGTTTTTGGTAATTAATGTAACTGGGCATTAAAAATATAGGGCACACCAACTCAATCCAGTCTAAACATGTCTCTGTGGCTCAGGAATTTGGTTGTTGTGTTTGAAAGCAGAAGGTTGGTGGTCTGAGACCACCCAAGGTTATAGTGAATTCTAATTAGAATTTATTTGGTAATGCCCGTAATTGGGGATTATAAAAATAGGGCACAACAACACAGTGCAATCCAGAGATGTCTGTTAGGTTTGTGGCTGTATTGGTAACGCACAATTTGGTGGGTTGAGACCACCCAAGATCATAGTGAGTTCCAATTACAGACAAATAGCCATTTCTGAATTTTTTGGAAATGCATGTAATTGGGGACTAAAGATATAGGGCACACCAACTCATTCCAGTCCAGACATGTCTCCCTGGCACAGTAGGTTAGTGGTTGTGTTGGAAACCAAAAGATTTATGACCGTAAGTCGTATTGAGTTTATTATTAGATGTAAATATTGCTCATTTCTCATGCATGTCATATGGTAGAGTTCATTCTTTCCTAAGCTGATAACAGCAATTTAACAACTCATATAGATCTGATCTGGGATGATATGGATGATACAGCGTATGTGTAGCTACTGGACTGTGTAAAGAGCTGGTTCAGGATTAAAGGCCAGGAGGCGGCAGCAACTGGCAGGAGACTTTATAACGCCATGCAATGAAACGTTGAACTTATCTTCTCTTTTGATTTTTTATAAATACAACTTGATTGTGTCTCTTCTGCTTTTTTGTCAGGTCTACTTTTTCTTCAGAAAAATTAGCTTTCTGTTAGCCACAAACTACCACAGAGAAATAACTTATAAAACTCTCTCTCTTTTCTCACACAGGCATACACATCTCTGCATTTATCTTTAGCACACCGATAGTCCTGTCATTGATGTATTTCTGTAGACACACCCTCTTGTTTTAGATATCTTCTTAAATCAGACTGTGACTTACTGATTTTACCGCCAGATGGCGCCACATAACCAAAAGAACCAATTTCATTGCCACATGGTTTATGTTGCGTCCAGGGGCCCGTTTCAGAAAGCAGGTTTAGTGAAAACTCTCAGTTAGTTAACCCTGAGATGAGGGAAACTCTGGTTTTTCGGTTTCACAAAGCCAGTTCAGCTTAACTCTGAGTCAATTACCCTGGCAACATACTCCGTGAACCTAACCTGCTCGCTGACAGGTTTTCTTCAACTAACCCTGAGTTTTTTTCTCCTTTTTAACTGAATCCTGCAGACTGAAGGAGCTGTCAGACATTTCTTAAAGAGTTAGTTAATATTGAAGCACAAATACGAAGCAGAAATCTCCGTCAGAGGGTGATCAGACCCCGCTGGGATGTTTTATCATTCTTTAATGATTTTCTATTTGAGTGTTTCCGTTTTGCTGTAGGCCTACAATCGATCATTTATCTGAACAATATTCTCAGCCCTCGTATCGTCTGTACGACACATCGACACATGCTCTCAGTTCAGAACAAGTTCTTTGTGTTGCACTTTGTTTTTTTCTTTGCCAATGGTAGTTTTATATGTAACATCTGTGAGGCTGAGCATGTTACCAAGGCAACCGTCTGTGAGGCTGTCAGACACGTAAGATTTGAAAGTTATTGATAGCCAAGTGGTTACTGCGCATGCCTCGTAATGACAGTGTCTTTGGTTCGATTCCAGCGAGGACCTGCGATTTCTGCAGGTCTTTCCCCTCTTTTTCTCTCCTTGTTTCCTGTCAACCTCTATACCAGCTAATGTTAAATTAAGGTGAAAGTGCCCAAACATAAATCTTTTTTTTTTTTTTTTATTAAGAAAAAAGAAATGTGACTCTTGCACTGAAACGTTTACACTTTGGTAGTGTGAAAGGCATTTAGGTGTTGTTTTCAAATATCATTATTAAATAGCTACTGGCAGTGTTTGGGTAGCTGAAAAATTGACTTTCTTTTTTGCTTTGAAGATTTCACTAACTACTGAAATATGCCACTGAATGCTGTTTAATGAGGGCAGGCTAAACAACATCACAATTACTTGTAATGAAAGTATACCTGACTTGTTTGAGCTATATTTTTATATTTCATATTCAGTTGCTGCCAAGTAAGCCTGCGTTTTGCACCTGTTGGGGTCTGCATGAATATTAAATGTGCCACGCACAAACACATACACAGAATATAAATGTTGAATAAGTAACACTCGAGACAAAACTTCTTTTTTTTTCATTAATACTCACACATTGGTAATTTTCTGCCACACCAACTCATGTTCTTTTGCTGCTGCTACTGTATTGCTTTTTTTCTTAAGTATATACTCATTATCTGCATGCATTCATTAATATTTCTAATTCCACTGTGGAGAAGTAGGAGGACTGAGCCCTTTGTTTCACCTGTTGCCATGGTGAATCATGTTATCTTTGCTCCATTGATGAGGGCTTGGTATCTCCTCATGCAAAAGCTTCACTAAGAGTTACTTTGACTCAGAGTTGATTGAACTAACTGTTAACACTTGTTCTGAAACCGAAAACTCAGTTTGACAGCTTGACAGCTCAGAGTCGGTCAACCTAGAGTTAAGGTTTTAACTCAGAGTTAGTTAAACCTGCTTCCTGAAACAGGCTCCAGGTCTTGTTGGAAAAACCAATATCTAACATCTATCCGGTGAATAATTCATTTTTAGGCAAATTTACAACCTGTAAAATGTGAATTTTCTATGACTGCTGAGGTGTTGACATGAGACTTTTAGGAGGCACAGAGCACTGATGTTGAATCAATGAGATTTTGGATTACAATAATTTATAGCCTAAGACTGTTAAATATTCACCTTTGTTCGGCTTTTGTTTTAATTCTGGTTGATTTTGAGATGTCACAGATGACATGAATTGAACAGAAATATTCTTTATCTGGATACAATATCAATCTGCTCTGATTAGCCTAATTTATGTATTTATTTACCAGCCTAAATAGTCCTTTTGTAATATGAATAGTCTACAGAGTATTTTGCAACATTTGCCTTTTTATGGATTTTACTGCTTGTGTTTTTCAAATGTGAAAGCACATGCTTTTGAAACGCTTCCACCCTTTCAGCTCTCTGGAAGACAACATTAATTCAGCCTCCACTTTGACCAAACTCACCAGACTCCCGAGAAAGAAGAAGAAAAAGAACTCCCCCTAGTTGCACCTCCAGCAGCTGGGTGTAGCTGCAATGGTGAAGAAGGCATATCAGCTGTGTGCTTGGCCAGCAGGTGATAGTTGAGACTCGATGTGCTTCTGTGGTAAATCAGTTCACATCGACAATAAATGAAAATAACTTTGGTCTTGTGAATAGAACATCTGGCAGGGCTTTGAAGCTGAATTTGCCGTTCATAAGACCCTTTTCTTTAGGATCCATATCTGCTTGTCATTCAAAACATTACTGCTGCATCACTTCCTTATCTCCCAAACTACGAGCCAGGACAAGGGTCAAACACAACATGCGTACGTTAATTGTGCGGTAAAAACTTGCACAGTTAAAATGAATTTGGTTTAAAAAGTTTTTATTGACAGCCGTAGTATTCTTGTATTTCAACTCATGCCACTGACAAAACATCTTCTTTCTCTATCTGCCTGTACTATGGATGTTTTGGACCAAATTCACAATTGTGCTTTGTTAACTTGATGTTGATGTGCATACAGGGAAAATTGAAGAAAAAACCTTTAAAGAAAGAAATATGTTCTGTGCACTTGTGACAACCGTTCCCATAATGGGGCTGGTAGTCACACACTAGAGGGTTTGCTTGAGTGGGGCTTGGCAGGTGAGGATGGAAGGAGAGGCTGATGGAGCGAAATTCATGATAGGGTACCAGAACCACGTGTTACTATACCAGATGCACGAAAATACATGATAGGGTACCAGAACCACAATGTTCCTATACCAGATGCACGAAAATACATGATAGGGTACCAAAACCACCAGAACCACATATTACTATACCAGATTCACGAAAATACATGATAGGGTACCAGAACCACAACGTCACTATACCAGATGCACAAAAATTCATGATAGGGTAACAGGACCACTTGTTAGTATACCAGATGCACGAAAATACATGATCAGTGTTGGTCACGTTACTTTGAAAAAGTAATTAATTATAGTTACTCATTACTTCTCCAAAAAAGTAACTGAGTTACATCAATGTCAAAGTAGAGAGAGAGAGAGAGAAGCGCCTGTTCGGGCCAAAACCGCTCTAGTGAGGTTTGAAGAAGTAACGCCGCATTTTTATGTTGTTCCATAAATCAAATTTCCACCCGAAAAACACACGCACCCTTTTTAGGGCATTGAGGTCTAGGGGCTACTCGAAGTGTTTCCTTAGAAGTAACAAGGCGGAGCTCAACAGCACCCTCACCCAGTATAACAATGTTAGAACACGGCCATCTGGCCTGACCCTCGTCCCCATGGTAATAACTTACTTTGAGAGTCACACTAGATTTTTGAAGACTCTTAAATCAAACTTCCAGGGGGCAAGGGAGGGTTGGGACCTGCTGGAGGAGTGCCATCCCCATCGAAGCATGTAATCTCTCTAGAGCCAGTGTTAACCTTTTGGGCGGTGCAAGATGCTCTGTGGAAGAAGACCCACTCCTTGTGTAGATACAAAGGGCTCATTGTAATGTGATGAAGACACACTAATTATACACTAATTAAATTTAAATTTTAAATTATACACTAATTTAAACATACTTGTGAATATTACATTCCATTTCTGCCAAGTCCATTCTACTATATGCCACTAAATTCTGCACCTTTAAAGTATGTGTGTCAGTGAACAAGCAACATCTCAACAGAGCTCCAGAATCTTAGAGACATAGATGTGTAATTCATTTGGTGAGGCAAAAACAAGGCCAAATAAAAAGAAAATGGACTGTCTTTGGGAAATAATGATCAAAGTATGATGTAAGGGTGGAACTTTGGTGACATTTACAGGAGATTATAATCTCAAAACTGTGACAGGTTCAGGACTTGTAATCACACTCAGTTGATTTCTGATATTGGTTTTGTGTCTCGACTTTTGCGTGTTGGGGATTAAGGGAGTTACCACTGTAAATATTCAATTTGGGTGTGGAAGCAGTCGTTGACTTTCACCAGTCACACATACCTTTATCACGCATATTCATATTTAGTTTTGTCCAACTAACTTTCCATTAATAAAAATGACTTGGATGTAAAAGTAGAAACATGGATTTTATGATTAATAGACCACATAAATAAGAGGCATTTGAAAAAAAACTAAACAAATACTGTAAATTACAGTAGACACTGTAAATAAAGGTAAAAAGCACATTGAAAAAGATGTTATCCATTTTCTTTTCTTTTTTAAACGTATCTTCTATTCCACAATAACATTAATCAGTGTTTTAAAAACCATAAAACATTAAATCTAAGTAGGATGAAATGACACTGAAAAAGTTAAAACAAAAACTAAACATTATCAACTTCATAAATGGAGGATTTGTTGACAATGAAAAAAGAAATCCTTAAATAACTACTTTTCCCCACCATGGCCAGGATTATTTGTATCAATTGCACTCTTGCCTTGATGACAACATCCAGTCTCAGAATATGAGAAAGCGGGTCCTACTCTGGATGGCATTACTCTGGCCTCCAGCACCACTGTAAGGAACCTAGGACTTATATTTGATCAGGATTTGTCCTTTAATTCTAGGACTGCCTTTTTTCATCTGCGTAATATTGCAAAAATCAGACACATCCTGTCTCAAAATAATGCTGAAAAATTAGTCCATGCATTTGTTACTTCTAGGCTTGATTATTGTAATTCATTATTATCAGGCTGTCCTAATAATTCTTTAAAGACTCTCCAGCTGGTCCAGAATGCAGCTGCACGCGTTCTGACAAAAACTAGACAGAGAGATCATATTACTCCCTTAAAATCTAGAATTGAATTTAAAATCCTTATCCCTCCCTTCAAAGCTCTTAAAGATCAGGCTCCATCATATCTTAAATAGCTTATAGTACCTTATGTACCTACCAGAACACTGCGCTCCCAGCATGCAGGCCTATTTGTGGTTCCTAGTATCTCTAAAATTATAGTGGGAGGCAGAGCCTTCAGTTATCAGGCTCCTCTCCTATGGAACCATCTCCCAGATTCAGTCCGGGGGGCAGACACCCTCTCTACGTTTAAGAGTAGGCTTAAAACTTTCCTTTTTGATAAAGCTTATAGTTAGGGCCGGCCAGGCCTGTCCTGGACCAGCTCCTAGTTTATGCTGCTATAGGCTTAGACTGCCGGGGGACTCCCATGATGCACTAAGCTCCTCTCTCCTCCTCTTTCTCTCTCTCGTCCATCTATATCCATTAACCCGGAGTTGTCTGTGCTTTCTCGTCTCACAGGTAATCTGGGCCTGTAGACATCCGGATGACAGATTCCAGTCCCGGACCTACTAGCTTCAATGTTGATTTTCAATGTGCTTCTTTCTCCTATCCTTCTCTCTCCTCTCTACCCCAACCGGTCGAGGCAGATGGCCGCCCACTTTGAGCCTGGTTCTGCCTGAGGTTTCTTCCTGTTAAAAGTTTTTTCTTGCCATTGTCGCCAAGTGCTTGCTCATGTGGAAATGTTGGGTGTCTTTGAAATTAAACCTGAAGAGTACGGTTTAGACCTGCTCTATGTGTAAAGTGCTTTGAGATAAATAAACAAATAGACAAATAAAGATTGATTGATTGATTGATTGATCTTTGTTTCTGTTTGCCAGTGATTTTATTGTATTTTTTATTATTCTAAATATGAAAAGGAAATCAAACCACTTTTACATTTCTGCTCAGCCCTTTTTGACCAGGAAAATAAAAACAGCTCGTATTTCAATTTAATCATTTTTATTTTAAAACAATTTTTAGTTTGTAAAGTAAATATATTACATATTGCACCTTTATACTTTAAAGGATCTGTCAACATCCTTTTGCCATAAGTAGGGCCTAAACCCTAGGGAAACATCACGCAACAGCAGCATCTGTGTGGATTTGGATTAACAGATTCGTTTTTTGGTTGTATTAACATTGTTTAATGAACTAACCTTTACACAAGGCTGTGGAAATATGATAGATCTGCAGATGACAAAGCAGCTAGAGAACGTATATAAAGACTGTGCAAGACTTTCCAAGACATTCTACTACCTGCTGTTGTAAGTGCAACCTCAACTAATCATCAGCAAGGTAAGGGTTTCATTTTCTGCATTTACAGCATCAGTTTTACAGAAGATTCTCAATCTACTCAACATTTTATTTTGTATTTGATAGATATATTTTTGTGTATTTCTGATTTCTGATCTTAACCCAGATGGCATCCAGTCTTTACATCATTGTGCTCCTCTGTCTGACCAGTGGACTGGGGGCTGAAGCGAGTGTAAGTAATATTTCTTATAGAAAGATAGTTTTTTTCTTTTTAATACATTAGTTACAGCTTCTAACATTAACCTTTCATACTATGACAGCTCTACAAAACATTTTTTAAAACAAATCTTAATTTGCTAGTCTTGGGGTGGGTACTTAGAAATGTTAAGTGCTAGGAAAGCATACGGCTGAATACCCACTAAACACAGTACAGAAAAGCTTATTTGGGTAAAATTATTATTATTAATCAATTTGACACTCAACTATGAATAAAAAACTATGGTGTGTGGGTATCTAACATGGATTCTGTCTGTCAAAGCAGTCAAAGCAAAGAGGGAAGTCAGACTGCTGAAGCATTATTTTAACTTAACTAAACTTAAGAATGAATTATTGCATGAAACAAGTACTGGATTTTTGTACCCATCACTTACATTGAAAATCTCTTTGCAGCCAGTACAGACAAGTGAAAAGATTACAGTGAAAAATAATCCTTTCAATGTGCATTTCAGTTCTTCCAAGTTTAGTCAATCTCTAATAATGTGTTCTTTATATTCACAGGCAAAATGTACAAAACCAGGTTGGTACTTCTTTTTCTTTCGAGTTAAGATTTAAAAGATGCCCGTTGGACAGCAGCTCATAAAACAGACTTTTCTGGGGGACAAAATGTATAGGCTTGTTTCTCAATTAATTTTCACAAGCTACAGGCATGGAGAACTACCTCCTTCTTAGTCAGTGTACCTAAGAGTAACTAAGTACACATATTTAAAGCTGCATTCTGTAGTTATGAGAGAAAAAGTGGATTTAGCCAGAACATTTGAATGAGTACAGCCTCCAGGTCCCTCCTTCTTCCTCTCTGCTGAGCTGCAGTCCTACCTTCTAAGCCCCTCACCACAGAGGAACCTGCTGTGCACGCTGCACGCACATGAAGGCTCGTCCCCACAGTAAAGCCAGTCATACACTGTGCGATTTCGGAGCCACATTTTTTAAATAGCAGTTCATACAGTACAAGTATATCGCTCGCGATGCAAGGTCTGGGCTCACGATTTATATGCTCACGCTGCACTGTCCAACGGTCTGCTGCAACTTCACTGCTCACACTATACGAGTGAAATAAACACGTAGGATCCCCTGAGCCTAGAACTGTGTGACTATCTCAAAGAAGAAGAAGAGAAAAATAAGTTATCAAAGTTGTTAGTCATGTTGTCCAAGGAAAGACGCGCTGCCTTGACCAAATGTGCTGTCCTGTGCTCCGAGACGTCCAAGACAAAAACAGAGGCACTGGTGTATATGGACAGCAGGGATTAATATGTTTCCCGAAAATAAGACATATTTAAATCCCGGGAAATCAACGTTTTTCAAAAAGGCATAACATTAGCTAAACCCTGGTCATTTCGCAATTAACCAAAATGAACGCATTATGCTAGGCCGTTAATCGCATTAATCGCAGGACAACTCTCCTATTTTGTGTGCCAAGAACCTTTTCTGTTTTGCCGAGTTATCAAAAGAGGTACATTTTACTTTTGTACTTAAATACATTTCAGAGCCTTTTTAAAAAAAAACTTTTTACTTGAGTAAAGGAGCTGAATCAGTACTTCTACTTTTACCAATCTTTTTTTTTTACACAAGTATCTGTAGCCTACTTCTACTTAAGTACAGAATGTGATTGCTTTTACCACCTCTGCATACCACATAGGCAAGACTCAGAAGAACATGCTTGCGCTTTGTAATCATAGTGCGTTGTGTTAATTGATAAGGTGTGTTGTATTTTACTGGCGCACAGCACGCAAACCCATTTCCCGGGAATCGGGAAATGGTTTTGATTGGATTAAACCCTAATGGACACACAGGTGGCTTGGAGAACATGAGCAATAAGGTTTATCCATTTTGCAAAATGATCCAATATTTCTATTTCAATGTATAGAACAAGACACAACAATTGAGGACGAACAGTTCTTGATGTCTTGATGTCAATCCATTTTTTTAAAAATGGATTGATACTGTTCTAATAATGTATTTCTTATCTAGGACAAATTAATATTTAGATCATATTTATTCATCTTCTAACATCACAGTTGTGTTATAGGACATTGTTGTGAGAAGTGCCCCGCTGGTTGGACTGAGTTTGACTCTCGCTGCTTCATGTTTCACTTTGCTGAGATGGACTGGTCTGATGCTGAGGTACAACAATAATACAGTGGCATTGTATTTATGTATTTATATATTCTCTAAAAAATGTTTTTTCAAGAATTATTCAGACAAAAAATCCCAAGTTTAAAGTTGTTTACATGAATAATTCTTATTTTCATTGCCCCTCACTTTGTGTCCCCTCCTTAGAAAACTTGCATTGAACTTGGTGGGAATCTGGCTTCAATCCAAACAGCGGAGGATTACAATGCCCTCAGAGAGATGGTTAATAGAGCAACAGGCACAGACAGAGACACTTGGCTTGGAGGCTATGATGCAGTTAAGGTGAGTGATTTACCAATAAATAAGATCTCTATATTTTGTACATGAATTTTGTTGCTGCCTAAAATAGTTGGACTGCTAAACATACATGGATTTTTTTACATTTGAAATACACTGGTACACAAATTATCATTGCTTTTTCTTTCAGGAGGGTGCGTGGAAGTGGAGTGATGGCTCAAAGTTTGAATTCAGTGGCTGGTTCAAAGGGGAGCCAAACAATGCTGGAGGAATAGAACACTGTATGGAGATGAACTCTAAAGGTAAAAAAAATCCTTGTCTGTTGTCCTCTTAATGAAATCTGCTCATAATAAGCATTGCAATTTGTTATTTATTCATCACATAATTTGAGACAGTCCAGAAAGAGGAGAATGTCAAACAGGACTGTAGCCTCTGAAGTGTTTGTCTGATGCCTTTTTCCTCTTTGATCCTCTTCTTATAGGACGGGACTACGTCAACGACATGAAGTGTAATGAGAGGAGATCTTTCATTTGTGCCAAGGACACAATATCTGAGCCACAATAAAGATGTGATGAAGATGATGTCACACCTTCAGTGATGATGTGACTTTATAGAGATGTCAGGCCTCGGTGCTATCAGTACCTATAAGCCAATAACGGTCCTACTTCTGTTTTTTGATCAATAAACAGATGCATCTTCCTTAAATAAAATAAAATGAAATAAAAATTATTTTCAATAATACTGCACCTAACCACAATGCTTCTTCTTTATTCTTTATTCCATGCCCCACAAGGATCATGAGCATGGGGGTGGGGGTTTTGTTGAAAAAAACAATATCTAACATCTATCCCGTGAATAATTCAATTTTTGGCAAATTTACAACCTGTAAAATGTGAATTTTCTATGATTGCTGAGGCATTGACATGAGACTTTTAGGAGGCACAGAGCACTGATGTTGAATCAATAAGATACTGGATAATAATAATTTATAGCCTAAGACTGTTAAACATTCTGCTTTGTTTGGCTTTTTTTTTTTTTAATTTTGGTTGATTTTGAGATGTCACAGATGACATGAATTGAACAGAAATTGACCTCTATATATATTCTTTATCCGGATACAATATCCATCTGTTCTGATAAGCCCATTTTATTTATTTACCAGCCTAAATAGTCCATATCCTATTGTAATATGAATAGTCTACCAAGTCTTTTACAACAGGGAATCATTTGCCTTTTTATGGATCTTCCTGCTTGTGTTTTTCAGATGTGAAAGCACATGCTTTTGAAACGCTTCCACCCTTTCAGCTCTCTGGAAGACAACATTAATTCAGCCTCCACTTTGACTAATCACACCAGATTCCCGAGAAAGAAGAAGAAAAAGAACTCCCCCTAGTGGCACCTCCAGCAGCTGGGTGTAGCTGCACGATGGTGAAGAAGGCATATCAGCTGTATGCTTGGCAGGCAGGTGATAGTTGAGACTTGATGTGCTTCTGTGGTAAACCAGTTCACATCGACAATAAATGAAAATAACTTTGGTCTTGTGAATAGAACATCCGACAGGGCTTTGAAGCTGAATTTGCCGTTCATAAGACCCTTTTCTTTAGGATCCATATCTGCTTGTCATTCAAAACATTACTGCTGCATCACTTCCTTATCTCCCAAACTACGAGCCAGGACAAGGGTCAAACACAACATGCGTACGTTAATTGTGCGGTAAAAATTTGTGCAGTTAAAATGAATTTGCGTTAACAAGTTATTATTGACAGCCGTAGTATTCTTGTATTTCAACTCATACCACTGACAAAACATCTTATTTCTCTATCTGCCTGTACTATGGATGTTTTGGACCAAATTCACAATTGTGCTTTGTTAAGTTGATGTTGATGTGTATCCAGGGAAAATTCAAGAACATTTTTTTAAAGAAAGAAATATGTTCTGTGCACTTGTGACAACCGTTCCCATAGTGGGGCTGGTAGTCACACACTATAGGGTTTGCTTGAGTGGGGCTTGGCATGTGAGGATGGAAGTAGAGGCTGATGGAGCGAAATACATGATAGGATACCAGAACCATGTGTTAGTATACCAGATGCACGAAAATCAATGATAGGATACCAGAATCATGTGTTAGTATACCAGATTCACGAAAATACATGATCAGTGTTGGGCACATTACTTTGAAATGTCATTACTTTTCCCAAAAAGTAACTAAGTTAGTAACTGAGTTACTTCAATGTTAAAGTAATTAATTACCAGGAAAAGTAACTATTACGTTACTTTAAAAAAAAAAAAAAAGTTCAAATATGTCAAATTACTTGGCTGCCCCAATCAACAACAACTGGCCCAAAACAAATTCAAAATTAAATCATGCTTAAGAAATGTACTAAAAAGAAGTAAACAATACAATGTACATGTAGCAGATGTGCAGCAATTGAATTTTATTCCTCAAAAAGCAATAACAATATAAACTTCTCTGAACAATTGTATTGGAAATGAATAAATAAATAAAAAGGTCCGGGGGGGGGGCTATCAGGATGCTTTGCTCTGACAAGTGCTGCATTTATAGACATAAACATTCCTTAAAAAGCAATTACAATATAAACTTATCTTAATATAACTATGAAAAATTGTATTGGAAATGAATAAATAAATAAAAAGGTCCGGGGGACATAAACACACACACACATACACGTGCAGTCACTCTCTACAGCGCACTCTTGCATCACTTGATCCAGATTCCAGGAGGTTGTCTCATTTACACACGTACAGGGGTCTGATAAAATTGCAGCTGATACGCTTCCACAGAATCTGCATCTTCCCGAAGCATGTGAAGGAGGCCACCAGCACCCTTTTTAGGGCATTGAGGTGTAGGGGCTATTCGAAGCACTTCCTTAGAAGCAACAGACGGAGGTCAACAGCACCCTCACCCAGTATAACAATGTTAGAACACGGCCATCTGGCCCTACCCTAGTCCCGATGGTAATAATTTACTCTGAGAGTCACACTAGATTTTTGAAGACTCTCAAGTCAAACTTCCAGGGGAAAAGGGAGGGTTGGGACCTGCTGGAGGAGTGCCATCCCCATCGAAGCATGTAATCTCTCTAGAGCCAGTGTTAACCTTTTGGGCGGTACAAAATGCTCTGTGGAAGAAGACCCACTCCTTGTGTAGATACAAAGGGCTCATTGTAATGTGATGAAGACACAATTCTTATTTTCATGCGATTATACACTAATTTAAACATACTCGTGAATATTACATTCCATTTCTGCCAAGTCCATTCTACTACATGCCACTTAATACTGCACACTGCACCTTTAAAGTATGTGTGTCAGTGAACAAGCAACATCTCAACAGAGCTCTAGAATCTTAGAGACATAGATGTGTCTTTGGGAAATATTGAGCAAAGTATGATGTAAGGGTGGAACTTTGGTGACATTAACAGGAGATTATCAAAGTCAAAGTCAAAGTCGGCTTTATTGTCAATTTCTTCACATGTCAAGGCATACAAAGGAATCGAGAAGACGTTTCTCACTATCCCACGGTGAAACAGATAAAGTGCACAGGCACAACAGATAAGACAGATATTTCCTAACACTAAAGAGTAAACATTGAAGTGCACAACAGATAAGACATTTACTAATAATATATATATATAAAATAAAAAAAAATAGAATAGTTAGACAGTAAGATAAAATAAGATTTTGGAGTCTGCTTTTGTATATGTAGGAAGTAGCAGCATAAGTTTCTGTATAGTTAAGTTGTGGTAGTGCAAAAAGGCAGTAATACCAGCAAAAAGTTCTGTAAGATGTATTTTTAACAGATACAGTGCAAAAAGAACAGTCAGTAAATAGCAGTAATTTCAGTCTGGGGGGGGGTGTCAGCTTTCTGACAGCCTGGAGGATATGGCTGGAGGGAGCGAGGGGAGAGAGTTTAGGTTTCTGACAGCCTGGTGTATGAAACTGTTTTATGAGTCTTTCAGTGCGGCCACGGAGGCTCCTATACCTCCTTCCAGAGGGTAGGAGGGTGAACAGACTGTGTGCGGGGTGGCTGGTGTCGCACACAATCGAGGTAGCTTTACGGATGAGGCGGGTAGCGTATGTGTCTTGTAAGGAGGGGAGTGGGGCACCAATGATCTTACCAGCTATGCGTTGCAGTGCTTTCCTGCTGTATGCAGTGCAGCTACCGCCCCACACAGTGATGCAACTGGTCAGGATGCTTTCAATGGTGCCCCGGTAGAATGAGTTCAAGATGGGTGTGGGAGCTTTCGCTCTCTTGAGCTTGCGCAGGAAGTAGAGGCACCGCTGGGCTTTCTTCACCAGTGATGCAGAGTTGGTGGTCCAGGAAAGGTCCTCACTGATGTGTACCCCCAGGAATTTGGTGCTGCTCACTCGCTCCACAGCAGCACCTTCGATTGTCAGTGGTGGGCGTTCGGTGTGGCCTTTCCGGAAGCCAATCACAATCTCCTATATTTTGCTGACATTCAGCAGGAGGTTGTTGTCACTGCACCACGTGGTCAAAAGGTTGACCTCCTTCCTGTAGTGGGTCTCGTCGTTCCTGGTGAAGAGACCCACCAGAGTTGTGTCATCCGCAAACTTCACCATGTGATTGGTGCTGTGGGTTGATGTGCAGTCGTGAGTCAGCAGGGGACTGAGCACACAGCCTTGTGGGGCCCCTGTGCTGAGCGTGATGCTGCTCAAGGTGATGTTGCCGACTTGTACTGCTTGTGGCCTCTCGCTGAGGAAGTCCAGAATCCAGTTGCAAAGGGAGGTGTTGAGCCCCAGCTGGTCCCGTTTACAGATGAGTTGTTGAGGGATTATGTTGTTTGAAGATGAACTAAAGTCTATGAACAGCATTCTCACATAGGAGTCTGCTTTTTCCAGGTGGGTGAGGGCTGGCAGAGCAGATTGCGTCCTCTGTGGAATGTTCGGACCGTTATGCAAACTGAAAGGGGTCCAGGGTGGGGGGAAGGATGGACTTGATGTGAGTCATGACTAGTCTTTCAAAGCACTTCATGATGATGGGGGTCGTTTTCTGAGGTTTTGTGTTGTTTGTTTCCTCGAACCGTGCAAAGATGCGGGTGAGGTCATTGAGCAGAGAGATGTTGTCATCGCAGGTCTGTGATGCAGGCTTGTAGTCCGTTATGGTCTGGATGCCCTGCCACAGGCTGCACGTGTCTCTGCTATCCTTGAAGTGGCTGGTGATCTTTGTTGAGTAATCCTGTTTTGCCTTCTTGATGCCATGGGACAGGTTGGCCCTTGCTGTTCTCAGGCCAATTCCATCCCCGGCTCTAAAGGCTTTGTCTCTGGCCTTCAGCAGCCGGTGGACAGCCCCTGTCAGCCATGGCTTCTTGTTAGCCCGGGAGGTGATTGTCTTTTTGTGGGACACACCGTCTGTGCATTTGCGGATGTAAGAGAAAACGGTGTCTGTAAGCTCTTCATTGTCTATGCGGTTGTTGTGTGTAGCTGATTGTTTGAACATGGCCCAGTCCGTTGTCGCCTCCCTTGATCCGTCTGGTCACACTGTGATCACTTTACGAACCGGTTTTTCGACTTTCACCCTGGGTCTGTATGCTGGCATTAGCATAACAGTGATATGGTAAGACAGTCCTATGTGGGGGAGGGGGGAGGCTTTGTAGGCTCCTTTGTGTGGGGTATAGACCAAGTCCAGGGTGTTTTCTTCCCTTGTTGGGAAAGGAACATGTTGATGAAGTTTTGGTAGGATAGTCTTGAGATCAGCATGATTAAAATCTCCAGCGACAATGGTAAAAACCATCTGGGTGTGCTGTCTGTTGTTCGCTGATAGCCTGGTATAGTTCACAAAGTGCCGCATTCCTGTCACTGTAGCTGGAGGTTGGAGGTATATAGACTGCGACTAACAAAATCGCAGTAAATTCCCTTGGCAGGTAGAAAGGACAGGACTTTATGATCATAAACTAAAGATTATAATATCAAAGTTGTGACAGGTTCAGGATTTGTAATCACACTCAGCTGATTTCTGATATTGGTTTTGTGTCTCGACTTTTGCGTGTTGGGGATTAAGGGAGTTACCACTGTAAATATTCAACTTGGGTGTGGAAGCAGTCGTTGTCCTATCACCAGTCACACATACCTTTATTACGCACATTCATATTTAGTTTTGTCCCACTAACTTTCTATTAATAAAAATGACTTGGATGTAAAAGTAGAAACATGGATTTCATGATTAATAGACCACATAAATAAAAAAAAACATAAAACATTAAATCTAAGCAGGGTGAAATGACACTGAAAAAGTTAAAAGAAAAACTAAACATTATCAACTTCATACATACCATTGTTGAAAATGAAAAAATCCATAAATAACTACTTTTCCCCAACATGGCCAGGATTATTTTTTATCAATTGCACTCTTGCCTTGATGATAACATCTGGTCTCAGAATATGAGAAAACGGGTCCTACTCTGGATGGCATTACTATGGCCTCCAGCACCACTGTAAGGAACCTAGGACTAATATTTGATCAGGATTTGTCCTTTAATTCCCACAAAAAACAAATTTCAAGGACTGCCTTTTTTCATCAGCGTAATATTACAAAAATCAGACACATCCTATCTCAAAATAATGCTGAAAAACTAGTCCATGCATTTGTTACTTCTAGGCTTGATTATTGTAATTCATTATTATCAGGCTGTCCTAATAAGTCTCTAAAGACTCTCCAGCTGGTCCAGAATGCAGCTGCACGCGTTCTGACAAAAACTAGAAAGAGAGATCATATTACTCCCATTTTGGCTTCAAAGCTCTTAATGATCAGGCTCCATCATATCTTAAAGAGCTTATAGTACCTTATGTACCTTCAAAAATACTGCGCTCCCAGCATGCAGGCCTACTTGTGGTTCCTAATATCTCCAAAAGTAGAATGGGAGGCAGAGCCTTCAGTTATCAGGCTCCTCTCCTATGGAACCATCTCCCAGATTCGGTCCGGGGGGCAGACACCCTCTCTACGTTTAAGAGTAGGCTTAAAACTTTCCTTTTTGATAAAGCTTATAGTTAGGGCCGGCCAGGCTTGTCCTGGACCAGCTCCTAGTTTATGCTGCTATAGGCTTAGACTGCCGGGGGATTCCCATGATGCACTAAGCTCCTCTCTCCTCCTCTTTCTCTCTTTCTATCCGTCCATCTATATCCATTAACATTCATGTACTACTAATGCATTCAATAACCTAAACTTCTTCCCCGGAATTGTCTGCGCTTTCTCGTCTCACAAGTAATCTGGGCCTGTAGACGTCCGGATGACAGATTCCAGTCCCGGACCTACTAGCTTCAATGTGCTTCTTTCTGCTATCATTCCTCTCTCTCCTCTCTACCCGAAACGGTTGAGGCAGATGCTGGCCCACTTTGAGCCTGGTTCTGCCTGAGGTTTCTTCCTGTTAAAAGGGAGTTTTTTTCTTACCACTGTGGGCCAAGTGCTTGCTCATGTGGGAATGTTGGGTGTCGTTAAAATTAAACCCGAAGAGTATTGTTTAGACCTGCTCTATGTGTAAAGTGACTTGAGATGACTTTGTTGTGATTTGGCGCTATACAAATAAAGATTGATTGATTGATTGATTGATTGATTGATTGATTTTTGTTTCTGTTTGCCAGTGTTTTTATTTTATTTTTTATTATTCTAAATATGAAAAGGTAATCAAACAATTTTTACATTTCTGCTCAGCCCTTTTCGAGCAGGAAAATAAAAAACAGCTCGTATTTCAATTTAATCTTTTGTATTTTAACACAATTTTTAGTTTGTAAAGTAAATATATTACATATTGCACCTTTATACTTTAAAGGATCTGTCAACATCCTTTTGCCATAAGTAGGGCCTAAACCCTAGGGAAACATCACGCAGCAGCAGCATCTGTGTGGATTTGGATTAACGGATTTGTTCTTTGGTTGTATTAACATTGTTTAATGAACAGTCTAATCTTTACTCAAGATCTGCAGATGACAAAGCAGCTAGAGAACATATATAAAGACTGTGCAAGACTTTCTAAGACATTCTACTACCTGCTGTTGTAAGAACAACCTCAACTAATCTTCACAACAAGGTAAGGGTTTCATTTTCTGCATTTACAGCATCAGTTTTACAGAAGATTCTCAATCTACTCGTCATTATATTTTGTATTTGATAGATATTTTTGTGTATTTCTGATTTCTGATCTTAACCCAGATGGCATCCAGTCTTTACATCATTGTGCTCCTCTGTCTGACCAGTGGAATGGGGGCTGAAGCGAGTGTAAGTAATATTTCTTATAGCAAGATAGTTTTTTTTATTTTTAATACATTAGTTACAGCTTCTAACATTAACCTTTCATACCATGACAGTTCTACAAAACAAATAATTTTTTTGAGTCTTGCAGATTTCTGCACAGTGCGGAAAAGCTTATTTGGGTAAAATTATTATTATTAATCAATTTGACACTCAACTATGAATAAAAATCTATGCTGTGTGGGTATCTAACATGGATTCTGTCTGTCAAAGCAGTCAAAGCAAAGAGGGAAATCAGACTGCTGAAGCATTATTTTAACTTAACTAAACTTAAGAATTAATTATTGCATGAAACAAGTACTGGATTTTTGTACCCATCACTTACATTGAAAATCTCACAGACAATCTTACAGACAAGTGAAAAGATTACAGTGAAAAATAATCCTTTCAATGTGCATTTCAGTTCTTCCAAGTTTAATAAATCTCTAATAATGTGTTCTTCATATTCACAGGCAAAATGTACAAAACCAGGTTGGTACTTCTTTTTCTTTCGAGTTAAGATTTAAAAGATGCCCGTTGGACAGCTGTTAAAAAAACAGACTTTTCTGGGGGACAAGATTCATAGGCTTGTTTCTCAATTAATTTTCATAAGCTGCAGGCATGGAGAACTACCTCCTTCTTAGTCAGTGTAACTAAGTACACTTACTTAAAGCTGCATTCTGTAGTTATGAGAAAAAAGTGGACTTGAAAAGTGTCCAGAAAATTTGAATGAGTACAGCCTCCAGGTCCCTCCTTCTTCCTCTATGCTGCGCTGCAGTCCTACCTTCTAAGCCCCTCCCCACAGAGTAACCTGCCGTGCACGCTGCACGCACATGAAGGCTTGTCCCCACAGTAAATCCGGTCATACACTGTGCGATTTCGGAGCCACATTTTTTAAATAGCAGTTCATACAGTACAAGTATATCGCTAGTATATTGCTCGCGATCAGGCAGGGAGTTCCGGTCCTCTGAAATGAGGCCAACGTGGAAGTAACTTACAACTGCATTCTATCAAAAGGCCACCAGGGGGCGACCGTTTTGGTGTCAAAAGGACTTCCGTCTATATACAAGTGTATAATTCACCAACTTCTCACTTGATTTCTAACCTCAGTAAACGTTTTCAAAATGTGTTTATTATCTCAATCGCTAGTTTAAAGCCTTTTTCAATGCAGTATGATGTTCATTTGTGAAATGTTGGCCTCCCTGATTTTATATTTGACGATAAAGCAGGATATGCATTAGGGGGTGGCTACGTCGTGATTGACAGGTTGATTGGTTCACAGGTTCAGGAGGTCGCTTCATGCCCCTCCTCATGCCCATATAAGTAAAATCTGTGTTTTTATTTTTCCCGGCATGCACCGGAAATTTTCAGGATGGCGCTGCCCAGATTTGAAACTATTGGCTTCCGAGCAGCAGTCCACAAACCAATGGGTGACGTCACGGATGTTACATCCATTTCTTATATACAGTCTATGCTCACGATGCCAGGTCTGGGTTCACGATTTATGTGCTCACAATGCACAGTCCAATGGTCTGCTGTGACTTCACTTCTCACACTATATGAGTGAAATAAACACGTAGGATCCCCCGAGCCTAGAACTGTGTGACTATTTCAAAGAAGAGGAAGAGAAAAAGAAGTTATCAAAGTTGGTAGTCATGTTGTCCAAGGAGAGACGCGCTGCTTTGGCCAGAAGCGCTGTCCTGTGCGCCGAGACGTCCAATACGTTTAGCCACCGCTGCTACCACAATTTCTGAAATGCCAAGTTTTGACTGTGACCCTCATAAAAGTAATATTTTACAATACTTCATTATACAAACTAATGAAATTCATTAAAGTAAGTCATTTGGTGATTTGGTGAGGCAAAAACACAAGAGACAACACAAGAGATACGGCCGAGCGTTACCACGTAAGAAGCAGAACCATCTGGCAGAGACCGGAAGGTTGAACCCGGTTTTTATTCATTAGCTGATGAATGTAATGTGGATCAGGTGTGCCAAGACTCCACCACTGTGCCCCGCCTCTGCTAATGGAACACAAAGACACACAGGGGAGGAGCACAAGGGGATGAGACAGGGAAGACAGACAGGAAACACAAGGAAACTCAGGGGGTCACAGCCGTGGCGATGACATTTTGAGTATTTCCATTTGATTCTACTTTATATTTTCAACTCCACTGCATTTCAGAGTTGTTCATTGTTTAAGATGAAACCAGTGGTTTCCAACCTTTTTGTTTTTTTGATGTTTTACAAAAAGCATTGTGTTGTTGGGGTCACATTTCAGATGTCTACTAGTTGTTAACAGCTCTCCCAAACAGTGATTTTTCCATCTCAACTTCTCAGAATTTCTTAAAAATGGATTGATTCTGTACTAAAATGTATTTCTTATCCAGGACAAATTAATATTTAGATCATATTTATTCATCTTCTAACATCACAGTTGTGTTGTAGGGCATTGTTGTGAGAAGTGCCCCGCTGGTTGGACTGAGTTTGACTCTCGCTGCTTCATGTTTCACTTTGCTGCGATGGACTGGTCTGATGCTGAGGTACAACAATAATACAGTGGCATTGTATTTATGTATTTATATATTCTCTAAAAATGTTTTTTCAAGAATTATTCAGACAAAGAATCCCAAGTTGTTACATATAACAATAATTCATATTTTCATTGCCCCTCACATTGTGTCCCCTCCTTAGAAAACTTGCATTGAACTCGGTGGGAATCTGGCTTCAATCCAAACAGCGGAGGATTACAATGCCCTCAGAGAGATGGTTAATAGAGCAACAGGCACAGACAGACACACTTGGCTTGGAGGCTATGATGCAGTTAAGGTGAGTGATTTACCAATAAATAAGATCTCTATATTTTGTACATGAATTTTGTTGTTGTCTAAAATAGTTGGACTGCTAAATCCATGTATGTCACATGGATTTTCTGGAGTGCTCAAAATTTTGACAAATTACATTTGAAATTCACTGGTACACAAATTATCATTGCTTTTTTTTCAGGAGGGTGCGTGGAAGTGGAGTGATGGCTCAAAGTTTGAATTCAGTGGCTGGTTCAAAGGGGAGCCAAACAATGCTCGAGGACTAGAACACTGTATGGAGATGAACTATAACGGTAAAATAAATCCTTGTCTGTTGTCCTCTTAATGAAATCTGCTCATAATAAGCATTGCAATTTATTATTTATTCATCACATAATTTGAGACAGTCCAGAAAAAGGAGAATGTCAAACAGGACTGTAGCCTCTGAAGTGTTTGTCTGATGCTTTTTTCCTCTTTGATCCTCTTCTTATAGGACGGGACTACGTCAACGACATGAAGTGTAATGAGAGGAGATCTTTCATTTGTGCCAAGGACACAATATCTGAGCCACAATAAAGATGTGATGAAGATGATTTCACACCTTCAGTGATGATTTATAGGGATGTCAGGCCTCGATGACATCAGTACCTGAAAGCCAATAATGGTCCTACTTCTGTTTTTTGATCAATAAACAGATGCATCTTCCTCAAATAAAATAAAATGAAATAAAAATTATTTTCAATAATACTGCACCTAACCACAATGCTTCTTCTTTATTCTTTATTCCATGCCCCACAAGGATAATGAGCATGGGGGGGGGATTTAATTCCTTATAGATATTTTGGTTTGCAACTTTAGATAACTTGTAACATCTTTGCTAAGAGCGAATATACTAAAGCGCTTGTTAATAGTATTGAGCAACCAACCATCAATTTGCTTTAATTTAACTGACCCGCCTGCCTGTGCAGCCACATGGTTTATGTTGGAAATGTCTTGTTGAATAAGACAATATCCCGTGAATAATAATACCGTTAATAATTCAATTTTTGGCAAATTTACAACCGGTAAAATATGAATTTTCTATGATTGCTGAGGCGTTGACATGATACTTTTAGGAGGCACAGAGCACGGATGTTGAATCAATAAGATACTGGATAATAATAATTTATAGCCTAAGACTGTTAAACATTCTGCACTGTTTGGCTTTTTTCAAATTCTGGTTGATTTTGAGATGTCACAGATGACATGAATTGAACAGAAATTGACCTCTATATATATTCTTTATCCGGATACAATATCCATCTGTTCTGATAAGCCTCGTGTTTTTTTTTTACCAGCCTAAATAGTCCATATCCTATTGTAATATGAATAGTCTACCGAGTCTTTTACAACAGGGCATCATTTACCTTTTTATGAACTTTCCTGCTTGTGTTTTTCAGATGTGAAAGCACATGCTTTTGAAACGCTTCCACCCTTTCAGCTCTCTGGAAGACAACATTAATCCAGCCTCCACTTTGACCAAACTCACCAGACTCCCGAGAAAGAAGAAGAAAAAGAACTCCCCCTAGTGGCACCTCCAGCAGCTGGGTGTAGCTGCAATGGTGAAGAAGGCATATCAGCTGTGTGCTTGGCCAGCAGGTGATAGTTGAGACTCGATGTACTTCTGTGGTAAACCAGTTCACATCGACAATAAATGAAAATAACTTTGGTCTTGTGAATAGAACATCCGGCAGGGCTTTGAAGCTGAATTTGCCGTTCAGGATCAGGTTTAGGATTCATATCTGCTTGTCATTCAAAACATTACTGCTGCATCACTTCCTTATCTCCCAAACTACGAGCCAGGACAAGGGTCAAACACAACATGCGCGCATTAATTGTGCGGTAAAAACTTTTGCAGTTAAAATGAATTTGCGTTAACAAGTTATTATTGACAGCCGTAGTATTCTTGTATTTCAACTCATACCACTGACAAAACATCTTATTTCTCTATTTGCCTGTACTATTGATTTGTACCAAATTCACAATCGTGCTTTGTTAACTTGATGTTGATGTGCATCCAGGGAAAATTCAAGAAAACATTTTTAAAGAAAGAAATATGTTCTGTGCACTTGTGACAACCATTCCCACAGTGGAGCTGGTAGTCACACACTATAGGGTTTGCTTGAGTGGGGCTTGGCAGGTGAGGATGGTGGGAGAGGCTGATGGAGCGAAATACATGATAGGATACCAGAACCATGTGTTAGTATACCAGATGCACAGGTATACTAGGATGTTTCCTTAGAAGCAACAAGGTGGAGGTCAACAGCACCCTCACCCAGTATAACAATATTAGAACACGGCCGTCTGGGCGACCCTCATCCCCATGGTAATAACTTACTCTGAGAGTCACACTAGATTTTTGAAGACTCTTAATGAGTCGGGTTGTTTGGGAATGCAGCCCAAAGCGGGTGGTAAACTCAATCTAAGGCTAAATACCGGCACCCATAGTGGACCCATAGTCAGGAAGTACCTTAAGGGAAAGTTGAAATGAACTTTGAAGAGAGAGTTCAAGAGGGCGTGAAATCATTGAGAGGTAAACAGGTAGGGTACACGCAGTCCGCCTGGGGGTGTGAATACTGAACACACCTCCCCTTCGAAGCATGTAATCTCTCTAGAGCCAGTGTTAACCTTTTGGTCAGTGCAAGATGCTCTGTGGAAGAAGACCCACTCCCCACAAAGGGCTCATTGTAATGTGATGAAAACACGATTCTTATTTTCATGCGATTATACACTAATTTAAACATACTTGTGAATATTACATTCCATTTCTGCCAAGTCCATTCTACTACATGCCACTAAATTCTGCACACTGTACCTTTAAAGTATGTGTGTCAGTGAACAAGCAACATCTCAACAGAGCTCTAGAATCTTAGAGACATAGATGTGTAATTCATTTGGTGAGGCAAAAACAAGGCCAAATAAAAAGAAAATGGACTGTCTTTGGGAAATATTGAGCAAAGTATGATGTAAGGGTGGAACTTTGGTGACATTTACAGGAGATCATAATTTCAAAGCTGCGACGGGGTCAGGACTTGTAATCACACTCAGCTGATATTTGTTTCTGATATTAGTTTTGTGTCTTGAATTTTGGGTGTTGGGGATTAAGGGAGTTACCACTGTAAATATTCAACTTGGGTGTGGGAGCAGTCATTGTCCTATCACCAGTCACATATACCTTTATTACGCATATTCATATTAAGTTTTGTCCCACTAACTTTCTATTAATAAAAAAAGACTTTTATGATTTTTTATGCTTATTAGACCACATAAATAAGAGGCATTTGAAAAAACAAACAACAAATACTGTAAATTACAGTAGACACTGTAAATAAAGGTATAAAGTACATTAAAAAAAGATGTTATCCATTCTCTTTTTCAAAAAAAAACTCTTCTATTCCTCAATAACAACATTTCATTAAAAATTATAAAATCCTTTTATGCACTGTGATGACAACATCCAGTCTCAGAATATGAGAAAACTGGTCTTTTTTTGTTTCTGTTTGCAGTGAAAAATATGAAAAGAAAATCAAACCATTTCTTTAAGTCCAGGAAAATAAAAACAGCTCGTATTTCAATTTAATCTTTTGTATTTTAAAACAAAAATCAAATAACTACTACTTTTTTTTCCTGAAAAGAAAACTGAATGACCAAAAGACATACAGGCCGAGTGTCCTCTCATGTTTTGCTTTGTACTGCAGACAGTAAAAACCCTAAAGCAACAGGTCCAGCTCTTTCTCAGCCCCCAAGAATATGGTAAACAAAAGGGACAATTTCCCTATTATTAGGCATGCTGTAATATGAGTTGAACAATATTTTCTATATTTAAGTCATGCACATTAATAATAAATTCAAGTCTCCATTAAAATGATAACACCATCTGAGTTCACAAATTCATACATAGTCCATTCACAAACTATGAAAAGCAGTATAAAGGCAGGTTACACCTTTAAAATGATATGAGAATTTTGTAGAGAATGATCATACAACTACAGTACGAACAATTCAACTTAGCTTTAAAGGTTCTGTCAACATCCTTTTCCATAAGTCAACCCATGGGCAATATCATTCAGTAGCATCTGTGTAATCGTTTTTAATTGTGTTGTATTAATATTGTTTAATGAACAGTCTAACCTTTACTCAAGGCTGTGGCAATATGATAGATCTGCAGATGACAACTTGTCTTAACCAAAGCAGCTAGAGAACGTATATAAAGACTGTGCAAGACTTTCCAAGACATTCTACTACCTGCTGTTGTAAGTGCAACCTCAACTAATCATCAGCAAGGTAAGGGTTTCATTTTCTGCATTTACAGCATCAGTTTTACAGAAGATTCTCAATCTACTCGTCATTATATTTTGTATTTGATAGATATATTTTTGTGTATTTTTGATTTCTGATCTTAACCCAGATGGCATCCAGTCTTTACATCATTGTGCTCCTCTGTCTGACCAGTGGACTGGGGGCTGAAGCAAGTGTAAGTAATATTTCTTATAGCAAGATAGTTTTTATTTTTAATACATTAGTTACAGCTTCTAACATTAACCGTTCATAATATGACAGTTCTACAAAATAATTTAAAAAAAATCTAAATTTGCTAGTCTTGGGGTGGGTACTTAGAAATTTTAAGTGCTAGTAAAGCATAAGGATGAATACCCACTAAACACAGTACAGAAAAGCTTATTTGGGTACAATTATTATTATTAATCAATTTGACACTCAACTATGAATAAAAAACTATGCTTTGTGGGTATCTAACATGGATTCTGTCTGTCAAAGCAGTCAAAGCAAAGAGGGAAGTCAAACTGCTGAAGCCTCATTTTAACTTAACTAAACAGACAAGTGAAAAGATTACAGTGAAAAATAATCCTTAACAGTACATGTGCATTTCAGTTCTTCCAAGTTTAGTCAATCTTTAATAATGTGTTCTTTATATTCACAGGCAAAAATGTACAAAACCAGGTTGGTACTTCTTTTTCTTTCGAGTTAAGATTTAAAAGATGCCTGTTGGACAGCAGCTCATAAAACAGACTTTTCTGGGGGACACAATTTATAGGCTTGTTTCTCAATTAATTTTCACAAGCTGCAGGCATGGAGAACTACTTCCTTCTTAGTCAGTGGTAGAGAGTAACTAAGTACACTTACTTAAGGACTGTAATTAAGTACAATTTTGAGTTAGACTACTTGCATTTTGAGTATTTCCATTTGATTCTACTTTATATTTCCACTCCACTGCATTTCAGAGGGAAATATTGTACTTTGTACTCAACCACATTTATTTGACAGCTTTAGTGACTTTTCACACAAAGATTTGACACAATGGATAATATTTCAAGCTTTTAAAATACAACACATTGTTTAAGATGAAACCAGTGGTTTCCAACCTTTTTGGTTTTTTGATGTTTTACAAAAAGCATTGTGTTGTTGGGGTCACATTTCAGATGTCTAATAATTGTTAACAGCTCTACCAAACAGTGATTTTTCCACCTCAACTTCTCACATGGTTTTATTTAAATACATGTTCAAATGATCCAATATTTCTATTTCTATTTATAGAACAAGACACAACAATCGAGGATGAACAGTTCTTGATGTTCATTCTGAATTTTAAAAAATAGATTGATACTGTTCTAATAATGTATTTCTTATCTACTGCAGGACAAATTAATATTTAGATCATATTTATTCATCTTCTAACATCACAGTTGTGTTATAGGACATTGTTGTGAGAAGTGCCCCGCTGGTTGGACTGAGTTTGACTCTCGCTGCTTCATGTTTCACTTTGCTGCGATGGACTGGTCTGATGCTGAGGTACAACAATAATACAGTGGCATTGTATTTATGTATTTATATATTCTCTAAAAATGTTTTTTCAAGAATTATTCAGACAAAGAATCCCAAGTTGTTACATATAACAATAATTCATATTTTCATTGCCCCTCACTTTGTGTCCCCTCTATAGTGACTCAAAACAGAAAACGGAGTCACTGAGAGGCTAAGTGAGGGAGCATTGCACTGCTGACTCGCTACATAAACAACAGAGCCATTTCCGTGTTTTCCGACTGAGTGCGTATTTATTTCCAACGTCAAACAAACAGACAAACAAGGCAAGGCACGGCAAGATGTTCAGGTACTCAGTTTGTAGTTAGATTAAGCGGTCAACAAAAAATACGCTCTCCCTGCTCACCCCCTCTCCATGCCGCCGCCGCGGTAAACAGGTGAATATATGCCCATTCATTCAATCACTCAATCACTGCTCCATGACCACACCCCCCCCGTGACGTGCATGAAAGGTGCAAAACTGACAGCTGAGGCCAAACACAAACACAAACCCGACTATCCCAGCATATGGCACCAACAACCCAGCCCCTAATTATTATTACTGCAATAATTACATATAACAAATAAACAAGACACATGAAATAACGAAATCCACCATTGCCCTTGTTTATAGTCCATCGGTATAGTTCATCAATGCGCTCTTCTCCCTGAAAGAAAAGTCAAGTTTAGTCAAGTCCAAAAGTTCAAACACACAACTTCATGGAGTAATCTTAACCATGTTGTGCTGTCGGTCAATAAAGTCAGTCTAACTGTCCCAGCAGAAACGTCCTCCCAGAACCAAGAAGTCAGACTTCCGCCTCCTGCAGAAGACAGACTTTGGTTATGGGCCTTTCCAAGGAGCTGGTCTTGGTCTTGATCAGCAACCGACGCACAAATCCTCTTCTGTCTGGAAAGGTCTGGATGACCCTTCCCATGACCCACGAGTTCCGCGGTGCTGTTTCATCCACGATAAGCACGACGTCTCCTACCACAAAGTTGCGCTTGATACCAGTCCACTTCTGCCGTTCCTGCAACTGTGGTAAATATTCCTTAGTCCATCGCTTCCAGAATAGATTGGACATATACTGGACCTGCTTCCAGCGTCGATGAGCGTAGATGTCATTTCTTTGAAATTCCCCTGGTGGCAAGGAAGGGAAGGTTTTTAACAGCAAAAGATGATTAGGTGTTAAAGCTTCGAGATCATTAGGGTCGGTTGAAGCCTTGGTGATTGGCCGACCGTTAATGATGGCTTCCACCTCACAGAGGACAGTGTGCAGTCCCTCCTCATCAAGATTTTGCACCTTAAAGATGGAATTGAAGACCTTCCGCACGGATCTGATCAACCTTTCCCAGACGCCACCATGGTGTGATCCAGCTGGAGGGTATTTACTTTTCATAGTTCATCACTGGGTCTCTGTTTCTACTTTCTGACTATTACACAGCACAGCATTTACCTCCATGAACCAAGACACTGGTCCACTACTCAGCTACCAAATCAAAGCTTACTTATGGTCCTCAATCATTACAGTCAGGTTAGCAGGCTTACATGGCCTCTGAAAAACAGAAATATTGGCACTCGGAAAGTCAATCAGAGGAGTTTCCAACCCAAAATTGACAATTGCTATCTAAAAATGACCCATGTCAAACAATCACTAATCAAGGAGCTGTAGCATTAGGGTTTTCCTCTAGTGCTGCATATCCATGGTAGCTTGATCTGTCTTTGTTATGAGGTCAGATGTTTGTGTTTTTATTTTAGTTCATAGTGAAAGTGAATGTTTTGTGAGGGGAAAGTAACTCCCTTCCTCTTGGTCCAGATTTCTTTGCAAACATAACTGAATGTGTGACAGGGACAGTGTGTGTGTGTGTGTGTGTGTGTGTGTGTGTGTGTGTGTGTGTGTGTGTGTGTGTGTGTGTGTGTGTGTGTGTGTGTATTTTTAGTCTTAAGTGAAGAGCTTACGTTTCCCTGTTTTAATTACTGGAGCCTCATTGACTGTATCCTGTGTTTGTACCTGTGTTCCTGTGTGCGTGTGTGCGTGTGTGCGTGTGTGTGTGTGTGTGTGTGTGTGTGTGTGTGTGTCTGTGTATGTGTTTTTCACTTCACAGACTCATTTGTGTACCTCAAAAGGCCAATCTCTCTCTCTCTCTCCTTCTCTCTCTCTCTCTCTCTCTCTCTCTCTCTCTCTCTCTCTCTCTCTCTCTCTCTCACACACACACACACACACACACACACACACACACACACACACACACACACACACACACACACATTCAATTTAATACTTTGTAATTGCTGAAAAACCTCTTGTTTTGTATCCTTGTCATCAGTAGAAGTACAAAAAACATCAAGAATTAATACAGAACCCAGAATTTAAAAGTAAGGCAAGAATCATTTGAACAGGAATGTACAGGAAACTCCAGTTCAGTTCACTGTTGTCCCAAACATATTTGGTGGATAAGTTTTGATCTGAAATCAAGATTTAATTGCACACAGAGTTGCAGGCAGCTGTGTGACTTTAAGTGTTGTCTTACTGTTTTGCTATTGACTGATTCCAATGCTAGCCATCTGGTATTTGAAGTTAATTCTGTCCTTTCACTTTGCAAATTGTACAGTATGCAAAGTTGGATATCAGCAATGTTAATGTGTTGTTATTTCTAACTACTTAAACACAACCATTTTTATAAAGGTGAAGAAAATGCAGGGTACTGTAGTTTTAATATAATTAAATAATAATTTTTAAAAAAATATATATTTTTAAAAAGGATCATGCTCACTCCTCTGATAGATGCATCTTACTTTAATCATTGATCTTGCTCCTTCATCTCAACCACCAACCCATTCCCATGGATGGAGGAGAATACAGTTCAGGTCTTAAGTGGCTGCTTTGAGATAAGCTTCCTTTAATACTGACCTAATTTATCACACACACACACACACACACACACACACACACACACACACACACACACACACACACACACACACACACACACACACACACACACACACACACACACACACACACACACACACAAACACACACACACACACACACACACACACACACACATACACACACACACACACAAACACACAAACACACACACACACACACACACACACACAAACACACACACACACACACACACACACACACACACACACACACACACACACACACACACACACACACACACACACACACACACACACACACTTGTAGCCATGAGTGCCACCTTTTCCTTATGTGTTACTAATATTAAATCTAGGTGGTATTTCATTCAAATTATCAGCCCTTTTGAACCTTAAACACAATGCATATGTCCCTGTTGCCTTGGTGGTTCATTGTTGGTGAATGTGTAATAAGATCTATATCTTTAACTTCAGTACCTCCTTAGTCTGACTCTGTAGTTAGTATGATGTCTAACGCCCACAGACTTTTGTTAAATCCACGTATTACTTTGCCGGAAACTTGTCTGTGGGATTTAAATCCATTAATCCTGCTCTTATCACTTCTGATAAGGGCACAGTTAGGCTTTAAGGCAGAAACATAGAAAAGACAGAACAAGTAAAAGTTCAGTGTATGTTTCCAGCATGTTCTTTGGACCAAGAATATCCAGCTCCAGTAATCCCATATCCTGAGCTGGCTGAATGAACAGCGAATCACACAGCCCTGGAGTCAAATGTATACCTTTGACTCCTGCAGTTGGATTTGAGCTCAATTAAATTGCCTGCTAAAGAAAATCCATGGAATTAACTACAGCAGGAAATTGAGGAAGTAAATCTATACTTGTTGAAATATTTATGTGCCCTGATTGAGTTGTTTTGTCAGTTTGATGAGTAGACACTGTAAATGTGGTTTGAGAATTGGAAATTGATTTGTTTAAGGAAGATCTTTGTTCATTAGATCAACCTTCACATGTAAGTACTCAATAAATATATATAAAAAAGCCAATTTACGACATCAATTAATTAAAAAATATTGTAATGCTATACAATGGACAGTTTGCAGTAAAGTGCTTTGATTGAAATCCTTTACAAGGTCTTTAAAAACAAAACATCTGCATACAGTAGACAGTAGACAGCCAGTGAGCCTGAAAGATGGAGAAAAACAACAGTGCATCCTTCATCTTGCAGTTGCTTCTTGGCCATTTGGACAAACTTTAATATTGAAAAATAAGCAAATAACAAAACAAATAAATATTTTCACATATTCCCAATATAATGAATTATTTATGTAGGTCCAGGTCTAAAGATAAAAAGCTTATAAAATTACAAATTAAAAGTATAAAATCATAATTTTTTTTATTAAAAACGAAAAAATCATTTGTATAATGTAATTTAATCCTAAACAAACTAAGTTTAGGAGACAGTCTTAAAATGAACCAGTCACACAAATTCTCAAACCAGCCAGCACGACCAGTCCTTCTCTAATGTCTTAGTTCAGTCAAAACAGGAAGTGGTTCTTTTGTTTTCAAATGTTGCTATGGTGAGGTCCCTTCCTGTATGTAATGTTCATCAAAACCGCCGGCATCCTTCTCCAGCTTGTAGCTCTCATAAATAGGACACGCTGATGTGGAAGGAAAGAAGGAGAATAAATGCAAGACTGAGAAAAGAAACAGAAGATGATAATTTGGTAAATAGTAACACAAATTATGACAGCAGATGGGGCTGTGGGAAAGGAACAATAGCAAAGAAAGACTGAGAAAGAGACAGAAGAAATGTCAAGTATTTCAAGTGAGGGAACACAGGAACCACTTTGATGAAGTGAGATACTTAAAACTTAATGAGAAATTCAGATGTTGCTGTAAGAGGGAAGTTGAACGGAAGGGGATTTAAAGTGTGTCCCTCTAAAGTGTCCCATTCCATCTGAATCCACATATATAACCCCATGTGACACTGCAATATAAGACTTTGTTCAACACTACTTAAGCAAGGTGCCAAAGGCGCTGTTACTACATGAGACCACTGAGCTGGTGCAGCTGCGGTGCCAACACAGAGGCCTTTAACAAAGAAATGCATGGTTGGCCAGGAGCAGGAACAAGCACATACTCCAGCATGAGCACCATGCTAGTTACAATTATTCTAACCTTGCAATTAACTGGAGGGAGGGCCATTTTTGTTTTGCTGTGCAAAATCTGCCCTAATGTTAGAAATCGTTGTACCGTGGATTCTTTTCTGATGATCCATAAAACTCATGGTCAAATTACTACACTACATTGAACTTGGTCTGCTGGAGGATTTTACCTCAAATTGAATCTGTCTTTTTTCATTTTCACCTGCCTCTCTCTCCCTTGCATATTCTCAAATTTCACTTTCTGACTTGTTTTCTTCCTGCCTACCTACTCAAAATACGCTGGTGTCATTGCCACGTGGAGCCATATGTGGATTCAAGAGAAACAACAGGATAAAATTAACACTGCTTCACAGATAATAATCAAATACTGAGCAGTTTTGGCTGCTTTACAGGGAACAAGGAGTTAACTGCAACCTCATTACTTTTTCTGTATAATTTAGCTTCTAGTTTTCCAAATACTGAGCCTCAACAAAACACCATCTGTCCACTCCACCTATTGGCTTAGCTCTCCTGTATTCACAGAGATAATAAGCACTTTGACAACAGAGGAATTTTAATAACATCTTTGTATTCCCATCTGTTTGTCCAGATTCATATCAGCATTATCATTTCTGGGCAGTTATGGCTGAGGCAGAAAATCAAGATGACTGTGGACAAGTCTAAATGTCTGAACATATACAATATGGTATGGTTTGTAAAAAAAAAAGAAAAAAAAAAGAAGTTTATGAGGATTTTAAGTGTTGATCTAACATACTGAACTCGGCTGCCGTTGATAATAACCTTTTTAAAAAGTGGCACTTGCAAGTGCTTTAATGTAATGTGGTATTCTAATTGGTAGGATTGTAGATTGCAGAGGTGGGTTGTGAAAAATTGGTCCAAACATTCTCATAGTCACTATTTTGCATATCAGAGTATGATCTAGGACTATGGATAATCAAAATGTTCACCAAGCTTCTCTCCTGATTCTCAACTTTTATCTGGGATAGCCCAAAATTGCATCCTAATCTCTTTTCAGGAGGAGATTTTGGTGATTGATTGGATGTATTTAGTATTCAACAACAGCGACCATGATTCATGGTCTCATACCCATCTCCTTTCAACAGTTACCAACCTCAACCATTACCAAACCTTAAACAAGTTTTAGTTGTCTAAACTTAACTAAATCTTAGTGGTGGCAGATTAGAAAAAGGAAAGGAAAAGAAAGGAGTGTCACATGACAAGGAAGGAAACAGTGTGAAATTCCAACAAACATTTATTTGTGAATTCTATGACAAACAGGAGGCAGTTATAATATCTTGTTTTACAAGCTACATTGGTCGGAAAAACAAAAATCCCCACCTCCTTTAGAAATCCACTTTGATCAAATGTTCCCATGTTACTCCTTAAACCTTTGCAGCCATTTTCTGTTTTTCATCAGCTTCAAAATGCACCTATGTACACAAGAAATGCTCAAGTGTTGTCTATAAAGGGAGAGAGCTACATACTTCCACAGCGACCTGGTTCAGATCAGCTGTTGACATTCAGCTTTTCTCACATAAATAACAGGACAGAAAGAGTACAAACCTCTCTTCTTTTCAAGCTGCAATACAAGAGGACACATTTCCTTACAATGTACTCATTTTATTTTACTTTCATTGCATTCTCCTTTTATTCAAGAATCAAGCGTTTTAAAAAAAGACAAAAGTAGGTTATATAAAGCGAATATACAGGCAGTGTCTAGGTCATAGTTTAGCTAACATTATGAACAGCTAGGAATTAATGTACATATTGCCAGGGTGTAGTAATCATATGAATGGCATGAAAACATGTAAATAGTTCAAAAGACTAAACAGATTTATGTTGCTTTCCTGACAGACACACAGGGAAAAAAATGAGACTCATGGTTTGTGCCATGCGACCTGTAAGAACTCATCAGCTATTGGCTGGTGATGCTGTGTGACCTGTAAAACTGTTTTGTCATTGGCTGCAATGCCTAGCACTTATAACCTGAGGGGGTGGAGCAAACATAACACCTGACTGGCAGGTGTAAAGGCTGGAGAGGCTGACCAATGACCTCAGAGTTGGAGAACTGTTAGTCTTATGCTAATGGCATCATTGCAGGTTTTTACTGTAAATGCGAGAAAAAATGTCCAGGTTGCATTCAGTATCAGCAGGAGATGTGAGATGTTTTTTCCAGATCCAATATGTCCTAACTAGTGTTTGGCTTGTCTTGAATACATCATCGGAACAACAGAGGCACTATAAATATATATGCGCATAAAGTTACCACTTTACACACAACATGTGCTAGAATCCTCATATTGTATCGTGTAAAATACCTAAATTTTATTCTAGAATATCAGCAGAAAGCATAGGAGCGGAGGGTAGTTATAAAACAAACCAAAACAAAATTTAATCTTGGTCCAAATTCTTCATCCATTTCCATATAAATAGAAAAGCAAAACCAATTTCTAAGGCATACTGTACTCATCACCTTAACATTGAAATCCCTTATTGGCTTGCAACACATTTGTCCATCACAATATATATAATAGAGCAACCAGAAGATTGCTGTAAACACAGACAGACATCTAATCTTAATTCCAAGTGTAGTTAATCTGGAGTTAGCGTCATCATACAGTATGCACTCAACTGTAGCCAAATATTTGCAAAAAACAAAAGGCTTTATTGAACCAAGACATCTTTGTAGAGGAAAGGCACTAAAGTGACCTTTTCACTGACGACCAGACAACAAGACTAAAGCTCTGGTATGCATGCATCAGATATGTTCAGATGGTTGATGCACAATTATGATACAGATATATTTGTAGTATGTTCTAGGTTTTTTGTGATATATTTTAGACTGTATCACTCATGTATAGAGGTAGAACAGAATCTGCTCTCGCAATCAAGTATTTTTGTTTTATGTCTGTGAGTGGGACAACATCAGGAACATTTCAAAAGACCTCCATTAAAATTACGTCATAATTCTTGTGCTGATTAGGAATGATTGAAATTACATTTCTTTTAAAGATGAAGAAATCAATGCCAAATTCTCTATGATATTTTAGTTTATCCTGAAAAATCAGTATGATTTGTTTCAGGTTTGTGCTTGTATTTTGTAGGTTTTGCAATTTGGAGATTGAATGTAAGATTGATGGCTTATCTCAACAGATTCCGTAGTTTTGCAGTCTAGTCAAAAAGCAGAAAACTATTATAAGAGTATGACAAAGGTTTCTTTGTGGTTCATCCTGGTGTGTGGCTAGAGAGAAGGTGGAACGACTGAGTCATTAAACTGTGGTCACAGCAGACAGGACTGCTGCCAGTCTGCAGTCAGCTCTGGCTGTTTCACTCTGTATGGTATATCGCAGCTCAACTGATATTTCTCATTTTTGGCACACATGGCAGCCATAATGGACTTGTTCAGCTTATGGGCCACACTGAACGCAAAAATTAAATGTGTGTCTGTTTCAGTAAAGCAGAAGATATCATTAATTAAGTTGTCTTTGAGTGAAGATGATAAGGTGTTGCCTTGCTAATCAGCTATCACTGTCTTGTTAACATGCAGAATGAACTATAATTGCATTGTGGCTATTATTGGTCTAAAGTGTCATTACCTTTGATGATTCTTTTAACCACTTGGCTGTGACACTGGATGCCTGTAGGGAAGTGTTTGGCTAATTTTACAAAGTTAAAGTTGATTTTATCAAGTTCATTGTTGGTATACTAAAGTTAAAAGATTGGACATGGTCACTGATGTTTATCTGAACTGAGTTTTGATGAAATTAAATGAATACTCCTCCAAAAATGTTATATATGTAATAATAATGCAAACAGCTTACAGTACTGGTGTGCAAACTTTTGACTGGTACTGTTGGAAATGTACCCGGCATACGTATAAACAGGGAAGGGGTGGATGATGTTCCAAGAGTGGTTTGAGAAATGTCCATAGATATTTAACTTCTCATTGTGAAACTGCTTGTTAATGCTGTGAATCAAAGCTGAATACAGCTGCTGTCCTCCATGAAGAAACACGATACATACTTTTCAGAGCCACCTTTGTATGTGGTGAGTGTTTGACACTTTTGAAAGATTTTTATTTCTTAAATGTATTGTTGTATTTTTACAATTATGGAAAAACACAAGTTCAGTGTAGTTGCTTTGTGTACTGTGGCTAGTTAGCAAGTTTAAACTAAAGACAGTTCACTGTGTCCTGGTGTCCATGCTTTACTGTGCATTTATGTTTCTGTAATTTCTACCAACAGCACCAGAATGATCTGTTTTAGGCGTTTCCCCTTTTCAACTGTAGTTAAATACATAATTAGTACTTAGCCTAAAGTTGAGACATAACTACAAAGCTTTAAAATATCAAGGAATGTAGAGAGGAAAAGTATGTGTGGAAACTTGGAAGCATATTAATGACGTCATATGATTTCACTGGTTTTTAACCAGATCTCTTGGCTAAAACTACCTGTTGTATAATTATGGTCAAAAATGAAACAGCCTCTTTCTGTGGCAATCAGGTCAGTTGCTTTTGAAGCAGAGAATGGTTTCAGACAGTTGGTTTTTAACCAGCAGCGAGGGCCGGAGTGGAGACAGACAGCAGCATTTTAGACTGTGGGTTTACTTTAAAGTATTATTTAAATACATGCACTGTTACTGTAATGCCCTATTTTAAACTGCTGAGTCATTAAATGGTGTGCAGAGATGGAGAAACGCTCTCAGACTGCTGCTCAAACACAAACAGTGGATGGATAGGTGGGTTGTTAAACAGCAGCCAGCCTACAGCAGATTTTACCCTAAGTAGCACCATGATAACTAAATATAAGAGTAGAAAGAACCAGCTAATATATCAGAGAAAAACATCCATATAAAATAAACAAAACTAAACAAAAATAATTTACTTTCCAGAAAATAACCCTTGGTATAAAAAACTGAATATATAGTACATATACTATTTCCTACTATACCTGTAAACCATTTTGTTCTTCTTCCACTGTGGTACAGTACTTTACTGTAGCTTCAGTACAGCCTGATCTCAATAATGTGCATAAAAACAATCTTACCTATTAAAAAAAGGCCTGCTGGGTTTGTTTTGTGTGTTTTTATATGGAGTCCAGTTTTGGTGTGAGCTGACTAATAGGCGATTTGACAGGCACTTTGAATATCAGTTGATTGATTAGGAAAAAAATGACATGGTAAACGAATAGGAGAAAGTAAAATGGAATGAAAACCCTTACAAATATATTTCTTTTCAATTTACAGTATTGTTTTTATGTTTTCAATTCACTACTAAGACTCTTGGCAGCATTTGTGTCAGTCCCCAATTGATGATATTTTTCAGTCTTTATCTTATTTCCAAGAAATTTCTAAATAAGATAAAGACATTCTATATCACTGTCTCCCACTTTAGGTCAAAAATGATGCCCCCCCATTTTTTATTTGGTATAATTACTTGACTACTTTGAGTTTTCAAAATATCGCATAAGGAGGATATAAATATTTCAGAATTGATCTCTTAAAATATGTGAAATCTTTCAGTGATTCTAGTTCTCTGACCGTAGATGGACAGTCATAGCTCTTAGCTTGTCACTTTTATGATCCAAGATTTTGTTATAATGCTACATTTTCAAAATGTGTGTAGGGTTTGTACAGTAACTAAAACACAAAAACAGCTGTGAGTGACAGTACAAGGAGAAACAGAAGAGTATTTAAAACGATCTCTTCACTAGACTGAGGAATGCTGCACTGGTACACCAGAATGCAGAGGATTATACAACTGAAAGCACATACAGTACAAACATACATACACATCTGGGAAAGGCCCTCAAACATGCTCTGAAATCAAAGGAATGCATCAATGGAAATTTCTTGGATAAAGACTGGAGCTAATGGACGTTACTGGTGAACGGTGCAGTTTTCTCCAAAGAAAATAGTGTTTCGCTTTTTGAGTTGGCTGTAGACACACTGTGTTTTAGCATGCTGAGGATAGGGATGCACTGATAAAGCTGATGGGCATCAGGTCAATATCATGTTTTGATAAGTTATCATTATAGAAATATTTCCTATTTTTGTTAATCAGATTCCAAAAAGCCCCACGTGACTTGAAAAATCATTAATTTTCTGTACTTTTTCTACAGAATGGACATAAATGCAATTCATTTCATGTGTTGGTTTGTGATTATCTGTGCAGCTCTATCTAATGGCTTATGAAATCTGCAGATGGGCTTTTGCAATCAATCAGAAATGGTCCCCAATCAGTGTAAGCAACAGAAATGTTTCAGGACAGTGTGCTGTAGGTCTGTACACCACATGTCCTCATCAGATCATCAACCCAGTTTGAGGATGCATTTTGACATCAGTGAATCAGTGACATATCAAAAAAAAAAAAAATGGAACAGGCACTTTTTACCTGTTGTAATATTCAATAAAAAAAAATCCCAATCAGACCCTGGAGCATAACAAGTAGTTTTTCTTCCGTCTACAAGGTTTAAGTTAAGACATGGCCACAAAGCCACAAAATGTCCCCGTATTTGTAGTGAAAGTCCTTCTGGGAACACAGTGGACTGCTTACAACCAAACAAGCTTGTTATGGTTTGCTACTAGACAACAATGCCACGAGCAAACAATGGTAGGAGTTCCACTCTGTGAAAACTGACAAGTCCAAACATCCATCAATGGTGTCCAAGTCTGATCATGCTGGACTACGTAATCCAACAGTCTTCGAGTTCTTTCTTCTGTTATCTAATAGAAGACACATCCAAAACGAGTCTGCGACTGAAGCAGATGTGTCATCAAGATGTGGAGACACATGCTGGAATGTTATTGTGCTAATCAGTCAAAAGAGCATTTCCCAGCACTGCATGTGTGTAAAAGACAAGGTTCGGTGGAATCATTTGGAGAAATCGTCTCTGGAGAAATCATCAAAGCTTTCCACCAGATTACGTTTCTGAGTTGCTAGCAGGACATAAAAGATCTTTCCAACTGTGATGGTTGTCTCCTCTCTGGTTTCATAGCTCCCAGATTAACATGCACTTTCAATGCATATTCAAACTGGGACTGCATCCTTTTCTTTCTCTCTGCTTATCTGTAAAGTCAACATGACTGCTGGTCCCACTGCATGGTGGCAAGATGGCGTCATTAAGGTGGATTTTACAGTCAAAACTGACCATTTGTAGTACCTGTTACTGTTTTAATGAGAGAGGGGGGTTTAGTAGGTCCAGTCCTGACATCATAATTTTATTTGTTATACTGTGTTTAGCTCGTAGATGTATTCTTGTTTAGTTAAGTATGTAAGACTATGCGTGTGTGTGTGTGTGTGTGTGTGTGTCTATGTTTTCTGTCCTGCTGGTAGTTTTGTGATGGTTGGGTCTGTTGCTCGGTTGGAGTTTCAGTCATTGTGTCCTTGGCATCCAAATGGTACAGTCCAAGACCAGTGTGATATTGCCCAGATTGTGTATGTTTTTGTGTGTGTTTTATGAATGTGTGTATGTGGCAGTGGGTTTGTGGGGCAGTCTGTGCAGCGTGTTAGCAGTGTGTGTGTCATGTTTGGCAGTGCGCCTGTGTGGCAGGGTGTAGGTGTGTATGTACATTTGGAGATGTGAGAAAGTGTGTTGTCAATGGCAGTGGTGTGCAGTGTTTGTGGACAATCAGTATTGCTTTGTGAGTGTGTGTGTGTGCGTTTGTGTGAGTGTGTATTGCATGTGGCAGTAGAAGTGATGTGGCAGCCATCACTCGATGCACACATCTCCCTTCTCCTCGGATGCCGCCGGAGACTCTTGTGGTCGGTGTTTGCACTGGCTGAGTGAATGGCGAGTGGCCGCTCTTGATGGCCGGGCGAGACAGGAGGACTGACCAGCACAGTCACAGGGTGCATCCTGGGATAGAGAAACACATGTTATCTACCTAAACATGCAGGCTTTGAATGGCAATGGCGTAAAGTGGTGTAATAGTGTAAAGTGAGTTATTTTAAATAAATGGACTAAATCAAGCAAAACAATTGTGATAGTCCTTTAAGTTTAAAACAGCAATACATTTCCAAAGTCCTCACCTCCGTTCCAGATCCTGCAGCACCGGTGTTGCTCGTTGTTTCCTTCCCTCCTCCCATGATACTGACCATCTCATCGCCGGCTGTCTGTCTCATAAACCTCTTATTAACAATTCTGGTCACATTGTCGTTGCTTCCACTCAATCCAGTCAGGGTTCCAAGCCCTCCAACCCCAACTGGCACACACTCTGGCTTGGGCTCATCCACGCCGCTGTAACCCACACCCACACCTCCGGGGAGGTCTCTTTGCACCCTCTCTCCAGGCAAGGTGAGACCTCCCTGGCTACGGCTGCTGCAGACATTCTTGATGAACTCTTGGACCAGGCCTCCATAACGCTGGGGGACGGGGTCGGGCGTGCAGATTGCCCCGACAGAGGGTTTTCCTGCGGCAGGAGGGTGCCGTGCTGGACTGGCACCTTGGCTGGCTCCTAATGATGAATCAAGACTTGTGTCATAATGATTTCCATAAGCTATTAATGACAGAATTACCTAAGAATAACTGATTGGGCTTTGGTTGTTAGATAATACTTTTAGCCAGAACTCTAAAATTAAAAAGACAAAAATCCTAAAGACCTATAGTAAGTAATGTAAGCTTAATGTAACAGTAAATATGCTTGATTCTTTGTTTGGAGTATTAATTGAAAACATCAAAGATTTTGAGTTTAAGTTTCATAAACCATTAAAATGCAAAACATCTGCTGTTTCCACTTTCTTATAAGTGAGGATTTGCTTTATAATATAATGTAAAATTAATGTATTTGGCTAAGTTTGGTTTGTTGTTTCAAAATCAGAAATTTGTAAGAGTGAATGTTCAACAATTTACTGATAATGACATTCCTTCTCCATTTAAAACCTGAAAGGGACACATGTTGCTTTACAAAGCTGAAAATACTGATCTTTTTTTTTTCAGAGGCGTTCAAACTGGAAAACCATAACAGTTTGGGGAAAACACTGGATACTTGATATCTATTGGGCATAGCTGAAAAAGCAGAGATGTTAATACTAACAACCTCTTGTTGTCCTTGGGTCAATATTGAGCCGGGAGGACCATCATTTCCAAAAATATGTGTTTATTTATACCTTGTGCTTTATAAATGATCAACAGAAAGATAATTGTTGCATCGTATTTACATGTCTCAGTGAGTCAGCACGCACAATACCATGACCTAATTTAATTTTTTACACCTGTGCTATTCCTACTTTGACATGTCACAATGTCATCCAAGAAAAAAAGGGTTTCTTTTCAAATCCAGTGGACTTACCTCCGTCACCCCTCCAGAGTGACTCGGTGCTTCCAGAGTGTTCCACCACGCTGAAGAGGCTGGAGAGGCCATCATTGAGGCCGTTCAGGACGGGGCTGTCCCTGGTGGTGGTGGAGCGAGCCCAGGCTGAGCCTCCACCTCCACTAATGGGTCTCTGCTGGAGGCTCCACAGGCTGCGGTCCCTAGAGGAGGAAGTTGCATCCAATCTGGAGGTGGAGCCTACAGGAAGAACAATTGTATTCTCTCAAAAAATATACATTGAAAACTGATACGCTGACTTTAAAGTTACAGAGAACTATTAGAAAATCAAGAATGAGAATGAAAAAGTACCAGAGGACACTCTGCGTTGTAGTTTTGGTGATCCATATTTTGGTGAACAGCATGGCCTATCAATGCGGCCGTGAACTTTGTCCAGTGACGTTGATATCTGCCGAGTTCGGGCCGATGCTAACGAAGAGGTGGTTGTTGATGAAGGACGGGGAGACCAGGCTTTAGATTGTAAACCTGACGCCCTAATGCCGGGAAGGTTGTCGGTTTGAAGCCCGATGCTGACGTACTGGGTAGCGGTCTGCGTGGACCTGGTGGACATGCCGATAACCTGGGTAGAAGAAATGAATGTGATGGATAAGAGAAGAGAGAAGGATGGAGAATGTTTAGTGCATTCAGAGAAGGAGAAAATGCTGTGAAGTTGAAGATGGGTAATTCTGAATATTCTGCTTTTCCTGAAACCTACACTACACAACTTCATGTTAGTACACTGCAAAATTATCTCATCAAGTTTGTTTATAAGAGTATAATTTGGGTCACCTTGTAAATAAGTAGTGCTATATTTGGTGTTTTTGTTTGTAAATGAAACTAACTGGGACTGTAAAATCATAAACTTCATTTTTAAAAGTCTGCTACCTGACTTCCGGATTCTTTGCTAGACTTCCTCTCCAGAGAGGAGGAGCGTATGGCCTGGCGGACGCAGTTGGTCATCTCCTTCATGTCATCACTCAAGTTTGCTGAAATCTCTCCGATCTCCAGGCCGTGGAATGCTGACGAGGATGTCATCCCATCAACCACGCTGTTGGCCGAGCCGCCGACGCCGTTGTTGACGACACTGGGGATTGAGCTGGTGAAGCAGCCACTTCTGCTCTCCAGCAGCTCCCTGTGCTGCTTGGACAGTGAGCTCAACCACTGCTCATACGAAGACGAAAAGGAGGATGAAGGTTGCTGAACCTCCAGGGTTTCCACCGCGGCCACGCCTGTGTCTGATCCACTCAATCCCAGGAAAGATCTGCCGTTCAGAACCTGCTGTGGTTCTTTGACCTCCTGGTTCCTTCTTTGGTGCTCCATGCGCCGTACGGCAGGAGGACTGTAGTAGATCCGAATGCCAGTGCGGTCAGGAGCAGTGTAGCTCCTCTGGACAGACTCCAGATTCAACTCTGACCCAACTAAGCTGCTGCAGGAGCCACTGGGGCCGTCCCAAGTTTTACATGTATCCCCAACCTCTGGGGTCTGAGATAAGAACAAGGGAAACAGAGAGAAACAATATAAAATGATAATCAGTTCACATTTTATAATTCTTAAATCTGACAAAAAGCAATTGTGAGGATAAAAAACCAGAAACTCTGATAATTTAAGATAGAATTTACATTCATTTCATTATTATAAAGGAATACATCCAGCATTGATCTCACTAGACTTGTTTTTCTTTAAAGATGCCTGAAAATGAAAAGAAAATACTACACATTTATAACCAATAAATCTACAAAATCATAACCTCATTAGTCAGGTAGGTCCAGTTCTTCCTGGTGAGGTCACCCAGCTCTGGGTGACTCAAAAGTGTTGGGACTGAAAACGTCTCTTTGCGGTTGGCTGCTCCGTTGACCTCTGGGCCATCCAGGTCTGATGTGGATTTGGTCCTTTTCATAAAAAGAGCAATGAGTTGATGAGAGAAGATCAGAGAAGTCTTGCTCTACTGTTAAGATGAAACCTTTACACTAATTATTTAAGTCTTTTGATAATGTTTTTAAATCGTTACCTTGGTGACCCTGTTCCATTAGCAACGACCAAGTCTGCAGAGGACTCTGCACCTGATGACTTTGACTGTGACAACCAAAAAAAGACACTGGTTCAGCAAAAAAGACATGACTCTTATTAGCATATAAATGACTTGCATCATCTGTACAAATTGCTCTTGTAGCAGTCTTAATTTCTAACAGCCTGGGAGACATGTACAGTACACATATTACTTTCTTTGTCATCATCCTCTTCCTCTAGGGCTCTCCTGCGTGTGGAAACTCTGAGACACACATGCACGCACACAGAAATGATGATGCTGTGTCAGTGTGTTTCACACTCTCTGAAGCCATTTCCCCTCAGAGGAAAGGGACAGAAAATGTGCTTAGGTGTGCAGATACACTGATGGACTTTAAATTTCACAGCATGCTTTAGACCAGGCTGCCTGGATGTGTGTACTGACAGAAACTAAATATACAATAGTATAATACACGTGCTAAAATGTACAAACAGGCGTCTAGAAATCTGATCTAGATACATTTTTAAAAATGCAACTCTAACTTTTAATTCTGTAGACAAGAAAAACCCAGAGTAACCACATCATTCTCATGTAATATCTCACACACATCAACTTGATAATATACAATTGGTTGCAATTATTATTAATTATTGAAAGACCCCTCCCTATCTTGTGGTATATATGCAATTCTAACCTACTATGTCAACTGGAAATACATAAAACATTAAAATAATCCCCATGAATGTATTTATAGGTGAACATCAGTTTTGTAACTCTTAAGAGAAAAAAACCTGCTACACAAAAAAAAAGCTACCCTTACACTAACTGGCCTGATGGGGGCATTATAGTTAAATATCAGAAGTCTGAAGAGGAAGGAATGAATAGAGTGGATAGCAGATAAGAGTTGTGGGTGACAGAGCATAATACAGACAGACACACAGAGAGAGTAGAGTATGTTAAAGTATGACAAGCTTCGGCCTCCTGCCAAGTTTCCAACGCAGGAGTAAGGCAGACAGAGAGGAGGAAGGAAGAGGAGGGAATCATTGGAAAGGAAAGAAGAAAAAAAGGAGGACAAAGACGGTCTCAGACTGAAAATCTCACAGGCAGAAGGTACAGCAGGCAGAGGAGACGATGGCAGAACACTGACCTACCAACTGTGTGTCTGGGTCTTTATTTCTGTGTGTTAGTGTTTGTTTAATGACCACTTTAAACACTGATGCAATCCTGCTTGGTCCTTCCCTGACATGTTGCAGCTGCTTGGCAGTGACTGTGCTGGTGGATAATCAGCAGGTCTGACTGACCGTGTTTTCCCAGTGAGCTCAGCTCTACATTAATAAACTGCAGCTTGACCGCAGCAAGGCAATAACACCAGAGAGGGTTCTCCTCACTCACATTATGGCATTAACTACTGTGTGGTTACTGTCTGATTCAACAAACCATCCTGAGAGGAAAACACCACTTTAAAGACAGCAGTTTGTAACATGACATTTTTGGGTCTATTTTGAGTTTTGACTACACGGAAATTGTCAATCATGTCAAACCTCTACAGTAAATATCAGATTTGGTATCACCTCCTAAAAATCCAAGAGTGAGAGAATTCTTTTTTTCTTTTTTTTTTAAAGCTGCCATTTTGCCCCATCACCATTGTATAACAGCTTTTTAGAAGCAATGTGATGCTTTCTCTGAACTGGAAAAAGACAGCGTCTTGCTCTTAGGCCGTGTTCTGACCAAAAATACCCCTGCATTAAAAACGCACAAGCAGCTGTGTTGGGGTGTTGGTACAGGTACTGGTGAGATAAGTCCAATTTGAGTAACAGATTTATGAGTTTGAGAGCCAAAACACTGCACTGCGATTTATAATTCATTTTATCACCCATCTCTGATCACAAGGGAAACTCACAAGGAAGTCCATTCATGCTACAAAGTAATCTACCAGGAATAAAAAATGGTTGAGCCAGAGGAAAAAAATGTCATTGGTCTCATTGAAACTAGTCCGAGCTTTTAAGCATGGTGCTATGGCTCTCCATCTCTGTATTTTTTAACTTCTAATTGAACTTCTGGGAATTCATTATGCGAGATAGAATATATGAAAGCAAATGTACCCAGAAACACAATCGATCCAATGACTGGATACCGTCTACGTGCCTCTTATCTCTGACATACACCCCCTTCCTCTCCAATTCGATCATCCCAAGATACCCTCCCTCCTTATCTCTTCTTCAACTTTGACATTTCTCTCTGTCACGTACACGCAGCTCATCATACCTTCCCCTGTTGTGCAGTGGCCTCTCTCAGTCTCTGCTCCCACTGAGCTCTCTCCTGGCTGAACCTCTCCAGCAGCTCCAGCTTCTCTCTGCCCCAGTTCCTCTCTCCGATCTGAAGCTGATTGGTCCACAGGTGGGGTCGCGGCAAAGAGACAAAAACAAACACACAAACATGAGAGGAGGGGAGGAGGAAACAAGACCGCTGTGTGCACACCATTAGAACACGACAGTTGAATTTAAAACACCCCAATGATGTACAAGTAAACCACAACTATTGATGCAACACAGCTTTTATGACTTCTATGACTAACAATTTAAACCAACAATTTTAGGACTTTGAGCCCTTTATGCAAAAACCTTATGACCTAAACCTAAGAACTCTTCATTTGCACTTACATTTTCACACATATTTACCTGTTTAGTTTGGTCCATCACAGCTGCATAGGACTCAGCAAGGAGGTGCTGGTGTTCCTCACGCTCCCTCTTTAGGGCCACCTTCAGGTCTGGAGGATCCAATGCATCAGTGGAGGACAGGGGTGCTGCTGCTTTGCCTGCTTTGGTCTCAAGCTGGAACAAAAGATCAGGGTAAATATTAAAATTACAGCCACCTTTGCTTTAATCCTGCGCGTGGGCTGTTGTATGTGGGGATCTTTTCCTGCATATTTAAAATTTGGCATAAGGCCACAAGTTCAGGCCCCTTTCAAGCACGTTAAAAAATGGATGTGTTAATGTATGAGCAAGTCAAAATAGATTAGTTAAAATGTTGTTTTAGCACTGCCCTCAAGAACATGTAGTGTTTTAGTTACTCTTCGCCACAAACAGATAGTGTTTTTGAGTTGAAACCATTAAGCACACACACACACACACAGGAAAAATGCACGTCCACAAATAATTACTAGTTGTCCCGAATACAACTATGACTCATTCAACCGCGCAGGGATCTGTAATGGGAAGTCCCAGAGTCAACTCCTGAATGATCTCATGGAACGTCTCCCTCCACACAGACTGCTCCTCACTGCTGCTCATTGAGTAATGTTCATGTTGTGTTGTTCATGTTTCACAAAGTTTGTACAAAGTTGTTGGTGTCTCTTTTTTTCTACTTCTCTGCTTGAATTTCTTTCTAAAACTGCTGCGCAAGTACTTTTTTCTTCATCCATCTCTTTTCTTCTGACTTTTCTCCTGCTTTTGCTTCAGAAATCTCCCCATAAACTCTCTTTCATCTTTATCTTCGTCATCTTCCTCACCCCTTCAAACTTTAAACGTCTTTCCCATGCTCTCTCCTAATCCACCTCCCACATTCCTCTCTGAAGATCACCCTGCTTTTCTGTACCTCGCCTCTCTTATAACTCACCCTTTCACCCCTTTCTCCCTCTGTCTAAAGCAATCTCACCCTCTATTTCCAGCTCTCGCACCCCCTTCGTCGCTCTCCATTAATCTGGCCCAGCTGTCACAGAGCCTGTAGGTGGGATCGCTTGAAATTTTTATGAGCAGCTCTGCTTTCCCTTTTCCTCTCTCTGAGCCTCGTAGTTCACACAGCCGCGACTGGCAGGGCCATCATTTTGACAAACAGGCACATGCACACACACACGCACACACACCAGACCCATCAATCCTCCCTCTGCCTCTCTCAGTCTGGCTCTGTGGCACTGGCATCCCTATATGGTGCTAATGGAACTGTCTGGCAGCCAATCACAGTAAAACACACGCACACGTAGCCCGTCTCCTGTCTCTTATGGCAACAGAGTGTTTCTCGTTAATGATCAACCTGGTCTAACGAACCCCCTGTCTTAACGAGGTTTACTGCCGAGGCGTTAAGAGGGAGGTCATTTTACTGGATGACTGGTGTTTATTGGCAGATGAGAGACGTCTGGTTCACGACTGGCTACTCACCATTTCACATGTTCAATTATTTCTCTTCATTCAACTAAAACCTTGAATATCAAGCATGGGTTAAGTTTGACTAGAATTATCCCATCATCCCAGTAAAAATGTCTTTCTTACTATGAAAAGCCTCAATGATGAAATATTGTCCTTGACATTTGTCACATTCATCATGTGGACTTCCAGCTTCTTTCGTCAAATATCTATACAGTTGTAACCTTTCATGGCAACAACTACAACTTGTGAAATAGAAGAAAGTATTTATAGAAAACAGTGTCGAGAACTACTGACAACAAACACCAATTAAACCCACAGGGGTCTCTGAGGGATGAGTGGGAGGTCAAGAGGAATGAAGATAAAGTCCCTATCATTAGATAAATTGTTATCATTATACCAATTAGAAAATACAAATCTGTATTACAGCAACATGTTTCAGTTTCTGTGATCATCCTGTAGTGTTTTACATTTAAATACTAAATTAGCAACTAAATTAGCCTGAGGTCTGTGGCATGAAATGGCTTCACAAACAACTTAACATACATCACATGTTTATAGCATTAGACATTTGTTCATCACTTCAAATGGGAACTATAAAATAGTCATATTTGTGTGAAGATTTGTGATTAACTTAAAAAAACAAAACCTAACTACAATAACTATTATTCAGTGGTTTGAAAAATGAAAAAGTCCTAGAAGAGGTATTTTATATATAGACAATGTACAGTATAGTAGTATACTGTTGATGCTGTAATTTCTTACATAAACAACAATAATGGCTCGTGTAACACTGGTGACAGTGTATTATATGCAATTCAGGCAGCAGATTGTATCTGTTAATGTTATCAACACACCAAACCAGCCTCAGCTGTTAATGTAGGGCAAGCAGCAACCACAACACTGCTGAGACTAAATGTATGCCAGGTTTTTTTTTAAACATAGCCTAGATATTATATAATACACACACAGATGATACAGATGTTACATATAATAGTGTAAAGAGCTGACTGTGTTTTTGCGGTGTGCATACAAGTAACACAGAAGCTCTGATGTCACATCTCAATCTCGAGCTTGCATTTATCTGTCAGTGACTATTAATAAATGTCTTTGGATTTAGCTTTACAGAAAAAAATAGTACCAGCATGTACAGTAACACACTAAAAACAAGATATGATATGTTGATTAGTAAGTTGTTTTTGTGGCTTGATTCATGGAGGAAATGAGCCACTTTAATAAGCCATGTTGTGGACAGTCCTATGGATTGTTTTTTCAACGAACAAACAAATAACCAAGCTTGTCAATTTGGTGTGGAGTCAAAAATTGATGTCTCAGTTGTCTGAAATGACAAGACAAAGAGCAACATTTTCCCCTCCCCTTTATCGTCATTCTGCCTTCATGTGTGCAGTGCATTTAACAGATGTGATGAATGAGTGATCAGGGCTCCCAGCTGCTCGCTCTGTGTCATCATGGAGACAGCAGGTGTTCCTAACGTGTCCTACAGTCAGGATGGATGTCTGATACAGGAAAAAAAAGTTGTACAGCATTCTTTCAGGGCTCTGGTCTTCATTTCTACTTCGCTGACAGTGTTTGTTTATCAGGCTGAATGGCGAAGATAATTTCCTGCCAAGCTGTTTGACAGGTAGGACAGTGTTTGAAATTGAGTTGACTTGTACAACAAAGCAACAGCTGGATGAGCCGCTGCACGCTGCCAGGACGCCTCGGCACCGATTTGGTCGGCTGGCTGGTGAATATCTACACACACACACATACATACACACACACACATGCACACGGAGCCAGGGCATATTGATGGCATGCTTCACAGTGTGTGTTGTTGCAAGAGGAGAGATTGGTTCCAGCTGCTGCATCCAGGCCAGGGTAACACACATGCAGACACACACACACTTTGGTAGCGTAGTTTACAAGGCAGAAAGAGAGAATAAAGGCATAGCAGAGTTGTACAGATGTGTGTTTGTGTTTCAATGTGACAAGTTTGTCATTGAATGCATCTGATTCAAACATAATGAAATATGAGTCTCATATTCATTGGTATGTGCGTGTGCAGACTTTCAGCCTGCTTGTGCAGCTTGACATGATGAATTGGTTTCACCCAAAATAAATCACAGTCGGATGATTCAATCTTTGATTTAGCCAATAAGGTTTGTCAGTAAACTAAATCTCAAAAACCTGCCGCTACGTCACATTTAGGAAAAAGGGCAGTGTCTTATCTCTTTGTAACACTACTCTTCTTTCCTATTGGCTGCTGAATCAGAAGACAAATGATCTCACACCACAACGCTAGGGTTGAATCTCTCTGATCATGACAGTGATTAATGTCTGTGTATGTGTGTGTGTCTGGTGTGGAGATCCTACATAGTGAGGAAATCCTTCCCAGTGAAGACATGTGCTGCTTCACTGATAGGCACTTTAGTCTTAGAATTTGGATTGAAGATTTAGTTTGTGTTACAGCGTTAGGTTACGATGAAGTGCCTTTTTCCCTTTTAGTTAATTCATATTTTATGGATATTTTGTTTCCTTTCCCCCCTTTTTCCTGCTTCCCCAACTTTTCACTGCATTCTATTTGCAAAGAAACATTTATATTGGTCCTTTTTTAAATGTAATTTGATTTATTCAGGCATTTAGATCTACTTGTGACTTCACCACTTTTGTGACTGGTTGTTGCAGCATATGGAAATTAAATAAAAATGCTGCTTAATGTATTGTTCATTTAAGGTCTGACCATTAACTTCAGTTGCTTCTGTAATAAAGTTTATGCACTTTTTGACGAGATTTCATTCTCCTGTTGAACCTGTCTTCTTGGTATGCAATTAGATGATATGTTGATGATGAAGTGTTGTATTTTACTTTTCCCTCCACCTGCTTTTCCCGTAGGTTGTGACTCCTTACATTTCCCAGAATGCCTTTCAAACTCAGACATTTATGTATGTTGATGATTTTCAACTTTCAAACTTGATTTTAGCAGCTAGAAATATTGTGCAACAGTGTCTGTCTTTGGTCAAGTTACCCCCAGAATTACAAAAAATACCAGGCACTGCAGGAATCCAAAAATATGGGTAGAATTTATTTCTTGACATATATGTGGAATATAGCAGTATACACACTCAAAGACACCAGGTAAGAACAGACTTATTAAATTACCAACTTTAACAGGCTTCTCAGCCTCCTCTCTTTTCTCTCTCTCATCCTTTTATCTCTCTTTCTTCTCTCTCTGTCTCAATTACCGGGCGGGTAACACATGGGCTGTGCTCTATCTCAGAGGCTGTTAATTAACACTATTACTGCCTCGGCTGCTGTTATGAGGTAGACAGAGACAATGAGGGAGGAGAGGAGGAGAAAAAGCATTAAAACCATTACTCACAGCCTACAGACGAGACAGACAGGGAGGGGATGAAAGGCTCGGAGGGACACGCACACCACTCAACAGATCCAGAGGTAGACATTGACCCCCCCCCCCCCCCCCCCCCCCCCAGGCTGTCATCAATATTAAAAACGACTTGTCAAAATTAATATGAGACACTTCAGAGCGCAAACACCACAAATGATGTTTCCTTCCGTCTGTTTCCCACCAGTTGTTCTATAACGGTCCAGTTACATGCAAGCAAGGAGGAAAGAAATCCCAGACTTATTAGAGTTGGTTGTGGTAACTTTAGGGCGGCATGATACACTTTTCTGTAGTCAGAACTTCCTCCTCCCTACCTGCGTGATGAGGCTCTTTAGTTCGGTCCTCTCCACTTCCCATGATGCCTTGGCCTTTGCAAACTGCTGGGTGAGATCCTGGGAGCCTTGTCTTTCCTGTCGCAGCTCTCCACTCAGATCCTGCAGCGCCACCTTCAGGTCCGCCAGGGTGCTGCTCACAGCGCTCGACTAATGGGAAAAATAGATAATTCATGTAGGCGTGTGTTTTATGGGGGTCTGTATGTATATGTGTGTGTGTCACTTAACCTACCTTGATGGTCGGGCTGAGTGGTTGTTCATCAGCAGCAGCCCTCTTGTCAGTCTGGTGGGCGGGACTTGTCAGGTTTTCCTCCTCTAACAGAATGTAGAGGTCCTTCAGGCTGTTCATCTAAGGAACCAATCAAAGAGCAGGATCACCTGTCAATCAGCATCCAATTTAATCCAATATGGAACACACACTCTGTGGCGACTTCACAGGCCAGCAGTGTGATTTTTAAAATTTTCTTCAAAATAATGTTGCAGTATTTCATCTGTTTTGTATTTGCAATTGTTCCATATATCTGCAACATTTAACATTTGCACAATTAAGGTAATTGTTTTCTGCATAGCACTCAATTCAACCTCAAAAGATTTTTCAAAACCTGACCTGTCATCCTTTTTTTTAAGTCAAATTGAGATATCCTTTAAGACATGGAGGCTACATGGTCCATGCATACACAGTTTAGCTGCCTAGTAAATCATTTAATAAATAACTCTGGTAAAATAAGAACATATCTTAACAGTGCAGGATGCCAGCTAGTGGCTCTGGCAGAGGACAATCGCCATATGACATTTTTCTTAAGAGCCCTTCGTACCTCCAAAATGTCTTTCCAGTCTGTGTCCTTCTTGCAGCCCAGCCTCCACTGTTTGAGGAAGCAGCGCAGCTTGAGGCTGAGCAGTAGCAGGGCCTGTTTGAGGTGCTGAGACTCTTGGACCAGCAGAGTCCTCTCCTGGCTCCACAACTTCTGCTGAAGTCGAGCCTGGAGCCCCAAACTCTGGAGCTGGAAGTCCCGACGGAGCAGAGCCTTCTGGTTCTCCTCCTGGAGCTGAGAGGGAGAGAGCAAGACAGTTTGCTTTTATATGCAAGTAAATCCATCTAAAAGGAGTGTTTTTTTGTATAGTTTGACCTGAAGTGTCCAAGTTAAATGAAGTTTCCTTAAACAAAAGTTCATACTGCAAGTACTTAAAGAATACCTACACAGAAATTCAAGGCGTTTGGTAGTTAAAAGTTTTGAAGTGACTGTACTTGTTGGCTTTTTTCTTAAAGTTGTGCCTTTTTAAGACCTTTACTGAACTGTTTACGATGGAATAAAAAATGTTAATCCAATCAGAATATTGAGTATGTTTACATGATGAAAGTGAATTCCTAAAAATGGTAGATTTAGATTTCCAAAACCAAATTCTGGACTTCAAATTCTTTAGTTTACAGAATATTAGACATATATTGAAGACATAAGAACAGAGCTACATCAAATATCTGATCAGGCAACCAAACGGGTGAGTTCACCATTAAATTTCTGTATAAAGTGGTGTTTCAATGTTTCTGTGCGAGTTTGAGGCTGCTTCATTGTAGTTTAATTTCTTAGTTTATATGTGTCTTGACAGTATCAGTATTGCAGACTGACCTGTGTGAGTCTGAGAGCGATTCCCCTCTGAGCCTGCCTCTCCTTCTCCAGTTCCTCCTGAGCTCCTTGAGCAGAATCCTCTACTTCATACAGCCGGGCCTGGAGGTCACTGGACTGGATGGGCTGGAGGACAGAGAGAAAGGCAGAGGGGATGAAAAGGATGTGACAAGGAGGTAAAGAAAGAGAAGAATGGAGGAAGAGAATGGAAGGAGGCAATAGAGCAGTGGATAGGGAAGTAGGCAGAGATTAAAGGAGAAAAAAACAAAATATGATTAAGAAGAAGAATGGAGGCAATAACAAGAAGAGAAGTGTGAGGGAGGAGATAAAAAAAGGGGGAAAGAGCTGAGTGTGAAAAGCACATAACATGGCAGTTTTGTGCTACAACAGCCTTTAAATCACACTTTGGCTGTGGCACGACACTGAACACACACACACACACACACACACACACACACACACACACACACACACACACACACACACACACACACACACACACACACACACACACACACACACACACACACACACACCTCGTTTCATGCACTCTCCCATGCTTCATTTGGCTGCTGAGTGAGTGCGATCCATCGACCCACCACTGTACCATTAACTCTCGGGCTGGGCTCAGCTCCTGCCCCTCCATCACCCTCCACCGAGAACACCACCCTGCTGCTAACGGCCAGAAAAAAACTGCTCCGACCTCTGTTGCAAAATGACTCTAGCGGTGAAAAAAATGGCAACTGCTCTTGTAAAATGTGCAAAGAAACTGTAACACGAGAGCAAATGTTACAAATCACAGCTAGGGCAAGTTAAAGTTGAGAAGTTTTTTTTGTGAGTGAGATTACTCATTATCAGTCTTTTATTCTCTTAAACCATCAAGGACAAAAGTGCAAGAACTTAAAGGACTGGTTCACAATTTTTTTAATCTGTCTTAAAACAACAGTAATTAAACGTATTTAAAAGAATATCTGACTCTATCTTTCTTTCTTTCAGTGTTTTTAGTGCAAAAATCCCTTCTACTATACTCACTATACTGTTACAATACTTTAACCGCAGCTCAGCAGGGAAACACTGTCCAAGTAAAGAGAGAATCTGATGCTAAAAAGACTGTAAATGTGGCAAATATCCACTTGATATGACTAACTCAGACTGCTGAAGCCTCGTATAAGCTTCACAACAACTTTTAAATGCTTCACTGACTTATTGCAAGTATCCAGTAAGATGCTGAACAGAAGTGATGGGTGGATTGATAGACTGTTGTTTGTCGATCAACAGTATTGCTATTATCAAAATGAATATTGCACACTATGAGAGTATGAGTACTGAATACAAAGAGTATGTAAACACACGCTTTGTGCTATAGAGGCTTGTGTGTTGCGGCTGCTCTGCTATGTTCATCACCACAAACACAGCTGTCTCTATAATATCTGACTCTCTCTTGTTATCTTCCTCTTTCATTCTATTTTAGTCTCCTTCTCCCATTCACCCTCTCAATCTTGGATAAAGATGCAGACACACACACGGCCCCGGTTACCATAGAGACACGCCAGCAAAAGGTCAACCAAACAAAGGTCTTTTCTTCCTATCAGTCACACAGCTGATGGTGCAGTCACTGTTTATGTGTGTTTACAAAGCTGTGTTGCTAACATGGGTTTCCACCGCTGGACCACATAAGATACTTCAAGCTATAATGCGTGTGTATAAGTGTGTGTGTGTGTGTGTGTGTGTGTGTGTGTGTGTGTGTGTGTGTGGGTGTGTGTGCGTGCATGCGTGCGTGTGCAAATTAGCCTTTAATTGACTTTGGCAAATCTGCTCATCATTGGATCAGTGTGTGTTTGCTCAAGAAGCAGTGATTGGAGAATACACTGCAGGTATTAAAGGCATACTGGTGGTTCAGATCCGATCCATAAATGTAAATATTAATACAAAAACAGATCCACTCATTAGCTTTTAACCAAGTTTTCAAAGACCGGTCATGATCTTCCTCAACGAGTGGAGTTCCTCCCCCATATCAATCACCTGTTATCATATCACTGAAATTTTATATTTAGGTCACATGAGGAAAACTGAGCCATCACCATGACAACTGAGCAAACTCCATCCACTGAAGTAGACTGTGAGATGTGACTGAAAGCTCAAGAAAACTCTTGAAAGTTTTTATTGAAGCATAACACTTGTTTAAATCCTACAAATCTCCCACTGTGCATATGTTTCAAACTTGTTAATATGATTTTGACAATTGAAGTTGTGGTTTTAGGAGGATGCATGTAAAATCTCATCTGCAGACTGTTTTCATATGAATCTAACTTGTTTTTTCTCAGTTTACTTCATCACAATGGACAGACCTTGTGTCCATTGTGATGGACCAGCCTAACACGTATTGCTGTGTGTCTGTGAGCACAAGAGACTCCACAGCTCTAGGAAGTGGTGAACAGGTGGTGACCAGGGTGTGAAGGGTCTCTCCTGATGTTGTCTGCACATCTGTGAAGACGGCTCAAGTGGATGTCTGTCAGGTTTCGAAGTGGGATTTTTTGTGATTTCGTGAAACTTACCAGTGCATCGTCTTCCTCTCCCTCTTCCTGATCCAGCTGTCCAGTTTTGTGGTTTTGTGTCTCGTTGCTGTCTGATTGGCTCTCCTCTGTTTCACTTTTCACCTCTGGCTCTGATTGGTGCCTATAATCAGGCTGCTGCATTCATGCATGGGCAAGTTAATGAAGAAAAAGAAAAACAAACATACAAAAAAAAAAAACATAGAGGAGAGAGGGTGGGGAGGAGAAGTCGTGGAACAAAAGCAAAAAGAAAGGAGTGATGAAAATGAAAAGAAAACAAGACAAACACAATAATAAGAATAAAACAACACAACCAAGATGGTATCCATCCATGTGACAACATTGAAAACAATGAAAAACAAAAAAGAAATCATTTATGGATCTCACAAGACAAAGAAAAGGATGTAGAGGAAAAAGAGCTTGGTCAGAGAGGAGAAGGAGAGAGTGGAGAAAAGAAAGAAAAGTAGAATGGAGGGTAAAATGAATGGCTGAGGGAGGAAAAGAGGAAATAGAAAAACGGAAGAAGACATATACGAGTGGAGAGAAAGGAGACAAGGGGTAGAAACAGCAATGGGAGACAGAGGAGGGAAGGGAAAAAGAGGGAGGAGGAGAAATAAGACGAACAGGAGGGCAAGAGAAGGAGTAAGGCGGTTAAGGTGGAAAGTCAAGATGAAAGAGAGGAAGAGGGAAGAGTGGGAACGAGGGAAATAAAGGGATGTGAGGTGAGCAAGGACGAGTCAGAGGAAAGTGGGGAAGCAGTGACAGAGGTGATGGAGGCGTGAGGAGGCGTGAGGAGGAAATGAGCAAAGATGTATAAAAGGAAGAAAAGAGGGAGATGGAGGAGGAGTGCATAAACCGACGGTTATGGTGCCCGTGCAGAGAGAAATAGGGAAGGAAGAAGGGACGAAGGGGAGAGAAGAAAGGGGATGGACAGGGGGGGAGGAGAGATTGGAGGGGTGTTGGGACTCAGAACCGGCCTCTAATGGAGTCTAAACATTATCATTTATTCACCTACAAATATGTATAATTTCATCCCAACTTCCTCCAAACAGGCAAATTTGATTCAATTCAAAAAAGTGTCTCTTGATGTAAATACAGTGCATCAAATTGCAGAATCTCGGTGTGGTGGGGTCATTTAAATATTTTCCAACCCAACGTCATTCACTCAAGAAAAAAAAAAAGAAGGATTCTCATCAGATTTTATGTCTGTTTTTTTAAATGTGTCTCTGACAGTCAAAGGATGCAAAGGGGAAAATATGCCAGTTTATGCATCATAGAAAAGGATCAAGTTGAGTATATTTGAAGTCTGTATTCTGATTTCAATGTATGTTTATGGCTTTGTGGTTCACATTTAAATAAATAAATCACTGGTTACATCTAGCTTACCCAACCACAACAACACATTTATGAAGTATGATTAGAAGTCTATTAGACTGAGCTCACTGTATCTATCTATCTGCTGAGATTTGAGATCTGAGAGCTTCTATTCATATTTTATTACTCATAACTTAATTACTCAGACAGCCATTTGATTCCTATTTTCAGATTCCAGATGTTATGTTTCAGTAACACAACCACATACCATTTTAAAGTTAATTTTAAATACCAGATACTGCTCACTGTCATTTTAAAAGCTTTTCCATTGGTGAACAGTACTCAGTATAACAGTATCAGGAATGACTGAACAGCAACAGACAAATACTAGACTTTTATACTTCACTTTTAAACAAATTATTTAAACCAAAACAGTATCAGATTCATGCTATGATCTTAGTGTACTGAAACTACCTCACGGAAGCTTAATAGAGGTCATAAGATTTTTTTTTTTTAAATGTCCTGGTTTATAATTGATAGTTATATTGTAAAAGTGAGTAAATATATGTATATAACTGTAATGAGGTATGAGCAATATTGATCAACCACACTAGATGTAAACCCAGACTGTATGTTGAATTAGTTTTATGATTTACTGATGAAAATACATATAAATAAATGCTGTTTCTTAATAATCCCACTGTCATGCAACAAACTGGCTCCATTTGAGGCCTAAAGCAGCATCTACATACCAGGTTAGGAGGCAATTCAATAGCATGCAGGTGAACACAGGTGGCATAGTGTGGAGAGGTTTACACTGCCAGCTCAAATCTGAATGAATTTGATCCATCAACACAGCAAATGTCCCCAGATCTCAGGCAACAGTGGTGAAAAGCCAGTTTTCTCTTATGAAGAAATCTGAATGGATCTATTTGTCATTTAATTACATAAATCCTTATTGTTTAATCTCATGTTTGTTGTAATTGTCTGTTATTGTTAGGATCATCAGATTTGAGCGTGCTGTATAAATCTATTCTTCACTGTGAGGAGAAACTAAAGCAGTATGTTCAGATGGGATCGGGGGTGTTAGTCAGCCAAGCTGGTGGTTAGGCATTGAGCCTAACACAAAACAGAAGAATAGAATACAAACTAGAAACAACTGAAAAAAAACAAAACAGAGCAAACTAAAGAAAAACATAGACAGTAAAACGAAAGCTCAAAAAAAGACACAATAAATGAAATAGAAAGAGTGAAGAGGAGTGAGGAAGAGGAGTGAGCTTCTTGTTGTTTACCTTCTGCTCAGCAGTGTTCAGTCCATCAAGGATGTCACCAGAGGAGGGCAGGGAGGTGCAGGGTGAGGCCAGGGGAGATGCTCCTTCCACCTGAGGGTCCCTCCCACCTGCTGGAGATTTACCCAGGCAGTCTACATGTTCCACGAAGGCCTGTAGTTGGGTATGTAAGGCCTGGAGCCTGCTGGTCAGAGCACCAACCAGAGGCCGGTCTGCCAGGTCAGACAGCTCTGAAATCTGGGGAACAAAAAAGAAAACAACTTAAAAATGTGATAAAGATGTATCACGCAGTTGGTCATTTTTGGCTGAGTGCAGGAACCATTAGGAATGATGAATGATAGCTGCAGGGTTGATACTGCAGGTGGCTGAACAACTGGTGCAGGAAAAACAGCTGGAGCAAAAGATAAATCATTTATCATCCAGGATGTAGTTTAATGTCTTTAGTCTTGACCAAATGAAAAAAATATCAGTTGCCTTTTAGTTCGACTTATTGTAAATAAGATTAATACACATTTATAAACAGGATATCACATGGCCTGCTTCATTCATGGGACTGAGAAAGTCGTACTACACTTTGCTGAACTTGAGAGCATTATTTATCTTCTATTTTATACCCTGAAACTTGCTTAAATCTAATCTGTAATATATTTATATTAGACATATATTAGTAATAATGGGCATATAAAGTTAAAGAAGCAATATTAAAGGAGCACATTTGTTAAATGCTAAAATAAAGTCATATATCTACATGTCACATAATCCTGTGGTTTGTAGACTTTGCTTCAGTTTGTCAGGAAGGGAACCAAGAACTATTCTTGAAAAGATGACTACTTGTAAATGAAAAGACTAACCTTGGAGGACTAACTTTGGAGGACAAACACACCAAACGGAGGACGTGTACCTGGCTGTGAGGCTGAGGTTTCTCCAGGTCACACAGCTCTGCTGCGTCACTGTTGCAGACCTTGTGGTAGATAGAAGGGGAGGACGAGAGGCAGTTAGACTCGGGGGAGGTCAGGAGCTGTATCGCTGTGGAAACCAAGCGAGCCTGGTCCCTCATGGCCAGCAAGGCATCATGGTCCTTCTGCCCCAGGCACCCAGGGAGTGAAGTTGTTATGTCAGCGTTGTCCTCTATCTTCTTTTTCCGTTCTTTGATCTCCAGGGCCTCATTCTCACCCCCTACTGGCTCCTTGCGGTGTGGAGGGCTGATGTAAGAAAAATAAAAGAGAGGGAAGTTAGTTATTTTGAAAAATGATGAGCACAGGGTCCAGGATTCAACTTTAAAGACCGTGTAAAGTGAATTCAGACATTTTCTTCTAAACGCATTAAATAGGTCATAAATAATATTTCTAAAAAATGTGTAAAAAGCATTTCAACCATTTAGATTTGAATTGTGGAGCTAGGCTTCACAAACTGTGTTTCAAGATTTCTGTGTGGGCGGGTCTGAAAATCACCGCTGCGTTACGTAACGCAGCAGTGATTGGCATAAACCCGCCCCTGCTGCTGTAGAGGTATAAATACATTCAGCGCACACTACTACTACTACAGTACAGTTAGCCAGTTAGTTGAGTTAGCCGCCGAGCTAGCAGCTGAGCTAGCCGCCGAGTTAGCAGTAGAAAGCTCTCAGACGTAGCGTCCATGTTTCTGGTAGAGGTGGTGACTTTGATTGACAGGTGACACTTGGTAGGGGGCGGGGTTTCAACGGACTCGGCGGGCACTCCCACAGCGTTTGGGAGCAGAGAAAGAGGCTGGTTTTTACACAACTTTGAAGCCTAATTTCATATATTTTCATTCAAATTTGGCAGGGTGGTTAACAACACACTTTTCTATGGTATGTCAAACTCAGAACACATATTTATTCTTACTTCACACGGACTTTAACTACAACTTTAGTATGTATTCATTGTTAATTTTTGTGTTATTACTAAAAAATACTTTCACTTTCACCGTAGAACCAAAATTTCCCCCAACAAGGAATGAGGCACTATCAGACTACCTGGTAGGGAGGCATTCAGCTGAGTCTCCAGCCTCTGCATCCGTCTCCAGAGCCAGTCGTAGTGAAGAGGAGGAGGAGGAGGAGGACGACGAAGGAGCATGGTAAGAGGCCAGATCACAGCGCTGCAGGTTGGACAGAAGCACTCGGTTCTCATACTGAAGCTTCTTCACCTTCCCGCTCAGTTCTCCGATCTGAAGCCTTGCCAGTCTGAGCTCCTCCTCCTGAGGTGGGGTGTCTGTGCTGATAAGCACCGCCCCTTCCTGTATAGAGTGCACTGGGCTGTCATGGAGCAGCCCGTCTGCCAGCGACGTCAGCGAATTGGACGACAGCGTGGACGTCGGTGGTGGTATTTCAGATTTGAAGCGGTTGATCTCATTCATCAGGAGTTTGTTCTGTTCCTCCATTTCGATCAGCGACCTCCTCAGGAGCTCCGCCTCCTCCTCCACAAACTGGAGGTGTCTCTGGAGCTCCATGACGTTCTCAGATGAAGCCCCCCCTCCGAGCACCATGGCTCCTCCTCCTAGGCCAAGTCCTGCCCCCATAACACCGCCACTAAGTTCATGAGGACCGTCTAAAGAAAAGAAACAATGGCTAGTTAAGCAGTGATATTACACCACAGGAAACAATAAGTTAAGAAGTAGAAAGAAGTATCATTATAAATATCCAAAACATTGCAAAGAGGGAGAACAATGATAACCTTAATACACACCTACACCATAGACTACACCTTTTCGCTGAATGTTATGTGTTTTAGTGATGTGCAAGTCATGAACAACTTGTTTGAAATGAATGACTATTTTTACTGAGTGAAAAGTCCTCATCTCCACTAACTCGTTCACTGACTTCACTGAAATCACTAACATTCTCCAAGAAAAATATATCATAAGATTTATTTAATTTATACTAGTCAGGACATGAGTTGCTGGGACTTTCAAAAAATATATTTTAAGATTGTTTCCACCTGTAGAGTGGGTGACAATGTTTTTTTTTCTAACCTAGGAATTAAATAATGACCAATAATCTAGTAGTGGAGATATGAAATGCTATGAGACTATTACTATGAGATGAGTTTGACAACAACCTTGTGGTCCCTTCATATCATCCATCTCAGCTCGGAGCCCTCTGTTCTCCACCTCCAGTTCAACAATGCGTCGACTCAGCAGGTTGGCCTCCTCCTCCACCAGCTTCAAGTGGACTCTGACCTCCGCCTCACGGGTGTGGGGCGAGTCAGCAACCTGTGGGTTGTCAAATTTCAAAGAAAGACCACTTCCTTACTCTGCTCATTGACACGCTTTCACTTAGCTGCTGACCTTTAAGACTGTGAGGATGAATAAATAAACAATATTTTCAGCATTAACAGTGCTGCATACTTAAATGCTCATTAATAAGACATGTGACTGGCGTTTAGTTTTCAGTATTAGTCATGGAAAGTTTGTTGAGCTTTGTGGAGTTTGTTGAGGCTGTTTCTAAAACAACACAAATGAACCTCTGAGTTTTCACAGTGTGTTTTGGCAGAGAGGGAATATCTACCATTTTGGTTTTATGGGTACAAAGACTGGGAATACTTTACAAACCATAACCACCATAATAACCTAGTTGCACTGTTTTGCTGCCCTCAGGCAAACATTAAACAACAAAGAGCTAAATGTTTGGAAAAGACTGAAACTCAGGGTTTAGATTTTTGTTCACAGTGTTTACAGAAAACACATTTTTGAGCTGTATCAGCTATAAATGATGTAAATATAAACCCTCATCATTCTCCCACCTCCTCTGTAACGAAGGAGTGTTCCATTCTCATGTTTCATTGCTTTGTAAATATTTTCCTCTCCCTTTCTCCTCATTTCACCCCTGTTTCTACATTCTCCTACCATCCTGTGAATTTACACAAACAGAGACATCCTCCTCCTCATCCTCCCCTCACCTCCTCCACGGTGAGCGAGGCGTCGACGTCCCCGTACAGCGACCTGAACTTGGCCAGTTCCTCCTTCATGGCCTCGTTGTCCTTCGCCAGCTTGGTCAGCTTCTTGCACATCAGGGCTGATTCTTCTTTGGCAAAGTGGAGCTGGCATTTCAGGTCTGAACTGTCTTCCTGCAGTGACGGGAGAGAGAGAGGAGAGAGCACTGACGTGACGTTGATACAAAAACTGCTGCGTAACAGAGAGGCCGACACACACACACACACACACACACACACACACACACACACACACACACACACACACACACACACACACACACACACACACACACACACACACACACACACACACGTTATCATGCACAAGTGCAGATGCCATTTTAGGTCTGGAACAAGTGCTGAAACAATTGATAAATTAATTGACAAAAATCTAACCAATAGCTGATTTATATTTTGAAGTGAGGCATCAAATAAAAAAGTCAGACATTTGTTGGTTTCAGCTTGTGTTAGTTTCATTATGTGAGAATTTAATCTCATTGGGTTTTTTTGTTAAGTGATTGGAAGACGACAGGTTGCAGTCTGGAAATGTACGATGAGCAATTCATTCATTAACTGGATAATGGAGAAATCAATGAGGAAATGTGCTACTCTGGTCTGAACTGTTTGAATAAAGTATGGATGTTGAAAGGAAACATGACGTAAGAATGCTTCTAATGATGTGTGTTACATTGATAAACATGTTACTCTGAGTACACTGTGTATGATGCAGACTTCCTCTTTTTTAATCAATAATTGCACCATCCACCCATTGAACCAAATTTCATCAAACCAATTCAGCTGTGTCACATATTGCAGGTGATAAATAGATGAATGAATAAAAGACAACACGAAAAGAGTAAAAAATAATGGTAAAAAGCTGTTTTAAATATAATATGTGCAGACAATGAAGATTCCTGACAGGCTTGTCTAAATTGAATACAAATAAAATGTGTCTGAGATGTATTTAATAATGATTTAACAATGTCCCATTTGTGTATTTTCTAGAATTCTGAATAAAGAAGAAAAGAGGTTGATTAAACTCAGAGATGCACAACACTTCCTTCAACTTGGAGAGAGAGTAGATCTGAGAGGAGACAACAGGAAACACATGAGAAGAGAAGTGCACTTCAAATCTGGGAAAAACATTATAAACAGATGGACAGAGAAACTGACAGGGATGGAGACGGCTGCTGAAACACATGCAGAGAGTAAAAACTACAGACAGAGTGCAGACACACTCAAACACAAACATGCAGGACGTACAACAAGCTGACCAGTCAGATGCTCAGCTTGGAATCCGCATACGTTTAGATCCATTTAGACTGACAGCTGGACTACGTTAGAGGTCAAATGTGAAAAGATTTTTGCTGAATTCTGTTCTCATGTTCTGTGAATATGAGCATTTTTCAAGCCGCTATTATTTTCAGTGAGGTTTTGGCATTATCCCGGACAACTTTTTTTGCCTACTGCCAGTTGAACACAAGCCACAATTCACTCCAATCCTGCAACTGAACAGGGATGAAATGGCTTTTAATTCCATTTAAAATTGCCTTGAAAACTAATGACAAAGCACTATTTGAGGAACTTGAGGCTTTCAGCAACCAAATGGTGAGGTTAGAGTCATGCTGTGTTGGTTCCTCATGAGGCTTTTACTAAAAAAAACAACACAAAGGAGACAGAGAAACTCCAGGCAAACACACTCGTTTGTGGTTTTCCTCAGACGTCATCTAGAATCTGAAATGAATATTGACTTTCTTTGGGATTTTAAAAAACTTAAAGAAGTTCACAAATGAGACATTACACTACTTAATGGAAGCACTATTATATATACTTTAATCTTGCAATAATTCATATTTCTGTTTAAAATGAGACTGTTTTGACTTTTTTGCACAGCAGCCACTATAGTCACAAGTGGTAAATATGGTAATTGTAAATACTAAAACATAGTGGAACAGTAGCACATTGGCCATTATATCAGTAACGTGACTCAGTAATGTCAGTTAAACAGCAATATATTCTCAAATGTGTTAAAATTAAAGCATTATTACTTATGAATTCAACTATTTAAAGTGACAATTGGACATGTTGGGAAATAAGCTTATTTGCTTTCTTGCTGACAGTTAGATGACAAGACTGATGCCACACACATCTGTCTGGTATATATACATCTGGAGCCAACAGCTGGTTAGCTTAGCTGAGTACAAAGACCAATCCTACTATAATGTGATCACCAGTTCTGCAGCTATATGAAGAATTGAAGCGTCTTTTCAGTCACTATTACTTACTATTGCTAAACAAGGGATTTTACAAAGTTCACATCAAAAATATAATAATGCAGATTTTTTTTTTTTTAAAGAAAAAAGACACCAAATGGTAACCATGCATGTATCTCTCTCTCATCCCAAACTCAGTTATAAGTACTGCTGACCTGAGTTGACCCTCTGCATCCATTCCTCATAAGCAGCTCTGTGGCTGTACTTGTTTTACAGCCTGTGGAGTGTTTCCAACCACATTAAGCGAGGCGAGGGGGAGCGAATTTACAGCCATTTATGGTATGTGGCTTGGAGAGGAAGCTGAGGCTCGCCTTAGCAGCCAGACAGAGAACTACCTTCACTTCAAACACCTTCTGTCTTGACATGTAGGTTTTTAATCTGTATCTGTGTACTTTGTTCTATAGTACTAAGTCTGAACTCATATACTTCTAACTGCTTTAGGGCTTGAAAAAAAGCTATTTTAGAATTGTTCGAACTTTTTTTGTGACTGAATTAAATAAAAGAAGGGAGAGGGAGATTGGTGAAGTAAAGTTGAGGAAAAAGTTGCTCATGTTTTGAAGAAAAACATGAGGCAGAATGAAAAGCTGGTAGATTTAAAGTGCAATGCCGAGGCCTGCTTTGTAATAGCAATGTAGAAATTGACTGGGCATGCAGGGATTACAGTACATTAAACACAAACACCTGCAGGACAAGATAGAGGGCAGACATGAGGGAGAGATAAAGCAAAGGTAAGAGGGAATACAGAAAAATGCTGATCTATCTGTTCACACTGCACTCAGCTTGTTTGGGCAGATACATGAGATGATGTGATCCCCAGAGGAAATAGGTCACAGACACGCAGACAGCACGACACGGTCATGAGTTGTGAGCAGAGACACATTTGAAGGGCCAAATGTGCAAGATCAGTGACCCCAGACAACCTGGACGTGTCTGTGCTGAACTCAGTTTGAGGACAGAAAATAGTAAAACAGTTGTTTCAGGGAGGATCCTGCAAATGAAACTGATAAATAACCACATATCTCCAGAAGCTGCAGGGCTGTGGTTTACACGGAAATATACAATAGTATGTTTGTACTGTTATTGTGGTGTTAACTGGTGTCAGAGTTTTCCTGCCTGCCTCATGCAAAGGACTGGAGTACCACAATGGGAAAAAGTAGACTCTTTGTCATTCATTAATTCAATTTAATTGGTTGTGTGATTGTGCTGATTGATTCCTGTTCTTATTAAATCCTGATGCTGGTTCTTCTCACGATACTTGAGGATGAAAAGAAACAAACAAACAAAAAACAAAATATGTGAAAGATGAAAATGACATTTATTTTCAGATTTAGGCTTTCATAAACTGTCATAAATTACAAGTTATTTTGTGACTCCTTCTGGCTAAAGGGTAAAATGAAGGAAAATCGTTATTTGGCCTTGACTTTTTACTTTCATTTGATGTCCTGGTACAAGCTGGCTGAGGGGCATTATGATTAGACATCAAAAAGGCTTCATTCCTCCTTCGAAGTGATGAGCTTTCACTTTGGGAATTATGCTTGTTTGCTTTCTTGCTGAGAGTAAGATCGACGCCGCTTTCATGTATGTACTCTGAATATGAAACTATCACCAGCAGCCAGTTAGCTTAGCTTAGCATAAAGACTGGAAACAGCTAGCCTGGATTTGCAGAATCTCTAACGCCCGCTAAAAGTGTCAAGTCAGCAAGTTGTGATTTTACAGGATATCATGCACTAGTTTTTGTCTTTGTGCACTAACTTGATACAACTTTATTCTATGTAATATTGAACTGCCTGTAAAAAACATACTATTGCATAAAGGAGAATTGTGCTATAATATTGATGTCAGCCTTCCTCCTCATTCTCTCCTTTGCTATTCATCTATGGTGTTTTTCTCTCTTGCTCTTCTTCTAACCAATGTATCTTACAGGTGTTTCAACTCAATACACAGCTTTGTTATTAATGACTAGGATACACTACATATCCCTCTGTGTTGTGTTGTATATATTTGATCAATGTCAGTCTCTCCAGGTTTAAGTGTCTTTCAGGTTTAGTTGCTGAAACTGCACTTTGTTACTCTTATTGATTTGTTAGATTGTCTGGGGAAAAACATAGCTGTGTGTGTGTGTGTGTGTGTGTGTGTGTGTGTGTGTGTGTGTGTGTGAGGGTGTTACCTGTGGACTGGGCTTCTTGTCAGGTTTATTGTTGGGTCGTGCTCCTCTTTTCTTCTGGGAGTTCTGCAACAGAGACACACAGTCATTAGTCATTAGGAAGACATGACACCACATCAGCTGTTTCAATAAGAAGGATAAAGGATTAATTCAATCTGATACAAAACAGACAGAGCTACCACCATTCATGGTGAATTGCATGTGTCTTGTGTAACTAAGTTCACAGTATATCATCCAGTGTGTTTGATGCTGAACAGAATAAATGTGTCTCTATCACACACTTGTTGTATTAGCAATTCTAGTTGAAAACTTCCCCAGCCCTCCACCAACCCCCAAACACACACGCACACTCTCCCACTCGTGCTGCGCTCCAGATGTCATTGCTATGGTGATGTTGATCATTCCCATGGTGATTTTAATCACCACAGCGGTACTGATAGGAGAATTACAGCTGCAAGGCGGAGGTACAACAGAGAGAGAGAGAGAGAGAGAGAGAGAGAGTGAAAGATCAAGAGAGGGAGAGAGAGAGAGGTAGACAAAGAGAGAGAAAGAGAGAGAGAGAGAGAGACAGAGAGAGACAAAGGGAAATGGAAAGAAAAAAAAAGTAGGGACAGACAGAGAAAAAAAGTGAGATATAAGACCTGAATGAAAAGCATGTATGCTCATAAGCAAACAAGTACACACACTATCTTCTGTTCATCCAAGAGTCTGCCCAGTGCATTAGACTCTCATAAATCATCATCCTTCTTTCTCTTTCGAGCCAAAAAACACACACACACACACACACACACACACACACACACACACACACACACACACACACACACACACACACACACACACACACACACACACACACACACACACACACACACACACACACACACACACACAGTACGACAGACGCTGCAGTGCAAGTAGTTAAGCTCATCTGGCTCAGTCCGTATCCATGGAAACAAGCTACCCTCTCTGCAATGAACCCCCGACAACAAAAGAAAGAAATGGAGCGACGGAAAGAATGAAAAGGTGAGAGAGGAGTGCAGAAATACAAAAATAAATAATACTTGGGTCATTTAAAGAAAAAAAAATATGAAGATGTATTTTCCAAAAATGGAAACTTCACAGAATGTGAATTGTTCACATTCTGTAACCTTAAAGCAACATTTCTGAACAATTCTTCTCATGTGAAGGTAGAGTTGTAGTGCAACATCAGCATAAAGGGCATTTGCTTATTTGTCAGATTTTTCTTTCCACAAGTCTGTCTCTGTCAGTCTCCTCCCTCCCTCACCACTGCTCTCCTCTTTCCATCCTTTCATCCTCCCAGTCTTCCCTTTATCCTCCCCTTCCTCTCATCCCTTCATCACTCTTTGGGCTATTTCCTGACCTTTGAGTTTTTCATCTCCCACTGTCCTTCCCTCTCCAAATCCCTCCCTCCCTCTCTCAGGCTCCTAACCCACTTTAAGATCAGTTTATGGGGGCGCAACAGTCTATTAATGGCTCTAAACTCACTGATCAATAAGTCTGTCTGATAATGGAACCATCGATTCTGGCTGGAGGTTGGACAGATGTCGGAACTATTGGATCAGGCATTTGGCTGTGCAACGTTTGAGTTCGGTGCAAAAAGATGGAATTGAATTTGTGCTCTTGAGAGGAAGCTCATGAGACTGAACATTACACTTTGTTTCATTTGCATAAATGATTCTTGATTTAACACCAAGACAAGAAGTTGTTGCTTGTGTCTGTGCAACACAAAAGCCTTCTATGGGATAAAAATAGACATGCTGCATCCCTGTATTTTCTTCTGTGTAATATTTATTATAGAACTGTTGACATTTTGAGTCATACAAACACAATTACAATTAAGAAAAGTCAATCTAGACTTTAGTTTTTTCACTTAGTTTCCTTAACTTATACTTGGCTCAACTGCCAAAAAGTTTCCCAAATTATGAATCAGCTGTCTGAACTTCCTGGATGTGACATGCCAAACTGTAAAACACCAACTACTGTACCAACATGAACTGACAATTAGATACTTGAACAGCCTGGAGCACAAAATGCTGACTCAGTTTGTCAAACCGTTGCTTAAAATGATAATAACATGCCTCCAACTACCTGTCAGCAGGCAAACGGGTTATTGCTAAACTGACTGAACTAGGAAGAAGATGGCTCAAATTAAGGCAAAAATGTGACTAATGATTACATTTGTACATAGTCAGTATATTCCTGTAAATCAAGTGTCCATCTTTTATCTTCCTGATGTGATGATTGTGACATATGACACCACAACACTTGTTTTGTTCTATTTCTAAGATGCTTCTTTTTGTTTGCTGTCACACACCTGATGTGTACAACTCATTTGCACTTTATATTTTTGCAACATTATTGAAGTAAGCTGGGGAATGTTAATTATTTATTGTGTTAAATGTATTATATTATAACAGACACATACACATACAGACCAGAGCCTGGTTCTCATGTTTCTGAACCCTCAGGTATACAATTACGCTGTAGAGAAGACATGTCAGTGTCAATGTCAATGTTATTTATATAGCACATTTAACACAGCCAATGGCCTACCAAAGTGCTTTACAGCTAAATAAGTAGAAACAATAAAAACAAACAATAAAAACAATAAAAACAAAAAAAATAAAATAAAATAAAAAATAATAATAATATAGAGAAATAAAACAGATAAAAGACCCAATAAAAGCCGCTTAGCACATTCAACAGCTTCTGACTCTGTCATCAGATTTCCAAACGGTTTTGTGAGGTAACCTTTCATTATATTTCACAATGATACTGCTGGAAAAATAGAAGGGTAGATAGGTTTTCAAAGACATTAATGCAGGCCGAGGCCTCATGCCGCCTGACTGAACTGAAGTGAAACCCTTCAGGACACAGAGGGAAGGAGGAAGAGGTGGTCAATGAGAAAAACATAGAGAGACAGATAACAACAGTGATGGCAGAGCGAGAAAAATGGAGAGTGAAAGAGAGAGATGTTGTCATTCCTGCGTCATGGATGAGGAGGCACAACAGTGTGAACCCCCGTCCTTCCATTTCAATCTGATCTGCAGCTCGACCAGCCGTGACACACCGGCTAGAGAACGGGGCAGGATCAAACATACCAACAGACTTGATGAAAGAGGAGATGGAGAGGATGGGGCTCTGAGGAAAGTTAGGAAAGTCTGAAGAAAAGAAAAAAAGTGGTGAAACTGGATGATTTGGCCGCAGTAAGGTTATGAAAGCATGATGAAAAGGTGGCAGCAAATATGCTCAGATGAAATTATGAAATAAACATTCAAAGGGTGAAACATAATGGAATGGTAGTGATAAAGTGAAAATAATGACGATGAAGAGGACAACTGGGGTTAAAGTGAGAACTAGAAGGCACAGTATCATCAACATCTTTCAAAGCTTCCATTATTTCCTCACAAAACAACACGTGGATGTGATGCTGATTAGCAGCCAACTTAAAAGTCCCACATGTCCTTTCAACAAGAACCTGAGTGTATCCTAATTATTGCTCTGGCAAAAGAACAAACTTTAACCTCGGTTGGATCTAAAATCTGGATCAGCAACAGAAAAAAGGGAAACAATCAGTCCATCAAACTGCAACTTCATTCAGTTGTAATGTTCATTCAAACAGCTGAACGTAAACCAAGGAGAATGGAAACAGCGTCCTGGCTGCCAGCTCCACATGTAAAACACGGATTTAAAAAAATACTGAAAACTGCTGCATTGAGATGTTATTCCTGCTGTCTGTGCAGCGGACTGGAGCAAAGGACCATAATCTTTTACAGCGTGCTGATATGATTTCTGAATGGAAATGGTTTTAACAGCTAGTCAGGTTACAGCCTGTCACACAGGTTAACTGATAATAGATCCGATTGCTCTCTGAGAGTGGCAGAGTGAGAGCGGCAGCAGCAAAGAAATCTGATTTGCTTTCAGTACAGACTCACCCAAACCAACCAGGCATGAAATCCCCAGAGCTGCACAGCAGACAGAGACAGGAGAAGACATCCAGTTTGAAATTAATTTTAATGTGTCCAACTGCTTCTGGTATTTTCCTTTTTTCCCCCTTTTTTTTGCTTCCAGGAGGGGACATGTTGAGGCAGCTAAAGAATAACCTTTTACTGACCTTTAAGTGTCTTACTTGCATATAAACTTTACTCATTTATTTATTAAAATCTTATTTATGATTTATGGTTTTAAGCTGACTTTCCTAGTAGGTGATAACCGATTGGGACATTTGCTGTAGGCATCAAACTTGTGGCCCTGGTCTCCAATGTCTAACCAGCCAGCCACCAAAAGTTGTTATTTTAATATTTTAACATTTTGGGAGATCATTTTTATTCACTTTCCTTCCCATAATGACATGAGAAGATGAATAACAGTCTAATGTTTGTGCATGAAGTACGGAGCTGGATCTGGGAGGTGGTTAGCTTAGCTTAGCATAAAGACTGGAAGTGGAGGGAAACAGCTAGCTTGGCTCACTCCGAATTTCTAACAATATGCCTACCAGCACGTCTAAAGCGGCTTATTTCTTGACAATCAAACCAACAAGCATGCAATCATCACATCAAAATGTTGAATTATTCCTTCAGTATTCTCCCTAAAGACATGAGATGTATAAGGAATAAGCCCCCATGTTGGCTGGTTACCTTCTAAGGTGATAATATCTCTTGTTTCATAAGACAAGCAGTGTGAGAAACATGTGAAGATGACATTTTTCTGACATTTTCTGACATTTTAAAACCACTTTCTGGGTTCAAAGCACCAGGTAAACATGGTGAACCGAACAGTTTGTTTTCAGACGCAGCCTTGGCTTTTTGCCTTGCAGTGATTTCATGTATTTCCAGTGGTTGTAAATGACAAAACACTGTTGTCCTTGGCATGGACACACCACATTTTAGGCTGCACATTCAATATAAGAACCCTCAATTATTCTGGAGAAAATAGCATTCAGAGTTAGTGGTTATATTATATTTCCAATGCTCTGCAGTAAAGTATTCGCAGCTCTTTCGGTAGCACAAAGGACACACTGCTGAAAATTCAAATTTTAAGCCACCATATTTTCATTTTGTAATAATATAACATGGGACTCTGAAAAAAAAAAGAAGGATTTCCAGCACTGAAATACTACAGAGTGAATATCTCCCTCTGAGGGCAGAAATTAGATCAGATTGCTAGAATACTAAGTGAAAGTGTGTGTTTGTATGTGCACATAAAGAGAGTGTGGGTTGCTGGAAAGAAAATTGATTTATTTGAAGTGCATGCCGCAACACAGACACACATTGTCTGTCTCTCTCTCTCTCTCTCTCTCTCTCTCTCTTTCTCTCTCTCTCTGCATCCCTCTCTCTCTCTCTTAGGCTATGGGACAGTCTCAGCCTGAAAGAACAGGACACTCACGAATCATAATCGCCACCACACGCTACAACAAAGAGTCTGCACAACACAACTCACAATGGGTTGCATAACTAGGGAGTCTGTCTGTGTGTGTGTGTGTGTGTGTGTGCATGTGTGTCAGATAAGGATGGATGCAAGAAAAGAAGAGTGGAGTGACGAGGGAGACAAAAAAGGAGATAATTAGACAGCACCACTGCTGCTAATAAAACACAACAAATCAAAGCAGCAGAGCTCATTCATCTCATTAATAAGATTCATCAAAATGTTTTTTCTCTTTTTCCCCTTAAAATTGCCTTATGGCATTAATAAGAAGTTAACATGAAAACATAGACTCTTTCCTTCTTAAATCCTGCTATTTACCCACCAAAAATCGCTCATATTGCAATACAAATGTATGCTTGTAATGTTGTGAGCTGATTGTTACATTTCTTAGTCACATCTGATGCCAGTTTCTCTGAATTCTAAGCATAAAAATGCAGCACTAAGCAAGCTTTCTCCAGTTGTCTCGCAAAGGAAAGCAGCTCAGAGGACAACAGAGCGGAGCAGATAAGACGAAAGCAACACCAGCGTTTCCCAAATCCCCCAGTCTGCTCAGCTCATTACAACACACTCAAGCTGTTTCCACACTCTTCAGTGTCTCTTACACCTTAACACACATTTTGTAAAAAACCTTATAACACCCCGCTAGTTCCAAATTAGGAAATAAACAGCCCGTTTACCGTCAAGGCTTCATGCATAAAGCCTCTTTGTCTGCTGAGATGCTGTTGATAATCCTGGATTGAGGATCAGAAATGAAATAAATCAAGCACCAGTCCATTTATTACAAACTGAGAATGCTTTACATCTACTTAACTATTCTGCAAACACTGCAGTTGTGTTTAGTAATTTGGACGTATGTTAGGCTATCTACTGTTCCATGCAGCCATTATTTCCTGGATGTTATGACTGAATGATTTGAAAATCCATCTGCATTTGCACTTTTTGGCTGAGTAATCTTTCACAGAAAACATTAAGTCTGAAATAATGTTTAAGTTATGTTACGTTATCATTAGGGTTAGTGGTTAGGGTTGTTGGGTTAGTTTCAGGAGTCTGCTAATTCTTCTTTTATACTATACAGAAATAAATGACAAATAACTTCATGGAAAAGAAAAGAAAAATAGTGTATTTGAAAATGGTTTGCAAAAATGTAAAGTAAACATGACTTATTGTTAGGGAGACAAAACAAGAATAATTGAAAATTTTATTTCCCTTCACTTCTCCCGAGTTAGACACTTTAAAAAAAAAATCATTATTAGGTGACCTGGCAGAGTGAGTGGAATGACAAACCGGAAAGAAGGAAAATGTTTCTCTGTGACGTGCTAGAATGCATAAAGTCAACAAAGTGACTCAATCATCTTAATTACACAGCTGTATTTATGTTAAGTCTACTAAATGTTAGCTAAAAGTACCCACCAGAAGCTACTAGTCATAGCAGACTGAGTAAGACTGTTAGGTTAGGGTTATGACTTGTTTTATTGCTCATGAATCCAAGTCTTCATTTAGAAGTAAGTCGACAACTGTCCTATTTCTTCTTTAAAAAGTTACAGTGTGTCTTTTTAATATACCTCGATGAAGATTACGGTGACACTAAATGTTTAGATGTTAAATGAGCTTGAATGAGTCACAGGACAAGACTGAACTACAGCAAATCATGCGTCATTCTTGGGAATAGTGTGTTGTGTCTCACCGTGTAACATGTATTCTCACACTCTCACATTAGAAGTGGGAGTGGTAGGTGACACGCTTTCTAAAACCATCAAGCTGTTCGGCTCATAAACACCTGAATGACAGCTTGAACTCAGTCAGCAGTCTAATAAAGGTGCAAATATGATTTAAACTGTCCTTTCGTTGCATGATCTGACAACACTGACTTATTGAGAAAATGGCTCAAGGAAAAAACATGAAAGGAACATTTGGAACACTGAACCGCTTTTATTCTTAAACGTAGCGATTAGTTGACGTCAGTTTGGACTTTCTAGTCAAATGCAAAAAACAAAGCCCTCTTTCTTTCTTAAACACATGCACTCACAGTAACAAAATATTTTTCCTCTTCTCGAACACAGTATTTCCTGTTGTGCTGCGTTCACATCGCTGCGGGGAAGGCTAGAAGACGTAGGTGAAGAGATGGAAATGCGGTAGACACAAGGAGAGGAAAAGAGCTGAGTAACCATTCCATAGGTGACGTAGGATGATTTCGCCTGATTCAACATCGCCCCAAAAGAAGAGTTTGTTTAAAAATTCAGTCCTCTGGCAGGTAAAGAATATTAATATTAAAACAGCCCTTGGAAAGGCAGTTTGCAGCAATGGATGAATGCGTCTCCCCTTGTATTTTGGAGCTATATTTACAGAGGAGAGAAGGAAAGTGAGGGGAGGAGATGCTGATGAATGAGTATCTGAATCAACAAAAGCCTCACAGGGAGAAGAGAAAAGACGAGTGACTGCATCCTGAGCAGGTACATGGAGACATGGACAGAAAAATATTAATCTAACCGCTGCCCCCGGTTGTCAGGGAGATAAGGTCATGACCCCGGCAGGCTGAGACAGTCAGAATGAGAGAAATTGTGTGTATTTTTCTGCTGTATCTACCGGCTTAGCAGTGGAACAATGAAAAGCATCACATACACTGACTGTCTGCATTGATTATGTTCAGATTCAATCAATACTATCTTGTACCCAGTTACAGTATTTCCAGTGCAATTTTATATTAGTGCTTGGGGGACATTGGATCCATATACATTTATATTCCTATATTTTTCTTGCCTTGATTGCTGGTTCAGTTGTAACACTAATGCTGATTAATGCTTAGATTGTGCAATGGTGAAAACATTGCTCTTTAAGGTCAACCTTCAACTGATGCAAAAACATCATTGAATCTCTCCAGTTGTGAGGATTCTGGTTACTGATGAAGTTTCAAGTTAGTTTTCTTTGTGTACAGAAAACAATGGGATCCAATGGCTACCTGAAACATACAAAATCAGCCTAAAAACGTGTGATATGCTTTGGAACATGCTCTGCAGCAATGTAAAACAAATGCAATTTGGAGTTAATGGTGTAAATCATGCAAAACCACCAGTGTGTGCCTTTAAATATGAATATGGGGTCCTATGAATACTTTAGCATCTCTAAACTTTACAAAAACCTGTTTCTCGCCACAAATGAACGCACACCTCTTCATCACCTCTCCCGAGATGGATTTCCTGTCAAAAATTGGTGTTAATCAATCTACCGCAGGCTTAATGAAAATTCTATGCCGCGCAATATAAATGATCCGACCCAGCTGTGAATTAGTCGGCGCTTTCTGGTAAATCCCCTGGTACTGGACAGATGTGCTCCCTGCAGAAACACATCACAGTCCTGCAGCTAAAGCTCCGGGAGGCAGGAGGCTGTCCAGCTGCTAGAGCTCATTTTGTTTCCTCTTCATCATACTGGTGTGATGTGAATATGATTATTTAAAAGCATGGCCGTGCTTGATGTTTGAAGTGTCACGGACATCATCTGAGGCCTGGCTCTCAGTGTCTTTCAGTGTGTCTGTTGTTGTATTTTCAGTTGGACAAATCAACGCTGACATGATGTAACACAACAGTGATTCAGCTCCTCTTGTGTGGATCTGTGCAGCTAAAGCCAAGAGAGTGAATGGTCAATTAGCATGGCATTAGCATACCATTAGCACTATAACAAAGCGCTGCGAGACTGATACGACACTGTAAATCTGTAGAGAAGCTACACACACACACACACACACACACACACACACACACACACACAGAGATTCAAGTTCATCTCTCTTTCTGTCCTCTGTCTTGTCTTTCGCCCTCTTCAGCTCCATCCCTCCTTCAGTAATCTTGACAACAACAGGCTGTATCTGAGCCTCTTGTGTATCTCCTCTTCTGTTTACTTTGGCTCGTAACACACAAACACACACACATGCACACACACACACACACGTGGAAATGTTTAAACAAAGGATAAAGAATAAAGAAACAAAAATGGAAGGAGGAGAGGAGAGGAAGGAGGGATGAATGAAAAAAAGGAAAAGGGGAGGGGGTGTATTGAGTGGAGGAAGGAGGATTTGCAGGTCTTTGTTACAAGAACCACTGCTCACTTCCAGCCACTTCCATTACACAAAAGCATGTGTGTATGTCTGCCAAGGTGTGTGTGTGTGTGTCTCCAGACACGCTGCTTATAGAGGCAGTGTGTTAGTAGGTGACCTTGTGCAAACGAACACCCATACAAGTACACCCTGACTGCTTTGTATTGATCTGAATTATTCATGTGTGTGTGTGTGTGTGTGTGTGCGGTGTGACGTGTTCATACGAGTGTGTTTAGCTGTGTCTATATTTTTGTATGTGCAAACAAGAAAGAGGTGCACATGTAGGATGTGTGTGTGTGTGTGTGTGTGTGTGTGGCAGACATCAACCCTCACACCAAATGCCTCTCTCACCTCCTTCCTCCCTTCCCCCCCAAAATCAACCCCCCAATCCCTCCTCAGGGTCCTAATGCCCCTAAACATCCATTACAGGTCTAATTTAGTCTAATATAATGAGCAAACAAGCTAATTTCTGTTTTCTGTTTTCTTCTGGCATTAAGGGTCGCTCTATTGATTATTTATTCAATTAATCAATTTGTTGTTTTGACTATAAACTCTCAGAATATAAGCAGACACCCCACAGCAAGCCTCCAGAGACCAAGATGTTATCTTTCAAATGGTTTCAAATCTTCTCTGAATAACAGCTAGGAAACCAAGAGGGATTCAGTCTGTAGGAGTAGGAGATGGACACTGCTGATCCCGAAAATGGATGAAAATATTATAAGATAATGATTCATTTTACATCCAACTGATACATTTTTAAAGCTCTACAGTAAAGCACATGTCAGATTCTCTGTGTGGTCAGAAACAGAGAGGGTTAGGGTCAGGGCAAGAAAGCACTTAAAAGAGCAGACTGTGTTTATCATTTGTGTCTGTTCAGGGTTATCGGCTGTGGGCTGTTAGTTCACCCTTCCTTCACTTTGGATCAGTGGGACTTGTTTCCCCAGTTTGTTCAACAAGAGTAAAATGTTGTTGTTTTTTTCATCTAAATACACCTGAATACGCAGCCTGATTCCCAGTTGACAGGAACTGCTGCATCAACAAAACAGTCAGGCCAGAGAGTAAGGAAATCAGTGCCACTCTATTCTAACATATTGACCAGCAGATTGCAGCAAGAAGAAACATTTTAAAAATGTTTCATAAGGTTTCAAAATGATGATTCCAATAAAAGGGCACAAAAACGACTTGTGACAGCACGGAGATGCTTGACAGAGACATCGGTGTAATGAGACAATTTAAAGAGACAGTGGATATAAATGAGGTGGAGGACATGGAGGCAAAGACAAAGGAGGAGCTCAACATCTGCAGGAGAGATTTTAATATTTGATTGTCTGACCTCCCCGGCTCCAAAGAGTGAGCAAAGGATGCAGCATCCATTTACACCCCCCCCCCGCAACATAACGCCTCAACAACCACAGACCATTACACGTTGCCGTGGCGATGGCTTCTGCAGCCTGTCGCCAAGGCAACCCGTTGGCAACAGATTAATGAAAGGAAGGGAGGAGAAATAAATGAGGGTAGAGGGAGGGCCAAGGGACGGGTGAATGATAAGATTGGGAGAGGTGGAGAGGACAGAGATGTAAAGAAAGAGGATGTAAAGGAGAAGAAAGAGGGGCAGAAGGAGAGGAAGGAAGGGGGAAGTAAATGAAAAACAAAGGAGGCAGTCCCTGAAAAAAAACACTCTCGACCCGAGGCAGCCTCACCACCTCAAATCATGACTCATGACAACATCTCTTATGACTCTGCGTCTTTATTTGCTCTTGCTTAAAAAGCGCTTTGTTTTGCCTCTGAGCAGAATCAGTGATCACAATTTACATAAATAGCATGAACAGCAAACAGAAGAATACATGTACGTGTATTTGATATGTCTGCGTAATGGAGCAGAGGCATGATGACTGAATTCTTGTCACATAAAGTGCATTTGTGCATCGTCATGTAAAATTAGCAGGGTTAATAACAATGATATTATGATATGTGATATGCTTAACTGTAACTCTGCAAGACCAATAATGGCAAAATAATGAAAATCTTATTGCATGTTATGAGATAGTTTCCCTGCCAGGCTTTTTTTTCTCATCCTCATTTTCTACCATCTTTTCCCTCCATGCAAAAAATCCAACATTCCTCTGTGTATATTAGTAATATCATGGTGTAATTCTACTGCAAAGTAATGTGAATGTATAATAAACATGATTTACTGTTTAATATTTGCCTACATCTTTGTAAACAAATCATTTGTTCAGCTCGTGCTCCTCACTGGTGTTCTGTATTATCATGTTTGTGAATATAAGCACAGCAGAGAGACTGGAGAGTTGATTTGTGGATTTGTAGGTCTTGTAAAGCTGGCGAACATACACGGCCTCCACTATGACACTTTCGTGACTTTTTTTATGCTTGTATGTTTTATGTCAATGGTGTTACTGTACGGTAGGGCAGTGATTGTTAGGTTAATGCCACAGTGTGTAGTAAGTGTGTGAAATAGAATGGCTCCATAAGTCTCATAATGTTGTACTATGTAGGTTGTGTAGTAGAAGCTTGTTGTTCAAACTGACATCTTGCACTCACATATCACTAACACTAGTGACAAAATACAAGGTGGGTTACTTCCTTGAAACATTGTCTGTTACTTGAAACTATGGATTTTCAATAGAAGTATGTCCTGCCCATTAATCCCTCTAAATGTCACACACTGGTCCTTTAAAACAAACATGTCTCAGCAGCTTAAGATATAAGGTGGAAATTATGTGTGTGAGCAACAATATGAAGCAAAAACTAGTAAAAATGGTTTGTTATTTGAGCTATGGTGTGATTAAATCCTCCCAGCAATCAAGCCTACGATACGGTAGTGATACCTTGAGACGCCTCGATAGCAAAGGCTGGTATCCAAGAATCCTCCTTACCTCTCACTCTTTTCACCACTAAACCTGCTGACTGAATGGAGTCTCACCAGGCTAAAATGGCAGCACATTGACATCGAATCCAAACTAATCAGCCTCGAGTCCACAACATCACGCCCAGCGCTTTCAAACGTCACCATCGATCTCAACAAAAGGCTAATGGCACAGCTGACCCGGCCGGCTTCAACTGGCCCAGATCTCTTGTTATCTGCTGCTGATGAAGGAGTTAACCCTTACACTACAGCTCACTTTGTGTTTATTCCTTCAATCCTGTTTATTCCTTCCTTCCTGCTTTAGGAAGATATTGATAATGTTGAGAAATAGTGACTAGCTGTCAGTATCCATATTGAATATTATGAATGTATGAATTTCACAGTGAATAACAGTGAACAGAAATTAGATTTCCTGTTTAATAAAGATGTGTACAGAATAAGTTCAAATCAAATAATACAAACGTCTTTTTTTATTCATTTTGCTGCAATCATTTTTAGACGAGACTATCCAAAGCTGTTTTTCTAGACAGAAGGAAGAGAAATCAGTTTCTTTGAAGGAAGCATTTGCTGTGTCATTAAAAGAGAAAGCAGAGCATACTCAGCTCCAGTGAATCAATAAACTCCCAAAATTGAACAAATGTTTGTGGTCAAATGCTGGTAGTCCTTGGCACTGAAAAGCTTTCTTTTCCTTCCAGTACAGGCGATACTTCTGCAAAAAACATTGCTTAGTACATCGCGATCTGTTGTATAAAATTAAGATTAATTAAAATTGCACCTTCCTCACCTTTCTTCAAGGCAAACTGATCATTACTGTATCTTAATCTGCTGTAATTATCATTGTTTTACTGCGCTTCCCCTCCATCCCTCTCTCCTCACTCGAAGACACCTGATAGGCCAGCGACTCTTACAACAGAGTCACAGAGAGAAACCATATGTGAGTGAGAACACAGGCGCGCACAACACAAGCTTCTCCACCAACACAGAGAGTCTCCATCTGGTGTATGTGACAGAGGGTGTCCCAGCAAACCACAACACAACCCCCCCGTTGAATCCTATTAATAGAGAGCATCATCTGCTGTAACAACTCCCTGCTTTTCTGTACTCAGCCTCTCTGTTTCTCACCCATAAGTAAATACTTTAAGACACCCTAAAATCCCTCACCTTTGGTTCCTAATCAACAATTTTAAAGTCAGTTGCCATGTGTCAGAATATCAGATCCATAGTAACAAGGCAGGGAGAGAGAAAGAATAAAAGCCACAGGGAGATTTATTTGCCATTTTAAACCATGTATTAGCAACTGATGTGATTTTGAGGTGATCATTTCATAAAGTGGTGTTAACATAACATCTCAAACTGATTAAACCAACTAATTAAAAAGGAATCACGTCTGAATTGAAGAGGACGTTTTATTTAAACGACTTGACCTCTTCACTCAGAAGCTCACACACACACACGCACATATATGAATGCACACACATGCACATACACACATGTCCACATGACCTCCATATGGCCAGTGGCTTCTTGATGAACGTGCTTCACATCTTTAATTAGTCCTGATATCTTGTCATATGTGTTTTCACATCTGACACACAGACACACACACACACAATAAGGACAGCAGTGACAGTTTGCAGCATAACAGTGTGTGTGTTTGTGTGTGTGTGTGTGTGTGTGTGTGTGTGTGTGTGTATGTGTGTGTGTGTGTGTGTGTGTGAGTGAAGTGGAGCATGTATGACAGGTTGACTGGCATGTCCAGTAATTGGCAATGCAAACAGCATCAATTTTAATTGTATGTGTGTGTGTATGTGTATGTGTGTCACAGTCATTTATTAACAAAAGTAATAAAGAGTAGCATAGCAATAAATATCGCCTTACAGTAACAACTCCATCGTGTAAATATGAGAGTAATAGCACTGCAAATAGAGACATAAAAGAGATATGATTCATAAAAACTATTAGAAAACATGTAGAAATCTTGTGAATCTATTCAACACAGGGTCCATCATATGTTTCCCTTTATTTCCAGTGTAATAGTAGAAGCCCACCAGAAACCCCTGTGTGTTTCATAAAAGCAGCCTAAGTGTTATTAAGCTCCTGTGTGATCTCACTGACAGCAGAACAGAGCTCTAATCTGATGGACGTGCCAAGGCTCTGGTGGCCTTTAGGTGTGTCTGACAGTTCAAACACCAGGACGGAGATCAAACACAGACACCACACACAGGCACCACACACAGGCACCACACACAGGCCTACAGGTGACGTGCAATCATACAATCATTTTAAACTGCTTTTTAATGACAGTATAACCAAAAAAAAGGACCACTGCAGAGCAAACCTTTAGCAACTTCTACATGCTGAAAATGTAATAATTTTTAAAAATACTGCATTGCTTTGCAGTACAGAATGCGAGGAGATAGTTGTTCTTCCAGTGCGAACTAAGGAATTGGATTAGGATCATGCTGTAAGTCTTCAGGATCTGTAGCATATGTCTTGGACGGTGGTACAGTAGAGATAGTGAAAAATGAATAAAAAGACTGTTTATCCCCATCATAAAGATTTTAAAAAAAAGCAGGAATGATGGAAATATTACTTCAAATAATATGTGTGGTGTGATGTAAGAGTCATAATCATCCTCTGTTATGTTAATTATTGCAAGGGAACATAGTAAGTAGGTGGTTTATTAGTGTTGAAAACTGCTGTCACATGTCAGAAAGTGACCCTACCTTGGTTTACCCATCATGAATTTACACACATACTGTCATACGATCTGAAACACATCCTCTGTACTGTGTCAGAGATTTCCCATATTTGTCACCAGACATTAAACACCACCACTCATCTCTCGGGTGGTGTGTTTATTCCTTCTATTTCTGCTCCCATCCTTCCCTTCGCCTTCCCTCCATCAGAGTTCTGTAAGCCTGGCAATCAGCCGCTCTGACAGGAAATCAAACAGGATATGACACTCTGATTGGAGCCTTAACCTCGCTCTCTGAGGAGAAAGACGTACTGTGACCTCGTCTTGTCCCCAGTATTAAGTCAGCTTATGGGAATATCTGCTGTTTTTGGGATATATATATATGCGCTCAGCACATGAACAGCACTTTGTAATGTGAAAACGTGTTAATCATTATACAGAATGCAGTTATTTCTACTCACTACCCCATATTCATTTTGGTGCTGTTATCTAAAACTTTCTCAATTACATAATTTCTTCTTTTAAATGTTTTTTTCTTTATTAACCAGCCAGAATTTCATTATGAAACTGTTATTGCTGTATGTTCAACTTAAGATTTTCTCAGTTGCCTTTTTCTTGTTATATCATCAGTTCTTTTTTCATTCACTTTGATACTCTTCTTTTTTCTTTTTCTTCCTTCACCACTCTTCCCACATGCTGTCATTCTGATTGGCTGTTACAGAATTTGAATTTTCAAACAGGGATCATCCCTCTTTTCCTTACTCTGTCATATTTCCCTTTTTTTTCCTTTCCCGATCCCCGCTGTGTTTAAGAGTTTTCATACTTCGGTTGAGCTGAACTTTCTTTGAACTTTGCTCCTTGTGTCTCGTAATTCAGAGTAACTCAGGTTTACTGCACAGGATCTCAGGCAAACAGCTCTCAGTACCCCTGTGTGAATCGGTGATGATGGCTGACGTGGCGCTGATAATTGCATCAAGGACAGGAGTGGAAACTGAAGGAAACAAATGCTCTCCACATGGCACAGTCTGACCTGATTCGACCCAGTTACGAGCTGCTGCGGCCCACTTATTCTGACTAACACAGATCCTAATGCAGCCTCACAACCCCACACAATGAAGGCAGGCATGAATGTGTTCATATATTAGCCCCGAGTTATAAAGGAATGAGCTTAATGTGCTTTTAAAAGGCCAGCTTATTGACCCGCTGCCTGGCTGGAGTTATTGCGAGGGAGTGAGAGACGCAGAGAACAGACAGCGTCCCTGATCACAGATAAACAACTCTAATTAACAAGAGGATCGTCATGCGGTGCAGTTGTGTTTTAATGCATAGCAGTTACTGTCTGTAAAGCAGATTTTCCACACGGGATAATAAAGTTCAGAGCTGCATGAATTATAAAGCAGAGGAGGAGAAATGAGAGAAAAGGAGAGAAAGAAAAGGAAAGGCCAGACTGTGAGAGGAGAGCTCATTTCAAAACCAGAGCTAAAAGAGTTATTCTAACTAAGAATAGCAACAGTGATGTCTGAAACTACAGTCTTATATTTTGATTATTACATAATTTTAATAGGAAATCCACATCACAGGCATCCAATTTGAGCTGACTCCAAACTGCGCTCCGCCACCACTGTCCTCAGAGCCAGCTGTCTGTCAGCAGCAGCTTGCAAGGAGCTGAGAGGACAGCAGCTGGCAAAACTGTCACCACACTGACTGACAGCAGACATTTCTGGATGAAAATAGTTGGGCGCCGTGAGGAGTACACAGGAACAAAACAGCATTGTTTGATTTATTCATTCATGTTTGAAAGTAGAAAGCTCATAATGACGCAGATATGGTTAAAACTAATTTCTACAGACTAGCTTTTATGTGATTTTACTTTATCTCATTTATTATTTTATTCATATATGTTCATATTATATTTTAATCATCTCCTATTGTATTTTATTGTCTTGTTACTGCTCTCTGAGTTGTATGTCTTGCTTTGTACTGTACTGCTTTTGTTTTGTCTGTCAAAGCACTTTGTAAACTTTGTTTTTAAAAGGTGCTATATGAATAAAGTTATCTATATTATTATTTTAACATACAGTATAAACAAGGGAAAAGGTTCCGTTATGAATCTTGAATGTAGTGTTGACAGCTACTGTTTGAATAAATGGATGTGTATCTGCTCCATGAGATGGGAGAGTGACAGAAGGCAAAAACGCTGTAATAAATCATGGATTCCCCATAACAGTTACATATTCTGCTTGTTTACTTTATGCACAATGAAAATATAATTAATTATATATTACATATTACTCATTCAAGTAGATAAACACATTACTTTAGTCACTATTCAGCAGCAAAAGTAATATTAGGCTCTGTTACTTAGCCCAGCTCTGTCAACCACTGAGCCTCTGTTCCCACATGATGAAATCCTATTTAGCACTTTTAGAAACAGAAAATAATAACAGTGTGAGAAGCAGTCAGCCAACGCCTCCAACAGAGAGCTTACTGATGGCTGCTACTCCAATAGGAGAAAATAAAAAGAAAGCATCAGTGCTTTGTAGACAGGATTAAGAATGGGGTATCATCCTCCTGTAGAGACTGAAAAATTGCCATGAAAATGGCATCGAACATGGATGAGATAGAGCTGAATGCATTGTTGTAAACTGAAATACAGGAATATGTTGGGTTTGTTTTTGTATTGTTGACGGAGCAGATGCATCACTGATGATTAGGACGATAACATCCTGTACTCAACCAAGAAGAACATGATGTCAGGCCAAATAATCAATAGAGGGTTAGGGTTAGGTGAGGTGACTGTGTGGGTGTGGTTTGATTAGGATTTTCTAATGTAACACCTGTCTGGTCCACACATTGGTAGATACAGTAGCAATGTCTTCATAAAAGATCCTATTGGGTTTTTTTTTTTAAAGTCTCAAAATAAACTGAAAAACGCGATCCAATCTCACACCAGTGGTCTCCCCAACACTAGCACGCTCCACTCACTTGTTATATTTAAAGGCCAGTGTGTCTCTCTCTGTCTCTGGTGCAATAAATTACTGCGGCGGAGCCTCTGGCAGAGATTCAAGCACTGGAAAGGAGCACACGCACACACACTGGACCACTTCGTTCTGCTCTGCTGCTCCGATCAACTCAGCGCTGGGACCAACTAGGAGCTAGCTATTAATTTTTGACCTCAGCTTGACAGAATAACACAAGCTCTCTTTACCGAACCCTCGGAGAGCCGGGGCAGGGAATCGCGAGTCTGCTCCAATTGCCCGAAGATGAGTCGGGGAGGGAAATTACCACCAAATGCTCGTAAATCCTGACTTTCCACACTTTAACAGCCAATTTAACAGGCGGCCAACTATCATTCTGATATCCTATTCTGTTTAATAAACCTCTGATGGCTTGTAAAAAAGGGAAAGTTGAAAGGGCGAATTTTGGGATACACCAGCTACTGTTAACAGACTTTCTCTCCAGCTGTGATTTCTCTCAGTTTGGCAGCTGTCAGAATTACAGAACATTTAAAGGACTTCATAACCCAGACGTCCAATGACGTGGTGTCAAAACACTGGCAGGACATTTTCTTTATCTATTATTGGTTTCAATTTTCATAAAAATCATGGTTTTTTTAAATATCAGAATCATTTCTCATTTGTCAGAAGCAGTAGTTAATTCTGTGAGGAAGCATCAACAGTGGGTGTTTAATAGAGTTTTTTCTAATTATGATCACATATGGTTTAAGTCCAGGCTTGCATTGCTGCTGTAGGTGATGTTTGCACTAATTATGAGGAAGCCTATTTAAAAGGAGCATCCAGCCTCATTTGGAAGCAGGCCGTCAGGAGGTTTATGATCAGTGTGAGATAATTAATAGGCGGGGTGATTCATCAGTTTCCCAACGTGTTTTAGCCTATTTTCCATTTCAGTAGCAGCTGCCTCTCTAGACAGCGTAGGTGCTTTTCCTGCAGCAGACTCAGAACATACACAGGGTAATGGTGTGTAACGCTTGGGTTTTCCATCATTTAACCAGTGATGGTCTGGCCTTGTGCACCGCAGTGATGTTTTATTTCCTTCCATTATCTGTCCTAACAGCTGACCCTGACTCGGCTGCACTGATGGTACAGGACATTCAGTGAAACAGACTGCGCAGGTGAAGCCAGGTGTCTGTGAAGGGGAGGTGTACTGTTCTCTAGCTACAGAGGACAACATTTGAGCCAACTGACCTTGACAACGGGACACATTGAAAGGATTCTTTGTACATTTAAAGCTGCAGCTGGCAGTTTTGCTTGCTGGCAGAGTACTCCACTTAAAGAGGTTTGAAAACATTTTGAAGTCCAGCCCGTACAGATGGTGTCAGTAATGTGCATCCAATAAGCTCATGTTTTGCCAAACCGAGCCCTATGATGCTTTATGTAAGAGAGGAAAACAGTGTTATGGCTGATAGTCTCACTAAGTTTCAATGACTATACCAATACCAATGGTTTTGCATGTTTTAGACCATTGACTACAAACAGGAGTCATTTTCAATTTAATTTGATTTGCAGGCAGCTAGTGATTTTCGCTCATTGTAGCATTGAAATAGTATTGCAGATTGGAACATTTATTATTTTAATACACACATTTTCTTGTTATTAACATATTATGGTAATGAAATTGCCAGCAGGGTCACTCTTCTCTTCATCTCTAAAGGCAACATTACGCTGTCCTGGTTGCATTAATGGACTCTGATTTTAACATTACGAATTCATATTTCCTTTCACAGCTTGCACATTTAGTTGTTCCTCTTCTAGCTTTGACTTACAAAGTGTATAATTCAAATGAAAGTTGATTGGACTCTTTGCTGTTGACAGGCATATTCTGGACTCGACTTTTCTTATTCTGAAGCTATTGCTGGGTTAGGGTTAGGGTTCTTTGAATAACAAGACTAATGAGATGAAGCCACACATATAAAAACCAAACTTGATCTGTAGTCAAGTGCTGCAGGTGTTATAACAGTGAATGTATGTCCACCCTCGTACATGTACACTGTCCTTGAGCTAGACACTAAACCATCACCCGATCACATATTAATTACTTTGAATGGGAGAGAAACGGCTAAGTGCCTAGATGACAAAATATCCCGGAGTCCCTTTATATTCCTCTCGATAATGCTCTACTGGTGTCCTCTACCATCATACAAAAGGACAGAGATAAATCTCATGCTGTAGGATTACACAGTCATCCACTCCACTAAGCATGTCCACCCTCTACACACACACGCCCCTCTCTTCTTTCTTATATTTCATCTTACACCTTTCCATCACCGTACCTTTACCTTTCATGTTCTTCTCCACTCTCCAGCTCCACATTTTTGTTTTTCTGCATCCAAAACCACCTTCATCTCACCTCTCTCTCGCTCTCTCTCTCTCTCCACCAGTCTTCTTCTAGCTCGCTCTGTCTACAAGTTTGTCATTCATGCTTCACTCTTTCTTGAAATCCCCTCATTCTCACATCACTACCCTCTCTGTTAAACTGTCACATCATATTTTCTCTCTACATCTTCATCCTGCCTCGCCTCATTTTCTTTTAATTAAGTTCAATATTGGCAAAGGAGGAAAGAAATTAATGCTGTGAAAGCATTAAAATAAATCAATAACTCCACATTAATGGGAAATAATTACAGGTGCTGCTTGTAGCAATAATGTTGGAGCACTTTTATTAAAGTGTGATGAGACGACTTGTAGCTTCGGTCTCACACTAGTTGTTACTGAAAGTGTTGTTAACATCATACAAATCTATTTAGATCAAACTCTTTCTTTTGGTCTCAATGTGTTTGTATTGTTTTGTGAAGACTTGAATGTTTCAAATCAGTTTGAGGACACAATTTGCACTTTCTATTAATTGGCTCAACCTCAAAGAAGCTTTTTAAAAAAATCAAACTTAAAATATGGTTAAAATCTACTCAGATATATGCTCATCATGAATGATGTAATTCTATTGATTATCTCTAACTTGTTTACAGCATTTTACTTTTGATGTTGATTGAAATTCATCCATGTATGAAATGTTTTATCTATTTGTCAATTTTTAAGTGAGTTGGGACCTCAATGACCTGTATTATGTTGTTAAATAAGCAAATAAATGAACTCAATATAAATAAATCTACATTTCTACTATGAACCTGTGTTTTTATGACCAAGTCTTTAAAAATTTGTTTTGATATCTATACCATTATCAATAACCTCAAATTTCCCCCTTTGTGCAGACAAAACTAATTTTCTTGATGTAAATTTCTTCATCACTTTATTTTTATCGATTTTCTGGCATAGGTGTAACTTAGATCAAGCTGAAAAGATTGTAAATATAATATAATAATTAGTCATTAGTATTAGTGTCACTCTCCTTTCCTCTCTAGTAGTTAACACAGGGACCACTGAAGCCACATTTCTCTTCAGCCACTTGCACAATCAGTCCCTCCATCAGCAGGGCCATCACATAATAATCCCTCTATTTCTCTCTTTCAGCCAGTCAGTGTGCGATTAGAGTTCCTCTTCTCTGCTCATCGGAGCTCCAGATACCCACAGTCCCATTCTGCCCCATTAACCAGCCAGTGATTGTTTCTGCACTGGATGACTGGATAAGGCTCACTGCTGTGCTACAAGTGAATTATCAAAATGCCTAGCAGCGATAGCAACACCAGAGAGCGAGTACTATGAAACAATTATGCTAGCTTTCTGGAATTATGACATAATAAAATGTATAAAAGATCATTCTTACAACACTGGGAGTGTAAAAATCAATTACTAATCAACTACTAAACAAACTGTTTTTTTGATTTCTAGCCACTGACTTTCTCTAAAGCACCATCCAGCAGAAAGTGATGTAAATTTCGAGATCTGTCTCAATCTGAACTCAAGGTCCACATACTTACACCTTTTTCCAGAGCTTTCAACTAGAGTTTGCTCAGTCGTCATGGAGATGGATCTCCGTTGTGCTTAACTTAGGTCTGACATGGTTGAGACGTCCTGAAGGTGGATGAAATCATAACAGTTACTCAGCTTGCATGAAAACAGATCCATCTCCATGACAACTGAGCAAACCCTATCCACTGACTCAGTTGAAAGCAGAAGATACTAAAACCAACAATTTTCATGTTGAATCACTGCTTTTTACCAGTCGTCTTCATGTACTCTAGTCATTGTTCAGTGCTCTGTGTTTTTTATATTATATTTAAATACTACTCTTACAGTGTCACACTAACATACACGTTATAAAAGACACACTAGACACAGGACAATTTCACTTCATTTCATCCTGTGGTAGTCAGATTGATTGACAGGGAGCACAGTGTAATGTAATACAGCACTAATGTAAAAACACTCAGGATATGACAGAAAATTTGATATTTGAGGCTTCACATACGCCTGGATGGATGAACTGGGGTACTTTTCTAGTCTTTGGAGACCATTTGTAATAACTAAAAACCACAAATATTATTCTTTAATCTCTTTATTACAGTGTCAGCTTTTATAGAAGTTGACAAAGTAAAAACTGGTTCTTGTGAACTGCTGCACTTTTCAGCAGTGACTTAATCTGCAATCAAAGCGAAAATGACTTCAACTAAATGTCTATTTGCTTGGCACTTTGAGACAGATAGTGGGTGTGTAATTGGGTACAATATCAGTAGAATATATTTGAACATACACTTCAATTTAGGCATTCATTTTTACATTTTTTTTATCTCATTAATCAAACAATAGGGAGTCTTTGCATATATTACCCCAGAACCCTGAAAATTCAGTCCGAAATCCAGCAAAATGAGATGTTGATATATTCCTTCATCTTTTTATTATTTTTCATATGAGGCTCAGAATACTGATTAGTCCTTGCTGGCTACGTCAATCCGAAGCCTAAGAAATGCTTTTAGATGGTGATAGATGGTCTCTTGATTTAATGAGTATTGATCTGAGTCCTGGGAAGGTGTCTGGACACACACTGTTCACACCAAACCTGACAAATGTTCAGAAGCCTTTGTGCCGCCTCACGCAGAAAGACGGAACAACAGACAGAAACTTTCATGTTCACGTGGACATTAGCTCGTCCTCCTGATCCAAACAGAAAACACTGTCCCTCCCAGTCAGCATCCTTTATATAACCTGGTCATCAGTGTGATCAGAGGAGCATGAGAGAGAGAGAGAGAGAGAGAGAGAGAGAGAGAGAGAGAGAGAGAGAGAGAGAGAGAGAGAGAGAGAGAGAGAGAAAAGGGCACAGAGATAATGTGCTTTTGTTCCTGTCCATCCATCCCAGTTACATAATTCATCAGTTAGGAAAAGGAGACACAGATTAGATGTGCAGATACTGTAGATGGGACAGATTTATACAAAGATATATTGCGGATATAAAGTAGATATAGATGAATTATAGAAGGTAATATAAACAGTAAGAAAAGTTGTTTCCACTCACACTACAAGTGGTTAAGGTTGTATTTCAGTTAAAGTGTTTGCAGGAACACTTGACACCCTGCGATCGAATGTCTCAGTTGTTATAGGCAAACCACTTAACACAGTACTACCGTCTAAGTTGCCAGCACACCTTTGTATTTGGTGGAGCAAGAGAGGATTACTTCTGATACAAGTAACAAACGAACACCGACCCAAAACTATTGCAAAGGCTTACTTACTTTCTGTTATATCTTTGCAGCTTAAAACCTTTAGCTTATAGATTTCACAAACCAATGCACATTCTGGAGACAGAGACAGGCCCTGAAACAGCTCTTTTCAGACAGAGGCTGAACTGAGGGGCTGCATAAAGAGCCAGTATAAGAAAAATGGGGAGTTTTCTGAACTGTGAATCATGCAAAGCTACTCTAGTGGAGTCCCAGAATAAAAATATAGAGCTGGAAATGAGCAAAAAAGGGGAAGTTAAAGCAAAAGTACAGATGTTTCCATGACATAGTAACCTGTTTATATATGGCAGTAAGTGATGAGTTTTTCATATTTTTTTCTAAAACAGATTTTGAGGTCAACTAAGATGTTCCACACCAGTTATGACATTTATGTGGGTTGACCAAGAAGCAGGTCGGACAAGTGAGTTAGAGGCAGGATTTTCCACGCATGGGATAGTAAGAGAAAGAAGCAATGTTCCTCTTTCTATTCTGTTGTCAAATGTTTAAAGAAACATTTGAGATCCCCATATTTGTCAGATACAAACCTCAGGGAAACACAGACAAGAGAGAGATAATAGAGCTGTGATCTGATTTATTTTGTCAGTTGATAGTTTTAAGATTTTGATCTACAGACCTATTTAGTCATGAATTATTACCACATAGTATGATGAAATTAAGACTAAATTTGCACTGATGTAACACCTGACTTCCTACTGCAAATGTCTGCCAGATGCTTGCAGGGTTCATTATCAGCAAGCACAGACACATCTCTACATCCATAAACATAAACTGTTCCCGGAGTCCAAACTACACATATTCAGAGCTGGAACTAATCAGAATAAGAAGAACTCCAAATGATATGAGACTTAACCAGACAGCTTTTAACCAGAAAACATACAAAAGGTGGTGAGTAGGAATTGGAAAGGAGGGATGAACAGAGAGCGCAAGGGGAAACAGTGAAAAAGAGAAAGAAGAGAGGATGCGACAGAGAGGAGGAATGTACCAACAACCATCCTGTCAAAACACGACACAGCAGTGATCCATTCTAATGAGCACAATACAATGGAAGTACGAGACTGTGAATTATGCAACCCCGGCTTACAACGATGAAACAGTGACATGAAAATGAAATGCCATGAACAGACATGTTAAGAGATTATCTTTATCGCCATGCAACTCTTCCTTTTGGCCCGGGGCACCAGCTGAAGAATTTCCATATCAAACAGTCACTGCTGGGAACACGAAATCACGAGGAAAGAAGCGAGAGAACCAGTTAAGTAATAATAATATAGTGAAGTGTTAGTTATAGTACCACAGAGGCTGTTTTAACCATCCCAGTATCACTCCACTTTAAACCCATCTTTTACAGTGCCACTAAGTGGATATTATGTATGTGAATATATGTTATGTGTGCAACAGAATTATTATTATTAGTCATGTGAGCATTGCCCTTCAGAGAAATAAAGGCAGTTTGTTTTGGCTGTGTTTCTGTTTATACTATTAATCTTATTGTTTTTTTATCCACACAGCTTTGCTATTATTTTTCAATGAAGGTAATACCTCCCTTATTATGTTGCTCAGCACTACCTGCGGCTATAACACAGTAAGAGTCTTTAAAATGAAGTATGTTTGTTTTAGATAGCCAATGAAGGTAGCTCTATGAAGTGTACAACTAGATGTTTGAAACTAGTTAAGAGATGATCAGATCCACACGTGCAACTTTTATTTTGATTGATAGTAAAGCTGCAAAAACACCAAAAAGCATCTAAACTGTTGACAAAACATATGAAGTTTTGATTATATCCCATAGTCTACTAGAACAGCTGTGGTTTAGGAGGTAGAGGTTTTCTTCTATCATTGATTTTGTAAGACTGTGCACACATCTCTTAAAAAAGATCTGATTTCAGAGCAAAATCTTTCCTCTGTGAAGCTTCATTCACCATTCAATTAGCTTACAGTAAAGAGCTTTCCCCGCCTGGCTTACAGCTGCTATGGGACATCACACTGGCAGGGTAACCATAGCAACACACATGACACCGCCGATGTAGTCATAGTAACCACGGAGCAGCCAGACGAGTATCAGCAGGAGGTGCCAGCTACTCATTTTCCACGTCTCCACTTCCACCTCACGACAAGAGCTGGCAGCATGGTGATGATGTCACACAAGCTCATATTGAAGAGGTGGGAGGAGAAGAGGATGAGGAGAGGAAAAAGAGGGAGGGAGAGAAAAAAAAGTGAGGAGAAAGGAGGTGAACAGGGAGGAGAGGCAGAAAATGGTTGGGGGGAGGGAGAAGGGAGGGAGCAACAACAAGGGAGACGTTAAGGAAAACACACACACACACACACACACACACACACACACACACACACACGCATAAACTGACTGGTCTATATGTGCCACTACAGCCAATGGTAATATCCTTGCTGCTGGTTGTGTGCAGCAGAGTGTTACCACTGCTGACGAACGTCAACGCACAGCAGAGCTCACATTCATCATCCAACCTCTACATCCATCATCCGAATATCATTGGAATATAAAGCTCTCATCCACCAGCAATAAACGCAAACAGGGTCAGTCAAGTATTCTCCCGGGGGGAAACTGTTCTCTGAGTTGGGTTTTTTTAGGCTAAATCTTTACGTATAAGCTTGTTCTGGTTGATTTCATCCCCATTCCTGCATTGCATTGTTTCTGCACTGCATTTACCGGCAGTCAATCAAATTGTTTGGACAGTACTGTGAAGTCTTGTTCTCATGGTCTTTCCTCTTTCTCTTCATCCACAGTAGCTAAACAAACAGCTGTTAATACTATGTAATAATATCTTAGGAACCATAATTATTTCTACCCTACTGACTCAAAAAACAACTTCCAACAGAGAAATGGGTTATAATCACCTTTCATCATAAAGTTTTCTACTTTGGTTACAGGATGATAACTGAAGAAAACTCCCCTCACTGAAGAGGACTGTGTGATGCAGCTGAAAACTCCAAAGAAAGCCAGTAAGGTGACCTTGAGTTAAAGTCAATTTGCTTTGTTTCGCCCTAAAATAACAACAGCAAACATCAAAAACCATCAAAAATACAGCAAATATTAAACAATGACACTCACTCACTTCAACTTTATCTTTTTTTTTTTGTCGTTTTTTTTTAATGCACTGTACACGTCATCTGATTCTTGTATTCATATTGATCATATTGATTTCTGATCAATATGATTGATCTTCTAGGCATGTTCTTGGAGTCAAAAGTGTAACACTGGTGGAGATGTTCTTTTCTACGGTTAATACAATGATGCTTGTAACGTTAGCAAAAATGTAATTTTCTGTGGTAGTAAACACAACTTATGGCCCCACTAATAACTGTGGTACAGTTTCATGAAATATTTAGGAACTTCAAACATTAGCCTTAACTTAACCACAATAAATAGCAGGACTGTTTCAGAGTCTCTTGTAGTAGCGTTGCTAGCTTAGCTTCAACACGGGTACCCGCACGCTAACTTTCTCTAAAGAGTGTAAATGTGCTTCTTGTGACTGTCAAAGCCCTGACAGGCTCAACAGTAGCTGCTCATAGGTGGTTAACCCTGATATCAGCACACTGCTGCTATCCGTGCTTCACTGTGCGGAGGTCAAAGAGTGCCCCATGTGTTCCCACAACCCCTCCATCATCACACACTGAAGCCTCTATGTAGCCCTGGTGTCTCAATATTACCGGCTGCGTAAAGATCAGCAGAAAAAGAGGCTACTTTGGAAAGATTATTGGTGGTTATGACAGAGAAGTTGTTTGTTTTCCCAATCTCACAGTAGAAGATAATGATCTTACTATCATTGTGGATATAAGGCAAATATTGTTTGTTTTTGCAGGGAGTAAGAAGAATGAACCCTTCGCCTCAGCTGAACTCGGTAGCCTGGGATTTGATCTTTTGGAGAATATTTGGCCTCTAGCTAAAATCATCTCCAGGAGATATCAAAAGACCGTGCTAGTTTACATTTTATCATTTTCCAAGTGAGAGGCTCTCCAGCAGTTCCTGAAGGTGCTTCACAAAGCCCGGAGTTCAAAACAGAAAATTATTGGCCGTTCAAGGTTTTCAAACCACCGTGGTGATATTACACCAGACAGAGAGAAAACACTGTGATCCTGGGCTCTGTACTCGTACACACCTGTAATGTAGTTAAAGCTGCCAGTACTGCGGGGGAAAACCAATGACAGACCAGATCTAGACCACTTCATCTATCAACCCTGCGGCATTTAACTCTCTGCATCATAAATCACAGCAATATCTGTCTTTTGTCTCATCTAATTGCAAAGACAAGGTCAACTGAGGTGCTTTAACAAGGAAATAAAAGCTAGAACACCACAATTATGACCTGCTTTACACTTCAAACTGAATATGGATAATTTCGGCTCATGTCACTCTAAATAAGTAGACCTGTTCAAGAAAGAGAAGCACTGAAAAGAAGTTTGACTCAAACACTGGGGATTTAATTGATTTTCTCCACTATATGCAACAGGAGCAAAAAAATCACCTTAAAAGAACAGGTTTAAAGCTGTTAACTAATGTTGTTCAATACTTCATACCAGAGGTGTTCATTGGACAGTCTGGCCTTTTCAGTTAGCAAAGTGTGAATCCATTAAGTTCAAAGGCACTCTATCCTTTTAAAACATTTAAATGCCTTTATTGATTTTGCTCCAGGGAGAGCTCGGCTACCTCCAGCCTCCTCAGTTTATCTGCTCCACAGCGAAAAAGCAGCAATGAAACCACAGCGAGGCTGAAGCTGCAGCACAGTCTGCTGAGTAGATTAGCAATTAACCAGGGAGGTTTAATTCATGTGACACTGGGAAATTTCTAAAATGTCACAGCGAAATATGGGTCTGCAAATCCGGCATTGTACAATAAGATAATTAAAACATGTAATCAGAATAAGGAGTAAAACTATTTGAATCAGACGTTATATTTAAATATTTGATCATTTTCTTCTCATTGTTTAAACCTGTTGTTCAAAATTAAGTTGCAGGAAAAGCCACCAACAAAATCAATGCCTGCCTAATTCTGTCTTTCATGGAAAAGTTCCCTTTTTTAATCAAATAATGAGGCAACATTCAAAAAGGAACAAACCTGCAGACCACTCACTGTTAACATATTACATTTTTCCCAACAATGTCCACTCGAAACAATTAAAACAAGATTATATTATCATATATATTTATATATGAGCACTTAAAGCAAGCCACAACACACGTTACAATGTCCTGCTTAACTGATTCTGTTGTTTACAATACATGTACTGCTTTTGTATTATAGTGGTACAGTACAGTAGTATAGTACAGTAGTAGTACTTCCCCTAGAGCAGAGTCTGGGTAAAGTAGCAGTAAAATGGTGTGCTGAGCAGATTATCACTGATATCAGGACACACAATTCATGTATAATTCAAACACTGAGAGCTGCCCAGCATCACTCACAGCCTGATGCCACAAGCACACAAACACACACACGAACACACTCACACACACACACACACACACACACAACAAAAAGCACATAATATGATCTCAAGGGAGACAAGCTGGATCTATGTTGTCCATATAAGACAATCAATAGACCATCACGCTTTCGTTCACAAATGCAGACTTAAACCCTTTGTGTGTGTGTGTGTGTGTGTGTGTGTGTGTGCGTTCGTGCGTGCACGTGTGTGTTTCACCTCACAATTAGACCAGAGTGGAACCTTTTTAGCAAGCCCCAGTTTGTCCCCTACAGGTGAGATAATCTGCACTCCAGTTAGCTTTTAACGGCTGTAAATCTTTTAATGGGTGAGAGAGAGAGAGAGAGAGAGAGAGAGAGAGAGAGAGAGAGAGAGAGAAGAGAGAGAGAGAGAGAGATAGAGAGAGAGAGAGAGAGAGAGAGAGAGAGAGAGAGAGAGAGAGAGAGAGAGAGAATTAGAGTATCTCTCCTCCCCTCCATCATCCATCTGCTCTTTTCTTTCTCTCAGTTTCTCAGTTTGTGCACAGTGTAGTCCTCAACCAACTGGCATCTGTGCACCTGCTTTAGCGTGTTCTTCCTTTTGTTATTTCCGTCCTTCTCTCAGGCCAACAGCAGGGTGTCTGACCCTTCCATTGAGTGTGGACACACAAACAACCTGCCAAAAGCTTCCTATCCATCACCGAGCGTTGCTACTCTCCATGTAATGTCCATCCACCCACCTCTCCTTTAAATCTCTGTTCTTTATTTGTATGAAATAATAACAAAGAAATACTGTGGGTAGAATTTTAGATGAGGTGAAATGCTGAGCTGTTTCTCACACTCAGGCATGAACATAGCAAGTGTTGCTTGTAGGAGTTTTGTTAATTTCTTCAGGATTGTCAGTGGCAAATTAAAGCTTTAATGTTTTTGAAGAGTTAATGTAACATACCATACATAAGTCAGCTTATCAGTATTGGCCAAGTGTGAGCATAAGAGGGCGCATTTTCATTCATTTTGGCCTTCATACAACTATACTTAGAGGCGGCTGTAGCTCAGGAGGTAGAGCTGGTCGTCCACTAATTGGAAGATCGGTGGTTCAATCTGAGGCTCCTCCAGTCTGCATGTTGAAGTGTCCTTGAGCAAGATACTGAACCCCAAATTGCTCCCAAAGGCTGTGCTATTGATGTATGGTTGCTACCTTGCATGGCAGCCTCTGCTATCAGTGAGTGGTTGGAAGCCTAGAAAAGCTCTATAGAAATGCAGTCATGGACATATCATGTACTCTTTCTGAGCGTTTCAGTGGTGATAGAAGACGATCTCCAGCCAAGGTGACATTTCAGAGAGATGACTTTTACACCTGACGAGAGCGACGCTGCAGCTGTTAGGACTAATTTACTGGTAATGCATTAGCAATAAAGTGTCCCGCTGTCAAAGGTGAGCATTTATCGGCTATTTTGCAACAGCTTTAAATGGCACTCAGCAATTCAGAATAATAGGTTTTTTAAAAAAGAGCTTTTAGTGACAGCGACTACGTCTATCCATCAAAGTTTGTCCTTTTTCTGCTTCTTATCCTCCTCAGTACAAATATCAAAACAACTGAGACATATTTCCTTTCATTCCTCCCCCGATCTCTCTATTCTGACAACAATTTAGACAATAAATTCTTATTTTAATTCAGTTATTGAGCAAACACATGAATATTGTCTGGTTACAGATTTTCAAAGGTGAAGCTTTGCTTGATATAATTTTAAATTGTATCTCTTAGACTGTTTGTCAGACAAAACAAGCAATGTGAAGATGCCACCTTAGGCATTTTGTCCTGTATTTTCTGTTCAATTTTACAGACTAATAAATAAAAGAAAAAGGTTAACATAAATTATGGATTGTGCATCATGGACATAAAAATGATGTTTTAGTTGCAGCCCTGGTATAGTCTATGTCTTAATAAATACAATTTAAGTGTCCTGATAGAGACAGCAGACAAAGCACACAATGCTGTTTGTGTTGTTCTCATCCAGCTGGATCCCCCTGCAGGGTTTCCATCACTGAATGGTGTCTACACATTCATCCCTGACTCAATCCCTCCATTTATCCCTCCTTCCCCCTTCCCCCCTCTCAGTCTGTCCCCTAATTCTCTCTTCTTTCCCTTCCCTCTTGTGTTTTTACAGTGTTATCACTCCCCAGTCATCCCCCAGTGTCTCCATCAGTAACTCCACCAATTCTCAGCCCTTCAGTACGTGAGGTGTCTCAGACACACTCATGTTGCCACTACCGAGGCATGAAATTACCTCTGCACCCCCTCTGGGTCCTTAAAAGATGCGCGACTGTTGAAAAATTTAACACAAATATTGGCAGTGAGGAGAGGGAACACGAGGCAGAGGCAAACACAATGCTAATCATCTGTGTATAAAAGTATCATACCGAAGACGCATTGTGTTATCTTCTCCCACTGGGAGCTCGTATGACATTGTTAAAAAATAACTGCAAACAGATTTGATGGTGCACAGTTTAGTATGTAAAAAATCAAAGTGTGTTTTTTTGTGTTTTGGATTGAAAACTTCCCTCAGAGACCGTCTTGTACGTCGATTGTTTTTCAAACAGCTCAAAACAACCCATGTGTACATTTGCTGTAGTCACAAAGCAGAAAAGAGTGTGACATTGTTATTAACGCAGCACAAAGTCAGGGCATGGAGGTCGGAGCGATGCACAGGAATACAAAGCGGGTGACTCTGACACCAAAGAACAGCGTCCATGTCCCAACAGTTCACTAAGAACACTTAGAAAACCATTCAACCTTGACCACAAGGGGCAGCAGATACCCTGCCAGTGACATTTCAATCTTGATTTCTAACTTGAATACACATTTTTATGAGATCTTAATTAGCTACTTCACTCATCTTTTTTGCAATGCCATTATAAAACGTGTATGTGGAGATTCAACCTGTAATAACTGACATCAGCTTCAAACTGATGTGACAAACTTGTTAGCAAATAAGTGTTCATCAGTGACGGAGCAACATTTGCATTCATTGTGAGTCATGTTTCTGGTAAATGTAGCAATATTCACACTCGCTGTAGGTCTCTTTTTGGTTGCCAACACCTCCTGAGGATATATCTGGCTGTTGATCTGCTAAATGCTCCAGTATGCTCACTAGCTAGTTGCTAACTCCAGTGGGTCTTTAGAGTGTTTTGGCTGACAAGAGCTTCCTGTTTCCTGATAATGAACAAAAAGTGCTGTGAAATCCAAACCAAAATAACAAGCTGAAAGATGTTGCAAAGCTCCACAGAGCTGAGTAGAACTGCAGTCAGGTGATGTTTCTTTGTGGGCAACACCTCTCACATTCAAGCACTCAAGTGATCCTTTTTTATATGAAAATATTGATTAATGACGCTTTAATTAAGTATTGAGCTGTATTGTGTTACATGGGTAGATACAGCTTCACTGATGGGGTGTACATTCACCTTAAAATTTAGTAACCTCGATGTTTAGCCGTTTATGAAAGGATACACACTTGACTATACTATATTGAAATCTTTTTAGCAATGTCTTCATTGCAGTTTTGCACTTTACTACTAAAAAATAAGGTTTCATCTTTTGGTTTGTATGCAGTGTGCAGAGAAGCAGCTATAGGACAACTCTGTGCTTTGTTTGAAATAAAGAGAGCAGCAGTGATGAATTATTCTTTGGGTTTGTCCTTGTACTAGTCTCTCTTTCTTTCTCTTTGTGTGTGTGTGTGTGTGTGTGTGTGTGTGTGTGTGTGTGTGTGTGTGTGTGTGTGTGTGTGTGTGTGTGTGTGTGTGTGTGTGTGTGTGTGTGTGTGTGTGTGTGTGTATAAGGCCTTCAGTTCCCCAAAGGACTCTGCACTCCTATACATTACAGTATGGGTGTGTATCCTAATAATGTGTGTGCCTATCGTATGATCAAGTACGTGCACATGTCTCTCTTTCTCTCTCCCTCTCTGTGCTGTGTGTATGTGTGTGTGTGTGTGTGTGTGTGTGTGTGTGTGTGTGTGTGTGTGTGTGTGTGTGTGTGTGTGTGTGTGTGTGTGTGTGTGTGTGTGTGTGTGTGTCTAACCTCTGTCTGTTCCAATGGTGCTACTGAATCTCCCGTCGACCCAGAAATGCTTCCGGCAAGATTCCCTTTGTCTTCCCCCAACATCTCCCCCCCTCCTCTTCTCACTTTCTCTTTTTGGTACTTTTTCTTGTTCTTGACATTTTTTTCTGAGATGTTTTGTTTTGTTTTGAATGTCCTCTGCAATCCCCTCTATTATCCTTGTTTTTCATTTTATCTCTTATTTTCTTGTCCTTCCCATCCACATGCACTTTTCCTTTTGGTTTTTCCCAAAGTTTTACTTTCTGCTTTCTCTTTTGTTCTTAGGTTGACAACTTGTCTTCTATTCAGTCTCCAATCCTCTTATGTTTCATTTCCCTCATTCTTACTTCTTTTTCTTTAACTATATTTCACTTTCCCATTTTTAAACAGCAGCTTATCTGCCCTCTTCTCACATTTGCTTTATCTGTCATACCTTTCTCATTATCTGTTCCCATTCCTCATTTCCTCACCTGTAACTCATGTAATTCTACCCTGTGCTTAGTTTTCTTTCCATACCTCTCTCCTTTTACTCTCAATCTCTCTTGTCGTCTCTCTCTACATTTACCTCTCCTCTATCCAAATATTTCTTCATTTATCATTTCTTCCCATTAATCACCTTTCAATCTCCTAACATGATAGTTGTTTTAAATTGACATACATTTACTTGTTGGAATGTCTCTATGTATTCTTTCTTTCCCTTCTCTAGTCACTGTTTCTGAACCTTCCTCCCTCAAACCCCCCAAAAATAGAAATAACTTATTTTTATCCAATTGTTTTCTCTAATGTGTCTCTGTCTCTGGTGTGAAGTGGGGGTGTTACGTGTCTTATTTCTCTCTCGGTTCTTTTAATACCATCTTCACTCTATAATCAATCACTCTGACCCAGATAAAGCTAAGTTTAAACCCGGGCTGCTTTGATGCTCTGACCCATTTAACAACACTTGTGTCCCTGCAGACAACACACAGCTTTCATTGAGTGCTGTTGGCCTGATGTGGGCCGCAGGGAACTAACACTAGTGTCACGACCTGCTTGCTGCGGAAAAGCGTGGATTGTCCAATGAATGATAAGCACCCAGTTACTAAATTACATCACTGCTGACCCTGTGAGGTAAGATGACATGAAGGTGTTATTACTCATCTCCTCACTCACCACCCAGGGTTTTTTACCGCATCAGTGGAGGAGGCAGCATTTGGGGAACAACTCTGTTTTTGCAGCATCTTACCCCCCTGAGAGATTCTGTAACATTCCCACAATACCCAGGTTCCCCGCCAGATTCAAATAGTCAAATTTAAATATTTAAAGGCTGGAATTGAGCACAGCAGGTGTATTTTAAACCTTTATTGAACAAATATTTTCTTTTTCTGGAGCACCCTTGCTCATGAAAATTGTAAAGACATGAATGTGAAATATAAGTAATAAATAACACCAGGAGCACATTTGTTAAGCCATAAAGTTCAGTTGTATGTAGTTCAGGATACAGCAGACAAAGTGTCCTAATGCACTACTAAGGTTAAGACATATCTTAACCGTTTGAATCAGATTGATGGAATTTGGGACTAATAAATGTATGGCATGATTTGCTAAACATGTAGTGAATGTGCTTCGCTTGTAAATAAAGGGAGTGAAAACCAAGTAGAAAACAGCATCGGGTTCAAAATGTTAATTGAGAGCTTAAATACAAATGCCCTGGATTTAGCCTTAAATTGTCACACCAGCTATACTGCATCTCTGACCCTCTATTAACCCTGAATTTATGTTTCTCTCCTCTACGCTGAAGGACGTCACACTCGCATGTACATAAAATATGCGCATGCTGCAAACTGCACACACAGGCACGCAGGGATGAACACATAAAAACGTAACCTGCAACAGGAGTGAACGCCCTGTCTTGGCTTTTATTAAATTACACAGACACACACACACACACACACACACACACATTATGCACACTGCAAAGTCGCCAACTACCCTTGCTCCACATCCCTTAACTCACTCTAAACAATGGGCAGCACTTCCTGAAAGTCAGAAATAACAGGGAACAGTTTCCTTCGGCATTTACTGGGGAAAAACAGAGAGAGCGAGAGGGAGAGCGAGAGGGAGAGAGAGAGAGAGAGAGAGAGAGAGAGAGAGAGAGAGAGAGAGAGAGAGAGAGAGAGAGAGAGAGAGAGAGAGAGAGAGAGAGAGGTTTAAACTATAGTAATATATATAGCAAATATGAAGTGGTTCCAGACCATTGAGTATATTACTAGAACTGAATACTGAAGAAGATTGCACCCATTTATTCAAGTACTGTGTCTCTTTTCATGAGCCCGACAGCTCGTCCAATAGACTTTACAATGAGATGACATCATGCACATAAAAACAGCTATTTGAGGCTCTCATTTACAAAGTGAAACAAATATTAAACCTTAGTGGTTTAAAAAAAATCATAACAGAAAGCGTAAAGAGGTGTGAAAGTTGGGGTGATGACTGATGAATTGGCGCGTGGTGCATCCGACTTTTGTGCTCGAGACTGGAGATCACGCCTAACGACAGACCTGCAGTTTGCTTTTTCATCATAGTAACACAGTAACCATGATGTTTCCCTATCATTCGCCAAGTGTTTTAGTTGGTTGACCTCGACCATACCCTGACTAAAGTGTATTAGTCGTAACGCTAATCTTTTCCTATAACCTTGACCAGGAAGTAGTCTGCTCAAAGAAAGGTGGCATTCAACGATAAGAGGAATTGTAGTGATATCAATGTTCTTTTCTGGTGAGAAGGTTGGCCGTATCCAGCTCCGTGAAGCCAAAGAGTCAAGTATGTTCCTGGCAGTTGCATTATGGGAAGATTGTGTGAAAGTGCGAGAGAAAAAGAGAAAATAAAAATGTCAATTTTATATATGTAAATGTGCCCAAGCTGACAAAGTGACCTTATCATCCTCAATGGACTCATCTTAAATCACTATGTTTAGAGATACACACATGGAAAGAGACAAAGACGCCTCTTGAATGACCTTAAAGGGAAACACAGGATTTACACACATGCAGAGAGGAGAGATAGTGAGAATATATATAAATATATATACGTATACCTGTGAGAAATATGCAATCTATTCTGTATTTTTTAAACAGAACAATTAGAGAAAGAAAGAATGAAAGAAAGAAAGAGAGAGACAGAACGAGAACCACTGAGTACCATGCTGCATTTTTCCCTTCACTCTCCAGTCACTGAGGATTTTTTTCCAATTAAAGCTGTTATCTCCTTAACTGCCAGCACTCCTGCCAAGACCCCACATGGTACAGTCCCCCTTTCCATTACCTCTCTCCATTCCCATACTGTATAATTTCTTTCTCTTTCTTTTCAATCCATTCTCCTTTGTTCTCTTGCTTAATTTCTTTGTTTTTCCCCCTGTTTCTGCCTTTCTCTTGTATTTATCCTCTTTCTCTTTCTCACAGGAATTCTTCAAGTTCAACCAACCAGCGAACCAACCAGCACGCTTTGTGTCCCTCTGTTTCCACCAATCTGTCTACCTCTCCTTCTTTTAACCTCTCCATCCCTCTGTTACTCCTTTGTGTTCAGTCACCTTGAGGCAGCATGGTCACAGCTGGAATGAAAGCTTTTTTTGGTCAACTTCCACTGCAGTGCATGAACAAAAGACCACTGAGATTCAAGCTGGTAACACGGTGGAAACACGCAGGGCTTGTTTTGCTCACTGAAGTGTGAGCATCTAACTGATGGGAGTTATGCAGGGTAGCAAAATTAACCAAAGACAAGAAGGGCTCTACTGCAAAAGACTTCATCATAAACACCATAACAGGTGTCATAACCGAGATGAAGCAGGGACATTTTACAATGATGGTGCCATCTTCAGATATTAAAACATATTGTGATAAAAAAAATTGAAAGAATAAATATTTGATTTAATAATAATATTAATATTGTAGTTGTGTTATTGTATTTGGTTGTATCAAGAGGGATACATATTCTATTTTTTAAGCTTTTTTAAGCTTCGAAGATAAAATGTTGTTATCAAAACATCACCTAACTAATGTAATACAGTCTAACTTCTGCTTAAAAGTGTTCTTCAGATTCAGGTGGTTTATTGCCAAGTAGCCAAGTTTGCACTTATAAGGAATTTGCCCTTGTGTTGTAGTGCATAGCAACAAAAACATGGAAGGAAAGAGAAAGCACAGGTACCTATATAAACTGGGAGAAAATACAACTTCCACAATAGACAGGTGTAAATATATAAATAACATTTATAATAACATACATATAGATACAAAATATAGTAAATGTAATGGTTTGACACAGCTCTTTTCTAACAGTTGAGTTTAAAATTGCATAAGATGCTGCTGACTGGAAATGCGCAAATGCTCATATTATCAACAGTATAAACAGTACATGTAATGAGCAAATGCAAATAATTGCGTCAATGTAGTTATTGCTTCCATGTCAAGTGATTACACTTGTTATACTGTCTACTGTTCAATTGTGGTGCAGTGCAGTAAATACTTTGAATCAAAATCTGTCATCATGCAAACATGTCCTGATGTTAGTCTTTGTATGCATATCCTGAGCTTGCTATAGATTGAAACAGGAATGCATGAGGAAATAATCATTTGCATGTTGTCAAATCTTCTGCTAGAGAAAGAACAAAAAGAAGGATACAGTACATTGGCAGTGGTTAATGGCAGCTGGGACACTTGGAGCCAAAGTCCATCCATCTATCCATCCAAGATCAAAGTCCTTCATTTATTCTGCTTACAGTATGATTACCTAATGAGCACAAGTGTCACCTGACCCTCATTGCTCTCTTCTTAGCCCCACCATTTATCTGTCTATCCATTCACGAAAAACAGCACTGCAATTCGCCAGCGCACACACTGCAGCTGCAATTTTTTTCTATTTACACTACACACTGTGAATCACATAACCACAACAAGGGAGAGCAAAAATGGCAGAAACTACAACAAAAAAATAGCTGCAGTGAAACAAATACAGATGAGGAAAACTGCAGATACAGAAGCTGGTTTACTCTGCCGGCTGTTGAAAGAAAGGATATAAACAAAGGCAGAGGAAAGAAGATGCATGGTATGTGTTTCTGTTTTTGTTCATGACACACTGCTGAAATTGATGTGCCTTCATCCTCCAAGTCCATCCCTCAAACATCAAACTCAGCTTCATTATCTCCTCCACCCATCACTTGAATCAATCCATTCCTCCAGTCGAGTCTCCTCACCTTCAAATGATAAAACACCTGAAAAAGATCTGAAAGCACCCTTTCCATCTTCCCCTCTATTTCTCATAAACCTCCAGAGACTCCCTCTTTCACTTCTTCCCTCACTCCTTACATCCTTCTATAACTCTAACCCTCCCCTCTCCTCCCTCCATCAAATCCGACCTTGTCTCCCTCAGAGGTCAAACAGCTGGAATGGATCGATGGCTTTGGAGAGGGAAGGTAAGATGGCAGCAGAAGAGAAGAGAAAGAGAGGGGAGAGTAGGGTGGGGAAAGACAAAAATGGAGAGGTATGAGAGAGAAGAGGAGTAATGGCTTTGGTATGGAAGAGGGGGTGATGGACAGAGGAGAGGTTTTGACGGGATAAAGAAATCCCTGAATCAGCATTCCTCTGGGTCTCTGTGGGAGCAGCAGGGGAGAAGGGAGGGAAGGTGAAAGGAGGAAATAAGAATGGGGAGTGATAATAAATGGAGAGAACGAGATGGAGCAGGCAGGGGAGGGATTGAGGAGGGGGAGGTGATAAGTCTGTAAGGGAGGGATGGGAGGAAAGGATAATGGGACAGAGAAAATTAAGAAGGGAGGGATGGAATGAACATCTCCCTTCTCCTTATTAGATTTAATTGCGTTGATCTCTTTACCCACAGGGGGGTTAACATGGAGATGAGTGTGTGTTTGTGTGCTTTTTGTGTGTGTTGGTCAGTGAGCTAAATGTACACATACCCTAATAATGTGTTAAGATAAAAGAAAATACTTGCATATAGTTTCAGAAGATAGCTAAGACTGTATTTACATACATACAACATAAATGAGGCTACTATCCATGTGAATACTACATTTAGCTAAGGCGCAATCCCTAGCTAAATACATTTTGCACAATGATGCTTAAAAGTGCTGTAAAATGTATATTTCTGTTTAATTTGTGCTTCTAAGTGCAACGTCACGTTAACATTTATAACACTACCAAAACAATTGTAATATATTAATAACACATTGCTAAAAAAAAAAGTCTAAATAGTTTCACATTTTAGTTCTGATAACAGTGTAGCTAGAGACAAACAACCTTTGTTAGCCTATGAGCATTTTTAGTTAGAATTATCAGTTGATAATTAAAATAAATGTACTTTTAGGTTTGTAATCTTTAGCTCACACTACCATGTAATATAAAGTACTGTTACTAGTAAACAATGTTAACAAAAATGCAGCTAATAGAAGCTAAACAAACACTGGGCTACAGAAGTCGCTAACATAGTGCTAATAATATGCTAACAGACAGCCGCAAAAACTGCAGTCGTTTATAGCAGTATATTAGCTGCAGCTGAAGTGTAATAATGTATAGGCTAGCAACTTATAAACATACACAGATTCCTTGCAGAGAGCTTGTTAGCAATATGCTAGCATGTGAAAATGGTGAAACATATTCTTATCTACAGTAGGACAGGTTTCTCTTTTTGTTAGGTTTGACGAGAATAATCCCTCTATAGTTCCCAGTAAAGAATCGATGACCTACAGCGGCACACTATACTGTAGGTCTAGCCAGTAGACCGCATAGCATTGCTTTTTAAAGAACATCGATATCAAAACAGACTGGAGCCTGCAGCCGCCACCACAACATAATCAATAATTCACAATCTTGATTTACACCTGTGAATCACCAAAGCCTTCATTGTCTGTATGTTCTCCTATCTTAAATGCCTCTTTGTCTAGTCCGTTTTATCTTTTTAACATTTATTTTTGGCTTTACAATGTGTATATCTACTGTATATAACATGTTCTCTCTCTAAAGTTTAGTTTCTTCCTCTCTTATATCTTTCCTTCATTGTTTTTCAGTATCTGACTCACACTTGAATTCTCCTGTTTATATAATCAAAGGTGACACAGATACAAATGAGTGAGACATTCCTGTGTGGATGAGCACACACACAATCACGGTTTCCCTGAATCATATCAACGATGTGAAGAATTCACATCTCTGCAGGGTTAGCATAACTCAACAAAACAGACCCAAACACAGCTTATGAAACCATGTTAGTTAGACTGTCAGCAAACAGCCAGAAACCCCTCAGCACACTCAACATGCTAATATGTGAAGGGAAAGATAACTAAATATAAGTACTCATGGACTGTAAGGTGCACGATACTGTTGGCACTATTTCTGAAGTGTAACTACAAACAATTTTCAACAATCCAATCTTTGTTTTAGTCATTTTTTTATGGATAAAAATGTGCTTGTTGCAGCTTTCCAAATGTAACAATTTTAAGCTTTCGTGTGTCATACATGACAGTAAACTGAAGATATTTGGATTTTGGACGGTTGATCGGACAAAATAATACATTTGTATATATTACCTTGGGCTCTTAGAAGTATTTGACACTGTTTTCTGACATTTTATTAACAATCAAGAGAACAATTAGTAACAGAATAGTAGCTGTAGCCCTATTTTAATGCATTTATCTGACTGCTGGATATATAAAGTTGCACAGTGGGTGAAGTTATTCGCAGAGGTTAAAGTTGAAGTCCAGTTCATTTTGTGCACATGATGACAGGAAAGTGGAGCATTTCGGAGGCTGGAAAGGTCATGAAACTGTTCCACTTGAATCAACAGTAAAAAAAAAAAAAAAATCAGCAACTACATTATAAAAAAAATGGTTATTTGATGAAAAGGTGACTACCATCATAAATAACATAAACAGAAAGCAAAAGATATGATGGGGCTGGAACAAGTCAAGTCCAGCACCTGCATCAATCTGCTCCTTCAATAATCCAGTTATTTTAATCAAATCAACTGCCTATGATCTACTGCTGTAAAGTAATCCTATAGGGTAATAGAGTAGTAAGAAAACACGGAGCATCCTTCCCAGATCTCCCCAAACAGCAAACTGGCAATTTTATCAAGGGAACACACAGTCCGGCCAGATGGAGCAGACAGACCAAGATCCCATGCCAGCGACCCAGCCATCCATCCAACCCTGACCTGGGCCGTAGCCATGACCATCAGCCCGTCAGGCACTGAGTGAAAGAGACCATAAGCAGAAGCGAGAGAGAGAGAGAGAGAGAGAGAGAGAGAGAGAGAGAGAGAGAGAGAGAGAGAGAGAGAGAGAGAGAGAGAGAGAGAGAGAGAGAGAGAGAGACAAGAATGGAAAGACAGAGCCTCATTTTCTGTTTTTCACTCAGATTAAATTTCTCAGATGGAGGCCAGTGGAGAGGTCAATTTTGCGCCACTCAGAGCGAATCTGGGTGCAGCATCAATTTATTTTTATTTTTTTCCCTTTCAAATGGAGTGCACCGCCAACTCTGTTGTTTTTATTTTCACTTCAGCTATATTTCTTCCTTTTCATCACAGTGCTTAACTGGCTACACTTGGTAAAGCAAAAAGTCCCTGGAGTGGCGGAGATGAAGTCAGCACTAGATGAGAAAAGAAACAAGCTCTCCCGAGGATTTCAGGTAAACTGAGCACAGTAAACACTGGTTTCATCAAAGGGCCAAAAGGACAACAGGCTAAATAAGGATCTACCCGAACCTCAATGTTTAGCTAAAATTTCCAGTTAGGTCCAGACTGAAAGAGACACTTTAATCTGAATTTAAACCCTAGTAATCTTCTACAACAAAACATGGTTAACTAAATGGCACAGCAGTGAACTGTTTCAACTGTAGAATAAATATGTCATAAGCCTCCTGTTAAAGAAACCCGATGGCACCTTCCTCATCAACTACAAAAAAGAATTCATCCACCCATGCTGCCAAACAGCATTTATCCCATCCAGAAAGCAAACTACTGGCACTACTGACTCTATTTTGGCCTCTCCTGGCCTGGCTCCATACAGCACAGTGTGGATATTTTTATCTTACCTTGTCAATCTCCTGCTGCAGGACCTGTTTGGCGACTTCCAGGTCCTGCAGTCTGACCCTCAGCTCCTCGTTCTCCTGCTCTAAACGAGTCCTCTTCTTCTCCCCGCTGTCCAGCTGGCTGTGGAGACGGATGGACACGTCCTTCGCCACCTGCGAGGGTAATGAGAGAGGGATGGAGGGAAGGTAGAGAGAAGAATAAAGAGGTTATAACACTATTTTGGTGATGGGATGAGCGTATTTTAACTGTATTCATCATTCATTCACATTCTGCTTCACATTCACACAGTTGCTGAAATTCAAAACTGAGTGTTATTGCTACTAAGGGACACTTAGCAAATAAACAACAAAACAAATGGATAAAGTAATAATGCATGGGGTGTAACCGCTACCCTAAGTCATGCACCTTATTTTAAGAGAAAGTACACGAGGTGGAGTCTTTGGTAACTCTTGTATATCTTAATTTGCCAGTGCTGACAACAATAACCTTTCAACTATCGTCATGGGATATTGCTCAGGAGATTATTCCTAATCTTTCAGTCTCCGTTCAGGTAAAAGAGACTGAATCCTGGCTCTGTTTAATTTAATTTTGAGGCGACAGAAATGTTCTAGGAGCGCTGCCAGTGCAAACAGGACCAGTTAAATGCTGGTGAATTTAGCTGAGTCTGTGAAGTGTGTCGTCTCTACCAGAAGGAACGCTTTGCATGTTCAACCTAGTGTGCACGGGGGGGTTATTTAAAAAAAAAAATTCTAATAACGCCAAAAAGATAATTAATACCACTCTAACAGGAGCTGGTCTTGTATACATAATGAAATTTTATGATAGTCTGATAGTTTCCCCCTGAGGGGATTTGTTCATGAAAAGTTTCTAAAGTCAAACAAAGACAAAGTCAACTCCCTGATGTCTGATATGAAAACAACACAGGGCACAAATTCTCCCATCTGATAAAAGCATTATCGCTTAGTGGATTATAAAAGTGTTTTAATATTCAAAGTCAGTATTACTTTACCGTGTAACAAATGTAATGAAATGAAATGTATGCAGAGCTGTATTAGTGGCACTGTTTAGTCTATGTTGGTAATAGGGCAATTAAACTGAATTACAGATTTAAGCAGCATTTTGTTGTCCAAATATCTATATACAATGTTATACTGGTACAATGTAGGTGTGTTACAGGAACATGTTCTTCTATATACAAACTTAATGTCAAATGTCAAATCATTTACCAATGATGCCGTCAAACCTGTTCTCAGCTGTATTTGAGGAAACAAAACACACGCTGAGATCCAATATTAAACCACAGTGTTCATCTCTGTAACCTTTGTTCCTCGTTATAGTCTTTAGGGCAGCACTGGATTCAAAATATCTCACATATTGAATGTGAATAAGGGTTTTGTTCCAGCAATAATGCCTGAAGACCTCTGGAACAGGGCAGCAATGAAAACAGCATAAAACCTCTTATACAGAGTCATAATGATGGCTATCTCCGAGTCATTCAGCAGCACACAGCCTTACAATGGGAGTAATGCTGTTTTTATGCTGAATTACAAGCATCATCACTTTCTTTGCCATGACAACAGCCTATTTGTTTAGAGTTTGCAATACAAATACAGTTAAATACAGATTTAAATTAGGGCTGAGGGACTCTTGAATACTGTGTTGTTGAATACATGATGCTTTCGATCACCACATAGCATCATTACAAACACATACTTAACAGGACAGTTGAAGTTCAATAACTGCTTTAATCTGTATCACGCTCAGTCAGAGCCAGTTTGGTTATTAAAAAATAAAAAGACTAAGTGCAGATAAAAGGAGGTCATTTGCTTTAATAAAGGTTCATTTTAACTTCAAATTGATTGCATTAGCTTTATTGAAATTAAATATGAGCGCTTTTAACCCAAAATTGCTGTTTTAGATTTAATGAGATGAAACTTTAATGATTCCTATCGGGAGTTGAGTAGATAGATATGTCTGCGTTTAAATCAATCACTCAATAGCTCATAAATGACGCCATTTACTACAATGAGGATTTAATTTAGTGGGTCTTTAGTATCTGATGATTTAAGAGTTTTAAATTGATATATTGTACTTTTATGACTTTGAACAATTAGTGTGTGGGAGTTATTTCCTATTCATGATTTTACTTAATAAAAACCACGCATCTGTATTTGAATTTCTATGTTCTCACTTCAGAAAGGATGTAATCATATTGTAGTACAGCTCTACACAAGTGGCTTTCCAGCTGTCTTCATTTGACTATATGGAAACAAAGTGAAAGGTCAGTCAGTATAAATGTCCTATAATATCACTTAGTAATTGCTGTGACTTTAAGTTTGTGTCAGTGTCCGTATAATACAGTATATTCTGTCTGTAGTTTGAGAGGGAAGTCTGAATAGCAGATCTAAACAGCAACTGCAGCCATTATCATTTGACAGTGTGTATTTATCTGATTGTGCATCTGCATAATTAATAGTTTTACAACCAGTGGTTATATGTGAGTATCTGTCTACGTGTGTTTCTTTTTGTTGTGTGCGTCTGGTCTCTGTTTGATTCACACTTGTACAATTTGTGTCTCGCTGCTCTTCTGCAGCATCTCTGTTAGCACAATTTGTGAATGTGTGTATTTACTGTGCGCCAAAATGTCAGAGTGTGAATGTGTGTTCTTCTGAACCAGTGCCAGTGTGCAGCTGATTCCCACAATGCCCCACTGTACTGCCCACTCTAACCAGTGGCTCCCTGAGCTCCACCATGCACACTCCAATTCATGCTTTAATGTGTGTGTTGGTGTGTATAGACTGTGTATTTATTCTCCTTTTTGTACACCTCTTGCACTTCTCTCTTGTTTCAACAGTTTCTTATAGTTCTGCTTGTACGCTTGTCAAATCTGTTACAAATGCCTCATCTCTTTTCTTTATGTCATTATCATGCTGCATCTCTTTCCATATACTTCTCATTTTTACCCAAATCTCATATTTCATGGAAACGTTTCCATGTGTTGGTCTAAACACAGGTTTATTATGCATCCTATTGTTGACAGTGTAATATTTTGTTAGTACTGAATGCATTGTACCATTTTATACTCATAGGTAATGATCCAATCAAACAAATTCTAAGTTTAACACTGTACTCAACCTCAAAACCTCAGCATAGATGCTTTTATGATGATTTACTTATGACATTTTTTTTATAGCTGTATAGTAGCAGCTCATTCACTTCACACATATTGTGTTTTTCATTGTACAGTATAACAGTATCCATGAACATTACACTCAAAGATGCTCAAATTAGCCATACGTTATGACAACACAGTAGCTGATTGACTAAATTAGATAGTTACTGACATATAAACTCATTTTCTTTTTAAAAATGTTTTTGTTCTTTTGTTTTTTTTTGGTATTGATCTGCAACTGAAATCAGAGTAAGCAACAACAAAGAAAAAGCCTGAAAGATCACTTTAAAAGTGTCAGGCATATTTAAAGCGTTTGCTTTAATCAGTAAGTTTTAAGTCTGCGCTATCATTGACTTTACACTCTTGAGCTTTCTCATAAACGTAGTGAACAAAACCGCACCTGAAGGTACCAACACTAGAATTACATAATTAGCATTTAACATGCAACTCATTAGCCTGGTTCCAGATCCCTGAATAACAACCCACTTTTCTAATTTGTTCTTTCAACTAGTTGGTGAAACAATCGACCAATCAGAGCTTAGCAGGCAGGATAAAAAAACATGGTAACATCATGTTCCTTCATGGCCACCCAGCATATACATACCACCACACACATTAAAACTCACTGCACAGCCTCGTGCTGCAGTTCTCGGTTGCTGGAATACATTTCATCAACAGAAAATGAAATGAAGATGATTGACAGTTGATCTCAGGGAGGTGCAATGCAGAAATATGACAGTCGTGAGCACTTTGTAGTAAATATGGAGATGAAATACGATAGCAAAGCTACAAAGATCTCACGGATAACCACTTTAAACAAAAGTGCATTTCTGAATATCAATTGACTCCCTCTGTCTCCTCTCCTTCCTTAGTACAGTAGCCTCACACTATACATCAGCATGTGTGTGTTAGAAACACGGAGGAGCCTCAAGTCTTACAGAGCTTTATGTGTATTGAATCAGAAAGAAAACTGTGATTGATTAACACTTAATTTCAATACAAAAAACAGCTTTTATTTACAGGGTGTTTTCAACACTTGGGCCTCTGTTTCTACCCCTCCACCCACCCACCCCCCACTTCACTCCTATAATTTCCTCCCCTTCAACACTCCATTATTAGCCATTGATTGCTGATAAATGCTGTATTGTTCTTCTATGTTAAAGGGAACGTGAAGGAATTTAACACCATTGAGGCTGTAGTTTTACCCAGCAACAGAGCTATAGGATGTAATTAGCATTCAGTCGGGGTGCTGCAGAGCTTGGTGAGAAGCTGTGAATGTGTGTGTGTGTGTGTGTGTGTGTGTGTGTGTGTGTGTGTGTGTGTGTGTGTGTGTGTGTGTGTGTGTGTGTGTGTGTGTGTGTGTGTGTGTGTGTGTGTGTGCATGTGTTAAAGGGATTGAGTGTGTGTGTGTGTGTAGAGGGAGTACGAAATCAGGACAGTAGGAAAAAACATCAAACATAGAGGCATACAGGCAGCAAGGGTTTCTTGACTGTTCCTTTGCTCACACACAACAGAGCACACAATACACAACACACACACACACACACACACACACACACACACACACACACACACACACACACACACACACACACACACACACACACACAGGACACAGGGCAAACAGCAGAAACATTCAACAAGTGGCAGTTAGTCATCAAAAGGCTCTCTTTCGTGTACACTGTGCGTGGTTGTGTGTTTGATTGCGTTCAACAACCAGAGTCTTGTTCCTCTTGTTATCCAGTCTGCCTGCATTAGGCTGCACACACACATGTAAAACCTCTTTGATAAAATCTACAGGGAAGGAAGTCGTTAGAGAGATCACCGTTATGGAAACACAGCAGCTCAGTGTGTGTGTGTGTGTGTGTGTGTGTGTGTGTGTGTGTGTGTGTGTGTGTGTGTGTGTGTGTGTGTGTGTGTTGTGTGTGTGTGTGTGTGTGTGTGTGTGTATGTGGTTGCGCGTGTCTTATCTTTGTGAGGATCAAACTGAGGGGCTTTCTGCATGGTCCCAACTTCTTCAAAAGGCTTCATTAGGATCATAAGGATATAATTAAGTCTACAGTAATTTAATGATAGTGTAAATGCTGGACAAGTACATAGCATGTGATGTAAGAAGCTATGTCACTGAGGGTCCTAACAAGTATTAACATAAAAACATAACAAACACAGAAACATGCATTTTAAAAAACTGAATAATAGTTCACTTTTTTATTTCTAACCTAGAAAAATCCTGAAAGATTCATATATTTCATTCATTTCTATATTGAATTTACATAAAGCATGTAAATCGATTATATGTTTTATTAAATCTGCTATTTATTATTTAGGGGGCAGGAATAAGCAGATATATGGAGCATTCATTTCTGAAGTCCAATATTTACTTTCCTTTTAGCACAGTTTTTGGTCTCCACCAACTCCTGAGAAAATGATCTTGCTCTTTAGCTGCTGTCAGTCTGCCACTTGGTGCAGGGATGTAATATGATGTACAGTGGGTTGTGAGAATCTTTAGCTCCAAACAGCTGCCTTCCGTGTCTACAAACAACATGATGAGAGTGATGAGAGTACACCAAACCAGTTGCCTGCCGAAAAAACAAAAACGATGAACTGGAATATCCAATAAAGCTTAATGCTTAGTTGTTCAGATACAAGTAGTCATAAGGTCCATTAATGTTGATTATAACGGCTTTAACAACAGTTAAAGAAGATGGATGTCATTTTCATCTCTGTGAAAATGTACTTTCAGTCTTTTTTTCCCCTTATTCCTTTCAGCCATTGTGCAAAGTCAGGTTAAACATTTCTGACCAATCTCTCTACTGAAAACATAGAGATGAATTTTTTTTAATCCAACACCTGAAATATTCCTCAAAACATCTTCCTTTCATAATTAATACATAGAGTTGTTTTTTTTATATTCCCATGAAGTCCATCCTTTAGATGTAACCTGTCCTTACTGTTTAGGAGCAGTGGGCGGCAACAGTACTGCACTCCAGTCTGGCCATAATCTTGCTCAAGGGCAAAGGCAGAAGTACTTCTAACACCTACTGAAACATTCATGTCTGTCGGTGTGGGAGGAAACATGCAAACTCAAGAAAGGCTTCAGTCAGCCCTGATGGGGTTTGAAATCAGAACCTTCTTGCTGTGAGGTGACAGTAACAAGTACAGAGCCACTCTGCTTAAAATCAATTTATTACACCACTTCGGCTTTGGTCTTTAAAAAAAAACAAAAGAAAAACAAGCTCAGCAGCCGAGTCCTTTGTTGTTTTGAAATGTAATTTGTGGCTGAAAGCTTTTTGAGAGGAACATTAACATTTTTACTCCCGAATACATGTCAGCACCACAATTTTATTTATGGAAGCCCGTTTTCTTTTTTGTCTATCTTAGACTTTCCTGCAGTGCTTTAGCCATTTTGTTATGAGGTAAACTAGGACCACAACCCTTTATACTGACTGAGACACTCCTTTAATCTGCAGTTTTATTCACCACAGCACTCCACAGTGGTTCAGCCCGCATGTTGTTTATCAAATTGTAGACTTTGGCTTCATGTTGGGGAACAACGACTAACAGAAAAGCTTCTTACAGACCTCCACCTTGGAGGTGACTACATTGTTTTTTAATGAGCTATGAAATGTGCTTACACAGTGCTGCTCTCTGTAGAATTATCGACTGTTTAGCTGAACCCCTCAGTTTATCATAGAGGAGAGTACTGCAGAATCAGCTTATAGCTGCACTGTCAGATAAGGAGTGTTTTTGAAAAAAAAAAATCTTTCTTTCATAATCACACCAATGGTTCTGAAATGGCTGACAAACCAAAATAGACTGCTGCTCTGTCTCCATCTGGTTTCATTACACATTGAACATGTTTGATTTAAATTTTGGTTGCAACACATTAAGTCAATAACAAATGTGCAAAGTCATATTTCACAAGATAATGAACTCATATACAGAAACTCAAAAATACAAGTTAAAGTTCCACAAACAAAATTCATCTGAAGTGAAAGTATGTAACACTATCCTCCATAGTTGTATACTACTGGCCTCAGATGAGCATGTGCAAGCCAGAGAGTGGCTGTTAGCTTTAGAGATACTTTGTTTACATAAATAGATGACACAAATTCATACCGCATATGAAATAATGAATGACAGCTTGGATGACAAACACATTTCTGGTTCTCTGACAATCCAACGAGGCATCTGTGTTCATATTTTTCTTGTTATCTCTCTCAGTGTGTATCTGCGCTGTGAGTTTCCTGCAGGAGCCTGGTATTGCATCATTTTTATCACTGCTGTTTTTAATGCGAAACTGTCAGGACTCTTGACAGAAAGACGTAGATTTACAGGCCTGGACCCACAACACTTATCACAGTGTATCAAACACAGAAGTTGCAAGAGAACTACAGTTGGGGGCAAGCACATACTAAAATTTCCATATTGCTATTGCAGCTGCTTTCATGCTTACAATTTATGATTTGTGCATTCAAGAGTCAAAGATTTTGAGTGGGAAAGCACTTCAGAAAACAGGAGACCAGTTTATATACTTTATTTAACTTCTGTCTAAGAATGAGAGGGTTTGTCAGGAAACTGTGAAGAACTCATAGGTAACGCTGATGTTGATGTTTAGTTTTGAGGCTGTTGCCCTTTTTGACTTTCATCCAATACTCTGGCCTCTCAACACCCATTTAGAGGATGTTACATCACAAGTAATCTGCTTCATGTCTATATATAAAACCATTATGTGTGAAAGAGAGGGAGAGAGAGAGAGAGCCACTGGCGTGACAGCTGTTCCAGTACAGGCTATCTATCTTTGGATGGAGACACGGAAAGAGAGAGAGAGATAGAGGGTGAGAGTGGGACAAGGGTGATGGAATGTGATGAATTCCCACAATCCATGGCATGTCGTTTGGCATGATCTCACTTTCAATATCCCCAACCATCATTACATCCATCCATCCGTTCATGCAAACATACAGGCATCCGTTCGGGAGTGAAGATATATTACTCAATACCATAGCTGTTGTATTAGTAGTTGCAGTATTATTGAATGGGCCTGCGTCCAATAATACTTCTATTATCTATTTATCTGTCAATTAATCATTCAGTCAATGAATTGTCAATAAATTCTGGGTTGGCTTGACATGACTGATGGAAAAACCTTTTTTATTGACAAGTGATAGGAAATGTAATGTGTCTATCACCTAATTAGTGACGCTTATCATTACTATTGTTCAGTAAAAACAGGTCTACACAACAAGATATGGAGATATTAGGTCAGCAGATCAGTTATAAATACTACAGAGGTGAATAGTAGAAGCAGAAACAGTCACAGTGAACGTTTAATGAAGAGGTGTAGACAACAGGCTCTTACTGCATTTTTTGCAAACCAGCACACCTCCAGCAGCTCATCAAGGTAAACAACTTATTTTATCTTGCCAGTGACTGTGCACTGCTCACCACATGGCTCAGCACAACTGCCCAAATAAACACACAGATAAACCGAGAAAAACTGCCATGACAGGCTCTGAGGTGATGTGGCAGCAACTTCAAATGGATTGTTTTGGCAACCAAACATCCAAAAGTCAAATATATTCAAATTTCAATAATGTAAAGCAGAGCTAAGCTGCAATGTATCCCATCTGAGTAGCTAAAAGAAAACGCATCATCATGACACACACACACCCACACACCCACACACACACACACACACACACACGGAAACCACGCTTCCTACTGTTAGCAGGGATGTAAACTGTGACACTGGCGTGGAAACTATACTTCCTACAATGTGTGTGACACGTGGCACATATGTGGGGGTTGGCATGTGTTTGTGTGTGTGTGTGTGAAAGAGAGAGAGATAGAGAGAGAGATGCAAGAGGAACACTTTCCTGGATCTCATGCAGTACATCTACTGTACTGAATCCAAGAGAGAGAGAGAGACAGAAACACACACACACACACACACACACACACACACACACACACACACACACACACACACACACACACACACACACACACACACACACACACACACACACACACACACCGGACACACACAGTGACATATGGAGAATGGAGATGAGGCTGTGAGCTGGCCCTGTTCAGATAAAAGTACCGGATACTGCTTCCTCCCAGCTCTAATCTAATGCCTGTGTGTGTGTGCTTTTGTGCTTTTGAGGAGCAGTTTCAGTGTGGTGACTGGGTGAGTGAAGACATTTTTGGAAAGTTAAGACATTTGACTGATCCTCACTTCTTCAAAGGGTTGTTTGAAGATTAAAAAGGTTAAAGTTAGAGATTGGGTTTGGGTGGTGTGATGGTTAAGGTTTAGAATTTCAGGTTACTTAAAGGCATTGTACCAATTAGGCTCCTCACAAGTATGGCAGTACAAATGTGCGTCTGTGAGGGAGCAAGGGGGGGATGAGTTCACAGGAGGTCTGAACTGAACCAAACAAAATAAAGAAGTGAGAAAAGAGAAGAAGAAATAAAAATGAGCCTGCAAAAATGCCCAGGAGGAAATATGTTCAATGTATTATATGAAATCAGGCATGGTGCCTGAGAACTTTAACCCCTGCATTTAATCGTGAGCCCACAGGACATTGGACTACTTCATATCAGTAGATTATATTTCAATTACCTATGGCACAAACTGTACAAAGGTGCCACATGTAGACTCCATAAAGCTGTCCTAGTTTACAGCCACTGTTGTAGTGATCTGTCCTTATTTGGGCAACCACAGTGAAGTTCCACGCTGCTTACAGTGCAGGCTGAAAAGCTCATAGACCACTCTCTCTATACTGACAGCACATATCCAGCTTCTCATCTAACACCCAGTAAGACAGCAAATAAGCAGCTACAACTTTAAAAGATCAGTTCACTCAAATTATAAGGCAAGGCAAGGCAAGGCAGTTTTATTTATATAGCGCATTTCATACACAGTGGCAACTCAATGTGCTTTACATACTGTAAAAGAAACAGAAAAAATTGAAAAAACATGGAATTTGAGAAATAAAAATAAAACCCAATCATCCAACACATACATACCCCCCCTCCCCCCCCCCCCACACACACACACACACTAATAATAAAAACAAAGTACAGAAACATAGAAAGAGAGAGAAATAAAATACTATAATAGAGCATTAAAAATAAGATTGCAGCATAAAATAATGATTTGCTTTAAAATCATTAAAAGGACATAGAGTGCAAATGAAAGATTAAAATTTAAAGTGCTTTGAAAGAGCTCAATCATAAGCACAGGAGAAAAGAAGTGTTTTTAACCTGGATTTAAAAATATTCACAGTTGGGGCTGATTTCAGTTCTGCTGGTAGTTGGTGCTGTTCTGCTGTTCCAGTTGTGTGCAGCATAACAGCTAAAAGCTGCTTCACCATGTTTAGTCTGAACTCTGGGCTCCACTATCTGACCTGAGTCAGTAGATCTCAGAGCTCTACTGGGTTTATATTCTACTAACATGTCATTCATGTATTCTGGACCTAAACCATTCAGTGATTTGTAGACCAGTAGCATAACTTTAAAATCTATTCTATAGCTGACTGGGAGCCAGTGTAAAGACTTTAGAACTGGAGTAATGTGCTCTGATCTCTTTGTTCTGGTTAAAACTCGAGCTGCAGCGTTCTGAATGAGCTGCAGTTGTTTAATGCTTTTTTGTGGGAGTCCAGTCAGAAGACCGTTACAGTAGTCGAGTCTACTGGAGATGAAAGCATGAATCAACTTCTCCTGGTCTGTTTGAGACATAAAAACCTTCACTCTGGATACGTTTTTAAGCTGATAGAAGGCTATTTTGGTGATTGATTTGATATGACTGCTGAAGGTCAGATCTGAGTCTATCAGCACACAGGTTATAAATAAACTTGTTAAAGTCGTAATGCAGATAGTTTCAGTTTTATGTGCCAAGATTTTAAGAGGTCTACCTCAAAATTCTGCCACTACAACAATACAGTAAATGTAAAGATCATTTTGTTTGTTTGGAGTGAAGGTATGTCAGAGATGGATATCGTAAAAAAAAAACACGAACACATCTACTGGATTACTACATTGCTGGATACAACTTGCTTAAAATAGAATAATGTATCTTAGTCATGTTGGTGAGCAATAATACAAAGAAAGCTCCAATCACTAAGTACTTGTTTCAATACGTACTTCTAATATTTAGCAAAAGATTGAAAACTTTTCGTAAATTTCAGTCTGAAATCAGGATGACAAGACCCGGCCGGCATCATGACCGTGTCAGAAAGTTTAGAGTAAACCCTTAAAGTCTGACACACTTCTGATTTTCTCTGGAAAGATGGTCAAGTACCACTGTGCTGACATCATGAGAATCCTAACAAGTATTTCCTCTGTATCTGTGTGTGTGTGTGTGTGTGTGTGTCCAGATGTCTGTAGCCTGTGGGAATGAGAGCAGTATGTGAGTAGGACAGGAAATGATGTCAGAAATTCTCATGGAGATTTTAAGGTCCCCACAATTTATGAAAGAGCCCAAATAACAGCATGTGATGTACATACTGTATAAGAGATGTTTTTTGCGTCAAATGATTCATGTGACAAACACATTTGTTCCTATTTCTCCATTCCTCTTAGTTCTCATTCTGTCTTCCGTCCAGATGGACTCTGACAGTCCCCTATAGCCTCCCTGGAGTAGTGCTTAAGGTCACATGAGCAGTTGGACAGAAAGACAGGCAGAGGAGGAGGAGGAGGAGAGCAGAGTGAAGGACAGACAAAGTTTGAGTGCTAAGATCAGAGGAGGATGAGAGGATGTGAGAGTTCATACATGTGCGCTGGTTGGTGAGCGAGTGTGTGTGTGTGTGTGTGTGTGTGTGTGTGTGTGTGTGTGTACATTTGCTGATCTGTGTGGCATTTGCATGTGAGTCATCAAATCAGGGTTTTAACGCATCAACAGCAGTTAAGCCAATTACTAAAGCAGCTCAGTGAAGAGCAGCTCAGCAAGTCAAGGTCAAGTTGGATCGTGCGCCGGGCGTGTCCACCAGCTACACTTTCAACGCTGACGAAACATCTCTAAAACATTTTGTAATTGTCCAAAAAGCATCAACCACAGTTTATGTGATGTAACAAGGGCAGAGTCTGGTACATTTAAAAAACAAAACAAAACACACTTTAAATGACACAATCCTATAATCCACTTTCTATTTAAAGCACATGAAGCATTTTCTGATTTGGTCCAGCATCTTCTAGCAGGAATAAAGACATTTTGGACACATTTTGGGGATGTTAGGACATAAAACTCAGGTGAAAATAAGCTTGAATAAATCTTCTAAATCTTTAAAAGTAGTTACTTGTGACTTGTTTTGGCTTGTGACCCCCGAATACAAAGAAATGTCACCTTTGTCACAGGTTTCATGTGTTCTTGAGCTGCAAGTAGTTTAACCAACAAGGGCTTTTCCTTTTTTTTGCCTGTATTATTAAAATATGTACTATTAGATGAAGCAGAAGAGCATGATACAACTCTTAACATCTGTGTTGTGTTACAACATGTTAGAAGAACACACTGAGCTTAAGATGGTTTGGCCTGACACCAAAATCGTAAATCAGTGCTACATAATCCATGCAAATGTTAACACTTAAAGTGGCTGAGAACATTATCCAAGGTAAGGAAATGACCATTTTAGCCATTTACCATTGCCAGGATTTTTCATCTAATGTACAAATATTGAAACAAAACTACACATTGTTTTTATTCCATTATCTAAAACTGCTAGTCTCTATTATTTTTTAATTGACTAAGTATACAAGTGCATTTGAGGTGATGCTGCACATATGAAGCTACCACTACACAGTGAATGCAAGTACATGAGCTACAATTTAACACAACAGATTATTTTGTTGACCTTGTTTTTTATCACTTGCATTTCTGTTGGAAGTCAGATATCCAAAGCTAACAGTCCTTGTCATTTTGTCTTCTATTGCTGTTCATGTTATTTTCCACTCTAGCTGAATCACTGCTGAGTCACAGAGACAGGAGTGCCTGTTTTCATAAGGCTAATGATAATGCTACCAGAATAAACTGGGGAGTGACTGTGAGAGGCTTGTAAATGAGAAGCTTAGCGTGGGCTTAATGCACGTGCGTACACACACACACACACACACACACACACACACACACATACACACACACACACACACAGGACAGCATGAGATATCTTGACCTGGTGTCTGAGTCTTTGGCCCCGGTGACGATCAGCCATGTGTTGAGGGAGACACAGAGAGCAGTCAGATTTGTCTCCCAGCTGTGTATTTTTTTCATGTTTCCTGTGTTAATGTATCTTTGCTAAAGCAGCCAACAGATGCCGATTTACTCCTTTTTTTCTCTCAAGCTTCATCCCTCTCTTTCTCATCTCTGACTTCACTCTCACATTTCTTACCCGGGGGCTACTACTGGCTATCACAGATTGAAATTCAAGTCAAACCTCCATTCAAATCAACTCTATTAAACACAACTAATCCTGCTTGTATAATTCATTGACTTCCCCTCCTCTATATTTGTTCTTTTCTTTGATTTTTGTTAGCTTCTCTTTTTTCCTTTTCAGTCTTTTTTTCTGACTATACCCACACCATCCACCCCCATCTCAACCTCTCGCTCTCATTGGCCAATTTGAATTTTCAAACGCTGACCAATCCCCCTTTTTCCTTTCAGTCTAAACGCACACTCTCAAAGTCACAGGATGTACGTTCATCCTTTTTCCCTCCTTCCTTCTATCAAAACAACCAGATGGTGAGACAGCAGCTGAGAGACAGACAGCAACAGCAGGCTAAGGGTCCTTAGAGAGTGACATCACGGTCTCTCTTTCACACACACGCTCTCTCTCTCTTCACGCTCTCTCTCTCTCTCTCTGTTGAGTTATAAAGGCCTCATTGTATCTTCCATCGCATGGAAAATGTCGGAGGAACGCTCTGAATTTGACGGAGTATATCCACAGTTCAGGGTCACCGTGGTCAAAAACACACAGTAGCTTCACGCTGCACTCAGTGTGTTTGTGTGTAACTGGCCTTTATCAAGGATTCCTGAGGTGACTGGTGTGTGTGCATACAGTACTATGAAGGACGCTTGTAAAAAAACAGATCTTAGCTGTATCTGCGTGTGTTTGTGGAACTGAGCTGGGGGATTAATGAGGCGTTCAGTGTCTCTAAATCAGTGTGACCGTCAGTCCATATATGTTTTTAAACAGGGAAATTCCTTAAACTAATTAGATGAAGCCTGACCTCACCACAGTCTCATGACTTCAACATTGTGAAGAAAATAGAAGAACTGTCTTGCAATACATAAGCATCGTGCAAAACAAAACACAACATGTACGGCCGTCTGGTAGCCACATCTGTACTCCTATGAGGCAAAACTTATTTTTAGTTGTGTTTTGGTCACATCATCACCAAGACATCACACTCATTTTCCTTTCCAGAGTATCTCTGCTTGCAAGATGGCTAACTAGGAATCACACAAATTTAGGGTTTGTTGTTCATTTCACTCAATATTTTAAAAGATGTACAGATGTTGACTGTACAAAGTTAGCTGTGTAATGTTTAATAGGTTTTCAGTACAGGTAGGTTTTAGTGCAAAAGTGTTCAATGAAAAAAGAAGCTTTTATACAAGCATATCTTTATCTCTATAAAACTAACCCGAAGAATCAAAATGTCTAGTTGAGAGTATCTTTATAAAGACTAAGAAAAAATAGCTCAGCCTGTTTGGAGTAACATTCCCCACAACCCCCCAATATAAACATCTTTACACAAAGTTATGTTTCAGTTTCTGGACTTTTAGCAGAAATTGAATTAGCTTGCAGAGTGTGTTGCTGTAGAGAAGTTTACTGTGTCCAAGTTGACTACATCTGAAAATAAATCGGCTCCAGACTACTTCAGGCACTTTGACCTCAATAAACTGGCTCACAGCCTCACCGCACCATAACATCTAATTACAGACATGGTATCTCAATTTCTCTATCATGCGTCTTAATAACTGTAATATACTGTATCTATTGCATGTACACAGCTAATCTGCAGCTGCTAAGAGCAATGTGGCACCAGCTTCAGAATAGTCTATTCATTTCAAATCAGCCTTTCTCAAACACGCACACAACAAACACTTACTTTGACGTCTTGCTCCAGCGTTCGTATCAGTTCGCCGTCCACCTGCCCTGTTTGGGCCACACGGAGGGAGCGACGCTCGGCCTTCCTCAGCCTGTACTGCAGGATGCGGCAGGTCTTGTTTGCCTGAGAAACAGACGTGAGGTCAGGAGATGATGTTACATGTCGTCTGTCTGAGCCATCTTTCTTTTCATCATCGCTTGATTCTATTGTGCCCTCAAGGAAAATTTGCCCTGCAGCAGCCATTATAGAATAAATAAAATATAGACAGTCACATTCCAAAACACACAAAAAACACACATAAAACAAAGCCTTTGAGGCAAGAACTTTAAACTGAAACTTTGCATATTTAGAAACAGGGTTGTATTATGTTTCTGCCAATGCATACCCAACATTTCCTACTGCAGCAGCTTCATATTAAAAGTGTACAGTTGGCTATGAAGCGAGGTTATTTTTGGCAATTTTTAATAGCGAATCAGTTTGAAATATTTCAGAGAATAATGGAAAAAGAGGAAACAGCCACAATGAGCTGTTAGGTGAAGAGTTGCAGGGCACAGGCTGCACACACTAACTTCTCAGCAGGCTAGCCAACATCTTCCACTCTGCCCTGCTGTGAGGAAAAGTATTTGCTCTGTGCAGCATGATATCACATCGCAGATTGCAGGTATGATGGTAAAAGACCTGTTTCAGTGATTTTTTTTAATTAAAAAAACATGAGTTTGTTTGGCTGCGCTGTAAACACACACACCAAAGAAGACATTTTGGGTATGATATTCATTTAAAGCTCCTCATCAAAGAAAATGACTACAGATTCAACAAAAGACTCATTTAGTTTGTCTATCCGCCTACACACGTACCTGCTCCAGCTGTTGCCGTAGTTCCTGTAGCTGGTAGACGTCTTCCTCCAAGTACATGTCCCTCATCTCCAACATCTCAGACCTCAACTCCTCCATCTCATCCTGCAGAAGGTGAAGAAGGGAAAGTGTATTAGTCGTTTGAACATGAAACTCAACTGTTATCAGCCTGCAGAGAAAGAGCTGTCACTGTATCTACTGCAGACACTTCTAACTGAACATCTCTGAAAGTGATGACAGTATTATATGCACATATGTGGATCATAAGTCATTATATCTCTTAGCATCTTTGTAATAAATACAAGATTATAATCACCATCAAAAAATCATCTACCATTAACATTGTCAGGGTTGTAATCCATCCTATCAATCACTGCCTGCTATCATTAGCCACTACATCTTCCTCTTCATCATCATCATTATAAGGATAACCATTACAACAATTAGTGTCGCCTTAAAATGAACTGCAACATAATATTCTCACAAGTCAAATAAAAGGGGTCATCAGAAACAGAGAACTACATGGACTCATGAGATGAAGATGGTGTACTGACTACTATATTACTAGAGTAATATGAGACTGTATTGATTGTTCTTTATCTCTGCCACTCAGGAGGTAGCACAAAGGAGGTCAAATGTCAGGGTCAGGTTATTGGATTACCTTTGGGGAAACTCTTAACAGTCCCTACAGGGGAATTGAGTCTGCAGCAGCACAAATTAAGAGCAAAGGAAAGAAATTCCTACACTAAACCCACAAGAATGTTAATTTATTGTATAGAGCAGTATTGGGAAAAATACCACTTTAAATAAAGCTACTGTAGTACATGTACAGTATATGATTAATGCACAGACCTACTGTTGTCTCCCACTTTTAAAGACATATTAAACAAGGAATTATTTATTAATTTCAGCCTGACAGTATGAATTGCATCATCCCTCACATTTTTATTTAAGGCGCAGCTCTTATATAAACGTGCACGCCTGCAATGAAATTCGCCACAACCCACTATGAGAAGACTGGGTCAATGGGCTTTATGGGACAGCAAGAGGGTTGTGAGACTACAGTGTGCTTCTCAGAGTGTACATTGTGTGTGTGTGTGTTCATGTATGACATGCAAGCATAATAGGCAAAAGGAGTACGAGCGGCTGCGGTAGTAGTAGTAGTGCTGTCATAATTTACTACAGTGGAGAATGTGGGTCAGCTTCTACAGAGCTCCATCTGCACCAACAAGGAGCTCTGGGGATGTGTGCATACGTGCATGTGTATGTAATGAGATATTAAGAAGGATAGCAACTGTAAGTAGGGTGTGTCTTTGTTTCTACTATCTACAGCAGTGGCTCTATAGTGGGGTTCAGGGATCCCCAAAGGTCCTTGAGGGGTTCCAGGGTCCACAGCAAAAAGGGGGATTGTTTATTTTGACCATTATTCAATCCATAAGTAACACATGTGACTATTTTGGTCATGCGCATTCTATAATAAAACATGGAAAAGCAGAAATCTTATCAGAAAAAGTTCGAGAACCCCTGACCTACAGTATAAACAGCTTGTGTGTGAGAGTATATGGATCATAAACATTTTAAGAATTGAAGAAAAGTGTGAAGTACAGCATGCAGCAAGATGAGTGTGTGTGTGTGTATGTGTGTGTGTTTGTGTGTGCTCCTGTGAGACAGATTTGTTGATTGAGCTAAAATAGACTGCAGCAAGAAGCAATCTGCAAGACACTGACTACTACTGCACTACACATCTGCAATACAGAAGAGGGAGGAAGACAGGAAATGAAAAGAAGAAAAAGGGAAGAAAAAGGAAAGAAAATGAAAAAAAGGAAAGAGAGAAGTAAAATTATACGAAACAAAAAAAAAAACAAAGCAAAAGAAATGAAAAGAAGGTAACTAAAAAAGAAGAAAAGACCTGGAAAGATAGGAAAAGTAAAACAAGGTGGAAGAACACCAAAAAGAAGAAGAAAGAAAGAGGAGAATGAAAAGACGAAAAGAGGAAAAAGAAAAAGAAAGAACAGCACAAAAAGAAATAGCAGGAAGGAAAAAGAAAGAACAAGAAAGGAGAATGGAAAAGGAGAAAAGGAAATAAAGGCAAAGGAATGGAAAATGGAAAGGGGAAGGGATGAGAAAACAGAGCGTGAAAGAAATGACAGCAGAGTGAGAATGTGAGGACGTGAAACGAGGGAATCACAAGATAATATGCCGAGAAAAAAAGAGAGATACAGGGAGAGGTGGTCTACTGACCTGCTTTTCATCGCTAACTAAAGAAGAACAGGGAAGATGGTTTCTGCTATGTGAGTAACAACCCAGGCAGGAGAATGCATCGACCAATCAGAGGTCAGATTTTCAGAGAGACAGACTGGTGATGATAGAAATTAGAGCTCACAAACGTCTGCTATGATAACAGTCCTCACTACCTTCTGGAAGACCATCCATTACTTCATGTTGATAGAGCTACATACCTAAATTATATACAATCAACATTTCTGTTGATTGATCCATGGACATGACTGTGCACTTTATTTTTGTATGACATTAACTACAGCAGCTATGATTTATATAAATGTGTTTTTGCTTTTAAAGTATGACAAAAAACATGCAAAATAACTCAGAGGAAGCAGGGAAACACTAACTTTATAGATGTAATGTTGTAATTAGTCAACTGTAAACTTGCTTTGAGGATTTCATTTTTGGTTATTAAGTAACAGCACTTTGCAGTACAGTTTTTAACCAGGACCCTATTCATTTTTTGTATTGAATAGAAAAATATTTTACTAAAGCCGTTTTGTTAAGACTTCATAGAGTTTGATATATATAGCTATTGCTATTCATAGCTAGTTTGATATATAGCTTTCTTGTCCGTAGTTGGATGAGATAGCACTCTCATGTGTGTAATGTAAGCTACCAACAGCAGCCAGTTAGCTTAGCTTAGCACAAAGGCGGAAACATCTAGCTTGACTATGTCCAAAAGTATCAAAAAATCCACGTACCAGCACCTCTGAAGCTTATTAATGAACATATATTACATATTATTTGTTTAATTAGAACCAAACTGAGGTGTAAAAAAACAAAAACATAAACATAGTGTATTAGCAAGGCTACTTTTGGACAGAACTATGCTAGCTGTTTCCCCCTGTGTCCAGATTTTCCGCTAAGCTAAGCTAACCGAGTGCTGGTGGTAACAAAATGCTGAACAAATCCGTCTAATATTGAGATTTTTATTTATATCAGCCAGCTCTAGCACATTCATTTTGCTGTGCTGAGTTGGAAATAGGCTATAGTCTTAAACATATCCACAGGTGTGGATAATCTGGACAGGATTCATGTTTGTTTAACCAGGCATTACCACTGAGATTAGTCAAAGATGCATGGCAAGAAGCTGCAGTCATGAGTCTGTCTATAACATGTCACTGTATCTTCATAAATATTACATTTTTTATATCAACAGATCAGATAATGAAAAACAGCCTCATGTTCAGAGTGATTATGAAGCATTTATTTACTTGCTGAAACCACATACGGTATGAACAGTATGATAAGAACACATTGGGTAGGTGTTTACCTGTACTACCAAAGTTATTTCTTGCCATTTAAAATATTGTGAATACTGAGAGATAGCAGTGCCAGGACTAAAACAGTCACAAGTTCAGCCTGCACAGATGCTCAACTGTTAGATTAGATTGCAGTCACAGGACAGACATTCCTAAAAATGAAGTCCAAAAGGCCCAATTTTCATCAGGTTGAGCTGTAACATCCTGCAGTACAGCCTGCAGTAAAAGACCTATATGCTGTTAATCATGTGGTCCCAAATTCAGTTCCTTTATTAGCTTTGATAGCCACTTCAGTGAGGTGTATGGATGCTAGGAGTGATCAACAGCATTAGACAGCGTTGTAATGTCACCTCAAGATAAGAATGTTTCAGCTGTAGGAAAATCAGGTGAGAAGGAGATCAGGACTGCAGATGTGGTTCTTCTGTCATAGCTACAACAGATCTTAACAGAAACATTGTAGAAGCTTATGGTATAGCCTACATTTACAATTAGAGAGAGTCTAATAGCTGTCAGCACATCAGCATGCTGTTCATGGTCTATAGTCAAAGATAGCGATGCAAGTATGTACTAAAAGACAAAATGGATGAGCAGTGAGGGTAGAATTACAGATAAAGGAATTAATGAGCGAAAATTAGATGCCACATCTACAGACAGAGAGATTGAGGGAGAGCCTGACACCTCAGCAGCATGTTGTTTTGATCTTCAGATTATTTACCAGGTGTTCCTCACAGCTGCAGCAACAAACACAACCAGACTCACATCACTGCAAGACCTCCCATGAGGCTTTGGGGTGGTCCAATAAGGTAGCTCTGTTACAAGCATTCAGCCAGCAGCACTGGACTGCCACACACACACACACACACACACACACACACACACAAACACACACATGCTCGCTCGATGACCATCACTACTCATTGGACTGAGAAGACAAGAAAAATCCAGTATCAATAGCTAAAGATTTTAAAGGAAAGACCATATAATATGGGCCCAGACTGCAATTGATGGTCATTTTTGCAACACTGCATAACAAAAAGATATTCAATTTATAGTGATAGAAGAAAAAGCAGCGAAGCTTTACATTAGAAAAGCGGGAAACAAATTGGGCCTACATAACAATATGAGGCAATAATCCCAATGATTGTGCTGGCTATTATAACTAAAACTAATACTATTGTATCCTCATAATAAAGTTGATTCTCTTTATGTCTAATGCATCATGGCTTGAGTTCACAAAAAACAAAGTGAATGTTTCAATGTCAGCACAGCAATCAATAAAAAACCCATCAGCTGTGACTCCAATCACTGAGTAAAGGTCTGACTCTGAAAATGGAAAAAACAATGACCAACAAACTAAACCAACATTCAAAATTCTCCAACACTGTTGCACAAAAGACCAGGGAAAAGACAAGGTGCTGCTCCTGTTCAGGCAAACGCTGTTGATGAATCAACCTCCCAAATCAAGCTCTTACAATTATTGGCTTGTCTGGTCACTGCCACTTAGTGCTTAGGGACATGCTAATGTAATTGATCCTCTCCCCTAATCAATCACTCTCAAGGCAGGATAGATCAGCTTGACTGGTGGATCCACATATATTACATTTCACTGCCTGGAGACAAGTAGTGGGAGCTGAGAGATGTCTTTAGTACCAAACTCTAATGATACCCTACTGTTTCTTTAAACCTGCTTGAGTGCTGATGTTTTGGTGTTGGTGGCTGGAAGCTTGCAATGGTAGCTGCCCGGTTGAGCCTATACATAACATTACTACTCTTGTCTTGAATGGCTTGTAGACTACAATCTGACAGAAGAAACATTTCAGTATGATGTAACCAATACCTAAATTTGAGCTTTCTGAAAACATTTGACTGATGACAGAAATACCCTTAATACACAAATACACATGATTTTGGAGTGTTTTTCTACTCAAGATGGGCACTGAAACAGTATAATCCATCACAGGATACTTAAATTACCCCATTCAACCAATGATAATCAAACACCTTCGGAAAAAAACACTGCATCAAGGCAGAATGAGGCAGATTTCACTGCATGCTTTAGAGGCTGACATCATCTCCATGAAGAGCCACAATCTGTCAAAAATATTATATCTACTTAACCAAAATCATACACTTGACTCCAGCTTTACAGTAGATTTTTGAGAATGCTCTGCTTACACATAAAAAGCATGCAATCTGTGATTACATGTGTTGTTGAGGGTGCAGACTATTCATAACACTATCATCACCCTTGCAGTGAGTAGCCTTGGATGGCATCCAAAGGCATTTCTACACACCAGGAAACAAGTCTAGAGTGAAATGGTAAATAAACCCAACAGAGTTCATGATAAAGCATCCATCCATTCTGAGAGATGCTGGATCATTGAGAGGATCTTGCCTTGAAAGAAAAATGATTGAAATCCTCTCCTATGGGGCCCTTGGTGCAAAGTCTGTTTTTAAGGGGCCTGATAAAAACAACTTGAGAAGTACAAGGGTAGGCAACTTCCAAGAAATTTAAATCCACTCATTATTTATGGACAATGAATAAAACATATTTCACTTACTTTGAGGTAATCGTTCTCGGATCTCAACTCCTCTATTTCCCTGACAAACTCCTCATGCATCCCGTCCATGAATTCATCTGTGAGGTCTGAGAAAGCCAGGGACGTGCTGGCAGGCACCCTGCTGTCAAACGAGGTGGCGGAGCGCTCATCGCCGGGTGATATGCTCCCTTCCCCGGTCTCCACACCAATGGAGAGTCGGTCCTTCTCCCCGGAGGAGCCCCCGGATTTGGCGGCGGCTTGTTGACTAGCTCTATCAGCGGACGTGCCATTCCTGAGCGGGTTGTCTCCATCCAGTCCACCGCCTCGGCTGCTCCTCGACTCGGCGTCACTGCTCACAGCGTCCGGGGAGAGCTTGTTTTCCTCGGAGGCGCAGTCCGAGAGCTCGGAGCTGCTGTCGGTCGGGGAAAGCTTCCCAGGGGCACAGCCAGAGTCCTTTGATAAATCATCCGATCCTATGCTTGCGTCCGACACCTTCCTTCGCCCTCCGGTGCTTTTGCCACCCTTGGCCGCCGTGGTCTTAGACAATGCTGCGGAGGAGAAGGAAGCTTTGCCCGCCGGTTTGCCACTTCCACTCCTTTCGGCTTTACTCTCCTTTCCACTGAGGCTTCCTACGGGGCTGCGTCTGGAAAGGCGGCTACCCAAGTGGATGGCTCCCGGCTTCACGCTCAGGGTCGGGGTCCCAATCCCTCCGCGGATCTTTGTCAGCGACCACCCGGGCACATCCTTCGGCCTGGCCGGGGATGGAGCACGGTTTATCTTCTTCTTCTCGCCCGGAGCTGATAGCACCGTAGACAGCTCCGCGGTTTCAGGCCGGGGGTTTTGTTGCTGCTGCCCGGCCACCGCGTGCTGCGCCTGCCCGCTGTCCGAGCCCTCCGTCCCGCCTCCGCTTTCCATCTTCTGCCGGAGATGGAGTCTCCGTTCCTTGGGCGAGGCGAAGACGAGGTGAGCCGGAGAGTTATGGACATCAACCTCCTTTGTTTTTGTCATTCATTCCGTTTATGCCGAAACTAGAAAAACTGAAATGAAACCTCCTCTGTGGAGAAACAGGAGGCAGAAGTTGGACTGTGAATAAACAACTGCAGAGCAACACAAAAGGAGGGGATCCTCACTCTAGCCACAATAAACGCTCCTGTAGCGCAACAGTAGACGGAGAGGCAGGAAGCAGAGTCCAAAAACTGCAAAAAAGCCAAATAGAATCCCTTTTTCCACCGTGTGTATAGTAAATCTATAATCTATTGTTCTGATAGATCCTCCTCTCTTCGCCTCAGAATCTGTCTCGACAACAGCACCAAATAGCCGGTTCCTGTTTAGAGGAGCTGTGGATGTCAACTGTGAAGCAGTGTGGTGGATATTTTCGCCCTCTCTCTCTCTGTCTTTCTCTCTCTCTCCGCCCAGATAACGGGATGTAGCCCAGGAGGAGGGAGAGAGAGAGAGAGAGAGAGAGAGAGAGAGAATCTAATTTCTGCAGCTCTCTGTCGCCACCACTGCAAGATATTAGGACACTTCTTGAGAAATAAATACTGTGTGGCTGCTCTGACATGAGCAGAACTCAACGGTGCCCTTTTTGCACTGCTTCAAAGTCAAGACTACATTTACTGATAATGATGAGATGATGATAATGAAACAGGGGCAACTGCATTTAAAATACCCTAATAAATGATATTTATGGACATTGCGTGGAAAGCAATGATGTGTGGCAGCCAGAAAATACATCATGCAGCCACTCCCCCAAAAGGACACTAGACTCCATTTACTGATTGTTTTAATGCACTCTTCCTCACCATCTCACTGGTGTCCGTGCACAATGTCAGCATGTATTATTAGTTTATTTTTGGATAGATTTTTAGGCATTGTATATTATTGGGGAGGGAAGGAGAGGGAGTTGAATAAGAGGGAGTGTGATGGGCCACACTAGCAGAACTCTACCTCTCAAATGAATCTCAGCTAAGGGTTGTAATTTTATTACAGCTCAGTTTCATTTGTTGGCACAACTTATTCTTTTATTCTATAAAAGCTTATAAGTCATTTTGAGAATCCCATTGACAGTGTTATTTAATAGGGAGAAGTGCCTGAGTTTGCCAGCGAGTGAGCTCATATTCCCAAACAATCTTGACTATTTTGTCAGAAAGTCCTCAGCTTGTAGTAGACATCAGCCTGAACATTCCCCTCATCCTCCTCATCCTCAGTGTGCATGGGCACTGCAGCGCTTTCATCCTGGGTGTCCTCATATGAATTGAATTATATCCCACTGGATTGTTGGCTTCCTCCATTTGTTTTGTTTTTTTTAGCTTTATTGGAAGTGTCGTGAAGAAACACACCACACTCTCCCTCCTCTTCTCTTTTAGTGCATCACTATAATTTTCCACCATTTCCAGAAAACCTTCCACCTCCAGCTGCAGCTGGGAGATACTAAATGACCTGCTGAGGATGCTTATCACATGCTTGGTGATCACCTGAGCATACAGCCTGATGATGTCATTTTACAGCTAGGCCGATTCTGCAAATTGTGCAGATTGGCTGCTTTGGATCCATATGACCGGACCCATGCCCAGGACAGAGGAGGGTGGAGGTGCGATGTGAGGAGGCACTTTACAGCTGCTTCAGATAATGAGAAAAGCGTCTCAGTTGGATTGACGGGATCACAGGACAGACTCAGAGGTTTCCAGAGCAGCTGGAAGAAGCTGGATAGCAGTCTGTTCAGTGCTGAGCTGTCGCTGTCTTCACTACAAGCATACATTTGATCCAACAGAGTCCTCACAGTAACGGTCATGCTCTACACTCTGGTTCCCTCGTCTTTCTGGGTGTCCACACACTGCTGCCTTCTCTCTCCAGTTGGACAGATGTGTGATACCATCCTCTTTGCCTTTAGCATTTCCTCCTTCTTTACTTACTCCACAGATTCTTTGTGGCAGCTGAAAAACAGTTTCCCCTGCAGGTTGGCTTTTATCTCAAAAGCTGCAGAGTTGACTTGATCCTCAGTTACTCTCGTCTCATTGTATTGTCGCAGGAACTTTGTTTTCTTATTATGGCATATTTCTTTCACAGCACTGATGCTAGTGTCCAAAATGTCAGAGGCAACCGAGTCCAAGATAGGCAGGGTACATGAAGATAGGTGCTATGAAAGTCTGATAGTTCACTGCTGACACAAAAAATTGATAAGGCTTCACAATATATCAGTCTTAGAATAAAATAAAAATCATCATAAAATCATCACTGTCAAACCTCAGGCTAAATGTGTTGAAGGTAAGACACCAGCTCTGCAGCGTCTGACCTCTGTTTGGTTAGTTTGATGGTGAGGTCTTGCAGGATTCTACCTAGCATCCTCTCTCTCTCCTGACAGCTGACATCACCTCCTCAGTTGCTTTTTCCAGTAGGGAGTCTCCACGTTGAGAAGTCGTCTCATCCACCACATCAGCCTGAGTTGAGCAGGAGGAGGGCAGTTGCTGGCAGCAAGCAACTTCAGGAAGTTCCTGGTAAAATTTAGGAGGCGGGACCTTTACAGGAACGTCCTCTCACTCGGTCCTCTCAGCTGTTGTGTTTCCATAGCAGAGTAGGACCCAGATAGGACCCACCGGACTCTGACCGTGACGTCACAGAAGCGACTCATAACATAACAAAGAAAAGGACAACGAAGAGGTAAACATGGAGGAGCCATGCGTTTCTGGTTTGTGTGTTCGTGTTCATGATGGCTTTTTTCCGGTCGGTGTAGACGCTTTCTACTACTGTTCTTCTTCTGCTGGGTTTTTAAAAATGCTGCTTATTTTGGCGCTTTCTGTTGACGCCACGTCCTGCTTTGAGTATACCCAATCAGCACCGAGTAAACCTCAAGCCCCACCCAGGAACTTTTCGGGGCCGAAGCAAAGACATAGAAAGGTCGTTATTTCTCCTAATTCTTAAACATGACCATTTTACGTCCAATTCCGGGTCCATCATCCTGTTCTGGATGCCCTGCCATTGTCTGTCCTCCAGGCTGCTGATGAAGGAGGAGAGGATGCTGGAGATCCTGTCCTTAAGCAGCAACCACAGCACCCTCTGCCAGCTGATCCCTGTCTGGACCCAGTGAGGTTAACAGGTTGGTGGCAATGGTCCAATCTGTTCTGGTTTTCTTCTCACTGCAACCATCCATCATCTCACTTGAAGGAAATAACTCACAGTGAATAATTTCAGACATTAAAACTCAAGCTGAACACTTAGTTTCAAACCATTTCTACTGTATTCTCTGAAACACACCTGTAAGCAAGGACTTACTCTCCACTCCCCGCACCAGACTCAAGACCTTTGGTGACAGGGCTTTCTGTGCAATTGCCCCTACCCTTTGGAACACCCTGCCCCCTCCTATCCGTTCCGCTACTTCTCTGACACAGTTCCAAAAGCACCTCAAAACACACCTCTTCTCTCTTGCCTACCCTCCCTAAACCCCCACCCTGCCCCTACCCCCCTACTCCCACTCTTGTAAAGCGACCTTGGGTATCTTGAAAGGTTATTATTATTATTATTATTATTATTAAACTGATTCTCTGAGTTACGTTTCTGCTGCACACTTTTTGTGACCATTTCGGTCAAATATTGCAATTATGCTCCAGGTCAAGTGGTATGCAATTTCACACCAGTTCAGGATGGAATACCAAGTGGGAAATTTCCAGGGGGCATCAGACCTTCAAGGGTCCAGAAGGCTGCAGGTTTATCATGTGGTAATTTGATGGTGGTAAGTACATTAACTGCACATGTTTGTTACTGCTGTGTGACCACTAACGCCTGCTATTCTGTTCTTCACTATGTGTGGAGGTGCGCAGCTATGCAGCAAGTTAAACACTTTCCAATAAAGGTTGAAGGCAGCAGGATGCCCGTTAGGTTTTTACAGGAGGAAACTGTGAAAAAAGTATTGGTGTAAAAAATACCCAACAGTTTCTTAATTCAGTAGATAACTATTTAGAACACAAACCCACAAATCAACAACCACAAAACAGCTGTAATGAAAGATACGTACAGATAATGTGATAAAAGATGTAATTATTCATCTGGACATAAACCAAATAAAATTGTACTGAATAAAATATTCACTAAATGTAATTATTCTGAAATTGCATTTGAATGTGTTATACACAGATGATTTGATATTATTCTCAATTAAACATTAAACAACTTAATCAACTGAATACAAGCAGTTGTCCCACGTCTGTGTGCAGTGCATCTATATGCATAAGAAGGATCTCCCTTGAAAACAGCCTTTCCCATCATAATTAATTCAAGTCCTTTCTGCTGAGGGAGGTCAGAGCATCACCTGACTCCATGTGGGACTCCATATGCACATGGTAACCCAGTACAATGAGTCTCAGGTTGCCAGACTCTCTCTCTCTCTCTCTCTCTCTCTCTCTCTCTCTCTCTCTCTCTCTCTCTCTCTCTCTCTCTCTCTCTCTCTCTCTCTCTCTCTCTCTCTCTCTCTCTCTCTCTCTCTCTCTCTCTCTCTCTCTGTCTCTCTCCGTCTCTCTGTCTCTGTCTATGTCTATGTATCTCTCTCTCTCGCTCTCACTCTATCTCAATTATTCTTGTCAAATGCAAAGGGCTTTACTGGCAGGGATCAGAAGTCTGCTAGAAAAAGAAGAAAATACAGAATTCATCCCTAACAGCACATTTCATGATGCAGTTACTGAAAAAAAAACCCTTCTGCTGTTAAAGACACTCTTCTCTCCTCTACGTGCACCAGGAGATACCTATGCTTTTTTTATACCTTAACAGGGGCAACGTATCCTCATAAAATCAAAAATGTTCAAAATATATTAAAAATTATTTGTGTAAATGTTAACTTAGGTGCAAATGAGATGCCTAGTAACATCAAAGTAAATAAAAAGGATAATTAACATCTCATTTTCCACTCCTGCCTGTTTAAGGGTTAAAATAATGTATTAGTGAATACATGTTCATGCCCACAGCAGCCCCTCCACCTGATAATCTGTTATAATAAAAGCATGTTGTGTAGACAAGTACTATTTGAACTGACGGAGCAAAAATTTCAACCAAATACTGCATGTTACAGTTAATTTTAACTTTCATAATTTTCACAAAAAGGATTTTCTTTCACTCAGTAACCTGCAATCTTCTGTGGCCTATTGTCTTTTTCAATAGTAATAGCTTACATTCTTATACCTCTGCGACCCCTCTTGACAGGGCTGACTATTATTCTGTTACCTTACATCCAGTCAGCAGGTAATTGTTAAAACCTTAAGTAGCTGTTAATATCATTTAATTGTCTTTTCAACATATTCATATTTTTAAACATATTCAGTAATGCGTGATGAGTGTGCTGAATCTTCTTTCCCCTACTGTCATATCTAATGCCTAAGAGATGTCCAAATGGACTGTATGAGTGTGATTCAGCGTGTTGCCAGTAATGTAGTGCAACAACTTCATCATCAAGTTTGTATACAATTTCAGCAAGGGGTTAAAAATGTGTGTTCTGCAGCATTTCCATAAATGAAAGGAACATTATGTCATCTCCAGTCATTAACATATGATTTGTTCCATTATTAATGCTAAAAAGCAGAGTGGGACTCCCTCCTCCGCTCCTACTTATCCCGTATCTCTAATAATAACCATATTCATATACCTTCAACAGTATACACTCTAGCAGACAATTAGAATACAATTCCATTATCACTTGTATGTTCTTGCAGCAGCATTTCTTTTCATGTTTACTTTCTTGATCCTTTTTCTCTGCTGTGACGGTAAAACCGTGACCACCATCAGATTTAACTCTCGTCACATAGCCAATGCAAGATGCCGATACAGTCTTTGGTGCCTGAATCACAGCCTGTGAATGATTTATGTGCAGAAACCCTAGAATGGCAAACACAGACATAGAGCAGTTAGATACAGTATATGTATTTTATTACTACGTGCGCGCTATAGATGGTCTAAAACTGCTTGTGTTTACTTGCAAGCAAATAATGTGATTGTACTGTGACAATAATGCAAGAAACGCAAGACTCATGAAGGAAAAACAGATTATGATGCCATGATGCTCTTGGTCTACGTTAAGCAGTCATGTATCAGTCAGGTTTCACTGTTTCACCTTTAGTAACTTCATGGTTCTGTATGGAGAGAGGAAAATATCCAGACATATATGACACATTCAAACTCAGCTGTATAAATTCAAAATGACATTGTGACCAAGTTTAAAAGGATTTTTTGGTACAAGACTTACTTGACAGTGATGTCTTGTGTAAGTATTCCATACACACTCTCTAAAATGAAAAATGTAACCATCCGTTAGTGTATGAGATCAGAAAAAAACCTGTGGCTCATTTGATTGTGGTGCAATTAAAAATGGTCTCTACCCTAAATCCAATATGTGCTTGGATCTCAGTTTCCATTGAATAAAAAGCTGTCCAAAAAGAAAAAGCAAAGAAAAAGTTGTTTTCCTTTTTATTTTCCATTCACGTTTGTGCTTGACATTTTAAAAGTCTTATATTTCTAAAACAAAAAACAAAACACTGCAATGACCAGAAGGGGGTGCATTTGAAATCAAGTGTTCATTCATGACTAATGATCCTGAAGTGGCAGTCACAGAATTACACCTGATAGTACATCTTCATTAACATCAGAAACACTGAACACCTGCCGTTTACAGTCTCACAGTGTGTTCTCTCTCAGTGTGTCTTTTTCATATTATCTTTATTAAAATCAACACTGATCCACACAACTAATTCAGCCTAAGACCAGATGAAAAAGTTTTCACATTTGTTGTTTTAAACACTTGCCATCTCAATTCTCTTTCATGAGGAAAATCCTCTTGTGCAGAGCAAGTGAAGCATTTTATATTCATGGTTTATTTTGGAGATAAAAAAAGAAAGCTTTGTGTGGTTAGCATACACACAGCTTGGCTGAATGGTGACAGAATCAAACCGACAGAACAGACAGGAAAGAATAACAAAACCTGTTGAGATGCCATAATAATTAGCAACATATATGTTGTAACTGAAGCATTTATATGGAAATTAGTCTTTATTCTTTTTATTATTTATACCTGTGCTTTTCCTACTGTGACCAAATATCTTGTGGTAAAAAGGCCTTTTTTGGTTAAATCCTCCTGTAGTTATCTTGCACATACCAGCTGGTATTTACATAAGAAGTCCATGTCGTACCAGGTTATTTTAGTGCTTTTCTATGCATTGTAATTCTACACTCAGAGTACAGCCTTTTAAGGATCCAATTCAACACGGAAATGGCAATTTGGAGTAGAAGAATAGATGTATTGAATCATTAATAAACAGGCCATCCATTGTTCCACACCTATTACAAAGTGCTAAAAGACATGCTTTGAATATTACAGTGCTACACAAACAGCACCCATGTTTGCCTTTGCAAAGCCCTGCCCCTCTAATTACCCTTCACAAAACACAAGGTACTGTTTAACCAATTCACAATTATGTACTGTGGTATTTGTGGCATGTAGAACCTGCAAGAGCAGAATAAAGACAAATACCAGTGTTAACAGCATTAAAACCACCCTGTAATGGTAATGTAGTCTGCCCCTTGCTGGTAGCTCTTTGTAAACTGTCAGGCCCAGTATCATGAGGGTTCCTCCTCCCCAATAACACACACATGCAATTGTATTCCATCCATTTGATAGCAACTGTATAAGATCAGTGCAAAAATCATCTAAGGTTAGCTTTTACAGTTCAAATTCAAATGCTGTTTACACCATAATAATTCAATAAGCACACATGTTGTTGTCACTGTGTACACTATACTGTACCCGTAATAAAAACTTAAATGCAACCAGTTTAAACCTGCTCTCTTTGGATTGTTGTGTCTGTCCTGTAAACAGAGGCAATGATGGAGTGTTGGAGATGAAACAAGATTAAAAGTGTATCAAACTAAATATGAAACTAAATGCTTAATTTCAGTTTCATTCTGCCTGCTTGTCTAGACGTCAATGTGGCTGCAATGCCAAAGCTAGACCTACTTTTCCACACACAAAATGTCTTGAAAGGTGGGCAGCTGTGCATTATGTGTCGTCTATTGTAATACTGCTCTGGGCATCCCTGTGCTCTGGAGCCTTCCCTATCAGAAACCAGACAGGCAACAAGCCAGCATGGCAGACTGTTGGCCAATTAACCAGTCATCTGCTACTAATTTTAATTTTGCTTTGACACAGATGGAAAATCCACTAAAAATGGTTTGTTTGGTCATTCTGTCAAGGAGGAGGAGTGTTTTCAGGATTTGTATCTTCATTACGTACTCCCTCAAGTGAATAATTAAATGACTAAACCAACTAACCAGTCACTAAATCAACCAGCCGTCCAAGCTTTCACCAGGAATGTGAGTGCATATGAGGTGATGAACTCTGCGCTGGCACCACGATGCCTCACACCACTTCAATTTCTGGAGGCCAGAGGGAGGAAACCTGGTTGACCAACCAGCAAATACATGTTAACAATGAGCATATTTTACTAATCATCTGTGAAAAAACACCCCAATGCGCTTTTTGTTGCCAATGCCAACCAGTCTGAATAATAGAGCACACAATTTCCAGTCTGCTTTACTGTGAGGAAAGAAAGGATAATAGAAATTTGCTGTCCTTGCAAGTTATCTTCAGTGCAGAAATTGGAAAGTAGTTGGTATGTGTTGGTGGTTATGAAGCTGCATCAGCAGTGCCACTGTTATGTGCTGCCCGCTGACACGAAGACACATTTCTCATACAATATCTGCTCTCCCCCTTTTCTTTGTTGCTGTACATTGTTTTGTATTTAGGAGCATCCTCTGATTATAATTATTTTCTGAAATTGCATTTTCAGCAAATTTATTTCTTTGGAGTCAGACATCAAGCCTTAGGGTTATTGAATGTGAAGGTCAGTTTTTCTCAGTCCGGTTGTGCAATTAATGGCCATTTTTAGATGATTTATTTCACATTTTATGTTCCAGATTCATGGAACAATCTTCAATGCACTTTAAATACTAATTCCCTGATAACATTGGGACATATTAGAAATATACTCTTAAATCTAAATGTTTTGAATGTAACTGTTTTAAATATGAATTGATTTCTGTATTTCTGCTGTTTGATTCGTTTTTATGTAATCTCGGCATCACTGAAAATGGAAATGTGTCTACGAGAAAAATAAATAAAAATTGATGACGATGATGACGATTTCATTTAAAAAAAAATCATTTACATTCTCAGAATGAGTAAGGAGATTCTAAGTGATTGAGAAGTCAGCCTATTACTTTTTGTTTGCTACCTTTTTTTCAAAGCAAACTGGACATATACCAGACATTCAGGGGACTATAGTGACATTTTCAGGGAGCTGTAGAGGATGAGCAGTTTTCCTTATTTTTTTAAATGCTTCTTTATTTTTCTACAATTTTCACAGGTTTTGTTGTAGCAAAAGCTAAAAATAAGTCTCACAAGGCATCAGAGCAATTTGCATATCTCCTGCATTCATTATTGCTGCATATTTTAATTTCCCACACGTTTTATCACAGTGTGATTCGGGTTGACTAAACATCTGTACTTTTTCCCCTCAGAGATTGAGAGTGATGGTTCTGCAGCAGTGTTGTCAACATGAACAGATTATTTTGGGTCCCTATGTGAGAGTCAGAGAGGAAATGTGTCCCCTGCAAGTAAAATAAGTCTCATGCGACCTGCTCTTATCTGGAATAACAAGTTTCTACCTTCGTGCTTCCCCCCTCCCTCAGGGGTACAGAAGATGGCCTATATATAATGATATCAAATCATAAACCTCCTGCTGCTACTGCTGGATCTCGCCTGGGGCTTCTTAGTGTGCTTTGTAGATATGTGTATTGGTGTGCATGTGTGTGCATGACTGATCCTATCATATTAGGATCCTATCATAAAACAAGGAAAAGCGTGAATATGAAGATGACCTTGGGTTTAAAAGGCCTTATTATCGGATTAAATTGTTTGGATTGGCATTCAGCAATTCTGTATCCTGCGTCCAGACTTCCTAAATCGCTTTCTTTTGGTTTATAACACCGTCTTTTATTTAAAGGAGAATCAAAGCCTCCTCCCTGCTCGAATTTCTTTTAATATGACACTGAATCTCTGTGAGCACCAAGGGGCGCTGTTTCATAGGTAATGATTCGCTCAGAAAGGAGCAGTCAAAGGGAGAAATTGTTGATCAGCATCAACAAAATATGACATTACACCATCAGTAAATGGCTTTGTATTGAAGGCATACATTTACAATATTTTCCAGAGGGAAGCAACACATTGAAAAACATTTATTTGCGTCATACAACCATTCTCAGTTATGTTCTTGTCCTTTTGTACCCATTGTTTTAATTGACAAAACATAACATTTGTTATTATTAATGTTGGTAAATATTTCATCAAAGAGCTTTTATAACTCTCCATCTGTAAATATGTAAATTATATGTACATTTACACATTATAGGGTGTTGGAAAGTCATTGATTTCTCCATCTCTGGACACTTCCCCCATATACTTAAGGTATGAAATATATTTCCATTATAGTCTCAAGATTTCATACGTTAAACCTGCTTTTAGTTTTATATTAGCATGTATGTGTTCCTTTCATCAAAAGTCTCTTTAAGTTTTTTGTGTGTGTTTTTATCAGAAAGCACCATATTCAGCTATAAGAGTTTTATCAATATATAAGATGTTACCCAGATTCAGTTCCACACTGGGGACTGTGGTCAATAGACCACACAGTTGCAAAGTTAACCTATATCTTACCGCCATCTAGTGGTGAACAGTGTAACCTGCAGGACAAGCCCAACAGCAAGGGAAAAACAGCACCTTTTCTGTTTGCTGGTGCTGTCCGTATGGTAAACATCAAAGCATTTTCTCAGGGCAGAACATATTTTATGAGGACAGACAATTTGACACAGCAGGAAATAAACTATTGAAATAATTATTCTGATTCTGGTGAAAAGATTGCTGTTGACAGGCAGAAAACTAACCAGCTGTTTTCCCATAAATGATGCTGTTCATGCCATTTCTGTCAGCAATATGTTTTTTTCTGTCTTTTTATCAGAGAATAGAATGAGAATACATGTCATTTATATCTCTCTTTTTCTGACTCACTAAGCAGTGTGTCTAGACAATGGCAGTAATTATGTTGACTCTGTTGAGCCTGTAGGAATATTTGCAAGTGTACTTCACCACTAACACATTCCTTGTGTGCATGTTTGTGTATTACGTTTGCTTGTGTGAGCTTATGCATGAACAGTATACGACTGTGTCTTTGTGTATTTGTGTGTTGTGTAAAAAGCAGGACTCTGTGTCCCACTGTGAGTTTGAATGGAGACCATTTTCTCCTCTGCTTCGCTGACCTCCGCCTGTTCCCCTCCTCCTCTAAAGTTTTTTTCTCATTCTATCCTCTGTTCTCTTTTCTTCTCATCACACCATCATAGTTGTTATGTAACGGTGGGAAAAGAAATACACTGGTGGTCTGTCTGATGCTGCCTACAAAAACAACAAATCATTACTGAAGATTACAGTTTTCTGTGTGCAGTTATGTGTTAGAGTTGTGTGTTTACTGTACAGTAAACAGCAGGAAAAAGTTTAAAATTGGTGCTCTATAAGAATTCTTATGTTGTCTCCACCTTTAATACTAAAGCCTCATTGCGTATAGTTTAGATGTCTAATAAAACAGTCTGGACTCTCTGTTATTCTTCTGTTTATTGCACAGAAACAAACTGTTAATGCATCCATTCTTTCAAAGAGCTACTGTACGAGCTGCCAGCAAGTGCTTAGAACAATAAATCATAATCTTTATTACATTTTATATAAGCTGAATCAAATTTTTATATGAAAAGATGATAGACAGGTACAATAGGGGGATAAATTAATCATGACAACAAAAACTAGTTAAGCAACTTACAAACACAAGGATGAAGGCGGACGTTAGATTTATTGGAGATATTGTCAGTGTGTAGAACATATTCCAAATTTTTCGCCATGCCTGTTTTCCTCCCTAAGCCGGCAGCCAGCTGTATCAAACATATCAATGACTGACAGGCTACATTATTGATGAAAGCGATAATAAACTCTGGCTGAGCTGATGTCTCATAAACAGGCCTTGAAATGAACACCGGCTATCCAAAGGCCAAATGTTATTCTACAGGAGCTGCAGTGAGGCTGAAGAAAGTAATCATTTTCTGTGACAAAGTTAATAACTGTGCAAATCACCCCCATCGCTGTCAATCACTGACATGAAACATTAACAAAGCCATTCAGTACATAGATATAGATTCCAGTCATTCTCATCATGTTCAGTTAATCTGCTTAAAGATATAATCAGGAGATGACTGGAATATGAAACCATAAGGGTGTAGTGTTTAGTGGCTACATGTGTTACACAACCCACTTGACGTTATGTTGGCTGATCAAACTACGCATACATATGTACATAATTCTGGTCTTAATCTGACTTGTTGTAGTACTCCCTGTGCCAGTCCTTCCTATGTTACAGGATGTATTGTTATCGTTCAGTCACTCTGGGCATTACACCTGATTGGCTTTATTAATAAAGAACTGATATTGATGAATTGATACACTTTAACATGACACTGATTTCTTATCTTTTGTAGACCAATCAGTAATGTAATCAGTGCCAGACAGAAAATATGATGAATGTTTCAGTTCTGCACAGTACTGCACTTTAAGTTGAACTGCAGACTTGATTCTTTGTAACACACATATAAACAAAAACAGTTTTCAAAATACTTTTGATAAATTAATTCTTACTGAAATATTTGATCGTATGCATGAATCCAGGCTTTCATTTATTTACATTTACTTGACAAATTAAATGTTTATGTATGTATATGTATATAGTAGATTAATAAGAATCTATTGTTTTGATTCAGTAATCACTAATTCTACTGCTACTACTACTACTACTTGTTCTACTACCACTAATAATAATAAAATAATAATAAAGAATAATGATAATAAATAAAAATGATGATGATGGTGATGAGAACTAAAACTACAACAAACAACAAAAGCAAAACATGCCAAACATGGGTATTATTGCATGTTTCCTCATATTTTGCCCCTAATCTGATTTGTTGCAAGTACTCTGTGTTCCATTCTTCTCCATCTTTCATTGGCTTTGGGCCGTGTCTGTCATTCCTCTGGCCCCGCCCCCACTGCCAGCGACATCCGCCTCTGTGTCAAATCGAGGCTACACACTAAAATCCTGTTCATCTCTCTGGACTTAAAGCCTTCACCCTGCACACTACGCCGAGGTAAGACGGGACTTCTGCAGACATTGTGCTGCTCTGCCTACGATTTTCTGAAGTGCTTTTACGGTTGCAAATTTTGCTTTGTCTTTTGTGTACAAGAAAGGTTGCTAACTATGCTAGTTAGCCACTTTTTTTCTTTTTTTTTGTAGCCCGCCCGCTAACATTAATGCTAGCTGTCAAAAAGCTCCCTGACGTCCTGTCAGAGTTGGGGCTGTCAGCTTGGTGTGTGCTTTGAAGGACAAGCAGTAGTCCAAATCCTCAGTTAATTAACTCGCTCTAAGTTGAAATAGTTGGCCAAGGTTAAATAAGTGTTAAATTGGGAAGCTAGATCAGTTGCTTGACTGTATGTGCTAATGTTAGCAAGCACACAGAGTTGACGGTAGTACAGCATTTGGGATGGGTCTTCTTTGGGACTTATGTAGGGAGTTGGACGTTTTTAAGTTCTCCATAATGATTGTATTAACCATATACAGCTCGACAGATGAGTGATGTATAAATCTCTAATTACTGTTAGTCATCGGGCTTTTTCTGTAACGCAGCAAAGCAGTATTAGTAAGATTTCTAGTATGAAAGTGGTACGACCGTCAGCTCATCTGTAAGAAAGATGTATGGCCACTGCCCAAGAGCACTTATCTCATGCAAAGTGGAGGTTAAAGTAATCTCCCATCTCGTTTAATTATCCCAGCTAACAGTGGGAATGTTCCCCCTGTTTGTCTTCTCACTGCCTCATCACCATCTTCGTCTGACTCACAGGAGAGACTAAACAAAGCTGTCTTTTAAGGTTGGTGCACTGTAGGTCACTGACTCCAAGGTCTGCAGTGACACAGCAGCTCTTCCTGGTACACTGACCCCCTCAGAGGCACAGATTGTACTGCTGCGTCAACTGGCTACTGATGATGATGATGATGCCAGCTGAAAAAAATGCTTATGCTAAGATTAAGAGTCTGTTTAGAAACATACCCAATACCCCATTGTTTAGTGTATTGAGAATATTTTGACTACCATTTGAGAACAGAGCATTACAATAACTTATAACAATAATGCAGATAAAGCTTTGCTGATACAGCTGTGTTGAGATACTTTAACCTTTACCCAACATAGAATATTTAATGTTTGTAAACAAATCAGTAACAAACATCACCGGACTGAAAATGTGATAAATGTTATGGCTCGGCACTGTACTGCATTCTTTGTATTTTAAAACACAATTTCAGCCATACCAAAACAATTAGTTACTGAGGCAGTTGACTGAAACATAATTGATGACAATTTTCATAAGTGATTGATGATTTGAATGAAAGACATTGTGTTGACAAATGTGTTATATTCATTCTACTTAAAAAACTAACTTTTATCACCCAATGAAAACCATTTGATGCATAATATAAAACATTATTTACACATTTTTTCACATTTGTAGATTTTAGGATGATTATAAATATGTTCCGGCCCTTGAGAAAGTTCACTTAATATTTTTTTAATTCTAGCTTGAAATCATGAGACTTCTGCAGGCACTCACCTGATGATTTTATATTGCTACATTACGTGAGACACCAGACCAGTCTCTCTAGAACTACAGCTGTTGTCATTTTGTTATGCGTTTTCCTCCCAAAGGTGCCTTAATTACCCCCTTAGTTAGTTGCTATAGCGATGGTCTCCATTTGAAAGGGGAGCATCGCACTGATGTACCGACGTAGACGTAGGCAACGTAGACACATGAGAGATCTCACTGTTTGTTGAGTCCCTCATTGTCCAGATGAATGTTTTATTCTTTAACTACTGTATAAGAAATGTTCGATTAAGCAATAATGTTTTGTTGACTTCTGTGGTCGCATTTAAGGGAACAGGAAATAACTTTTGCAAGAAATGTCATAAAAGTTGCGTTTCAACACAGCTGAGAGGAATGTTGCAGCGATGGCCACATGAACGCACGTGAAACTTGGTCTATCGCCCAAGTTGTAGTTTTTGAATATGGAAAAGCTGTATATTTCCCATGAAAGCCTTATGGCTTACTTGTTCAATCCTATTTTTTTCCCTCTGCAGTCAGTTACTGTGTTAAGCATTGATCTTTCCTTTTTTGTGCCTTTTATATCTGCAGTGCCACCTGGGAACAAGGCAAAGTTTGAGCTAAACTAGGCAACCATCCAAGCAACAGAGAAACGATACAGTGTGTATAATTTATGATAGAGCATGCTGCAAGGGAAGCAGGTATCCAATCAGGAGCCTGTCTGGTAGTGAGCCATTGTGCTGCTCTGCTTTGTTTTGATTGGCTCGTGGTCACAGGGAGGCTGTGCTGGTCAAACAGGCACAAACTGTGAGAACGAGCCTGGTACAGATGCACCACGAAATCAACACACTGTCATTATTGGCCAATATAGGTGATAAGTGATAAAGATTTTAGACTTTTTTTTGTCAGATTGTGCAACCAGCTCTTTATTACCTGTGTTTCCACAAGTACTTACAGCTCTCTAATTATCCACAGAATAAGCTGCTGCACAAACCGACTGAAAGAAGACAATTTGTTATTGTAGAAATTAAATTCTATACTTAAATATTCTATAGTAAGTCTTCTTTAGCAGGACTACCAGAACACCTCAACACAAATGCAAATATCCAGCCGAAGCGCTCACAAGCCAGCACAGACGCGTTAACCGCTGATCACAAAACCTGCCTTTGTGCACATGTTTTATATGCACTCAGAGAGCAGCGTCACAGCGTCGGCGTTTGTTAAGGGCGGACACATTAAATACGTCTCGAAACGAGATTCTGAGCAGGCAGCAAGAATGATCGCAGCAGGTTTTTACCTTGAGCAGGTATTGCGGGAACGTGCAGACTCACACAGCTCACGCACGTGTGTGTGTGTGTTTGTGTTTGTGTGTGTGTGTGTGTGTGTGTGTGTGTGTGTGTGTGTGTGTGTGTGTGTGAGAAACTGTGACTTGCTCTGAATGAGACGGTGTGTTTTGTTTACACAAGTAAATGAGTTCTAGGTGGAGTAACATGAAGATGACACGTTCATCACTTCAGTCAGAAGCAGAGGCCTGGTGAGCTCTTCAAGATTGACCTCTGCACAGGGATTGCAACAATACTGGGTTCTTGGTAGCCTGGAAAACCAGAGAGGTGTTTCAAAAAAAAAAAAAATTCCAGTTAAATCAGACTCAATTCAGTAAGGCTTATTGTCAAGGCATTCTGTTTTTAGAAAGGAGGTTTGAATAAGTGACTTAGGTTACCATGGATATTTTCCAGACCTGCCTGGTCCTGGTCTGGGTTAGTCTGCAGGTTTAGCCTCACCACAGCACTGTTACAATCAATCTGCTAAACTGAAACACTTCAGAGTTCCTCCCCGAAGGTTCCCCTTTCTTAATTGTTGCACTATGAGCATGAGTCAGTTTGCACTTCATCTTACGTTTATTTTGAAATGCTGTACTTATTGTGAAATTCAAATCTGAGGTCTTTTCCAGTCTGAAATATCTGCACTGCATCTGTGTTGTAGTGAAATCTGTTATTTTAAATGCACTGAAATTAAAACAACACCTACAAAAGGTGATCTGTGGCTGCAGCATTATAGTAAATTTTTAAATGTCACTTAAATAATATTTAAGACATAGACGCCCACCACACCCAGCCAGCCTGAAGGTATTTAAACAACATCCAACTGTTAGAGACTCCTATGTGAGCACATAGTTGTTTAATGGTAGGTTGCATCCATACTTTTTTTTCAGGACTTTTTAGACAAAGAACTTCACATTACTCATGTAGGAGTTGAACCTCCAGTGTGAGCAGAGTGCTGCAGAATGAAATTACAGAGATCATAGTTCATCTCCATTTGTCTCAAAGCAAAAGTAGATCACAGCTAGTCTGCAGCGTGCTGTCCAAATGTCTCTTTTGCTTGGTTAGCTGCAGTGTAATACGCTCTTCTTCGTATGAAATGTTTAATACGTGCAAACATCACAGTTTTGTCTTCTGTACTTGATGTCTCTGGTGTATGTTTCAAAGTCATGAAATAAACCAGACTTGACTTAAAGCCCCAATTTTTTTAACTGCCTGGGGCAGCTTTCTCTAATTGTTTTCAATGAGAGTGAAGTTTTTCCCCTCACGTTTTCTGCTCTGTGCACCTCACGAGTTGAAAAAAACTCAACTCAAAAAGGAAAAGAGCTCAGCAGCATTACTTGCATTTTTAAAAACATTTTCTAAGTAAATTGAGAAGGAACCATCTATGGTGGTGACTTTACCAGCAGTAGTTTCCATGATCCGAAAAGAAAAACAGCAGGCCTGGAGCAAGTTTACTTCACAGCTAAATCACTGTTAGGATAAGGACAGGTGATGCAGGGGTTGCTTAGCGACAATTAAAAGACGGGGCAAGCTGCTCTTTATGTAAGATTGTAGGTTTCAACAAAACAGGCGGCCCGGTACGTCTTTTGTTTGGGTATTTTAAGATTTAAGGGTTTCCACAGTAAGATCTGCTTTTCTGAGCCACCTTTAGGAAAAAAAAACCTCAGGTCTTAAGCTATTGTTTTAATTTGTTAACAAAGGAAAGGAAAACAAAATCTTGTTTTCAGCGATTTTTGTACAAGTTGAGGCACTGAAATTGGAAATCATCTTATTGTTGTTCCTGTTGTTCTACTCGTGCAGCTGTGCTCGTGTGGACATTTGTGCATTTTTTCCTTCCATGGCTAATATTTATTTACCTCTAGTTATTTTTTATGCACTAATTCATACATTTAGACAAGTTTCATCTGTATTCAGGGGCTTTAAAACCTTAAAGTTGTTATTGTTGATAACCTGTGACTTTGACAAAAAATCATTTAAAATGTGTGTGACAGTGTGTGTGTCTCCTTTTGTGATTTACTTCCTGTGTTGATGATCCTTGTAATCCTCATCATTTAGTTCCTCTGCCTGATTTTTTGTATCCCTCACTTGCTCCTCCTCAGCAGAGTTTTGTAGGTTCCTCTCACATCCTCATTTATCTTTTTTTTTCTTCCTGCTGCGGTGCTGTGTGATTTAAGCTGATTGGGTACAGTAGTATTGCTGTAGTGGCTCTTGAGTTTTATTTCTATTCTGCTGAGCAGTTGTTAATGTAGCCAGCGGTGCAAGTCCTCCCTCTGCAGACCAGGAGAGATGTTGTTGACGTTAGTTGCTCCAGTTAGTGGGTGTACTCTAACAAGGTTAGTCTTGTGATTGAGGTCGAGTAAATTTGATGTCATACTGTCGGTTGCGCTTTAATAAAAAGTCGTTTGTGGGCTATTGACATTTCAACACTCTCTTGGTTATGGTCTTGTGATATGTACTTCATTTCCCGACCCTCAGGCAGCACCGAGTTCCTACTACAGATGATATACAGTCCTATGTTTAGTTTTAAATGAGCAGCTCATGAAATATAAATAGAGCTGAAGTCTACTTTATATATCACTGTGACACAATATGAACCAGTTTCCTCCTCCTTTTTATGGTTTTTATCTTGCATTGTCCTACTGTTTTTCAGGGTTGAGATGAAAACAGAGAGTCTGGGACATAAAATGACTCCAAAGCCTGTTTCATTTTATGATGTCTCCTGTTATTACCCTTTTTGAATGTTGTTTTTTCTGCATTAGATTTTAGTGTCACTGTAAAGTAGCGTAATTTAGGCCAGCTGCAACTGCTTAGTATGACAAAAGCCAGTGCGGTTTGGCAGTCCAGGACAAGTTAGTGCTAATATTTCCTTTCATTTAAATGTCAGTAAGTCATTTTGACACAATCTAACAGAGTGCCTTTGAACAGACGCTCACTGAACACTGAACAGTCTTTTCTTTAATACAGCCAGAGCTTTGAAACAATAAACAACCAAAAACACGAGTTTGCTTCATTCAATTTTACTGCTAATTGTTAAAGCTGTCTTCCAGTGCTAATGTCACTATGGCTGCAAATATTATGAATACTAACATTCACATATCTAAAAATCATTATTTGAATAGTATTACTGAAGCTTTTCTACATTTGAATGAGGCAGTGGTAAAATGGGCATTGTTTTGGCTTTAGTTTACTGCAGAGAACACTCCTGTACCCATAATAACACACATCTTCCCAGAAATGACGTCGTCCAAAGACAACTTGTGGCAAATGTCTTTTCTGCACAAATGAACGCACAGACAGTAACCACAGCAGAGTGCTACACTGTGTTGGACTCTGACTCAGCGGCCTCACTGTACCCCGTACTCACAACAGATCCTCACAGGACAAAGCCATTCCCTTCATCCTGTAGCTAAAACATAAAGCACCGGTTTGGTAGAAGTTAATGGTTTAATATTTGGTAAGCATTTTGACGGTCATATATGTTACAGGCTTTATGTACACTATTTAATTACAGCTTGTGTGTGATCAGTCATTTGGCCTTTTTTAAAACCACACAGCTCTTTTGCCGTTTGTGTTTCCCTATCTTACAGAAAAGTGAAAGATTTAACAGATTATTAAAAAGAGGCCGCTTTGTCTGTGACACAGTTTCTGCACACAATGTGACAGCCGCCACGAGTCTGGGTTGTTCTTTTTTGATTGACCGTCACACAAGGATTGCGTGATGTTTTTAATGTTGGAAAAAGGAGACGTGCAGCGGTGGCACGGTACGCTGAAAGTACCAGAAAAGGCAAAAACTCACTGTCCGGAAAGTGATCACAATCAGTTGTCCATTGTGGGAAGCTGCTGGTCTGACCTGGCAGGACAAATGAGTTACTGAGCTCCACCAGTCCCACATTAGTTTCACCCAGTCTGAATTGTATCCTTTTTGTTTTTCGTTTTTTCTACACATTCTCCGATCCCACTTTAATCAGAAATGTTGTTATCGGTAACAATAAAGCTTGACTTGCATTCAGCATTCATCTTATTGTTTTTCTTCAGTGTGTGTGTATGTGTTTCTGTGTGTGTGAAATAAGACTTGTGGTACATTTTTCACAGGCTTTAGAGGTGTGTCACTTATTGAGGTAGGTGTGCACATAGAAATAAAGAGGTGTGTATACTGTACTGTATCAGTACCGGGTTACGTCCTGCGTGGCTCTCGTCTCTAAATTTCTTTCTCTTTGTCTCTCTCTCTCTCTCTCTCTCTCTCTCTGCCCGTCTCTGTCTCTCGCTCACTCTTTCTCTTTGTCCCTGCGGCTTTGGATGTTTTTTTTATCATCCCTCGGAGGACAGCACAGAGAGACGTCGCCAGGCTAGTAGCTACACACTGGATTTATGAGCGGGAGATCGGTAGGTTTTATCATTGAGGTTTTGACTGATTGGCAATGAGGTTATCTGCCATTGAACATTTTTGGACATTGTGGTTGCCACGGTAACAGGCTTTGGTGACACCTGTTTGTTTCATGAGGGTCAGTAGTACTTAGTAAGATTAAAGGCCTTAATGCTGTAATAATGTGGAAAACTAACATGCTGATACAGTCATCTGATTATCTGCACTAACAGGAACATTAAATTCCTTTTACAAATGCTGTAATGTTGTACAGGTGGTTAATAGGTAATAGCTACTGCAGTATCATTAATCTTATTATCCTAAATGAATGGCCCTGTGTCAACAGAAACTCTAATGTTCATATGTGGAAGTTAATCATCCAATTATCCCTTAATTATCCGATGTCTTCTTTTTTTATTGGGGAGATTTAACAACACAATACAACAGATAAGAAAACTTGTGTTGTGATCTTGTGAAGGCTGCTAAATGATTCTTAATGCTTGCAGTAGTTAGGACAGACATACTCTGGTGTGTACTAACAAAAAGTATGACTCAGGGGTTAAGACGACGACTGAACCACAGTGTCCCCAGTTTGAATCCAATTAGGGACCTTAAACGAATCTCTTCTTGTCGTTTCCTGTCATATCGTCACTGTCGCAGTCTAATAAAAGCATAAAAGGTACAATCTCATTCATTTTAAAGATTGTACTAACTTTGTACTATTACAATATTATTGAATAATGAGCATTAAAACATGTATTTTTTAAGATATTTGTATGTATGATGAGTGTTTTTAGACTTATGTCCTCATTGTTTATGATCCTACTGTTTTGAAGGATACGCTTTTATAGATGTGTAGTTTAAGTCCTCACATTATTCCAACAGTTAGGTTAGAGCAACCATTAGATGAAGTCTGTGAAAGAGGTCATGTTGTATTTTGTGATAAATAAATTATATGCAGGAAGTCCCAAAGTTAAAACAGTAGTTAATGTCTCAGACTTTATCTCTCCAACTCCTCTGACATGTTGCATACATGTGAAGAAGAGAATGAGATTAGTTGTTTTCTATAAGCTATTGTGCATGTATGGAGGAATATGTCAAGTCTGCTGTGTGTGTGTGTGTGTGTATGGTCCCATGTCTGTCATGGTTACGTAACAGCTCACGGGCGTCTGAGACAGAGCGAACGATATGATCTGAGAACCTGTTGCAGCCAATCAGAGAGCTCTGTGTGTGTGTGTGTGTGTGTGTGTGTGTGTGTGTGTGTGTGTGTGTGTGTGTGTGTGTGTGTGTGTGTGTGTGTGTGTGTGTGTGTGTGTGTGTGTGACAGAGTATGGAGTGCAGGAATTTCTTACATCTGTATGATTAAGGAATAGAAAAACGGAGTTGACTGAAAACAGAAGTTTACCAAAAATAAAATAATAAGATGGATTAAATGTAGATTTCAGTGGATTGCAAACATTGGAAAATTGATTCCATTAATCATAAGATGAATAATTTATGTTCATAATCAAGACTAGAGCGTTCATCAGATTAATTAAGGTTAACATTTTAGCCAAGATGCACTCACCGATATTGCACTCTTAGTTTCTGTTCTTATTCAAACAGGCAGACCTCATTATTGAGATCGAGGGTGCCTCCTGAACAGCGCTTCAGAGTTTGTCTCGGCTCTCAGAAAGGCCAAGCACAGCCTGAGGATAATAGTTCAACCAGCTGTTAGTTGTCACACTCTCTCCCAAGTGTAGACAAATAATCTAAAATGATTTTTCTCACTCTTTCCACAGCAATCTTAAAAAATGTGCCTGTTTTTAATGAGCTGTAAACCGAGAGGAATTATAAGACCTGAGCCAGAAGTTTTACTCCAGGGTCCTGTGTTGGCAACATGATGCATCCTGTTGCTTCATACAAAATTAGAAATGTCTGGAGACTCCCAGGATCATATTTGGAAGAATAGTGTTATGAAATTAGAGTTAGGTTCGCTTGAACACAGTCAACTCAGGCTGGCTTTCTGCATTGAGACTTGCCAGCTCCATCTTCTTTTTTTTTGTTTACCTGGTCTAGGAGGAGCTTCAGTGGGGTAGTGTTCATGTTGCCTATTTCAGAATTCAGATTTCAAAGAATGACAAGGAAGGTCAGTAAAGCTTCATTATTCATGGTATGAATGGACTCTACAGTTCAGGGTTGCAAAGTGTGGCTTAAGTAATGTTGATCATGTAATAACTCATGCAAATCAGGCATTCAGCTATGTTTGCTGTATCCAAAGACGCACAGGGAGGCATAACTCGCTTTGTCATGCCACACTGTTTCATAAGTTTTCATTTTGCGTCTCCAAACATGACACTTTCAGTGCGTCTCCAAACATGACACTTTCAGTGCTCAGATATTATGTAGTGACTAGATGTCAACATTGCTTACCTGCCATATTTGTTCAGAAAATGTAGTTTGCTGAAATAGTCTCATTAGCTGCTGCAGAATGACTTAGAGGAACCTTTTTCAGTATTGACTCGGCAAGAATAAATTCCCAAACAATTTGGGAGCACTTGTTTCATGTTTTTAGTATTTTTTGCAGTGACCCTCTATATAGATTCACAGAACATGGGTAGACATTGAGTACTGAGGCACTGATGCACAGAAATATGCATGATAAGGGTTATCACAGACGGGCGTAGTCTTTGATATGTTTTGGTACACAAGTAGATGTACTGTAGTTTGGGAAGGCTGTCTTTTTATACTCAGGTGAAGCAGACACATTTTTGAAACTTGATTAGTTAATTTGTCATATTTCCTCCAATCTGTGTTCAAACATTTGGGAGTTCCCTGGTTTGTTGGTTTACGTGGACACAGGACAAATCAGGCTTTCTCATGTAGATCTCCTGGTTAGATAAGCTTCTCTGATAAGCGGTCAACTCCCTTTTTAAATGGGATCTTTCTGTTCTGTTTTGAGGTATTGACTTTGCTGTTAGTACAGCTAAATACCAGCCGGTCATCCATTTTGTTCAGCTTATCGATCGTTGACGCTGAGGCCAAAGTTTGTTCATGTGCTGAAGGCGTTACCTGTCGGTGGCCAAGATAAAACCCTCCCACTGAGTAATAAGAAAAAAGGCAGAGAACAGAGGGGAAAGAAAAAAGGGGAAATTAAGAACTGAAACAATACATTGTCCTTTTGGGGATTTAGCCAGGGAGAAATTAGTGTGCAGGTACGTACAGTTTTTGAATGTAAAACATTGTCAGCTTTAGAAATAGTAGATAACGAGTCTGTGTTTTGCTCATAAAGCAGTTTATTTTTATTTTAAAATGCAACCTAAACCTAATGTCTCAGATTTCACTCAGTAACAAATGGAGGAAAAAACCTGAAAGCTACAAATGAATAATGTCTGGATAATGAGCAATGTTAACACAGAGAAATATTTGATGTTTGGTTTTGCAAATACTGAAGGTGCCATAAAACTGTAAACACAGCTATTCATATAGACTGTAAAGATGCTTTTTCAGGGGACTAAACAAACCATGTATTACAGCTTGTTTTATATCAGGTTTCTGAGTTTGCATTGAGGAGGTCAGGACAAACACTTAACATGAATAGACGTGAATATTTTCTGATGTCTACATAGATCACTGCTTTACGGTAATTTGGAAGTCATATGACAATAAATTATTTCCCTCATAAATAGGGTGACTTGATTAGGGCTCAGTATTGTCTGAAAATGTTGTATACAACCAACTGTTCAGTGCATCAGTGTTAAATAAAATACTTCAGATCAGGAAATGTGTGTCCAAAGTAGGGATCTCACCGAACATTCAGTGCTGACTTTGTTTGGCACTTTTTCAGTATTCAATAGTGCAGATTTGTTTTGGCCAGTTCGCAAAAAAGTACGTAGGATTCATGTGTAACTGATGAAATAGATAAAGAACTGAATTTAGCTTTACTTCGTGTGAGGAAGTAGAGCCCAGCTGTGTGGTGGTGTTAAGCCTCATGCTGAGTTTCTGCTACACATGATATCAGAGTATATGTCAACACTGTTGTATTTACTGTATGGGCTGTGTCATAATGACCAAAATGTTTTATGCCAATGTCTGACCAAAGTGAAGCAGGTTATGGTCGTGAGCGGTGGTTAAGTGATGTTTAATGCATTGTAGCCGAGCCAAGTGATATAAATGAGATATCACCTTTTCATAAAGAAGAATAATGTGAACGGTTTCATTCCACAAGCTGTTTCACTTGAGTCGTGACTAATTGACGCCCATTCACCCGCTGGTATCATTTCAAGCCTGTACATTGTACTGAGGGATTAAACTGGAATTACAGCCTGTCAGTTAACTGGTTCCCCCGTCACTGTTTATCACCCTGTCACCTTTTACACACTGACATTCAAACAGGATGGGGAAAGTGGCGTCCTTGTAACACACATTATCACAGCCAGTTTGATCAAAGGTTGTGTACTCTAAGCTAATTTAGTAAAATGCTAAGGGGCCAAATGTGCTTCAGTTGCTCACTCTGTTAACACTTGGTAAAGCCTGTCAAGGTCTCTTAGCATCCAACAATATAAAAAGGTAGACAACATGTGATTTATTTACTTTTTGTAGAGGTTGAGATGCAGTGCGATTTGGCTGATGAAGAACACTTTTTAAACGTGTTGAAATTTTAAACTTATTATTTTTGGAATTTGCAAATTAATGGCAATTTGCGGTGTTGAGTTTAAAAGTTTAGGGAAACAATGTACCAAACAGAAGGTAACAAAGAGCCAGAATGCCTGCGACAGTGGTGTCCTGATTATGTAACTACTGGACTAGAAAACTCTCTGTTTGCACCCAGTGGGCCATGATAGACAAGGTTGTTGCTGAGCCAGACAAAGCAGATTTTTAGCTGGTAGCCCAGAGAGCTGTGAATGTGGCCCTAAATAAAGCATTGTGTGCCATCTGAAATTGTGTAACTGCTGCTTATGGAGGGTTAGGAGCCAGTAATTAAAGACTTTTTTTGGGGTCAATAAGTTCAAAATTTAATATCAGAATATGAAATGACACTTGATTGGTTGTTTGACCTGTGAGGTTAAGGTGTCTAGATTCAATCAACTATCATCAGTCAGTCAGACTATGGGGATTTCAGTGTTTGTTTAGCTCTAACATACAGTATTAATGCTCCAATGCAGCACAATCAAATATTTTTCCATCATCTAACCCTGGGTAATGATGATGTGTCTTAAACTTGACTTAGGTTCAATGCCAGACAGACCTGACCTTTGCTTTAAACATGACTCTTCAGTTGTATCAAAATATAGTAAACTCAAACTTATGTGTTTTTTTTTTTTGTCTCTACAGGTTTCAAACTTGCTCAGCAAAGCCAAAACCACAGACTGAACTCATCAGCTGTCAACCAAACAGCAGATTTGCTCTGATCGACATTCCCTGGTGTCATTCTTCATTTGCTAAACCATCCGGCAAAAAAAAAAAAGATCCTCTGGACATCGAACAAATATAGTCCTGTTGCCGTGGTGACACTCCAGAGGGACCTTGATTGACAAATCTCCCTCCAGAGGAACTCTGAGGGTCTGCCACCAGAAGGAACATGTGCTAGAAGTTGAACATTTGTCCTAAACGACTGGTCGGCTTTGACTCTAGAAGATGAGCAATGAGGATGAATTCTACGACGCCGTCACAGGTGGGTGCTCGGTGGGAGTGTGTGTGTGTGTGTGTCAGTCTAGATAAGATTTCTCAAGGTCTTTCTTACCATTTTGTATTTTAGGAATCGCAGCAATGTATATTATTTTTATGATTTTTTTGTGTAAGAGAGACAAACCAGTAATGCTGTTAATAGAGCACATTTCCAACATGGTGACAGGAATGATCTTATGGATTTTAACACAATTGTCTTGTTGGTGTCCATCTAGTACTGTAGGATTACAGAATTTTGTAATTTCTCTGATTATTTTTCTTACGGTCTCACCAGGGATTGTGAAACAGTTTTTTGCTGCAAGAGGCTGTCAGTCCTAATTAGAAGGTCTGTTTTTGTCCCCATCATAGAAACATATCAGCATCCAATGCAACCCAACCTGCCTTCATCTGATGATAAGTTTAATAATTCAGAGGTCTGCTGCCTTGCGGTCATGATCAGTAATATCAGCAACACCCTGAAGTCTATGAGAGAGTAAAGCCTTTTAGCATTTAGCATTTTTCTGCTGCATTTGCAACAATAAAAATATAGACAAAGCCGTTTTTGTTGTATTTAATATTTTCCAGCAGGAGCAGTTCAGTGACGGAGGAGGGAGTCAGTTGGTTAGTGACAGCCCAGAAAATGGCACTGATCACTCTTTATCTGATGTCCCGTCTAAAAGAAGGCAGCTAAATGATTCACAAATCCTCCCGACATCTATTTATGATTTATTTTAAGTGGTTTTACATTTCTGCTGAGATCTCTGCGGAGGGATTAAATGAGTTTTCTACCAAGTCAACACTCATGGGATGCCATGCATGTGCTAATGTTACAGTTGCAGTAAAGGGTCTGATATCCACGCATTAGCTAATGGCACAAATACATCTGATGAAAACAAATCCTTATAGGGTTATTCTGACTCACCAGGATGTCGTGCCTCCCTCTTATGTCATGATGATTATTTACTATTAGTGGTGTAGCTCCAGTAGCGTTCCACTGGTCTGACTGTCTAAGCACTGTCTAAGCACTGTCCTCCATTGTTTGGAGACTGTTGTTTTGTTCTTTTATTGGTTTTAGAACATCTCTGAAGGTGAATCAGAAGAATCATACCTGTGTTGTTTGTGAAAGCTGGGTGGGGGTGCTGGGATATGATGCATAGTGACCATTTAACAGAGTGACTGTTTGTTGTAGGCTTGAAGGGCAAGACGAGCAGGTGGTTCTTTGTCAACAGTTACCATCAATTTTTTTTTTGTACCTTTACTGCCTTACTGCATGTTGTGTGATATTACTTGCCGTCCATGTTGGTGCTCATTCATAGCTCTGTCACTATTGTTATCTCTTTTGTATAGCTTGTTGTTTCCATGCAGATATAGATAAAAAATTCAAATGAGTGTGTGTGCCCATCTGTGTCATTATTATGATCATCTTACTAATGTGAGACAGATGCAGACCGGTGCAGATGTATTATTCATTAGAACACATGCACCGGGTTAGCCGTGATCAGCATCAGGTGGCGTCCAGCTTGGCTTTAGCATCTTGTTCTTACCTCAGTGGACTTCTAATTTTACACTTTTAAGATGTTAACTAGAAATGATAAAATTACCAATACTCTCCAGAATTCAACAATTGATCCTTAAACTCATCAGTTCATAAAACAGTTTAGGGTTAGGGTCTTCATGGGAGCTACAGAAGCTTGGATGATATTGTCAAATTAATGCAATTATAAACGCATAGATGCTTGTAGCACATTTACAACCCGAGGCTCTGTCTTTATCACCTTCACCATGTCCAGTTTGAAAACATTTACTTATAACAATTGCTTGTAAGCTACTAGATTGTCAGGTCACATTTGAATGAAACGTGCACATTGTGAAAGGCAGTATGCTAGTCTGGGCTGGTGTCTGATCACTGTATTTCTGGGCCAGTAGTGGTTATTGGTGGATCTTGAATCTTGGATGTGTTGGTCTTGGACAATGTGAATAAGTTGAGTTATGATTTTTCTTTAAGGTTTCCCCCAAATACACTTTTACACTATGTTCCTCTATTTTTCTAATCTGGTCATTCATATCGTTCAGTAATATTCTGCATCGCTGCAGAGATTAATATGAGAGTATACATCTGGTACCTTTGACATAATCCTCACAGCTGAGTTGGTGTGTTAAATGATAATAAACCTTCAAGTCTATTTTAAGCTGTTGTGTGGGCCCCACCTTGAATTCATGACAACTCCACCCTGCAGCACTAATACCTTACATGACGCGTTCATGTTCTGGCTACTGTCCAGATGTAGGTCAACACCGGCAGCTTTTCCTATAAACAGCTACTGTAAGGCTGCACATGTTTTGTAATGCAACTTTACTGTACAACAGATAAAAAGTAACAGAAATACATTTTTAGACGCCATATTGCGTGAATACCTGCCAGTCAGTAGGCGTGTCCTTCCATGACTTTAGTGGAGTTCCAATGAAGTCAAGACTTTTTCATAACTATGATTAATTTTTTTCCCACTAAGATGCCCTTAGGTTGCAGTGTCTCAAATCATGAGATACGGGAAAAATACAGCTTTTAAAGTGGCCCACTTCTGTGTCAGTGAAGAGGTTTTTCAGTAAATAGTTCCAGAGAGTCGAAAGAATTTGCAAGACAAACACAGACAAGACGTTCTTGACGCAAGACGTTGTGCAAATGTACTGCATTGTCTGAGACACTTATGTTGCTAACAATAATAACAGCTAACCCAAAATCCTAAATCCGCTTGTGTCCCTTCTTTCTCACAGGCCTGGATTCGGACGAGTCGTACGAGGGGGTGTCGGAGGCCAGTTTCAAAGATGCACTGGTGTTTGACAGCAACAGCCAGAATAAAAATGGATCAGTGCCACAGGAGAATGGCATCAAGAAACACAGGTATTGCTGCATTCCCACATTCCACCTGCAGCGGGTGCATTTGTTTGTCGCTGTAGTATGTTTTGTTGGGAAACTAATTGAATCCACCTACCGAAACCAGTACAATGTTCTGGGCTGGGTCGAAATTCTCACTCACTAGTTTCAAATGCCTTTTTTGGTGGTAGCTTTAAAATGATGATAATGATAAGTACTGACATGTATTACTGCTTGTCCTGGGAAAACAGGTGGTTTTCATCAGTACTTATTTGTTATGTAATATGGTAGGAATTTGAAATATTTTGCACTAAGACTGCAACTAATGGATTTTCTTCATCAGTCAATTCTCAGACAATTTTCCTGATTGAACAACTAAGTAAAAATGTCAGAAAATAGTGAAAAATGCACATTACAGCTCCCTAAAGATGCTGATGAATACTGGGATCTTTATTCCCAGGCTCCATAGCGTTCTGGTTGTTGAATATTAATATGTCTCTTTGAATAAAATAAACATTAAAAAGAGAGGAGCCTCTTCATGGCTGTCAGTAAGGGACTGACCGAGATGACTCATGCATACAAGCACAAGGATCCACTTAAGGATCTCTGTCAGAAAGAGAGTGTTGTCTTTTTCCTTTGGCTTTTGAGAGGCTTGTTCATGTAAACATACTGTTCTGTCTCTGTCTCAGGATGACAGATTTGGGGTGAAGTGTTTCTTTCTTTTTCATTCCAGCATTTGGCAACATTTCTTTCTAAACTACATCTATCATTTGTGTACCTCCATGCCTGCTAGCAGACCTGAAAGACCACATGCTCCACTTATCACAGTTTTCATTCTGACAGGAACACATAACATCTGATAGTGTTGGTACTGATACTCATGACAGTGATATGAACCACAGGCATGAGAGAACAGAATGGTGTGTAACACTGTTTCTGTATCAGCATCATCTCTTCAAATACTTTTGTGATGCCTAATTCTGAACAGCAAGAATACAACTGAGACACACTTAAAGAACTCAATGAAACATCATAGATAGTGGAAGACTGTGGAGCTGATGAGAACAGTACCACCTGTTTTAACTTGAAGGGAGTTGTTGGGTTTTTTGTGGAAAAACTGTGTTCAAGTCATTAGTTGGTCAAGAGATGCCAAATCAATTGATTCACAGTTTTTTCTTCTTTCATTTCAGGACATCGTTACCTGCTCCCATGTTTTCCAGAAACACTATCAGTGTTTGGAGTATCCTGAAGAAATGCATCGGACTGGTGAGGACAAACTGTTTCCAGATGCAAAGCAAATACTACTTTTCTACATATCAGTATCAATATCCCAATGATAATAACCCTGGACAGAGGGAAAACTCTTTAGTGGGTTATTTACACAAAATGACTTTTTAACTGGTACATGTCAAAATCGTTTGTGTAACCCGTCAGTGATTCTGTAACATTAGCCAATAGTTGTTGCAACATCAGTCTGCAGATTTTGGCACATTATCTTGTGTAATAAATCAGTAGTTTTCTCATTTATTGGACGGACATATTTTGTCAGCAAAGGTCAAATGTAAAAGTTAGCTGAGGTTTACAGTTACTGTTTGCTTTTCAGGAACTTTCCAAGATCACGATGCCCATCGTCTTCAACGAGCCTCTGAGCTTCCTGCAGAGAATCACAGAATACATGGAACACACTTACCTCATCAACAGAGCCTGCTCGCTGTCCGACTCCATAGAGCGCATGCAGGTCAGAGTTTGACACACACACACACACACACACACACACACACACACACACACACACACACACACACACACACACACACACACACACACACACACACACACACACACACACACACACACACACACACACACACACACACACACTTTTGTCACCTACATGCATTTTTGCTTTATATCTCCACAGAACACGATTGGATAGTGAGGAATACATACACACCAGAGATAGAAAAAGTGACTCCTCTGCATATAAGCAGCCAGTTATCAGTAGATGGACTTGAAAGAAATAAGCATCTTGTTCATTTAAAAAAAAAAAAAAAAAAAAACTTTTTCTTTTCAAAATGTGTCATTAATTACTCATAATCTTTAACAGGCCAAATTAAAGAAATAAACTATATGTTGTGCTCCAGTAAACTATATGTTGTGCTCCAGTAGTATTGTGAAAATCCTAAAAGAACCAAAGCTTTTTTACTAATAAAAGGGATAGAAAGTTTTAAGATTTTTTAGAAATGTATAGGAATCCTAAAGGATCCCATTGGAAAACGTGAAACAAAGAGCATACACGTCTATATTATGGTGTTTTAGTTGTTGTATTTAGAAACATATACACTCATTGAAAAAGATCAACTCCAAGTGATTAATATGAAAACACACAACACACACAGAAATAGAAACACACACACTAACTAACATGGACTGTGATTGTTTGTCTTCAGGCAGTAGCTGCGTTTGCTGTTTCAGCAGTTGCGTCTCAGTGGGACAGAACTGGAAAACCCTTCAACCCTCTGCTGGGAGAGACCTATGAACTCACCAGGTACACACACACACACACACACACACACACACACACACACACACACACACTTTTTAAGGTCAACAGCTTAAACAGTATATTTATCCTCTTTTCCTCTCCACTGCCTTCCACAGAGACGACCAGGGTTTCCGGCTGGTATCGGAGCAGGTATCCCATCATCCCCCAGTCAGTGCCTTCCATGCAGAGAGCCTGCTCGGGGACTTCGTCTTCCACGGCTCCATCTACCCCAAACTCAAATTCTGGGGCAAGAGTGTTGAGGCTGAGCCTAAAGGGACCATCACACTAGAGCTACTCAAGTAAGCTACTCAAATGTGTTTTCGCTTATTTCATTATTGTTTTTATACAAAATGTGGTCCTCATATTACATTTCATCTCATTCTGCCCTTCTTTTCTTCACTTTTCACTGCATCTCCCTGTGTGCTTCTTTTCCTAACTGTTTATTCCTCTTCTTCACACCTCCCCCTTTTTGTCTCCTCCTCATCTCTCCCTCTCTTCCTCTCCTCTTCACCTCCAGGCACAACGAGGCGTACACATGGAGTAACCCATACTGCTGTGTACACAACATCATCCTGGGCAAACTATGGATAGAGCAGTATGGCACAGTGGAAATAGTCAACCACAGGTAAAGTATACACGCATAACAGCTGTAATGCAGTTTGTAAATCTTTAAATGAGTAGATAAAACACTCACGTGTCGCAATGGGAGCTGAGCCCAGTTGGTGAGCAAGAGGAAAACTTGAACTACAGAAAAAAAAAAAATCTTAACCCTCAGTCAAGTTCTAACAAAAAAACAGCAAAAGTGACACTGTGTTGTGCTGTATGTTTGTCTCTCGCAGAGCTCTTCAGCATTCCTGTCCAGCGCTTTTATTTACTTTGCCTGAAGTGACAAGCAGAGTAAACATGCTGCGGTCTTAAGTGTCGAGTAAACACTGTGTCAAACAACCTCGGGATCACTTTTTAAAACCTTTTATTTATCCAGGGAAGCTCTGCAAAGCTTGTGTTATCCTCATTTGTGTCACGCACTGTTTCATATTCACACTGTTGCAAAGATTCACACCAGGAGCTGTGAAACCATCAAATCACAGTGTTGCTCAGATGGCTGCTATAGAGCTTCACTGTTGCACTGATTTCAACTGTCTTGCCTTGAAAACAAGGAGTTGATGGACTGGTCTGTTTTCCTGCACTAGTTTTTAATTAGTGAGGGATTCAATCAACCATGTCAATATTTTTTACAAGCATCAAATGTTTATGTAGTCGTCTTATTTCATTATCTTTATTAAAACAAACACAAAAACCCCACCAATATTTCAGCATTCCAAAATTAAATTATTTCATTTGACCTTTTAGGTGCAGTTCACATTAATAGTGAAAAGAAGGTAACTGGCTCTTCTTCTTCTTCCGCAGCACTGGAGACAAGTGTGTGTTGAATTTCAAGCCCTGTGGGATGTTTGGCAAAGAGCTGCACAGAGTGGAGGGATACATCCAGGATAAGAGGTTAGAGTTAAATCTCAGTTTGCTACATCAACTACAGTATTAACATTCAGTTATTTGATATCATATAAAGTTTGAAGAGTTGTTATATTCATTATCGTCTTTTTCTTCATCTGCCTCACAACACTTTTCTTCTTCCCCTCTCTTCTCCACTTTCTTATCTTTTCCTGCCATTGTCCTCTCTTCCTGCTCCTTCCTCTTCACCCTCTCTCTGTCCAGTAAAAAGAAGCTCTGTGTCATCTATGGGAAGTGGACTGAGTGCATGTGGAGCGTCGATGCTCAGGCATACGAGTCCCACAAGAAGTCAGAGAAGAAAGGAGACAACAAGAAGCACAAAAATGTGAGAACGTATTTTTTTTAAAATCTGCGACTTGACACCTGTGCGGAGAAATAATGTACAGCAGTTTTTAACATAACCGCTCTAAAATGATTTTGGTTGCATGTCTTTGTATAACAGAGGTTAAAATGAAGTGTGTTATTTCCAGGAGGAGCAGGAGGGAGCGGTGAACGATGATGCAGACGACATGCCTGAAATCCAGGAGACAGTGTCTGTGGTACCAGGAAGCACTCTGCTGTGGAGGATAGACTCCAGACCAGCACATTCTGCTACGGTATGAAAATATACACACACAGATCCAATTCAGACAACCCCATGAAATAGATGTACTATTGATGCTTGATTTTGGTCTAGGATTGAGCAGATGTGATGCATTTAAGCACTTTTTTCTTTCAAGAAGATTTATATATGTTCCTAATTCCTCTCTTCCCTCCTCAGATGTACAACTTCACCAACTTTGCAATGTTTCTCAATGAGTTGGAGCCTGGCATGGAGGCCAGTTTGGCTTCCACCGACTGTCGCTTCAGGCCTGACATCAGAGCCATGGAGAATGGCAACATGGGTAATTTGATTAAAAAGTCTTTTATCAGTGTTTAGTGGAGCTTTGTTTGCCTGAACACAGTTTGTTTAGCAGCAGTGGCTTGTAGAACCCTGCAGTTTTAAGATACAATGTAACCTGAAGTTACATTTAGATTATTATAAGTTGTAAAAAATAAAAATGATATTGATAATGATAATAAGACAGTTCTGCCACCTGCTGGCTGTCTGTGTCACTTTCTTGTGTGACATTGTTGATCCAAATGTTTAAAGAACAATGCAAACAACTTTATTATCCTGAACTCAAGAAAGTATTCTAGCTCACATCTCTTTTACTGGACTCATTAACTAAATGTTACAAGCAGCAGACATTGTGACTTTGTTGTTCTCATGCAGATGAGGCCAGTCAGGAGAAAGAGAGACTGGAGGAGAAACAGAGAGCTGCCAGAAAGGAGAGAGCCAAGAATGAGGATGAGTGGTCTACAAGGTAGAACACACACACACACACACACACACACACACACACACACACACACACACACACACACACACACGCACACACACACACATACACACTTTGACAAAAGTGGTCCGTTATTTATTCATTTATTTAATCTTTATTTAAACAGAGTAACATCGAAACCCCCTGTTTCATTGAGAATGAAAAAACAAGAGTAGAGACAAACAGAACTAGATAAATCAAGGCTGTCACTGTTACAGAACGATCATTTGGGTATGGTAATGTCGTATTTTGACTTTGAGGTAACATTGCAGATTGTTCCTGACGGTTAAAGCAGGTCTTCCCTCCATTAATTCCCTTAATCAGAGAATGAGCTGGAATGTAGAGAGTAAAACGCAAACCTGAAAGGAATCTCATCTTTACATGCAAAAGAAACCCCACAGAGTTGTTTAGTTTATGGTATTGTTGCTTTCTGAAGGCCCACATCCAGTGCCTCCTCCTTTTCCTTCATTTTCTTCGAACTATTATCATTTCAAAATTAAATGTATTCAACAAATGACGATAGCATTATTCTGAATTTGGCACACTTTCAGGTCTGTACTTGCTTAAACACGTCAGAGTTTGACTTTTTCACAACGTGAAATGAAAATATGCATAAATTGAACAAGAGAAAGCAATATCTCAACATGCTTCACTCCTTGTGTGAGGTTTTTGGAGTGTACCTATACACTTTGTGTTTGTGCGTTTTCAGGTGGTTCCAGATGGGCACCAACCCATACACCGGCTCCCAGGACTGGATCTACAACGGTGGCTACTTCAATAGGAACTACCAAGACCTGCCCGATATCTACTGATAGCCCGCCAGCCTTCACCCTCCTCCTCCTCTTACTCTCCAATAACCCGCGGTGATCTGCCTGCCTGTCAAAAAAATTGGAGAGACATGTTTAAGAATTCATTTAAACCCACCTTCGTCTTACTGCCTTCAACGTCACCTACTTTCTCTGTAAACTTACCGACACACTCAGCGCATTGAAAGGAGGTACAAAGGAGCCAAATGCCTGTCACTTCTTTCAAAAACAGCAGCTTGCCTTGATGTCTATTGAGTCTTCAGGTCTTTTTTTAACATGTCAAGGACTTTACACCATCTTCACTTCAGTCTCATTCTCATCATCTGTGTGTGATTTCTCTCAACTAACGACCAGCAAATGTCTCCCATCTCTCTGTCCCAGCATCGTTTAGAGCACAATAACCATCTTCTTCCTGACCAGTCCCAGTGGCAGAGAGTTGGTCCGATCTGAATGTGTAACGTCTTTACAATCAAACTCTCTCCTCCGAGGAACCGCCAGCTAAGCCTCTGCATTTTAAAACAGTCACATGGGTCATCAGAGAGTAAAAACAACATGAAAGTAGGACATCATAATCACAGCGATTAATGGACACGGAGGGACACCCAGTCAATGGGGAAATCAGGGATGTGAATGCTCCTTTGACTGAAGATGGATCATGAGAATGAATTTATTTTTTATTTCTTTTTGGAAACTTAAAGACACAAACACTCAAAAAATCACATGGATGTGTTTTGAGGAACAAAATTATAAAGATTTATTGTGTAATAAATATGGTAACCTTGGTTAGGACCAATGAAATGTAGACATAAGCTTATAACTGTCCATGTGTCATATCCCTAAAATGTTAGGTATCTACTATTACTATCCCATCACACTCCACTTCATCCATTCATTACTAGAAAACTGATGTTTCCTCGACAGCAGAGTGGAATGTTTAGCTTGATTGGAACCAGACAAGAAACCACACGTGATCTGATGTTTTCATTTGCATTGAAACATTAGAAAAACAGACCCTAATGTATAAATGTTTCTGTGCTGGCTTCAGAGTCATAGCTGAGCGTTACTGATATGAAGAAAGCTCCACACAAGTGTAAAAAAAAAAAAAAAAAATCTGATTTAACTTGAAGTAACTTGTAAATGCAGCACTTCGCTAACCAGAAAAGAAATGTGGTGGAAAAAATAAATAAAAAACAATCTCACCCCCTCCCAGTTTAACCCCAGTAACAACTTCAAATCTGTGCCTGCATGTGCATGTAAATCTGAACCCAGAAGACTACATTTACCCCTACAGAGTTCAACCTCCCACTGAATGATTTTGACATTTAAAGCAAATGTGTAATCCCCAAATTAGACACACTGAGGTCCCTGAACAGTTATTAAATTAAAAAAACAAAAAACATAAACAATAAATGCACATTCATTTTGTGAATGAGTGTATAAAGATGTACAGACACTTTAAGCCATATTAACGACAGAAGAGTGGATTTGCCGTGTGAGTGACAGTGATTTGACAATGTTAACCCTCAACATTGATATTATTAATCTTACTGTCACTATAGCATGATTAAAAAAAAAGAAAAGAAGAAATCATTACTCATGTCAGTGTAATAAAATGTAACACGCCTCGTTATATATTCTGCTCTACGACTAGGTTGATTGAATGTTAGAGCGTCGCTTTTTCGGCTGATGCTGATTGTAGTGAAAAGGAGGCAACAGATCATCAGCACATCGAGTTTCATTTTTAAACTAAATTTAACGAGAAAGAAGAGAAATGCACTGTACTGAACGTTAGCACAAATATGATTGTTGACAGCTCTCCAGCTGATGGAGTGATATTGTGTTTTTTTTGGAGCAGAACTCTTGATGTACACAAACTTGTCACTCTTACATCTCACGCAGAGTGTGCTTTTTCTCTGCACCTTTTGAATCATGTTAAGAACAGTGTACCCAGGAAATATTTGGACTTTAGCTGCTCTGTCGCGTCATTTCATTGTTATGATAACTTTAGGTAGCTGACTCTCAGTATTGTGTGTTTCATTCCAGCTGAGCAGGACTCAAACTTCCACTCGAGGCTGAAATCCACATGCAGATTACAGGATGTAAAGTGAATCTAAAATCAGCTGACTGGACAGCACTGAACCACATGAAAAACACCTGAAGTACAAACAAAACAACACATTTTACTTTCAGTTCATGAAATATTTATGAAATATTGGTGTTTAATTTGTATTAATAACCAGTGAATCCATGTTATAGAGCAAATAAATGTATAGCTCCAAGCATAAATAGAGTTTAAAATTCCCATCATCTGTTGGTTCCCCCCAATAAAGCAGGTAGGAACAATTATGAAAGTTTTTTTTTTCTTAGTTCACCTCACATCAGAATGTTAAGTGAAAATGGTGTATACACAAAACCTGCAGACCTGTTTGCACTGGTGAAAATGTGGCTCCAACTGAATAAGCTGTTCTTTTTTTTTATTTTAATAGAAAATGATGGTTTCACTTCTTTTCAAATAACATGTAACAGACAGAGAAAGTGCAACAAATCTAATGTAAATGCTGAGATTCAAATCTCTCCAGAACTTGTCCTGACTGGTTTTCAGAATCTTCAGAACATAATATATGTACAAAATACACACACACACATTTTCACCAGTGCATTTAGGATCTATGATGTATTCCACAATGACTCTATGCAACTTTTGCACCTCATCATGAACAGTACATGTCTGATTTGTTATTGTACAGTAGCTTTACATTCCCCTTACTCCCAACAAAACACACACACACACACACACACACACACACACACACACACACACACACAAAACCTCTGCTACACAGAAGTGTCTCCAAATAATGACTTTGCCTTCATAGTTTATCTTAATATATTCCAGATATTAGGAAATTATTATAACTTGTCAAGCTACTTGGCACCACAGCTAGGCTTTTGTCACATCTTGGATCAACTTAACTTTTCATTTGTTGTCTGTTTAAAAAAAATAATGTATTTCCGTGTCATGCTTAGTGCCTGTGTTTTTCTGTTACCCTTTTCAATTTAAAAAAAAAAAATTAATGTGCGTTATTTATGATGTTTGAAGTTTTATGACAGAATATTCTGTGGTGTCTTTTGTTTTTCCTCTTCTTTTTCTCGTATAGCCAATTCAAACAGCCTTTAATTTGTCTTTTCTGAACTGTTTGTAGAAGAGCTGGGTGTAATTAGTTTGAAGAGAAAATCATTCACAAGCTTAAACACTTGTACATTTGTCTTTGCCTGTCATATCTGTTAGATTTACTAGCCAACACAGTATGTAGGTACAGGCTTTTTGTTCCCACTGAAAACTCTTTTGGTTATTTTTTGCCCAGAAAATCCTTTTTTTGTTGTTTTTTTCCCGTCAAAATCTTATTAAAAGTCTATCATATAAACACTACTCAAGTCACACTGTTGCAGTCGGGTGCAAATTGTCCATGTGGAAAAGTAAAGCTTTGCCTGTAAAAGTAATTCCAGCTGGTTAAAATGGTACATATGGAGCGGTCACATTCATCTGTGCTGATTCAGACTCGACCTGTTACAAAAACTAATGCTCTGTCATTAAAGTAGATTTAGGTTTTATGTTGCTTATTTCTTTTAGAAAAAATTCTTCTGTTGGATTTTACCCTCATCCTCTTGGACTGTATCATGTGGTTGTTGATGTTATATATGTGTACAAGTGCTGCACAGAGGTAATCACAAGCGAAATGGCATATTATTTTGTGCAACTGATTTATTTTTATAGTATTTAAACCGTTTTGTTTCATGGTGAGAATATTGTACCAGATGTTTTATTTGGAGGTGGGGGACTGTAAGGGGGTCGTATCCATACCGTGGACAGCTTGGTAGATTCATGAATGGGGAAATTGTCTACTAATAAAATCCTAATTTCAGTTTTTCGACCATGTCTCCTTTTTAAATGAAGTTAATGGTAAAGGATAAAATGCTTGCAGTCTTTTAAATTGTTGTTGACAACCACACAGTCACAACATGTGTGAGAAAGCTCCTGAAAAGACCAAAACTAACAATATGTTAGTCCAGCACTCAGTACGTCCTGAATTTGCCACTCTGTATAATTCAGACCTGCTGAAGATGTAAATATTTAAAAACAAGTCACAATGTATACTTTGTCCTAAAACAGCTTTTTAGTGTGTAGTGTTACTTGAACAGTAGTAAAAAATATTGACGTATATTGTATAGAATATTTAGTAGGAGAAAGAGAAGAAACCATTCTGAATATGTAACATAAAAAAAAACTAATGCCAGACAGTTTCTGCTCCTGAAGCAAAGAGTGGGAGAGTAGTAAAGTCCAGTTATCGTCACACAGTTTTTTCATGTTATTCTGAGCTGCAGTAATGTAGTCAGAGTGTAAAATCATCATTATGTGTTATGTTTAACCTTAAATAAAACGTTTCTCCTGTGAGGAAATACGTCCTTCCGTATTAAATCCTAGGTTTTCAGACACAAATGATGTCGCTTCTTGATGTTCCTGGTATAAAACTTGTCTTCCGGTCAGTTATTCCACTCAGAAACCATGTACGCTTCATTTACTGAGTATGTTTCAAAGCAGCAGCTTCTACAGTACTACAGTATTCTACAGTACTGTGCCTCAGTCTAGATACCACTGGAGGTAAGTTTGAATATTTTTGTTGTAATTTGGGTAAGTTTAAAAATTCAAATTCAACAGTAACTCAAAATGTTCATTCAATTGATCATTTTGTATGAATGCTATCGTTTCCTATAAATGATGACACACACACAGACACACACACACACACAGTATGGCAGCCGATTGTGAAATAAATTAATCTCTTGAAATCAAGATATAGTAAAAAACAAAAAGAACTTGCACAACAGTTTTTTGTTTTTATGTATTTGTCTTTTATTTATTTTTCCTGATTGAAATGTATTGTAAGGTCATAATTTTGTCATTCATCACATTACATGGCATGATGCACCAGGTCTACTACACCCATTTACAGGAGGAATACACGGAAACATACACAAGGTTTTACAATGGGGAAACAGGAAATTTAGCTCATTGCACTTACAACAGTGAATGGAACATTTTGTAGTCATTTTTAGGCTCTCAACTTTTTTCTGTATTTTATTTTCACCCTCTTTTCTTTATTCAATCGGGTTATTTTGTTTTTTTTTCTTTACACATCTCCATCATTCTGTCCACCCCCAAAAAATTACATGGAAGCCAGAAAATTTCCCTTTTTTTTGTTTTTGATGTCTTCTCGTTTTACAAACACAACATGTATAGAAACTCTACACAGACCAATATGTTTTTTTAATTTTTTTTTTTATATCCGAATACAACTTTTTTATTATTTTTTGACAGTCTGCACGAGCCAGCCACATACGTACACAATGCAATTTTTGTAATTTATTATTCAAATCAACAACTGCTCTGGTTTGTTATGTAGTTTTTGTCAGTTTTATACACAAAAAGCACAATTTCAGGCCGGGAGGTTCAGGCTTGCATACGCTCCAGCTCGCAACGCTGTGTGGTGTGCACAGGCCTCTCTCGTACCCGCGTGCATGTGTGTCTGTGTGTTCGTGTTGTGGTATGTTAGCATTTTTGAGATTTACATGTTGTACAGAACATGTCCTTCATGGCAAATTACATGTTGTTGTTGTTGTTTGTTCAAAGCGGACTCTGGTTGGTTCTCATCTGGTATTTACACTGGAAAAAGGATGGCAGCCCGTGAGGTGGGAAGTCAAAGAGATTCAAAAAGGTCAAGGGATGGGTGGGGTCGGGTGGGGTCGGGGTGTCCAGGTCATGCACTTGTAATTTTACTCTGATGATTCATTACAGGTGAAAGATGAATAAACGCTCCCTGATGATAAACTTCATAGCTTTTCTTTTATGGTTTTGTTTGTTTCTGCATTCTCTCTCTTTGTACAACCTCTCACCAATGACACATTTACTTTTTATATACTTATATATATATATATATTTATATTTTGTGAATTTCAAAACCTTTCTCCTTTCTATGTTGACTGTCTGCGCGACCGACAGCAAGAGCAGTGGTGACAGTTTCTACACTACGTACTGTACAAGCACTGTATGCTACCTTTTTGGTTAGGAACACACACACACACAGCCCAGGTTTCCCAAAAGCATTCCAAGCTGCATTTAAATACAGTTGGATCAAAGGAATTGTGTTTTTAACTCTTTGTTTCAGTTTTTCCTTTTCGTGGCTGTACAATCAGAAAAGAAAAAGGATCATTCAAAGACAAAACGTCCGAACAGGTATGAGAAACGTTTGCACAAACAAGTCAAAAACCTGATTCTGATACCAGATCAGTGCCACAAAGGGTCAAAAATCTGATTCTCTGACTGAGACTCTTGATGTCGGATTCAAAGACAAGTCGAGCCGCTGAGATTTTTCTTGTTCTGGCTTCATGTCTGTAAATCTGACCTTTTGTGTTTTTATTGCAAACTAAAACACAAGAGTTTGTTTCCAAAACACATTTCTGATGCAAACTGCAAAGTAAGTTCTAATTCCAAAACCTCATAGTTTTATAATTGCTGATTTTTCACATATGAAAGTTTTGGGGGGCAAAGTTTTTGAAGAATTTCAAATTGTGATTTGTAATCTTAATTTGGAATACAACACCAAGTTTGATTTGTTTATTTATTGTCTACATTTGTGCTTCAAACACCTCTGAAAAACCAGGCTGTGGACTGGTGATTTAGCCCACTGGTGATTGCTGTGGTCTCAACTGAAGTCCGTTCTGTTCCTGGATAAACACACATACAGAGTATAGACAGAGACCACGGCTGGCTGGAGGGCAGTAATAGGATGGCTTTCTTCAGTGACCAGTATTGTAGTATAAAAGCCCTTGCTGCTATGCATATTTAAGTCACCTTCAGTGGCTGCGTTCACACAGGAGCAAAAAAAAAGTGACATTTTGAACACGTTGTGACACAGATCTTGTTATTTACTTTATGGCTGTGTAATTCAAATATTACACATTTGCTCTGGTTAACAGCAGCCATGGGGAAGATCATATCTGTGACGTGAAGTGTTGAAAATCTCGTTTATTGCACCTGCATAAATCTATCCATTATTTTCTATTGTCTTTTAAACATCTCCATAGCGATGCTGCATTTAAGTGTGTACTTTCCTGAGGCAAAAAGTGATTGAGGAACATTTTATTGAACATTTTATTTTTTTAAAAACTTCCAAAAAACATACGACATACAATAGAGGAAGTTGGTATTAATTTGGGTCACTTTAAACTCTCTCTCATATTGTGTGTTCTATTGGTGACACTTGTGGTCTAATTTAAGCTTTTGTGGTGAAATCACTGATCTGGTGGCAGTGTATGAGTGAAGTGATCTCTCCAGACTCGGTGCTGTCTGGTTGGGCCACGTGCACACTGATGTGCAACTTAACAGACTGAAGGAGAACGACCAGATCCAAACAGAACCAGAACAATCAGACTCTTAATTCTGAAGCCGAATTTCATTCTAGAGGCTAAAACGCGAAAGAGGTTTATTCTAACATGCGTTACGACCAATTAAAAATTACATTTTTTTAAAAAGTTGAGACATTTATCTTCTAAAACTTAAAATCGATTGATTGGCACGTTGGCATTTCTTGTGTTAAACAAGAAACAGAACTCTACATTTTGTCTGAGTTACTATAATAATAAAAAATGGATGTCAGATTTTTATGTTTAGGCAGACTCAAAAACATATTCTTTATATTGTTTTTTTTCAGATATTCAGATTCCAGACAATCTGATTATTGTGGCTGTGCATAAATCCAATAATAGATAACATCTGTATAAACATAATTTCTCACTCTATTATATGACTATAGATTTTCAAACCTTAATCTCTTTTCTTTCTTAAACCCCAGCAAGCTTTCTATACCCTCTGAGTATGATAAAAATAAATTCTTAAATAGATAAATCATTTCATAAATGTTTCACAAAAAAATAAAGACTAACTTCTTTTACACTGTTTCTTGTTAGGCCGTGTTTAAATATGTTATAGAAGTCGCAAAGGAGTCAGGAGTTTGTGTCATATCTGTATCTTCGCAAATAGCTTCTTTATAATTGCAGTGCTGTAGCGTGCTGTTAGCAAACCAGCAACTTAAAAAAAATATTTTATCCCCTCTCTTAAGTACAGAAATCTATGTTCCACAGTGTATTTAGCTTATAAATCTTATCTCTTAATAGTGGCATGGCAGTGCACCTTCACACACACACATACACACACACACACGCATACACACACACACACACATACAGTCACTCCCACACCAGATAAATCAATTTAGGAATGCCTTGAATAGTGCTTCACTAGCAACCTACAGCAGTGTTTTAGTCAAATATAATTTATATATTATATAATATCTATTTATGTGTATATTTGAATTTGAAATGGTTTTACATAAACATCTTTTTAAATACTTCTTTCTGTCTTTAAAACAACAACAATTGCACATTCAGGTACCCGATCTATGAATTTGGGGCTGAGGTTATCCAACAAAAAAAAAAGAAACAAAAGAAAAGAAAGTAGGAGCTTTTCTTCTTCACCCCTGAGCAGACACAAGCCACATTAGGGAATATACTAAAATCTGTTTCTTTAATATAAATTCTATAGTTATAGGTATATATGTATATCTTTCTTTATAAATATCTGGACAACATTTCTGTATATCAAGTTAACCTCTGCTTAAACCAAGATGGCTGTCAGCTGCTCAGGTGTATTCATGGCAATAGGGATCTATCACTGTTCCTGCTAGCTGCCCAGTTCTTCTTACTTAAATGGGAGAGACTTTGCAACACATGCAACACTACCGTCTCACCGTCTCCTCATTCACCCTTCCAGCACTGAAGACATGAACCTGTTATTTCCCAGCTATCATGAACGCACCTTTAGAGAGAGCCTTTGGCTGCAGAGACTCCCAGTTAGGGAAGAGAGGGGACCCTGAACACAAGTAATATAAAGACCCTTGTTATTATTTCCTAACTTACAGGTGACCTACTAGTATATTACACACAAATTCACAGAATCTCCTTATTTTAATTTATGAGGAATGCCAAAATAAAGCATTCTTGATATAAGAACAACTGAGGTGTGATAAACAATGAGTGTGTGACTTTTTTCCCATTTGTGTAATTCACGTCCTGTTTCTTTCCTCATGTTTTTGTTTTTCCAAATATGATTCATTGCATAGAACGACTGGAGATGAGAGGTCGCCTCTTCTGCCCACCATATTTGCTGTGGTTGAACTCGTGTTTGTCTTGTTTTCTTTTCTTTTCCACATTGGATGATGGCCGTTAAATACACGCATACAGAACCCCCACACACATACATACAAACATTAGGAACAGAACAATATAGAGGTGACTTTGAGGTTTTTCTGCGCCGGGCGGCATGCGAAGGTTCCCAGCGAGCGTTCACACAGACAATATACAGCAGAAGTTGGTTGGTTCGTTGGTTTTGCTGAAGGCCTCTCAATGTTTGGCCCGACAGTATGTTTTGAGTACCGAACCGCAGATCCCACAATGCACTGCAGGAGCAACAGCAGGAGAACACTGACCTGAGAAGTTTCCATGACAACTGACAGTCTGAGAGAGAGGTTCAGGGGTTGGGTTACAGGTCTGGACGCCACCACAATAGAAAATGAAAAGTTAAAAAAAAGGCGAGTGACTTTGTGACACAACCAAGTGTGTTATTTTTGGTTCCTCAGTCACAGGAGTGTTGATTTTTTTTTGACACCATTTTCATGTGTGCTTTCACATGCGCTGTGCACATTTGACAGAGTGAAGACACATGCTGATACACACTGATGTGTACGGAGCTCAGCTGAGCTTTTTGCAGACTCCAAATAAACGCCCATCTTGGAGGGTCCGAAGAATCACATGGAAACCCAAACCCCCGCAGGTGACGACGTCAAGTCCAGTTCTGCCGCAATGTGTGACTGGTCTGCTTTTCAGTGCCTCTCTGCTGCCCTGCAGTGCTTTCAGATCAGACTCCAGCTGGATAATATAAGCAGCTGATTGACAACACCAATGTTTCAATATTGGTTGGAGGAGAAGATCTGGGCGGTACCAGTTGTTTATAGCTCCTGCTCTCTGATGTATTAGTACAGCAGTAGTACAATGTTGGAGTAGGTTTGGTGGTATGTTTAAGTCAGACTTGAGCGGTACATCAGTGGTAAGTTAGACAGACGGAGGCAACACGTTTCTGTTCCACCAACTACTGAAATGACACAAGATTGTGCTCTTTGCTTCCTTACCTCTTACTCTATTGCTTTTATAATTATTGATAATAAATAAGTCTGAAAATTGACAAGAGGCATGATGAAAGTAACAAAACATTACAAAACATAAATTAATGAAAAATAATATAACAAACAATTATCAAAACCAAATTTAAAAAATATAAATCAATCTCACTGTGGCCAGTGTTCCAGCTGATATTACTACTTAAAAAAGGGAGTGACGGAAAAAAATGTGTTTGTGGGGGATGTAATAAAAAATATCTTTACTTAAAAATAAAACATTTAAAAATGGTTAAGGCGATATTGGTAACCTGCAACGTAAAAAACAGGAAAATAAAACAAAATTATAAAAAAATACAAGAACACAAGAAATTATAACCTACAACATGACATGTATCTGAGAGCCAAATGTGGAGCAGTTGGAAAAAACCCCATCACCACAAGCACTGCAGGTAAATGTTGTCTTAATGGCTTTGTAATGGCTGAAAAACAACCCGACCACATACGGCTTCATTCCGAATACCACCGAAAACACAAAAGACTCCTCTTATTCCTCTGTGTTCCTTCATAAATCTCTCTTCCTTGTTACTGTTTACGTCGTCTATTTAAGATCTGTTTCCCAGTGTCTTTATGGCCTCTGTTAAGTAACGATGAACAGTGTAAGGTCTTGGATATAAAGTTCCATGCATTCCAAATTCCTACTTTTTTTTTTTTTTAATCCGCTATACATTTCTTTAAAGACATGGCAAATTGAGGATTGTTGGGCGGGGATTAGAAAGAAAGAAGAATCAGCATTCAAGAAATGCAGAGAAGTGAGGAAGAGACGGAGCAAAGGTTTTAACAGTTCCAATCTGGAATGTAGATAGAAACAGAGGAAACCGTGGAAAGAGACGAAGGCCGACACACTTGATCTCTGTGCGATGGCTACGTCGTTGTCATTGTCTTATTCATTCAATGTGACATTTCCATTACTCGATTTCCTTATCGACAGGTGATAAAACAAGAGGTCTTTAGTACCAGAAAAACCTTCAGCTAATTTTATTCCATTTTCCCTACTCTTTTTTTCCTGTGAAGAGAGACAGAAAGGATAAGAGAGGCTGATTTGTTGCTAGTTTGAGCACAGGACTGCAAAACTGAGGATTCCAGCATGCCACCAAGCCTGTGGTGAAGCTACCATTTCCTGTATGCTCTTAGCAGGAAAAAGCAACTTTCATATAAATGGCGGCGTCATCGGCATACAGGCATAGAACTGCATCACCCCTTTGTTTCTTTCCATTGAAGCTGCAGTTAAATCCACCAAGGTGGTACATAGTTCCACTTGTACAGATCTCCAGGGATGTACAAAAGAGCTCTACTGGCATGGAGGAAGAGTGGCAAATCCTTAATCTTATTCCTTTGAATATTTGGCTGCCAGTTGCTCTTTTGTAACAAAGGAATAGAGATGTGTGTAACTGCTAAATGATGGTTTTAGGGCTCCAAGGATGTTGGGGTCAGGGTGGAGTCTCGTTCTTTGGCTGGGGATGCTGGATGACGAAGGTAGTCCTCCTGAAGATAGATGTTGGCTTGCAATGATCTGCGGAAAGAGATCATGTAATGTAGTCAAAAATACTGAATGCAACCTATTTGAAACAGTGTCTGTGTGTTTAATATGTTGTTGCATGGAAAGTACCAAAATGGTGACCTCAAATTGTTCACCTTGTTCACAAAATCAGTAGTAAGACTCTTGGACTGTCTTCAATTTAATTCTCATATGAACACAACACATGGGTTAGCACAAAGCCACTCCTGTCCTTTTAATATGAACGAGCAATGGATATAAGAGAATATATCCACTTTCTCCATGTGCAAACAAATTATTATTATTATTAATTGATAGTACATTGGGCCTCTACTCATTAAAATCAATGTCAATACAGGGTGCAGAATCAAATAGGATAGAATAGAAAAGGCAAGGGTAGATGACACAATAGGCAAGACCAATTATTTGATTCTGACCTCTTTTTGTTAAGGATGTTGTTTTAAAGTTGCTTGCACCTTTTTTCGAATGGCAAATATACAAAAGGAGCATCTTTACTAACATGAAGGTTGATGGGAGTATAGAATTATAATGCAAAAATGAAGTTGGCCACTAGATGGTGTATAAGCATAAGACATGAAATGTACAGTAGATTGGAAGTGCTCTCAGTTATCCAGCTCAAAAGATAGTTGTCATCAATAAGTCAAAGGGAAATGGACTTTGGATCTGATCAGATTTTGGCAAAAGAAAGTTTTTTAATTCAGTAATGTCCTGTATTTGCATTTATTGCTTTAACTAATTTTTTGCCAGTATTCTGTAATATTTGTTTTCTAAGGGGTTACATATTCACCATTGCATCCACAGTATTAGCGCATTAAAGTGTTCTTGCTGAACAATGCTTATGTTCTCAGAATTTAAAAGTCAGGTCTGTAGGTTGACATGAGAAAGATCTTTGTTAAATTAAAAAGTTTTGTTTTTTAATAAAACTGTTAGTGTCTCAGATTTGTGTTTAGAAAGCCCACAGCTAGTATCTTTGTTCAGTCATGCATCTTTGCATATCAGCGCCTGGTCAGGTTTTTCATTTATTCATGAGAGGAAGATTCTACCCTCGCATTTATCTACAATTGTAGCTGCAAATACAATAATCCAATTGACTATTGGAGAAAAACAATGCCTGTGTCTTTTATAGGATTAATTTCTCCTTTCATGATTAAATAGATATTAAAGCTGGACATTTTTTAAAATATTGTCACATGATTTTTAGTGAGCTTTTGCAGCAGAAACCAGATGTATAAGGCAGCAGATCGACATTAGTGATAACATCCCCAGACACACTGTCAGCCTGTGCTGACACAGCACATGTTGACATAATGGGAAGGACGCATGTTACGTTGCTGCCTGAAATAACGCAGGAGTGAAGTCACTTGTATGATCTGGCACTCCATTTTTTTCACAGCTCTGAGGTAGAGGACCTTTATTATGTAAACCTCTTTGTCTTAGTATTTGTTCAATAAAGATGTATTTGTAGGCTACTTTGCAAACTGGGACCTGTGCAGTATCTGGGGTCATAGACCTCCTCCCTTCTTTAGGCAAACAGAGCAAGTGAGCACTTCATTGTATATATAGATAGTTCAATAATTAGACCTGATGAAAAACACCTGTGTACTCCAACAAGCTCCACCTGCAACCACTATGCCCCCCAGTGTCTCTGAGAAATACGTTTTTTAAACCCTGTGTCCAACTAATTTCATTTGTATGAAAATAGTGTGCACTAGCAGTTAAGGCTCTGATTCAGTAACATTTGTATAGTGCAGATAAAAGTAAGTTTGTTGAGGTTTGTATGATGACAGGTGTATAAGTCCACATTCATGTCCTGTTTCAAATCACACGTTTCCATTCGTTTATCATTTAACAACAAAGTTTCCCTCAATTTACCCAAATGTTTCTGTTTAACCATAATTCAGCTTCCTAAAGCCATTATTAAAGAAATAGTAATATAAGAGCATTATGAATGCTCTCATATATTGAAGTGTAATAGGTGTAGTTAGTTTGCAGTTTCTTGACCCTGATAAACATCTACACTGATCATTTGTTCATAGGGCTTAAAACAAACAATGTTTTTTGTTCAGTAACATTAAAAGCAGGAAATAACAATGTTCTTATACCCCTGTGAAATATTTTACTTACAGCCAACAGAAAAAGACAGTCTGTCCCTAACCCTAAAGGGATAGTTTAGTTTTGAAGTGGGGTTGTAACCATAGTCAGTATATTACCTGCAGTACATTTGGGTCGACAGCCCCTAAGTCTAGAGAAGTAGACAGGAACACTGGCATGGAAGCTAAGCATTATAGTGCTGTCAACGCAGCAGCAAAATGTATTTTAGCCACCTGAAAAAGGCCCCACTAAGTGTACACTATATTTAGAATGTTTTCACTGCTTTCCGTCACCGTCAAACAGCCCTTTCCTTTGGCACTACATTTTCTCAACCATTTCTCAATGTGCACTATATTACAAGACAGATGAGTCGTGTGGATCATAAAGTGCTGCTGTGGCAAGTTAAAGGAGTGAAGACTTTCTAAATGATACTGGGCCATTATTTTGGTGGCTAAAATACATTTTGCTGCGGGGCCCGTCCTCAGCAGTACATTGCTTAGCTAACGTGGCGGTACTGCTGTCTGCTTCTCCAAACTGGGTGCATACCAACCCAAATCTAGTGCAAGTAATACACTGAGTATGGATAACTCCCATTTACAACCCCACTTAAAAAAAATCCAAACTACCCTTTTAAGTAGTTTTAATTGCTGCTTTTTTGTCATTCTGGTACTGTATATGGCATTTTTGCATATAGGAGATTTGTGTATGTAAGAAATATTTGTTTATGATTATGATTATGATTCTTTCTTTCATTTATTTCTTTGAAAAATCAGACTTGTAACTTTGGGAGTCTATAATTGCATGTCCACATTTTTGGTCCCCAAAATGGATATATTCCACCCCAAAAAATCACTGCCTTCTGGTTTTATTTCCCACTGTGCCTGACCCAGATTAACTGCTCCAAACATGCTGTGTATTTATATGTTGCTCAGCACCAGACTTAATCTGTTCCAGTGAACACAGGCCCCCAAAGGGCTGGTACACAACACACAGGCACAAAGACACACGCACAAAGATGTATGAATATATGAATAGACACATGCACACACATACACACAAACACACACACAGGCTGACTCACACTGGACATAGAGAGGAGAAGGGAGAAATGGTTGGAGGTAGCAAAAAACAAAACAAAACACTATATGGCCAGAAGAATATAGACACCAGTAACCATTTGGCCCTTTGCTGAAATACCCTGACCTCAACCCAAGCCAATATTTTTGGGGTGAATTGGAGCACTTACTGAGAGCAGAACCGTATTGCCCAGTGGCCGACTTCACTAATGCTCTTGAAGCTTCAAAATTTCGTTTAAAACCTCCCAGAGGAGTGGGGGACATTAGCAGCAAAATAACGCCCGCAAGCTTGAAATATGACATTGAACAATCAATCACAATTGCACATGGCTGTAATGACCTAATTTGGTCATATAGTCTAAAAGGGAGCAAACAAGAGAGAGCAATGAGGGACACGACAACCAAGAAAGAGATAAACTGGAGTTGAGAGACATTTTTCTCCTTGGGGGTTAGGTGGCATGAAAGAGAAAGTACTAATGGCAGAGACACAGAACAAAAAGAGATTGTTACAATAAAGGAAAAAGACATGCAGTGAGAGAAAGAGAGATGCTTGACAGGGAGAGGAGAGCGAGGAAAGACAACATGAAAGTGAGAGAGAGAGAGACGAAAAGGAAGTTAGAAAGAGCAGTGATGTTTGACAGCAGTAGGAGAGAGAGAGAGAGAGAGAGAGAGCGCGAGAGAGCGCGAGAGAGAGAGAGAGACTGCAGCAGTCACAGGAGGCAGTTAGTGAGCGCATGGCTGCACAGCATGCAGAAACATTCCAGGCTCAGTACATTATATTTTATGGCACATATGCAAGACTGTGAAACACAATAGCCTCACCAATGTCTGTTCACCACCTCACCGTGCATTAAAAGCTTAAAAACCCACTGTACCGAGGCAAATAGGCAGCACTTCCAATGCATGAAAAAAGGCACATAACAGATTTTCCTAACATAGCTGCTCCTATTTTTACACCTCCAACTCACAAAACACACACCTGCACCCTTTACTAGTGCCACATGAAATGAGCTTACATCATTGTTCAAACCCATCTCTTACACATTAAATTAATTTGCATTGATGCTTTGCTTTGGCTAACACGTGAACTTATCTGTACATTGTTCACTGTCAACATATTTTCCATATTTTGCTAAAATATCCACTCCTGACAACCAAAGCATGATTACCTTTTTATAGTTATGTTTAGGAAACAGTTTATATCGCTGGTTTATATTTAGGCCTTGAGGTCTTTAGGTGTTCGTCACACCTCAGACACAATTGGGACTTCTGTGATGTTGTTATCAAAGTGTAGATGAATGAATATAACATGATTATTTCTTTAACTTTAAAAGGCCCTGAAGTGGATCGAAAACACAGACAGAACAACGGAAACAAATCAGTTTAGTGAGTAAGAGACGTCTCAGTTGATTAGTCTCGCAGAAAATGGGTATAAAAGGCAAACACTGGTACTAGTTTAAATTAATTTCAGTGCTACATTTTTCTTTGTTTCATCAAAAAACAAAATGAGCTGAAAGCTTAATTCTGATCCTATTTGGAGTTTGATGTTTTTCATTATCAATTTACTCTGATAGGTTCAAATCAGGCAGCGCTTGATAATTCGCTGCCACGCTGTTGGAATAAAACTGACTGCTGATTTAAAAAAAAGGCTTTTAAAAAACACACACGGCCCATATGCTACTGATGTGGAGCAAGCCACAATACAACAGCTGCAACAACACAGAAGACGCAACAAAACTGGCTTCAGGCTGCACTGCAGTGACAAGCAAAACAGGCAGCTTGTCCCCACATGACAAAAACTGAGATGTGGAGATGGAGAATTACAGATGTACAAATACATTTCCAGAAAAAATATTTTTTTTTCTTCTGAGAGTTGCCTTTGTCCTTAGAATCTTAATTTAAAAGAAGCATATTGAGTTTTCAGGTGTGCTGAGTTATCCTGCAAGTCTTTGAATATTTCTGACTTTGGTGCCTCCTAGTGGTAGCATCGAGGAAGACGCTGTAACAGTACATGCTTATTAAAATCTGTATTATAATGACAGGTGAACACAAATTATATACTCATTGTTTAGATTTTAAAGAAGTATTTTGTGTGATTTTCAACAAGTGAGAAAGATCTCAATGGGATCAATTAGGCAAAGTAAAAGGTAACTTACTGTCTGGCTGCCAGAGAGCGCAGCGTGTTCTCTCTGCCAGTGTGCTCAGGCCTGAGACATGAAGTATCCGGAGGATTACAGTCCTTGTTGGCTGAAAGAGGGAGCAGCAGCATTTTAGACTGAATGTTTTTCCTAATAGGAACATTCACCTTCTGATACCTTGACAAATGTTTGTGTAATTAGCGTTCACTGTGAGATCTGAGTTGTAATTATGACTGGGAAACCTTTTTCTGAAAGCGCTGATATGTTTGACTTGAAGCGTAATAATACACAAGTGCCTGAAACAAGCAAGGATTCCTCACGTCAGCATAAGTCCATTGTTCAAGGTAATTAAACCCACATAATGTTATACTGTCAATACGCTGCATTTTTAACCCTAAACATGACTAACGCTGCAATATTTCATCTCTCTGCAGCATTTAGTACTCACCAGTATGCTCAGCTCTCCTCTCTGCTCCCCCTCCGTCCCTCTCTCTCTCTCCTTCCTCTCTCTCTTTCAGTAAAACAAAAGCAGGAGGAACTTCACAGGTTTTTCTGGTACGAGGCCTCGTGGCTCTGTGATTTTATATAGTCCTGAAAATGCATGGGTACATTCTGTCAGTTTGATTTCATTTAAACAGCTTTTGACACACTATCTTGTTTCATCATTAGACACCACAAGACACATTTTATATTAAAACACAGCAGTAAAACATCAGAAGATAATTACATTCTGTATGTCCTGAATCAAACCCTCAGCCCCCAGGTTACTGTCATAAATGAAAGAACATATTATAATCCAAGAAGGGTTTTATTTGAAATTTGGGAAAGCAACAAATAATATACTAAATATAGTTGATGTAAACATGACTGCAAACGACTTAAAACTATGAATAAAGCAGCTGCATCTCCTCAGAGTTACATTCATATTCAGGTATGAGGGGCATAATCATGCTGCTTTATTCTTTTCTTTCACTGCATCATCATGTATCTAAGACTATTCATCAATTAAAGTTAAGCAGCTAAATGATTTGTTTAAGATTAGAGAAACCTGTCAATGTGCAGGTCCAGTAATTCAGCATTTGCCCAATTTAGTTCAAAGTTACACCAACACCACAGTGGATAGATGTTACCCAGAAAGCCACTCAACAATTGTTTTGATCCTCTTTTAAAACGTGAATGTCACTGTTTTTGTATTGATTGTTAATAACTTGTGTAATAATAACTTTAAATAACTTTAAACGTCATATGCACATCGTAATAAGTAACAATACATTTGTGGCAGTTTTAAGCTAAAACCTGAGCATGGTATGTCTAACACTGAGTCACCATGTTTTAGTTTGAGTAGTGGTATGGGGTTCAGTTAAACTAATATTGCATCAATGCTATGGTCATTTTTCATTGATTTGGGATTTTAAAATATCAAAAATTGAGAATTGCTTTTGCTTTCAAGTCACATGACTTTAGGAAGACCAGACTCAAGTAAATCAAATCTCACAGCAGTCAAGTCCAAGTCCACAGTCTCCCTGGTGGTGGTATGTACATCATTATATTGTGTATATCACGGTACTGTGTGTTCATCTGTGATGGACCTACTGTGTAAACAACACACAGTGATGCAGACTGTATGTCATAGTAGGAATAAGTTGTCATTGTCACTGTTTGGTTTTCAACCTTCACATACTGTACCGAACAGCCGGAGGAGAAAAAAAAGAAGAAACACAGACAAAAGCAAACACACACCAGCTCACACACACTGCCTGCTCTGAGTAAACCACTTTAAACTGCCTGCTCTCTGCTGCCTCCAAGAGTCAACACACAACACTCTGTAGCTGTCTGTCAACATCCCAGTAGACTTTGTACCAGCAGCATCTCAGAGGTTTATTTTTATGTGTAATGTTTGAGATGCGAAGAAAGCAAGAAAGGTTTTCAGCTCTTTGTACATGAAGCATTGACCGAAAATACGGCTGCTGTCTGATGATTACCTTGTAGCTTCTGAAAAGCAGGAAAAGTTTACTCCATTTTTGCCTTTTCATATTAACGGCCGTGCTGTAGGCTACATTTTATAAGCTGTATTATGCCTTTTATTTAGGAGATCAATGGCCTCCTTTTGCATAACTTAAACTGAGCTAAATTACAAAGTACTCAAAGAAAGACTAAAAAAGCTACAGTAAAAATAACTGTTATTAGTAGCTACTGATTCTTCTATTAATGATCTTCAGGTCTCCTTTTATCTAACTTTGTGCATGGTAATGCTGAGCACGGATCAGCATTTTTTAAGCGGTAACAGACTCTTACAGCGGTTAACTTCAGTTTCCAAAATAAAAACTGGCAGCAAAAATTCACTGATTTTTCTGACATCAGATGCACCAAAATAAACCACTGCATATTCTTAAAAGTTTAAAAACGTTCTACTATAGACAAAATTTAAACTTTTAAACAGTCACAGCTTAAACTTGTCTTCTCATGATATAAACACTGCATGCAGGAGAAAGGAAAGAAACTAAATAAATACCTTAATCTTAGCACTTTAGAATAAAGAGGTGAACTTCTTGCCAAAACCAGAGATAGCTAGAGGAAAGTAGACAAGATAGAGGAGTTAAATCAATGTTGATTAAGGTGTGAGACAATAAATGAAGCTTTGAATGAACTTGAACAGCTGTAATATTGTATGTGTTACATCCAATAGGAGCAAATATAGTATTTTGCCATCATGTTTCTACAATATTTTGTATACTTAATATCTAACTACTACATTTTCAACATGGCTTTCATTATGCCATGGCCAAATCACGTGTTTAGAGTCTGCTGTTACTAAGTGATTTGTTTATTGCACCTTCTCCCAGTTTTCCGGCCTGCTCAGCGGCTCCTCCTGGCAGGATCTTGGAGAACATGCCATCTCCCTCCATGCCCGGCTGACCTGCTGCGGCACTGCCAATCCCTCCTGGCCTAGGAGCTGCCTTGGAGCCTGTACAGAAAAACAGAAAGAGAGGAAGACAGAGTAGAGCATTGAGAAAGATGAAAAGGGAGGAAAAGAGAGGGAGGGGGTCAGGGGGAGAGGAGGAGTATTAATAATATTAGCTGGTATCCACAGTACCGGTACACATAAGATGGCATCTTTGGTTTCAAGTGATGTTGTAGCTTTTCATTTCACTTTCCAGAAATCACTTTTAAATTAAACAGTATGAGAAGTAGAATCAGTGAGTTGCTTAAATTCACTGCTTAAATTAAACAACCAGATGTTCCTCGGTTGCTTCTGTGTAATTTGTCCTGTCCTCACCTGCAGCTCTTTCCTCTTTTCACTCATTAGGTCTCCATTGTAAAGGCCTTTGTGGGCTTTCTGTGTTTAATTTCTAGTCTGTGTACATGTGCTGCTGTAGCCTTCATTCCTAAATTGAGACCTCCTCCCTACTGACTTAGTAACTTTAAAAAAGGCTTAGACTGACTGCCACCAACAAACCTCCCCTAACAATTAACTGAAAGACTTCCACACTGACTACACATTCAAGTAAGTGCAAGTCCAAATGTGCATCCTCCTCCCATCAGCACTTATGGTCACTTATTATTATTATGGCTGTGTTGCAACAACCTTCATCTGGTATTTCATTTAGCCCATTCAGATAAACCTCTGATAACAGTTGCCAGAGACTGGCAATAATAATAATATGGCGAAGCATTAAAATCTTTCTGGTTAAGATAAGGGGAAAGAATTTGGGCTGCAACATGATTATTATCATTATTGATTAATCTTACATTTATTTTTTTTATTATATTAATTGATTCATCAGTTGGTCTGTAAATGTAAGAAAATAGTACAAGATGCCAATGACAATTTCCTCAAGTCCACATTGGCACATTCAAACAGCTTGTTTTGTCCTACATTTCTACTATCATAGAAAATGATGGACTCCAGAAAATATTCATATTTGAGTAGTTCAGATTAGGGATTTTGTTTGCATTTTTGCTTTAAGATTATTCAAGCAATTAACTGTCTAAATTGTTGCCATGTAATTATCTGTCAATACAAATAGTTTCAGTTTTAGAAACATCTTTGTCCTGGTTCAATTCATCAGGATGTGTAATGCAGACTCTGAATGCTCCACCTCCATTTACTCCCAGACTATCAGACTACTACCTGCATCAGCCATGTATTTTGGTACTGTAGTGGATATGAACTGTGTTCTGCAGTAAAAAAGCAATACCTTAAAACATTCTTATCTGACTGCTTATCTGTTCTACAAATGAACTAAACTATTAAATACCAAATGAACTAACTGACTCATTACATAGTGGTTAGGTAGACTTGGCACACTCAGGCTGATTTGCTGCCATGAAGTGAAACTCCTGTGGAACTCCTGTGTGTTTTCCACCGTGGGATTATTTGCAGATTAATCTCAGATTAGACAGTGTACACCCGTTACATAACACAGGCACACTGGGCAACAGCTGGTAAGATGTGGGAGTCTGTGTGTGTGTGTGTGTGTGTGTGTGTGTGCGTGTGTGTGTGTGTGTGTGTGTGTGTGTGTGTGTGTGTGTGTGTGTGAGAGAGAGATGTGTATACTGCACCTATGCCTGTAAGTGGGGGCTGGGCTGCTTTTGTAGCCATGACGGGTGCTGCCTTCGCTCCAATGGCTGTTACTGGAGGCGTGTCAATTTTGGCCTGCTGTGAGAGAGAGAAAGAGAGAGAGAGAGAAAGAGAGAGAATGAGGATAAAACAGCAGGAGTGACTGTGGAGGGAAACTTGTAATTTAGACACATGTCAGTATTTACCCTTTTGAACTGTTTAGGACAATGACAATGCTGGCGAAGAACGATTAATTTCTATTTACTCAAACAAAACCTGAATGAGAGAGTGAGATGAAAAAGAGGGAGAGAAGACACAAAGAAAAAGACAAAAAAAAAACAGATGGAGTGAAAGAAAGAAGATGACAGCCAAAGCTGCTTCTCTATTGCGTTGTGTTGTGACAATTTACTGAATGATGTGACTGACGACTGACTGAATGATGAGTTTCAACATCTTCAACACAGCCAACTGTCAATCTGAGGAGTGCTGCTGAAAAGATGTCATTCATCTACTTCTGCTTCCATAGAGAGCAGCTGCTGGAAGTCCATTCACATTGTTATGATTCAAGAGAAATTGGTTGATCAAGTTTGTTTTGTTTGCTGTCTAAGACAAAGGATGATACATCACAATTTGAACATTTTGGAAACATCTCCCATCAGGGCTTGAATATCTGATGGCAGTAATTATTGCCTGGCAGCTCTCCGCCAGTAACTTAAAATAGTCCATTAGACGACTGCACTAGATAGTTGAAATATAAACTCATCACAAAGGAAGAGGTAAGAGATGAAAAAAAAAAAAATTATTCATTTTGGAAGAATGAAGAATGTATTCTCTCTAAACCACAGTGGACAATAAGGTTGTATTGAACTGTTTTTATTTTGTAATCTCCTTACATTTATTTATTTATCTTCATGCTATAAAACTGAATATATTCATTCATTCATTCATTTGTTGGCAATTTAACTTCCTTGCACTTGCCTCCAGTGCTGACCAACAACTGAGCAGACTATATCTGCCGTTGAAGACCATCAGTAGCTAAAGTTTTAACTATTATTTCCAAAGTCAAGGATCAATTTTCAGTCTCATATTATTCATTACTTCTCTGCATTGATTTCTGCTGTGTCATACTAACCTGCATGAGAGGTGACATATAAATAAAAAGTTAATTGATTGGTGATTGTTTTCCAATTAGTCTCTGAGGTCAAATAGAAAATATTAAAATGTTGCTATTGTAGATATCTTGCATTGGATATGGTTTGAAAATTCTTATATCTGCTGAGTAACTGTTTGAAATATTACTGCTTTGTGTTGCTGTGTTTCTTCCCTCAACATGTAAGGACAAAACTACGGAGGCTGCCACTCCACTTAAAGGATACAGCTTTATATAAGATGCAGACCAGGCGGTTTCTTATATCCATCAATATAGCAGCTGGTACTATTCAAATGGAGGAGATATGGCCTGATGTTTGCTCTGTTTTATCTCTCTTTTGTTCTTACTTAGTGTCCTCTGTTTCCAGTAAAGCTTTCTGTCACTCCTGTTTAAAAACACTCCATAAATAAACTTGACTTGGCTTGATGGACACGCCAAATAATCAAACAATACTCTGCATTAACATCCTTATTGACTCCAGTTTAGCTGCTGCAGAACAGAGGTTTTGCATTATGATGCACTGTGCAGCATGCAGCATTTAATTATTTACCGCCACTCAATCAATGCTTTTAATTACACAATGGACCCAATATGAGTTTGAGTGAATGAGTTTGCAGACTGAATAATCATCTTATGATAAATTCTGTTTACTAGTTTATGGCTTCCTGTCAGAGCAGAGCTTTCAGAATAATTTCCAAGACAAAATCCTGCATAATTTGATATCGGACCATATGAATTATTTCACTGCTCTTTCCCGCTGATAGTACAACAATGCAGCAATATGAAATGATGAAATCATGAACACTGTTCAGCAGATCATGAATAACTGAATAATTTTGGGATATTCATGATAAACATGGTGGCAGTGGCTTTGTAAACTACTTTGGTAAATAATTCATACATATACTAGTAACATAATGCATTCAGGAAGAGAATCACACTATATGAATGTTCATGTTAAATATCATAATCAGATTTTAAGACTCTAAATACAAGTAGATTTACGTGGATTTATGATTATGGAGCCAATGTGGGGTGAGAATAGATTTTCACAGGGAGACATTTTTAAGTGCCAATTTCTCGTGTGTCTAGCAGACTGAATCAGAGACATTGAGTCAGCTGCCACTGTTAATCACAGTGTTAGATAAGGTCTGCCAACAGAGGGACAGCAGAATTTAAATAAAGCATCTTAACTGGGAGTAGATGGACCAGCTCTTATCTGTGGGAGCATTGAGAGGCACAGGAGGATGGAGGGAAGGCGAGGGATGAGAGTAAAAACTGCCTGAAAACTTGAAGTAAATGCGAGAGAGAAGAGAGGAAAGGAAGAGTTGATGGTGCAAAAAATTGGATGACTGGACTGGAGGGGGAGAATAAAACAGAATGACTATAAACTTAAAGATTGAAAGATGCAGGAAGATAATCGGCCTAGCAACTGGGAGTTAGAGGAAGTCCAGTTATTATAGTAAGAGGAGGGCGTTTGTAGAAAGAGACAGAGAGGGAGATACAATTTTGCAGTGAAAACTTAAAAATATATTATTTCCTGATCAAAAATCAAAATCAAGATGACAAAATGTTAAAAGACTGCTGATGAAACACTTTGTGATCTCAAGAACAAAACAAATGTATTAACCGCCCAAAAAACAACTGGAAAAAAGTTCTCTCTAGGCCTGCATAGAGAAGAATGAGTGTGTGAGGGAAGTCAGAGGGAATAAGATCATATTTGCATCAGTTGTGATACAGTCCTAACAAACAACATCTCCAACGAAGAAAAGTATATTCAGAATAGACCATGCTCCTCTCCTTTCAAAGTGTGACATCAACCGCACACCATGCAGTGATGGAAAAGAAATTGCATTTTAAAAATGATGTTAAAGCATGTTCAGATATGCCACAAAACTGTATTTTAATGGCGATGAAATGATGCATGTCTCCTAATTTTATTCACTCAGAAAAACAATAGCTCTTTGTACCCGTTATCATACCGTCTCTTTATCATATCAAATAGAAACAACAGATGTTAATCTTAATATCTCCTAATCAAGCTGTACTCACCATGGTGGCTGGTGTGTTTCCAGTGGGACCTGTCTGCCTGGCCTGCCCCATGGGTCCACCTGCTGGTCCCATCTGCCCTGGCTTGGCCTGGCCTTGCCCCATGCCCATGCCCATTCCCATGCCCATGCCTTGTCCCTGGGGTGGGGGCTGCTGCTGAGGGCCAGTGGTCGCTGCAACACCAGGCTGCCCTGGTCGGGCTGCCGAAGTCTGGGCTTGTTGTTGGAGTTGGGTCCGCTGTCCCGGAACCCCATCTGTTTGGGAACCTGGAACACCCTGTCGACTTGATCCGGTAGGACCACCAGCGGGGCCCTGAGCCCGGGAAGAGCTGCCAGACCTGGACGTGCCTGGGTGGAGGACGTGAGAGTGAAAAATCATTTTTATAAAAAGATTGCACTCATTTTTCCAAAACTGGAACCACTTGAGTGCAAGAAAAAACATCTGATTTTTGCATCATCCACTCTGCAGTTCATAGAGAAAAACTGTGACTGATAAGCTCCATTCAATGAGGATTAATTTATCCAGTCAGTCAATTCTTGCAGGCAGAGCAGGTTAGGAGAAAGTTCTGCCTTTGTAAACGTAAAACTCCAATCTGCTGATTAAGGAATTGCAACATTTTAAGTAAGATTTTCTTATTCTTGAAATATTTTTTGTATGTATTACACTGTAAACAACAGCAACTGACAGAAGAAGCAGGAGTGAAAGAGTGTATTATACAACAAATGGTGTGAGCAAAAATCAAACCAGCAATTTAATGAGTACACGACTAATAATACAGCCTCAGTGCTGCCCTAGGAGAAAACATTTCCTTCAAGAAGTTACGGTTGACGTAGTTAATTAAAAACTGTTGATCCCTGAGGGGAGAGTTGATTGTAAAAGAGCATCATACCCAGTCTGAACAACAGGGGTTATTAAAATTGCTGCCTAAGACCTAAATGAAAAATGTACAGGGATCTTATCCAAGAATCACTGCTTATTATTGCTCCACCAATAATTCAAGGGTCTATCATAATTCAGGAAACTTAGTTTACTGTAGGTCTGCAGGACACATTATAAAAATGTCAATTCATTCATTCAATATTTGGTTGATGGTCTTGTTTATGAATGAGAAAAAAGAAACACTTTTTTTCTTGAGGAAACAAGAGTGAGCAGCATTAGAGGAGAAATTTCAGAATTATGAGGGAAAGAAACAACATCTGATTTTGTGTCAGTAATTACAAACTTACAAATCATTACAAAGCAAGAGTCACTCACTTAAAATAAAATAACTAATACATTTTAACATAGATAAGAAATATAACTTATTTCTGTTACTTATCAGGTCATAGACATATAATTAGTTTTAAATGAAGACATTTTGGCACCACTTCTCATTCTTGACAGCTGCCAGACTGGCTACACTGAGTGGAATCTGAATGAGGTCTGATGATTGCTCTAGACATGAAATTAAATTAGCAAATGGATATTACAAATTTTTTTCTAATACTTCAAGGTGTTCCAAATGCCCAAATAACCTTAACTTGTAGAATACTGTTTCAGTGCATACAAGTGTGCAAAGTCAGCGAAAGAATACATCAATCAGTTAGCTGAATAATCAAAACAATCAGCTAGATAAGCTCTTTCTATTCAGTAAAATATTTTAAGAAATATTTGCGGTAAAGGGCTACAAATACAGATTAATATTAAAACTGAAATTGCACATTTAATGCTAATATGAATTATATTAAACAGTGTTGATACAACATACTATGTCAGATGTAAAGATGCCCTGTATGTACCTGGTGGTTGGCCCTGCATGTCCACCTGCTGCTGAGACTTGCTGCGTGAGGACCGGTGTGGGTCTCCCTGTCTGGAGGATCGCTGGCCATGGTGGTGCCCAGATGGATCCCGGCTGTATTCCGATGAGTGGTACCCTCCAGACCTTGAGTCACCACGTCTTCCTGTAGATGATGATCGTACTGAAGGGTCGTGGCGCATTGTTGGGTCTTTGGGGTGCCCTTTAGATGACCTCGAAGCCCTCTGCTCTGCATCTGAATGACGTGATGAGGACGAGTGTCGGCTAGTGCTGCCGTGGTGCCGGTGGTCACGGGATGATGAGTGTCGCCCTCCTTGGCCATACTCATCCTGGGGCCACAGGTCCTCCTCGGGAGGCTCATCATAATCATGGTAGGTATGTTTGACACTGTGGCTCCTCCTCCCAGTTGAGTGACTGCTTCCGTAGTGTCGCGAACTGGAGCGTGGCTTCTCAAACCAGTCAGTCTCCTCCTGGCCAAGATGGTAGGCTTTGGAAACCGAGAGCAGATCACAGTCAATCTCCATGTCGTTTGGAGACAGCGGCATGCAGGCTGAGAGAAGGAAGGAGGTAGGAAGAAGAAGACCAACCACATGCAAAAGAAAAGAAAAGGAGGGAAAAGACACAGAAAGAAAGGCAGAAAATAAAAATAAAAGTTTTACATCCATGCAGAATACACTTCACGTCGCCTTCACACATTACAAGACAATATAAACAAGATAAAACACTGCAAAACTGTCCACTTTGGCAGCTCAAATTCAGTTTCAAACATAAAGCCAGTGACATGAAAATGTTTTATGTTACACAAACATACAAACAACTGCCTTGCAAAGAGAAACTCAAACTTCTTTTTTTATTCTTGATGCTACAACTAGCATTTATGTGTTGCAGTGAGACAATAATACTGGTTGTCTTTGAACAATTAAGTTTAAATATATAACTGACTGTAATGGACTGTTTTGCAGTGTAGACAAGAATTCATGAATAAAAAACATATGAAAACATCAATGCCAAAGACATAATTAAAGATAAAACCCTGTAAAGAAAAAAAACAATGCATCTGTGACGTGCAAAGGAGACCTTCCAAGTGAATCAGAGTGTAGCGAACGAAGAAAACGACCACGTCGGAGAACCATGCGAGTATTGGACAAACAGATGACTGGACGAACAGGCGGAAGAACGGACAGGCAGGCAGACAGACAGACAGCAGTCCACTGATATGAGAGCTCCAACTGACTCTCAGGAAGAAGAAAAACATCAGCATGCAACGGCTATCTCTGTCTCTCTTTTTCTTTCTCTTTCTTTTTGCTAAGCCTAGCCTCTGGGTGGGTGGGGGACGTTTAGATAAACTGTGGGGGCAGTAGTAGGTAGTGAGACTGTGTGGGCATTCAGCTCCCACAATTACCTTCGCTGTCTGACACAGCACAATGATAATCGTCTATTAAGTACGTATCATCCGACTTGTAGACATGCGTCCGCGGAAGGTCCCGTATGTGGTCTTGTACGTCTGGCAGCGAGTGGCTGGAACCATATTGGCCATCATAGTATTGATATCTATTGCTTCGACTGTCGTATGGGTCGGGACCTAAGCTTGATGATCTCCCAGAACCCATGAACCTCCCCAGGGGACTGAGTGGGCTCTCCTCTTCAGAGTACTGCCGGTTTGGGTGGCGTCCCCGGCTGTAGCCAGATCGGTATGAGCGATCGTCTCTCTCATAGGATCGGCTGCGATACCCAGAGTAGTCCTTGGATGAAATCTTGTCCATGCCGTAGCCAGTGGAACGAGATCGGCCAGTGGAGGTGTAGTAAATCCGGTCATCTTCCTCACCCATCGAACCGTAGTATCGACTACCATGGGTGGTGCTGTCGTAGGAAGTCTTCTTAAAGCCATAATCCTCGATCAACTGGCGCCCTCTAATATGGGAGGAGGGGTAAGTTCCACCTGCCGCTGAGGAGTAGGAAGCCAGGTCTGCCTCCACATCTCGAGCCTCCTCAATGGGGGAAAACTTGGAGATTTTCTGCTCCATACTCCCCAGTTTCCTGTGCTTGCTGCGCTTGGAGGACATGACAGCAGGAGCCAGAAGGCTTCTGGAGGATGACGAAGGTTTCTGTACCCCGGAGCGGATGCTGCCATGTTTGTAGTCGTAGTCATAGTAATAGGAGGATCCCCCACCCATGCTAGCGCTCACGCTGCTGCTGCTGCCCCCTAGAGGTCCGTGCCTGTAGCTGCTCTTACCCCTGCCATGGTGGTCGTACAACTCTTCCTGCATCGCTGCTTCTTCCTCGGGTGCCCTGCCATACGAGGAGCTGCCAGTTCCCCCACGCGTCGTGCTGCTGTGGCCATGGATGTCGCCCGGATAACGCCCACTGCTGCCATGATGCATCATGTCCCCTGTCGTCGTGCCCAGCCCGTCTTTTGCCGTCAGCTCACTTACATCATCAATCATCATGTAGTTTCTGGGGATGTTTTGCTCTAAACCAGGAGCCATGTACATCCCATCTGCCGTGCTGTAGGTGGAGGGACTGTCTACAGAGTGCCCATAGGCATTGGAAACAGTAGAGCTGTACTGTCCATATGAGCTGGCTGTGGTAGTGGGGTACCCATAAGTGTTAGCAGTGGTTGTGGTGTACTGGCCATATGAACTAGCTGAGCTTGAAGTATACTGGCCATAAGTGTTGGGTGGCATGGCAGAGTACCCACCGTAGCTGCTGGACACAGGTGCTGAGCCATAGGGCCCATAGGAGCTAGCCATGGTTGTCGTACCAGTGTACTGATCATAAGATGGGGCTGCACTGGAATAAGTGGCGCCCTGTGCCGTGGTGGTAACCACAACTGTGGGGTTGCTGATCGTCTCATAGTTGGTGGGCATTTTGTGCTCCAGATCAGCTAATGAAGTCTGCCTGGGCCTTCCCGGATGGACTGTGAGGATATCAGCTTGGGGTTGCCCAGGGTATGGGGTGGTCTGGCTAGGGTAGGAGGACACAGCGCTGGGATAGGGTGAGCTGTGGGTGGGGTATGGGGGCTGACCTGGTGGTGCTGGCCCAAAGCCTGTATGCCCTGGTTGGGGCTGAGGCTGGGGTGCAGCAGGTAACCCCATGTCTGTCTGGGGGTATGGGGGCTGAGTTTGGGGGTAGGTGTGGGAAGGGTAGGAGGTTTGAGACTGGTAGGTAGGTCCTGGAGGGTGGGCATGGCTTTGGAGGGGTGTTGGCTGTGGTAGTGCCTGAGACTGTGACACAGTAGGATAGGGAGGCTGGTTGAATGTGGTGGACTGGTATGGTACACTTGATTGTTGAGATGGAGCTGCCGGTTGGCTCTGGGGGTACTGACAGGAGAGGAAGGATGAGGTGGGTGGGTACTGGGCTGCTGTGTTGAGATCGCTGGTGAACTGGCTGAGAGGAGCTGTGCTCGGTCTCGTTGTCAGTAGCCCATTGGTCTCATGTGATGCAGCTGCAGCTGCTAAACGTAGGTTATTCAACTCACTATCAGACATATAGTCCCTAGTGTCCCCCATACATCTCAGGTAGGCAATATCCCTCCTCTCCCTCTCCTTGACCAGTGTCTCTTTCCTTTGGTGGATCCCCAGCTCTAGGTATCTCAGTTTTGCATCAATCTCTTTCTCTTCTTCCTCCAGTTCAGCTTGCTGCTTTCTCAGCTTGGTAGATTCTTGCTCCACGGCCTTCAGCTCATGGGTGAGGTCTTTGAGAAGGCTGGCTTTGGCAGCCAGGCCAGACCTGGAGCTGGGCTTGAGGCTGGGCACGTTAGGCAGGTAGACCTGTTGGAGGGCAGGTGTCATCATGGGCAGGTGAACTGATGTGGTCTCCTCTGGAGGAGGGCTGGGCAGGGTTCGCTTGACCTTACGCAACAGTGAGCTCTGCTGAAGGGCTGCCAGCTGGAGAGAGAGAAAGAGGGAGGGAGGGAGGGATGGAAGAGCAGGATAACATGGGGGAGACAAAAAAAGCATGGAAAGGAAGGGATCAGAAAGGTACATAACAAAAGAATAAGGGACAGGGACATGTGAGGGCAAAATGAATGAGGAGGCAGTCAAATAAGGAGACAGGATTAAAGAGAGGAGTAGAGAGGAGTGAGTGGGGTGGAGAGGGTTATAGAGGACAGGTCAGGTGAAAGAGAGAATAAAAAGGATGAAGAGAAAGGGGTGGAGAATGGGGTAGAGAAGAAAGGAGAAGAGGTGTAGGAAGATTCATGGATAACAGTGGGAGGAGAAATTGGAAGAAGGAGAACAGATGGTGTGCACAACAGATACAGGAGGAAAAAGAGGAAAGGAAACTCAAACAGAGAAAAAGGTCAAGGAACAGAAGAAAACGAGGAGAGGACGTAACGACAGGGATATTCAAGGGAGACAAAGGAGACATATAGACACAAAGACAAGGACAACAAGAAACAAGAGTGAAGTTTGTGTTAGAAGACATACAAAAAGTTTAAATTAGTGTCAATTGTGATGCAGTATTCTGTTAAATCAACCACATCTAATGCAAAAAACCCATTTTTGATTGATTTTTCATTTGGATTCTGTAATTTGGTGATGTTAAAAAGACAATTATTTGCCTGATATTATGAAATAAAATGCTTTTTAAAGTTTTTGATTTTGATTCAGAGTTTTGAGGCTTTTTTGTCAAAGGCCGTTTTTAAGAAAGTCTCAATAGGTGGGTCTTTGTCTGCTTCAAACTGAACATGGGCTGGTAGCATTTACTGATGACCAATGATAAGGAAGGTTACCAAGACCTTTTTGAATCATTGTGTTGAATTTGTGCTGTTCTGGAGACAAAACTGAGTACTACCCCTTTGGCAGGTATACACCATAAAGCAGATGCAGATGCTGTTCTGTGCATTTTCCTTATTTTGAATTATCTTGCTACTCATAGCCCCATGCACACTCACAAGGGTTATTGCCAACTTTAAACTTCAGACTAGGGCTGGGCAATTAATCGAAAAATATTTAGAAACTCTAATCGACTTAATCTTGCTCATGTCAATTAATCGTGGTGTTCACTGTTGCCATGACAGTAAAGGTTAAATATATTTAAGGAATTTGAAAACTTGTCTCCAGTGATCATTTTAACCCAAACCATGATCTTTTCATAGTTCTAATCAAGTGGGGTTAGTGCCTAAACTAAACATTAACCACAGCGTCACACCTTAAAACATCATAATTTTCACTCCCTAAAGACACTCATGTGCGAAAATATCACAAAATATCGTGAGGGCAGTGTAAAATACAAAACAAAAGAAACTGTGAAAATACATAATCGTTTATTAATCGTAATCGAGGTTAAAAGTTCAATTAATCGTGATTTTGATTTTTGCCATAATCGCCCAGCCCTACTTCAGACCAAGCCGTTTGCAACATGTGCTCCATGGTACGCCCCACAAAGATTTTTTGTGCATTTGCTTATTATTTTAGCTATGTATTTTGTCAACACAATATAAAACTTATAAAAACTGAATATGTGTGGACAGCTTAATCTCCTGTCAAGACTAGCCAAGCACTTCTATTCTTCTACTGATGAGTCACTGTTTTTTCTGTTGCTAATCAATATCATGAATGCCATGAGCAGCAATGAAGGTGGGTTCATCTTTGTTTTTTAAATATGTGTAAACGTTGTATTGCTCCTTCCCTTACCAAATATGCATACTGTATTAGTAGTAGTTTGTTAATAGATGATAGCGTATGTAATATGTTATTGTCAAGACAATCTGTGCGGGGGCAGCAACATAAAAAAACATCCCTATGGGGACTTATTAATAATATAATCTTAGCTTGTGGGCAGTAAAACAAACTCCTGACACCTCAAAGGATTAGGAGAGAAAATATTGGACGGTGTGAAAAATCTATACATAACAAAGGGGTTATTCATCACAGCATTCATATAATACCTATATACTATATACTACATTCTTGAGAAAACATAAAAATCCTCATAGTCATTTCACCTGTGCGTTATGTTGTACAACATCATTGGAGGCTTGCATCAGCATAGGTATCAAAAAATATTATGCATATTTTGATGTGACTTTATTTTACTTGAATTGCCTATTCATTTATTTTGTTTATGTTGCTGGAAGTGATTAATTGGGGTCAGTTATTGTCTTTTGCCTACTTACCTCACCTAAAAGTTCCCCATTTTACTAGATAATAATGATTAATTTCACAATATGTGGATTTTAATACACTGTCTTGCTTGACGCACATTGCAACCTTGGTTTGAAAAGTGCTATCATTATTAAACATATATTTCTCCATTAATATGCTCTTTAGTATTTTGTCTTAACAAATGAAAGATTTTCATTCCAAAATATGTTCATTGTGAGATCAATGCCATGTTCTCTGTAATATGGGAAAAAGCATACAGGTTTATTTTTCAAGATTAATTGCCCCTGGTTTGTAAGTATAGCAGAGAATAATCACATTGAATATTAATGCACACAAGTATTAGATGATATTGTTCCATTTGACATAATGTAAGTATTCTAAAGAGTTGAGATCAGCTAAATGGAGATAATTTTCATGCAAATGAATACCAGAGAGAATGTCAAGACTATACCATCACATACTGTATTTATACAAAGTAAAATTGACAGGCAGCAATATTCACTAACTACCTAGTTTAGTAATCTAAAATAATTAGTGAGTGGGAAAGCTATTAAACACCTTCCTTCAATACAGGTTTCTATAATAAAGGTCCACAGTGCCTCAAGAAAGCTCAACAGTGGATTCTTCTTTGTATTTCACTTTCAGGGTGGGTATTGTGTCAGTGGGTATCACTCGGACTGAAAACAAGACTAGTAACATCTGAAAAATTCATGACAATGGAGATTAGTCATCATAGCATTCATAAAAAACACTGATAATGCTCACAAAATAAAAACAGGAGCAAACTGTAATCAAAGGAAAAGTTTCAATCAGGGCTACATTAAGACAGGCCAGGAGCCAGGATGAAATGACTGAGGGGGCTGTTTAAAATTTTGAGTGAGCCATTTTTTTCATTTAATAAAATGACATGCTTTAACCATGCAATAGCCTGAGAAAGGCTAAATAACGACATAAGGCTTCTGCTTCAAAATCGTAGCACTAGCAGAGCCTGAATATTTTTTTACATTTTTGAATCATTCTCTTTCAAAATCAGCAGGGGGAGGTGTGTAGAAACAACTGTTTGTGGCCTGCATCTCTCTCTCGCTCTCGCTCTCTCTCTCGGTACTATGGATAGCGTGAGGCACAAACACCCCCTATACACAACAAACAGCACTGTCCATTGTTCTGAAACAACAGCTAAGCGATAATCTTATATATATTTCAGCCAGTAATTTTGTTATTTTTGCTATTTCTATATAGATAAATGAAGCTTAAATAGAAGGAGAAAAAATACAACTGAGATGGCTATAAGCTCCCTTAAACCCCCTCATGGCACAGGGCCCGCATTGAGGCCAATCAATATGAAATACCGACACCTCTGAAAACTAAAAAGAGAGTCAAACTCTTGTCAAGAGCAAATATAATAACTGTGTGAACTTGTGCTGGGGCACTGTCCAAAGTTTTAGCCTGTTTTAGCCTTTTGCTGCTGATACATTCCACCACAACTATTGTAGCAGTAACTGAGTCATAATTGTTTTGGCACTGGACCTGTTGGCTACATAGGATACCATCTAGTCGTCTCTGCGTTTTAAGGATGGTTTACAGCTGAAATATCTACCAAGGTAGCCAATATCATAAGAATATATTTTCACACTACATTTTACTTGAGTGCAAAATTCAACAGATGCTTTTTAACTGCACATGAGGCAATCATTTTCTTTTATTCCTATTAAATTTGACCACTGTTTTTATGTCTGGGTTTATTAGAAACAAATAGTCAATGTACCAATAATACAGACCTTTGCTCTATCTAGTTTATAACTTGGTCATGATGCCTGTGAAAGGAGCTTCACTTTCACTTTGAACAAATTGTATTACCAGTGTTAGCTATTGTATCCAGACTGTATCCTGAACCCATTTTAATTGCTTCATGTCAATATGGTTTGAATGACTTTACCTGGTTCTGGAGTGCTTGTTGTTGATACAGGGACAGCCTGGCCTTGGTATGCTCATCTGTGGTGGGGCTGAGAGGCTTAGGGTCTGACATGGACCTTTGGGTGCTCTTGATGGGTCGGGGCACAGAGGGGTGTCGTTGGGGGGACTCAGCTGTGTAGGACTTCTGCTGAGGTGTGACATGGGCCTTATTCAGTCGCTCACTGGACAGAGAATTTTCCAGCAGGCGATGAGGGGACACTGGGGAGACAGGAGAATACAAGACTTGCGGGGATTTGGGGGCTGTCTGCTGCTGCCGGATGATGCTGGAGATGGACTCATTGTGGAGGTGGTTGTGTGGCTGGTAGTTGATATCGAGTGGGTCGGGGCGGCGTCGCTCAAACTTGGCTGCGTTTGCTGTGATATGCTGTTGCTGGCGCTGCTGGTTCTGAAGGTCAGCAGAACCGGATTGTTGTGTCCCAGTACTGATAGAGGAAGAATATGGACTGACTGTTGTTGGTACACTGAGCTGGGGAGCTACAACACCTTGTGACTGAGCTTCCGGGTCAGTCTGGCATGCTAGAGACTGTCCCTTTTGGGTCCGCTCAGGTCCTGAGATGTAGTGCACAATCTCTACTTTGTTGGGGTCTGGTACTGTCACATGGATTGCTGGGGAGATTCTTCCTAGGTGCTCCACTTCTGTCTGGCAGGACATTTCCCTGATGGTCTGGATGGCGATACTGGAAGATACCATCTTGGGGGTGTCGGTTTTGGTGTCAGTGGATGCCGTGGTTGTGGCAGCTGTGCTGCTGCCAGTGGCATTGGACTCAGAGTGCCGAGAGAAACGGGAACGTCTTCGGCGGACTGGCTGTCCTGTCTCAGCCTTGTCTTCGTCATCATCTGTCTGCACGGAGCAGTCAACGCTGCGACCACGCCTCCTGGTGCGATGACGCATCATGTACCTGGTGATGTCGAGAAGACGACCAGAGTAAGGAAAGACACAATGATGCTTTATTTTATGGCCAGCTCATTTTCATTTTTTGAACATAGCTTTTGGATGCCTGCTGATACCAAATAATACTAATACAAACCTCACTGTGTTATTGTTTTTTAATCACTGAGTAAATGCTAGGTAGCAAGGAGTGAATGAAAAATAAGATAACAATACAGATATACCGAGGGACCTTTTCTTAGTAAAACAGCTGGGTTAATTTAGATTAAAAAAGAGAAGCTTAGGGAAAACTAATCCATATATCAAGAACACTACAATGTAACTGGCAAACATATACCTGAAACATATCCTCAGTCAACAGGTTTTTGATGTTTGAACATCTACCATAACTGGATGTTTCATCTTTCTGTGTTGCAGAATGCTGTTTGCCTTTGAAACTCTCAGAAATGTTTCTGTGTGAAATTGTTTATAAATTATTCATAAAACTTGCATCTGCATCTCAGCTTATGTCTTGCTTTGTTATTACAGAACAGTGTGAATTAAAATGAGAAACTTTCAAGGTAATCATTGCCTAAAAAACACTGACACACACACACACACACACACACACACACACACACACACACACACACACACACACACACACACACACACACACACACACACACACACACAGTCTCACCTATATTTACACACACACACACACACACACACACACACACAGTCTCACCTATATATACACCAACTAAACACACAGATCTACTGAATGTATCTGTCCATTCACTTCCTCCGGCCACCAACACACACATCCCTACCTCTCCTCTCCATCTTCATCATCTGTCTGCACACAGCTGTCCACGATCCTGCGGGGGGAGCCGTAGAACACCACGCCATCTCCATCCAAGCTGTCCCTGCTCAGCCTGGTCATGGAGCTATGTTTCCTCATGTTGCTCCTGGTCTCCATGTGCTCCTCCTGGCTCCTCAGACACATCTCTGATGAAGAGTTGGGGAGGGAACGGGAGCCCATCTGAGAGTCCATGTAAGGGTGCAGAGGCTGTCCACTTGCATCCAGCTGAAGAAAAATTTGATGGTTGTAAGGTTTTATGGTGTGAATTGACCACTCCACCCATTATTGCTATTGACTCATTTGAGAATGAAATTGCTTTGCAACTGCAGCTCATATCACATATCAACCAGATTTTGGCACAAATCATAGAAGCCTTCAAATGAACTGGCCAAGAGTGGCTAGATACATAATAACAAGATATGTACGTAAACAAAATAACTAATTAATCTTATTAGTAAAAGCAAAGGGTAATGTTGCTCTGTTTAAATTTAGGTCATCAAGAGGGAGCTGACTTGTTTTTAGCCGTTATCTCTGGGTATTGCATTATATACAAACATAATGACATATAGCTTGAGAAGCCTGAGAAAATAATTAAGTTAGCAAATACTTTCTTAACGGATTTCTCAAGATCATTTTTAGAAATTGCATTCTTCTGTACACAGTAAACAATTATTTTACAGGCGCAAACACAAACTTTTCTTTGCCAGCCCAGTTAATTCATGAGTTGGTAGAGTATGTGTCAATGGCTTAATGAGCCATCTGATATGAGTTGCACAGTTGTTCTGTAACCTAAAATTCTCAGCCACTCTTGCCCAAGGGCTCAAGCCTATAACATCAATACCAGAGGACGTCACATGACTTGTAATCTATCTCCCAATATTTTTCACTCCCCATACCTGAATGCCCTGAACTGCAGCGGCTGTTTTCTGTCTCTTCTGCTCTTGAAGCTGCTGCTGGAGCTGTTGCTGCAAAGACTGGATCTGGTCTAACTGGGACTTCTGCTGGGCCAGCTGTTCCCTCTGGACAACAAGTTGTTTCTCGCGTTCATGTTGCTGCTGCTGAATAACCTAAAAGTAATGGTGGTGAGGGAACAGAAAGAAGCACACATGGGCAAAAACAGACAGAGAGGAGAACAAAACAGAAAAGTATGTAGAAGCATAGCACAAGACGGAAGAAAGGAAATGAGTTGAGGGGACAAGAGGAGATCAAACAAGAAAAATAAATGATGCAAAAAAGATGATGAGAAAAAAAGAGAGAAACCGAAGGGGATGGTAAAGACGGAAGAGGACAAGGTTGTTGACTTTTGGCACATCTGGTTGAATAAAAGATGATCAAATATCAAAAATGCAATACAAATCACAGGACTCCTGAAACTGAATGTGACATGGAGTCATCCGTGTGCTGATGGATTAGTTTTAAAAATGGTTCCAAGTTAGTTATAGCAAAAACCAAGGATGGAAGCGCAACATAAATTAAGCACAGCATGGACCAGTAATTGCAATTGCCAGTCATATAATGCTTATAAGAAAATATTTAATGCATTTTCTTTGTTGCATATATGACAGGCTGGTGCAAATAAGGTGTTAGGGCTTTTGCTTATACCATAGGTCATGAGATGCATATTAATCATTCCATCTCTAGTTCATTCTCATTAAGGAAGGCTTCCACACCTGTTTAACAGAGTTAACTTGAAAGATTTTCAACTGCTTGTTCTATCAAAAAAGAAGAAAGTTGTCATGTTAGCCCTTCTGTGAACTGTTAAAACATCCTCACAAGGCTATTAGGAGCTGAGAAAAGCAATATAGTCAAATGTGTAATTGCTATTGATTAGTAAATGTTCACAACATAATGCAATCCATTTTTCTTTTTCAGATAAATCGGACTAACAAATGGAACATGAAACCACTTTCCATCTTTCTTCTTGATATAAATCTGACCATCAAAGGGAACATGAAACCACTTTACACACATTTGGGCATCATCAGTCTCATATATATATACTCTAGGCATGTTCATGCACTCTTTATATAGAGGGAATGTCCAGTAAAATGAACAACATAGCATGCAAACTATAGAACTCTAACAATGACAGGATATTAACACAATCTTCTGGTTATATTTAATGGTCTCACTGGCCAAAAAAATATTCAATAAAACTGTCACATTTTGTAACATTGAGAAATCAATAAGAGACATGCATCGAATGACATGCATATATTGCATGTAAAGTTTTTGTATTATTTGGAATAATGTATCTTGCAGAGTAGGTCCAAATAGTGGTTGCACATCAAAGATGGGACATTGAAAGAACAAAAGTAACTTAAATAATATAAAAGGACAATAACTCAATAAGATTACACAAGTAACACCACCACATAACCAAAAAACACAAACCAATACCCAATTAAATAGCAACAACCACAAAACATAAGACAAGACACCAACTATAACACTCTCCATTCTGCCTCCTGTTTCTCCCTCTACCTGTTCCTTGATGTTCTGCAGCTCCTGCAACTCTCTATGCACCAGTATCTGCTCCTTCTCTCTGTGCAGCTTCAGCTCTATCCTTTCTCGTTCCAGCTCCTCCTGCAGGCGCAGTTGCCGGAGTTTCTCCAGCTCCACACGTTCCCTTTCCATCTGTAGGAGCTGCTTCTGCTGTCGATGCAACCTGTCTGCCTCAGTTTCACCCTCTTTGTGTATAGCACCTGGTGGTGGGAAGGGTGGAAGACCCCCTGGAATTGGTAAGCCACTGGCAGGGGCAGAAGGGCCTACTGGAGGTTGGGTGTAGCCGTGGGTGTGTGAAGGAGCTATGGGTGGGTATGCATGGGCTGCTGAAGGCTGTTGTTGTTGTTGATTATTCAGGTGAGCCTGGGACAAGTTTATTGGTTGCTGCTGGGGCTCCACTGGGATGACAACTGTTCCAGGTACTGAAGTGATCTCTGATGATGAGGTCACTGTGGCACCTTTACCAAGGTAAACGGGTTCATCCTGGACTGTAGAGCTGGTAGTTGTCATGGCAACAGATGATGGAGCAGTTGCCGGTGCTATAGTTGAAGCAGCAGCAGTAGTGGCTGCGGTTGATACTGTTTGAAGAAGACCTGGTGTTGGGTAACGGACTGGACCTTGTCCGGATAAGGGCATTCTGGGGTTCATCGGTAGTCTGGTAAGACTGGATAGGGGCACAGGTGTCATATTGGCAGAAGGGTATGGCCTGTAGACTCCCCTCAGTAATGGGCGAAGAACAGAAGCCGGCTGGGTTGTGATGGGAAGTGTAGAAGCAATGGGAGTCTGGATGGTGGAGTAGATCATCCCATCAGATGATCTAATGGCAGCGGGGTACATGGCTCTGAGACTGGCCTGCCGGGCATTGATAAGGTTGGTTAGTGCTTGACTGTGGGAGATTGGTTTCCCATCTAGTCCAAAGAGGAGGTTTTGTCTCATGCCAAGACCAGCTGCCAGTCTTGCGGTCCCCGGGCCAGTTCCTCTCCCAAAACTGGCAAACTGCATCAAGTCTGGGTTGCTTCCATACCGATCAATGGAATTGAGTGCTGCACACATCCGGCTGATCTCCCTGGCAGTTGTAGCACTGTACTGGGCCAAGTTAGCTTCATGGAAGCTAGCAATGTCACGAGCAGAGTAGCCATAGTCTGAACTGATATTAGACAAGGAATTATATCTCCTTATAGGCAGCGTTTGAGCTGTGATGTCTCCTCCATGTCGTAAATCTGTATAGGAGCCATACTGCATCCCTATATATCCTCCATAGCCCTGTTTCATAGCAGTTAGATCCATGGCAAGTTCTTCCGGGGCTTGGAGGTGTGGTTCTAGTTTTGATTGATAGGACTGTAGCCCTGCGTCAGCTAAGTTTGTATCAGACATCGAAGGCTGGAGTCTACCAGGGAAAGGCAATGTGTAGGCCTTACGTCCATCCATTGAATACTCTTCGTATCTTCCAGGTTGTCTTTCTTGGTCAGACTCATATGTGAGAGCTGGGGCAGAGGGAGGCCTTACGCCCTCTTTTTCAGAAACACCAACACAGCTTCCGCCAAATGGAAGTCGGTAAACAACATCACAGCAAGCTGGTTGGTTGTCAGGTTTAATTTGACCTCCTGCCAGATCCATAGCATCCTGTCCTTCTTCTACCTTCACTAGCTGAGTCACAGCCCTGGCCTGTTCTGGCCCTCCATCAATCTGCACTACCATACTATGTGGTGATTTACCTGAAATCACACCAGGAGGACTAGGCTTCCCTTTAAGCTCAACGGGACCAGTGCCATACATCTCATGGTTAATGACTGGTGATACAGCACTGACCACTGATGAGGCAGTACTAGTCTGGCTGACTAGCAAGTCTTTTTTCATTAAAGGTGAGATCTGGCCAGTAAGGTTGTACCTGGCCAAAGCAGATACCTGTTGCTGCTGGTGTTGCATGTGATGGTGCTGCTGCAACTGTTGTTCAAGAAGCTCTTGTTGCTTCTGCAACTTCTCTTGTTGTAGTTGTAGCTCTCTCTGTTGGACACTGAGGTCTTCCAGTTTGGCATCAATTTTTGGTATTGATGGGTCAGTTTGAGTTGATATTGGTGGTTTGTTTTGGGAATAACACACGGCCGAACCCATGCCCTGACCCAGATCTATTCTGTTTTGATGAGGATCACCATAGACAGTTGGCTGTTTGGGCTGAGTCATGAACATAGAAGCAGCCACAGTGACACTCACAGTGGTTGGTGTAGTGGTCTCCTGGGCATTCAGGTTCATAATCAGGGGCTGTACAATTGTTGAATGTCTGCTCCCCTCTGACCCACCATGGTATTTCCTGCTTTCAGTGGCCAAGGAGGTGAGATCCATTCCTTGATCAGTCATGATAAAAGGAGCTGGTTGGGTAGCTGTTCTGAGGTCCACAACACTGCCACCTTGGATCATATGGCCTTGCTCTACTCTAGAGGTACCTGGGACTGTAGATATGCGACACAGAGAGATGTTATCCATTGACATGGACCCTCTTGTGTAAGTGCTCACTGTGGTAACCATACTTGTTCCCACATTTACCTTCTCAACTCTTTGTGTTTGATAGAAGCTGCGTGTAGGAGACTGTTGGTAAGGTGGAGTGTCTGGAGGGCTGCCACATGGCGAGTACGTATCAAACGTTGATTGACGGCTAAATCGGGTAGGCGATGACAGAGGAGAAGTAGCAGTGTTGACTGTCACTGGCTTAGCTGGACTGGAAGGTGGGGAGTATGGAGCATCCTGGGAAGACTGCTGTCGGTAGAGTCGTGGGGAAACTGATCGATGTGATGTTTGGGTTCCCTGAGCTATCACTGGAGATGTAGGCCCAGATCCAGCTGAGTCCATTCGTAATGCTGAACTGAAAGTCTGTGTAGAGAACTCAGCTGTAGCCCTTCTGGAAGGTGAACGGGTGGGACTTTGTGGTGGTGGTGATGGAGAAAGGGGAGGACTGGTGCTCCTGTAATATGTAGTATACTTGGGAGAACGTGGCTCAATAATTCTCTCAGGAGAAGATGTTGAGCTGTCGCGCACTTGGACACCCCTAGTCTCCCCTACCCTTCTGGTGATCACCTCTCGTTGACTATAGGCCTGGGTAATCTCTGCAATCTTACTGCATACACTGGAGACTGTAGCTGAGGATGTAGCAGGACTTCCCGTGTGTCGGCCATACATAGCAGATTGGGTAGATGTCATAGTGTGGCTTGTACTTGTCTGAGAAATAGTTACTGCATCTCTAGCATAAACTCCATAAGCTGCAATAGTGGTGGCAGCCACTGCTGGAGTTATTCCATTCTTTCCTGCTTGGCTTTTGATCCTGTCTTTGTGTCCATCCTTTGCAGAGAAGTGCTGTGTCACTCGTACATCAGGGATCCGTCCTCCAGTCTCAGCAAAGGAGACCGGAGCTGAGATCTGCGTGGGGCTGGTTCCTGGAGTCAGGAGAGCATTGCTTTGCTCCAGTAACTTAGCAAAGGCTGAGCCTGTGTCAAGGAGCTGTTTGTCTGGGTAGGAGCTCTCAATCTCAATCTCTACTTGCTCATCAGTGGCCTGCTGCATCTTAGTAATATTCTGAGATGTCTGTCGAATCTCCTCATAAATATCTGTTTCTGTCTCTGCTGCCTCATTATCATATCCTGTTTGTTCTTGCTCATATTCATACTCTTCATCAAAACCTTGTCCGTTAACATCCTCCTCATAGTACTGCCCATGTCTTCCATGTTGCTGCTGTTGTTGCTGCTGTTTCTGTTGTTTTTGAAGCATCTCTGCTTTCCTCATCATCTCTTCATACACCTCCTCAGCACTCTTCAGTGGTTTGGAAGTTGAAGATGGTGCTGTGGTGGTTGTTGTGGTCGATGATTTCTCTACTGGTGAATAAAGAGACATAAAGGTAGGCAGGTTGTACTCACTGCCTGACTTGTAAAGTTTGGACTCGTATCCTTCAGCTTCTGAGTCAAGACTCTGAGGAGAATATTCAGAAGCAGAAGAACGATGGAGTTCTTCCATTTCTGCAGCTTGCCTCAGCTCCTCTGTCGGAGAAGCATCTTCAATTGGTGAGAGATTACTAGGTGGTGTCTTGGACCTCTCTCTGCGCCTCTGAGCCCTCAGCTCCTCCTTGTCCCTCTTGGTCTTTCGTGCTGTACTCCTTATTCTCTGTTGTTCCACCTCCCTCATCTTCTCCTGTTCTCTTAGAAGTTCCTCTTCCTCTCTCAGCTCATCCTCCTCTGAAGAGTCTTCAATGGTGGGAAGGAGAGGCCCATGGGAGCGGTGGCGCGCTTTCCTTTGCTGCTTGGCCTCTTCCAGCCTTTGCCTCCTGCTGGGGCTACTGTCACTGTCCTCCTCCATTGATGAAATGGAAGTAGGAGACTGACCTGAACCATATGAGGATGAAGTTGGTGGCAAAGTAGAGGAGTAGTCCCCCCGAGAATGTTCCTCAGGAGATCCTGTTAGGCTCTCCATCTCTAGCTCTGGTTCCCGATCAAGACTCAAGTCATTTTCACTGCTGAGTTCCATGTCTCGGCTGTAACTATTGGTGTTATTGAGTTCAATGGTTTTGAAGCGCCTAAGGCCTCCTTGTGATGCCATCACATCTTCCTCACCCTCCTCCACTGAGCCTTTGTAAACATCAGTGGAGCTCTTAGTTTCCTCCTCAAAACTGCTGGAGTGGTGCTGAAGGCGTCTCTTCTCTTTCCCTGAGTCAGAGATGATGTGCTTATGGTGGCTTTTCTTGGGTTTCTGGTAGCCATATCCTTCATCTTCCTCATCCTCCTCTTCCTCCATCTCTTCCTCTTCCTCATTTTCTTCATCTGCGCTCATCTCCATTATTTGTCTCCTCATGAACTCCTCATCGGTCATCTCTGCAGGCTCAGCCTCTTTTTCTTTCTTTTTTTTCTCCTTCTTTTCCTCCTTCCCTTCTTTCCTTTTGCCTTCCCAGTCTCCTCCATCCTCTTCTTCTTCCAGTATATCCTCTAGTTCCTCATCAGAGTCGTATGCATCTGGTGGGATTGACAGGGAGCGTGGGCGCTGCTTCCCTCTGTCATCCAAGTCTCTATCTCTGTGCTTCCTGCCCCTTCTGTCTGCCTTGTCTTCAGAGAGGCTCTTCTCCAGCAAAGGCCTCATGGAGCTTTCTAGCTTAGTGATTTCAGAAGGGCTTGGTGGAGAGCCTCGCCCACTGATCCCCCTCTCACTCAGCTTCATCTCCTCTTCTTGAATTAGACCTGTGATTTCACTGTGAGAGCTTGAGATGCCATCAGAGGAGTAGCCAGTGTCACTGAGGCTCTGAGGACTGCGTGACAAGTCATGGGTGCTGTTGTTTTTTGTATCCTAAAGAGAAAAGAAGAAATAAAAAATGTATTAGATTTGGGGAAACTAGGGTTTTTCATTTAAGTCTTAATTTATACCAAGTTTGAGAATGTGTTGATGCTGGATAAGCTAGCAGCAGCATATCATTTAAGCCAACGTACATTTACACTGTGATTTTTAGATATTGCCACAATTGAGAGGAGAGATTTTAGAGATAGAATTAATGGTTTCTGTCTAAATCTAATATTTATCTACTAACCTAAGTGTATATTTGGCAAGAGTTGACAATAGCAGTGCTTTTGTCTTGAACAAAATGGAACGTACATTTATTGATCAAAAAAGTTTTCACTTTTTAAAATAATGTCTGAACAGACATGCTTAAACTGCAATCTTCAGGTTTTTAAAAAATATAGACAATAGATGAAGACATATGTAAATATATTAGGTGATAGAAAGAGAAAGGGCAATGGCTCAAATGATCTCTTGAAGTCAACATCTAAAAATATTTTTGATACATGTAAACTACAGTGAATTTAGTCAGCGCTCATTCAAATGGCTTTTCATGAAATTGATGTCCATTTGATGATTTAATAGAGTTTTAATGGCATATGATAAATGTGAATGATAAATTGTTTTGGAACATTTGCTGCCAAGTAATTAAGTGCTATATATACATCATTTACTCAACATTAACTGTGAAAGCTTGAAGGTCCATAAAAACATTTCATGCAATATTGTCATGCAATTATGTTTTGGGAATTCCATGAGTAACAAGGTCTTATTTATCTTATTATTTAAATTATTTAATAAGATATATATATATTTAATCTGAATGATTAATGGGCACTGCGTATGTGGGCCAACATTGAATGCTTACAGTGTATTTCATATTGTAGTTGCTAGATTTCACAAAGTACAAGGAAAAAGTGACAACACTGAATTCACAGAGAACATGTAAGCTGGAGCAGGAGCTTGTTATTCAGTAACAAACACAGAACACTTAGATATCCGTAATGTACAAAAATGCAGAGATTTGCCCTTCCTATTTCCAAAACTGAATGAACCTAGTACATATCAGTTCCTCTAACAACTATTGCTGCTTTTTGAAAATCATTACAATGCTGTCACAATTCAAATATGTAACTAGTGTCTTTAATTCAGTATTATCAAATAATCTAAATTACATTATCATACAGTTAACATACAGTGGCCGATATTGTTAGGTTTGTTAACATATTTTTGAGCCATTGATGGAAGGAGATTAGTCAAACTATATTATTAGGAGTTTCAAAATTTCAATTTTTTGATGATGAGCTCAATGTAAGCTTGAGTTGTCATGACTCTAACATAATAACTAAATCTAAACTCATTCATCAATGGCTCTGTCTCAGACACCTTTTAATAACATGCCAAACCATAATCATCTCAAAGGAACTAACCTGGTAAATGAAAGGGGAGGATGGAGGAAAGAATACAAAATAGATAAAAAATTATGTAAATCTTTTCTAGAAAACCTCTTACTTCAGAGGAGACTTTACTTTGAGCTCTCAGCACTTTAAATTCCTTGCAGCTTTCCAAATGAGGAAGGTCTGTGCTGCCTTTGAAAAGGCCCGAAGCAGCATTACTTCAGCTAAGGGCCTTGGAGGTTTAGCATATTCATGCCATGCCAATCTTTATACATATTTCAACAGGAGCGATGGCTGCCGCTAAGTAAGAGAAGCACTATTTCACTCATTCTCCCTCTGTGTTACTCTCTCACTCTCTCTCCCTCCCAAAGGTAATCCGTGCATGCCTTGCTGCCACTTGCAGCCTCAGCATTCTGAGGAGGGAATCGATGATTTGCTTTCCAAATAGCCATGGATGTCCAACAGTAAGGGAGAGCGTAATTGGTTCAACCTACAGTTCTAAATAACAAGGTTTGCCAGTGTCATAGCATACCACAACCCTCTGTGACAGTATTTTGTGATGAAACATGCCATACAAGGTCATTTTTTCATTTGTTTCATTTCCACTTTGCAGTGTAAGAAAGGAGGATTTCACACTGGCTTCAAAACTTAATAGATGTATAGCTCACATGAAAAACTACTAATTTTCCTACAGAAACACATTTGGTACAGGAGGTGCAGCGAACAAATATTTTACGACTCTAAATGATCATATAACCAAGAAACTCTGCAGACAAAAATTAAATTATGGGAACTAATAACACATTTTTCAGTAAAAGTAAGGCAGAGTAAACGAGAGAACAAATACAATACATATGAAAATGATCTGATGTTTTTAAACCCGAAATGATCAAATACTACTGAAAAGTAAATAATAGCACTCAGTGCAGCTACAACCTCTCACCTGTCACTATAATTAGGAACGTTTTAAAGAACAATTTAAATAAAATTAATTAATTAAATTATTTGGCACACTGCAATGGTGCTTTCATCTTTAATTCTAACCATTTGGTTTGTACAAAACTTTTTAAAAGTATTTATTTAAGGGATCTGTGACCGAGATACAAAATGAGCATACTTTTGAAGTTGAGAAAGTTGCTGGAAAAGGTCTAAAATATTCATAAGAAAATAATGGGATGTTTGTATCCAAAATTACACTTACACAGAGAAATGTTTATTCCATATTTTACCAGGCGTACAGTTGCCCAACCTAAATACAGAACTAATCTCATATATGCTGTGTGCTAATACTGTATCATCACAAATATGTTATGTATAGGCCATATTCACAGTAGCCTCAAGATGTATTCATTTCCCTTTCACAAAATGAGACATTTAAAACTTTGAAGCAAATAAAATCTTATGTGACAGCAGCCAGCTGTTCAATGGCGGGGAAAAAACAAACAAACAAACAAACAAACAAACAAACAAACAAACAAACAAAAAAACAAACAAACAAACAAACATCCATTTCACAGTTCTCAGACAAGAATAATTTCACATAGCTGCATATTCTGTGTGATACTTTTTTCTAAATCCTAAGTCTGATTGTACTACAGAGAGAAATGGTCACATTTTTTTAAATGTACAAGTGGACTGTAATACTCAAGTGGGTTGAGTTTAGTTTTGTGTAATTTATTTTTTACTGATATCCAGTATGCTGAGACCTGACATTCAGCCAACTCTCCCACTTTGTTTCAAAATATCATCCTTCTCCTTCACTGAAAAACCCTAAAATCAGTGAATATGCAAATGTTGTTCATTTCAAGACGTTTAACTGCTGGGCACAAGATTTTTCCTACTTCACTGTAAAGTCCATTCTCAGTGTATATGCACTGGAGGCTTCAAGTTTCTACATAACATGACGCATACTGGACCAGGATTGACTTCAAATTAGTTTTGATGTCAGAAATCCTGCTGGTACGTCCATGTGTTAAACTGAAATTTCAGATCAATACAGAGAAACTTTCTTCCTTCAGCAGCTGAATGTTAAACAGACTTCTGGTATCAAACACTGTTTGTGCATCGTTTTGCACAGTGAAGGTCAAACATTCAACTGAAAGAACAAGAAGAAAAACACATTTTTGAACCAGTCCAGTATGCTAGTAGATACTCTATTATTAAGATCAGAATATTTATAGAAACCCCCAAGAAAATATTTAAGCCTTTCAGAAAACAATGTTTATAAATGTTTATCTATAAGGAATACCTTTGAGTTACAGGAGCTAGAGAGGCCAAGGCTGGCTAGGAGAGGGGGCGGGACCTCAGCTCTTTAAACTCTAGAGACATTAGGTCCTGTCTTTAACCAGCCATCTCTTAAGGCACAACATCTACAGTAGTCTGGTTTTCAGGTTTTACAGAGAGTTTAAATATCCTTGGACTTTTCAGACAATAAATAATGTTCACACAGATGTGCAGCCCAGCCCACAAAAGCTAGATCCACTCATTCAAATGAGTGTGTAAGAGTTAGTTGTATTTTATCCTACTGTGTGGTTTGCAGATATGTTATCTAGATAACAGCACTGTTTTGGTTTTTTTTACAGTCATGGTCCCCGGACGATGAAGCCTCTGAGACTTTGGTACAGTAACTGCCAACATGACGTTGACATTTGTTGTTCTCTGAAATATCTTGAGAACTGTTAAATTGATTGTCACAAATCAAGATGAAGAATTCTGAAGATTTTGGTGCACCTTTGAATTTTCCTTCAGTGCCCCCAAGAGATAAACGTTTTCACTTATCCAGTGAAATATACATACCTAATATACCTAATTGATGGATTGCCATAAAACAAGGGTGCAGATATTCATGGTTCCCAGAGGAGGATTCTTAATGACTTTGTGATGCCCTGACTTTTTCTCTAGTGCACATTGTGGACATTTTTGGTTTGTATTTTAAATATCACAACAACCATTGGATGGATTGTTATGGAATTTGGTACCAATGCTCACATTCCCCGGGGATTAATTGTTATAATTTGGTTCACCTGACCTTTCATCCAGTGCTACAGTACCATCAGTTGTAATGTTTGCAAATGATTTGGTTTATGACCAAATACCTGCACAACTAATGAAATTCCCACAAGCTTCAGCTGTACTTTGTTTTCATTGCTAATTAGCTAATTTAGGCATGCCAAACAAAGAGAGTGAGGATGGTAAACATTATACCTGCTAAACATTAACATGCTGGCATTGTAAGTGTGTGCATGTTAACATGTTGGTATGATCATTTAGCTTAAAGTGCATAGGCACAGTCTCATTGAGCTGCAAGCATGACTGTAGGTGTTAGGTCTTTGAATTTCCACCTTCTTGAAGACAACACTGAACAAGAGCAAGTCAGCATGACTTTCCATTAACTTCATCAGGCATTATGAAATCATTTTATGAACATGAAGCAAGGCCACAGAGAAACGGCCATGCATACTCATCTGACAGTTTAACATGAATATAATAAAAACATGTATGTTAAATATGTCACACAACAATAGTCATTTTGGTTCATAGGCCTGTATGTTACACTATGAATAGATTTCCAATGTAAATAACAATGTAGTGCACTGAAAATTAGCTTCATTTATTTTTTATTCACATCTTAATTAGTCCATCATTTATTTGTTTTGGGTTTTTTTAAAGTGCTACTAAAAACTTGTAGTATTAACTACAGCTATTTTTCATAGTTTAACATACAGAGTAGTACACTGGAAAACAACAGTGATCCCAAAAAATCTGACTTACGTCATAATGCCTGGACTTCTTCATTTCCTTGATCGGTGTGATCTGCTCTCCCTTCTTCTGGGAGGATTTTGTATCTTTGGCAGTTTGGTTCTCAGGCTCAGTCTTGGGTTTCTCTTCTGTGGGTTTCTGCTGTTTCTGGGTCTCTGTGGTCGGTACTGGTGCCGTAGCTGGTGTTGTGGTCTTAATGTCGGTTGGCTGTTTGGTAGCGGTCGGTGCAAATGGGCTGCTACCGCCAATTCCCGCCTGCGGTTTCTGTGTTTGGGGCTGGCCTGGCTTGGGCCCCTGCTGACTGGTGGGTTTGTGAAGAGGGCTTTGCTGACTGGCTGGCGCCTGGTGACGGGGTGAACCCATTGGCTGGTGCTTGGGAGATGGGTGAGGAACAGGAAGTGGAGGTTCGTCGAGACCACCTCCGGACATCAGCCGCTGGGTTTGGCAGTTGAGACATAACCACTCTTTTTTCTGAAACAGAGAGAGCACAAAGACCAAGAACTGTTATGACAAACCGCCTGTTTCCCACTTTATGTTTTGTCATTAAATCGTTGCTATAATATGGTCGATAAAACATACTGGTAGACACACTCACTGATTTTATTATCGCTCAAGTGCCCCCAAATTCCCAAATCTTCCTTGCAGTTCATTGATTATAGTTTTGAAAAGGTTTTTTTAAAACATCAACACTAAGCTGGGAGGAACAATTCAGATTGAGGCACTATAATCAGGGAGTGTATCTTTCATAAAAATACAATTTAAAGAGCTAATAAAGTGAGGTTTTGAGTTACATGTTAATGGTTTGAATACCAGCACCAATTCTAAAAGGTCAATAAGTCGCACCCAGTAGCACACAGTAAAGACTGCATCACTGGGTGGCTTCCAAGTATATGTGTGTGTGTGTGTGTGTGTGTGTGTGTGTGTGTGTGTGTGTGTGTGTTAGTGTCATTCAACCCTTCTTCCCTCTGCAACTAGTCCTCTAGCAGTCACACTTAAATGATATGTTCTCAGTCAATTTCTCCTGTTAAATAAGATTGACGTTTTTAACACACTGATTAATATTCTAAACATTAAATGTGTCCTTTCCACTTAAAACGCGGTCTGCAAAGAAATCTGCTCAAACGCACTCTTATAATGTATAAAGTCTGCAAAACTTCTTTCAAGACAGAGCCGTCACAGCTGTAGCAAGCTAAGCTGAGCTGACGTACGATGTTTCTAAAAGGCCAAGTCACACTGACAGCTACACCCAATTTTCATCACATCAGCTCCACTCACAGCACTCCACACACACTGTGAGGCTGACAAAAAGATTAGACTGCCACGGGCGCACGCACACACACACATATGCACACACTGTCCATAATCTGTCTTCAAATCCAATTACACTCTTTTTGTGACAAGATTTTTTTTTGCGATACAGAAAGCAGACAAACAACAGAAGTCCTGGAAATGCCTCCTGGTTCTTTCTAGAATAAACATTTAATATTTTTTGCATAACAAAACAGAAGTAGAGGAAGAACGGAGCACTTAACATTAACATCAAAAGCCTCTGAACTGAACAACTGAACACAAGAGGCCCATCTACAGACACTAAAATTTCACCAACAGAAAATCCAAACAAGAAAATGTCACAGTCCCACCCACACTGTTCCGAGTGACAGGTGATATCTGGGAAGAGCGGGACAGAAATGCCACAGGAGTGCTACAAAATGTATGTTTCAAGAGTGAGATTTATCTTTTGTTTTGTTTTCTGTCTCTCCTCTCCTCTCCAGTATCTTCTCACCAACCCTTCATACACCTGTTTATTTTCTCTGTATCCTGGACATTAACTAGTGCTGTTTTGGGCTGAAGAGCAGCTGTATTACTCACATAATGAAGAATTGACTGATGCAGCCTTCCCTCCCCAACACTTATCTCCCATCTCTGTTCTCTTCCACCCACTCATCCAATCCTCTCTCTTTCTCTCTCAACACAAAACTCACAAAATCTCCTTCTAAGTCGCCTCCCCTCCTCTCTCTGTGTCTCCCTGTGGCATACAAAAAAATTCAGATCTCACTGTCAGGGATTACTGTTTACCATCCTTATAACTCAGTATTGAGGCATGGTTTTAAGACTTTCCAGACTTTTAGTGATTGGTAGTTGTTCTCTCATTACCTTTTTTTTTAATTGCCAACAGAGTTTAATGGACAGTGTGTTTGTGTTGTGTAGTTGGTCAACACTCAACTGTTCTCTTTAAGGCAGACCGGCCACAAATGTCAGATACAGGACAGACAATGTTGCTTAACAGGCACTCCAAAAAGAAGTTGAATTGAGTCAGTTAATCAATGTGGCTGCAACCCGACTATCTCTTAAATATCATGAAGTCATTGAAAATTGAAAGTCTCTTCCAAACCAAATTTTCCCTTTCTATCTCTGGTTTAAAATGATTTTCAAAAATGCAGCTTGTAATGTATTTTACCTAAAATATGAAGTAACTCTTTATCATTCAGAGCAGAAGCTGCCATTCGATAGGGAAAATCATTGAATGCACAAAGAGAATAGAAAATATTCAAGTGAGGATGGGAGATGCAAGTACACAAGTGGTAATGTGCTTTTTCCCCCAAATATTTTGACAGTGATAGAACCAGATATTGAATGCTAAAAGATTCCCACCAGAGGGAGGTTTAATGCTTTAACTACAACACTCAAGGCTGGTTTCTGCTTCTAGCATTAAAGTAACAAATTCACACAAATTCCTTTGAAGGTGTTCCTCCCAATAAAATTATTATAACATCAAAAATAAAGAAAAAAATATATGTTCAGATATGGAACAAATATCTTGTTAAAGTTTAAAAATGTGAGCCATCTGAGCAGCATACCAGACTTCTTCATCTTCAGCTTGGCCTTGTGAGCACAAGGGTCAAATTGTGCCGACTCAGACAGTGATGTATGTGAGAATGTTAGATTTTTCTGTGTGTGTGACATTTGGGTGAATTAACCCTTGAACCTCATTTAGAGTGAAATTAAAAAGTAACGTGTATTTTTTTGATTCACATCGATTCGGGCTGCAAACTCACACATTATTGATTCATCTGTTGACACTTTTTAAGACTAATGTTTATCATTTAGGATATAAAATGTCAAAAATACATGACACAATTTTACCAAACTAAAGCTGTATAAATTGCTTGTTGAGACACTGGAATCAGTAAATATTTGGCATGTTTCCTTACACAATTTATAATATACACTACATCACCCACTTCCACACTTCATCAACATATCTTCTCATTCTTTTCTTCTAATGAACACATTAATTAAGATTGAATGATACTGAAAGAAATGTATATCTGGTCAATTATACTGTAATAATCCTGAATATTCTGAATATAGCTCAACGTTTCAGCAAACACTCAAGTATACATATAGTATAAATGTTCCTTAGGCTGAGGGTCATGTTTTAAATGAGGACAAAAAGACCCACCGGTACTCAATGTTCTGACCCCTCTGTCTGTATGTGTGTGTATGTGTGTGTGTGTGATAATATCACTCAACCACTTAGCCCACACAGCACAATGAGGCCTCCATTCATCACACATCACACATTTAAGTAAAATAAGTCAAAGACATTCATTTGACTATAATGCAATGCTTTGTGTGTGTGTGTGTGTGTGTGTGTGTGTAGGTGTGTGTATTCCCTGAAGCAGCACACTGTACAGTAGCTTCTGAGACTGTTGAATCATTCTTCGACTCTGAAGTGAACTCATTCCCCTCTTTTCCCTGAGCGAGTACATACAGTTCTGCAGATCACATCACGTGTGTGTGTGTGTGTGTGTGTGTGTGTGTGTGTGTGTGTGTGTGTGCACGCATATGGTCCTGCAGAGAAACCCACCACTGCACCACTTAACCTACATTGCACAAACAATCTGGCCCTCTCTGTTCCTGTCAATAACATTCACTAAAATGCTCTATCAGTGCTAATTCTCTTTGAGGAGCACTGCAGGTTTTATTTTCATCTGCTGGTATCACTCTGAAGGACATTATGCATTTAGACTCTCTCTCTAAGTGTGTGTCCTTTCAAAAATCTTTTAAGCATTGTGAGACTACATTTTTTACTCTACCTTCCAGCTCTGTTTTTGTTTTTGTCTCCTATAACATTTACTTTCCTCTTGGGTTTTTTATTGTTCTTTTTCCATGCAGTTGTTTTTTCCCTCTCTGTTATGCTCTTAACTCTTTTTGCATTTCATAATAGGAAAAACAATAAACAGTATCTGCCTTTTATTTATACATTTTTATCGCATGCATGCTGTATCTGTTCCACCACTGGATTGGGTTAATGACAAAACTGTGGCAATAAGTCACCGCTGTGTCCCATTTTACCCCCCTCAGCCTTACAGTTACTCATCACTGACGGTGACATATTCGTCACATACTGGCCCTCAGGGACATTGCATCATCTGAATGAAAATGTTTTTTGTCTTCTTTTTCCTCACTCTCTTTTTTTTCCTCATAATATCCAGCCAAATAAGTTATTGTCTAGTGTTCTCCCATGTAAACATCATCTGATGGTTTCAGAAACTAAGTCAATTTGTCAAGTCACAGCCTTGTCTTCCAATACTGGCAATGAGGTTGAGAACAAAACAGAATACAATTCAGTAATAATAATCCAGCAATATTCTCATTCATTTGAAGTCGTGTTACTATCCACCTGATAAATGTGAGTCCAAAATTCACTCTCTTTTAGCTCTATTTTAGTCTCTATCAACCCCTAAGGGAAATATCTGGTTCTTTAGCTGCCAAACGCTCAGCTGTCTGCTGCAACCCAAAACTACGAGAGCGGCACAATGAGCTGAAACTCACTATAAAGCTTCATGAAGCTGAGAGGAACTGCAGAGTCGGGTGATAATTCTCTGTAGATTCATCGCTACAGGTGACACCTCTGACATTACACACTGTCATTTGATACATTGTCATTATAAAAAATATTTATTATAGCCACTTTAAATAATATGTCTATGTTACATATTTTACTTAAGTGATACGTTTAATGCTTATTTAATGCTACTTTTTATAGCGTATTTAGATTGCAGTATTTCTATTTTACTTGAGGATGATGCAGTGCTATGGCCGCCGGTCTAATGTAATATCAAATTGTCTCCTTTTAGAGATGCTTCTCATTTTAGCATTTTAGCATCATTATTCATCAGCTTTGGCGTGTTTGTTTCCTATTTTTAGTATGTGCCCAATTAGCTATCTGCTAGAGTTTTAACTATACTAATCTGATTCATTGTCTGATGCATGATGGTGTAGCACAGTTTATGGCATTTAACATCAATTTTATTAATTCACATGTGATTTTGCACATATTTGCCACACTGTGATATATTCATATTAATATATTGTTTTAAGTAAGTCGTATTGCCAACCTTAGTCATGAATTTATACCTCACTCCCTCCATTGAAAATAGTGAGCAGAATACTTCTGTGACAGTAAAGCTTCTCTGCTTCTCTCAGTTTCACTTCACTTCAAGTCTGAGTCACTTTCATCCTTTTTTCTCTGTTTTCCTTTTCACACATTTGCACCTGCAGTTTCTCTCTTTCCTCCCTACATGATCACTGAACCTCTATCTTCTCCTTCTACTCAGCTCTCCCCCTCCCCGTCTTCTCTCTCACTGTCACCCTCCGTCTCCTTTTCTCTCCTTCCAACAGAGAAAGGGCTATTTTTACCCAGAATGCCATTGTTCTGCTCGAACGCACACTTCCCTAACCCTGACTGCTGCTTCAGGCTGCACTCTCTTCCATCGTACACTCATACTTACACACACAGGCACACGCACACACATAGACACACGGTTCACATCAATGCAAAATGGAGGAAGGCTGTGTAGCTGAAGGCTAACCAGAAGGAGAGTGAGATGACAAGCAGAAGAAAGGCTGAGGAGGAGGGAGGGAGAGGGGAGAAGCCCACTGGGCGGAGGAGAAGTGAGTGATGCCACACATGTACATGACTGCGTGCACACATACAGTAATCCAGCTCTGCCTCTAGTAATGTGGCTCCCTGCTGAGTCGGTTGTGGGGGCAGATTCAGATAAAGAAGAGGAATCAGGAGAAGAGGTTGAAGGTGAAGTGAACAGCAGAGAGGAGCAGATGATGGCAGAGGTTCATAAAGACAGATCACTGTTGAGTGGATTTAGGTCACTAAAGCACTTTGTTTGAGGTTTGGGAAAATGGTTTTAGTTCAATAAAGAAAGAAAAAACATGTCTGATCTTGTGTTGCTGTTATGATATGTGTCTTTGTGGTATGTTTGTTTAAAAAGTGATGTTAATACCAATATAATCTGCATGACATTCTTCCAATACATATTTGCTGTTGGAAATTAGTAGTATATAAATATAATCTATGTGATAGACTGACATTAATGACTGATGAACCTGTCCCATTTAAAGAAATGAAGTGACAATAATTTGAACAATTTCAGGATTCAGGACCAAATAAATAAACTCTCCTCACATACTTGCAGTGGTATTAGCACATATTTTTTGGTTTTATTCGCTGAAGTTTTGAGATATGAGAGTTGCTGAGACTTTTGCTGCCACTCCAGTCGATGGAGAGTTGCTTTGTTTGTAGTGCTCACAGTGTTCCCATGAAAAGTTAATATCTCAAGACTAATGTGGTAATGATTTATTGATGCAAAGCAGCGCCTTGCAAACTCTGTAATGTTACTTTAGGCCAAAAATCCACAAATCACCACTATAGAGGAGTATAGTAGAAAAGAGTGCAGTCCGTCACCAAATAACACAAAGACTGAAGACAGAATCATCATTGTCACCTTGACAACCTCACTGTAAATCAACTTTATATGAAACATCCCTGCAGCAATACCTCTCAACCCCAGGTCAAACACTCTGATGAGCCAATCAGGGTGCGGACAGGTTATGACTGATGGCTGACTGAACCTGTCAGTCCGCTCAAAACGGAGCTGCAGTGCAGTGACTGCTGAGCTGTGCACTTCCTCTGAAAATATAGCAGACATAATGACACTGTGCTTGTCTCCACTGCAGCAATACAGCTTCCTATACATCAACATCACATCCTTCCTTACAGAACATATTTATTAGGCTTTATAAGGCATCATTTTGTTGATACTGTATTTTTGACATCATTTCTGTTTTCTCAACAACTACATTTTGAGATGTTAATCATTTAAAATACTGAAGTTAGATGGCACTAAACATTATGATATGATCTTTTATATTCTATAGAGTAATACATTTTTTCTTCATGAAGACAAATCATTTTGCCTAACTTTATCACATTCTGTAAATATGATGTCACATTATGTATGTAATGGAATGTGAGGCTGATTCATGTTATTAATTTGTTGCAAAGTATGTTAGGGTTATGTTTAGGGGTTAAGGTTAATTATGTGGTGTGATTGTGATTCGACTCCTCATAGACTCATTAATTTCCTTTATGACAGCCAAAGTCCTTCATAGAAAAAATCAGGCTATCTTTAACAATTTTACATAATTTTGTATATTAGTAATTGTGCCATAAAAATGACATTAAAACAATGCAAGTATATTTATAAAGCACATTTCAGCATTCAAGGCAATTGAAAGTGCTTCACACAAAATATTAAAAGCATTGAGACAAAAATGAATATTGAGTATTTTCTTATATAATTTGTTAATAACATCCTGTACGGTAGTTGTTGTCTATGCTGCTGATTTCCTGACTTGCTAATTATCTTACACTAACAGTCTTGAACTCAAATGACAGCACGGGGAAGGTTTCACTGCTCGATGCGCAGGTTGCATCAGTTCTGTCATCATACACGAGGAGAATCACATCTGTACAGCAACAAAGAGCACATTTCACAGGAGCCCTCCCACATAAACTCTTTTTTCCTCCTGCTATTTCCAGTCTTACTTACTCTTGTTCTCTGTCTCCATCTTAATTCTTGCCTCTTGAGCCCTGTCACCATTTTGCAGTTTTGTTTCGTCTCTCTACTTTTATCCTTTGAGATACATTTTGAATGTTTAGCAACTTTCTCTTTTTGCGCTCTCTCCAACTAATCCTGTCTGCTGTCCATCATGAATGTGTTGTGTGGTGGAAATACTGCGCACAAAAGAGAGAAAAGAAGAAAGAGTGAGAAATAGCAGAAAGTAAGAGACACCAGAAATCTGACATTATTGCTCATGTAAACACCTGTTTCTTCTTATTAATGTGCAGCGTGTTTATAGGTCTCAGCCATGCTGGGAACTCTTCAATCAGTTGGATTGTAATCAGTGTTATTGTAACTGACTTGCAGCTGTAGTAATGCCGATGTTTACTGATCATTGTCTAATTTGAAGTCAGACCAGATTTCAATTAATCATATTTTAGATTCTCTGCTGTCATGTCAGTGAAGTGATCTGAAGTGAATCAAATTCAAATGATAAAAGATCAATCAATATACAGGAAGGAAAAAGCTGAGAGTGAAGTTGTTTTTTTTTTTTAAATTAATCTTAAATTTCCCATCAATCATGTCTGTCAGTGCATACAGCAGCTGTGTAGTTTGTTTATTTATTTTCTAATGACATTGTAAATGTACATGTATATTGTATTCAACTATGGGATTTGGCTTTGGAAATGCAGAACATCTCTGTCAATAAAGCTGATTTGTTTTGATTTGATTGAAACAGATGGAAGAGGAGGAGGAGGAGGAAGAAGAGGGAGAAATGCTACTCTGAACTTTATTTATTGTATGAAAGCTTGGCCTGAGCACACAAATGTCCAGAACACGAGCACATTTTCACACACACACACACACACACACACACACACACACACACACAAATATGCACGTGTATAAAACACCACACATACAATACAGATGCACACACTGCACTGTGGGAGAACACACCAGGGATCTTACTGTAAGAAGGCAGTGACATTTGTGTAATGAAAAGACGCTAATTCTGTTCACAAATGCACACACACACGCGCACACACTCCCAAACGCATCCACTCAATGAGTGCATGAAATAGAGAAGGTTTGCATGGTTTCAGAGAAAAAATGTCATCTTAATTCTGACAAATTCTAACAAAAAACAGGCTTGGTACAGTAACAGACAGACACACACAGACACACACACACACACACACACACACACACACACACAAAAAGACGCACAGTGGATTAGTGTGGTGGAGGATTTCATTCAACACACCTTTTGCACCGTCAGAAGGAAGAGAGGTAGTGATAGAGAGAATAAAACAGATGAAGAAATAATAAAGGAGGAGAGGCAGTAAAAGAAAGAGAGAGGGTAGAAGAGAAAGGAGGAGATAAATTAATGGTGGAGCAACGGTAAAGCTGGAAAAAATGGAGAAGAGGAAGAAAAAAGAAATAAATTAGAAAAAGGAGGAAGAGGAGGAGAGATGCTATAGGGGATGAGAGGTGGGGGAGCATGAATTATAAGAGAGGAAAACCAGCGAGCGATAGAAAGGAAGAGAAATGAGAGGGGGAGAGAAAGGAAGAGATGAAGAAAAGAGGAGAAACCCTCTTTTTTTTAAAAAAATGGTTATATAACCCAAAGAGGTTTCAATTCCATTTCACAGATTTAAAAAAATCCCCTTTTCTTCTTCTGCCATCACAATGGAGCCTCTTTAATTATGTAACCTTGTTGTGAGAGGCAAAGGAGTGGGCACAAGCTTTTATACGTGTCTGTTTGTGTACACAATATGTTTCATTGCCCACATTATGCTGTCACCTCTTTTACTTCCTACCTGTTTTCTGTTTCCGACTGGCCAACAGCCATTATTCACAGGGGCGATTTAAAACCCAGATGAGGCTCCTCTGCCTACTACTTTTCTCTGCCGATACTGCATGTAGGAGGACTCATTAGCATGCTGTGAATTTATAGCTCCCATGACGATGATGATTAATTCTGATGTTAGCCAAAAACTATGACTGTGACCCTTGAAATCTGATTTTAGATTAACCCTTCAGATAAAGAGGCCCTTATAGTCTCCTATTACAAAGAAGCAGCATGTAAGCAGCCTGAAAGAAAGATATCCAACTTTATTACACTTGTTTGCTTTTTTTCTGAGATGTGCTCTGTCAGTTTTATCTGTGTGTGTGTGTGTGTGTGTGTGTGTGTGTGTGTGTGTGTGTGTGTGTGTGTGTGTGTGTGTGTGTGTGTGTGTGTGTGTGTGTGTGTGTTCCGGAGAAAGACTGATAAAGACCAGTTGAGCTTTGGCAATGCAGACACACATAAAGCAGGGAAACATCCTACAGATTCATCAAAGGTGCTCTCCAATAACTCTAACCTTATTTTATCTCGTGTACTAAAAGTTAAAAGAAACACAAAGCCTCTAGTTATTCCAACTTCATAGCAATCATGCACAGGACTTGTTTCTTTTAATGCAGAAGAATCCTTCATCAGGGAGAGAGAAATTGACAAAGAAAGAGACAAAAATACAGCAAAGCTAATTTATAGAAGAATAAACACGCAACTAACTGAATTTAACACTGACAACCATCTTCAATTATTCATAGAACATTGCCTTCTGTTGGCCTCTGAGTAACTTTACTGAAGTGGATAGAGGTTAAGTGTTGGGCTCAGCACTATTTTGACATTGGCTTCCGAAGGAGAGGTTTCCTCCTCGGATTTATCCAGACAGACCAGGGATTTGAACCACAGACCCGACAGTGACAAGCCTGCTTAAATGCGTGACCCTTTGTGTTTAGGAGACAGAGACAGACCAAAGGCATGCCACAGTTTTATTAGAATTTGACCCACAATCTATCATGAGAGCTAATTTTAACAAGCTTTCTGTCTCATTGGGGCTGACTGACACACACAAACAGACATACGTGCACTCAAATATCCATCAATCAAGTGAGGAGTGAGCCAGTTTAGTCTTTGTGGTATGAGTTCGTATTCGGGTTTGTGCATACATGCGTATATATTTGTGTGTTTATCCTAGTGTGTGTGTGTGTGTGTGTGTGTGTGTATGGGCCACAGGGATCAGAGGATTTTGACTCCTGCAGTAATAGGATGGCAGCTAGCCAACAGCAAAACAAGGGAGAGCTACAGTGGGTCTGGCTATCTCAGTGCTGGGTCAACAGGGAAGGCACACAAGTCAACTAACTTCTACAACTACTTTATCACACATATGGGTTTATCCTGCAGAACAAATAAACCTCTTAAACACTTTATCATGCCGTGCATAATGTTTGTCTTGGATAAAAACATTGTTTCAAGTTCAACAAATCAATATTTTCTAAGGTGTCACGGAGAGCTATCTCCTAACTTTACAGCTCCACAGAGCTTTTTAGCCTCTTTAAGCCTGTTGTTTTATATTTACGACACATTTACTGTTTGGTTCAGACTCAGCATCTCAGTGTTCTCATCAACTACATTCCCAGCAGCAGCAGACGGCTGCTGTCAGCAGAAAACTGTTGGAGATAAAGACAGAGCTAAAAGGAGAGAGAATATTATACTTATATTTGTAAGTTGAGTAGAAACACGACTCTTAATGAGTGTTAATGTTGCTCTGTGAGTGATGGAAGTGTAAGTTAGCTGTTTGCTATATAAGTACCCAATTAACAAAAGAGTATAATATTATCTTTATAATATTATATGTGATATCATTTTATTTCTCATATTGACTGTGAAGAGAAATAATATATCTAAGCATCACTCAGGTGGAACTTTTGACACCTGAGTAGTTGCGCCCGGGTATCCTCAGGGGGAAACTTCCACCCACACACCAGATGTAATGAGGAAGATGAACCAAGCACTCCGTGTCTTCACTTGGTAAAAAAAACCTAGTTACCAATGTCAACCTCTGAAAACTCAGCTTTATTTGGGCACTATAGTAAGAAGGTTCTTTTACATTATTTTGAACATTTATGTCAAATAAGGTAAGTTTGAATACCTGATTTTAGTCTTACAGGCAGGTCACTTTTTATTTGGGCTCCTACACATTTCATATCCTCATAAAACAGTCATATTATCAGAAGGGCACAGAGCCTGATTAATTTATACTCAAAATGTTATATAGTGGTATTCGGGTCCAGTATACATGTAAGTCCTGTATAATCTCAGACATTTAGTTGTTTCTTGCTTTAAGTACAGTTCAATGTTAATGTAACTTGCATTGTATCATTATAGCAGCCCCAAATCACTTAAGTAGAGGTGATAAAGTGTGTTTTAATGTTACTTAAAGTAGAGAGCTATAAGACGTACACTATAAATGTATGATACTGGCAGCTTTAATGGCCTGAAACTGAGACTGCCACACTCAGAGAACTGATGTAAATGTTGAGTATGTACTTTTATTTTAACTTTTAAGAGGAAAAAGTAAGCGCGAACTTCCAGAGAGACTGCTTGCAGAAATATGCCTCGTCTGGGGCTGCATTATAAAAAAACATACATTAGGTTTGCCAAGTCTCTAATCCTTCTTTTTTCTATTTAATAGGCTGAACATGAACCTTTTGGTTATTACACCCAAACACTGTCAGAATACCTTAACTTTTTGCTGTTGAATAAAGCAAAAATAAATGCTGAGCTATTTGAAAACTGCTGAAGTTAAGTTTAGCAACCTGGCTTCTGTGTTTGTGCTTCCTAATTTGACTTTACCAACATTTTTAAAGCTGCATTTCTATTCTTAGACGTCTTGAAAATACAAGTCCCTTTCTTGTTTTTATCTGCAGAGCTGCAACACAAATGACCTCTTTGGGGATGCAAGAGTTTACCAAGTTGAAGTTCTTGCCTCGCCGTGTGTACCCAGATTTGAACCTCATCCTCAGTAGTAGGGGGTGGGGGGTGGGGGGGAGGCTGCTGGGTATTATTAGGATTTAATTGATCTGGCCTTGGTTTTAGTATGAGAGAAACTGTAGCCTTTGAAGTGCTGAAGTGTGTACTTTGAAGTGCAGGAGGCAGTCCTCACTTGGACAGGAGCATTATGGGTAAGGGAGATTGCTGGCTCATCCCGCAGGGTGAAGAAGAAACATGAACAGACAGATGCTAGGGAGGAAGTTGGAGAAAAAAAATTTGGAGGAGAGTTTAGACGAGAGCTTACAGAGGGGAGGAGAGGAGAGGAGAGGAGAGGAGAGGAGAGGAGAGGAGAGGAGAGGAGAGGAGAGGAGAGGAGAGGAGAGGAGAGGAGAGGAGAGGAGAGGAGAGGAGAGGAGAGGAGTCTTCCACTGTGCGATGACTGAGTGGGATGGAAAGAAGGAGGATGAGAGGGCACTGAAAAATGCTAAATAATATGAAAACCAGAGAAAGAATAATGGAAGAGAAATATATGAGGAGGCAATGTGGGTGAAATAAGAGGGAAAACAAAATAAGAACTTCTCCCAGCTAAGGTTTCCTCCTGTTTCCAAACTTTAGATGATGTATAGGCAACCTGTGTTGACCCAACCAAATGTGTTACAAACTGAAGTCTTTACATTACAAACTGAAGTTTTTGAAAATCTTGCTCAGTGGTAAATGTAAAAGCTAAGAAAAGACAAACAAATGACATTCAAAGTACAAGGAGTGAACTTTCTGCATTCTTTGTTTATTTGATACAGTGTTAGCCTCTCTTCCACTAGACAACCATTCACTTTTTTAACAGGAAGGGAAAGAGAAATTTGTGAGCACTGCACAAAATAGGATAGGAGGCTTGTAGAGAAAAGAGAGGGAAAGATGAAGATGAAGAGGTAAGAGGCAGCGGGCAAAATGGAGGAGGACAGAAAAGAAAATGAGAGGAAGGGGGAGAATATAAGAAAGAAAGACGAAAGTGAGCAGAGACGCAGGCAAAATGTCAGAGTGAAAGAGGCAGAGGGAGAGGATAAGGATATTAGCGAATTAGAAAGAGAGGTGAGAACAGGAAGAGGGGCTAGAAGGAGAGCGGAGCGGAGAGGAGGAGGAGAGAAAAGAGAGGCGGATTCCAAAAATGTACAGTGAATTAGATCTGCCTCATGAAACTGGTAGTTTCTGCCTGAGAAATGCTCTGGGGCCAGGATTTCTGTGTATGTGAGAGTGTGAATGTGTGTGTGTGTGCATCTTTGTTTCTCTGTTTGTGTATTTGCATGAATAAGTGTGTGTTTCTGTGAGTGTTTCTGTGCAAAGAGCATCCCTGCCTCCCCAGAACAGAGCTGATGCCATGTTGACATTTAGACAAAAACACAAGCTCCGTCTTTTAAAAGAGCAACTCTGAGAAGTGAAGCTCGCAGCAAGTTGACAGGGTCAGACATGACTGCTCATGCTGATTCTAAGTACAAAGCAGCAAGAAAAAGAAAGAAAAAAACCTACTGTACCGGTTGTGTCACATCATGTCATTTTATCCTGAAGTCACTAAGTCGCTAAGATTTTTAATGAAAGAACACAATCAGATACTGGGGCTAATTTCTGGTCTGACAATGATTTAGAAGCTTAAAGCCAAATGGTGAAAAGTTTCTCTGCAGAGTTATTGTGTTATTTAGTAAGTTTTCCACCAGCTACTCAGGAGCAAGACACAAAGAAAAAAATAAAGAACAAATGCTTGATTTACTGATTTAATATTACCCACGACATCTGGGTAAGTCAAGCTTTCAAAAGCTCAACCTCCAAAAGCTGCCAGTCAGGGATGCAAATGTGCTGAGAGGGTGCTTCAAAAAGCATTTTAAAATGTGGTGTCAGTCATATTAAAAGTGTGCAGGCACAAACTATAAGGCTGTTTGGGAGAGACGTTTTTGTTTCAAAATTAATGGGAGCACACAGGACCACATTGACACCGATCACATGACCAAAAGGATTACACCTTTGCAGAGGTCTACTTGATTTTCAGCAGTAAGAACATGCACACACGTAAACACACATACACAACACACACACACCCACACACACACACACACACACACACACACACACACACACACACAGGACAGTGTAAAGGTCAGTAATGTCTGTCCGACACTGTCTGACTCACCTCCTCCTCCATCTGTCCTGTGTGTCTGTGTGTGTGTGTGTGTGTGTGTGTGTGTGTGTGTGTGTGTGTGTGTGTGTGTGTGTGTGTGTGTGTGTGTGTGTGTGTGTGTGTGTGTGTGCGTATGTTTGTTTTGACCCTGACTTACAGCTTGCTGAGTCAGCCTCAAATCTCATACACACTACATTTTTGCATGCTGTGCAACCAAACAATCTGGGTCAGTCTGCCATCTATGAGATTCAGTATCTTGCTCAAGGGTACTTCAACAGGTACGACTTTATCTGCACTGCAGCTGCTGGATGTGCTTGGCTGGAGTGTCTGCAGGTCACGGTGGGTGAGATCTGACCCTCCGTTTATATGGCTGCTCACTGGAAGTTAGCTAAATGACCGATAATACAATAATATGGTCTGGCTCTGTCTTCTTCATTATCAGATAATTCTATGCAGTAGTCTGGAGGAAGGTACAGAAACCAGACTTCACTGACTGCCACTTTTTGGACACTTTTTTCATTTGATTAAAACTGGTGATTAAATTTTAAATAATAAAAGATAAGAAAGTCGGGTAGTTAAACAACCGCTAAACAGGATTGTAACCATTTAAACAATAGGATGTTTTTGCTGGACTGGTTAGAGACTCAAAGTAATGTCTGCACTATTTTTTTTTTTAATGGGATTTTTTTACTAACCTGAGATACTCAACTACTCCCCCTCCTCCACACCAAGGAGAGAAAAAGAAAGAATAAGTGCATAAATAAATACATTCATTAAACATATGTGATTGTTTAGCTCTGCCCAACTGCAAGACCAAGCAGTGACATTATTTCTGCCTCCAAAACATCTCTGCCTCTGAGAAATGCTACCACAGACCTCATTAAAGCTCTGATCTGCATTCAACACAAGATCATGAGAATGTTTATTCAGATGCTGAGTTGCAGGAATTTTCTGAACTCAGTCGTGCTGCATTAATGCTGGGAAATCTCATAAAAAGACCACAATCAACAGCAGGGATCCAGTGTGTGTGTGTGTGTGTGTGTGTGTGTGTGTGTGTGTGTGTGTGTGTGTGTGTGTGTGTGTGTGTGTGTGTGTGTGTGTGTGTGTGGTGTCTGCAGGGTGATGTTTGCGCAGTGTTTGACACAACTCCACCAACATTACTAATAACACATCCCCATCATGTCAATGTAATGTGATTGTATTTATACAAATGAATACATGCATGTATTCAACCACATTTTTGCTCACACACATCAACACACTCAGAAAGCAGAGACCTTCCTACCCTCCCATCCAATCAGATCTCTCTGGAGGAGCGTGCTCACACCGTGTTGTGCATTTATCCACCTGCTCTGAGACAGAGGCTGCAGAAGAATGACACTAATTAAGCTATTTTTTCACCTTTTCTTTAATTTCTCTTTAATGTTCGGTGTCTCTTGAATTGTTCCTTGCTTTTTTTCTAAAACGCTTCCTTTCTTCCAATCTCTTTTTATTCTTTTCTACCTTTCACTCTCATCATTACACATCAGTGTATTTTGTGCTCTAAAGTTGATTTTGAAGTTGGCATCATCTTTGGGTAACTGCTGACATACTTTTTAGAAAAGCTTTTTCTATTAAACTGAGCTGCTATGATATTTGGTCAATTTAAGAGTCAATAGTTTTTACAATTTGATACAGGAAAAAATACAGAATGTAATATTTTTTGTGGGAATTTTTACATTAATTTTCCTTAAAGAGAGATAATGAGACAGAGAGAGGTATTAGGTTTAAATTGTAGGCTGCAAAAAAAAGATTTAAGAAATAGTAGAAGAGCTTTGGACAGAAAAATAAACAAAGAAAATCATTGTCCGCTGATACTAATCATTTAATGAGATTTAGGTCTTTTTTTCCTATTTTGGGCCTTTAACAGGAATGTTAAAGAGTATTTGCAATGAGCGTAATCTCCTTCTCCGCCGTACATGTGTTTGTAAGGACATGTAGAGTATCTGAGTGTGTATTGGCTGCCTGATTGTTGAAGGATCTGCAGTCGCTGGCAGGGACAACGTGATCACTACATGGTGATTATTTGTCATTTTATGAGCACTGATGACAAGCTGGCTGTCTGTCACCACTGCTCAGATAGCCATTGATTAGTTGTCAGTGTCACTTCTCTGCCCTCATCATTCGTTCATTTTACACAGAGCGAGACAGAGAGGCCTGGCCAGGAACTGCTGTCCTATACTGCTGCGAAGGCAACCAGACATGGAGAAGGAAGGGAAGACTATTCCAGTTTATTACAATTTTATTTTCATAGTTTTGACAATCATTTAATCAACTAGAGGGACAGACAAATTGTAAAGAAGTAATCAGTTTAGATGATTTCAACTTGTACATGTACAGTGCCATGTACAGTTTGGACACACCTTCCCATTCACTTGAATGACAAAACTCATTAGAAGGGTGTGTGAGGGTGTGTTTACAATACACTTACATTTAAGTCTTGTCGTGCTTTGCTTTGATCTAAAGAACTTGAAGTGACCAGGAAGAAGCTGTTCACAGATCGATAACCAATAACCATTAATCCACACACATTGCAAGGAAGGTCCCTGACAGTGTAATCAATAGAAAGAAAATGGGAAGGGACACATGGGAGAACAGAGGAGGCCAGCGTCCACTGATCTGAAATTTCATGGAGAAATAAACATGTAAACTGATGATGTTGTTTCTTCATTTCATACTGAAAGATGCATATGTGCTTCATGTGTGAAGGGTTTATTTTAACAATGGATATCCCAGGATGCATATTTGCTTTTTTTTGCCAGGACGTAAGGGAGAAAATCAATATCAGTTTCATCTTTGTGTGGTCAGCAGAGAGATGTGTTTGGCCTCACAAGCAGCTGCTGTTTATAAAGAAATCGCTCTCAAGCTTAAGCTAACTGCTTCTTAAATACACAAGATGTATCTGCTGGAGGCCTCTTCTGACAGAACTAGTCTTCATATCACTCTCTTGTGGTGCTTGTATATACTATTGATTTTTTGTGGTTAGTTTTGTAAGAAAATACATTTTAACTGAAAGTACTTTAATAGCTGTAAAAACATCTAAAAGTTATCTGAGCATGAGCTTCAAATGTCATAAAAAAAAGATACAAAATTGGATAGCCATTTCTCATGATCCAAACATTAGCTGATCATGACATTTAGCTGAGCCAGCATATACACAGGGAAGTCACCCTGAAGTCGCTGCGGTCTGTTTTCATGTTAGAACATCATAATTCACTAGTGACAGCACAGCTGTAAAATGGGGTGAGGAGTCAAAGGTGAGTGGAAGTAAACAAGGAAGGGCATGGCAGCAGAGGGGGAGGGGATGTAGGAAGAAATGAAAATAAGGAGGGAAGGGGGAAGTGGAATGGATTGAGAACAAAATTGAAGAAAAGGAGTAAGAGGACTGAGTTTGATTTTTTGTTCCTGTTTTGAAATGATGGAAAACTGAAACAGGGGGAAGGTAGATATGAGAATGAAGGATGTAAGGTGACGGCCACACAACAGCTCTTATGTAATCATGTACATTCATGTAAACAAAACCACAAACACAATGTCAACTTCAATGAAAATAAAGATAGCTATAAAATGTATGTGATTTGACATTAGACACAGACACACAAGTTTGTATTTACCTGCTAGGACTCTTAATGAAACACTATATCATTTTTACGCTCACTAATACATGCTAACCTGACGCACCAGATGATTCGTTCTTAATATTTGGCAGGTGATTGGATGAACCTGAACCATTGAATGACTGGATTAACAAGATCACACAAGAATCCTCACTGGACCCCAATTGGTCCAAACCGCTTGTTGTTTCGGACACAAGTGTATAACTTGAAGCCAGACGAGATGGATACTCACTTGACCTCACAATCTTGTCAGTCTGGCAGCCTTATCCTGAACTTAACCTAAACTAAACTGTAACATCAAGTCTTAACCTTCAAACAGCCTTTTGAAGATGTAGGCACAGTCTCCTCACTACACTCTCAAGGCTAAAATTGGTCCTCACAAAGATAGAGGTAAAATGGTGCACACACAAGCACAAACACACACACACACACACACACACACACAAATCAGATGTTGGCAGTCTATGCAGTTGTACTGGATCGAGTCGATCAATCAGTGGAATAGAATTTGTTCCATAGTGTGCAGGACTGCAAGGACCTTGAGACACTGCCGGCTAAAATAGAATAGAATAGACCAGGAGGAATATTTGCAAAGTAGCTATAGACAGATTCAAGTCCTATGTTTTACTGTTATTGACAACATATAGTCACATGCCACCACACACACACATTTATCTCTCAGCATCCCTTGGGAGAACTTAGTGTTAAAGCTACCTTCAACCCTATGGGAAATTTACTGCCTTTACACACACACACACACACACACACACACACACACACACACACACACACACACACACACACACACACACACACACACACACACACACACACACACACACACACACACACACACACACACGCAGGTAGTACCCAAGAGAGCTGATTGGTCAGTTACTGGATTGTATCTACTCTGATTGGATCCAACGAGGCCTTAACTGTAATTTGATTTGTCAAAGTGCTCCAGGGGGTGTTTTCTAATTGTGTAAGCTGAGGTGTTTATGCATGAGTGTGTGTATGTGTGTACTTTCCAGGAGAGGCAAGATCAATTTACCCTTCTCTCCCAGGGGAGTCACAGAGATAGTACACCTGCTCTCCTCTCTCCCTCATTTTCTGTTTTCCATAAAACTCTCTCGTGTTTTATCTTCACACTCCTCTCTTATCACAACACTAAAATGATTTATATTCAATTGTACTACTAATCATACATATGTGTGTTTTGTACATTATATGTAAAGATGAAATCCAAACTGTAGTGGCATCCATTGCAAAAACCCTGCAAACATACATCAACAATGGAATAACCGAGTATTTCAGAAAAATGGAGAGATTCTCCTATTTCATATTGTTTATTGTCACTTTGTTCCTGGATGTGATGTATAAAAGAAAAAGCTAAGAAATGTACATTTGCTTATGTTTGTGGCTTTTTTCCCCATAAAATTATATATTTCTGTAGTAGTTAGGTCAGTTGCCTGTCGATTACTTAAGTTAAACAGTAAAAACACACAGCAAAGAGTCAGTAAAATGTAGGATAATGCTACACATACATATACATTACTGCTTATCATGGTATATGCAGCCATAATGGTTCTTTTGTCTGTATTTTATCTGCATGTGTTTTATCTTCCTCTCCACCCTTCTGATGGAAGCTGCAGGCTCTTTCAACATTTAAAAAGGTCCAGTTGAGACAGTTATTCAACAGCCATTATACAGACATCCCCCGGCTACCGACAGTATTAACATAATAAAGTGGAGGAAAGTGCAGTATCTATTTATGAAGATGGTAATTAGAGCCATGGACAAGGAGAGAAGTGGAACTGACAGTCTGCTGAAGAGGTGTGTCACTAAATATAGCGATTCATAACAAATGTGAGGCTACAGCAGGAGTTTGACAAGAACAGGAGCTCCTGCTGAGATACCATTTTCACTCTCACTGTTTTTTTCCCACTTTTATCTCTTTGTCTATTTCCATTTTCTGCTATTTCTGCCTCTTGATCTCATTCTGTTTATTTCTCATCAATGTCATCTCTTTTACTTCACAGAGAGACTGCCACCAACTAACACTCTGGCAATGAATAGACTGTGCGGTAGTGTTTATCCAATATGTATTTAGCGGACTAAACAAACAAGGTTATGATTTAGCTGTGAAACAACTGCAAATAGTGCAATGTAGAGAAACTGTAAAAACTGCTCAAAATCAAGCCAAAATGAGTTCGAAACAAGTCAAGTCTTCATAAGGAGTCTCTCGGGTCTGAACTCCATCTTTAAAATGTTCATCTTCCCAAGGTCATTTTCAACGTAAGTCCTGCCTGATGCTATCCAACTCATTTCAGTGCTCATAGATTTTACCAAGTCAAAACTTAACACTGGAGTGTTATTGCTTTCAAGTGTCAAGTGAGGTCGAGGAACAATAGGGTCAATTCCCCCAGAAGTCCAAGTTAATATCCAAGCTACTATTTGTGTGACAAATGAGTCTATGTACTTCAAATGAAATCATCTTTACCAGATATTCAAGCGGCAGACTGCAAACAGCTGAGATCAGCACCACGGACAGAGGCAACATCCCAGTGCAGTAACCGAAACTCACCAGCAGGAGGACAGGCAGCTACAAAAATGTAGATATGAGAGCTGTGTTTCTGATTTTCTGTGCGATAGTAAAACATACTACACAGTAATGCGGTACTAGTAAAGTATGTAAGAGAGGGAATGGAAGGAGGCTATTTCTGAATCAAAAAGGAGATTATACAGAGAGAGAGAAAGGAAGGGAAGTGAGGAGGAAAGAGTGTGAACTACAGAAAGGGAAGAATAAGAGGCAGCAGAGAGAGAGAGAGAGAGAGCGATACTGTAGAGACAGAGAGAGCAGCAGTAGAATTCCAACCACTGAGCTGCTGGTTGCAGCTGGATTTTTCTAGTTTTACACACAGACACACTGTGGAGGTCCTGGGCTGAAACGCACCAATCAGAATAAACCATTCCACTGCACTGGTTTCTGGCTATGGCTTTTCTTGTCTGTCGTGGTGGGTTTAAGTTAATCGGATGTGATGGCCCACCGCCCAGGTTGATTTTGACAGATTCTACAAATGAGAATCTCACTATTATGAAAATGTCGATTTCATTTCCATTAGAAATGAGTTAAATAAAGCACTGAAATCTAATTAAATTGCACATTGACTCCCAACTTCCAGTAAAAGTCCATTTCAGATATCTGTCAGTAGAGTTTTCATTTGGGAGACGACGATGCATTTTCAAGCAGGTTTTTAATCTAGGTTTTCTCATAAATGATGCACACACATTTACATTTAAAATTATTAAAATTATTGAACCTTTATAATGGCAGCCCTTAACTTCTGTATCACAACTACATTTGCACACTGTCAGTTCTGTTTTCTGAATCCCTTTCCTTCTATCTCCCCCCCTTTACGTCATGGTACAGTCCAATCCTAACCTTTTTGCTTGTTCCTATCTCTGGTTCTCTCCTCCAGCCATCCATCACTTTCCTCCTCTCTCTCCTATTCTCTTTCCCACCCAATGTCTTTGTAGCTCACTCTCTCATTTTGTTTCTGCGAACCATTATTGCTGAGATTTGTCACCCTGAATGCAATAAGAGCGTAGGCGTGTGTGTTTGTGTGCATGGGTAATGTTAGGTTGTGTATGTGCTTTGCAGGAGTGCTAACTGGTTTCTCTCCTTTTTCGTCTTTCTGGCTCGCTCCCTCTGTTTTTGCCATTATTGCTGAGATTTGTAATCATGAACACAATGAGACAGAGGTAGTGTGTGTGTGTGTATGTGTGTGTGTGTGTGTGTGTGTGTGTGTGTGTGTGTGTGTGTGTGTGTGTGTGTGTGTGTGTGTGTGTGTGTGTGTGTGTGATTAGTGGCTGCAGGTCATCACAAGTCACTGTATGCATAAACACACACATACACACAGGTTGTTCCATACCACCATTAATCTTCATGTCCCCTGCTGAGCTGTGCAGATGAACAACATGCTAGTGACAGAGCTAATTTAACAGCCCAAGCCTGATTTACACAAGGACATGATTTATCTGAGCATGTGCATATATGGGTGTGTTTTCCTGAGTGGTACTTTAAATGTAATGCAGCGCTATCAAAACAGGACTGCTGCGTACTATGTCTGAAATCACTCTCCATTTGCTTTTTTTTGCCTCTTGTTTTTGATGCAGATGCAGATATATTGTATGTCCTCAAATAGACGTTTTCAAACCAAATAAATTATCATTTTTAAAGATACTACATAAGCAAGCATTACGGTGTTCTGATATACAGTTTACATTACAGATAAGGTGGAATTGAGTCAATTATTTTTCTATATTAGAACACCCTGGAGTGTGTTATGGCTCTGAGTGACTACTTATAGCAAGCAAAATGAGAAGCTGTGACCAACTGTGACCAAGTTTATTTGTGGGCAGATTCACTTGCGCCTTGCTACTATCACTGTCACTCTGGATACCAGCAGTTTATGAATGGTTCAATAAGGTTTCGGCACTGAACCATATGACACCTGACATTTCTACTCACTTCATCATTAACTTTAACTTTGTTGTCTCCTTGGGGGAAATTGCCTTGTTGCTGTTTAGACTTCACTGCAGTGCTCCAGTTTGGCATTCCCGTGGATGTGAAATGTACATACAGTATTTACACAAATACGGTTTTTTTTTTTTTAGAATGAGAGTTAAAGAATTTTCAGTTCATTTAATCAGACATCTGCCAGCCAATCACAAATGTATGTTTTCATGGTATAAAATAATGTATAATAATGTATACATAGTTTTACATATTTTACCCTTAATGTATTTTATTAAAGTGGAGTTACAATTCTGTCACCAAACAGAATAAAACATATTCTGTAATTAAAACAAACAAACAAGCAAAACAGAAGCTGACATGATTTTGTGGTACATTGAACATATAATAGGACAAACAGTACATTTTGGTCAAGCTTCTCTCTGATTGAAGCCAGTGCATGGGTTTTTGCATGTGCGTATCATAAGGAAGGTCGGAAAAGTCCTTGCAGTGTTGTGTGGGAAGGTTTTACTCTCAACAGTTTCAGGGGAGCCAGCCTGTAAAGCCTGTAATGAAATCTGGTTCACACAAACATGAAAAAATCCCTCCTGAAACTCTTTCATTAGTGGCTTGACATTGATGAAACAAACAATAAAACCGCAAAGCATAAGTGAATTAAATTAGATTTCTTTGATTTGTGCTGAACATACTGTAATATTTTTGGTTGAAATTTAGCCGTAGAGTAGTTTGATTGTCCTGCTTGCTTATAAACATGGATTCTTTTACATATACTGTAGGTATTTTCCATGAAGCATGTGTTTAAATATTGCCTGTTTGCTTGTACAATAATAATCCACATTTTCAGTCCAAAAGTATCCATATCATCATGCATAATCCCATGAATGTTCATGCCAGTAAGCAACAGAGAAGAGAAGGAGAGGGAAGGAAAGAGGAGACAGAAGGAGGAGAGAAAGTCTGTGTGGGTAGAGGAGAACAGCTGGAAGGAAAGAACTGACGGACGGAGGAGGTAATGGAGCAGAAACAAATCAAGCTTCAGTCCTGGGGCAGGACAGCTAACATAGAGAAAACACCCCTGCAAACACCAACAGAATGGCGCAGCCCGCCTGGGAATCACCCATTCGGTAAGTGGCAGAGGGGAACTGGAGGAAAACACAGTAAACGTATCTGGTGGGATGTACACACTAGTTTATCTCTCTCTCTTTCTCTCCCGCTCTCGTTCAGTATCGTGACCTCTGATCATTTTGCTCGCCCTGTCAGATTTGCTCTCTGTTTCGTGGCTGAGTCATCATGTAATTCATTGCCGTGATTTCTCTCGTCTCGCAATCCTTCACTTTCAATCACTCCCCTCTCATCTCTCTTCATGGCTGTCTGGTGCTTTCAAATAAAAGAATAAAAAATACTGTAGAAGTCAAAGGTTTGGATACACTTTCTAATTCAAGTCAATGGGAAGGTGTGTCCAAACTTTTGACTGTCACTGCACGTTACACTTGTTGCATTTGTTTGAAAAAAGATAAAAATAAGAGATTGATTTTTATCAGTGCATGCTCATAGTGTCAGTTATCTGAAACCACTAGTATATGTATGTATTCTGTGTGTGTGCATCTTTGTGTGTGTCTGTGAATGTGGACAGAACTTACAAGTCAAGTGTGGAAAAATGTATCTGTATCTACATGCACATATGCTTGAGCGGTTTGTTTATATCTGCATGCACACGTATCTTTATCTCTCTTTCTCTCTGTGTGTGTTTGTCATATCTTGCTAGCTGTCAGTGTCAGCGATGGGCAGCCACACATACAGGATATGACAGCTGATTGGCAGATGGTCTGCCAGCATTCGTCATGGCAACCACAGAGGACATTGCATCAGGCTGTCAACAGGAGTTAATAACAAATACTGGAGTTATTAAGGTTTGAGACTTTTTTTTTACTATGTGGACTCACTTTGCACATGAGCCTCCAGCTAACTGACTGCCTGAATAATTAGAAAGCAGATATTAGTGTTTCATATGACACGGTATGACAAGAATAGGGTTGCTTTTTCTAGTTACACTGCTTGAAATGTTAAGTCTAATGTGGCCTAACATAATCGAATGAATTCAAACATCTAAATGGCATTATGAAACTTGCTAATGATTTGCACCTCATTTACAAGTAAAAAAAATCCTGGAGATGACTCATGAGAATGGCTTTGAAATACAAAATCTAAGTATTGGTACGGCCTGTTAATGAGACATTGTGTGAGTTCATGCAGGACACGGAAGTCACGCATCCAAGCTGCAATCGGCTGACAACCTGCTGACTGACTCACATCCATTCTCGTAACAACTTGGTCCATTTAAATATGACTCCCTCTTACACTGATCCCTGCTACACCAACGCTGCTGCTGGCAAAGCTTTGCCTTCAGCACCCCAGCCTGCACCTTTCTTTCACGGCTCCAAGGTTAAACTGGAATTCAGTGTCTTGCTCTGGGCCCACATTTAAACTTTGCTGAGAGTATTCCTGACTGAACTGCAAATACCAGGTCAAGGATATGCTACACACTACTATATACTTTGGAAAAAAAGAAAATTTAGTCTGTCAATATTTTTAAAGAAGGCAATGTTATCCCAACAGCACAGCTACTGTATGATGAGGGAAAATATTTTGCAGAGTGTGAGTTTTTCATTTCATTGTGCATTGGAGTTATAACACTAACTTGGCTTTGCATAGTATTTAGATCAGTGGACAGAGAAACTTGAGCAAGACAATAAATTGTTATCATACCAGTTACTGACCCTGTGCCATTTATGTATTTTTTTGGTTTCCGATTCCAACTTTAAAACTTGTGTGATCGGGCTCTGCACAATTTCATGTAGTTAATAGAAAAGCACCAGTTTCTTATGAGGCTGGTAGATGGCCACATTCAGGCTGCGCGGCTGCAGAATTGCTGAGAAGTTTTACGCTTCAACAGATAAAAGGAGTGGACTGAGAAGAACATTTTAAACATTTATACTCTCAGGCTGCTGTCTGTGAAAGTTCAGTGAGATAGAGTGCATGTGCAAGAGCGTCACCTGTATTGTATTTTGTTTGCATGCAGAGCTGCATCACCGTCCATCAATTTAACCCGCTGCTTAAGAGTTGACTGGTCTAAATCTGCGGCATATGTAGTTTGTACATGTTGTACACTGGAGTCTATTTCTATTTATTTAAAAAATAATA